>NC_142181.1:2272218-3567218 GCF_026936395.1 Plectropomus leopardus | reverse complement strand
CTTGTGATATAAAGTACATAAGTACATGTAAAATTGCCATTTTTTAAATATAAGTAAATATAAATAAGTAATATACAAGTACACAAAATACCGCTTCATTACAATAACAAGTAAATGTAATTAGTTACTTCCATCCCTGCTAAGAAGTACGGTAAATTTGTTGTTAACTTACATTTTAAATTTTTCGTGTATACTCACTGTATATGGCCATGCTGTTCTGCATTGTATTATATAACTACAGGGATGATACATTTATATAGTAACCACAGTGTGATCATTGTGGCGTAAAGTAAACACAGTGTAGCTTAAGGCTCATTATTACTGTCTATACCGATTCAGAAGAAATACTGACTTTACATATACAGATGCAGTTACATAATGCTTAAATGTCATGAGAACTCTGCTGGAAATAGCCGGCCCGATGAGCCAAACACTGACAACACAACCTCCTCTCCCACCCTTGGACATTTCATTGTCATTGTGAGAAATTTCTCAGCACTTTGGCCGACGTATTGACCAGAATGGATGGTGACAATCAAGTCAAACAGAAGAGGAATGTTAATCTCATGACAGAAATACTACAATGACCAATCAGATAATCGGATTAATAGGGGGCAGGAAAGTGCTGCCCCGCATTAGCCCCTCAGTCTGAGCGTGAACAAACGCACAACTGTTTGGAGACGTTATCATCAAAATCATATGCCTCCTCTATTCCTCCTCTGGCTTGTTGACATGTGGCTGAGCCCAAGCAAAGCATTAAACAAAGCTCCAGTATGGGCCAAAGCAGGAACCTTTCAGGCGACCTTGAAAAGTATCTCTATGAATAATTCTCAGAAACACAAGCAGGCCATTTGAATATGCACTCCAGCTATGTCATGCATGTGTTGAAACCGGGCTCTTGCACGATTGAAGTGCTAACGTCTTCCAAATGTGCTGTGACACACTGCGAGATGACATCATGAATGCATAAACCATTCAGTGTTGGAGCTCTCTACAGTGGAAAGTCCCTCTGTTTCTGGTGAGATGTGAAAGCGGCGATCACAACACTGCGTAACACTCGCCTCTGACCTCAGCTACCTCCGGAGAGGGCTGACCAATCACACAGGCATGTTCCCACCGATCTGGATCCTCGTGCGTGCTTTTTTTTTTTTTTTTACATGCATATGGGTGTGTGGACATACATGCGCGTGCGAATACCTACGCGAGTGTTTTTGTGCTCCCACCAAGCGGTCGCAGAGCCTGCAACAGGTGCAGCTGATTAACTAATCCCCCTCTCTCTTAGAGGAATTTTGCAAGAGGAAAAACTTCACTCCGCTCCTCTCCCAGTGGGAACATTTGCTTTTCGTCCATTTGGCTTCGGTCCAGTTCGAATAGAGAGATCTCAGCTGCTCTCTGGATAGACGCTCCTCATCCATCAACCTCCACAACTCCAGGCACAAAGCTGGAGTCTGTGATTGGTTTAAGTGCAGTCGTCACTCTAAGAGTAAAGTTTTTCAATGAACCTGAGTATTACAACATACTCCAACAGTTTTATAGTGTTTTACTAATACAAATCCCTTTACGTGCCAAGCTTTATGCAATCAGGTAAACCAGAAACTGCACTGTGTCTTTGATATAGTTTTTAGTTTTTTAATGGATCCAGTGTTAATCATTTCTTAACATTAACTTAAATCCAAATTTGGTATTTGGACAGTCACATTTTGCACTGAAGATAATTAATTACATGGCCAATGCAGCTACTCCTGCTTAAACTACTGCTGCATACAATAATGGTACAATCTTAATAAACATGGGTAAGACATCATGTTTGATGTATGCAAACTATGCAGACGTCACCTACTGAATCACAGGCTACAACAAACATCTATCTACAGCAATACGCACGAACAAAACGTCGCCGGCGTACGTTATCCATCTACGTCTCTGCAGTGGTGAGAGTAAAATATAGACAAATATAGATCGAGCCCTCGTTATGGTGGCATTTATGAGTGTCGGAAAAAGCCTGAAGAGGAGGAGAATGTGGACGGAGTCGTGGCTGGTGAAGAGGCCAACTTGGCACGCCAGTTTTGTATTGCATTAGCATATTTAGGGCTGTGATGGTACAGATTTTGGTCACCGCCGTGATAGAGCAACATATTACCCCCATTGTCTGATTTTGTCTCTTATGTAGGGCGTATAAACAAAGAGAGAAAGTGGCGCACGCTGTCACGCTTACTGCTGACAGTAACAGACGTTCATCAGGTGTATCAGATACACCTGATGAACGTCTCTTAGACTGAAACAATGTTTTATTCATTCAATAAATATGTGAAGAGTTTTTCTCTTTGTTTACAGATACAATATAAGAGAAATAAAGAGACTGTCTCTGCCCGCTGCACACAAGAAGCTGAAGGAGAAAACAGCAGAAAAGTTTCGTTTGTTCAGATGCCCTTGAAGACACGGAAGAAAGTTAATGATGATAACTGCACAAAGATGACGATATTTAGGCTATATTTCATATCACACAGCATATGCATTCCTCTAACTTTCACTAGCAAAAAAAAAAAAATTGTTGATGACGGCAATGAGCTCAATCCCGCGGTACCGACCCCAGATAAGTGGTAGAAAATGGATGGATGGATGTCACAATATTATTTACGACATCTATTGCACGTCTGTCCGTCCTGGAAGAGGGATCCCTCCTCAGACGCTCTCCCTGAGGTTTCTACCTTTTTTTTTCCCCACTACAGGGTTTTTTTGGGGAGTTTTTCCTTAGGCGATGTGAGGGTCTAAGGACAGAGGGGCTGTCGTATGCTGTAAAGCCCTCTGAGGCAAACTGTGTTTTGTGATAATGGGCTTTATAAATAAAATTGAATTGAACTAAATAAAACTGAATTTAGACCCACAATCAAAGATATCACAGTGTTTATTTTTGGTCATCTTTCCTCTGAGACAGCCTGAAATCACACATATATCCGTATAACAGGCTTAAGTCCTAAAGGGTGAGATTTTGGAGATACAAGAGTTTTTTTTTGAAAAGACGTTACATGAAATGAAAAGCAGCCCTTAAAACATATCCCAAACTTCACTGTTCTAACACACAGTCCGAAACTGAAAGCCATTTATTCCAACATGAAAGTTTAGGACGTCCTGTTTCACGTCGGCTGCTGAAAGACCTGGAAGAGTGCCTAATCTCCTTATTCATCACTGTAAAACCGTATCTGGAGTTCGTCAGGGTCTTAGCTAAGGTCAGCTGATTAGGAGGAAATGAGAAGAAACTGTTATAGATACAGTGGCTCGTAACCCTCGTGTAATTGACACAGGCCATAAATCACAAAAAATGTGTCGCCACGGCAACGAGCAGCAGGCCCTTGATCAACAATGGATACATAAATGTGAATATTCCTGCAAGACATCACACTCTACAAGAGCTTTAAAAGAATAACAAAAGGTAAGATGATATTGAGCGGGAATTGATGACTTTTCTGATAATCCCGGGCCTGGGAATGACCAGACACGGAGGGCGCCCAAACATACAAACGGCTGTTAAATTAACCTATGACGCTGTAATTAATCAAAGTGAGGAGGAGCGTTTTCCTGGACAGTTCTCCTCCTTCTTCTCTTGTCATAATAATGCCTCTGTGTCTTCCCTCCCCCGACTACTTCCTCCTCACTGGTTCTCCTGGTGGTAAAACTGTTACCTGAATCCAGCTGTGGCTCATAAACGCTCCCTCCCGAAATCAAAACATGTTCCTGCGATTACAAAACTGGCCACAGAAAGATATAACTTCTCCACAGTGATTAGCTTCAGCAGGGCGAACGAGGAAAAATGAAGTGGTCTCCTTGGCAACATATCAAATGTTTATATGTATAATATGACAGAAACTGCAACTTTCCCACAGAAATCCCACTACTGAGGTTTCATTAGCCCATTTACCAAAAAAACATGTACGATGCACATCTGCTTGGCCCCGTCAGTATCAGCTGTCAAGTCTCGTAGGTGCCACATGAACGACAGATTTATGATATGCTCAATGTAAACATGATAGCGGAGACAAATGGAAACCTTTAATCTGCATTAAATGATTTTTCACCAGCTGGGTGCAGAGGACCAAGCTGACAAACACACCCTGGCAAGGTTTCCCAACACATAAGCTATTTGTGGCAGCCTGCCACGATTAAAACGAGGGGTCGACAGACTCTTGGTAGATATTTGCCGAGAGATAATTGCCCCAAAACATGAATATATTTTTATTATACATTTATATTTTGCTGATAACATTGTATAATCGCAACATGCTTTGAGCACACCTTCTCTTGTGTTTTCTCACGTGTGAGTTGTGTCTTTTAAATGTTGTGAATTAACAGGATATGCTGCGTCAGTTTAAATAAGGTAATCTAAAATGATACCAGAAAATACAGGTAGTCTATGTATTTACTAAAATATTATAACTAACATATAGTGAATTAGCATGAAGAGGTCTTTCATGGGTTAATATATTAATAATACTCTGAATCAAATTACATAAGGCCGTTTTAGGCAAAATTCCTGTATGGGAGCAGAAGTTTTTGATGGCACAGGAAACATTTCTGATGTTATTTTGTTGATATCGCAACACATTTGGTAACGACAACAATGTTGACAAGCAGAAAAATCAGTATATATGGTTTAGCAGGAGCATATTTTAAGGTATGGTTTTGGGCGAGCTTTTGAGCTGGTTTTACTGGCCGTTGGGACAGTTTTGGGCTGGTTTTATTGGCCGTTGGGACAGTTTTGGGCTGGTTTTATTGGCCGTTGGGACAGTTTTTGGGCTGCTTTGGCTGTTGGGCTGCTGTTATAACTCAGACCTAGCATCCCTGACTCGCGCGCACAACAACAACAACAACAACAACAACAACAACAACAAGTTGCAGAAGAGCAAAAAAACACAGACTCACGGTTGGGCGTCAGTCCAGGAGAAACAGTCCGTGGTCCGGAAGTCGAATCCGGAATCACCGTCAGGAGACAAACGGTCCTCTCCGGTCAACAATGGCGTCCAGCGGCTCGTTAGCTTTAGCTCCGGACCGGCGCGCTCACGCACAACTTAACTCACCGACATTAAGGAATAAATGTCGGTACTGTCCAAAGATACTGTCTCCATCTGTTTACTCAATCTTGCACCGACGACCCAGCGTCTCTCCAGTGTCTTCTTCTGTCCTCCAGACGTGTGTCTCCTCTTGCGTTTATTTGTCTTCCCGCCCCCTCAGGTTGTTTCCGCATTTACAACCAATTACCACAGGTGACATGACGTATACCGACATCAACCAATCAAATGAAGAAGCGCAAATTAAAGGTACAATCTGTGTTTTTTGGGGGGGTTTGTATATATTTGTATATATATTTTTATATTTTAAATGGATATTGTTTGAAAAGGTACAGCTGATATATATAGATAGATAGATAGATAGATAGATAGCTAGATAGATAGATAGATAGATAGATAGATAGATAGATAGATAGATATACATATACAATATCTGTGGGTGTGTTTGTATTAAAAACATACAAATACATATACAGTACATATATGATACAAACACACCCACAGACACACACACACACACACACACACACACACACACACACACACACACATAGCGGTATAGATAGATAGATATATAGATATATAGATAGATATATATAGATATATATATAGATATATATAAATAATACAAAAACATATATATACATATACAATATCTGTGGGTGTTTGTATTGTGTGTGTATATATATATATATAAATTCAAAAAAACATATACATATATAAACACATGTATATATACAATACAAACACACCCACAGACATACACACACACACACATATATATATATATATATATATATATATATATATATATATATATATATATATATATATATATATATATATATATATATATATATATATATACATATATATACTTCTGGCAGCTGTACCTTTAGGAAGAAGGAAGAAAAATGCATTTATTCCAAAACCATCCTTTTTTTGAGTTTTTGAGTTTTTATTATCTTTCATCTGCTTTTGTGCTTGAGTGACAGAGTGCTTGGCCTGGTGAACTGGACACATGTTGCAAATATTAAGCCAGATAACTTTGATTGCTTTTCATATCTAAAAGCTGCAGAGATGCAAATATCTTTTTCTTCCCACCCTCTCAGGTTGTTTTTCTCATTTACAACCAATTACCGCAGGCAACTTGCCGGATATCATCATTTACCAATCAAATGATGAAGCTCAAATTGAAGGTGCAATCTGTGTTTTGTTTTGTTTTTCTGTATATATATATATATATCTAAGCCGCTAGCAGCTGTACCTTTAGAAACAAGGTAGGAAAAATGCATTCACTCCAAAAGCCATCCTTCAAGGGGTTTTTTTTGTTTGTTTTTATTATCTTTCGTCTGCTTTTGTGCTTGAATGA
Organism: Plectropomus leopardus; assembly: GCF_026936395.1. Lineage (NCBI taxonomy): Eukaryota > Metazoa > Chordata > Actinopteri > Perciformes > Serranidae > Plectropomus > Plectropomus leopardus. The sequence goes on along the minus strand of NC_142181.1, from coordinate 3,560,783 downwards.
CAGAGTGCTTGGCTTTGCAAACTGGACACATGTTGCACATATTAAGCCAGATAACTATGATTGCTTTTCATATCTAAAAGCTGCAGAAACTCAAATATCTTTATCTTACAGAAGACAAGATGTTTTCCATGACTGAAAACCAACTGTAAGCACTTATTTGGACGCCAGAATCAAAATCACCTTTCCACATTTGGTTCAAACTGCCCGTCACTCACAGACTGGAGGTTTGTTATGTGATACATCTTCTAAGAGCAGAAAACTATTATTTCAATGACTAACAAGCAAAAACAGACCTTATTTCTCACTTGTCAAACTCAGATTGTCACAGATCACATTCACTGTGACTCATTCAAGTTGTGATTCTGTAATTTAAAGCATACTGTATGTCCATTCGTCGGTTATATCTGTCTTAAATACGTGCTATACTATGACTTTGTTTCAAGTTTACATTGACTTTTTTAAATACTTTTACTATGTATTGTTTTTACATTTTGACGTGCTATTCTATGGCTTTTTTTAAACATACTACACTAATTTAGCCAAACTTTGGAGCATTATTTAGTCCCCTTTCAAACAAACTTTAGTGGCATGTTTGGTACCTAAGGTTGTCCAGTTTCACAATAAACTTCACTTTTTCACTTCATGTTCATCCTTCACACAGTTATTCTTCACTGAACGTTATTAAGCCTTAAAGTAGCTGTTGTGTGTAAAAGTTAATGGAGAGGCTGAAATTGACTGCTAATGTTCTCGGTGATGTTCTCATCTTTTTTATGGTCATTGCACAAACGTCTCAGAGCGACTGCAGCAGTGATTTACTGATACTGAAAGGTCATAAATGCTGTTCCCCTATTTGTGACCTTTGAGTGGGTTGCTCCAAAGTTCAAAGACGCCCTCAGGTCCTCCAGGTGATGTTTTCTGAACAAAATGTGAGATGGCTTTACAATGGCAATCTGAGGATGAGCAAGACCCTAAAAACTAATGACAGTGGTCAGAGAGTGGGAAGTGAGTGACAAGAGGGAAACAGTAAGGAAGCAATAGATTAGAGTGCAGCTGGTTTGTTTTGACAGCTGATAACCGTCGTGCATTTTACACTTTATCATGTCTGTTTTGTCGGTCATGACTACATTTTCTAAATAGCCCTAAAAATTGTAATCTTGTGATTCTTGGCAGTGGGAAGCATATTAATGTTTAGGAACATGGAAATCACTTTCTTTCAAAAGTATTTAAACATTTAAATCCTGAGCAAATTTGTGTGTTTTCTTTCAGAAACATGGGAAAAAGACAATAAGCAACCATATAAATAAATGAATAAATAAAAAAATAAATACATGACTAAATAAACATTTCAAAAGCTAGAGAAACTGTCTAAGGGAGAAAAAACAAAACAAGATTTAATCATAATTACATATTTAAAATTGAGTTAAAGAATTATTATAATTTTTAAGCACTTCAAGTTCAGGTCATTTTTATGCATTTTTTAAAAAAAACATTTTTTCTTGTTTTTTAATTTATTTATTTATTTTTTACCTCCTTTACAAGTTTTGATCATTTCTTTTTTTCATCGCGACATAATCCCCACTGACATCAATACTACAGCTTTACCAAAGTGAAAAATTGGCACAATGAGAAAAATCAGTGTGTAATTTCAAGGATATATTAAGAAATACTGCTGACGGACATCAACCCACGACCCCGCTGTGCCAGAGGAGACGAGAGAACACTCAGTGATGTATTAAACATCTGATGGCGCTCGTATTTTCACCCACAGAGGCTGTAAAACCTGTAACATCTGACAAATCGTCTTGTCATTGATGGCGAGTTCACCGCCGCTCAGCGTTTATGACTGACCTCTGCAGATTGGTTCACTGCTTATGATCTGAACTCGGTCTGTCTTGTTTCAAGCAAACTCCTGTTGCTGCAGGCAGAATCGCCAAGATGTTGGATCATTATTGTGTTAAAGCAATCACCAATGGACAAAGAGGATATTATTTCAGATACAATTCGTGTTGAAATATCAGTTGCATGTGTCACATAAAATTGTCTACCTGTATTTCCTGTTAGGAGAACCTGGAGCATCAGCAGACGCGCTCTGCAGGTGCCAAACACAGTGATTTTTGGATTACCTAACATTGTCGGAAACCTCCTTCCTGAGGGTGATATCTGATATCTTTTTGTAACTTATATTTTAAAAATCATGCCCACTTTTGCACTATAGTCACAGCTGCTTGCATTGTGTGTGCAGCTGAGTGTAACACCATGTAACCTCTGAATCTGAAGAAAGACTGTCGACTTTATGGCTGCAGGCATTTCCCCCTGGACTGTTGCTCAACAGCTATAAACACGTTTTCCCTTCACATAACACTTTGTACGAACCAGTTTATTTCAAGCATGTCCCAGCTATTTGGTCTGTTTTTTTATAACATCCTTTTTCCTTCCAGCCAGCTAGCTCACAGGAAGCTCTTTTAATGTGAAAAGCTTTGTGCCATAGCTGTCAGCTCCACTAAGCCCCGCCCACAGCCCCTCCCCCAAGCTATGATTGGATACTCTATTGTTTTTAGTTATATCATTGACAGCGTCTCCTTTTCTTTTCCCTTCTTTGTTTTAAACCTTTTTTTCAATATATTAATATAAAGTATGGTTTGTTTGTGTTTTTGTTTTTTTCTGACATATTATACAATGACCTTTTTAAATTTTTAATACTGTATTTTTAATACTTTGTTTCAACATATTATACTATGATTTGGTTTTAAAATCTATTAATTTATTACAGTTTTTTTTTATTTTTCCCTCATGTTATAATATGACTTTTTTGGATAAATAATGTGTGAAAAGTAAAGTGTGATTTGTTTCAACATATGATAATACAGGATTTTTTAAAATTTTATTTTACTCTTACTTTTAACAGTTTTATAAATGATATAATTTTTCATACTATACTATGACTTTGTTTCAATAAAGTTTACATTGACTTTTTTAAATACATGCTAAACTATGGCACTTTTCTTTACTATGTTTTTTTTTAAAACATTTTTTCAACATGTTATTCTATGGCTTTTTTAAAACATACTATACTATAATATTTTTTCTGTCCTTGTGTGTGTTGTTTTTATAAGTTAGTGTGTTTTTCTTGTACCTGTCAAGTAAATATTGTATTAATTTTTGCACCAATAAAAAATAACTAATTATTTGATAATATTGTGACATTGAAATTTCATGTCATGACAAAAAACAATACATTGTGTCTGTCCTTTGAAATAAATACATAAAAAGAGAATCCATAATAATGTCCACTGCATTTTACTTTATGTTTTTGGTTTGCTTTTATTCAGGCATTTCGAATCTTCCATCGATATTTGGTTGGTGGGTGTGAATCTATGAAGGGTCTGAACTTCTCTTTCTTGCTCTTTTTTCACTCTTCACACAGTTACTTCTTACGCTTTACATATGTTCAACTTGAAAACCATAGAGGCTTTTGGGGAGAATGTGTGCAAGTCAAGTCCACTTTATTTGTCTAGTCCAAAATTACAAATCACAAACTTGCCTCAAGGGGTTTTAAAATTGGTGCAACATATGACAGCCTCAATTTTAGGACCCTTGATTTGCATTTGGAAAAACATCCTTTAAGTAGTGAAAAAGGAGGAAGAAACCCTCGGAAGAGCAACAGAAGAAGGATCCACTGGTCAGACACGCATTAGAGGTCTGTAATGTAAAATTACAGTATAGATGACAAAATATTAGATAGATTGTAAACATTCGTGGATTCAGTTGGACGTCAAGCAACTTGGAGTTGTTGCCAAACAGATCTGAGCCACACGCCCTCCTCTCCACCGCGGAGACCTGGCAGGAAGACACATGCTCAAAAACACTCGCAACAGATAGGAGACAGGAAACAATAACACAGAGGGAGAGAGAGACAAGGGCAACGTGCAAACAAGGGACAGAGAGACAAGAGGAGGCGCTAAATCTCCTAAAGGAGGAAGATCCGGATGTTAAACATCTGGAATGAGGCGCCGACAGTCGAAGGAGAGAGAGAGAGAGAAAGGTCTCAGGACAGCTGGTTGTCCAGAGAAGACTTTTTAATTCAAAATTCTTCAGTGCTTATATTTGTTTTTTTTACGCCTGACCTGTTTTGATGCACCCCTTCCCCAATCACAAGGTCTGAACAGTCCCTATTCATAACCGCAGAGGGAGGCCGGCAGGGCGACTAGGAGATCGCCGAGTCCAGTTATAGTCCAACTGAGGTCTGCACACGATGGCATAGCTCGACGTCCAATTGAATTATCAGGGTCTGTTAGTCCAATTTTGAGAAATTCAGTTTCAGTCAAACTAATTTGTTGACATGTATTCTAAAAGTCCAGTTTTAGTCGGATTAACACAATAATTAGACTTTTAGACTTCTTAACATCATGTAAACGTACTGTTGCTTTGATCAAGCTGGTGTCTATGTCATGGGAACAATCATCTACCTTTACAAGCACATACAACTGAGTGTCATCAACGTAACAGTGGAAATCACTCCAGTGACTGCATCATTTGTACAAGAAGTAAAATAGAGAGAAAAGCGAGGGGCCAAGAACAGAGCCCTGAGGAGCTCCATAAATACTAACTTTGATGTTGTATTAACGTAGGAAACATACTTTGTTCTTTCAAGAGCTGCAGTTTTATTGGCTCATTAATCTGTGGAAGATCAAAATTTCATATTTTGTGTGGAGATACAATTATGACAATGAAATCTGGTAGTAATCTGGCACAACACCCAACTCATGTAACCTAGTTCGTTTGAATCAAAATATGGCCTTGACTTGTATCAGAAAAGTTTGCAGGAAAAGTTCAGCACTTAAACGTTATATTGTTTTCTGCAGGATCATCACAGCAATGATTGCCACTTACTCTCCCAGAGGACGAGATGAGATTTCACTTCATCGTCTCTTGTTTAGAGAGAAGCAGATGGGCCACTTACTGGGAGAACAAAACCCTCTCATGTTTTGCATAAATCACATCCACAGAGATTACACAGATGATTGCAAAGAGATCTCACAAACTCTCATTCTATTCGCCAGTGATTAGAAAGGGTAGACGCATGAAAACAGCTGCTTCCATTAAAATCATGGCCCCAACTGTGGATGGATGGAGGGATGGGCAGACAGACGTGCGGGCGGACAGGTGGACGGTTTTCTTCGAAGGCTGCCCTTCATTATCTAATCTGTGCATTTCAAATTAGGACCCTATCGTGTTTCTTCTATTCCCCCTGAGTGATTCAATCTCAGAGACCAGCTGAGGCCTGAAGGATGGTAACTGTAGCCGAGCTGAAATGAGACCGCTACTGGTAATGTGAGAAAGCAAAATGGAAAGACGACAGGGAGACACGAAGATTATCTATTAAAATGCAAAAGAACAGGCAGAGAGACCAGCATCCGAAAATGCTACCATTTTAAATTCAAATCACAGCTTACTGTAATGACTTCTACTTCTGCAGATCATCTTGTCAGCTCATCGACTGCAATCAAACAACTCTGACTATTAGCTGATTACACTCATAACTGGATCTGTAATAACTTAATTGGTAATAAACTTAAAATGACACTTGCAGATTAAATAAGAGGGCATGCCAGTAACGGATTATAGCTGCCCTAACTAATGAGAATCAGTGCACTGTTGGACAGCCGGATCAACCAGATTTCACTTTTTTTTGGAATAAAATAGCTGACATGAACTAACACCATCGAGTTTTCAAAGACTTCTGATCTACTTTCACAGATCCTAAAAAAACTCACTGGTAACTAAAGACTGTTCATGCCATTTAGTTTGCATCAAAGTTCTCATGTCCTCTGCAGTACAAGCAAATAAATTATATACCAAACTGTATGTTGCAATTCTGCGACAGAGGTGAAGCATTTATCTTGCTTACAATCATGGTCAGTCAGCGGAGGAAACTCAAACTTGCACACATTTTTTAGACACTTGGGGGCAGCAGAAACAAGCACTGAATGTAAAATTGATCTACTTAATGCTTTCAATTTTCGGAAAACTGAAATTAAAAAGCTTTGTACACCTGTAGATTAATAACACTAAAGCTGCTTTCATAGCTCTGCGCGGTAACTTGTCACCTCCAATCATTTCATTAGGAAAAAGCCAACGGAGGGAAAGTTTGCTTGTTAATTAAAAAAAAACACTAAACAATAAAAACCTTGTTTTTTCCATCACCATCTTTACGGAAGAGACTATATTCATTTTTTTCTGCGATATCATGATGCCTTTGCCAGACAGATTCCTGAATTAGCACATGACTAAAGGATCATATTTGTTTTGAATTAATATTAAAATGTCTGAAAAGTATTGATTGATTGACGCTACATGTAATGTTGTGACTCACGATGTGTGTTGACGTTGACCTCAGCTGTGTGCTGTCAGCCCCTCGGGGCTGCGGCGGCATCAGGTCACATCGCTTCACGGCCCCGAGGCTGACTGACCGTCAGCTGACCCGCCATTCACCTCCTGTCTGAACCTTCCTGCACAATAACGAGAGCGTGTTTTTCCCACAAATTAGTGTAACAATCCCTGGAGGTGTGTTTGTGTTTGTGTGTATGAAAGAGAAAGAAATAAAACGTGTGTGTGTGTGTGTGTGTGTGTGTGTGTGTGTGTGTGTGTGTGTGTGTGTGTGTCCCTCTGGCTCCACAGATATCCCTGTGTGACTGTGTTCATTTAAAGTTCAGCAAACACAGAGCCAAAGTGCATATTTCTTTTACAGTTTTGGAGGCGTGTTGGCGTGTACGTTGCGTGTGTAGTTGTGTTTTCATGTGCACGGCTCACAGACACACCAGCGGCACTCTGAGTGTGAAGCCGTGCCGTATCAGTCCCGTGTGCGCGCTCTCATTGCCAGCATTGTTTAGACGTCTGCGGAGCAGCAGGGAAGCGTCACCCTCGGTATTCTTTTGGCAGGCAACCACGTTATATTTCCTATTCGCTTCAGGAAATCAGCAACTCGTGCAACAAGGAGAAGTCTATCGACTTCATGTGGAAGCAGAGTCACGCTGCTGAGGACAGCTGCACATTAAGCGTTAAATCTGATACAGGCACGATAATGCAAGACGAGCAGGGTAAAGGTCCCGAAATATAGATAGAAGAAGAAGAATGATGTAAGAGACTGGTAAAGGCTAGCTTTGCAATTCAAATTGCAAAAGACTGAAAGGATGCGGACGTTTCAAATGCAGTTTGAATGGTAAAAATTGTTTGAGCAATTGTGGAGATATCAGTGTCAAGAAAACTTTGTTGCTCCCAGCCCTGTGACAGCCAATCCATGCACTCACATTCAATGGGACTGCTCACAATTGGTCGGACGGGAACTCCCCAACCGCGGATATCGCTACTGCCCAGACTCCTGCTCTCAGTGACGTTCCCAACGCAGATCATCACGATGAAGACAAAGTGGCGAGGTTTAAGCAAAAAAGGCACGTGGTGACAACGCCACCGGTTCTGTTTGAGCACGTTCTCATCTGACGCCATTTAGCTGCGCTCCACAAAAACACTGAAGATGTTTTTTTGCATCAAGCTAATATACCGAAAGCACTGACAGAGCGGACGTATTCGACAGATTCGAAGTTAGAACGGGCTGAACGTACATGAGCGTGGTAGACGAGTACGTTTTGTAAAAAGCAAACAGGGATGTAATATTTGTATAATTTCAAGCTGCCATGAAACATAAGGATGGGGTCTGTTAAGGACAAAACTACCTAAATCCACGTTTTTGCGGACAGAAAACAAATCTTTATTCGTTTTTTTGCAGTTTTTAGTGATGATGATGCACACTGTTTTGTCATTGTTTCCCGTAACCTTTTTATCCACCATGACCTCATCGTCTGTAAAAAAGTCTTTATGACAAAACCCAGCACAGGCAGCGCTGTAAACTTTAACCATTTAAAGAGGTTTGGTGTGGTTTGATTTCTTCAGCTCGGCAGCCGAACAATAACAAACACAGCGCGGCCGGTTATACAGGCGGGGAATTAATTAGGCAGAGGAGGACTCTGGTTACACATTCAGCTGTAGACGCTGTTTTGACTGCTCAGCGCTTTAGCTGCATTGCGACAGCGAGGCAGAGAGCTGGTTACCAGCAAACAACTGGCTGGACTGGGAGTTAACCCTCTGAAGCCTGGATCCACACCAGCGTTCTTGTGCTGCGTTCAGATGTATTTCCAAGCTGTTTGAAAACTGAGCAAATTGGTTGATTTGTTTTGAAAACATGGAGAGAAAAAGCAAGGAGCAACAAGAAATACCCCACAAATTCCAAGAAATTTTACCTAAATATTTACTTTAAAAAGAGAGACTATTCAATTTTTTTTTTTTTAAAAAAAAGGGAAAATGTTAAGAAAAATTATATTTATAATTCTGATCATTTTATATTTAAAACAGAAAATTATATTTGTTAAGGAAAACTAAATAAAATAAATGAATACAATTATTGATGATTATTGAATTGAATTGAATAGATATATGCTTTTTTTTTGCATCTTTTCTTAAAAAAAAATTAATCAAATCTTTGTCTTCTGTGTACATCGAGCACTGTGATTGGCTGTTAAACACAATGATGTCATCGTTAAAATAATAATAAAATTAATAATAATAATAACACAAAATTTTGGTGATAATAATAATAATAATGATGTTATAATAATATTTTTCTTTTTTCCTTTTTTTCTTAATATCATGTAATTTTCTTGTAACTTTTTAACTCGTTTTTTACTAATTTTTGGGCCACGTCTCGTTAAATTGCTCATTATGTTTTTGACAGTGTCATTTCCCTTTACATCTGAATCAAGGTCATAATTTATTTAATACTCATTATTACCTCGTCATTATTTACTACTTTATGACTTATCCTATTAAAATGTGCATTTCTTCAGCAGAACATTAAACTTTGTCATGGCAGTAAACTCCAACATTTTAAAAAAATCTAAATATTCAGCTCCGCCACTGTGAACATCCTCACTGTGTCTGTGATCTTTGTTCGGATGAGGAAACATCTGGATCTGACACAGCCTGATGTGGCTCTCTGCTCGCACAGGTGGATCAGAGTCCGATGATCTTGCAGCGCCTCCTGGTGCTTTCTTTAAAAACTGACACTGAATCAGCTGTTTGCTTGTGTTGCCATCTAGAGGTGAAGCCGCACACATGTCACACGTTCCCCCAAAATCCCCTGAATCAAATGATATTCAGTTGGTTTGTGAGAAATTAAAATTAGACATAGGCATTCATTTAGTCTGGATTTCATGACAATAATCATTTTAAACAAAATCTATAGCCCCAAATCACAAATGGACATTAATCATATTGTGATTTAAATATTCACATATTAGTGCTGAATGTCTTTTTTCTTTAAATTTATATTTTCAGACACTTACTTACTCAGCATATTATACATACTATATATTTTTTAATTACATATTGTGCTAATTGGTCATTATTACTGTATTTCTATTTTCTATTTTTATATACTTGAGCTGGTACTTATTTTTACTTGCAGTAATTCTCTATTCTGGCATCAGAGTGACTGTAATAACCACAATTTCCCCCAATAAAGTATTTATGATTCTGTTAAGAATTAACAAATGACTATATATATATATATATATATATATATATATATATATATATATATATATATATATATATATATATATATATATATATATATAAACAATTGTTATTACATGCATTATAATTTCTTTTATTTTATGTTTTATAAAACTATATATTTATTAATATATTTATAGGAGCAGATTAGTATGATTTAGACTAAATTCTAACGCTTTCTTTAGCTTTTCTAAAGCACTTTGCATTATCTCTGTTTAAAAGCTGCTGTTGAAGTATAAAGTTGTCGTGCCTGTGATCCAGGAGAGGGCGCTGTGGTGCATCACAGGGACACTGAGCCTGTGACAGCAGGTTCCTGCTTTAATTGTCCTGATAAGCTGATGCAAAAGGCAACGTCTGCATGCAGTTAAAGCATCTTATCAGCTGCATTATGTAACTTATGTAACATCAGTCTGACAAACGTGCTGACAGAGAACATTTTTCACGTAGTCGTCTGCTAAAATGTGCTCTGCAGCTTGGCAGAGAGAAGCAGCAGAGTGCTTTTGGCTTCACTGAAAAGAAAAGTTCTTGTTTTTGTCCTCGTTTTGGTATTAACTGTGATCTCTCCGTGTGTGAGCAGCAACAATTTTGAAGAATTTGCATAAACTGATTTCATTACCTTGGACAGATTTTTTTTTAAAGGAGACCACACTCTGTGGGGCTGTTTTTTCTGGCCGGCTGCAGCATCCAGAGATGATTACCAGCCGCCACAGAGAGGCTGGTGCTGTTTGTACCCTGTGTGTGTGTGTGTGTGTGTGTGTGTGTGTGTGTGTGTGTGTGTGTGTGTGTGTGTGTGTGTGTGTGTGTGTGTGTGTGTGTGTGTGTGTGTGTGTGTGTGTGTCAGCCATCATGGCAAATTATGGTATTATAGCAGGAACTAGTGCAGACAACATTTTCAGTATTTTCCCAGCTAGAATTTTTTGGTTCTAAAAACGTTCTGAGAGCCGCACAATAAAACAAATGTAATGTTTTATTAATGTTTTCAATGGCAATTTTTCTTTTATGTTCCCAGAACTTTCTTCTTAAAGTTTCTCTATAAACATAAAAAATGTTACAATTTGTTACAAAAATGGGACCTCTCCGGCTCTGATATTGGATTATGAAGCCAATATCAGAGGTCAAAATGTAAAGGAGGCGTAAAGACGGGATTTGGGTCCGCGTATCATCCGGTGTCTCTGCCGGTGTCTGCTCCGCTTTAATTGTCCACCGGTGTCTCTGCCGGTGTCTGCTCCGCTTTAATTGTCCACCGGTGTCTCTGCCGGTGTCTGCTCCGCTTTAATTGTCCACCGGTGTCTCTGCCGGTGTCTGCTCCACTCTAATTGTCCACCGGTGTCTCTTCTGGTGTCCGCTCTGCTTTCTCATCTCCGGTGTTTTGATGATTTTGAGAGGTGACAAATCATAAAATGTTCTTTTATAAAACGTTCCCACAATGTTACATGAGAACAAAGGAAGAACATTTGAAAAGCAACATTTAAAACATGTTGAGGACTGAGATTACAGAACAGTTTTTAAAGAAAATGTAATGTGATATGTTTAATATATATATTTTATTGATTTTTTAAAGATGTTTATTGAGAAGTCATCCTAACTTTAAGAAGAACAGTCTGGGAACTAAAAGAATGTTTTTTTTGTTTTTGTTTTTTAATTAATTTATTTATTTTTAACATTTTTTAAATGGACTGCATCCTAGAAGAAAGTTTTCTTTCCTAAAAGAAAGTTTATTTGATTTATTTCTTTTTTTAAACATTTTTTAGATGTTTTTAGAGAATGTCATCCTAACTTTCAGAAGAACAGCCTGGGAACTAAAAGAAAGCTTCCCGCTGAAAAGGTTACTAAAACATTACATTGGTTGCATCGTACTGTTCTCAGAACAGTTTTAGAGCCAAAAATTGCTCGCTGGGAAGCTGCAGGTCAGTGCTGCGTCTGGTCTGATCCCATCACATGACGGTCTCTATTTTCTGTGATGTGTTTTTGTTTCAAGATGTTAAAACCACAAAGAGGCTGTCAGAGGAGCCGATCCAACCGTCTCCCAGTGACACATCCTGAAACAGTGAAGAAGAAGCGAAAATACCTTTTGGGGTTTGTGTCTCAGCTTTTGTCCTTTGAAGGAAAAGTCAGCTCAAACATGTATGTCCTCAGAGCTGCGGCCCCGTGTGTGTGTGTGTGTGTGTGTGTGCGCGCGCGTGTGTGTGTCTGCATTTTATTATGTAAGAAAGGAAAGAAAACAAGAGTTAGATGGAGAACGAAGGTGGAAAACAACCAGGGACCAAAGCATGGGTGAGTGTGTGTGTGTGTGTGTGTGTGTGTGTGTGTGTGTGTGTGTGTGTGTGTGTGTGTGTGTGTGTGTGTGTGTGTGTGTGTGTGTGTGTATGTGTGAGGAGATTGCATAACTTGTCGAGGACGAAGAACATGTGGTTTCCATGTAAACGAGCCCGTGCTGCAGACTGATGCTGATGTGAAACAAAGCTTTTAATTTGTTTACTGCCCACAAACGCTGCGGCTGCACGCTGACGGTCCGCAGCAGACACGGCTGATCAACAGGACGGAGCAACCAGGTGACGCCGCCGAGTGCTGTCGGATGATGTGATTGATTTAACCCTTTGAAACTTTTAAGCAAATTAGCTTGATTGCATTAATCAGTTATGTGGGAAAAGGTTATAAGGGACACAACAAGAAATGACACAAAAATTAGCAGAAAATTAATAAAAAAAGAAGTTACGAGAAAATTACCTTAAAACAAAAGGGCAAAAATAAAGGAAAAAAAGAGTAATAACCAAAAACATGGAAATTACCTAGTAGAAAAGTGAAAAAAATCAATGATAATATATATATATATATATTTCTGTACATAACATGATTTTAAATAAATAATTATAATAATCAGAGCTATACTTTTTTGGGATATTTCCCCCATTTTTTTTGTAATAATTTTCTGATAATTTCTCTACCTCTCTTTTTTCATCTTTTACAAAGTTGCATTTTACAGGACATGCAGAATTTAGTGTTTAATTATCATTTTCCTATTGCTTTGTGTTTCTTTGGCTTCTGTCATGTTGGTTATCATGAGTACATTTGGAGCAGATAAATATTTGAAATGTTTGTTTAGGTTTAGGTACGTGTAAAATCATCGAAAGCTCCAGAAGATTTATTTAAAGGACCCTGAGGTTTCATGTCTTCAGGTGCACACAAATCTTTACTTCTCTTCCCACTTTAGGACTATTCTTGGATGATCTCTTACAGGAAGGTTTTAGTAATAAAGGTGCTAAACTGAGATGGTTTGTCACCGTAGCAACCTATGACCTTGTCTAGAGTATGTCCCCCCTCCTCGTCCTCCGGGCGCAGTTGCTACAGCGACACCGTGAGTCGGTCTGGTCATGTGAGTGGGACGGTGGCGGCCCTGGCCTCTAACCAAATACTTTCCTCCGAAAACACAAAGAGCACTCAGCCAAGGGCCTCTCGCTACTGTCAGTGCGGACCAACCAAATCAAGTCAAGTGATGCACATCTGTCTTCTCCCGCTGCTCCGTCCCTGTGAATGTCTTCAGACTGACGGAGGGGACAGCACTGATGTCACTCAGTCTGTGATGACACGAGGCGCCTCCTGAACCACAATCGCATTAAAAACAGTCTGGGAATCTCGTAATGAAATTTTATTTTCATTGCATATTGCATTTTTTCATTTAATTGGCCAATATTGTTTTGGGGAATTACAGTATTTCATCATTTAAAGGCAGTTATGGATCCCTGAGGTCCCCCGCTACTGAATATTTGCCTACCAAACCACCAAAGCAACACTTCGGTTTACAGTTTGATGCTTTTGAGGCTTTTTCTCCCCGACGATGAAAGTGCGAGGAGGGCTTAAAGTGTTTGAAACTACTTGCGTCTTGATGGATATCTCTGTTGCTCTGTGGGTCACAGCCCACTCACGCACTGACACAGCGCTCTGAATAGCTTTCCAGGAACTGAGGCTCATCCACCTCACACACACACACACACACACACACACACACACACACACACACACACACACACACACACACACACACACACACACACACACACAGAGGGTTTACTGGCACTGTTGCTCTTTTTGGCACTTTGTTATCTAAACTATGAGGACTCGCTAACACTGTCTATCATGTAACTGCACATTGACTATCATGGTCATATTGACGATGCTGACATGCAGGTATAATGTCGACCATGTTTACCATCTAAATTTAGGTCTGACATTTGTAGCTCTTGTACAGATTGAGTTGACAGGTTGTTTTTGCAAAAACCAAAAAAAAAACCAAAAAAAAAAAACCCTTAAATTCTTTAATGTTAAAATAAATAAATAAATAATAATAATAATACATAATAAAATCATACAAATAAAAGTGTTTTTGCAGAACATTATGATGTTACACTGAAGTTTACCTTTGACCTTTTGGATATAAAATGCCATCACTTCACCATTTTATCCTATTAGAAATTTAGGTCAAATTTTGTCATGATTAGCGTATGAATTCTAAACATGTTCTGTGAGGTCACAGTGACCACTAAAATGCAAACAGTGGTGACGTTTGTGCCGAATTTGAAAATAAAAAAAAAATCCCTCAAGATATTCTTGAGATATCGCATTCACAAGCATGAGAGTGACCGAAGGTCACAGTGACCTTTGACCACCAAATTCTAACTGGTTCACCCCTGACTCTAAGTGGATGTTTGTGCCAAATTTGAAGAAATTTCCTTAAGGTGTTCTTGAGATATTGCGTTCATGAGAATTAAAAAGATGCAAGGTCACAGTGACCTTGGAGCTTTGACAATGAAATCTAGTCAGTTCATTGCTGAGTCCAAGGGAACGTTTGTGCCAAACTTGGAGACATTCTCGAAAGATGTTCTTCAGATATCATATTCACGAGAATGAGGCCGACAGATGGTCAAAGTGACCTTTGACGACCAAATTCTCATCAGTTCACCCCACTCAAAGTGAACGTTTGTGCCAAATTTGAAGAAATTTCCTCAAGGTGTTCTTGAGATATCATATTCATGATACTGACACTGAGAGAAGGTCACAGTGAACTTTGACGACCAAATTCTAATGAGTTCATCTTTGAGTCCAAATGTGAATTTATGCCAGATCTGAAGAAATTTCCTCCAGGTCTTCTCGAGAAGTCGTTTTTACAAGAATAAAAAAGTCACAGTGACCCTAACCTTTGAAAACCAAATCTAATCAGTTCATTGTTATAGTTCATTGTTAAAGTGGCCGTTTGTGCCAAACTTGAAAAAAGTCAAGGTGTTCTTGAGATGTCGTGTCCACCAGAATGAGACAGAAGAAAGGACAGACAAATCAAAAACACGACGCCTCCGGTAAAAGCTACTGCCGGCTCGGAGACAATAAAAAAGGAAATCCAGATTTAGGAGTTGAATCTGAGGTCCCAGGCAGGGAGACTTTGACCGTATTAGAGGTCAGAACAGGACAAACATCACATTTAAATGAAAAAATAAAACAAAATGTTTTTTAAAACAATACAAAAACTTTATCAAAAAGTGAGCTCAGCAAATCTTTGATCACATTTATTCCTCCGTGTTCCTCGGTGCTGGACTAATTCAAAGTGTTGCTTACAGTTTTATGTGTGAATCTGATTTAAGAGGATTTCTCAGCAATGCAAATCCCCCCCGATTCCCCCGTTGTTGTTGGAGAAGTGAAGCTTAACAGAAACTGTGCCAAGGAACAGTTCTGATTATTATTACGGAGTATTTAAAGGTTTTCATCCGCACAATTTTTGTTGTCTTTGGACGTGAACCACAAGTTCTGCAGGCTATAGCAAATTAGTGGGGAGCTGCGAATGTAAAAAGTCCATCCGACAGAGTAAAAAAATGATACTATGAAATGCAAAAATGACCCCGAAGAGGCTGAGAACATTTCTGGTGAACCTCCAGACATTTAAACATGCCTGGGATGAATTTAAAGTGAAATCCCATAAAAGATAAGCAAGCAGCTCACCACCAGCTTCTTGTAAAACGAATCAGCCTCCTCAGGCCAAGAAAATAATGAGCGTGAACAACAGTTGAAGATTTAATAACTCGTGTTCGGTAACTTTATTGTTTTTTTTTTTTTTTTTTGCAAATATGCTCAGGAACAACCAGCGAACGTTGAGTTGTGACACGACGTGTTCGAGGAAACGGAGGCAGATTGAAAGTGCTAACATGCACAACACCACTCCACGTGTTCACAAGTGACAGCGCGGATAAACACCAGACACAGCGTCGCAGAGAAAAGAAGACGAAAAGAGTGATAGAGAGCAGGATTACAGTTAACAGTGGACCTGTACAATGTCATCAACTCTAAAACATAACTAATGTCTTTAACGTCTATAAAACACTGGCTGCTCTAATTCACATTTGGCATAAAATACGTGATTTTCCAAAGACAAACAGCACTACGCATTGTTTCCTATGAAAAAATGTAACATCGAATATCTACTATTGATTGAAGCAGATCTGTGCGGCAGCTTTTCTAGATCCGTTAATGCTAGAACAAGACATTTTTTCATTATTACTACATATTATATTTTTTACAAGGAACATTTTGTGCATTAACGTCACACCCTTCATCTCGAGTTATTTGAAAACCTTTTCAGTTTTAAACTAAATCATCACGACTCAGTAAAGCAAGAAACGTTTCTCAATATAATATGATAAGTTGGTATATTAATTGTTATAATGAGAAAAAGGTCCGGCCCATAGAGAAACTGTAGCTTTGATCAAACATAAAACATAAAAGATTTAGACATATGGTTGTATGTTTTCATGTATTAGGGATGTCAGCTGTTTTGGGATTGTTTTGTGTATCTATGATTACTTAACAGAAGCAAAACAGCCTCATTCAAAGTCACACTGGTATTTGTGATAATGTGGGCACTGTGAGCTCTTAGAAAAGACTAAAACAAACATGAATATCGTATTTCCATCATGTTTTCCTCCTACCATTTGCTCTTTTGATTACATCATCTCAGTATATTTTCCTCTTCTACAATGGTCTTCATATATAAGGATCCCCAAACATTTTTTCCATGATTTTTTTCCAGAATCATATTTAACCACATTTTTTAGTAAATGTTTCAAGCTTGATAAAGTATCTGATCCTAAATACCACAATCTGCAACATCAGCCCTCCAATCAACCATCGTCTGGGTTATTTCAAGCATAAAATAAAGCATTTAAACACAACTCACTACTTTGTCCTCTATTTGGGCAATGACCTGATTTTTTACTCCTCATAACATTATACCAACTTATTTTATAGCAAGAAACATTTGACTGATTTTGTGTAGTGACATAAGACAAGTAATGACAAGACATGTTACTAAAACATGAAAAAAATCTTGTTAATGCAAAAAAATGTTTTTGTTATAATGCAAAATACAACACGCAGCAGCAGATAAAGAGAAAATGTGCTCTTTTTTCTGTTTCACACACTTGGAATTCCTTCATCGGCAAGCAAAGGAAAATCTCTTCACAATAGTAAACTGTAACAGCTTCAACATTCGGCATAATCTGACACGATAAACAGACAGTTTCACTACAGAGAGCTGAACTGGGCGCTTCTGTTCAACAAAGGCAGGCTCAGTGGCTACACCTGCGTCTGCATCACTGCAGGACTGCGGGCAGGACTTCATCGAGTCACCTTGTAAGGCAAAATCAACTTTAAAGCACTTCATAAACGAGGACGCTCCTCTCTGTCAACACGGGCATCTCCAAAAAGTCATAAATTAGTAAATCAACAAATAAATAGATTAAAAAAATCACAAGTTAACACAATGGAAAGGAGAAAAAAAGGTCTTTAAGATGAGGATGAGACCACTAAACCAGGATACAAGTGCAAAATACTGGAATAACTGTAACATTTACTTATTTTTTAACATATAAGATGGAATGTAACGTGTCGAACTTAATCAAAACCCGTATTTCTTAGTCATACGAGACATATTTTATATCTGATGTATCTTATATACGTATATTAATATAACCCATTTGGATCCATACTCCAAATGCAGTACGCAGTACTACAAATCACATCACAACGTCTCCAAATTTCAGGCAAGACATTTTGGCCCTTGGAGACAGAAAAGGTTGATTTACTCTGGATGACATCGTCACTCTGACCAGCTGCAACTTAAAATTACCTCAGCGGTATTTTAAGACGCCGTGTTGAGACATCACGCTGTGATAAGTGATATGACGGATCATCTGTGTTGTGAAATAATTTGGATATTTTCAGTAAACTATGTGAGTTTTCTGTTCTGTCTGTCCAACTGGGAACGAAGCGCTGATTGTTGTGAAGGCAGAGAGACGCTAAGGCATATTTCCAAAATAAAAAAGCCAACATATGTTTAAAAGGAGGAGGTCTGGGGACACAGAATCGAATACACGCACATCAGGATATGTCCGATTCAGCTCATTTGGCAGCATTAACTGATCACATTATTTGCTTTTGGGGTAATTCATTAGATTGGCACTTTGCAATGACGGAGAAAAAGAAAAACGTCTTTTGATGAAAAAAGAGGCAAATTACTGAAGTTTTGACAATCTGATTGAGAGGAAAAACGCACGAGAAAAAAATAACTATAGTATGGCCGATAAGACATCAGACTGACGTTTCTTTGACTATAACCAGCTGGTTTTACCCAATAAAGCCAATAAAGACATATTTTTAAGTGCAGCTCCACTTACCAGTTGACTGGCGGAAACCCTGTACTGACTCAAAAGCCACCACAGGGTCCTAACTTACTCAAGTGTTGTCAGTTTCTGGTTTTAAAGGCTGTATTATAGGAAAGTGATATAATTTTCTGAACTTCTGAACTTTTTTTAAATCAAAAATCTCATTATTTAAGTATTTTACATATTGTTAAAATATCGATATCAAAGTATTTGGTTAAAAATATTATGATACTTGATTCTCTCCACATCACCGAACCCTAACAGGGACGCTTGAGTAGAACAGAGCCATTGTTAATGTCATTAGAAACGAGAAATGGGCAATATATATCGTTAAACTGATATTGTGTTATGTAAGTGCACATTGTCTTAGTTTTTGGATATCGCAGTACTGTAAGTACTTGGTTTTCAAGGCTGCATTACAGTAAAGTGAAGTCATTTACTGAACTTAACGGACTGTTATAGCTGTTTGCCTTTACTAAAGGTGAGACCAAGTTATTATTTTGCAAGTCACAAATAAGTGCCAAGTCTTTGCTCTCAAGTCCCAAGTCAAGTCTCATGTCCTTAACTTTAACTTTTGAGTCCTAAACAAGTCATGTTGTGCTCCTCACCAAATGTAATGCCACTTAAAAACAGAGCAATCATCTATGACATCAACAAATATCAAGGATTCTTTTTAAAATCATTATTTATTTGTTGATCCAAGTTGGAAATTGTTGCATTTTGATCTGTAATTTTTGCATACTTGTTTTTGGTGTAAATAAAATGATCATTAATATCATTTTTTCCAACTGGCACTCAGTAACGTTGCGTTCGTTTCTTCTGCAGGAAGATGCTGACAGATCGGTCAAAACAAAGCGGATCAGGGGAATTTAGTGTCGACTTGCTGGGACTGGATTTTGTTAATGTCTGTGGATCCAGGAAATTAAGCGAAAATTATTGATTTGTGGCACACTTTTTTTAAAATGACATGATTTTTAATCTTTGGGTTTGGGGGGAAGGTATCAATCAAGTGCTTTCAAGTCAAAACGCTCAAGTCAAAGTTACGAGTCAATGGTGTTAAAGTCCAAGTCGAGTTGCAAGTCTCTTTTGATTTTTTCAGGTCAAGTCTAAACTTATCCAACTTTTTAACTGAGAATGACTTGAATCCAAGTCATTTAACTCAAGTCCACATGTCAGGCTTTTATCGAAAGTCAACCCTGCAACATCATTGCAATACTGGTATTGAATAAATTAAATAAAAAATAGATATATTATATTTGATTTTCTTGACATCGCCCAGCCCTATCATGAACACAACATCGATATATCTGCTGTGATAAGTGTTAAAGATCCTCAGACTGAAGAGTCAGCAGTTGTCATAGAGGACTATTTCCTCAGAAAAAGTAGGTCTAGTGCGAACTGTCCACAATGAGGTCAGTGGATTTTCCAGAAGAACTGGTACGTTGCCTCTGGGCACAACGCTACTGAATTTTTGGTACCTAATTTTTAAATGCTGTTATCGCCATAAATTAAATTAGCCTTTATTGTATTTGAGCGGAGACAGAAATTTCAGAGACGGGATAGCATGGACAGTAAGTGAGTCTCCAGCAGTTCACTGTTTACAGTATCAGAATGGACCTTGACCAGTGCCGTTCCTAAATCCTTCATATACCTGTTTTTGTGGAGCCCAGTTCTTCTATGATTTAGACATTAGCTGCACAGAAAATTCTCCATGGGACCCGTTAAAGGAACTATGACGCATCTGTGAAACCAGTAAAATATCTCACGGCCAACTCTTCACCACGCTACACTACGGTGTGTACTTCCCGTCCACCTGGACATGTGCAGGTTAAGAAAAAAATCAGTGCCAGAGACATGTGATCCCTCAGGAAGGCTCAGATTTAGAGAGTATAGCTCGCATTATGTCAGAATCACATGTGCGGCTCCATACAGAGCCAGTGGGATGTTGAGGAATGGGTCAGCGGAGAATAGAAACAGTGATGCTAAATCCCAGCAGAGCATTTTCAGATTTAAGCAAGGGGGGAACGCAAATCCTGCTTCTCCAGAGTAGAGCAACAGGTGTGGGTTTTTCTAAACCGAAGCTGCGAGAGGGGATGAGGGCAGAGTGTGAAGACCATCTGAAGTGAGTTTAGTCAAAGCCGGAGACTTTAGCGAGCGGGAAGAGGCCTGATGGGGAAGATTGGAGGAGACTTTGCCACATGTTTAGATCTGAACGGCACGTCAGACACGTCCTGAGATCAAACACAAACCAGGTGCTCTCGTGTAATCAAAGCTGCTTCAAATGTAGTTTGTGTTAAAGTGTGTGTGTGTGTACAGGACGTTATGTTCAAGATCATATGTCAACACATCAACACGTAATCAAAGACAGGCCTGAGGGGCCTCGGGAGTTTAAAGCGGGGACACCGAATATTCAGTCTCACCAGAAACATTCACTTACACTCTCTTCGCAGGAACATTAGTAGAACAGGAGCAGCCTCGCTGTCACACTGCGCCTCAGTAAGTCATCAGCGGCGAACGATCAGTTAGATGGAAAACTGCAGCTGGGTCGTCGGTGATTCTGCAGGTTTTCTCCTCACGCCAGCAGCTTCTCTGGGTTCTTGGAGAGGGTACGCAACAGGCTCCTCTGGAAGTCCTCCTCAGGTATTTCAGGAACCAGGAACTCCAGCAGAAGATCAAATATACAGTAGACCAGATGTCTGAGGGAACACAGGATCAGCAGTCAGCGGCGTTGGGTCGATTTGCGGTTTTGCCGGTCCGGTCCGGTTCATGAGCTCAAGCCAGTTTGATTTATGCAAACTGGCTGAAACGGCATTTGGCGCTATGACATATTCTGCAAATTTAAAAATTAACTGAAAGCATCCTGCAGACTGTGAGATTTTTGCAATCCTATATGTTTAGTGCAGCCACACTCTGCAGCATGGATCTTTGTAAACTCGGGTACGACATCAAGTTTGACGTATGCAGACTGTATGATGACATCGTCTACTGAATCGCAGACTACGACCTGCGTCCATCGACATCAAAACATCATCAGCATGCATCATCCACCTACGCCAGGGTAGTGGTGAGAGAAAGGTAAACAAACAAATCGAACCTTCGCTAGAGAGCCATTTATACGTGTTGAAAAGGTCTGAAGAGGAGGAGGAGAACGTGGTCGAGGTCGTGGAGGAAAGAGGCCAACTCGGCACGCAAGTTTTGCGACGAGAGTATTTCTCTGAGACTTTGGACATGCCAGTATAGCAAACATTTTTTTCCTATGACTTCTCAGCAGATTTATGCATGTTTATCAGCAATAGCAAAAAATAATTTATAATTAATGTATCATCCAACTGTCGCTGTGTGTATCATGTTATCATGTTCTAACTGAGACAAGAATCTCAGAAAAGGGTTGCCCACCCGCCACCCACACACACACACACACACACACATACACACACACACACACACACACACACACACACACACACACACACACACACACACACACACACACACAGAAACAGAAACAGACACACCGGAGCCACGGGCAAGTTGCCAATGTCGCCTTTACATAAAAAGTGCACCTGACTGTAATAAA
The DNA here is from genome assembly GCF_026936395.1 of Plectropomus leopardus. Taxonomy (NCBI): domain Eukaryota; kingdom Metazoa; phylum Chordata; class Actinopteri; order Perciformes; family Serranidae; genus Plectropomus; species Plectropomus leopardus. The sequence goes on along the minus strand of NC_142181.1, from coordinate 3,538,877 downwards.
GTGGCCATTGTGTGCACAGTGTGTGTTCACCTGTTGATGACGGGGTCTTGAAGAGAGTCCAGTGCAGTCTGCCAGCTGAGTTTGTACTTGTCTGAGCCCAACATGTCTGAGACCAGATCTAGAGACAAAGACAAAGAGAATTATATATATATTTGCACAAAACTTAATGTTGATAAACGCAATTGTGAGATGACTCCACTGAGGGATGTTATGCAACTTCTCCTCTGGCGGAAACATTTGAAGAAGCACGGTGATGGATGTTTAAAACAGCAGCTTTATTTCTATTGCAGCCACCACACTAGCTGACATTATTTCCAATCAAAGGCCACATAGGCGTGTTATGTGAGCGATAACAGAAAGACAGGCCCCTCATACATGGGAGCGGCCACATATGAGGGATTTCTGGGAGCTGATAGTCCACGATTTCACAGAGGAATTGCAGATTTTAAACTTCCGGATGATCCGCTCAACTTTTGAGGAGTTAAGTGATGCAATAACAGCTCTTGTAGCTCCTGCTGCATCATGAGGGAGCCGGCATGTACGCAGCAACTTAAAAAAAATAGTGAAAATCTTAATAAAAAATGAATAAATAAAAGATAACTCCCAACAAAAGTACAACCAGCAATAGTTAAAATAAAATGCTGATACAGATAATCGGCAAAATGCCAAATATCAGCCAGGTTGATAATCTGTTGACTCCTAATTAGAACAAATATTCATCATAACTGACAAAAGAATAAAATCTTTTGTCAGTTATCACACGGACATATACCTGAAAATCAATATACCTGTCCTAAGCTGACATGGTCCAGTAGCACTGGCCTTGCAGTGCACTGGTCTCGCACTTCAGATTTTGGGCTCCACACAGTTTCGGTCTGTCTCGTGTACACATACCTGGTAGGAGTCTCATGAGACAGTGTAAGGCTTGTTGCCTGGTGCTGTCCTTCTGCTGCTGGCTGCGTTCAAGTTCAGGGTCCAAAGGTAGAGCTCCTCCTGGCCACACGGCCTCCTGTATGACCTGCAGGTACACCACCCAGTACCTGGTGCATGTCAGGTTGGCTATGCTCACATCCAGCCATCTGAAATCAAGACAAACAAAACAGTCGAGTCAAATTGGCTATATATGCTTTTTCTGTTAAATCCCGAATAAATGGTTGAAATTCTGATGATGTGGAAGTGTGGTTTTGTCAAGTATGGTCCTGTGTCCTGATCGCGAGCTGTAATAGCTCTCGATCGATTTAGTTCACAAGCTACCTAGCTTGCAAGCTACTTGCTAGCACCCCTTTCTGTAAAAACTGTTGAATTTACGTAAAGAAAATGGTTTCTGATGTTGTTTGGCTGCTGCCGGCACAACTGCTTCTCAGGCATAGACAGAGGCAAAGGCAAACTCGTCTAAAATGTCCTTTTTTGATTTGCCCATGCTGTCATCTGGTAAATAGACCAACCAACATTAGCTGACACGCTAACTAACAACCTTTCAACCTTCTTCTTCTCCTCCTTGAGAATTCAAACACTACTACAAAATAGCAAACACTATATAGGGCACTATTTTCATCGTAGGGAGCATTTTCTCTGGCGCCACCAGTTTTGCATGAATGAGCAAATGTCCCCGCCTCATTACATAAAAGCGTATCTTATGTCAAAGCACAATAACCTCAGCAACAGTTGGATAACCTCCTGACTTTAAGGTCCCACAAAACCATCAGCACATGTGCTGTGACCTTGTTGTCACGCCTCACCTGACCACCACTGAATGGTCTTTGCTTCAGACCAACCAATCCCTTCAAATGTAAGCCAAGCCTCGACACATTCCCACGTGGATTTGAAACTCAAAGTGCAGCAGAGGAGTGCAGCCGGGAATGATCTCACACTGGAAGTGGGCTCTCTAACTGAGCCCATTGCCCTCAAGTCCTCCACATAACTGCTGGATTTAAGGTCTTGTGATGAGTAAATTCAATAGGCTGCGTGTAGCTGGGAGACATTGACCCTTTCGTTCTGACCTGACCTTTTTCATGCCAAGATTTACCATCTGAGGGTTGGAAACGCAGCCAGTCGCCACCCAGACTGGATGAGGAGGTTATTTAAAGCTCAAAGTAAAAGCTAAAAACAACATCTCAATGTAGCTCAAGCATTCGGACATTGTATAGGTCAGGAGCACAAAGCTGCAGGAGATACTAACAAGTTGAAAGAGTCTAATGAAAACAAAGAGTGCTCAAGACCTTTTAAGGCCTTGAATAGGATTATTTCAGATAGCGTAAGAGATTTCAAGGACTTACAGACCCTAAAAATGTAACACCATGCAGATGCAGTTATGCAACATAGTTTAAAACCTCAGAGCTTTGTTAAAAAGAGCCGGGGTCCTACCTCTGGGCCTGATGTTCTGCTTCTTCTGCTCACTTCATGTGGCCCCTAATGAAGTTATTTCATTAGCTTGTTCTGGCCGGTCGCCACACTGCAAACTGCACTCAGAGAAGCTATGGATAGACAAGTGCCAGCCGCAATTTTTGGTTTCCACTATTTTAGATGTTTCTATCCCTCAGTATTTCGCAACAGTGCAAGATGCCAAATCCTTGTTAAACCCAGTGAAGTATTTTTGATTCCTCGAATTATACAACTACAGACGAAAAACAGGAATGAGAGACACTCTAAACTCAATTTTTCTAAGAGGCCAACCCTGCTGAATGTTGCCAAACTTTCCAAGGATAACTAATTGACGGGCTAAATTTGGGGAGATGTGAAATTACATACATATGTGTGTGTGTGTGTGTGTGTGTGTGTGTGTATTATGTACATACAATATAATAATTACCAATTGCATTTAATTTAATTTATTTAATTTAAATACTATAGTATTGTATATGTCTGTTTCTACAGTGTTAATGCCTTCGAAATTAGTGTTCTCAAGGGGGCATTTAATTGGTTCAGTATCTATGTGAGTATATAAATATCACTTCAAATCCAACAAGCATGCAGGCATTTAGCCAACAGGGGCCGGCATCGTTAGGCAATGCTTAGTCTCATCTGTGACTCGAGCACAATACACACTTTGGACGGTGATTTCAATCACTGAGTGACACACTTGTCCTTTCTTAAAGCCTGCGCAAAGCAGAGCGGAGTGCAGAACAGTAACTGCTTCAATATTTCAGACTGCTGCAGTTGTCATTTTCATGGCCAGCGCCCACACTGTATAAGTAACTTGCACCCATCTATGCGCCTTTTGGCGTATAGGCCTTAAAATGATGTGGGGTCAGATGCATTCTTTGCATATTGATATATTTTGAGGCAGCAGAAAGCGATTGCACAATTGACCAGAAACCTGGTCTGCAGTCAGAATGGCAGTGTTTTAATGCTATTTAACCCCTTAAAACCTGAGCAAATTAGATTTCCTCCAAAAAACGTGAGAAGAAGGCAATGAGCAAATTAACAAACAAGGGTCCAAACCTCAAAATAAGCACACAAAAGAAACAAAAACAAACAAAAATAACCTTGAGAAAGTGCTTAAAAAATAATATATATACATATTTCTGTAACAAGATTATAAATTCTGTATATATGTATAGATTATAGAATCATAAACCTATTTTTTGGATAAAATCTAGTTGCACGCTGCCTATTTTCCCATGTTTCTGAAGGATTTAACAGCTTGTAAAAGGCATCTGAGCACAACTAGAAAACTAATGTTGATCCAGATTTGAAATGGTTAAAGTCAGTTCTACACTTACACATGCACAGACACCAATGATGGTGCAAAACATATGAGCATGTTGTGAAGCATTATCGCCGCTGAGGTCCAGCCCCCCCCAGTAACAGCAGTGTATTTTGGTCGAGGCTGGTTAAATCTCAGACGGCAGACAATGAAGTTTGTCTCTTCAGCAGCTCATACCAGTCAGAGACAAGCCCACTAAATCTCACTGAGTTATGACTGGCCATTGAAAGCAGGAGTATATGAACACGGAGACCAGTCACTGACAGCCAGACACAAGAAAGAGCTGAAGCACCAACACATTATTTGGACTAATTTACAGTTTGTTAGGGATTCAACAGCCACTTTAGTGCTACGACTGTTAATCTTTACAGCGAATTAATGTCCTGATGGTTCAAGGCCTTAAAAAAGTAGTTTCAGTGAAATGGATGCCTGCTGCCATGATATAAGAAAGAGATAAAGAGCTGGAATAGAAGAACAGCAGTTGTCTTCCACATTACTTTCGCCACCAGTCAAGTCCGAAAAGGTGCAAATGTGTATAAAATGAAGAGAATGAAGTCAACCACAGATTACTATTATTTACACAGTTGAAAGTAGGTGTACATCGAAACAGGTTTAAGTTCAATCTTGAAACAGCAGAAGCAAAAAAATCAGAGTAAATCATTCAAAGACACCACAGAGGAACACCTTACACATCCCAAATTTGTTATAGATTTATCCTCTTATGATATAAACACATTTAGTGTACAAAACCAATCCTGACTCACTTGACCCTATCACAAAGTTTTCACCAGCAGCTTGCTAATTTGCCGTAAGAATTTTAGATCCAATTCAAATGTTCCAGAGCGAGCGAGGAAGTGGACCTTGAGCTGAAATTGTTTTGTCAGCTGCAGTTTATGAGGTCAAGAATGAGCTACAAGCTCAAATAAAATTGTGTTTTTTGTACGATGACTGGCATCGAACATCGATGACTGGCTGGGAACACTGACACAGAGTAAAGGTCTTTCTAAAGGTGTCCTGTGGAGTTTTTGAACTCTAGTAGCACTAGAGGAGAGTTTTGTAATGTCTGGGTCCATGTTTTGTTTGTCTCGTTCATGAGGGTGCACATAGGTAATGTGATGCACATTGCAGCCAGTAGTCTCTCACTATTCCCATTCCCAAGATATGCAAGAATTTGCCAGCAAAGACAGAGGGAAGAAGAAGTCTAAAAGCAGATTAACATAAATGCAAACAATCACAGATGATATCACAGTATTATCGTATACCTGGGCTATTAGAAATCCTGTTTTTCCATCATAAATACAGGCATGCCTCTTTTTACTAAAAACACTGTATGAAGTGCACAGCACGCACCACCTGAGCTCAGTCTGGTCGGACACTTAGAGGTGGAGGGAGAAGTTACAGGGCTGTAAACAGCCGGCGGCCAGCAACGGCACAGTGACCGTGGGGAATAACGGCATGTTGGAACAACGGCAGAGCGTGTAGATGCAGCAGCCAGTATGTTTCTATTTTTTCGACTCCATGGCCCCTTACACTGAAGCACGACTTTTCTACAATAGAGAAACACTTATCAACATTGGGAAAAGTTGTATGGGGTTTGGACTGAATGCAGCAAACTGCGAGAGGATCTCCACCAACGGCGTACGCTGACTGTCCAGTCAGACCAGAGGGGAGAAACGAAACCAAAAACGCCAGATGAAGAGAGAGAGGAGAGCTTGCATCAGGGCGAGGCTGATCCGTGTTGGACCGAGAGGTGTTCCTCCACCAAGCCTCTTCTGGCTAATGTCCGCTTGCAGTAGAATAAAGTGGATGAGAAATGATTGATTCACAGAGACATGGTTAACCCCTAACATCCCGGATCAAGCTGTTGCACTGGATGGGTGGACCTTGTTCAGAGCCGACAGGACACAAGACTCCAATGCAAATTCAAGAAATGCACAGCAGGAATTGTATAATGCCATCAGCAGCAACATGCCCGAGCAACCGGATGGAAGTTTTCATAGTAGCTGCTGATTTTAATCAATTCAACTCCAAAGATGTAGCGGGATCAAGGACAAACTTGAAGAGCCATTACAATAAATCAACCTTGTACCTTGTTTTTTACATATAACTTGGTGAATGGAGGATTTATTTTGACCAAAACGGAGCTGGTGATTGCTGAAACAGTGATCTTACTAACTAGATTACTAGCAAGAATAACCAAGATGGTTTGAGTGAGTTTGTTTTGATTTGAATGAAGTGTGTTATATGATGAGATAAGGCATCATTAGTCTCCCATGACTAAAGTTAAATTCAAATGCTGTATTTCTCTGTTTAATAAGGAAAATAGATGTACTTTAGAGAACTTTCCTTAACATACGGAATTTACGTGTACATGGATGCATAAAAGCCATTGAAATACACAGAGGATTTGACCACCAATTTGTGGCAAATTTTGCAGAAATCCCCTCAAGGCATCGAGGATGGGACAGACTGACGGACGGGTGGACATCTCGAAAACATATTGCTTCAAACCAGAGCTGTCGCCTTCGGAGAGGCATAATAAACAAAATCACTTGCACCATATCCCAGCTGGAAAATGACCTGGCCTAATTGACAATTAGAGTGGAAAAAGTGACAGAGTCGGAGGAGTCAGGTTGGGTGGCTGAGTGAGCAGCGAGAAGGGAAGCCAATAATCATTTGGAAGAGCGAGCGAGACAATTAATGAACTGTCTGTAGGTTGGCAGAGGACGCTGAAGGCTGATGAGCGGCTGCTTTTCAGACTGCGGCACACAGGTCTTGATGCAGATCATTTGAAATACACACTGCCATTTAATGAATGTGTGTTGGCTCAGGTTCTGCGAGAGCGTCTCATTCGTCTAGAAGAAAGATAACATGGCTGCTGCCTGCGACGAAATCAGAAATCACCTCCTGCCCCCCATCTGCACTTATTCACGGTGATGTGACATCATGTGCAAACAACCTAAACAGGAAAAGTAATTGTGTGGTGTTGCTGTACAATGTAGCTAAAATGTACAGCTATATTTATTCCTAAATGCAAAATATTCATGTATAAGCAAGTATATAAGTAGCTGTGTAGTTTTAGCTCTGGAAGTGTGGACTGACATCAGTTTTCTTGTGTCAGACACCTTTCACAAGTTAAACCTTTAAACCCAGAGCAAATTGGCTTTGCTTTTTTGAAAATATGTGGGGTAAAAGCAAATAACAACTTGGCAAAAATGTCCTGCAAATTCCTAGAAATAAGAAAATTAAAAAAAAACCAAAAAAAACCCAAAAACCTTAATTACAATATTTTAAAAAAAATTGAATAATGTACAAAAACAATATCTATAATAAGAACTATTATTATTTTAATGCACATTTTTCAAGTGACCTCCTTTTTTGTTTGTTTATTTGACTTTTGTTTTGGGGGAGGGGGTTGCTTTATTTATTTATTTTTTTTTTGGGGGGGGGGGCAAATTTTGTAGGTACTTTTTAAAACATTTTTTTTTGCTATTTTTTAGTTAACTTCTTCTTAAGTTGCTAAATGCGTTCTTCCAGTTTTTCAAGAGAAATAAAGCCCATTTGCTCAGGTTTCAAAGGGTTAATCAGGACTGATGTAAGGACACTTTTCAGAGACCCGTAGCTCTTCAATGCTGCGACTTCCATTTGCTTTTAGCTCAACACATAACATTCAACAATGAATTCACTCCAACACCTTCATCATGCCGAGCAAATAAAAATAAAGCTGCCATAAATACAAATAATTGATACCACAAAAACAACATGAGGACAATCGTTTTCTGTGTGGTTATATGTGGAGACAATGAAAGTGTTTTCAGGACCTTGATAAAAATAGTGTGCCTGTTCCCGTAATGTTTTTTTTTTTTTCCCCTTAGTGTTTATGACAGGAATCATACACTATGTTCCAAAATACTGGTTAAAAACAGAGCGCCTCAATCGAGCCTCACACTCCAGCTTAAATTAACATGCTGACACCATCTGGTCACGGATCTGATTTAATTGAGGGCGCGCAGGACTATTCCAAAATGTTCCAGGATAAAGTTTCCATCCACTGAGACCAATCAGAATATGATCGAGATAATGAAATAACAAAATGTTCAATATTCAAGAATACATGGCAGCAACTTGTCAAGGCCGAGCAGGAAATATTCAATGCAATCATGGCTGAACTGTAGGAGCAAGTTAAAATGATGCAGATGTACAGTTTCTCTGCAGTGGTATCTGCAAAGTGGCAACCTCTGCCGCTGCATAGCTTCTGAAGGGAAAGCCGAATTAGGAATCAGATCAGATCATCATATTGTTTTATACATGAAGCAGTCACACACGGCTCACTCACTGACAGCATTTTCTGTTTCCAGTCCAGCTGCGTGGTCAGTGACAATCCAGCGACATGCTGCACATGCATGTGAGCCAACACAATTCAAATCAGGGTCCCAACTCAAAGGTGCACTCTGAAGGTTTCTTGTACGCAAACAAAACTTGTGTATGCGCTCACCGATACTCAGCAAAACACAGCGTGTGTATGCTTAAGGCCGAAAAAAATGTCTTCATCATCACACATTTACAAAACTGATTTGTTAAAGACCTTTAAATCCAGCATTGTTGTCCAGCAACCACCAGGGATGGGGATTGTTAATTTTTTTTAGATATTGATACCATTATCGAGACTTCTTAACCATCCGAGTCTTAGATTTTTATTATTTGATTTAAATAGTTACAAAAAAAAAATCTTGGTATCTGTAGTTTTGATTATGTATTATAAGATGATCAGAGCTCAGGATAGGACATTAAAGAGGTTGTTATTCCATCTCTGCTCTCCATTTTATATAGCTAGGAAAACAAATTTCTCACCCAAATGCCTGTATTATTCAAGTTTCTCACCAAAAAACTAAATTCTTGATGTTACATTTGAACACATCACGAGGACGTTTTATTCACCTTTTGCCTAACAGTGATTTTACTGAGCCGACCTTGAACATGTCACAATGAAACCTTTTCCAGCCTCTTTTATTAAATGAATTAGCTCTTATTCTGCTGATTTCAACTTGGATTTCAACTTTGATTACTATTTTTAACTGACAGGACTGGTTACAAAGTTTGGGTGTGCTAACCACTGCTGCTGTGAGTGGATGATGCAGCAGCAGCAGCAGCTGAAGGAGTTTTTTAAACCCGAAGACAGTCGTTCAGCATTTAGGGTTAATTTGATGCAAATTGCTGATGTGCTTGGCCATGGAGGTCATGTTCCCCCTTCTTGACCACCAGATTTCCCCTTCCCTTGGTTTAATACCTGTATGCTTTTTGGATTTTTGGGTTTTGAAAAAAGCAAAACTGGGTCATCAAGAGAACCGGGTTTTGATCGCCATCCCAAGTAACCACAGATTCAGACAAACATCACAGTCTGTAACAGACGACCTGGATGACGGGAAAGAAGCTCCATGTTCACCGTTTAATCTCACCACGATGAAAAGCATCAGTTTTCACCGGACAGTGCGTCACTCATCCAGCCGTGCTCTCCCCTCAAACCATCAACACTGGAGGTCCAGACCGTAGTGATCCAGACACATTGTGGAGTCACAAACAGCGTGTAAACACACTTTTAATGGTTGTGGTGAGAGCATCACAGCGCTCACACACACACACACACACACACACACACACACACACACACACACACACACACACACACACACACACACACACACACACACACTAATCTGTGTGTAATCTTAAATTACCTGCATGTGTTTTAGCTGCAGGCAGAGTCTCCTGAGTCCAGAACACTCGAACAAATAAAAAACTCAGAGCCTAACGGGCCCGACACACACAACCTTCTCAGGATTTGACCTTTATCACTGTTGCTACCATAAAAAATATAAAAAATTTTGATCATGTTGCAGCACAACAGTCTACATGCCAAGTGGTTTAAAGTTCTGTAATCACAGCATCAGATGTGTTGTGATGATATTAAGTCCTGATAAAGGCTCAATCTACAAAAAAACAACATGATTTGATTTACACCAACTGATTTCTAGAGTATCATATTAGATCTTTGGGTTAACCTGAAGCGATATTGTTCTGCTTTCAGTCACCTTTTACAATTTTTTAAAGCTTTGAACCCTAAACAAATTGGTGTGATTTCTTTCAAAAACATAAGGCAACAAAGCAACGGGCAACTCTGTAAGAAATGTTTCACAAATTGCAAGACATCAGTAGATTTAGTTATTTTTTAAAAATGGGGGAAAATGTTTATGTGACAAAGAAAAAAACTAGAGAAAAAAAATATAATAATGGTAAATACATATTATAAATTATTATACAGAATTATTATTATAACAATTATTATTAAGTACATATCCATTTCTATTTTAATTTTTTAACTAATTTTCAGGTTATTTTCTTTTCTATTTTTTTAAACCAATTTTTTTGTTGGTTTTTAGGTCATATCTTCATTCGTTGTTCATGGTTTTGAAACAAATCAAGACAATTTGCTCAAGTTTCAAAGGGTTAAAGCTTAAACAGTATATTTAGATGGACGACGCCTTTCATCTTCTTCCCACTGTACAAAAATGAAGCCAAAAAGACCTGGATACGGAAACTTGTACTGGTGATGTCATTTGGAGCCAGAGTTTGCGCAGTAGTGATCACAGGGTTTAGCTCTTTCTTTAAATTGCTCACTTTCCAATTCAACACGCCGAATCCACTTAAAAAAAGCCAAAAAGGGTCGACGAGGGCCAACGGTGCAAGTCACACTACAGCAACAAGGACAACATTCGCTCACCAACGCCCAACTTTGACTTTTAATAACTGCTGGCAAGTCAACACGTAGTAAAAGTTCCCAATTGAAAGCTCCATAGGAAGAAAGTGTAGCTTGCCTCTAGATTTTTACGTCAGCTGGTAAATATAAGCGCCCTTGAAACTTCTTCCCTCTCTGATCTTAAATGCTTTCAAGATTTTAACAATAAAACTGAGGTTCTGCAAACCTTAAAAAGCAATTACCTTTGCTGCAGGTTATAGTTTACAGCTGTCGTCCGAGTCATGCCAAACATTTGGCCATCCCACATGGGATAACAAGACACTGCTTAAGATCAAACATCAAAATTAGACCAAAAAATTATCCTCTAACATATACAAAAACAAGAGAAACATTTTGACATGATACTGTACAGTATCATGTCAAAATGTTTCTCTTCGGGTCACCTGTGCACTCCTATAAAGCCAAATACACTCTCACTGCTGTTACACATAAAAGTGAAGACAACAGACTTGAAGTCATTACGTGATCTGTGAAAACAGCCGGACTGATTAAAACAGGAGGGCATCTGTTGCAGCAGACACGCGTGACACGGACGTCGTAAAATGTGTGAACACACCCTTTGAAACCTGAGCAAACTGGTTTGATTTCTTTCAAAAACACAGGGAAGATGGCAACATCAACTTAACAAGATGTGGCCCAATAATTAGCAAAAAAAAAGTTATAAAAAATATGTAAAATAATGTTAAAAAAAAGACCGAAAAGAGTGTTGAAAAAAAAATCTATGTATTTATTTCATATATTATATTTTTTTCTGTACATCATTTCAAAAATAAAATTATTTCATTTATAAAAATATATATATATTTTTAGGGCATTTTCCCTAACTTTTTAGGTATGTTTTTTAGTAATCCTCCTCTCTTTTTTAGAAGAATAATTTTTAGGCAATTATCTTGTCATCTTCTACTTCTGCTTACCTATTTCTTGCAACTTTTGTTTGAGACTTTCTGCTGCTGTACTGGAAACTGGGGCTGGGCAATAAATCGACTTTATCAGTTAATCCAAATTTGTGATTCGATTTTTTTAAAATGCAAATCCAATGCAAATTTTCTCCTATCAAACCAGAGTCCGCTGCAAAGTTTGAAGGCTGTTGCCACTAAAGGCAGCAGCAACCGATTTACTTCAACATCTCAGACAGAGGCAGCAGCCGAGGGGCAAATGTGTCTCACTCCGAGATGCACACGACTGCGTCAGCCCACAAACAGCCAGTAAAAAGCAGCCGAAATCAGTGGAATCATTTTCCCGCTGTGTCCCGTATGACAGGAAAGCGACCCGCTGCAAATCTGTTACTGATGCAGTCACAAATTAATTCATGTAAATATGTTTTGTGAAACTACTGCAGTGCAAATTTAAACAATTCCCCTGAAACTACATAGTTGCACTTTTAAGACAAGTTTGCCTCTAATTTTTACTGCTAAAATAAAAGCAAAACTTTGAGTCTTTGTCAGCTGTAGTTTGTTTTAAAGAAGGGGAAAAAAACGATTAAAATCACGAATCATGTATAAATATGAACCTGCTGAACTGTGACCTCAGTGCTGAGGTGATTTTGTGACGCTGTGGATCCTCTCTGTTTATCCCGGTTCCCATTAAGAGTTGCATTGTCAGTAAGTGATGTTGCATCAGAGGGAACAGCAGGAGAAGATGAACACCATGTGAACAGTTTACGTCCCCACAGATGAGATCATTTATCTGTAGCCTGTGAGCCTAACGGAAGAATCACCAGGCCTGATGTGGACACGGCCGTGAGGGCAGACGAGCTCAGATCATGACCGAAGAACGGCGGGAAGGTCAGAGGTACACGTGCTTTATAACCGTGACCAGCTGCGACATGAACGTCATCGTTCAGATACTTGCCCGTTTACTCCACGTTACTGGAGGATTCCACTACAGGGCACACCAGAGACTCAGACTGAACAGAAGTCGCGGATACCGTAAAACTTCGACTAAAAGCCTAGCCCCAATTAAATGCGCAGACCCTTTTACTAGCCCGGTGTGGCGACATTTTTAGACAAATAAAGGCCTGTCTCAACTGTAAGACCGGTCTGGTTGCCATGCAGCTCATTTTTAAAGAAACTCTTTGGTTGTGTTGTGTGTTGGTGGTGGGCTACCTGCTGGGGATCATGCATGCATCTGAAACCATGAGCACCAAAGAAGACGGTATTATCAGCATAATAAACAAGAGAGATGCAAAAAAGAGACTTTTTTCAATAAAAGCTAAGGAAAGATGTCCAGTGAATTGTTTTCATTGTTATTAATTTTACAGAATTATTATAATTTTAAAGATTTTTTTAACGCTTTGTATTTTTTCTGTTGTTTGTTTTATCTCCTTTCTTTTCTTTTCTTTTTAAGTTTTTTGGAAAATTTTCAGGTAATTTTCTAGTACTTTTGTCATGTCTTTAGTTACTCTTTACCTTCTTCCCATGTTTGGATAAATAAATAAAGGAATAAATAAAGGCAATTTGCCCTGGTTTCACAGGGTTAAATATACAATTTGATTGTATTTCCCATCTTAGCTAAGCAACAGTTTTGTGTGAAAAGAAAGAAAAGCCTATCCCTTACTGATGCCTGTCTTGAATATAAACCTGTTGAGGTCAATGATTTAAGCATATAATAGCCCGGGCTATTACTTTAAGTTTTACGGTATGCACGGAGCAAACAATAAACAGTAAAACGATTATGCCATTGTTAAATCTGAAATCACAACAAAAAAATTATAGTGAAATCATTGTAAGTTTTCTTAATCAAGCACATTTCTAACATGAACAAGTGGTGGAAATAGCATGTATTTTCTTCGTATGCCAATAATGGCAAAAAAAAAAAAAAAAAATCAGGTGGAAAATAGTAAAAATTATAAATTCCAAAGCAAAAGCTCAGAATGACACCCAGAAATAATACAATGCATGTTTTTGTGCTTTGATGGCTGCAGGATAAAAAATCGCAGTTTGAATGGGTTTCAATGGCACAGTATAAATACAACAATTTTGTTTACACAGTGTATTTTAGACTTATTGTAGGAACTGAGCTGGAAATTAAACAGAAATACACAGTCTTTTCAAAATTTATGCCATATGCGCAAACACAGCCAAAATTATCAACAAATTAAGAATGAAAAGGGCGTAAAATATGCCAAACAGTCCCTGAGGATTAACAAAGAGTGTCTTTGTGACATAACTAGTTATTATATGGTCTATTATTATCTCCTGTAAACCACATGCAGATGGGATTAATATTCCAGGGAGGTTGGTAAAACAAACAGTTTTCACCATGCTTCTCATCATTTCAGAGCAGCAGCCCTGGCATCAATATATCCATTTCCAAAATTACAACATGTGGTAGGTAATTGAAGATATTTTTCAGAAAAATCCCTTGACCTTGTGTGTCCTGATGGGGCCCGAATGTGCAGAAGAAACATATTTGGCAAAGTTAATTAATACAGAAATAGAGAGGAAAACATCAGACACATATGCTGACTGAGCAGGATTAAAACCACTGATCAGCACAGACATTATTAAAAATAATCCAATTTGTTTTTTAGAAATAAATCCTGTTTAAATGGGGTTTAGCGCCGCTAAAGTATAGCTCACAAGAGGCCCATCTAGACATTTAGAGAGATTTATGTGAATCCTGAAGTAACTGAGCACTATAACAACAATGATTCATTCCAGACGCTGCAACCTCTTTTTTTTCTCCATAACTGCCTCGATATATATCTCATATGTCAATCATACAGCTCTAATATGTATAGTACATTCCATTGTTTCTTTTATGAGAAACTGTTGTGGCCAAAATAAAGTCGGTGCCCCGTGCTCGCCAAACGTAGCTCTGTTCAGTTTAAGAAGCAGAGATAAAATTAGAGGTCGGTCAAAACGACAAAGTGTTAATGGTCGAGCATTAACAGTCAACCCATGTTCAAAAGAGTCACGGCTACAGACAGAAGTAGAGACTAAGATTAACACTGCATCTGTTTATTTACAACATACACTATTTGTGGATATAGTAGCATGATGGTGTTTATAGCATTTAGTAAATTAATTTGTCCTGTGCTAAAAACAACACGTTCCCCATAATGTATTTGGGCAACCAAATAGATTTGCCCTCAATAAAAAGTTTTTTTTCCATTATGATGTTTGCTGAGAAAAAAAACTGTTGTACTTCAATACACTACAGACTGTGAGGGTTGTTGCTGCTGCTGCAGGAGTGTGAGCTCTTTGCCGGAGAGCAGCTGTGGGAGTCCGCGCGGCCACACACACAGTGACAGGGCTAACTGTTGGCATCACACGGCTAACAGAACAGAATACCTACCAACAGGTTTAACCCTTAGGGCCCGCTTTTACATTACACACACTTGTATCGCTGTGCGCACAAAATGAGCTTTCCAAAATCAGGCTTTAAAAAAATATTACACATTAATATGATTTTCTTCTTTTATTGAGTTTACTTTTTAAACTACATCAGTCCTAATCATAAATATCAAATTCTCATTAATTTTCTGAATTTTAGACCTTTAAATGTCAGGTTTTTGTCATTATATCACTGGATGAAAAAAAACAGCACGAAATATGAGTTATTTTTAATATACTACATGCTAATGCTAAGTATATTTGTTTTATTATCATTGCCTTGGTTATGACAATGATTAGCAGCAACATTGATTCAGCTGTTCTAGTGAAAACAGCATGTATTTTCTCCATATGCCAAATATAGTAAAAATGATGTCATCAGGTTGAAAATAGTAAAAACTGCAAATTCCAAGGCAAAAGCCCAAAATGACACCCAGAAATAATACAATGCATTTAATGCCATACGCATAAACACAGCTAAAATGATCAAAAAATGAAGAATGAAAAGCACGTAAAATGCATCAAACAGTCCCAAAGGCTTAAAGAAGGAGTCGAGCCAATTCACTGTTGGTGTGCGAGTTTGACGGACCATTAAATGTCGGATGTTAGCCAAGCTGCGTAGGCTCGTGCTAACCAGGCAGAAATTAAACTCACAGTTTGTAGATGAGAGCGGCTCCAGTGACGGCAGCAACAGAAAGTTTGCTGAACCGACGGGGAGTCGAACAGTTCAGTATCAGACCGCGGGCACAAAAAACGATTCAATGCAGGTATCGTTTGACTGGAGATAATAATAATATAACTTAATATATATATATATATAAAGTGCTTAAAGTGCTTTGACAAAAAAGGCAGAAGCAAAAAGAGTTTCTCGCAACCTAACTATAAGAGCCAAACCATAATGACAAACTAATGCCAGACAGAATTAAAGGAGAATTAAATAAGAGAGAAACAATTACAAAGCAAAAATAACTACAACCCATATAAATAAGAGTACAAACAATTCATAGGATATTAGCAGTAAGCACAGAAATAATAGTACTAATAATAAAACTAAACATGGTCGAGATGAAATAAAGAATAAATAAAAAAGATGAATTAAAAGTGCAGACAAAAGACAGACCTTTTGTCTGCACTTTTGCTATTTTCAATGGTGACTTTTATTTTAAAATCACTAATTTATTTAGTAATCAATTTGACCTTTTATATCTTATCTCTTTACTTGTATATTGTGAATCTGTATCCTTAATTATGTTTTAATTCCCTGTTTGAATTGCCCTGTTGTACCAAATGTGCTATATAAATAAAGCAGCTTTGCCTTGTTGCTTTTCTGGATTTCTGGGTTATTTCAGTCATTATCGAGTATGAAAAGCCAGCTGGCGGTCCAACACGATCACGAGCTTTTCTGCCGGAGTTAGAACAGTGTTGGCGAAGATCACGTAAGAGATTTCTTTGTTTGTGTTTTTCTCTGAGCTCATCTGCCTGGTTTCGAAAAGGGCGAGGCTCAGCTGGAAAAGGATGATGTCATGTGCATCTTCTGTGCATCAGAGTTTGGCAACGTTTGAATTAAAAAGCGATGACAGTCGCAGGCTCGTTTGCTAATGTTGCCAGGCCACTGTCAGTCAAACGAGACCACATCCATTAAAAGCTTGATGAAGAAGCAGATTCAGTAAGTTCAACTTTTAATTAATGAGTGATATTTTTCCCAACTTCCAGTTTTTCCTCTTTAGTCATGAGTATTTGATGTGTTTAGAGTAGCAGCTCAATTTGGAAAGAAAGAAAATGTCAGAGGCTTTGAAATTTCTTTATTTGCCTCTAATAGGGTTCATACACATTTTCACTAATAAATTTTCAATGATACTTCCATAACTTTAATTTTCAAGACCATGCATTTTATGAAATGACCATCAATACTCTTATAGGTTGTTTTTAAAATATGTAATGTTAAAAAAAGGATTAAGAACAGGTTTAGCACTGAATATCTAAATATAACTAAGGGACTGCTCGTTATTTATAAGAGAGGAGGGGTCCTGCAAAAAGGGGGAGGCATGTCAAGTATTTTTTTCAAGCACTGGGGAGGGATTCACGTAAATGTCTGTATTTATTCTACTGCATATTTTTAAATAATGTATATAGGCATTTTTTCTTTAAAAAAATGGCCATTTCTGTGTTTCATTTTTTTTTAAATGGCAATTTATAAAGAAAAAATAATTTGGCCATTTTTTATTCTTTCAACATTTTTTTCTTTAAATTTTTTTTGCCATTACAATTTTCATTGGATTTTCACATTTCTGACGGTCCTTGAACACATTATGTTTTATTATATTATTTGTGAAACAAAATTCAATTCATTCATTCATTTACGGTAACCATTTATCCTCTCAAAGGTGAGGTGACAGTGCTTAAGTGCTTTTCCAAGTGCTGATTACAGTGTCTCTAGCCACATTTACATCGACTGTCCGAGGCGGGAATTTCTCGCCGCTTCACTGTTCTTTAAATAACATCGAATCATGGAAAGCCGGAAAGGGAAATACTAACAGCACCGTAACAAGTTCTGTGTAAAATGTAAAGCCTGAAAGACACGACCATGGGCGGCAAGAGTGAGACGTTTTGACAAAATGTTTATGTGTGCGATCGATCGCGGGAGATTTAAAAAGCAGCTTTTAGCAGCTAATTCAAAGAAGAACGGCGGCCATAAATGTCCACAAAAACCGAGAAAAAAATCAAGATTCAGGAGCTCTTTACCCTCCGAGGAGAGGACAAGATCAGCTGTCATATAACAGAGACACTAACTAAACAGATTGTGATGGACATGTTATAACTTTTTGATTGTTTAGAAAGTGCTGCTGATGCACATGTTATACGTCACGGTAGAGGGGACGCTCATCACGCCCGTCATACCTCCTCTGAAACGCGGGATGCTGTGATGCAGCGTCTAATCACACACAGGAGTGAAACGAAGTGCAGGGGCGGAATAAAGAGGGGGCTCCGTTGCGGCCCTAAGTCTCTGTGTGAAAAGCAGCTACAGTGTAAGAGTGTACTTGTGGCCAAAACCACGGAAACGTACAAACAGATGCGAAAGCCATGATGGCTCCATAAGCTCTCAATACTAGAGGGCAAAAAGGCAAAAACAGGAAGGTTTCATCATCATATAACAGCCTACACAGTGCAGTCATACTACAGAAAGACAAAAATCCACACCAGAATTCCTAATGACTCAGTTCTGACACAGACGTCAGCGGTTAGCACAGTTGTTTTGACCGAAGCGTGTGATGTGTCTGCTCTCATCGAGGCGTGCACCTCCGTCCAGCCCTCTGGCTCAGGGCTCATCACATCACCACCTCCATTCAGGCTGTGGTGCCCTCTTACAGCACGGCTGTCTATAGTCAGCTCTGTGTGTGTGTATGTACGTGGCGGGTCTGGTTTTACTGGGACTGTCGTGGCGCCTTGTTCCCCACGGCTGGTCAAAACAGACATGTGACGTTAGAGCCGTGAGCCAGAATTTAATCACATGTGGGACACAGAGGTTTGCATTAACACCGTCACATCTATGCGCAAACTGACACATATAGCACACGGGACAAACGGCGAGAAAGGTCGGTGCATGCAAACCTCAACACACACACACACACACACACACACACACACACACACACACACACACACACACACACACACACACACACACACACAGGTCAGTGTTCCTGCCTGTGCTACAATAACATCCATCTAACTCAGTCTCTGCTGTCATCACCATTGCAGTCTTATGGCAATCACCAAAGAGATTACTTTTCCCTTTGGCGCATGCAACCACACACAGATTTAGACCCTGCGCACACACACACACACACACACACACACACACACACACACACACACACACACACACACACACACACACACACACACACACACACACACACACACACACACATGCACACACACACAGAGAGTGCTTGCAACCAATTAGAGCTGACAAATGCCAAGTAATTCTATATGAGAGATTGCGGTCTGGTAGAGTCTTAAGACTCTACAGAATTATTGCTACCATGAAAACCGCCAGTTGTTTTCCAGCTCTGCTCCGTCAAAGATATTTTTCAAGAAAGAGGAGAGTGCCCAACCAATGTTCTGCTCTCCGCCTGGGGGCTTACTGCAGCTTAAATTCAACAAAACATGTAGTGTAACCATTAAAGTCGCATTGATACACAAGTGTGGATCATCTGAGGAGAAGTCTGCAAAATATGTGTGTGTCACCAGCCAGATGTATCAAGTTGCTGCTTTTATGAACTTTTTGCAGATGTCGGTGCCTTCTTTAGTGGCATTTTTTTTTGTTTTTTTGGGTAAACAGCACTGATCATGAAGAAAATTAAGAAAAAAACATAGTGTGTTACAGTCATGCTGATTTAAAGGAGCAGAGTGTAAGATTTAAGGAGATTTAGTGGCTGTCTATCCAGTAAATTCTATAATTTCCAAATATGCAGATGCAAAAACTTAAATTTATTTTTTCGGTGTAAAATAACAATGACTTTTTGGTCTAACTTAGGTTCTCATGTTTTCAATGACTGCAATATTACTCATGATTTTACCCTTAAAGATATAATCTGTCATTATGATGACAAAAGTAACAAATATTTGAACTATTTTGTTATTTTTTTATTTTAATTGGGAAATTGTTTGTCACTCAACAAAAATCTTTAAGTTCACAACCCTCTTTCCATTTTTTATTGACTGATTTTAACTCAGTGCTCTCCTCTATTGCTCTTACAAATAACAAAAAAAGTAACAGATTTTTAGACTATTACAAGAACTTACGTGGCAAACCCCCCAAATGTGACATGAATTATTTTTCCGTGTCCACTCTTTCTTTTATTTATCTATTTTTTGATTTTTATTTTAGGATTTTTATTGATTTGTGTATTGATATTATGATTATTTATTACTATTATTATTAATAATAATATTTTTTCTGTGTAAATGTCAATTATCTGTGCTCTCATGTATGTTTGTGTTCTTGTTTATCTGGCATGTTTTGTAGAATTTTTTTGTTAAATAAAGAAAGAAAAAAAGAGAAAAAGCAGAGGTAGTGCACTGCTTCTTAAATGAGTGGTAGTTCTAACAAAGATGGTGATTTTATTAAATTGAAGAATTTATTAAAACGGAGAAAAAAAGCTTCCTAATACAAATTAAAGAGTTGCTTCTAGTGACGAAATTCTGAGAAAATTCTTAATATTTTTTGGTTTTCTAAGAATTTTCCCTGAAAGTTAAGACTAGGTCCTGATGAAGATAAAAGTTAATCACCTTAAGCTCTTAAGCGAGCACCTAAGGTTGCTGTAGACTGTTAGGAGTAGAGAGGAGGACTTTTAGAAGCTTAAGAGTTTCGTAACCAGAGGAGAAAATGGTAAAAAGACAAAGAGGAAGGAGAAATATTCTCCAAATGCTCGATGGTGCGCTCACATCTTCCACCCAACACAACAATGACGTAACGCCAGAAATTAAGTGATCACAAGTCGAAGATTAATGGTGTGGTGGAAATTTATAGCAACGTCATTATTAATCACATATTTTCACATATACCACACACGCTACTCTATATTTCATTTCTTGTCTTATCTTGTGTATGACTCAGCTAAGTTAATCATCATCCTGGAAAAAGGATATCTAAAGTTCTCTTTATTGAGAAAACGTTTTCATGGTACCACGATCAGATGATTTTAGGAAACGGTGAAAAATCAAGAAGAATGAATCCAATGTCTGTTTTGATTGTGTGTGAAAAAGGACTGGCCACTCAGTCTCTTTGCAAACCAACTCAGATCTTTGATTTAAGATCTTTATATTTCTTACAGCGACTACGCCTCCGAAAAGTTTCTTTTTGAGTTAAAAAGTGCACAACAATGGAAACTGGGAAAATGTTTCAGAGCAGCAGTGATCACACAAAAACGTGTCTCACAGTCTCATGTTGTGACGCAGTTCATTTTATTTCCACTGGATGTCCACACCACGCAGGCTAACAAAAAAGCATGTCTGTGACAACCAATCACATCTGTTAAAAGAATGCACCATACCAAGCAACGGGGTCAACAGCACCTCCTCACTCAGGTTAAAGTTTCTCTTCCTTCCTTGCTCAGATTTGCTCTGAGAAATGTCCTAAAGCAGTTTTGAATCAAGACTCCTTGCTAGAAACTTTCAGGCTTAGTTAGGGGCTCCCGGGGAGAATTCTTAAGTCGGTATACACTGAGCGATTTTGGGACATCGCAGACAAAAGATGACCAACGTTAAAGAAACGTGCTCATATCTTTGGACGTGGAGGTCCAGGCAGCACAGTGAGGCTCAAGGACGGCTGTCACAGTCGTGTCATCAAAGACAGCCTGGGATAAGATTTTGACAGTGTCAGAAATTTTGGATGATCATCGCACTGTGTGACTCTCATTGCAAAACTCGCATACCAAGTTGACGTCTTTTACCCAGCCACGACCGCGTCCACGTTCTCCTCCTCCTCTTCTTCAGACTTTTTCCGACACACATAAATGCCGCTATAGCGAGGGGCTCAATTTGTTTGTTTGTTTTTCTATCACTGCTACAGTGGCGTAGATGGATGACACAGGCCAACAATGTTTTGTCCGTGCGTTTTTACGTCGATAGATGTAGGTCATCTCTCAGTCTGCAGGAGGCTTTAGAGGCTTTGTGCATACAGCCTCTGTACCCTACTGGACGTGCTTTTCTAGTTTTGACTTAAATTCTTTAGCTGTGACGCACACTGTGTTGTTTTAATCTCAATTAGACGCTCTTTGAGAGTTGTGAGAGAGTCCAGTTACACTCACAAGCTCAAGGATCTGAAACAACTGATTAAATGAACAACTGTTGGGCTCAACGCCACGAATCTACGTGATACAATCAAGACAATCAAGATGAAGCGAAGATGCTTCAAATACTTGGCCGAAAACCAATAATCAGTGACGCAAGAGAATCCAAATACACGCGAAACATCAGCTGAGCTGGCCAACAACTATGAATGTGTTGGACTCCGCTGGGATTTATTTTAGTTACCATTTATGGCAAACACAGGCAAGTATAACCAGGTCCTGTTTGAGCTAAAAGAAGCCTCCAGACAGTTTTCGGCAGACGAGATGTCATTGCACAAGTATGTCTCTGGAGACAGAAGACCAACCATGACTTTGGAGCCACATCTCCGGGCCCCAGGCTCAGGTGAGCGGTGGAAACAGACACCAGGGATGTAGAGGGGCCAAAGGGTCACTTCATTTTGCAA
Organism: Plectropomus leopardus; assembly: GCF_026936395.1. Taxonomy (NCBI): domain Eukaryota; kingdom Metazoa; phylum Chordata; class Actinopteri; order Perciformes; family Serranidae; genus Plectropomus; species Plectropomus leopardus. The sequence continues at coordinate 3,516,759 of NC_142181.1, read as the reverse complement.
ACATCCCGACAGCACGCGGCACTTGTCCTCCATCTAACTTTACCAAGAGTGTGGACAGTTCATGTCCTGGGGAGGGAGGATTTTGGTGTCCCTACAACTCACACTAAATAAGGATAAATGGACACAGAGGCGGACAAGCTTTAACTGATGGCACACGGGGGTTTAAGTGTGTTTCATAACCTTCACGATAAGTGACCTAGGTATTTGACCTATTATGTCCCCCTGAGACGATTACATCGGTCTGCAGGAATTGGAAAGCAACTGCAGACTACTATTAGCCTGTAATGGAAGACAATATTTATATTTCAGAAACGTCTGTCGATGTATAAACGGAATAATGCCCCGAGCAAACGTGATGGTGACATGACACAGGGCGCACTTCCAACTGAAACACGGGGTGAGATATAAAGCACTCAGACGGTCTGATCCCACCGCGAGGAGTGCGTCTGAATTTGTCTCATCTCAGGAACAGCTTGTCCAGGAACGTCGCACCTCCTCCACTCCACAAAGGCTGATAGATAGCCTGCACCATTATGTAACAGCATCTTTTCCATCCAACACACCCTCTTCTTCTTCCCACCAATACCAAATCTGTCACCCGTCTGACCACCGGCACACTCAGCCTGAGAATTCCTGCTGACAGGAGACGCTTGCAGCCTGGAAGCAGGGTTTTTCTGTTTATACCTCACGCCTGGCCCCGGGAAGCCATACGTCAAGGAACAGCACCGGAGCAGAAAAACAGCAGAGGACTCTGGTATCACGTCCTCACTGTAAAAACAACCAGCGGTGTCAAAAATCCTCCCGAGTCGAGGATGGATCTCTGTTTTTGGGCCAATCGTTTAAAGAAGAGAGACTTAAATCCCTGGATTCCCCACATCGCTGTCACTGAGAGTCATTAGGTCCTCACATTAACACGGCATGAGGTTTTCTGTTATGTTAAGACATGATAAAAAAAATCTTGCTCTGACACATGTAAAGTCACAGAGAGGTGCCAAAATGAAACAAGAGAGTAAATCCTTGGAACAACAGCAGGTCACACCTAGGCGATTAAAAATAGTCTTGTGTTCAAAGTCAGACACACATGACTATTTTCACATGCTGCTAATACCTCAAACTAAATATCTGCTGATACATATTCGGACACGCAGTAATTTTAGACCAGAGAGCCTGGACTGATTCATTTGAACTTTTTTCTGTCTCCCTGGTGGAGATGGCGGCGAGCCTGCAGCAGACTACCAGGCAAATGAGCCGTTTGACTTGGGTAAACATCGCTACATATGGATCTGCTCAACACATGACAGCGGCATGGAGCTAGCTGGGGTCCTTAGTTGAGCCTGAATTGAGCTGCTAATGCAGCGGCCTCACAAAGGATGAATAACAGCCGATGAGGGTTTTCTAATGGTAGCAAAATTGAATTAAATTTGTAAATAATTTTAAATTAATGCTCTTCTAAGTGTGCCACACTTGTTACTAGAAGCTCAAAATGTAGCTCCTGCAGTGGCCGTCTGCAGATACGAAGGTTACGTAAATGCAAAACAAGATATTCAATTATAAGAGTCATGTATCTTTGATTTCTTTTACATTTTATTTCCTAAATCTGCATTAATGGAATTGTAGCCCAGTTGGGGGAAGCACAAGCTGTTTAGCAGGAGAAATCGGTTCCCATGCGCCTGAAGTGCCTTTGTTTTAAACCTGCTTTTTTAGGACTCTAATGGCGTGTAGTTAAGACTTTTTCTTGTTGCCGAGGCCAACTCATGACCTATGGGGTTTGTTTGGCTGCCATCTTTAATTTAGGTTCACCTAAATGGCAAAAAAAAAAATGAATTTTTAGTTTATTTAAAATTTAGTCATAATTACTTGATTTAGCAAAGTTGTTGCAACTTAAAAATGTCTAAGTCTAATAAGTCTAAAAGTCTAATTAAATCAATATTTCTAAGTTTTAGCAGCTTCAGTAAACTAAGTTGCTATATATCTGCATTCTGCTGGTTGCAATCATATTTGTATTTTCTTAAACATGTTAACAAAACAGAACTCATCAATCTTGTAACTTGGCTAAATTCTCTTTGTCACAATCAAAGTAAGTTGAACTAAATTGGTTTACTGAAGTTGCAAACACTTTGAAAGAGCAAGATAGTTACACGTGTCATTTCTAAGTTGCAACAACTTTACAAAATTAAGTAAATACAGCTAAATGTTGAGTATGTTTCGTAATTTAAAATAAAGTAAACATGGATTATGATCAACAGTTTTATTTCCTTCCCACTTTCAATGTAATTGTTTCCAAGATTATTTTAAGAAAGAAAACCAGATTTTACAGCGTTTAGACGGTACAATCTGTGAGGCGGTGAAGTCGAGTGCAGAGTACTGCAAGCACGGCCGTACCACACACCTGTGTTATCTGGTGGTATTTCACACAACTGCATTTGTCCATTCACATGATGGTCGTCAAAATTATTATTTATTTTTTTTTAAGTATCAAATGATGTACTCTTCTGGTATGGCTATCAGTTTGGGGTACTAGTATTGCCAGAGGGCTATGTCATGATCTCATCCTATCCATAACTGAACAATAACAGAGCCTTCTGCTGATGAAGACTGTGAGATGCACCTGAAAATATAAAACAAAAAACAAAAGTTTGCAGCCCATGAGCTCATATTGTTTTTTATTAGAGCCCTGAACACTGTTTTAATGTGCCTTTAAAACCACCTACTTTGAAAGTTATAGTCTCTGGCTTTGTTATGACTTTTCATACAAACTGTATTTGACGACGTGGTCTTTATAATTTCATCTACATGAGCCTGTAGCGAAAACATCATATTAGGAATGACTATAATAGCCAGATTAACATTCGGGACTGTTGTTATTGGATAAGCGTGCTCCAGTGCTCTGAAGCAATCCATCTGCACATGCTCTGTGCAAACCGTCTGCTTTCAAAAGGCAAACAGCCAACTGCAAAAATTGAAAAACAAATTGTGAAAAAGCACGTGAGTCAACTCACGGTGAATAAAACATACTACTTATAAGAGGCGGTGTTATATATTTTGTTAATGTTGGAGTCCTGACCACATCTTCAGAATTCTCGCCAAATGCCACAATGTGGTCACAGGCTAAATCGTGCAGCAGCGAGAGCGAAACCACTTTCCCTGAAGCCAAACAACTTGTTGTTCACCACGGCTGAAACCCAAGCTGGCCACTGGATGTCAGTTAGAGATCCCTGGGTATTAATTAACAGTGTAGCTGAAGCAGAGACAGAAGGAGCGAAAGAAAAAGATTGAGAGAGTCGGAGGGCTCTCTATGACAACTGCTGACAAGCTCTAAATCCTCCATGCCCTGCTTCATCCTCACCTCCATCATCAAGCTGTCAGCGAGGACTTGTGGTACCATTGATTTGTTTATGGAAGTATTAATATGCCGTTTTAGGCAGTAAAAATAAAGAATCATGTCATTGTGTGACAGGTGCAGAAAACAACTGGCAGAGCAGAGGTGCCACATGGAGTTCGGTGAAGTTAAACAAGTTGTAAACAAATACGCAAGTAAAAATAAGACACAACGTCGGTCGCAGTTTAACTTTTTGAGACTGGGTGCTGAATCCACAAAGTGGATATCAGTGCAGCCAAGATCACGACAGCACTCCAATTATAGGATTTTTTTATTGCCACATGGACGTTTCGGGCAAGACGTCCTTCTTTAGCGTTTACATTTACATTCAATATCACAGAGAAAGCCCACAGGTGGGGACAGCTATAAGTCAGGACATGAAAACACCTACAGCGCATCCCAGCAGGGGGAGCCAACATTTTTAAGACACAAATCACAGTAATATGTATTTAAATCATGAAGAAATAATAATTAGTTTATTTTATTTATTATTATCTTTATTTTATATTTCATTTTATTGATTTTTAAATTATTATTATTGTTGTTGTTATTATTATTATTGTAATTATTATTATTATTATTGTTATTGTTATTATTATTATTATTGTTATTATTATTATCATCATCATCATCATCATCATCATTATTATTATTACTATTTTATTATCATAATTATTATTATTATTAACTGATCTATTTTTATATTTATTTTTATTGTTTATTTTTTTTACTACTGTAATTTGTGTCTTAAAAATGTTAGCTCCCCCTGCTGGGATGCTCTGTAGGTCTTTTCATGAGTGGACTTTCTTGCCTGCAAACAGATACAGGAGCCCGTTAAAACCAACAATTACCCCACTGACGAACCAGGACTGGAATTTCTGCCTTGCTGTGGTTTGCCTCCGCAGACCAGTCAAGCTGCAGTTACAGTTTACCTCTACGTCCGCTCGTAGTCCTGTGCGGCTATGACAGTTTATAATGCTTCAAATACGGATGTTGCTGCAAAGACGCTACAAATTCTTGAACATGGCTGCTTCCACACATCTTTAACCAGCACAGATGGTCTATACAATAGCCAGAAAGATTTATTTTTTGTGTGAGAGTAGTATATTTGTCTGAGTAACCTTGACCTTTGAATTTCAACCACCAAATTTAAATCAGATCAAATCACTAATCAAATCACTAATAAGGTCATAGTGACCTTGACCTCTGACCACCAATATCTAATCAGTTCGTCCCTGAGACCAAGTGGATGACTGTGCCAAATTTGAAGAAATTCTGTATTGCTGTCACTAGTATGAGACAGACAAGATACCAGTGATCTTGATATTTGACCTGTGACCACCAAAATCAAATCACCTAATCCTTGGGTCCAAGAGGACGTTTGCGCCAAATTTAAAGAAATTATCTCAAGGTTTTCTTGAGATATTGCATTCAGGAGAATGAGACAGAAGAGATCTTATTGACCTTGATCATTGGCCCTTGACCCATGACCACCACAATTTAATTAGTTTATCCTTGAGTCCAAGTGGACGTTGAAGCCAAATTTGAGGAAATTCTCTGAAAGTGTTCTTGAGATATCGTATTCAGGCAAATGAGACAGATGAGATCATACTGACCTTGACCCTTGACCTGTAACCACAAAAATGTAACTTATTCATATTTGAATCCAAGTTTTTGCTCAATTTAAAGAAATTCCCTAAACTTGTTCTTGAGATATCACTTTCAGGAGAATGAGATAGATGAGACCACAGTGACCTTGACCTTTAAACCACGACCAAGAAAATGTAATCAGTTCATCCTTGAGTTCAACGGGATGTTTATGCCAAATTTAAAGAATTTCCCTCAAGGACTTCTTGAGATATCACGTTCAGGTGAATGAGAAAGACGAGATCACAGTGGCCTTGACCTTTAACCTTTAACCACCAAAATGTAATAAGTTCATCCTTGAGTTCAACGGGATGCTTATGCCGAATTTAAAGAATTTCCCTCAAGGAGTTCTTGAGATATCATGTTAAGGTGAATGAGAAAGACAAGATCACAGTGACCTTGACCTTTAACCTTTAACCACCAAAATGTAATCAGTTCATCCTTCAGTGGACGTTTGTGCCAAATTTGAAGAAAGTCCATCAAGGCTTTCTGGAGATATGGGACAGAAGGATGGACAACCTAAAAACATAATGCCTCAGGCAACAGCTTTCGAAGGTGTGGAGGCCTAAACCGACGGCATGGCAGCACAGGTGCCCCGACAAACAGCACCTGTGCATTCTCCAAGTAGGGCAAAAAAGTCGGCCGATATGACGTGTCCTCTGGACTCGCAGGGGGAATGTTCCACACTTACAGTGTCTTACTGAACTCAGTCCAATGGCAAAAGCGCTTGCCAAGAAAACCTGAACCACTTGATGCAATTTGATTAATTACAATCATTATATTGTATCATCATCGCCACTAACCCACTTTCTCCACCACACGATTGCAGCCAATGTTGTAGCCAGGGCACGTACTTACCACAGAAAAATATGTAATGGAGTCTCAAAGGGCGTATTTCATTCTGTTGCGGGGCAAACCGACCTTAACACTGTCACAAATGCATTTATGGAATTGACGTCACACGCTTTTGAACGCTGACATAGTTCTCAGCTAGCTTTTCTCAAAGTATTGCAGGATGTTTACCTCAAAATGATCACCAACTCACCTTTTTCTGTCAAATATAGGAAGCATTGTGTTTACAGACACATGAAACCAAACAGAACACAAAGTATCTCCACCAATGCTCGAGATGTTGACATAACGTGGCTGCACTCGTCTACATCTACAGTACATCTAGACACTGGATCCAGCTGGATTTTCCATCCAGACTGCCGTCTAAGAGACTATATTCATCTCAAACTGTCCCACTTTCCAGTCCATAAAAATCAGACATCTCCCAAACCAGAGCCTCGCCTTGGACCCCATTTATAGGAGCAGAGAGCCGGCTTTTCCAGCCAGACCTGTCACACACACACACACACACACACATGCACGCAGACCCAGATTTGGCCTGTTGGGTCCTGGTTTCATCTCCCACGCACATACACATGCTTTCTGTACCCACTTGTAATTCAAAATTAAATTCTGACACAGATGTATCCACTACATCTGTGGACTGGCATGGATGAGGTTTCTACTGCCTGCAGCTTCTATTTGCCTCCCACCAAACAGCTGTCACATTATATAAAAAAATAATCATTCTGATGATCAGTTTATTAATAAAAACACAAAAAAAACCCTGCAAAAAACTTACTTATACTTCTCTGGACTTTTTTTCTCTGTGGTCTTGAAATTTTAGTGAGTAAAAAACTTTAAGGAACCAACAGTGAGCACAACAAGGTCTTTTGCTCTCGGTGAAATTCAGAGTGTATGAGTTAAGGACGCGGTTCTCAACTAAGGGTGTAAATCACTGGTACCATCAAAACAATATTATGGCAATACTTTGGACAACAATACATACAACATTCAATTTCAAGCTGATTTTAAATGCTCATTGAACACAGTCGCTAACTGAGAAGCTGCACCCCCTTTTTGTAAACAAGCACTTCCAGCTGTGGTTTATGAGGTAGATGGTACGTAGGAGTCGCTTGCTCAAAAAAGTTACAAATCCATCCACTGTGGCTCTAACGAATGTCCGTACACTTGGAATAATAATACAGCTATTTGGTCAATATGCGGAGAAAAAGGTGCTGCACGGTGATTTAGCCTCAGCTAGCTCACAGCTGCACAAGGGTTCATGGGTAACAGTTTCAGGTTGTACACTGAAGAGGTTTTATGAATAGACCCATTTATCACTTATATGTTGAATCCATGTTTATCTGTATTTTTAGACACATTTTACTTTTAGAAAAAAATTAATTGAACCTTTAACTAAAGTAATAAGTTGTAATTTTGCGGCCTCTCTGCAGCAATTCTGAGGACCTCCTTGGGGCCACAGACCGCCTGTTGAAGATCCAGACCTCACACATTGATTGAACAGCCATCAGAAGCACATTGGGGTTCGGTTATCTTGCCCAAGAATACTTCAAAATGTTGACTGGAGGGAAAAACTTTCATCCCTCTTTTTGGCGTACCACACATAGCCAATTATCATTCATTTATAGACGGTCATGGGCATGTAGCCAAAACATCATCACATCATTGTTTTTTTGTTGTTGACCCCATTGCGTATATCGCGTGCATCAAAGTATGTAATTTAATGTGTTACTTACAATTTGTTGTATGACCTTTTTAAAGCTAATTTGGGTTTCTAGGCCCCCAGCACCCTGTTTTCTTCTGTATGCTTTTTGCTCTGTTTTCTGTTACTGCTAATTAAATTAAATTAAATTAAATTAAAATAAATAAAAATTAAAATTAAAATTAAAAATAAAATAAAATAAAAATAAAAATAAAAATAAAATAAAATAAAATAAAATAAAATAAAAATTAAAATTAAAATTAAAATAAAATAAATGCTAGCAACCTTGACTGGCTGTATTATTTTTGTATATATATATATATATTTGTCCTGTTTTCTGTTACTGTTTTTAATGTTGCTAATGAATAAAATAAAATAAAATAAAATAAATCAAGACAAACAAAATGAAGGTCAAAAGCCTTATTTTGCTGCTGCTGTGTTCTTGCTCTGCTGTCAGTAATGAGTTGCATTTATTTATGACTGATGACTGTAAATTGCGGCTGCATGGACACAGCAGTAAAGCGACATTTAAAGGGTGAAATGCAGCTCCCCATCAGTTGGACTGGGTGGCTGGTAATTACAAATAGCTCCTTTAAGGCTTGGCTTGGAATGGACACTAAAACTGCTACTGCTTTGTCTTTTGTATCTCTTAATCAGATGTAGCGCATCCCGTAATACTCAGGCATGGTTCTGGTAACCATCAGTAAATCCTGGCTGAAGCCCAAAGGTTGTGGGCCCAGACGCTTTAAAACACCCTGACATACGCTAACAATTTGAACCCTCATTCACATCACTTTTTCCTTTTGGTAGGGCGGCTTTTATATAAGGCATTTATGTAATTTTAATTTTTATGTAAGCTTTTGCTGCTTTACTTTTGCACATTTATTAATTCATCTACTTACCAAACACTACTTTGCATTTATTTAAAAAAAAAGAACATAAAGCTACTTAATACCACAGTCTTATAGGTGGTGTTTCTATCTGCAGCAGTCTGGAGCATCTTGCCTCCTCTGCACAGAGAAACCAGCTGATGAGAGGAGACACTTGCCGCGCTGAGAGCTGTCACGCCACTGTTGACAGACTGCAGCCTAATATAGACGAGGCCGAACAAAAGCACAAGGCCTTTCATACTTGGAGCTGCTTAAAATAGAGGAACCAGTATCAATATGAAGAAACGATATTCCGGCACTGACACCCCAGGGGAACGTGAGGTCGCAGCTCTAACACCACAAACACTAGAACCTGAGAACATTGTCTGCATGTTCTGTTTACTGGCAGCAGGAGGTATACCTATCTGCGACAAATGTCTGGGGAGTCGATGTCAGGCGTTTCACTGAGGGCCAAACAGTGGAGCACGCATGCACGTCTGTTCTACTCGTACACAACAGATGTGACAGTGAAAAGACGACATACTATTCAAAAAGTAAGAGCGAAGAAGATCGATCCTGCTCCAGTGGAAGAAGCTGGCCTCAGCGGCTGAGGGAGGTGATGCAGCGTTTCAAACTGAGATTTATATTAAATGGCTCTTCTGATAAATTTGTGAGAATCTGAAGCACATTTTAGCCAAACTGTGACCCTGCCTCATTAAATATAACTCCAAATGAATTAAATTAAGTTATGTTTACCTATTTTCTTGCATCATTTTGCAGCCAATCACAGTGGGCCTTTATTTTGTGCAACTGCAAGTCTCAGTATGCAGCTGATTGTCTGTATTATGTTTATGTACACATATGGGTTTATTTTATTCCACTGTTGTCTTCCTGCTATGTTGTGTGGAAGTTAAATAAAAATATGTTAAAAATTAAAAAAACTAAGAGCAAGCTCCTCTGATCAGCGCATTTCTTTATAGTTTCTGTTGAGTGATTAATAGGTGTGCTGCATGGAAAGTGATGCTACCTGATTTTTAAAACATGCATCATTGCAAAGGCTCCTTGTCAACTCTTGTCTGAAATATTGGCTCTATCGACAAATAACGTGCATGCTCCAGAGTCCCCTCTCCAGCTCATAAACAGCCGTCTCTGTGGAACCACGTGTTCTCATGTCCTGACCTGGCTGAGTCCACAGACTCCACAGACTCGACCCCCTACTATGCAGAAGTTTCCATCACTTCTCTGCTGCAGAGGAGATTGTTAAAGCACTTTAAGAAGACAGTCATCCAGAGACGACCGCTGTTTAAAGAGACAGAAAACTATTTGCCTCGTTGTGGCAGCATTAGTCAGGTTTACTGGGAAGCCCAAATCACCAAAAACCTTTCTTAATATGTAATTAATATGTAATTTAGGGTCTTACATGCACACGGATTTGTATATATTAGCTAAAACTTTTCATTTTTTTATATTCAATGTCTAATACCTGAACATTGAGAGCAAAGCTAACCAAAATCAAATTTCTTGTTTGTGTAAGCATACTTGGCCAATAAAGCTGATTCTGATTCTGATAATAAAAGGCATGAAAAATGTTCAGACATTAGCCTCAATCCAAATTTGAAATATTGTCATTTTAGTTTTTTTTCCACAGTTTCCTGAAGCCGGGTTGAATTGAGCGGGTTATCCCTGGTAAAGTAAGTAAAAACAACAAAACTACAGCATCGTCTTTCTGCGCTTATGAAGTGCAGCTGTAGAGCTCACTGAAAAAAGGGGCATTGTGGGTAATAACGAGTCAGTGTTTGGTTGTGTCGCGTCTTGTTCGGTAACTTTTATTTTCCAGTGAATATTCACTTTTTTAAAGTTTATCTGCACATCATTAGCGTTACCATGCCAGTGCAGGATGCAGGATATCATGTCACTCTCAGTAAAAGATCGTAATTAATGCTAAAAAACTAAAATGTTTTCATGCCAATGTTGGAATTAAGTACAGGTATGATTCAGAGGAATATGGCTATTCGTTTTTAAAGCCCTGACAAAGACTGGCAGGCAGCATTTTGGCTTCTTTAATGATTTAGACACCATAATAAAGGCTTTCTATAGTTTGGCATTTTCGGTCATTTTTTCGACATGCTATATTATGGTGTTTTTGGCCGCACCATTCTGTGCAACGCCGGGCCTCAGCATGCTATTTTTTGCAGTTTTCAGCTGTTTTGGGACATGTCATATTTTGACATTTTTCGGCTTCTCAATATAATCTCCTTGTTTTTCACATTTTTCGCCTTTTCGGAGTGTCTGGATTTCCTTCCCATTTATCCTGTTGGTTACTGTTTTCCATGAGGACCTGACACAAGTTTTTGACCTACGTTTGTATATAGCCTACCAGTCATCTCTTATTTCTATTTTTTTAAATGTTTTTTTGTGTTGCATTTTTAATCTATCATGACAAAAATGCCAACACATCATTAGGATTTCTACACCTCTGGACTTACTTGCAGATTTAGCCTTCTGAATTCAAAATCTGCTTCATTTTGCCAACTTGTTTTTCCTTTTTTTACTTATCATATGCATTTATCTAAATCCATTTTCTTAAAAATATGTTTTGGCTTCTGTGTCTCTGTGTCTCTTTTGATAAGTGGTACCAAATCAAGGTGTTTTTTATAGTATGAATGTAGCACATCACCTGTTAATGAGGGTCCCAAACAGCAGCCTGATGGTCTTCTGAATGTTTTCGGTGCACAGCCAGCTCCACTGCTCCTTCATCAGCAGACACAGGATGTTCAGAGCCACCTCAGCCAGAGCCGTCTCAGACGCTGTGCACAGACACCAGACAAATTCAGAAAAACACAACCCACTACTGCACACTGCAAGATAATTATATGTTACAGGCAAAAATCAGATACCATACTCAAAGTACACAGTGGTGTATGTATGTAGGTTAAGCATGCAAAAGAAGCAGCTGAAAGACAGATGCATGTATCTATATCTGAAACCAAACATCTGTTTCAGAAAAATACTTTTCAGCACCCCACTTCATACATTTATTAACACTGCCCTCATGTGGTGAGACCTAGACACAGCACTTTACTTTTTTAGGTAAATTACACAGTCTAATACAACTCATTACAACACATCTGAATCATGCTTTACCCAAAAAACATGTATAACATAAGTTTTTGTGAAAACTTTCCAAGAGGTCTTGATCTAATTACAGGTTTATCACTCACATCTTAATAAGCGGTGTGTCACTGCGCTGCATTATACTGACAAATAGTTAAAATTACACCTCTGACAGTGTCAGTCAACACTTAACGTTATCATTTTTGACAGAGCAGCTGCATTGGACAACATTAAAATTAACAGGTGTACCTAAATAAATAAAGTGTAGTTAAGTGTAATAAATTGTATTATGTACAGCAACCAAGAACTGTTGCAAGAGGGAGAAGAAATGCACCTTTACAAAAAAAATGCACCCAAACACACACACACACAAAAATAGAGGTGTCAGTTTTAAAGTAAAGACAACATTTTATTTTATAACCAACTGGAAATTGAGTTGTGAAACATAGTCACTACTTAATATTTGTCATTGCACTGAAGTATTTGATCTACCATCTATCTTGACTCGTGTGGTCTTTAAATTCAAAAGTTAATTTTGCGATTTCAAAAACCTGTTTTATTTTGGGTTTTTTTTTTGACAAATTCAGAATTTTGTGGGGTTTCCAGCCTCTCATCTGTACTTCTCTTTCTTGGATCATGTGACTGACTGAACTTGACCTTTCTGACTGTGCAGAAATCAACTCAATTCAAGCCTGAATGCTTATCCTTGATAAACAATGCTCAAGGTTTAATTTTTCAACTTCAGAATTTTTTGTCTGATTTTTACCAGCCCAGTCTGATTAGAGCTTAAGTTTTGGACTTGAAATATTAGATCCTAAAATGAACAATTAATTTCTTTGAAACTGAACAATTTGAAATAACCTTTTACAAAGAGGGAAATGAAAAACGGCAAACATTACAAAGTATGATTTGTTACTTTAGAAAAAAAATACATATATAAACATATTTTTTTTAAAAAAGAAAGAAAGAAAAAAAAATATTATTATTATATATATATAAATAAAAATATGTCAAAAAAAGAAAAATATATATCTAAATGCTTTAATTTCAGTGTTGTTAACACCGTGCAGAATTAAATTTAAAATTAGGTATTGGTTTATAAATATTTAATGTACTGTAAATGCACTAACTGAACCTTGGAGGTGTTCAGACGTCTAAATATCTGCTGTGAAAGTAGCACATTAGATCTCAGTCTCAGTCTGGTTACTTTTACAGTGGAACATTAGGGTCTGGTCAGAACGAGGCACCTCATTCACCCTTCGTTCACCCGGACTGTCTGGAAAAAAAAACTGTCCTTCAAAAAGACAATGACCAGATGCCTAACAAGGAAGAAATGCAATTTGGATTCAATTAAACAGGGAATGTCTCATTCCAATGTCGAGCAAATGCAGAGATAGTTTCCATATGATGTTCGTGATATAATCCATTTTTCCTATGGTGATTCCCTGTGATGGGGAAAGATGGAGCGGCGATGATACATGATGTAACGCGGTGGATGGCGAGAGAAATCCCAATTAAGAGTTGAGTCAAAACAGTTAGGGATTAATTTTTATTAACAGATATCTGCAAATGAATGCAGAATCTATTTTTTTCCTGTAAATAATAGTGAAAAATGGTAGCTATTTGATTTTGGGTAAATATGTTTTTAAATATGTTTCAATGACTTATGATAGATACTTTATTTATCCCAAAGAAAACTGATGCTGCTCCCATTCACTCAAAAAGTGAAAACACATTAAAAACATTATAAAAAAAAGAATGAAAATATAGTAATAAATATAAAAAATAAAGAGCCATCTTAAAAATGATGGGGGTGTTGGGCTCCCAGCACCCCCATCAGAACATAAAGTATCCTTATTCTCACTCCTTAATTATATAAACCAAGTCAACATGTGTTTGTCTGTAAATATTCTTTTTTTTTGGTCTTTCTGCTTGTTTGTATAATCATCTCTTTATTTTCTGTGGTTGCATGAAGGTAAATTGTTTGTGTGAAGAGAAAAACAGAATGATTACATTGGCCGACATGCAACCTTAGAATGCATCGGCTAATTGTCTGACAATGATTTAGCTTTTTATTAGTTTTATTTCTGCACTGATATCTGTTCTCAGAGAGCCATGCCTGTGTGTGCAGCATCTCAATGTGCTAATCAGGCTGTAAACAGTGACCGCAGTCTTGGCCTCATCGGCTAAATCTTCTTTAGACCAGTAGCTGATGGGGTTCGAGGACCTGCACCTCCATCCCCTCTGGTTCTGCTGCATTCATTCTGATCCTTTTTTTGTGTCTAAAATGAGTCCAACAACAAAAGGTGCAATGCAAAACCACCAGAGAACTTATTTGATGAGAGAGAGATCACGCTAAAGAGCCACTATGAAGTCCCATCTTTATGACTCCTTTGTATTTTTACACAGAGCCAAAACAAGGCGGCATGATTCTGCTCCAGCGTGTGATTTTAGACAGCATGCTGGCATCATGGAATCCAAAGAGGTGCAACAGGTGTGACATTTAACACAACATTATTGGCTTCGGAGTTTACGCTAGCCAGAATAGGAGCTTTTGGGTGGTATTACGGGCAGTTTTCAACGGCGACTGTATCTTTTATACATAATGGCGAGGCAGCATAACAGCGTTATTCCCGACTTGAGCAGGCGTGTAAATGTGGCTATTGATGTGACATGGTGTGAATGTCCTGGAAAACCCCGATCCCCCACTGAATTTAAGTGAGAACCTTTTGGGGCATACTGGTATGCAGAATACCTGCCAACCTACCAACCTGGATGAAGTAATGATAAGACCAAAGGTTAAATTAAACTGGAGTTTGTATTTTACTCGTCTCTGAAGTGCACATAATCAGCGTGCCTACAGCTAACAGCAAGTTGAATTTAGGACTTTTTAAGACTTTTTCAGTTACACTTTGAATGAAATTTAAGACGGATTTCACCATAACCACAATTGCGGGAGAAAAAATGATGAAAAAAAAAGACCTCATACAAATTACTGAGGGATAGGGAGAAGTTTTGCCCAAATATTTATAGCAATGCAAGTGGTATTCAATGAATTTTTTAAAGCTTCCTGTTATTTTTGAGATTTAAAAATGCAATGTCAGAAAAAAAATCATACATTTTATGTCTTAGTACTTTTTAAGACCAATTTAGGCCTTATTTTCTGACTGATTAATTTTTTTGCCGTTTAAAACTTTTTAATGCTCCGCAGGGACTCTGGTAATGCCGCTGCATTGAATTCACATTTAATCCATTTATATAAAACAGCTGTCATAGATTCATCTTACTGTCTGCACTCAAGTCTACAACTGAAGCAGTGTTTGTTTCATTTTCAATTCTGGCCTTGCTTCCTCGCACTCACACACTCTCATATTGTCTCTGTCTCTGTCAGAAGAGTCAAGTTATATAATATTTAAACAGCAGCATCATTAAATCAACTTTCCGTCCCTCACAGAGATGGCTGTTGACCAAAGCCAGGCATTGTCTGAGCTGCATCCACCTGCACGTTAACCCGATCACATGTACTCCCACACAGATTCAACCCATGCCAGTAACTCGGGTGTTAATAAAGGCTTTCGGGAAGCTTTTGGAAAGGAAAGACAAAAGGACCGTCACACCAAGTCACGTCTTTGTGTATCTGTCCCTTCAGCTGCAGCAGCATGCCAACGGCTGCCAAAATATGGAGCCGGTCTGATGAATCTGATGAGTGACTGGAATATGGAACAAGGTGGTTTCCATCAGATAGTCCCCGGCTGTAATTGTGGCGAGATAGAGAATGGAAAGTGGTCGAGTGAAGCAGACGGGAAAGCAGGAGGACACAACAGTCAGTGAGTCAGTGAGTTGGTCAGACACAAAGGAAAATGAAAGCCAGGGTGAGTCAGACATGCTGATTGGAGAGATATTGCAGGAGGCCAGGAGGTTAAGAGTCAAGTTCACAATTAGATTTTACCTGAATTAAAATATTTGGTAATATAAGCCTAACTTCTGGTGCTAACGGTGGTTTGATGACTCCTCCACCAGTCTAGACAGAAGTCATCAGCTAAAATTTTCGTGAAGCCACCAAGAATTCACAGATGGTCCTGTGACACTGCTGCTGTGTTGGTGATTATCTGCATCTGCATTTTGTTTCAATGATTGTCAATAAAAATAATTCATTACAAAGTGCAAAGAAAGTGTTGGCATGGGAGGAACTTTTCTCAGAGAGCGATCTTTATTTATTTATTTTTTATTCAAATTTTCACTTGACTTTATGAAGAAGTTGCTGAAAACTTGCTGTATATAATACTGAGAGATCTAGTTTAATCAGATATTTGCCAAAGGCATTTAAACAAAGTTTTGTGTTGGCAATTGTTATATTCCAAATTCTAAATATTGACAGAAAGATTTTCAATTTTATTGTAGATGCATATTGGTTCCACATATCATTAATTACTAATTATCAGTATTGGTATCTGCCCTGAAAAACCAATATTGGTTAACCCCTATTACAAATACCTTTTTAATACCAAATCAGCTCTGCTTCTTGAACCGATTACGTTCAAGACTCCATAAACTTTGGTGCTATCTAGCAAAACAGTGTGCGTTCCTGTCGATTTTGAGTGAAACCTTTGTTATGCAGGATGTGTCATCAGCAGAGGGCGTTGCACAGTGCAGAATTAAAGTAAACAGTAGGATGGTGGGCCAGCTTGTTTACAGTTTTGTAACTTCTCCCTCCACCACTAGGTGTCGCTGCGTCTTTCAGCTCGGCTGCCTGTTCCTGCAGCAGAGGCTAAGGACTGAGCTCTGATGGTGCGTGCTGTGCACTACATACTATACAATGAGTTTAATAGAAAGAGCACCAGTATTTATAAGGATTGAAAAACAAACCCTATGGATTTCTAATACCCTGGTATACCGTGAGACCGTAGAGCCTATATACCGTCTAGGGCTGGGCGGTATGGCCATATCACGATATATATATATATATATCACAATGTTTTAAATCTCCTCAAAAGCTTTATAAATGCTGGACTGGGCAATAAAATCAAATGTCACAACATGAAGAAATACGTAGATATAGACACTGTGATAATATTTTAGAGATGATTATTTGTACTTGGACAAAATATTAACACAATGAGATTTTTGATGATCATCAGTAATGTAAAATTTAAAGATTTAAGTGGGTGAACGCAAGTTTTAAAACAAGCAGAACATATGTTCTGAAAATTACTTCACTTTACTGCAGCCTTTAAAATCAGGAAGACAGATTTTAAAGGCTGTATATTACCCAGCCCTGAGACTGTCTAATTTATTTTTGGTTAAAATGCTCACAACAATTCAACATTTGGTGCAGGAACAACAAACCTGTTCCATGTTGGTAGCAAAGGGATATGAGGGTGATGATGGCGGTGATACAGTTTTAATCTGTGTACTTTGAAGTCCTCTGATCTTAGTACAAACTCGACAATCTGACTGCAGCTAAAATCAGGCAGAGTGAGTACTTTGTCTCACAGTTTAATCCCCCCATTCTTACCTGGTTCCTGACTGTGCTTTCCTCTCAGGCTGTCATCCATATATCCTCCGAATCGTCTTATTACAGGACTGTCCTCCCGCTCTGACTCCACTCTGATGGTGAGGTTTTCTTGCTCAGTGACAAAGACTTGCAGATCTCCCAGCGACATCCCGTTTAACACCTTTGGGAACAGAGAGAAGGTGGTAAAACCAGGTAAAACTTGAATCAGCTCTAGAAAAGTCACTTGATAACTGAAGCAACAAATATCAGCGGTGCATCGACATGTGATTTACTTACTGTGCTGGTTTGCTCCCAGCTGAACAAAACTGGCGGTCTAATGTCCGAGCCGTTCATTAAGGGCATGTTTTTACTGGAGAACTTCAGACGAGACCTGGGAGTCAAACAAATAACATACATTACCCACAAAAATAAAGTACCTACTGCCATAAAATAAAGTTACATAAACTACTGTTAAGATGTTAAATACAGTCAGTTTTTGAATGACGATTACAGACGATTGTGTTCATGTGCAACTTTTTGGCCAAGACATGAGGGACGTGAGGCTTTGCAGCAGCCGGCTTTTGTTGCTGATACTTCTTTGATGTCAGTTTGGTGTGTCTAGGCCTTTAAATTTGGTATGTATAGCTGGGAGTTTATTCTTGATCTTGAAAACAGCAGTTGGTTGCAAATTTAATAAGCTTCTCACTTTTCAAGCTCCAGAACAAGATGGCGATATGGCTTTAAAGTAATGTCGTGATATTTTTAGGCTATATCAAGATACACGATATATATATCAATATTTTGAAATCACCTCTTAACTACTTTAAACTACATACAAAATTATTGAATGAACTACAGTTTCAAATAAAGTAGCTACTGTCAAAATAAAGTTGAATAAAAATGCTGTTATATTGGTAAAAAAAAAAGTAAGGTATAGAGTTAAATACAGTACTGCCACAATAAAGTTATAAAAAATATTGTTATAATTAATTCAATCAAAGCAGATCCCATGGTGCTTTTATTTTGAAGGACTTGGCTCGTCTCGGGCCGGATGTGTTGATGTTTTTGCCTTCGACTTAAAGCTTCTGGTCAACAGTTGGATGTTATCAGAAAGTTAAACTGGAACAGCGGTGTGAGGATTCGTTTACTGTGAGCTGGAAACAAACTAACAGCTCTGCAGTTCATAAACTGCAAAGATTTCCAAGTCGCACTGCTGCTCCGTGGTCGCAAAATATGACTAAATAGTCGCGATCAGAATCAAAAAGCTCTCCAGTTCATTTATTAACAGTGTTTGCAAATCGCAGTGGTTCTCCACGGTCAAAATGTGACGAAACTGTCACTTCTTGTCACACGTGGAATAAGCTGCAATGCATCGAGTGTATTCGATTTATCGCCCACCTCTGTGTACAAAAAATACTTCACTGCAGGGTTGAGACGAGGTCTGCACACTGTAGGCTCCAAACTTTATTCATCTTATCAAGTTAACGATCTACAAAATCTTCCACAGTGTGCAGACCTCCTTTGTGCCAGTTGTTTATCACCTACCAACCCAAATAAATGTCTCTGTTGATTCTCTAAATGGGTTTGTGTTTGGGGCATAAATGTGGATAAGAGTTGGCGTGGATATCTGGAGTCATACTTGCTCTTCTTGTCAGAACTCATTTTCCCGGCATCTATCTCCGTCTCATTGTCCTCTGTCGGGCTCTGAGGCTCTGAACGAGGAAATGCCGTCTTCAGGGTATCCACAATGGCATTCACCACAATCTAAACACAGAAACACACATAGTTCACCAACTGCAGTACAAACTCACTATGAACCCGACAGAAGCTTATATTTATCTTGTAAAAAAACTCAACTTTACAACCATCCATGAATGTTTTATCATGTTGCATTTGTATTTATGGCATCGCACCACAGTCTGATTATCGTCGTTACCCTGCACATGCAATGTATTAGTTGTGCCATAATGAAATCAAACCTTGTCTATGCGTGACACGATGAAAGGCTTCTTGACAAAGGCAATCCTGGCGTCTGTGTTGAGAGCGAGAAACTCCTGCATCTCTTCACTGTTGGCTATTTCAGGTATGGCACAGAGTTGCTGAAAAAGAGGACAAAATGCTTTTTAACAACCTTAGAGATAAAAAAAACAGCCCAAAATGTTACACGGGGCTTCCAAATACTACATTGATGAAATACAAGATCAATCCACTGACCTTTAGGAAGGTCTCCAGAAGTCCTTTCCTGGCCTCTATCTTGTCACTGTCCATGTTTCCAAACGGCATGTCTGGAAATATTTTCTTTGGACCTTTCACGCCTGAAGCAGTCAGTCAGATTACAATAAAATCCTCGATTTTGGCTCAAGTACCAAACATCAATCAAACTGAACCACAAATCCAGATCTGTTTTTAGGCTATGCAAAGACTCTCCAAGCCAGACTGGAACACACTGCCTGTGTGAGCAGCATGTTAGTGTTGGGTTTTTTTTCTGCACCAATGTTAACCAGTTAGAGCAACCACACTGCCTGCGTGAGCAGTGCTGAACAGGCCCGGCATGCCCATTTTTTCTGCATGTCACGCACAGTGGTCAGCAGAAATAGACAGTAAAAATTGTGTTTTGATAATTATATTGACTCTATATCTCCCTTTTCTACAGATTCAACGTCTTTATCAGTCAAAGACATAAGGAAATACAACAAACTACATTCAAAATAAAAGTCCTCGGACAACATCTCTGTTGACCTAAGCCTAACAGTTGTTGACACAAAGCATTTTATTTCGAAACGTTTGCAGGACCGTGTTGTTGACAATGCAGGAGCTTGCAAGTCTGCATAAATGAGCGAAATATGTGCTTTTAAATGTTGAAATACAGTACTCATAACAGCAGGCAGCTCTGCAGTTCGGCGAGGTTGCCGTCACGCCCTGCTCACGCATGCAGAGTGGTCCAGGCGTAAGGCAAACTAAGCCAGCGTGTACACTGGTAGCTACAAATCGCAAGGTTTTGAATACAAATTTGAAATGAACAAAAATGCTGTAAGATGATTTTGAGTCCACCCTTTCTACCTTTGATGAGTTTCCGCAGTTCAGATTTTTCTTCCAGCCGTGTCTGCAGGTTGAGGAACTCGCTGTATCGTCTGTTGACCATGTGATAGGCCACTTGCTGAACGGGCGACGGATTCTCACAACCTGACGGTACAACTTCAGCATCCTCAAAGCCCGGCTGGATGCCTCCTGGGGTTTCACAGCCCATCGCCGTCTCATACTGAAAAAACCAACAATACAAAGTATAAGGCTTGTCACATTTTGCAGATTCCCAATTAATCCTTTATTCCAGACTTAGGGTCCTTATTAAAAAAAAAGAAAAAAGAAAAATGCCTATGAAAGGTATGAAATATTTATACTTTATATCATTTATACCCAAGCTTAGTATTACAGATAAACAACATAATGAATACTGAACAGAGGAAGGGGAAGCAGATACAGATGTTGAGGTCTCCTTACTTTGATGGTGTAAAGAGTGTAGGGGTGTGAGCCGGTGCCGCGGTGCTCCTTCGCTGTGATGGTTCCAGTGATTCTGAGGTTCTGGATGATGACTGGTCCATCAGGGCTGCTCAGGGGCTCAAAACTGAACGACGGCAAAGGTGAAGAGCCCTGCAGCGGACTGACTGCAGTCAGCTCATTAGGGTTCCCAATCCCAGTCTGGTCGACTCCCAGGAGGAGCTCTCTGGCCGGGTTTACTAAAGGGGATCCGCCTTCCCTGTCCTGGTCCTGGAGGCTGCCAGGAGTCCCCTCTGCTGTCCTTACAGATGAGGGGTCACAGCCATTCGGATGACCTACTGGTTCTGAATTCACCAGGACTTTAGGACAGGAGCCATCCACTGGACTATCCTCCAGGTCCACACCGTTATTGTCAAGCGACTCCTTCTGTCTGTCATCCAGACCCTCCTCCTGGTCTATCATGACCAGAGAATCAATGGAACTCTGTTTGTAGTCCCCCAAAGGAGAGTCCAGGTCCGAGTCATTTTCCTGGTAAAATGGGTTCGACTTGCTTCCTCTCATGTAATGCCTTAGAAAGGAAAGCGTGGGTTCTTCTTCTTCAGTGGTGTTCTGTGAACAGTCCACATCCTCTGAGTCAATCACATCATAGGCGGCGAGCTCTGGCGTTTCTGTGTCATTAACCATTTCAGTCACGGCTCTTAGTTGAGGAACTTCATTCTCCTTTTGAGTTACATGTGTTGTTTCTTGTAGTGGAGCTGGCTCAGATTCGGGAGGCGGCGGTGGGAGCGGTGGTGATGAATCTGGTGGCCCTGTGCTTACTGGCTCCTTTGGTTTGCTGGATTGGCTGAATATTTCAATCACGAGATTGTTTAACCAGTCAGGGTCAGACAGTTTGGCAATAAGAGGGAGAAAAACATTGCAGGTGATGAGCTCTCCAACTACAAACCGTCCAGTGCGGGTCTCCAAGTGAGGCGACGGCACCAAAATGTGCAGCAACAAATCTACGATTGCTCTGGTGTAGTTGACTTCCTCTGCGTCACTGGTCATGGCAAGATGAGGCGTGGTGATGCTGGAATACGCTTTCCACAGCCGCTCGCTCTCACTGCTCCACTTGTCCGTCAGAGGCGTTTTCCGCTCGCTCACCAGCTCCTTGGCTCGGATGTAGTCCTGCAGGTGGCAGCCAAACAGATCCAGGATCCTCTGGGTCAGCTCCTGCAGGTTGCACATGTCGCATTAAAGACCGTCCGAGGTTTTCAAAATTCAAATGTGTGTTAAGTTCTTTGAACTACATGCAAATGTATCTGTGGCTTACAGAAACAGACAATAACAACAACCTATTCTGAAGGCACCCAATGTACAGAGGCTGTGTCTCTCTTTCCCCTTTTCACACCTAAACCTGACCTGTTCTGTCATGTTGATGTTTATTAGTTTTGTCAGTTTTTGTCTTTTGTTTTACAATAAAAAAAACAGTCCTACCTCTAATAAAGGCAAAAGCCGCAAAAAAAAAAATCCAAAGGGGATCTGAGGGGTCCTTGGATGGCCAGAACCTGTGATTAGTGGTCACGAGGTAAAAAAGGCCATAGGCTTTATGCATCTGCTTACAGCCTGCCACGTATTTCAAATTATTTTTAAAAACACATCATAATTCCCACAGATCACAAATAAGAAACCACTTTTGCCTCATTTCGGGCCAGTCAGAGACCTTAAAACTTAATGTTTAGTGATACATTTAAACTTAAACACCTATCTGAATCAAGACTACATGACTTTTAAGAAACCAGAGAGCATAACCTTTTACAAAACATGCAGGCAAGCACATTGCATCACTCTGCAAAAGCTTCAACACTGAAATGAAGTACCTTCCTGTCCAGCTGTCTTGCGCGTATTTTCAGCTCCATGGCCATCGAGATCATGGCCTCTTGGACCTCCGTTTCAAAAGCGCTTTCAGAGGACACAGTGGAGTACCAGGAGGTGACAAAGTCCCTGATGATTTTTCTCACTGTGTTGTGGATCTCCTGGTCCAAGTCACGCTCATCCTCCACAGATGGTGGAACCTGAAATTTAGCAGTGAAAAAATAAGTGTAAATATACTGCAACGCGATACGGGCCCCCGTTTCCCAAAAGCAAGCAAGGATAAGATTATCTTATTCCAGTAAACCAAATAAAATATTAATGATTGTGTCTACGAATGGAAAGTGAAACTAAACCACAGCTGAATGAACTTGTACCTGCTCCAGGGTGATAAACCTCTCCAGGTGAACCACACTGTTGGACTCCAGCACGGCCTGCGAGCCGAGCCAGCCGCCCAGCACCACCAGGAGGCTGGTGAACACGCACAGCAGCCAGATGTTGACCAGCAGGTGGAACAACACCAGCCATGCCAAAACCACACCGAAGCCTAACAAGCTCCTCTGTCCCAACACCTCAGCCATGGCACTGGAGGGGTTACTGGCTGGCCTGGCGCCCTCAGGAGGAGACGTGGAGGTCATTCATGCCAGAGTGACATCACACCTTGAAAAACAGAAACCAACGGAGAGTACAGATTAGCGATAACACTAAAAACACACTGTGAAGCTGCATAGATACGTTATCAGCATTGACCTTTTGAAACCTGGATCTACATCCGTTTCCTTGTTCTGTGTATAAACATCTTTAACAAGCACACAAACCTTAAAATTATAACATAATTCTGGAAAAATTGCATTAATAATTGTAATTCTCAGAATTTGACATTTAAAATTAACTTACAGAAAACTATTATTATTAATATCACTTTTAAAAATAAATTTCCTGTTTTATTCTTTTACCATTCCTTCTTTTTTGTGCTTATTTCAGGTCTGAGATTTTTACTTCTTTTTTTGTGCTAATTTTGGGGTCACTAATTGCTCATTTACTTTTACCTTTTTTTCCATGGTTTTGATATCTTACTAGAACTTTTGGTAGAAGTGAACTCTCTCGAACTATGAGCAAACTGTCTTGATGTCTTTCAAACATGGAAGAAATTGCCCAAAAATTAGTAATAAGCAAATTAACAAATGTGTAAAATTGGGGGGAGGGGGGCCAGAAATAAACAGTGAAATGATCTGCAAGAAGTATTCAACATTTCTCTGGCTTTTAAAATATTTTTTGAAATGTACTTATTTCTTGTTATTTGTGGAACTTTTCATGCCAAGTTGCATTTTTCTTAATGTTTTTGAAAGAAATCGCACCAATTTGTGCAGGGCTCAAAGGTTGTTGTCCATCCAGGTCTCAAAGGGTTAATCAAAAACAAATGTACTCAGAAATATGCAACATCAATATCAGACAATCCAATAAAATATTAAACCTGGATTATTACATACCGTGTTATAAAACACTGCTTAATTTTGCCGTCACTGCAGTTGATCTCATTAATAGTGAACAATGAATTTAATTGACACCATTTGCAAAAACAAACTATATTCATGCTAGCTGCTAGCATGATGTCTCGGTGACAGATGTTATCGGTACATGTTTGACCATTTAACGTTTTCCATCCAATGTTAAGACTCATTATTATTCTCTTTATATGTTTTTATTGTATTTTAAAAAACCTCCACCGGCGTGGTAATACCTATGACTAACGTTATCCCCGACTTTTACCGTTATCTGTTCGAGTGAGAAAACTCGTCACCAAATCCCGTTTAAAAATGTAACAATTTACTGTTTATTTGTTACACGACGCGCAAACGCCGAATTCACATGTTTTAAAAAGCTTATATACTCCAATATATACATTAACAAAACATTCGGCATACAAATTATTCGACCTGCAGCAATATATTTGAATATAATAGCTACTTTACGGTTTAGTTGACGTTTCAAGACTTCCTCCGTATCCACCCTCCACGGTTAATTAACGTCGGAAGTGAAGGACGAGAAATGAAAGGCGAAGGCATACGTTACAAGTCGAAATACTAAACACACAATTGTGTTTTGATGTACTACATTCATGCCGAAATAAAGATAAAATTATAGCCATTTGGTTAAGGTCGACATCAATCTCCTGTGAGTGGTCATTCTCTGCCAAAAAACACGTCTTCCATAAATTGCTAATTTTTTAAATATAGGTATGTAGCTTATGGCTAGGACCCACAGGTGGAAGTACCATAGCTAGCTACAACACACAGCGCGGGCAGAGATTTAGATTTAAATTTGCGTCTTTTAGTTATATATTTGCTTTCCCCCCTGTTTAAGTAAAAGAGAAAAACATTAACCTGCACGAGCTGTCATGGCACGGGATCGGAGGTCTCATGAGCGTCTTGACTCCTTCGTCTGGTTTGTTTACTTCCGGTATCATGACGTAAGTTCAAATGGTTGAAAGACAACACTTGATGAGATTGATGGAAACGAGGAAAAAGTGACCAAAAACACTGAAATTATGCAACATTGACAAAACAGAAAGATAAAATGAGGATTGTATTGTTGTTATTTAACAACTACAGCTCCCATGGGGCGTTGTAAGAAGCTAAGAATCATGGGATATGTTGTTTTATGACGATGTGGGAAGTGTGCAATTTAATTATTATGACAGTGTTGCCAACTCTGAGGCTATAGGGTTGTCAGACGTCCTGTAAAATAGGGAATCGTCCCATATTTCAAGGTACAATGTGCTGTTGAATCAAAATGGGATGCAATTTCTCCTGTATTTCTGCACACAGCCCACTGTCACTCATACAGGGCCATGGGAAGTTTTTTGTAAAGGCATACATTGTAAAAAAAATATGGATCAAACATATGTCACCATACTCCACTGCACATAGAGAATGAGAACAAACAGATTAATAATAATAGCTTGGATTTATATCGCGCCTTTCATGGGACCCAAGGACGCTTTACAAGAACACTACACAAGGACGCGATGGACTAACTAAAAAAGCAAGAGATGAGTGTTAAAGGGGTTGAAGTAGTGCTGAAAGCTCTGTCTCCATAGGTGCGAAGTCTGGTGTTTGGTATGGAGAGGAAACCAGTGTCTGAGGACCGGAGTTGCGAGATGGGGTGTATGGGTGAAGGAAGTCGGAGAGGTACTGAGGGGCAAGGGCGTGAGGGGATTTGTAGGTGAGAGGGAGGATTTTGTAGCTGATGCAGGACCTTACTGGGAGTGAAGGTTGATGAGGGTTTGGGTGATGTGCTGCCAGGGTTTAGTGCGGGTGAGACCCCTGGCAGCGGAGTTTTGGACATACTGGAGCCTGTCCAGGGCTTTGCTGGGTAACCCAGACCGGACTTCACTGCAGTAGTCCAGACGGGAAGTTACAAATGAATGGATCAGGGTTTCTGCAACGGAGTCTGAGAGTGATGGTCGGACTCTTGAAATGTTTCTAAGGTGGAAAAAGGCGGTTCTGGTCACTGACTTGATGTGGAAATGTAAGGAGAGGTTCGGGTTCAGAATGATGCCCAGGTTACGGACCTGGAGGACGGGTGGCTGGAGCTTCCGTCCACTTTGAGCATAAGATCTCCAACCCTCTGAAGCAGTGCCCTGGGGGCCACAAACATGAGCTTTGTTTTGTTGCTGTTAAGTTTGAGTTGGTTGGATGCCATCCAGGTTTTGACGTCGTGCAGGCAGTTTACCAGGGAGTGAGGAGGGAGTTGGGAAGATGGTTTAGTGCCGAGGTAGAGTTGTGTGTCATCGGCGTAGGTGTGGAAATTGAGACCATGTTTGCGGAGAACGGTGCCAGAACGACAACATGCCAGCGACGATTCCAGCGGGAAAGAAGACGCCACGAGCTAGAACGAGACGATGTCCGGGCGTGATGCTCAGTGAGTTGACCTACAGCCAGAGGAAAAAAAGTGGTGGAGGGAAGAGCTCTGCCGGGATGGTGAGTAATTTGGAAAATAGTAACACTCTGGTATTTAAGCTCAGCCACAACAGTGTGTGTGCGTGTGTGGTTTGCACCAGATACTGGTGGCATATTGTTTCCCTGTCTTTCAGCGGACTTCAGCGTCCGGAGGGCTATGGAGGCTCAGCAGTGCCTAGACCGCGAAACAGCGCAAGGACTGGGAGGAGCTAAGTGACTCTTTAGCCAATTTCATTGGACTCCTAACCCTCTTTTTACCTCGTCTTATTGGACTTTTTAATGGTTATTTTAGCACACTTTTTAACCGTCATTTAAATTATTTTTGTGGTTTTTAAGTTCCTTGTGGGCTCAGGCTGGTGCAATTACTGATCTGTTGCTAAATCATTTGCACATTAATCAAAATATTGTTTGCACCAGATAAACTATGCTGGTCTCAGTGCTGCTCTCACCCTGACTTTACGAACGGACCTGTCGATAAAATCCTCCATCGTTACATTCCCACATCTGTACACATATCACAAACACATCGCACACAGCAGACCAGAGCATATCCAAATACGTAGTTTAATGCCAGTTTTTAAAGGCCAACTTACACAGCACAAAACAACATAGACAAATATGTTTTTGCAGCACAATTATCAGTTTAAAATAAGGTCAGTTTCTCTCCCGCAGAAGTCTGCTCTGCCGGTGTCCGCTCCGCTCTCATTCTCCGCCGCTGACAGCGCCGGCATCCGCTCCGTTCTCATTTACCGCCGGTGTCTCCGCCAATCTTCGTTCTCATTCTCAGTTCTCATTCTCTGCCGGTGTCCACTTGACTTTCACTCTCCGGCGATGTCCCCTCCTCAGATGTCTGCCGTTCTCCACCGATCTCTGCTCTTATTCTCCGCCAGTGTCTCCACCAGTGTCCGCTGCGTTCTCATTCTCCGCCGGTGTCTCCACCAGTGTCCGCTGCGTTCTCATTCTCCGCCGGTGTCTCCGCAGATGACTCCGCCGGTGTCCCCTCTTCCGATGTCTGCCATTGTCATTCTCCTCCAGTGTCTCCGCCGGTGTCCACTCCGGTCTAATTCTCCGCCGGTGACTCTGCCGCAGTCCGTCCTCACCGATTGAGCGCCGGAGGGAGCGCGGTCAGACTCCTCCGGTGGAGAGAGCGGTCTGGCGGTTTACCAGCTGATCCAGACCCAAGAAACTGAATTTACAGGTCTGTGAGGTCACACTTTATACATTAACACGGCTGACATAATTCAGTTCAGTGACCTCAGTCTCTTTACACATACTGACAAAAATGCGACATAAAACCTGCCCCTTGACCTCAGACAATGCTGCGTTCAGCTCTGCATCTTCTATATATTGCATGATAGTTTTGTAATGTCACCTGAGCTTCAGTAAGAAAGTCACGTAAGCTTCTCCCTTTTTAAGGTCTCTATTGAACCGTTAACCGGACTTCTTGGATCCAATTCGAGCTTTGAATCAAGACAGCAGTCCACTGGGGATCTTGGAAATTGGAAATAGAGACATTTGCATCATCAGCTGCTGCATGTTTTCTTTCTGAGAAAAGGTTTTCTTCTTAAAGTTGTAAGTTAACCTGCTGAAACCTGGATCGACAAAGTTTTCTTGCACTGCGTTCAGATTTTTTGTGTGTGTGTTTTTTTTACAAGTGTTAAAATCATTTAAACATGGCAAGAAGTGTGCCACAAATTGCAAGAAATTGGCAAATAGTGATGAGAAAATGACCTAAAAATGAGAGACAGAATGATGAGAAAATGATCAAAAAAACTAGAGCAAAAAAAAAAAAAACAACAAAAAAATAGATTTGTAATTAAAATTATGTTACACATTTTTATCTTTTTATTTTTAGTTATCTGCTTTTTACTTTTTGGGTTTCAAAGGGTTAAAAACTATTTTGTAGCACACAGTGGTTTAACATGAAGTTGATGATGATACTTTGTTACAATAGTTACAATATCAGTACTTTACTATATATATATATATATATATATATATATATATATATATATATATATATATATATATATATATATATATATATATATAAGGGATAATTATAATTGTGCCACTTTGGTTCCCTGATATCCCACATGGAAATGGTTTTGAGTCAAGTTCTTCCAAAAAGACAATGATGGGGGCCTGCCTGCACTATTTTTTTGTACTTGACTTTTGCTTCCAGTACTTTTACATTTAATGTCCTGAAATTAATTTGATACTTAAGTGGCTACAGTAAATATCAGGTACTTTAAGACCAATTCATATTCTAAAAGTTGGCTTTAAGCTCTTAACAGCACAAGGAAGTCGCCAGCACTCACTGATAAGCATTAAATATTTATTCACACACAGCTGCATAAACAATATTTAATGCTTATCGGTGAGTGCTGAACATTTATTGTACCGCTGTGATTTTTGAGCGAGCACGCCACTTCTTCTGTTTGACTTTAAATTCAGTCATTTCCTGGTAATAAATCTGCACTTTTACTCAAATATGACTTTCAGTCACTTCATCCACCACTGGCAGCACTTTTTTTTCTCTTTTTTGGATGGTACCCAAACATGGTTGAATGCACTAGTTATTATTTGCTTTGTATAAAAAGCATGACCTTAATAAATGAAGTATAATGTAAGATGTTTTTTCAGCGTTTAGCTTTTAATGAAACTGTCGGGAAATTGAAACATGACTTTGTTTTTTTTTTTTTCTCTCCCCCTTGCTTTTGCTTTCATTTCCTGCAGCCTGTAAAAGCTGTTTATGTGCTGCTGCCTGTTGGGACACAGAAATAGTTGGATGAGCGGGACTGCTTTATTTTGACAATAAACGTTTTTCAGGTAAGCTGTAAAACACTTTCAAAATATAAATAAAGTGTGTGTTTTTTAATAGAAAAAAAAGACTTGGAGTTTACTGTGTTTATGTGAAGTGATGTAATGAAATGAAGTTTAGCTTTAAGTCTGACTGAGGCGGGTCTTTTTTTTTGGATACCTCTGAATGAGCACTCTCAGGTCAGATATTGAAATGAGTGAAGATGGAGGAAATGAGGTATGCTGATGACTTGGTATACCCTCACTAATCTGATTTGTTCAGTGTGGTTGACTCTCGAGCCGGTGTGGGAAAATATTTCTGGAAGACCTGAGGAGCCGCACAGTCCCTCATTAAAATTACGTTGTGTGCAATTTCACACATACCACGCTTGCAGCTTTTCCAGGCTGCTTTCGTATGGACGGACACAGCGTTGAAAGTTTAGCTTCATCAGGTACTCGGGCATTTCTCCTCAGTCATGCATAGGCTTATGACAACTTACGAGACATTACCTTTGGTAAAGGTGAGTGCAGAGTCTGACCTTGTCTTATTCTCTTCTCATTTTAGATAATGCAATTAACTGTAATAATTAGTCATGTTTGTGCCAAATTCAATCCATTTTTATGTTATTGAGAAAATATGTTTTGCACTGAACACATTGAGTTCAGATGAATATCTAACTCATGTTTGTTCATGATAATTGAGGGAATCTTACCAAACTGGTACCATTCTTGTCTTTTGTAGGCGTCCTTTTCCTCTGATAGTATCAGTATCAACAGCAGAAGGAAGAAGTCCAGACTGTGGAGCTCCATCGCAACGATGATCCCTCACATGGCACTGTGCAAATTCTGTAAGTATTATAAACTGCATTTATATAATACATACATTCAGGCTGTTACTTGATAGTTAATTTGAATTACAACCTTTTAAAACTTAGCCTTTTTCCCATGTTAAAAAAAACTGAAAAAATCCAAAAATCTAGAAATTTGCCTAAATAGAAATGACGCAGAAATGAACAAGAAATTGGTAAAAGTACAAAATAATAATTACCCTAAACAAAACAAAAACAAACAGAAAAGTTAATAAGATACAATAAATTAAATTGAAAAAAAAACATGAATGATCTCAATCTTTTTTTTTTAATTACAAAAAATAATTACAAATAATTTAAAATATATAATTATGATGATTATAAATGTATAGTTATCTGGCCATTTTCCAAAGCTTAAAAAAAAACCTGAATTCTACTAATTTCTTGCATTTTTGCACATAAGTTCTTGCTAAGTTATTCCTTGCCTTTTTTTCATTTTTTTAAGAAATCAAGCAAATTTGCTTTGTGTTCAAAGTTTTAAATACTTGCAAAGGCATCTAAATGTATTACAGGAAAAGTGATGTCGATTCATGTTGACATTCAGTTGAATAAAATCATAATGAAATCTGCATCATGAAAGGGAGATCTAATTGTGTAACGCATGAGGATTACTGTGTAAATGAAACATGATTAGGATTGGGGTCGACAGAAATTTGGCCTGACCGAATATCGAGGACGATATTTATCTGTATCTACATTTTATTTTAATGTTGTGTTTAATGAGTGTGCATATTACACTCAGCCAACAGTGGGAAAGGCAGTCTGCAATACATGCAAAGAAAGTGTCATCACGGGAGGAAGTTTTACTTAGTTAAACCTGTTAACCCTGGGAGCGATTTTTATTCATTCATTTTTTATTAAAATTTTTAATTGACTTGAGAAAAAATGCAGAGAACATGCATGTGATGTTGAAAGCTTCAGTTTCGATTTGCTTAAAGCATTTAAACTAAGTCTTGTGTTGGAGTTTGTTATATCCCAAATTTTTCTTTTTGACTCAAATATTTTCATTTTTATAGTATAGATAAATTGGTTTTAAATATCGTTTTTCAGTCTCATTAACTACTAATAATCCAAATTAGAATCAGCCCTAAAAAAAAATCCCAATATCAGTCGACCCTTAATTAAGATCATTTCATGTTATTTTCCACAAAGCCTCAGTTCTTCCTTCAGATGTGACTCAGTTTTGTTTGTAAGCTCAGCGGTAAGGAAAGGAAAGTGGAAGTTGGTGGTTTCTCAATGAGTCTTTCTGAGTTTCTGCTGTTCAAAGTTTGGAAACTTTCCTTTTGCCTCCTTCTGCCTCATGATGCTTCAAAACTCATCACTTGGGTCGATATGCTCTTTGTCAGTTCCTCTAGTTCTTGTCGGGGTCGTGGTGTTTGCTGTGAGCGGGATCTTTGGGGACCCTCTGTACGAGTGTCTTCAAGACGCAGACTACAGCGAGCTCCTGGACATCGTTGATAAAGGTCTTCCTGCTGCTAAGACACCTCGTCATGTAGCAATCATCGGCGGGGGCATCGCTGGACTGACCGCTGCAAAGTTTCTGGAAGATGCTGGACACAAGGTTAGGTCATAATACTAAAATAATACTTAAAATGTTACCATAAACATCCACTTTCTGAGTGGTGCGTGCTGTGCAGTGTATGTAACATGACCATGTGTCCCCATGGACGACAAGGTGACCATCATAGAAGCCAGTAACCGCATTGGGGGACGCGTGGAGACCTTCAGGAACAACAGAGAGGGCTGGTACGCAGAAGTGGGGGCCATGAGGATCCCCAGCTTTCATAAGTGAGTACAGTACTGACTTGGATGTCTTTTTTCACCCTTTGAAACCTGGATCTGCAACAGTTTATTTGTGCTGCATTCATACACCTTTCACGAGCTATTTAACGCTCAGAAACGAGAGCAAATTATTGGATTTCTTTGAAAACAAAAAGGGGGGAAAAAATGACCAACTTGGAGAAAGAAATGCTCTACAAATAGTGAGAAAGTACTAAAAAGTGACAAGAAAATGACCCAAAATTTTGTTTTTACAAAGGGGAGAGGCTTTTTTTTCTTTTAATCAAAAAAATGATAATGTAGTTAAAATTATGTTACAGAATATGCACATATATATTTTTAATTTCCATTTTTTTCTGAGTCATTCCCTTGTTTGTTTTTGTTTTTTACCTTTTTCATTGTTACTTATTTACAGATAATTTTCTTGTAACTTTTTATTTTACTAATTTCTTGCTAATGTTTTAAGCATTTCCTCTTAAGTTGCTCATTGCCTCTCTCCCCTGTTTCTTTTCAAAAGAAATCAAACCAATTTGCTGAGGCTTCAAAGTGTTAACTGTGTGCTTAGTCATAATATGACAGTGGCATGAGTTGAGTCATAATGTTAGATGCACTAACATTATTTTCCATCATCAAATAATGACTAAGTGCTCAACTTCTAAAGTTAGCACCATAATTAAACACAAATTTGAAGTACTTTTACATTTACATTTCAAAGTAGATGATACTGTGTTTTTTTTAATCCACTGTTTTTACTTGACAGCTTTAGTTTCTGGTCACTTAGTGGTTTCTGACAGTCCTGTAGCTATAAATTGTAATAAGCTGCTGTAATAAATGGATTCTGGTGTGGACGCCCTGCAGCCCAGATTTCAGCCCTTTGACTTCCTAACAAATTAAAATTAGGGTAGGCAGTTTCATTTTGGTGTGATTGGGTAAAGATCCCATACTAAACTTAGAGCATATTGATATCAAAATGGTCAAGGAACAAAACTCCAGTACCTCCATTTAGCTCTGTTTTCAGGCTTTAAAAGTTTTACGGGATTTTAGCCAATTGCAAGTCATTTCGGAGAAAGGACGTCCCTATTAGCTGTTCTATAAATGCAGAACTCATGTCAATATATCTGTGAAGCATTTCAGAGACGGAGGAAATGTAATCAATATCTGAGTCCTCCGTGTCACTCATAGACTGAATATAAAGATGGAAAACATGACAATTTCCTTAAAGTGAAGCTTCTTAATCTGATCGCCCCCTGGTGTCTGACTGCAGTATAGCTCATAAAGCCCGCCCCTCCATGTTAGTTAACGGGACAAAGGCCAAACTAAAAACTCAAAGTACACGGCAAAATTGTTAATAGCAACCAAAAAATTGCTAAAGTGATCGTTTATATAAAAAGTCTGGTTTTAATGTGTTGTTCAGTCATACAAAAAGGGGATTTCCTGCCATGGTTGACATCTTTTTTTTAATCCTCTTTTTATTGAGTTATGACAAGGTCCAACAGATGGTACTCATGGGGCGTATTAGCCTTATCTCTCCAAGCCTGCTGTAAATCACAGATACATACAGAAGTGAAATAAAATAAAAAATACAGCAGCAGTTGGTACATTTGTTATAGCCACCCTTAACAAAAACTGTCTCCATATTATTGAACTTGAGGTTTTCCATAACGGTTAGATATAATTCTCCCATTCTTCTTCTACTTGCATTTTTCAGGTGGCCAGAAACAGGACTTCATGTGCAAATACACAGCTCGTACACCGTATCAACCTCTGTATGATGATAATATATACACAACTAATGCAGCTTTAATTAAAATATGTAAATACTTCATCTACCGGTGATCTTCCCTAAAAAGAACATCACATTTGTCTTGCATGTATAAAATAACTAATATACAGTATCTGCTCCACAGAATTCTGCTCTCCTTTGCCGCCAAATTACAAATCCCCCTAAACCATTTCATCCAAGACGACATTAACACTTACTTCTTGATAAACGGATTAC
The DNA here is from genome assembly GCF_026936395.1 of Plectropomus leopardus. NCBI lineage: Eukaryota > Metazoa > Chordata > Actinopteri > Perciformes > Serranidae > Plectropomus > Plectropomus leopardus. The sequence continues at coordinate 3,482,942 of NC_142181.1, read as the reverse complement.
TACATAAAACCTATGCTGTGGAAAGCAACCCTGGCGTGCTCAACTACAGCCTGAACGAGAGAGAGAGGGGGAAGTCTGCAGCTCAACTCTTCAGTGACGCACTCTGGAAGGTTTGTACGCAGTCACACAATAATAAAAAAATATTGTTATTTTTGTACATATTGGGTTGTTTAATTGCAGAGGATATTGCACAAGAAAAGGGATGTGTCTCACTGTAATGTTTGCGCAGGTGAGGGATGACGTCAAAGCAAGAGGCTGCAGTGCCTTGTTGGATAAATACGACTCCTACACTGTGAAGGTAAAGAGGTGTTTGCTTTGACATTTGATTTGATTTATTTTGAACAAGTAATAAAAAGGAAATAGAGAAATTATGGACAAAAAAAAGTAATATTTAAAGACAATGATAAACTTAAAGCAGAAGAAATGGTCAAACACATGACTGTTTATGTATTTTCCAAAAGGAGTAAAAACTTATATTTGAGTATGAATGAAACATTAAAGCTCGAGTTTGATTGCTGACAGGAATATCTGATGAAGGAGGGCAACCTGAGCCGCGGCGCCTTGAGGATGATCGGGGACCTCCTGAATGAAAACAGCCTCTTCTACACGTCGCTGATAGAAATGTTGTACATTCAGTCAGACATCAACGACAACACAGAGTAAGATCGGTTCATTTCAGCCTCTTGTTTTGTGTCTGGCAACATCACAACGAGCAATCTTTGGTTCTTAAAAGACGCTGAAAACAGTACAATGCAACCACTGACTGTTTTAGTAACGTTTTCTTTATGAACGTTCTTTGTGTAAAGTGATAATTAAAATGTTTTCTGAGTTTGTCACATCACAGAAAGATGTGTTAATAAACACCTGACCAAATTTGAATTACCAAAAAAATCGCCAAGTATGCAAAAGAAGGTCTCAAAATTATGAAAAATTGCATTATATTCTCTGATCTGAAATGCTGGGGGCGTGTCCACTGGAGGAGCGGAGGCCACGCCCAATCGCGGGACTATGCTAATGATGCTTCTCGTTTTTATACTGCTACATTATTAGGGGCGGAGTTATGCTGAGTATAGCTCCAGTGTGTCATCGAGCTATGGTCTTAGGCCCACCCAAAAAATCTTAAAACAGGAAAATGTTGAAAAAACCCTCTAACTCCACAATAAAAAGATCTTTGTAACATGTTTTCAACAATCAGTTTTCAACATTTATAATGTGTTATGAAACAAATCTCTGAATTCACTTTACACAGACTTTAAAGTAACATCATCTATAACATCTTAAAGAATTGTTAAAATATCACATTACATTACATTTTCATTTTAAAAAAAAAAAGGTCTGTAATCTCAGTCCTAAATAACATGTTCTGAATTTTGCTTTGAAAATGTTCATCCTTTGTTCTCATGTAACATTATGGGAGCGTTTTATAAAACAACATGCGATGATCTGTCATCTCAACATCACCAAAACATCCACAGAATGTTGCCGTTACAACGTTACGTCTTAGTCAGCATTATAACCTTACAGGAACATTATTTGAAATGATAAACATCCTTAAAACGTTCTTTAAACATTAGATTAAAATGTTTTCTCTAAAACATTATTGCAACTTGTAGGTAATGTCAATGTTGTGGGAACGTTCCCTGTTAGCTGCGATGCGGCCTGCAGATCTAACCTTGGCTTGAGCATCTCCAGAGGCAGAAAATAAACTTTTTGTTGATTTCAAAGTTATTGGGCAGGAGCCAGAAAGCACATTTTTTTTGTTTTTTTGAGGGTTTTCTCAAAGATGGTTTTAAGTTGATATGGTGAGTTTGTGGTGGTGTACCTACAGATAATTACTGTCACGGATGAGGTAGGGTGAGGACCCAAAGACAGAACAAAAAAGCAAGCTTTATTGCCAAAGATGATGTCCAACAAACAAACAGGTTACCAAAAACACAAAGTGCAAATGAAACAACAGGTGTGTTAGAAAACAGGAAGTAAACAGACAGGCAGGGAGAGCTAAGGACACAGGAAAATCATCAGGGAAAGTAAGAACAGTTGAAATTAAATTGGGAACCACAAGGGCAGGAAAACATACAAAGACACAAAGTAAAACCAGGCATGACACATGAGGAGTGATACTACAAAATAAAACAGGAAACAGAACATGAGTAGCAAGAAAACATAACAGAAAACCCCAAAACAAAGTTGGCAATATAACAAAACCTTGGATCATGACAATTATCACCTGAATTTAAATTTCCCTTGGCCTTATTATTGTGTTTTCATTATCTTAGAATGAGCCCTTTATGGAGAGGGTCCTCTTTACAGAGTCCGCCATGTTGTTTCTACAGTAGCTCAGAAGGGACAAAACAAACTCTGGCTCTTGATAAGCCCATTCCCATTTTTGTGTAGACCACTGTAGACCTCCTAAATGCCTGACACATGCTATAAGTTTCAGCTTGTTGCAATCTGAAACCTCACCACTAGATGGCACTAGATGCTACACTGGACCTTTAATCGTGTTTTGTGATTAGGGAGGTTTTTATTGAGTGTTTTTTTTCCCCAGATACTTTGAAGTGACAGATGGATTTGACCACCTCCCAAAGGCTTTCTTACCGATTTTAAATTCCACGATCCTCCTCAACTCCAAGGTCAAGCTAATCAACCAAACAGGCGGCAGCAATGTGACGGTAACGTACCAGGACTGGCGAAACTCAGGCTCCCTGACCAACCTAACAGTGGACTACGCCCTGGTTACAGCCACAGCTAAGGCCACCGTCTTCATCGACTTCCAGCCCCCTCTCTCCGGGGACAAGATGGAGGCCCTGCGCTCAGTCCACTACGCCAGCTCCACCAAGGTGGTGCTCAGCTTCAGGGATCGCTTTTGGGAGAAAGAGGGCATCAAAGGAGGGAAGAGCGTCACAGACAGGCCCGCTCGCTTCATCTACTACCCCAGCCACAGCTTCCCCGGGACATCGGCAGGGGCCCTGCTGGCGTCTTACACCTGCTCCGACGATTCAACCCTCTTCCAGGGGCTGAGCGAGGAGGAGCTGATGGCTGTGGTCCTGGAGGACTTGGTGAAGATCCACGGAGAGCGCATCAGGCCTTTGTGTACAGGGGGGCTGGTGAAGAAATGGGGCTTGGATCCTTACAGTCTGGGAGCCTTTGCACTGTTCACGCCGTACCAGCAGGGACATTACGCCAGAGAACTGTTCCAGAGCGAGGGACGGGTGCACTTTGCAGGCGAACACACAGCCTTGCCGCACGGGTGGATAGAAACTGCCATGAAGTCTGCGCTCAGGGCAGTGAAAAATATTAACAGCCTTACAGTTTAGTTTTATGTCAAGTACATGTGTATACTGATGTATCACAATTAATCCCCCTCAAATGCCAACACGTTCTCATCCCAAATCTTCAGATATTGCCACTTTGTAGTGGATTTCCGCATCTAAAAATTCTACTTTGGTCTGCTGTTGATGTTTCAGGATGGCACTACCATAAATCAGCACAAGCACATGGTTATTATACATGTGGTTAAGTTTAAAGATTATTTTCCCTTCATTTAACAGGACTAGATATAGCTTTAAAATATTATCGCAATATTTTAAAGCTATATTGCAATACACAATATGTATCACAATATTTTAAAGCTATATTGCAGTACACAATATGTATCACAATATTTTAGAGCTATGTTGCGATACACAATATGTATCACAATATTTTAGAGCTATGTTGCGATACACAGTATTATTGCAATATTTTAAAGTTATGTTATGATACACAATATGTATCGTGATATGTTAGAGCTATATTGGGGTACACAATATATATTGCAATATTTTAAAATTATGTTGCAATACACAATATGTATTGCAATATATTTAAATGTGCTTTAATTTTGACGACTAAAAAAAACAAATATTAAATGAACTGCATTTACAATGTTGCAAAGCCCACCTTTATACCCACGAAAACATCTCTTTCACAGAAATCTTTAGATGTAAATATTTGACTTATATATATTTTTTTTAAATAAGTCTCACAGTCAGTTCCTTCTGTCCAGGTACGTTGCACCAATAACAGACTCTAGACTGCATTTAGTTGTTACTCTATAATGAAAATCACAATACTGACATCTGGTGGGTCTTTTGTGTGTATTACAAAGCATTTTTTCTTCTGTATTAGCAAGTAACATTTTTTTAAATAGTTTTAACTCTGTCAAGAAATATTTACTCCCAACACTTGTATGATTGAAGAGAGGACATGACTTAGTAATATTCAGTTAATGCCTTTATGTTTGCTTTTACTACCGTAAAACTTCAAATAAAAGCCAATAAGTACATGTATGATGATATGATGGATAAAACCGGGTTGTTGCTGCTGGAGCTTAGTTAGCTGCTTAGATCACACATCCAAATATAAATGTTAAAACTTTTACTAATATGGACATGCACTCACAGTGTTAGATAAGATTATCTCAATGCAATCATTCAGTTAATTTTATTTAAACCATGAGCACCAAAGAAGACAATTATACCTGGATAGTCAACAAAAGGCAAAAAATAGGTTTAAATAAACAATTTCATTACATCTCCATCTCTGCTGAGCAACAGTTTCGCCTGTCCCAGATATAAGCTTTTTGAGTTCAGTGCTTTTAGCAAATAATACCCCGGGCTTTTATTTGAAGTTTTACAGTATTTATTTATAATTGAACTGAATACGTCCATTATATGAAAACAATACATTATTAACAACTGCTGTTGTCTTTTTTCTAATTATATCTATCAGTTCACCTTAAAACCCCTTTTCCACCCCATAATGTTCCCAGGCCAACATTAAAACATCTGCCGCCACAAATACAGCTTACAGTGCGGTTATTTATTGCATCACACTTTCGGAGCACCGAGCATACTGTCGGCACAGACGGTGCAGTGGATCGCCAGGTGAAAAAAGTGAAACCTAATCATTTATTGTGATGCTTTTATTTATTTTTAAAATAATCTCCTTTGATATAAGAAACCCAGACAGTGTCCAGGCCACCCTGATTCTAAGGATTCCTTGTTCCAGAGTCGATTAATTTCTCAGTTTCCTGTTTTTTAGTCTTTTGGGAAAGGCAGAAAGAGACTGTGGGTGTAAACTTAGATACCGTTGATCAGGTCTCACTGTTGTGCTGTGTCTAAAAGTTTGCTTTCACTCACTCTACACTCTGCTTCTCCTCTCATCCATTGATTCTGAAGTGTAGTGACCCCAGCCCTTGTTGTCACTAATGCCATACATAAATTCTGATTCTGTGTTAAACACTGTTTTCTGTTGTTATGACACAGCAACTGACAACTCCAAAAAAGTTACTGAACCCAGATCTGTTGTGGAAATAGCGGCGCTTAAGTGCTCTGTTCACCACCATAAGTTGTTTACCCGATTCCTTCCCCTTTTTGTTTAAGTAAATGACGGATCACAGACAGGCTGGTAAAGACGAGCACACTGTCACTTTACACTGTCACATTAAAGTATTTCTCACACAGGTACGTCTTGCTGCCTCTGCAGTTGCCACCATTTAACTCATTTTGGACTCCTCAAGCATCACCAGTCCAGAGCTTTTAACTGTAAAAAAAAAGCATGTTCTCTTCACATAATCTTCAATCAGCATATTTGGAATACAAAATATTAATAGCCTATCATTTAACAGTCCGGATGGCATCTCGAGTCCATTGTTAATGAGCCCCCTTCTGCACCATCTGCGTGAAGCGGTTGGTGATGGTCAGCGTGGTGTCGATGAATCGCTCCACGCAGCTCACCAGGCACGTCTCTGTCCTGTAGTCCAGCTTCGAGCCTGGGCTGTCCACACACTTGTCCCAGCAGACATCAGTGAACGTGTGCACCTGGACAAAATATGAAAAGCTAATTAATAACTTATACGTGATAAGTCTAATGCAATGAACGGGTTTTGATGATGGACATTTGAACAGAGAGCAAAAACAAACTTTTGAGGCACCAGAACTGATGACGGTCAGATGAATTACTTTACAGGGACCACTGACTGAATGTAGAGCCCAGCCAAGACTAGATTTTAGAGGCCGTTACAAGTACTGACATTTGTGAATTTTGAAAGGGTTAATAAAGGATCTCTCAAGCCAGTTTATTTATTGTCTTTTATGCTTTTTTTCTTATCATTTCAAGGGGTAAGTGGAAAAATTGATACAGGAAAATATCACGATAGCAGAGTTTCAACTACCATCATATCAAATATCAATTTTTGATACTTCTGATGTGTTTGTCAAGTTTCATGAGTTTTTGAGTGTCCCTAGTATCTCACAAATAAGCTTAAGCTGTAAAAATAAAATGCATAATGATAATTCCCTTCAATTGGGACTTTGCAATCGCCTGTGGTTGGTGCTCAGGCACTAATAAAGATGCATTATGCCTTACAGATGCAAAATAATAAGTCTGTGTGTCTTGTTCCTATGTAGGATAGATAGGGGGGGAAAGGGGGGACTTTGCATATCTGTGCCCAGGGGCCACATGTTTGATAAAACGCCCCTGGAGGGACTGTAAGTATCAGCGTATTCAATTAAAAGCATAATAAAGAAGTCGTATCAAATGTTCCTATCATGTTCTCCAAGTAGCGTCGTCTTCGTGTCAAAAAAGTAAAGAAAACTTGAATTTTAAGGGGGTGTTTCGCCAAAGCAGCGCGAGCACATAACTGCGTGCTGCAATGCTAACGGGCTGGACACAGGTTAGCATCGTTAGCATACAGACCTGGGCCTGGAACTGCGCTTTCTGTTGCTCTATGGCGATCATACGCTGAAGCTCCGTCGCCTCGGCTTTCTCCGACGCGCTGAAATTATCATAATTGTCCATCGTGCTGCTAAAAAGTTACAGAGCGGCTCTGTTTTCCAGCTGAAGAGGCGCTGAGGTGAGGTGACCTTCGGTTTCACCGGCGTGAGCGCTGCGGCGTCTGAAGCGTCGCTGATCTACAAATCATGTGCTGCGCTGCACTCGCTGAAGCCTCCTCCTCGTTTCATTTGTAGATCGGCGGATAGAATGTGACGCAAGAGGAGACGCGTGCAAAGATATTTTGTGTTTAACAGGAGCTGCATCAAAACACTTCACTCAAACATTACACGGACTGGAGAGGTTTTAATATTTTCTTTAATATCTTTATTGCTTGTTGTGTAATACCCCAATGTATGTAGTTATTTTCTTGTCTTTTATTGTTTTCTTGTCAAATAGTATAACTGTCTGTTTTAATATTATTATATTGATTGAACATACTATTACTACTACTACTACTACTAATAAAAATAACAACAACAATAATAATAATATTATAATAATACCCACCGTGATCATGTATAAACATAGGGATAACGTTTAAAAAGTAGCTTACCATGATTCAATAAAATTAAAAACTTTTTTTAAAATAAAAAAAGCTGCCTCAAAAGAGAAGTAACTAAAATTTTCCCCAAAAAATAAAGTCATATTTTTTTTCCTAGAGAGATTTTTCATTATAAATAAATATATATAGCATATTCAAAGTAAGGTACTAAGGGAAGAAATACCAGGTTACAAGAAAATTATCTGAAATTTAGCAAAAATGAAATAATATAATATAATATAATATAATCATATTGATATTGAAGGAGTTTTTCTCTTGGTTGCTGCAAATAGAAAAAAACTCTCACCCTGCCAGGGTGAATCTTTTCAAGCAAGCAGTGAGCAGTTACAGAGCTCTGGATCAGAAATGCCTCTCCCCAGCCGACAACATCAGCGAGTCAGCCTGCAGTCTGACAACCTGTTTGTCCCTGATCCAGTATTTTATACTATTACAATGAGGAAATGTGAACGTAGGTAGAGTCATCTTCTGGTTGGCTCCCCTCGTTATCTGGCTCCCCTTTCAGTGTGGCATCATCTTTGGATTGGTCAACTTCAAGGACAGTCCCTTATTAGGAATTGTTTTTCCCTGCTGGGTGTCCTGTTGAACAACATCATAGATACCACACATCCACGCCCTTTTGACCCACATCCATCCTGCACATCTCCTCCTCTTATCTCCACATATCAAGTTCTTCTCACGTCATGCTTTCACTCACACCACTGGCCCCAAAGGTTAGATTGTCATACAAAACGTTAAACTGTCATCCAGAACACTGAGTTACTGCGATACTATATCTTGTCTTTTTGTATAAGGAATAAACATGACCATATAAGGAATAAACAAGAAATAAGGAATGAACATGAACATGAACATTGCATCATATACTTACATACTCCAACAATATATATATATATATATATAACATAGTTAATGATAATTATCATAATAACAATTATAAGTACAGTTTCCTGGACATTTCCCCATCCTTTAAAATTATTATTATCTTCTAATAATCTCTCTCTCTGTTTCTCTTTCGCTTTCTGAATATTTTTTAAAAATTGTAAAATTATAATTAGAAAAAATTATACAGCGAGATATTGAACTAGAAAAGTCAAAACAATAAAAGCATGTAAAAAGCATAAAAACATTTTAAGTAAGTCCAAGTATAAAATTCAATTAAAAATAAATAAATAGAAGAAAAGAATAGAAGAATATAAGCCACGATAATCTGCACAGCTGCTGCATCGTCTCAAATGTATCCTCAACACCACAAAATAACTTTTTTTATAACCAGTTATTGTGTTTGTCTGTAGCAACCATAGACTGTATTTTATTTTATTTTATTTTTCATTTGATCTTTATATACAGTCTATGGTTGCTACAGAGAAAAACAATATATACTGTATATAAAGATTTTATTTTATTTTATTTTACTTTTATTTTACTTTTATTTTATTTTATTTTTTATTTAATCTTTATATACAGTCTATGGTCGCTTCGGAGAAACACAATTTATACTTTATATAAAGATTTTTTTTGTTTAATTTAATTTAATTTGATTTAATTTAATTTAATTTAATTTTATTTTATTTTATTTTATTTTATTTTATTTTATTTTATTTTATTTTATTTTACTTTTAATTGAATCTTTACATACAGTCTATGGTCGCTACAGAGAAACACAATTTATACTTTATATAAAGAATTTATTGTTTAATTTAATTTAATTTAATTTAATTTAATCTTTACATACAGTCTATGGTCGCTACAGAGAAACACAATTTATACTTTATATAAAGATTTTATTGTTTAATTTAATTTAATTTAATTTAATTTAATTTTATTTAATTTTATTTAATTTTATTTAATTTAATTTAATTTAATTTAATTTAATTTAATTTAATTTTACTTTTCATTGAATCTTTATATACAGGCTATGGCAGCGACAGTGAGGCGAAAGTGTTGATCTCTTCAACCATCCAACATCTTTGCGCTGCTGATGACTCGCCAACTACATCCGGGTAACCGTGGTGACCTTGGTTGGTTGATCATCATGGCGGCGATCGTCAGGTTGAGTTCTGTGTGTCGCAGAGGAGTCAAACGTGAGTACTTCTGTTAGTTTGCAGGTTTTCTCTCCGTTTTCAGCACACGTGTTTGCTTTAGAGCCGTTGGGCAGCGGGACGTTTTGTCGGGGGAGAAGCTGAATGTGAGCTGAGTGCGAACAAATCACGACCGCCGGCGGAAACTCGGCTGCTGCTGACAAGTTCACGACTTTTAGCCAAGAAAGGTGTTAATGTGTGTTAGTTTATCACCGACACCGTCTCTGTTTATCGTTAATTTGAGCTCCCGCATATTTAAAAGGTGATGTTCACAGAGGTGGAATTGAAATTTGCTGCCATGGTGACATCAGACTGCACGAGCGTGACGTTATCAGTGAACTGTAAGCCAAACCCGGTTCAAAAGTTTGTGATTTTAAAGTTAACACTCATATTGACAAAGTTACACAGCAGGTAAAACTTAACAAAAAATATATTCTGAAATGGCAAGACTTTGTCTTTAATTCGGCATATACCATAGACTGTATAAGTCAAACAAAAAAGCCAAAAACCTATTTTATTAAAGGTTCATGTGAGGTAAATGCTGCTCGCCACCGCCCTCCTTTGGATGTCTTAGTTGTTATTTTCCAATTAAAATTGGGCGTGGAAACCAAATAACCTCTTTTTTTAACCCATTGTTTATGACTGTATGTAACCCTTTGAAACCTGATTACTTTCAGAGACAAGACAAGACGACATGAGCATTTCAACAAGGAAGGGTCAAAAATTAGCAAGAGCTTAGTACAAAATTACAAGAAAATTACCTGGAAAAAAGCCTAAATAAATAAATGAATACATTTTTAAAAAGTTTATTTTTTTCTGTAACACAATTTGATAGTCTTTTTTTTCTATATGTAATTATATATCCCCACAGCTGATTTTCAGGTATTTTTTTCTCTCCTTTTACAGTTTTTTTGTAATTTGTGGGACATTTCTTGCCAAGTTTCTCATAATGGCTTTCCTACATTTTCAAGTCAAACTGATTTTAACAGATGTCAAAGGTCACAATACTTGTGAAGGGCATCTGAATGCAGCACATGATAACTGAAGTTGATCCAGGTGTTAAAGAGTTAAATATCCAATGCCATATTTATAAAAGAGAAAGGCGGGGGAGGAGGTCATGCTTTTTTAACATAGCTGTCTTTATCTTTTGCCATTAAAGATTTGTTGTTTTAGTGAAACAAGAGTCTATTTTAGTAAAAGTTCATGCGGTTAAGGCTGCGTGCCACCGTTCTCCTTTGGCTGTCTTTGTTGTCTTTTTCCAACTAAAATTGGGTGTGAAAAACATAAACTGTGTTGTTTTTTACCTAATGTTTAGTACTGTATGTAATTTTTGAAACAAGCAAATTGGCTTGATTTATTTCAAAAACAAGAGAAAAAGGCAATGAACAATTTAACAAGAAAGAGTAGAAAAAATAGCAAGAAATTAATATAAAGGTACAAGAAAATTACCTGAAAACAATCCGAAAAAAAGTTAAAAAAAAAAAAATTCTGTAACATAACTTATAATATGTAAGTATAAGAATTAAAAATATATGTATGTATTTCTGATTTTTTGATAATATCTAATAATCCCCCCTCAGTTAATTTTCAGATCTTTTTTTAAAAATCAACTTTAACAATTTTTTTTTTTGCTCAAGTTGCTCCTTATGTTTGTTCCTATGTTTTCTAAAGAAATCAAACCAATTTTTCAGACGTCAAAGGTTACAATACTCGTGAAAGACGTCTGAATGTACCACATGAAAAGTGATGTTGATCCAAAGACCCAATATCATATTTATAAATTAGAAAGGAGGAAGAGGATGAGGAGGATGCTCTTTAAAATAACTGTTTTATATCTTTTGCCATAAAAGATTTGTTGTGTGCTGAGTTGAGATGTGCTTAAATACTTATTTAAAGTGTTTTAAAGAGGTTTTTTTTGTGGTTTATTGTTCATATTGTGATTGAATTTCATCTTTTTTGCGCCCATTTGGACACATGATTTGTTTTTTCTCCTCAGCTCTGTTCTACCAAAGCACTTTGTTGGCCAGGCCGCTGGTTGTACCACACAAATACCAGGAGCAGCCCTACCAGCTGACAGCGAGGATCCACGCGTCGCAGGCTCTTTACGGTAAGTGCTGCTGAGGTTCGTGGTTAGCTCTGCGAAAATGTCAAACGCTTGCTGTTAAATCTGGTGCACGAAGTGATGAAGAGACAAGCGGGGTTTGTGCTTGAACAGGATCCGGTCTGAGAATGAAAACCCAAAGAGGACGAGATTGTGGATTTCTGTTTTTACGTGCCGCCGTCTCTCAGGAGAGTAAAGGACGGCAGCCATCAGAGTACTTAGGATTTCGTCAAAGCTGAAGTAAACACAGAGTGTTTTTGTTGTTGTAGTTTTAGTCATCGTGTCGTCTCGGGATCCTTCTGATAAGGTTCGTTTTCGTGGCTTTAGTTTTTCTTAGCCTTCGTTTTCGTTAGCACTCACCTTTTCTTTGACAATGAACATTTTTTGTCTTTTACCTCCCAAATGACGGCATTATTTAACCGTCCAGGTCGCCGTAAAGATAACGTCTGTCCTTCTGTACGCTTTCCTCCTGGCGGCCGTGTGAGAAGTCGGATTCTCTGCTCTCAAAAACGAGAAATTTGACTCCAGTTAGCTTCGCTCTCAATGTACAGAAACTAAGCATTAAATATGAAAAATAAAATAAGAAAATAAAAACAGAAAAATATAGTTTTAAATTTACATTTAGCTAATATATACGTGTGTGTGTGTGTGTGTAACAGTGCAACGGTTCATATGGTTAACAGCGAGTTAAACAGAGTGACAGCGTTGGGACAGAAACGCTTTCTGTGGCGGGATGATTCGGCGTGCTGAAGCTTGAACCGTTTGTGTCCGGGGTGCGTGGGTCCGTTTCCTGACCCTGGGCCGGTGTAAGTCCGGCCCCATAATCGGCTCCGCAGACCTGATCGTCCTTTCTGGTCCTGTTTGGTGGCAGATCCAAACCAGACTGGACGATGGTGATAGAAATGCTGCGGCTGGTGCCCAAAACTTGCAGTTTGTTCACAAATCTTTGTTTTTCTGTTTTTGGAGGTTTGATTCACACATTCATGGCATGGAAAAAAAAAGTTTGATGGTTTTATGCGACAGTTCAGTGGAGTTTCCACTCTACGCCACCGCGTTGTGATGTTTTGCTCTCCAGGGCTTTGTGCTATAATCATGCGACTGAATACTATGAATATACACTGAGAATAGAGCACAGCAGGAAAACCTCATTTAGGAACAAACCAACAGTGAACCACAGCCCCAGAAATGACCACAGTGATGAATCAACACTTATGACTCATTTCATCAACAAACTTTACAAGCTGCACTTATTTCTTAGATTGAATGTCGACTCTGTTTTAACTGGAAATAAGACTCAGTCCAGCCATCACAGGATGATGCAGAGAGTCATGCATGTGATAAGAGCTGTTAAAATGATCAAAGTCCAGAGTGCTGATTGCAGAGAATGGACCGATATTAACAGCAGTGAAAAGTGAAGGCTGATCTGTGGCATTTTCATACTGTCTTGCGTAGCTGGATTTCACTCGATTTATTCAGTTTAGCTTATTTGTGGTTTACTTCTCAGTTTGTAGGTTGCAGGTTTTTCTGGTTCCATGAAATCGGGTGGCCTCTTTTGGTGTCGGCAGGTGTTGTGTGGTCCTGATTTAGCGCCCTAAATGCTTGAGCGGTGGCCGTATTTTGACACCTGGTTCATGTAAGGTCTGCTAAATGCTGGTAGGTTTCACCCACTGTGATCCACTTTGTAGGTTAGCAGGTCGTTTTGAGAGGGACAGAAGGGCGGAGGCTGTCTCCGGGAGGTTCAAACGTATCGTCGAAAATCAAATGTTGGCTCTGCTTGGCCAGATTTGTAGTCGTGTTTGCATAAATCATTCACCACAACAGGCTTATATATGGGATAAGTGTCCATATGGGACAGACATACAAAAGTGTTGCTCAGCAAAGATGTGAAATACAATCAAATGATATATTTAACCTTCTGAAATCGTGGAAGTAGGATCGAAATGTCTTGAATAAATTTGTGCAGGCGATACCTGTTATTTTCATGCAAGTTTTTCAAAAGCTTTGCTTTGTGCGTACGCTGTTTCAAGATAATGACTTTAGCTTAAAAAACGAGAAATGGAGAAGGTAAAATCATATCATCATCATCATTATCATAATCAATATAAAATTATCACATAACTCTAGAAAATATCAAGAAAGCTATATTTATTATACTGTAATTATGCATTACATACTGTATTTCGATTGTTTTGTGCTTCTACTTTTCTTTCTTTTTATTTTGTTGTTTAAGGTATTTTTATATATGTAGAAAAGTTTTGATACTGCCATTTAAAAAAAAAAATAAATAAATTTCCCTCCTCAGATGCACTTGTCACATTTCTTCGGCCTTTTTTAGGGGCAAAAATATTTTTTTGCTACCACCCTTGTTCTCAACCACCACACTCCTTTGACAGAAACATATTATATTGAATTTATTTTGTCCTTACCTGGTTAAATAAAGGCTTAATAATATAATATAATATAATAATAATATCACCGTCTCCCACCTCCAAACTCAAGTCTTCAAGCTCACACTTTTTGCAAATGGCTGAGTTTCTTTTAGAGAGATGTGACCTTTAAAAGTGCTGCTGGTACATCTCTCGCTCACCTGCAAAATTTTACTAAAGACACAAAAAACATGGTGACATTTCAGTCTGGCGTTTTGCTCCATGTAATAGAGGTGAGCGCGCTTTGACCAATTGTGCTTGTAGTCTCTTCTGATCCGGTCATGGCTGACGGTAGTTTCATATTCAAGCGACAGACTGAGAGGTATCGACCCTCTTAACTAACACTCAGCATGTTAACCTTTTCATTCAGAGCTCTACATATTTGCTTGACTTACGACCCCTGAATGTCATCTGGTTACTAGAAAAGGGAACAGTGTCCTAATTAGAATAAATATTCAGTTTTTTGATATAGAAGAGAGGCATGTTGGTTTAAAATCCGCTGATAAACGTCTGTTCGTCTTGCTTCACAGCCGGTTCTGGCTCCAAAGCCGCCTCTCTGCACTGGACAGCAGAGCGAGTGCTGAGCATCCTGCTCCTGGCCATGGGACCCGTGGCCTATTTTAACCCCGGCCCTGTCATCGATTACTCCCTGGCCGCTGCCCTGACCCTGCATGGACACTGGTAAGACGGGAAAACACTAATACCTCATTCCCACCACAGCTAGCGGGTGCACGCTGGTTTTTTAACATGGTTAAACCAGCTAAATGGCTCTATTCCGATTGCCACTGAAATTACTGCTGGAGAGGGAGTCGCTGTGTGTGTGTTGAACTGTTTGTGTGTCTGTGTGATGTCACTGACAGTCAGGAGGACGAGTGAACAGCAGACAGCAGCAGGAACAGAAGTCTGGAGACTTTTTAGTGGTTTCTTCTCGTTATTTATCTCTTACTTATTAAGTGTCTCTTTCAAACTCGGTGCAGATGTATTTGGATCGGTGTTTTAGCTGCTTTGGAGGAGATGGAGGGTAACTAGTGACAGCGCGTCATTGCTTTTTGCCGGTTAAAGAGCTGAAATTACCGCGTTCACCCGGGTGTTGTGCTCCCATCAATGCTGATCGCAGCTGGAGTCAATTAAAACCCGTGTCTGCCAGATGTTAGCGGGTTTTTTGTGCAGTGGGAATGAGGCTTAACTAACCTGAACCCTGCTCACATTAGTTCTGAAGATAAACAATATTTATATGTGTGTACGTACCGTGTAGCTACACCACTCCCGAGAATTAATGGCCACGCTTCCCACCGATGTATCTAATTTAAACTGTGACCGTTACTTGACTGTTTTGAGGAGGTGGTATTTCTATTTTTTTTTTTTTACATTTAGCATATTGAATCACCCTCGTTTTTACCCAACACTTTCACTTCCTGTTGATGATTGCTCAGTAAAGATCTGGTTCTCAGAGGAAGGCCAGGCTCTTCTTGTTTTTGTATCCTGCTCTTCATAGAGGTGTTAAAGTTTATCAGTTACATAAATCTAACACTGTAAAATCTGAGTTGATTTAACTCAATAAAAAAACCTCTAGGAAACTGATTACTTTAAAAATCTAACAACATATGAATATGAATATTAATCCTAATTTATGTTTACTTTATATGTAGTTCTTGCGTTTATTTAAAATGTAGTTTTAGTGTTGTTCTTCCTACGTTTAGAAATATCAGTAAACCAAGTTTACTGTACTATATATCTGTATTCTGTTATATTTGTATATTCTTTAACATGTTAATAAAACAACTCTCAGGTCTCTTCACCTCATTATTGGAAAAATCCTCTTTGTCAACTTAACCCTTTGAACCCTGATAATCTACAAATTGCAAGAAATTGGTAGATTCAGAAAACTATTTTTAAAAAGATGCGGAAAAAATAAAGAATTATCATAATTACATACTTGAAATTTAGTTACAGAGTTTTTGCAATTTTAAAGCACGATTTCCATGTCATTCTTTTCTTTTGCTTGTTTAATTTGTTTGTTTTTTTTAAGGTAATTTTATTGTACTTTTTGTCTAATTTGATGCTAATTTTTGGGTCATTTGTTCTGTCATTGCTTATTCTGATCTTTCTGGTTTTGACAGAAGTTGAGCCAATTTGCTCAGGTTTTAAAGGGTTAAATCAGACCAGTGTGGTTGCTAACACTTACACTTGTCGTTTTTAAGTTTCAACAACTTGACAAAATAAGTATATATAATAATATAATGAATTATAATATAATATAAGATAATAGAGTATAAAATAAAATAATATAATATAATATAATATAATATAATATAATATAATATAATATAATATAATATAATATAATATAATATAATATAATAAATAATCATTTATAATATAAGATAATAAATAATAATAAATATAGACAGAGTGTTGGTCTTGTCTCGGTCTCGGTCAGTACGGTCGTGACTACAACACTACCTCACATATTTCCCTTATCCTGGGAAAAAGCAAATATTTTGGGGAAATTCCTTCATCTCAGTGCCCACAGGGAGTTGTAGTCCAGTGTTTAAGGGGCACTAATTTCAGCGTCCAGGTTGAACACAGTCATCCTCACCTCTGTTCACACACCAGCACATTGTGATTGAGCAGACGAAGAGTCCGCGGGGAGTGTGAGCGAAAGCTCTTTGAACCCTCCACAAACTTCTTTCCCAAACGTCTCTGCCCAGTACAAAGATTTAGCTTGTTCGCTGACCCTTACGGGACAAAAGGCAAACTTTGCGCCATGGCGCTTTGGCGGAGGGGGACCCAGCCGTCCTGCCGTAGCTGCCAGCGGAGATTAATTCAGCCCCGGTTAGTTCCGGCTTTGTTTGCAGACTTGAGAAGGTGGCTTTAGCTTAGCGTCACAGCGATGTGCTCTTCCATCATTTAAGGCGCAGACTGAACAGCGTGGCAGGTGTAGGCCACAAATCCCAGTCATGAGTAGTGATAAGTCTTCTTAAGCAACGGCTTTCGGGGCAGGTGTGTTTCTCAAAGGGTCAAGCCACGTCGTTTTTCAGCCGACCAGCCAGACGACTGCTCCGGTGTCACCGCTCTTTAAAAAACGTAGCCTTCTCTCAAAATGATCATTTGTCCATTTCATATTTTTGAATTATTGCTGCATTATTGCATTTTATAGTGATTTTAGTTTTGCCACCTGACTACTTTAGGCACGAGTTTCTTCTTTTATTGGCTTTCATCCTCTTTTATATGTCATTATTATTTTTTCATTAATGTCTTATCTGCCTCTGTATGTGGTTCTTCTTTTAATCTTAGTCTTACCTCTTTAAATTAGGTTAATTCTCTTCTCGACATTTTCTTTACTTATTAGGAAATTGTGTTTTTAAACTTGCACCCTCATTGTTATTTTATTTGGGGAGGGGCAGCTTGGATGTCTCATCTGTTTTATTCTGTAAACCTTTTTATTTGGGAAGCACTTTGTGCTTAAGCTCGAAAACTGCGATATAAAGATTAAAATTGTTATTATTATTATTATTATTATGTGTTGGCTCGGGTTGAAGCATGAGGAGGCTGGAAAGCTTCCTCTTCGGCTGGTCCTGGGGATAAGCAGAGTCTGTGCCTAACAGGATTTTATATCTCCGAGGAATGTTGGAACTGAAGGGAAACCTGATAAACGTGGCTTCAAAAAGACATTAAGCTTTTTAAATTAAGGCTGCAGAGGCCTGACCTATTTATCGGTCCAGCTCGAATAGCACAAATCTGTTTTTATTTATAAAAGAACTGAAGGTACATACAAACTGAAGGTGAGAAGGTTTCCATTATAGATTTGTGCAAAACTGTAGCTACATTTTTAAAACGTTGATTAAACAAAATTGCGGGATGACTGCTTTATTTTATTTGTTTTTTTGTGATGTTATGTGACTTCTCCTCTGGCGATAATGTTCCAGTAACCACGGCGATGGATGTTCAAAACATCAGCAGCTTTATTTCTATTGCAGCCACCAAAATAGCCGTCATTGTTTCCAGTGGAAGGCGACGAAGGCGTGTTATTGAGCGATAATGGAAAGGCGTTTTTTCAAAATTGACATGTTTCCATTCAACATATTTTATATTTGCAGTTTCAATTTGTGCAATTTGAGGGTTAATGGAAACCCGCGTTATGACTTCCAAGGTGCATTTTGGCACAAAGTATTCAAATACGCTATTTGGGCTGTTATCGGCGGGTGGAAGCTTAAGATAAACCTGTTAAAGAACTGATTTCAAAGTCTGTAACTTAACCCTTTGAAACCTGGATTGACGTCAGTTTTCTTGCTCTGTGTTCATTTAAACCTCTAAAACCTGAGCTTATCGATTTTTTAAAAATTTTTTAATATGGCAAAACAAAACAAAAAAAGGCAATTAGCAACTTGGCAGGAAATGTTTCTCAAATTGCAACATTTTGTAACAAGAAAAATACCTTAGCTAAATGAAAGAGAGCTAGAGAGGAAATATTATTCCGAAATCATCACATAACCAGGAAACAATATCAAGATAACTATATTTATAATTATTCTAATTACGCATTAAAAATAATGCATTGTTTTTGTTCTTTACTTTTTTTCCTTTTTTTTAAATTTTGGGTAATTTTATTGTAACATTTTAAAAAGTTTTTGCTAATTTTTGGGTTACTCATTGCCGTCTTTCCATGTTTTTGAATAAAAAAAAAATCAAGCAAATTGGCTCATGTTTCAAGGGTTAAAGCAACAGTTGCTAACTTTAAACAAAAAAAAACATTATTGCTGAGACATTCACTTTATCCACACAGCACAAAATCTGTGAGAAAAAAATAATAAATAATTCTTCTGACTACTGTATTTAATTGTAGCATTTGCCTTTACTGCATGTGAGCAAAAACATCCAATCACAGCCCGAGGCATGTTGATGTTGAGCTGCGGTCAAACCGTCGCTCTAACACAGCTGTCTCACATCAGTCGCTTCCTGAACTGACGTCAAACTGTCAAACTCAGCGTCACTGATCAAAAACGGAGCAAGATTCTGTTACTGCATCGGCTATTTCTTACCGCATATATATTTTAGAAACATTTTAGTGTACTGTTCGGCTGTAAAATGAGAAAGTTGATCTTGGTACTTCAGTCAACTGTCAACATGGCGACTGACTCACATCTCGTTTTACAGATAAACAGTACACTAAAATATGTATTCCTAACTCTGACCCAGCCACCATGCCTCACCTGCTCACACTACCGCCACGACCGCTCATGTTACCGCAGCACCGTTTAACATGATAATTTATTCACTGTAAGCTGGAAACAAACTAACAGCTCTCCAGTTTATATATTAATAGTATTTGCAAGTCATAGTTGTGCTGCATGGGTGCAAAATGTGATGAAATAGTCACAGTCTGGAGCTCTGCAAAAGCCCTGCTTTGTGTGTGTGTCTGTGTGAGAGAGAGGGGACCAAAACGCCGGTGGCTTATAAAAACGATTTGACGTTTTAAACTTGAAATATCACATATCACATATTTGAAATATCACACACGGAACAAACAGCGATACATCGAGTATATTCGATACATCACCCACAACTGCCTGCTTTTTCTGTGTCTGCATGTTTTTGTCTTGTAGGGGTATCGGGCAGGTGCTTACAGACTACGTTCACGGGGACGCAAAGATCAAGGCTGCCAACGCGGGTCTCTTCCTCCTGTCCACGGTCACCTTCGCCGGCCTTTGCTACTTCAACTACAACGACGTGGGCATCTGCAAAGCCATCGCCCTGCTCTGGAGCAAATGAATGGGACTGTGGACCGGGAAGCTGTGGGAGGACACAGACAACTGGGTCCTGGCTGATTGTAAAAAATTTAAGGTGTTCTATGTAAATTCTTATAAATATATCATTTTTGACAACATCCCAGTGATTCACAAGTGTGTAATTGTAACTGTTGATTCAGGCTCGGTCTCTGTATGAAGTTCTTACTCAACATCAGGCCTCTATTTTTGGGAGATTAGCTTTGTTTGTGTTCAACGTGGACTAAATTTAAGCTACGTCACCCTCAGCAACATCATGTCTAGTTACTTAAAATGTCTTGACCAATTCTAGAAGAGATACTATCTATCATCCTGGCACGTAATTGTTATATTAACTGGGGACATTTCAACAAAACAGCTCGAGCAAGTTTTACACAATGTTGCAGTTAAATATGTAATTTATTTTATTTTTTTCATGTCCATGTGGCTGATTTCTTGAAATGTATTTTTGTTTCAATCATAATGTGTACATACGTTTTGCTCGTAAACTCATCAGGAAGAACAGGGCAGCACTACAGATCTGAGCAGTGTTTTGTATGTTCACATTAACCCCTCGTGTACAAATGATTCACCAGATAATCGTGTCACTCCGCGTGTCACCAGGTAGCTGTTGGCAGCAGTGAAACCTCCACCTGTCGGTCAAGTGTGCAGAGAGCAGTTGCTTGTATCGGCCTGTTTAAATCCAGGAGATCTGCTCTGCTGCTCTGTTGAAGGTTCATTAAAAGGTAAGGTAGGCGAGATCTGAAGTGCATCATAAACTCAAGCCATCCAACAATACTACCTGTGCAGCTCCAGCACAGCGGCTAATGACGTCTGGGAGCGTACGCACCCCTTTTCCACTGACATGGAGCTGGTTCTGTTCTTGTTTCGGCCCCTAATTTGGAACCGTTCAGAAGATTTTGAGCAAAAAATGTCAGTTTTTCTTTGTGCGATTTGAGACGACATTAGTGTCATATTCCAGAGGTTAGAAAGAAAGAGGATGCAACAATTGAGAAGTCAGAAAAAGAGCGTGTTGGAGTCTCATTAATGGTTGATCCATGGTTGTTTTTTGAATAAAAACAACCTATTGGACCAACGACTGAACAAAAGTTTGCAGGTAATCAATTGGTGGGTTTCCATTACAGATTTGCGCAAAAACTTAAGCGATATTTTCAAAATGTTGATAAATCGGAAAAATTGATAAATGCGAGACGACTGCGTTTCCACTGAGTGATGTTAGGCGACTTCTCTCACGATGACATATCAGTAACCATGGCGACGGATGTTCAAAACATCAGCAGGTTTATTTTTATTGCAGCCACCGCACTAACCGTCATTATTTCCATGCAGGCGTGTTATATGAGCGTTATAGCGAGCCCCTTATGTGTGGGAGCGGCCACGTATGAGGGATTTCTGGGAGCTGATGGTCCACGATTTCACAGAGGAATTGTGGATTCAAAACTCCCGGATGATCCGCTCGACTTTTTTTGTTGAGTTATGTGATGCAATAACAGCTCTTGTAGCTCCTGCTGCATCATGAGGGAGCCAGTTCCTACTGACAAGCATCATGTGACCTAGAAAAACCAAAAAAGTGTTTTTATTTCACTTTTGTAAAATACGGCTTTTTCGAATCGCCTGAAATACCACCTCACGCGAGTGTAAAAACTTTTTTGCAATAGATGACTTTTTCCTAAATTAAAGTGTTTCCATTAGCCGCATTTTATATTCGCAATTTAAATAAATCTACCTTCTACTTTAAATTTGCACAATTTTAGGATGAATGGAAACCCACCTAATGTAATCTGCTACTTTGCTATGACTTCATTTTGTTGATGACACATCCTTAACGGTTGCACTCACCAACAATCCTGAACGGAGCCTGTTCAAGAACCAGAGCATTTTTGGTGGAAAAGGGGCGTAAAATGGTGTATAATAAATCCACAGCAGGGTTTGAAATTAACAGCTGCAGAATGCCGTCCTCTGCCGATAAAATACCACTCAAGACCGTCGTAGTGGCGCCTCTGTAACATATTGAGTTGTGTTGTACTTCATGTATGAATTACAAACTCCTTCCCTGTGTGAGTGAGCAAACAGCAAATAAAAAAGACACGTTTAGAAAGTATAAAAATGTACATTTATTTTGTTTTTTTTTTTTCTTGGTCAAAACTTAATTCCACACACTTGTATGATAAGATTCAATATAGCTGCCTCATAAAAATTGGTTGTTATCATATAAGCTTGGAACATTCACTCAAAGCATATATTTGGTACACACACACACACACAGTTGTTGCATGCAGCTATCAATACCAGCATTTATTTTTGTACTGCTGAAGTGGGCGTTACAGGTGGAGTTGATGTCTTTAAAATCTGAGTTGTGGGTTCGAACCGTTGTCACAGCGCTCAGTCAGGACGTGTTTCTGAGGGCTCACGGGTTTGTGTTTGCTTCTTACAGTATTTGTCAATTTCTCATTTCTGTTCAGTCCATGTTTTTTTCAGATTATACGCACAAAATGAGATGTGGGAAGAGAAATGCACTGTTCCTGCCTCAGCGCAATAAAGTTGGCTTTACAGACGCTTTCATATTTTGACATTTTATGACCCAACGTACGCAATGTATACAATAACGGACAAGTAAAATAAGCTATATAATATGTAAAATTGCTTATAAAAGTATTAAACAAAGGTTACTTGACAAATTGTCTGCACTTGAACGGATACATGAGTGATACAAGTATAAAAACAACTTAAAATTGTAACCTAATATCTAATATTGTTTTAGCTAAAAAAAAAAATTTAAAAATTCAGTTCTTTATTCAGGTTTTTACTGATATTATAAATGTACATGATGTCGTGCTCCTCTCGCAGCCAAAGGAGTTGATTGATCCCCAAATAAAAACCTGACGTAAAATGAGTGTAATTTGGGCAGATACCATAAAGTTAAAGAAAAAAGGCACTGTGAGCTAAAATATATATAATTTTACTAGATATACGACCACACGGTTGTATGTACAGTTTCCATAAGTTTAGGGTTTTTGAGTTATGGCCAAAACATGTTGTATTAGGTCACCATGACCTTGACCTTTGACCACCAAATTTTAATCAGTTAATTCTTGAGTCCAAGTGGACATTTGTGCCAAATTTGAGGAAACTCCCTCCAGGTCATCTTCAGATATTGCATTCACGAAAAGGAAATAGATGCAAGGTCACAGTGACCTTGACCTTTGAACACCAAATTGTAGTCAGCTCTGCGTATAGTCCAAGTGAATGTTTGTGTCAAATTTTAATACATTTCCTAAAAGTGTTCTTGAGATATCGCTTTCCCAAAAATGAGATGAATGTAATGTCACCCTGACCTTGACCCATGACCACAAAATCCTAATCAGTACATCCTTTAGTCTACTCAGACACTGTTGCCAAATTTGAAGAAATTCCCTCAAGGCATTGTTTCGCTTTCACAAAAATGAGACAAATATACGGTCACTGTGAGCTTGACCTTTGACCACCAAGATCTAATCAGTTTATTCTTGAGTCTACTTGAACGTTTGTGCCAAATTTGAAATAATTCCCTCAAGGTGTTCTTGAGATATCATGTTCACGAGAATGAGAAGGACAATATCACAGTGACTTTAACTTTGACCTATGACCACTAAAATCTGATCAGTTCATCTGTGAGTCCAAGTGGACGTTTGAGCTAAATTTGAAGAAATTCTCTCAAGACGTTTTTGGGCCGGACGAACAACCTGAAAACCCTGACCCCTGACAGGATAAGCAAAAACGGAAAATGAATGAATGAATAGCTATTTATATATTTGTAATTAATTAAATGTAAATTACTAAATAACACAGTTTTCTCATAATATTCAGCAGTAGACTTGCTGAAATACTTTATCCTATTTGAGTTTTGTACATCTGTCATTTATGGGTCATTAAAGTGACAGTAATTATACTTTTATACCACTGATACTCAACTTGCGGCCAGAAGACCAGATTTGGCTATGCGGCAAAATTCTCCACTTTACAATAAAAACAAATGTATTCACGCTAAAGAGTATTTTTTTAAGGGTCGACAGATAATCGGCCTGGCTGATTATTGGGGCCAGTATTTGGTAATTTGCTGATTATCTGTTTTATTTTAATGATCGCTGATAAAATTAATTAATAAAATTTCTTTTTTTTAAAAATTTAATTTATTAAGCAAGTTCCCATCAACTTTTTTATAAAAAAAAAAGTTGATGGGAACTTGCTGCCTTTAATTTGAGAAGGATTTTCATTTTTATTGTACATGCATATTGGTTCCAAATATCAGTTATCAGTCTCATTATCTACTAATAATCCGTATCCGCCCTGAAAAACCAGTCGACCCCTAATATTTTTTGCAACTTCAATGTAAATACAGTGCCAGAATGCATTATAGAGCATGAAAATTGAGTTGTTTTTGTCCTCAACTCCTAGAAACAACTCTGCATTCACCAGACGGCTGCACCACGAAGCAAGTTCAACCGATCCCGGCTCTCGACAAACCCTGCAGCCTCGGTCAGAGACAACAGGTACCACCAATGAATCGATCGAAATCGAAACTTGCCCTGCAGGTTTGAGTGCGCTCTCATAAAATGATCATTTGACACTTAAAAATGATCAATCGCTTGCTGCCTACCTCCGCCTTTAAAGAATATTTCAAAAACTATTACAGTTAAAGCGACTTTGGTGCTCCAGTTAAGGTGAGAGATGAATGACGGCAGTAAATTCACAGGTTTTATAGAGAGTGCTTAAGAGTCTGCAGCTCTTAAACTTGATGCAGCAGATTTAAACATTATAATCCAGAACTACATTAAGGTCGAACACTTCACGGTAATGAAGAGACGGTATCGCGTTAGTTTTGGACGATTAAAGTGAAATTTTACTGACTGAATATCATCTATGATAACAGGCAGACTCTATTTATCAGCTGTAATAGAAAAGCAGTGCAACAAATGGACTCCAGCAAAGCAGAAGTATAAACATCATTCAGAGTGCTACTCGGTGTGCTGGTTTGAAGGAATTATACCACATTTCAAATTCAAATAAACACCATACTTATTAAAAATATGAACTGTTAATTTGCGATAATACTGTACCTGCGGTTTTATAAGGCTTTTTTAACCCTTAAGAACCTGGATCGACATTAGTTTAAACCTATGACGCCTGAGAAAGTTGGTTTGATTTTTTTTGTAAGGTATGAAAAA
This sequence comes from Plectropomus leopardus, assembly GCF_026936395.1. Classification (NCBI taxonomy): domain Eukaryota; kingdom Metazoa; phylum Chordata; class Actinopteri; order Perciformes; family Serranidae; genus Plectropomus; species Plectropomus leopardus. Next base: position 3,457,966 of record NC_142181.1, on the reverse strand, counting down.
ATGGTATTAAGCAACTTGGAAAAAAATGTCTGAAAAACAGTAAAGGTGGGGAAAGGTTATCAGTGGGGATATAAAATTTAAAAAAAAAGTCAAGAAAACTATATTTATCATTTTTATAATTGTATACTTACATACTTTCTCAAGGTCATTTTCTTGTCTCCTTTTGTTTTTTACTTTTCGTTTTATTGTATTTAAATTTATGTATTATTTTCAGGTAACTATTTTTTTTCCTATTTTCGTGGGGCATTTCTTATTACGTTGCTCTTTGCCTTCTTTCAATATTTTTTAAGGAATTCAAGCCCATTTGCTCAGATTTTTAAGAGCCAGTGTGGGCAGATGGACACATTCAGTGCTTCAGTGAGAGCAACAACAATCGTGTGAAGAAAATAAACAGTGTTATGCTCAGATATGCTGCATCACCGATAAACTGCAGGGTTGTGTAAAAGAAAACGAACGTGATACGTAAAGCAAGCACTACTGCACATGCACGACTTTGTTTGGTGGCGTTTATATAACGTTAGGGCTCAACAAGTTAAAACGTTTTCCCTTTGCTGAGAATCTGTACAGCTCATTTACTGATTACAGAGTGACAGACGAAGCTGCGAAAGACGCATTTTAGCCGATGTCAAGCCAAAACTCAGGAAAAAACTGGTCGCCACGACGTTGGGTCTGCAGCATAAGTTACGTAGATTAGGTACGTACGTTAGGTAGAGCGGAAACGGACGACTGGCGGTTTGATCCCCGGCTCCTCCAGCCAACATGCCCAAGTATCAACGTGTTGAAGTACGTTGTGGCATCGGTGCGTGAGCGTGTGTGAATGAGTCGCAGGTAGCACCTTGTACGGTAGCCTTGGCCAGCAGTGCGTGATTGTGACGTGTAGACGAAAAACTCTTATTAAGACAAGAAAAGCACGACACCGTTTAAAAGAAAGCCACGTTCGCCTCGCTAACACCGCTTTCCCACCAAAATTAGCGCATGTACGCGGGGTATTCAGACACCATTAAACCTGCTAAATACTGTATTACTGTATTTACTGTAAACAGCAGCAGGAACAGCCGTCTTTGAAAACTTTTCAGTGGGTTCTTCTGTTTTTATATCTTTTACTTATTCAGTCTTTCCCTCAAATTCGGTGCAGATGTGTTTGGATCACTGTTTTAGCGCTGCTTTCGGAGGGAACGGACGGTAATTAGTGACGGTGCGTCATTGCATCTCGCCGGTGTTTCGTTCCCATCAATGCCGATCGGAGGCGAAAAAAACAGCGTCTACTGCAGAGTCATTTGACCCGGGCGTGAATATGATAGTACGCATTCCCATTGCATTAAAAAGCCAGATGTTCGTGGGTGTTAACGTTTTTTTGTGCAGCGAGAATGAGGCTAAAGATGCTAATCTCGCCTCGTGTTACAGCCGCCTGACCTGCTACGACTGGATTTGCGTCATCAAAAAGTTGAAAACAGCCGAGCATTTGTCTTATGTAGACTGATAAATACTTAAAAAAATGTTTGTTTATATACTGGCCCCTGGCTTCCTGTAATTTTTCAAAAGTGGCCCCCTTGGCAAAGCAAGTTGAGTATCCCTGCTCTTGTTTTTGTATGTGCGAGCAGTAATGGGTTAATCCTGTGCTGCGAAACTGCACATAGCAGAAAAAAACGTAACGCACAGCAGCTTGTTCATATGGCAAATTTTCCTTACTGAAACACAGAGGCTGACGTTATCACGCTCATCATTGTGCAGATAGTAAATTGATCACAGAGGCTTCAACCACGTGAGTTTGGTTTTTGGGATGCAGACTCAGCGTGTTCAGAGAGGGATCGTCGGCAGGTTGAAATCCCAGGAATTCCCCTTCGTGCAGAGATGACTCGAACTGATAAGCGTTGGATGCCTCAAGTTTGGTCTTGTAGAAAATGGCCCCGTGCTTCGTGTCTGTAATACAGTTTGGGAGAACCTTTTGGGAAAAAGGAAGGCAAACCTGATTTAACAGGGCTCCTACAGCTTTAGCAAAGTCATTTTCAGACTTGTTCAGACTTTTTAATGCCACTCAGAAGGACAGTTTTTAACAACCAAACCTGAAGAAAAGGTTTATTTTCCTAAATGTTTATTGTAACATAAAACATGACTTTCAGAGTGGACCACGTGGAAGACAAAGAACAAATATTATTATTATTATTATTATTGTAAAAGTATCTGTTTAGTTTACCAATAGAAATATCTGGCATTTGTGGCCGGTTTTCTGGGCGATTTTGTATTTCTAAATCTGTATGTGAGATTCCGCTGTTTGGATTCCCATCACGACGAGTTTAAGAGGAATTTATTGAATTATTTCATTAAAAAAATAGATGTTTTCAATTATTAAGAGTTAGACTTTTGAAGATTTAATTTAGGACAATTTAATACCATTAAAGCCTTATTTTTACATTAATAAATTCAATGCCTTTAAGACTATTAAGGATCTGCAGGAACCCTGTTTAAGTGGGTGTTTGTCACTCTGCTGCGCAGCAGGTTGCAGTCAGGCTCTGCCTGTCGACGGCGCAGAGGAATAAAAACATGCTCAAGTTTACTGTAACTCACTAAATTTTTAGCAACATTAAAAATCACGTTAACATCTCCCAAAGTGCAGTAAAATGGGAAGAAGCGAAGTTTCAGTTTCCAGCTGAGTTGTCTCAGTTTTAAATTTGAACTCCCCTTTTCTAAAGCACATTGTACGGAGGACGATTAGGGCCAGGCAGGAGGAATGTTTTTTTTTTCATTATGCCCGTTGAAAATAAAGTCAAAATGTCGAGAATAATGTTGAAATACAATGTCGAGAAAAAGTCCAAATTTCGAGAATAAAGATGAAATAAAATATAAATATATAAAAATAAAGGCTTTATAACAAAGAAATTATTTTTTTGTGCATGTTGAGGAAGTCTCAAAATTTTATTTCAACTTAACTCTCGAAATTTTATTTAAACTTTACTCTCGAAATTTTATTTCAACTTTACTCTCGAAATTTTATTTCAACTTTACTCTCGAAATTTTATTTCAATTTTACTCTCCAAATTTAGACTTTTTTTCTCAACATTGTATTCCAACATTATTCTGGGCATTTTGACTTTTTTTCTCGACATGCATAATGACAAAAAAAGAAATCTTCCTCCAAAATATTTCTCCTTCCTGGCCCTAATCTTCTTCCGTACATTTGATAGAGGCATCAAAAAGGCATAAACAGTACTTAAAATGACCGATGTGTGCGTTTGAATATTCTGTAGACATCGTTTTGGTTTTCTATGTGGTGTCAGAGAGGAACTAAATAACCGTAAATTACTTGTTTACACTCACCATTGGCTGAGGATAAATTTTATGGTCCTGACCGCAGCACACTACGATGTTTTCGTTCTCTTTGTTGACATACAGCATGGCTGGCACCCCCCCTCTCTTATTTTCGGTGTTGTATGTCTGGATTTTGAATTTGCAGTCTAAAAAGGAAACACGGGAGAAAAAAGCAGCATATCACTAAGTGATGACAGAGGATTTATGTATATATGTGTGTGTGCAGGATTTGGTATATTTCTCTGGCAATATACAGCAAATGCTAATAAGAGGCTTCTGTGCTCTTCGTAACTGGTCATTTGGGACACGCAGGTGCCTCCGTGTTTTACATTTTCCTTGTAGAGTTTACCGGATTTCCACGTGTGGTGTTAGTGTGAGTCGACGGAGCATTAGATAAGAAGTGGTACCTACAGTGTAACTCTAAAAAAAAGTGATTTCCAGCGAGTTTATTTCTAAATCGCAATATAGAATAAGGGATGACACATTATCGGCATTTAGCATTTTGTTGATTATCTGTATCTGCGTTTTATTTTAAAGATTGCCGATAAATTTCTATTTAAATTTTCACTTTATTAAAAAAAAAAAAAAAGGTGGACACTTGCTGCATATGATTTGTTTGCTAAAGTCATTTAAACAAAGTTTTGTGTTGGAGATTGTTATATTCCAAATTCTTAATTTTCATTTTTATTGTAAATGCATTTCGGTTCCAAATATATTAAGTACTAATAATCTGTATCGTTATCGGCCCTGATAAACCAATAAGTCAACCCCTAACATAGAAGATATCATGATATGGCTGCAGTTGTTAATGTACATGGAAACTCTTCTTTAAAAGCTGAATTAAAGAACAATATTTTGCTGTATTTGGCTGCAGTGGCATTGTTAGGCTGACTTAAAACCAAAACAACAATAGCCCATCAATGATTAAAAAACAAACAAATTAAATCAAATAAAATAATAAACAAATTTTCCAGTGCTAGTCAATACATTTTTATGATAGCATTTGTAATCTACTTAATACTAATTTATTTCATTTAAATAGCTTTTTTTGTATAAAAAATGTATGACATAAAGTATATTGTGTCGAATTATATCTTATCACAATTCATCATTTATCTGGAAAATTTGGGGGAAAAACTGCTTTTAAGGTGCCAGAGTGCAAAAAAATCCCAGAGGAAGGATCTCCGTGGATTTCCTCTCACTGTTCTGCGTGAGCTCTGCTTTGTTCAGGTTTTGAGCTTGAAGGTCCATTTCGTCCCCGTGTATTAAAAGCAGGGTTTTGTTTTCCTTGCTTCGGACCCAGAAACACTCGTCGGACTGTTGACTGCTGAGGCTGAAGGAGTCCGACAGCACATCTGTGTCTTTGACAGAAAAACACAACAGAACAACAGTCGCACATTTACAATCACCGCTCATGGTCTTCCAAAAACGGACGATGAAGGAGAAAAGTGCGACAGTGGGCCTCGTGCCAGGAACAGCAGACTAACATATTTTCTCTTATTTTTCCTCGTTTTCAGGATTTGTAACTGTTTCATCATTACCCATCGATTTTTTGGGATTCCTTTTTCTGCTTTTCTCCTAGCTGAGAGAAAATTTTGCGGGTGGTCCAGAGCTCTCGTACCAAGTTTTACATTTGAGGAACATTTAAAAATGAATATCATTAAATCAAATTTAACTGGAACTATAATGATACTACGATACTCGGTTATTGATCTCAATCGTTGTTATTTCAGTTACTGTGTGATCTTCTGCTGACCAGAGCTGTAATTAATTACATTTACTCGAGTACTTTACTTCAATACAAATCTAAGGTTACTTTTACATCACTTGATTATTTTAATGTCATGACACTTTACATTTCTACTCCACTACACTTCATTGTACTTTTACTCTACTATTATTATTAGATAACTACTTTAGAAATTAGGATTGTCTTTCACACAAATCAAAAAAGGAAAGTGTATTTAGAAAAAAAGTCAATTAATTAGAAAACTAAATGCCAACTATTTCTTTCGCGAAAGTCATTTTTAATATTAAAAAAAACATTTAACGGTTCCAGATATTTAATGGTTCCATATATATTCTATATATGAGGAACGTGCTGCTTTTTCTTCTAATTATTTTGATTTATTGAATTTATTTAAACCTTTTTGTATGTGTACTTTTTTTTAATACTTAAATGCTTCTTCCAGAATTGTACTATGTTTAAGTTTATTTAACAGTACACTGTTAATTATTTCCAGGATTTCACATTATGTAACTGTAAAATTTCACCATATATTACTGTAAAAATGATACAGCAACTTTTTGTGAATGTAATGCAAATATCTTTGTGGTATCATTTGTACAGTACAGTACAGTTACACACTATAAAACCCTGGATATAACCAAAGCATCATTATACTGATATAATTGTGTCATTTTTACACTATTTCTTGTGAAATTTCAGCCTACAGTTACATCCTGTATAATCTGGGAAATAATCACAGCATCTTGATAGCCTGTTGATTATTTATAGGATTTTCCAGGATGTAACTGTAATATTTCACAATAAGTGTTATGCAACTAGAAGCCAGTAACTTATTGTAAATATATAATCATCAGTTTTACAGTGTAGGCCTGATTCAGGTTCACTACTGTAGAATTGGTTCTTCTTCTTGCAGCCTTTTTTGGCGTCTCCAGTCGTGTGTCCAGTTTTTGCACATGACGCAAAACATGCACATATACAGTGTTTGGGTGGCGTTACCTGTGCTAACAGGTGAGTTACGATCAGTGGGATTCATCATTGAGCACACCTGGTCAGAGCAGATTTGGATGCTTAAGAGCGTTTGTATCTCGAGTTTACCAGAAAATTAAGAGGAAATAAAAGAGAAATTTGTGTGAATGTTGCTGCATGAGGCCCATTGTGCATCAGTTTCATGCTTTAAAAAAAAAAAACCAACAGAAACGCCTCACCTGTTTCTGTTCCCACTTTAAATACGGAGCAGCGGACAGTAAAAGAGAAAATGTCAGTATTTATACACATACATTTTAAAAAGAATATGGATTACACTGACAATATGATGAGTACAATATAATATTTTATTGCGTATAATAATGAAAAGTGCCTTCTGAGAAAGAATAAAATCTGAATTATCTTACCTTGAAAGTAGAAGGCATTATCGAGTGTTGTTACAAATTTAACACGGGAGAAGTCAGCGGCAGCCATCACGCAGACCTGCAAAGAAAGTCTTCATGAATACAGTTCATATCCACAGACTGTTCGGATTTTGCCGATGGGTCGTGCCAATTTATATGTTTTATTAAATATAGGTAACAAATTAGAAAAAAAAAAACAGAAAACGTAAATTGGCTTAGGTTCTTTATGTTAAGAAGTCTTTCTGTACATTTTATTTAACGACATATTTCCATTTTTTTCCCGAGATAACAGCATAAATAAGTTGATAAATAAGTGATGAATAAGTGATCCTGAGGAAACAGCCGGAAATATGTCACTATGTCGAATTATGACGCTCGTTTTCTTGTGATAACAACTTATTTTTCGCGTTATCTCGGGAAAACAAAGCTGCTTTTCTCATCATAACGAATTCATTGATCTCGTTGTCTTGGGAAAACCAATTTTTTTCACACAAACCAAAAACATCATTGTGATTAAGAAAACCAAACATCAGGTGTTTTGTTTTCTTTATCACCAGAAAACTGTCGAACAGGCTTCGTTTTCCCCAGATAACGAGAAAAATGAGTCGTTATCACAAGAAAACAAGCGTCAAAATCTCGAGATAACACCATGAGTAAATCGTGATCTCGAGAAAACAACCGAAAATATGTCGTTATCACGAGAAAACCGAGAAAATAAAATGTATAGAAAGATTTCCTCTTTGGGCTTCTGTACTGAACAACTTCAGTGCTCCTTCGGTTAATCCTGCAGGGATGAACCACGTTCACGTTCTCCCAAAGTCTCCGAAAGTTGTTTATTCCCAATGCTGCTCAGGCGATGAACAGAATAACTGTATCAGGGGAAACCATTATTTTGTAGGATGTGCTCTCTTTCATTATTTATTTACTTTTATATGATTTATTGCTCCTGTCTGCCCGTTTGCATCGTTGTATTTTGTATACTGTGCATTGTACTGCACATTTTTGCTTTGACTGATACATATTTATGTAGCATATCGTACATATCTATCTATCTACTCCCCATATCCTTGTTTTTTGAAACATGCATAATCCCCTAAATTTCTGTTCTCTCAATTTTTAAACATCCTCTAAATGCAGTTAAGAAGCAAACTTTTTATTATTACTTTGGACATTATCTCATTTTAAAGCGTGGAAGTTAATAAACAGAGCGTTGGTCGTTCATATTAATTTGATTGATTTATGATTGTAGTAGTTCTCTTCTGTAGCATGAAAACCGGATTAGTGTTGGTTTTGTTGTGTATTTCCCTGCAACGCCACAGAGGAGATAATGTAGGCGAGTATGAGAGCACAGTACTGCCTGTATACAGGAATGCAGCTATGTGTAAACATGTACTTTATACATGGGTGTGTGGGTATATTTACATTTTGCAATTGAATAGTTTATTGTATATGAGATGTGTAAAAAGAAGATAAAATAGTTTGTCATTATTATTTTTGTTTGGTTTTTTTTGTATTATTTTTGTATTATTTAATAGGTTAAATTTCTTTCCTTTTTATGTGTGTATATTTTTTTTTCTTTTATTTATTTATATGTATATAAATATTTTTTCTTTTTTAAAATTTTTTACTCCCTTTTTTCCTAGATATATTTATAATATATATTTAATTGAATCTCTATATCTTTGATATACTTTGCCTGTCAGCCATCCCAGTTACTTCCAACACACACGCACACACACACACACACACGCACACACACACACACACACACACACACGCACACACACGCGCACACACACACACACACTGCATGCCTTTCAACATCCTCAACAAACAACGTAATTTACCAATTTGTTTTTACTCGTTTGATTAATTGGTCTTGTCTTCTCCTGCCGTGTCCAATTTTGCACTGTCCTTTTTGTCTCACACACATTGTCGTCCCTGTCATGTCTCACACCTGTCTTGTGTTGCATCACACACTGGCTACACTGGCTACTCACAAGCTGACAAGAAACAAGAGACGCCACTAAAGCAAAACTGCAAAATCAAATATAGCCGAAGGGGAGGTAAATACATGCATAAATAAATATAAACATTTAAAAATGAGTGTGCATCCCGTGCTTTATTTAAATGAATGATAGCGGTTGTTCCTGTAGTGCTTTGGTACTTTAAGACGGCAGGAGCTGACGTTTCTCAGAAAGAGGGTGGGAGTCGTCAGTGTGGTGTGACGGTGATTGTGATCCGCTGCTGCTGTTTGCTTTACAGAGACTCGGTGCTCAGCTGTGACTCAGCAGTGAGGCGACTGGACCTTTTCACAGTCTGACTCAGTCTGCTCCTGTCTCTCAGCGTCAGACTGCCAGACTGCCAGACTGTGCCTCCAAAGAAAAGGATAAAACCGACTCAATAGAAGCACGGAAAAATAGTGTAGTGTGACGTGGTTTGTTCAATGTGGAAGTACGACAGCTTCCTGAGGCAGAAGAGACGCTGGTGTTTCTAATGTTGTATGTACCCATGGTAGTTAGTCATTACATACATACAGACATACATACATACATACATACACACATACAGACATACATACACACACATGCACATATATATATATATATATATAATTGATACTAAAGGGTAAAAAGGATGTATGTATACAGATGCATAGTACAAGATACACAAAAATTACACATACTAAATTTATATATATATATATATATATATATATATATATATAGTAGTAACTAAAGGGTAACAAGAGTATAGTACAAAAAAATACACAAAAATTATATATATATATGCACACATACATATATAGATATGTATCTGTATATATGTATGTATGTATACATATATGTGTGTGTGTGTATGTATGTATGTATGAGTGTGTGTGTGTGTGTATATATATATATATAATTCATAATAACTACAGGGTAATATGGGTCTATACAGGTGTGTAGTAGTAGTATGTACTATGTTTATGTTTAGAAACTGAATTGTAAATATTCATATGAATGCAGGTACTGTTGTATGACAAGATCAGGATTGCTATGAGGAAGTTATTGATTATAGTTTAATTATTGAAGTTTTCTGAAGTTTATACTCCTTTTCGCACATGTAAATTGAGGCAATTAGTGGATGGCATTTTTTTTTCTTTCTTTTTTTTCCTTTTAATTATTCATATGTTTTTAAACCACTGTTTTGTTTTTTTTTATATCAATGCTGCGATTTTACCGAAACGCCTGGTGAGGGTGTTTTTCCAGATTTAGCACTCACCAAAGACTCCAAAGTATACTTTTACAAGAAAATAATAACAGTCCGAAATTTAACTGCATTTCTTTCAAAGGGAGGAAAATGTAGCACGAAATATATTCCCACAATGCATCTATGATAAACTGAGAGGTGACATGTAACCCTAAAACCAGCAGGCGTGAACATCTGCAGTGATAAAACCGTCTAACAGAGGGTGTAACATACCTGTAAAGGTGTGAGTTTCTTCTTTTTCCTCTTTAAAAGCAGTCGACAGACAGGAAAACGGAGAGAAAAGCAGCGTCGTTCAGCTGTAATAATGCTTCACTTCTGTTTTTATTTGTCGCTGTTTTGCGCAGATTCCTTCGCTGCCGTCTCACTATCGTCTGGAAACGACTGCAACAAAACTAAAGGTGTGTGATCCACGTCCTCGCGCTCCTCTGACGAAACGGCCACAAAGCTGCTCTTTCAAACTGGCTCGCGGGATCGGTGACGTGCGCGCGCTTACCAAACTTACAGTAGACGGAAGTGAAATTTAAGGGCTAAACGGAAATGCTTCCTCTTGAGTTTCTCAAAAATGGTGTTGTTTGGGCGTAAACTGACTTATTTTTCTCTAACTTCTCTATTTTTTTTTTTTTTTTTTTTTTTAACTTTTAATGAGGAACCAATATTGTACAAATATCAAATACAAAGTACAAATATGTGGCAGTGTTTTGGGTTTTCTTTTTCCCCTCTCAGCCCTAAATAAATGATAATAATAATGATAATATCAAATACAAAGTAATTAAAGCAAAAAAGAATAGTTAAATTAATTAATTGATAATAATAATAATAATAATAATAATAATAATAATAATAACAATAATAATACCACACATCACCCACACATCTCAAACCCCAATAAGTGCTTAAAGTTAAAAATAAAAAATAAAATAATAATGATGATGATGATGATGTCACATACAAAGTCATTAAAGCAAAAAAAAAGTAAATTAATAAAATGATGATAATAATATCAAATACAAAGTCATTAAAGCAAAAATAATAAGAAAATAAATAAATTAATAACAATAATAACATCAGATACAAAGTACAAATATGTTGCAGTGTTTTGGGTTTTCTTTTCCCCTCCCAGCCCTAAATAAATGAATAAATATTAATAATGATAATATCAAATACAAAGTAATTAAAGCAAAAAATAATAATAAATAAATACAATACAATACTACTACTACTACTACTACTAATAATAATAATAATAAAATAATAATAATAATAATAATGATAATAATATCAAATACAACACCACATTACCCTAACACCCTACTCACACACCTCAAACCCCAATAAGTACTTAAAGTAAAAAAAATATATATATTGTAATAATAATAATGATATCACATACAAAGTCATTAAACCAAAAAATATAGATTAATAAAAATTATGATAATAATAATATCAATATATGGCTTGTAATTTTTGGAGTAAAAAAGGGTAAAAAAAAATGGGAAAACTAAAGAGTGATTCATTAATGATTCATTCTTATATATAATTAAATTTTACGCCTTTATTGTGAGGCAATTTTTGACTCTTTTTCTCTTGGATGAAACTGGCTTGTTGGTCCTGACAGTGTGCCGTATCTGCCACCAGAGGGCCCAAAGAAGTCAGAAATGTCACAGAACAAGTCAAACATGAACGTGTTGATTTTACCTTTTCAAAGCTGGAACATCACTTATTTGTGTTGCTGTCAGACACTTTTTACAAACACCAAAACCTTCAAACTCTGAGAAAATTGGTGGGATTTATTTTTTGAAAAACATGGGGGGAATAACAAAGAGCAACTTGGTGGGAAATGTTTAGATAAACTATATTTATGATTTCCCTTTTTATATATTTTACATTATGCTACAAATTTGTTAGAATTTGTAAACACTTTCTCCAAGACATTTACATCTTTTTTTTACATTTATTTATTAATATATTTTGCAGACTAATTTTCAGTTGTTTTTTTGTTGTTTTCTGGGTCATTTCATTGCCCATTGCTGCCTTTTAATGTTTTTGAAAGAAATCATGCGTATTTGCTTGGGTTTCAAAGGATTCCTGAATAAACACCTTCTTTCTGTTATTCTGTAAACACTTGTGTTTTTCTGCACATCTGTTAGCACCCTTTGGCAGGTGCTCTGGTTAAGCTGAACCACCTACTTTCACACATGTTTGCACTGATTCAAGTTCCTGTTAAACCATTCTGGTTTACCACAAATTACAACACCTCGAGCCATAAACATATGCCTGCTCGCTGTCTCTTTTAGACTAATTTCAAGTGGGGTAGTCATCCTGAGGCATAGATAAAACAAATAATAGTGCGAGCGACGTGAAGGCTTAAATGTGTGTTTTGTAAAAAGGGAGGAACATGACTCACAGCGAGGTGATTTTCCCCAAAGGCTACCAGCAGCACAGATGAAACGCTAAAATGAATGCACCATGTTGCAAGATTAACAGAACGATTTCACCAGCTGCACATTTTTTAAGGTTCATTTTGCCTACTAAAAGAAATGTAGACTTAAAGTCATTTAACCCTTTAAAATCAGACGCCTTGCTTAAGCTATCTGACCCTTTGAAACCTGAGGAAAAGGCAGATGTATCACAAAAAGTAGTAATATAGGATGAGAAAATGTCATTTTGTTTAATTTCATTTTATTTTGCTTATTTTGAGGCAATTTTCTTTTACCCTTCTTTTTATTAAAAAAGTAATTTCTTGCTTTTATAGTGCCACCTAAGAACATGATTTGTTGCTGACCCTCTTCCACAGCTTACGTGCCTGTTTCCCCAAACTGAGGGCACGCTGAATAAAACTGGATCATTTTAAAGTAGAAAAAAATGAAAAAATAAATTAATAAATATGGCTACAATGTCAGGTGACGTAGTTTAGAGTGACAAAGTCCATGGAGCGAGTTAGATCTGGATCTTTAGTCCTGTGTGAGTCTATGTTTGCTTAGTAGACAGAGATGACGTATTCTTTTTAGTTTTTTAGAGCGTGTAAAGCTGCTGAATGCACTCTTTGTGTATAAACTTTAGCAGAATAGCTGAATACCTTGTGTTAAATTTCAAAGTAGGACACTGAGAAATGGTGTAAAAAGCCACATTGGCAATATTTAGTCACATCAGAGTTTAGCTCTGGATGGGAACATCAACAACAGTTGGATTTGTCGAAGCTTGCATGGGGAATTTCATGCTGCTGCACAAAATTAGGAACTAAGTATTTCCCCTGAGGACAGCAGCGTAACTGGGGACGGATATGTACAAACTACAAACAAATATTTTTGAGCCCATTTTACTATTAATTTATGGAATTTTTTGAATCTGAATTAGTTTAATGACTTATATAAAGTAAAATGACACATATAGATGGAACACCATTTCAGCTGAATACCATACTTTCCTAAAAATTCGTTAATCGTTAAGTCAATTCGAAAGTTTCCCTTTTTTTTGAACATTTGATTAGATGAGCCTGTTTACTCCTGGTATTAACATAACTCTCGAGTGATCCAATCAGAAGTGGATAGTGTACACGACAACGAGATGCATCGCGACTTGATTACTCAGCTCACTGGTCGAGGTAGTCTTCATTTTGGGTTTTCAAATACCTAGGAATTGTACGGCCCCCTCTACGTCTATATCACACGCTGCCTTTAGCGTCTATATCACACGCTGCCTTTGATGTCTATATCACACGCTGCCTTCGGCGTCTATATCACACGCTGCCTTTGATGTCTATATCACACGCTGCATTTGATGTCTATATGACACGCTGCCTGTGATGTCTATATCTCACACGCTGCCTTCGGCGTCTATTACGCACGCTGCCTTCGGCGTCTGGTTGGCGTCTGGTTGGCGTCCGCTTAGTTTGAATACGCCCATCCTGTCAGTGCTTTCGACATACATACGTGACACCAAAAGCCACCTTCTGTATCCACCTGGAACTCGTGTCAGATGAGAACGTGGCTGAACAGACCTGGTGGCACTGTTATTATACGCTGCCACGCTTCATGCCACGTGCACGGGTGGCGTCACTCAAGCACGTAGTCAGACATAACAGGTCGCATGCCCATTACGGCGTCACTTGAGGATGTGGCTGGGCTGAACGAGTGATGAAACACAGAAGAATATTTGCACCGCTGCCGTGTGTGACGTAAAGCGTTAGTGCACTCATAGGGCAGGTGGGAGGGAAGGTCGATGGATCCCACAAACAACCGCCTTTCACGTGGGAGTCTGCTGTTTACTCGTGGATGTGAGGTTTTTTATTTCTGCATCTCACCATGTGCCTCTTTTGCCTAAACCTAACTGTCCATGACTTTGCTGCTAACGGATGGTTAGCATTAGGCTAACATTAGTTGCCATGTGCTCATGATGTGTAAACATGAGCACATGCTCATCTTGCTGCATCATTCCACCATGTGCATTTGTTTACATCACATTAACGGCATCTCGGAGCGTAAACAGCTGACGCAGAGGGACACCTAAAACGTCATGAGTAGATGCAGGAGATCGCTGACAAAGCGGCAATATTTGACGAGTTGGGATGAGAACGGATGAAACATCTTAGGCCTGTTCGGAAAAGTCTCATCTCCCTGGAGGTGAACCACGGTTTCCCAAAGATAACAGTCGTCAAGGAGGGTGACACCACACCTGAGACATCACAGTCAGAAAGTGAAGCTGGTCTGTGTAGAACCACCCCATGCTACACCCCAATTAAAGCAAATATTAAGCCTTTAATCGTTACCTTTATAGAGTTGTTTTCCCTGTGATATCTGTGCGAAATGATCTTTGTGAAGCATCTGTGCCAGAGGGATTCCCACCACAGAGCCTCTGTTTGTGGGATCCAGTGTGCTGGGGCAGCAGTGGCTGGGCTTTTCCATCTATTTCTGCTTCACTTGTTTGTGCCAATAAAAAATAGCTCAGCAAAGGACTGCCTGTGAAGTACATTGATGTTATCTTCTGATAATTATGATACCCTTTTATCACTATTTTTCCAGAATCACAATGACTTTGCTAAATTTTCTGAACATTTTCTGTTTTAAAGAAGTAATTCAGCATTTTGGGAAATTCACTTTTTAACTTTGTTTCCCAAATTTATTTAAGTGACTTAATCCAAGTCTTGTGTTTGTGCCTTAAATATGAAATTGTAGCAAACAGGAGATGTGTTTAGCTCAGCATAAAGTGAGTATTTGGCGTCAAGCACTGACAGAAAAGACGTTTTTGCAAGTTGGGTGAAAAAGCGTTGTCCTTGTAAGCGAATTGTCGCCTGACTCCATAATTCAAAGATATTAGGGGAGAGATTAAATGTTGTCATGTAATATTTGGGGGAAAAAGTAAATAAGCATTATTTATTCTGTTTCTTTTTTATCAGACAAAAAATGTAGGAGATGTTTTTTACACTGACATGTTTCGACTGACAACTACAGTCTTCCTCAGCGGTCAGGTGACACTTATAATCTGAAATCTTATAATCTTAAATAATCTGAAATAAGAAGACAAAATTAACTTGCTTGATCTAAATAAGCATCGTTTCCAAAATATAATATACTTTTTCTTTCTTTGTTTTAAGTAATTTTAAACGACCTTCATGTGCTGCTGGGGTCTACAGGTAAACACGTAGTAATGTGTAAAGTCTCGTACAACAATATGAATCCCAAGTTCTCGTAAAAACAAACGATGAGCTGATTGTTCGTGTTTCAGTTTTTTTACTGATCAGCACTTATCCTGCAGCTCCGATCAACACAAGCTTGTCTTTGTCCCCTTCATGCCAAAGTGGGTATTTTTGAGTCATAATGTTCCAGCAAAATAGCTTATAACTTATTTATACACAAGTTCCTTTCATGCTTGATATTTCACTTACTGTCATATTTGTGTCCCTGTCACAAATAAGAAAATCAAAAACACATTTCTTATTTTTGTCCCATTTACATGACCCTAAAGGGAACATTCACAAAGTGAGTGATCAGTCATTACTCTTATTATATGAAAAGTGTGCTTGTGTGTGTGGTTTTTGCTATGTTTCCCTTTTCCCTGAGCCATATTTTGGACAGTCGACCTTATTTACTTTTGAATTTAATATTGATCTAATTCAAGATATAATTTGGAATACTACAAATGACATTTTAATACCCATTTTACCCATTTTTTAATACTATCTATGGTCAGTGTATTACATACAGTAGATGTTGGTTGGCACAGTCCCTGTTTGCAGAAACAGACCACCAAAGGAGCTCTACGAAATACAGCATAAATGGGTTTTCGTATAAAAATACAAAATTTATACAGTTAAAACAATGTAGCACCAAAGGAAAGAGCTGACTGACGGCGAGGTAAAGTGGTGAAAATGTTGCAAATATAGCGTCCACTTCGACTGATTTTTTTAGGTCGGCCCTTTTCGAGGTGCTTAAAATACGCTTTACTGTAAATCCTGTCCACAGCGATGCAACGCAATGCAGTATTTCTGCAAAAAGGGGGCGCACTGCTGTACGTAATACACTGACTATCATTAAGTTTTTCAAACAGTCCCACACAAAATGGTGTCTTGTCTTTTTTCATTGAAGAAAAACTCCTGTCTCGTGGGGTTACTGTAATTTTCATCACACTGTAGCCACAAAATGTCATTTCAAAGTCAGCGGTTTTTTAAGTAAGAGGCCTGAAACAAGGGCTGCACAAGCTTATGAGAATTTTATGTTTGGCTGTACGGCAAAAAATACGTCAGTAAATACCTCATTCATTAACTATTAGCTGACTACAGCTTTTTCACAAATGAACACTTTGAACTTTTAGGATTTATGAAGTGTAAATGCAATCACCACAAGCCACCGTAACGTTTACGACTGAAGGGGTGTCGTTTTCAAAAAATTACTTTCTGGAACCCGGTTTCAAAAGTTTGTGTTTTTAGACCTCTAAAGCGTCGTTATCATGTGAACGACAGGCCAAACCGCAGCAAAACTTTAATATTTCATACAAGAATCGTTGCTTTGCAAACGGCCCCTTTGACTCCTCTGGCTTTGACAGAAAGTCGCTCATTTTTGCTGCGACTGGCTGAACTTTCCTTGGCCATGGAAACAACACATCAGAGTTCTTAATTTAGGTGGTGTTCCCCATCAAATGGCTTGGATAAGCTTATGTAATGTTGGTCAGTCTTTTTCTCTGTGTTTGCTGCAGGGTGCATGACTTGTTTTTTTGGGAGTTTCCTTTTAGACACAGGAGTTTTTGTCAGCTGTAGTGTCCAGCCCGGTGCAGTTGTATTCACAGAAATGATGATTCATGATAATAATGATTCATTATGTACAGGAAATGGCAAAGCTATTGTGTTATCATAGATATTGGAACCTGTAATGTTGCTAAAAATTCTGCCTGATACCGACTTATAAGTAGACTTACCTGTAATGAAGAAAGCCCTACGACCTTACCATGTTTGATACTGATGTAAAATGGTATTTGTCAGTAATGAGCTGTCAAGTAGGGGGCGAGATGTTTTAAAAACAGTCAGTAAGCCGGATACATGTTGTAACTATACTGGATATAGTAAAGGTACACTGTAAAAACATAACATTTGTTTTAACTTTAAAAGGAAAGTAGTGTCTGCGCTGACTTGAATTTTTAATTTGATGAAGTCTTTACAAAATTACCAACTTGTCTTCTCATATTCAGTCACCTTCAAAAACTAAAGGCAGCGTAGCACTCTTCTTTTTTAATTTTGAAGTTTGGTATGTTTTTTTTTTCTTCTATTTTTAATCATTTTGAGGTTTAGGGGGTGTTTTGAGTGTCTTTGGGTTTTTATTTTTATTTATTTATTTATTTGCATTGGGTACTTTAACTTTTAATACTTTAAGTATATTTTCCTGTTTATATCTACTATACTTACTTTTACTTAAATAATATTTTCATTGCAAGGCTTTTACTGGTAACAGGATATTTTCACAGGGTGGTATTTGTACCTTTAGTTGAGTAAAAGGTCTGAATACTTTGCGCACCACTGATATTCCCTGCTTTGTTGCTTTAATTCTTAAAATATTTAAGTTAGTTGCTATAACCGGCTGGGGTCAGAGGCCATCCTTACATAAATCTGCTCCCTCGAGGGTGATTTTACACATGCGGGGCCTGTTTGTTTTAAAGGCAAGTACTCTTTCTGTACCACAGAGCTGAACTTTTGACGTTTGACTGCTTTTTCACCTGCGCTGTGGAGGTCAGACCGCTCAAGATATCCCCACCCTTCGTTTCACCCGTAGTAAATGTGTAGATACTGATAACACAAAGTGAGAGCTGATACAGTTTTTACAGTAGGTTTTAGACCATGTACAATAAAAAGAAGGCAAGTCCGCCAAGCCTGGGAGATGTTCTGTCCCAGAAAGTAAAGAAATATTAGGAGAAACTGCTGAGTGAGAGACCGATATAGATATGGCCAACGTTTTTCACTCCCCTCTCTGTCAACCCCAGTAAAACAGTGCTGAAACATTTAAACTCTGAGCAAATTGGTGCAATTTCTTTCAAACATGTGGGGGAAAAGACAGTTAGCAACTTGGTAAGAAATTTTCAACAAATTGCAAGAAATTAGTAGATTTTGAAAACCCTTTTTTAAATGCTAGGGAGAAAATGTCTCTGGAAAACTAAAAAAAGCAGGGAAAAAAACTATATTTATGATTATCAAAATATTTAAAATTATGTTACAGATTTATTATAATTTCTTAAGCATTTTTCTTGTTTGCCTTGTTTGTTTTTATATTTTTTTCATTTCATTTAAAAAGAAACACATTTTTAAGTAATTTCTTGCAAATTTTTGAATAATTTCTTCTTCAGCTGCGCATTGCCTTCCTCCTGTATTTTTAAAAAAAATAAAGGTAATTTGCTCAAGTTTCAGAGGGTTGATTTAGGCCCTCATGTCTCTTTTTTTTAAGTGCTGATTTAAGTGCTTTTTGTAGTCGGCTTTGGACGGTGGTGGCGTGTGGCTGTGAGTCACTCATCGGGATGCGGAAATCGGCTAACAAGTTTGTCAAAATTCTAGGATGTCTAGATCTATGATAACAGTCATCTGACTCAACCTAAAAAGAAAGTCCGGATGCTGCCATGGCAGCAGGTCCTCGTTCACTCCTGTGAGAGCTGCTCGTTGGTGTGTAAAGCAAAAAAAAAAAGCTCTTTTTCTGTCCGTGTGTTTCCGTCGTCTAAAACACGCAGATCTTCGGGCCCATAAGGCATGCACACTAAAGACTTCATTGAAGTTTTATGGTAATGGGTTCTGAACAGGTTAATACATCATATCACAGCAACCAGCGGAGAAGCCGAGGATGCTGACTGTGGACGCCTGCACTTGTAATCAGATCCTGAATTTTCTGACACAGAGGAGGCAAACAGTAAGCGTGGGCAGCAACATGTCAGAACCCACTGTGGCGAATACGGGATGTCTCTCACTGTTCACTCTGCTGACTCGTGCTTTCTCGGCCGGGTTCAGTAACCACATCATAAAACTCGCAGAAGACACCGCCGTGTCAGCAGTGAGGATGAGGCTGCGTACAGAGAGGAGCAGCTGGCAAACTGGTGCAAAACCAACTCGTTCTCATCCCAGCTCCTCACATGTTGCTGCTGTGTTTATTTATTATGTCGTAGGTTTCCTTTTTACTTCCTGTTTACGTCCTGGGAGGCCGCTACTGTGATGTCAACAAATGCAGATGGTGGGGTGACGCTGCACGTGGTCTTGTTTAGACGACAACAGCACAGGCAGCCCGTTCTCTCTCCGAACTTGTCACATAGCGCCGCTCCATCAGTGCTTTCGGCGTATGAGTGTGACGCCAAAAGCCACATTTCGCCTCCAACCATAACGGAGCTGGATGGCGTCAGATGAGACTGCAGGTGGACAAAACTGGTGGCGTTGTTATTATTCTACGCTGGCGGACGGCCAGCAACCGACTTCAGTGCAGGAGCGTGGGATTCACTTCCCATGTGATGTGTGCCTCACCTGTGCCTCACCTAAACGGCTGTGACTTTGTTGTCTTATCCAAACCATCGTGACGGTGCGTGCTGTTGTGTAAACATAAGGTCCGTGCTGCTTTGTGCATTTGACATCACATTAACAGCATCGCGGAGCGTAAACAGCTGAAGCACATCCTGATGGGAAAACACCAGACTCCCAAATTATAGACCATTAGATGTGCGTTGGTTGTTGGATCCATCCCGCCCACCCTATAGGCGCCTGGCAGCATTTCTACCTGACGCATGTAGATGCGGCATGTGCCGTCTGTCCGTCTACTGGCATATAAAATCACCAAATATGGTTTTGTCCAGCTGCATTCCCACCTGACGCCATCCAGCAGTGTTTCATGCACACGAAAGGTGCCTTGTGGCGTCATACGCTGACTCATGGGATCACATTTGGCTGGAGTTGTACCTCGTATGATTTTATGTGATAAAATATTTGTCAAGAGATCCACATTTCTAACATTTTAAAACAATTCTGTATTTCAGACTCATGTTATTTTTTAAAAAATCTAACAAACTATAAGAAATCTCCATCTGCAAATCAAGAGACGTCCCCGTGATCCCCCGACTCAATGACTGAGTGATTACAAACGACGTAATCTGTAGAGGCAATTTAGATTCTGCTGTCAGCCTGACCTGCACATCTGCGACCTTTGTGAAAACACATAAAGAGGGGATTGACCCTGCTACCATAAAATGCTCAGTGCGCCTCTTTATGAGTGACCTACGTCTGCGCAGTTATCAGACACTCTTTTGCTCCACATAAAGCGTACAGAAAAATCTCAGTCAGTAGGATAAATGCTCCTGAATGCTTTTATTATTCCAAAAACAGAAGTTTCCATCCTGAAATAAAAAACGATTGTGTGCTGCTGTAAACATTTTGGTCACACTTGATAAGAGAATATACAATAACAAACGATCACTTGTTAATGATGCGCAATGATGGACACCCTGCATTGATTGATACGTTTTATCACCGTGACTCGTGCATTAGTTGAGCGTTATTTAACTCTTTGAAACCTGGAGCGACATCACTTTTTTTCACATCGCTACATACATGCATGCACATAAAAGCATGACTCAGCAGACTATAAATTCTCATATGGAATAAGCATGTCTGAAGCATGATGAATGCAGCAGCAGAGATTTTGCCACTTGTCAGAAAGATAAATGATTATCTCTGTGAATAAGTTACCACTTGTGTCATCTTGTGATCACAAAGTGCCTCTGTCTTGTAAAGGCTTATGTAAGCATGAAATCATGGTGTGCTTGCCCACTTATCTGTTTCTGGGGGGCATCGCGACCAGTATAAAGCTGCGCCAGCTCCGGAAAAACACCACAGAGATCCACGCTCAAGAGACAAAGCTCCAGCCATGGACACCAAGACACACCAACAGATCAATACAGGTGAACGTTTGATTGTACCAGCTATGCATAATTTCACTTCAAATCAGTTATTTTATTAATTCATATTTAATTAAGTAATATTAATTTTATTAATAATTAATATAATTAATATCACTGACTAATTAGTATAACTATATACGAACAAATTTTCTGCTATTTCTGCTCGTATCAAGAATTTTTTTTTTTTTTTTTTTTGCTTTTCTGTTATTTTTATTATTTGCTGATTTTTCTTGTAATTATTTTCATTATTTTGAATCACATTTACTTTAAGTTTATTTAGCAGCTGCAGAAGTTCTTCTTGCAGCCTTTTTTTTTGGTGTCACAAATTTTGTTCATGTGTCAGAGTCTTTGCACGTATATGGTGTTTAGTGGGCGTTACCTGTGCCGACAGGTGAATTACGATCAAGTGGCATTTATCATTGAGTTCGCCGAGTCAGAGCAGATTTGGAGCGTTTGGTGCATCTGGAGTTGACTTCTCTTATTTTTTCTCTTACCAGAAAATTAAGAGAAAATACAGAAATTTAAGAGTGTTGCTGCATGAAGCCCATCGTCCCTTGTTTTATAGAAAATGCGACTCTTTATTGAAGTTTGCTTCCTTTTTTTCCCACAGCACTCAAAAAATCCAAGTCTAGAAAGACCATCACCCACTTCACAAATGTGCACGGTCTGCCCTGCATTGAGAAGATTGTGAGGTCAGTGGAGGAGACCCCGGAGCCCATCAGCACTGTCATCACTGGAAAAATCCCAGAATGGATCAGCGGATCCTTCTTGAGAAACGGGCCCGGGAAGTTTGAGATCGGAAACCACAAGTGGGTGAAAATTTTTTAAAGTTTTGCTCTGATGCTGCGACCGATGCATCACAAAGCTGACTCCTTTCTGCTTGATTCTCATCAGGTTCAACCACTGGTTCGACGGCATGGCGCTCCTGCACCGCTTCCAAATATCCAACGGACAGGTGACTTACAGAAGCCGCTTCCTGTCCAGCGACAGCTACAAAGCCAACAAGGAGCACAGCCGCATCGCAGTGTCAGAGTTTGGCACCATCACTGTGCCAGACCCCTGCAAAAACTTCTTCCAGCGCTTTCTGTCCAGATTTGAATTTCCACGTGAGTATTTTGTCAAACGCCATGAGCAGGAACAAGAGTCTGTTAATGACGCTGTTAAGACGCCTCACTGTTTAGCACACTTCCACGTGTCTCAGAAAAAGTGGGTAAATAAAATTATTTGGGTAAAATAAATTCAACTAGTGCCATTTAATCAAATACTGTAGTTAAGTATTCAACAGATAATGGCACAATAAAATTGTTTTGAGCTTAAATTTCCCATCTGAGAATCTGGAAACACATGGAAGTGAGCGAAGAGTGAGTTATCGTTGTGCTGATAACCTTTAAACTCTAAACTCCCAAATCACCGGCTCCTGTGTTTCAGATAAACTCAAATCCATTTAACCTCTTTTTAAATTCTATCGGAGATCCCAAACTTTTCAAAGCTGGAAAATTGGGAATTTTCACCAAAATGTTTATAAAATTGAATATTTATTGTGAAAATCAAATGTTTCAGATGTTAAAAAAATGAAACATTTAATTATTTTACTGTTTTCCTGAATAAAATCAACTTGTTTATGTTTTTGTAGATTCAAAGTCATAACAACAGCGACATGAATACACCTAAAATATAATTTTTAACCAAGTATATGGTCCCAAAATATTCAGCTAACATAATATTTTGGGACTAGATCATTTGTTTAGAAGGATAGTTTAGCTGTAAACAAGCAGCTGTTGGTTTGTAACAGAAAATTATAAATTGAGTCGATGTATATATATATATATATATATATATATATATATATATATATATATATATATATACATACATACATATATATATATACATACATATATATAAAATAGGACTAAATAATTTGTTAAAAATGAAATTGTCTGTGTATACATGTAGCTGTTGTTAGGACTTTGGATTTTACAAAAATGTAAACAAGTTGTTTGTTCTTACAAACTGTAAAATAACTCAAGTGTTTTCATAGTTTTATCCCCTGAATTCACTGATTTTCACAGTAAATATTAGATTTTATAAACATTTCATCAACATTTTGGTGGAAATTCTCAATTTTCCAGGTCCTTTAAAAGTAGCTTTGGAAAGTTTGGGATCTCCAATATAATTTAAAATGGTACTAAAAAAATTAGTTAAATATAATAGTTTACATGCATTCATTTGGCTGTTGTTATGATTTTGGTTTTACAAAATATGTAAACAAGTTGGCTTGTTCTAAAATAACAGTAAAATAATTAATAATTTGACAGTTTTATCTTTAGAAACCATTGATTTTCACAATGAATCTTAGATTTTATAAACATTTCATCAACATTTTGGTGGAAATTCACTCCAGCTTTGGAAAGATTGGGATCTCCAATAGAATTTAAAATTCGTTTCAACAGATTTGAGCAACATATAACAGAAACAGCAGGGTTTTCACCTTTTCTTTTACCCCTCTAGAGCCCACAGATAATGCCAACGTGAGCTTTGTGACCTACAAAGGCGATTATTACGTCAGCACGGAAACCAATAACATGCACAAGGTGGACCCTGAGACACTCGAGACAACCCAAAAGGTGAAAACAAAAAATGTGGTTGTGGCTGAAAATTCTGCAGAGACACATCTGTGCACAGCAGTTAGTTTTACTGAGGTTTTCCACATGAGGCGAGTCAGAAACTAGTGCAATATTATGCAAATTTACAGCAGGCCTGCTGCCTGTTGTTGCTCCTCATTGTGTGATTTGCTTCTGGAAAAACTCGTGAAATAGAAATAGTTAACAAATTATTTTCCCTTGTGTATTTTTACCTTTTTAAGGTGGACTGGAGCAAATTTATTGCAGTGAACGGAGCGACCGCACACCCTCACACTGAGCCTGATGGGACTACTTATAACATGGGGAATTCATACACCCCTAAAGGTAATTTAGGACTCCAAATCAATTAAAAGTCTGTTTATTGTATCTCTGTACAATATGCAAGTGCGTGTCTGATGACCTTAACCCTTTGAAACTTGAGTAAATTGTCTTGATTCCTTTGAAAAATATGAGAAAAAATTAACCAAAAATGACAAAAAATTAGTAAAAACTACAACAAAATTGCCTGAAAATTATCACAAAAGAAGAACGTAAACAAAACAAAACAAACAAAGGAAATGACCTGAAAATGTGCTTTTTTTCTTTTTTTTCCCTAGAAATATTCCCCTAGCTTTTAAAAAAATAATTTTCTAAATCTACTAATTTTTAAAAAACAATTTCCTCGTTGCCTTTTTTAGCCCTTGTGTGTTATTTTTTAAATAAATCAAACTAATTTGCAATACTTGTCAAATGCATCTGAACGCAGGACAAGAAAAGTGATTTTCATCCAAGTTTTAAAGGGTCAAGCAACAAACTAATCATATCTGTGCCGACAGGAGCGAATTACAACATCATCCGAGTGCCGCCGACCAAGAAAACAGCTGGAGAAACCCTGGAGGGAGCCACAGTGCTGTGCTCTATTCCCTCCGTGGACAAGAGTAAACCCTCCTACTACCACAGCTTTGGTGAGCAAAAGTCAAAGCACTCAAAAAAATACTCATTGCTTATGAACGTATTCAGTCTCCGTGTTTGTTCTAAGATGACTTCTTGTAGGGATGCAGTGATCTGACATGATTCGGATACTTATTAAGAAGTCTAGGTATTGGCCAGATGATCCTTCTTAACTTGACTTAAGTCAGTGTTTCCCAGTAATCCTTCAATGACCAATGGCTGTAACGAACAGCCGATCAAATGAGGGGTATGTCTGGACTCTTTGCTCAGCCTGCTGACCCTGCTGCGACCCGGCCGAGGAAAATGGATGGATATGAAAATGCCAAAAACAGAATGCCAAAAACAACTGCATCCTCCTCTCCGAAATTTGAAAATAAACCAACATAATCCTCTCAATCCGTTATAGCAATGTCTGAGAACTACGTGGTGTTCATCGAGCAGCCCATCAAGATGAACCTGTTGAAGATTGTGACAGGCAAGCTGACGGGGAAGAGCATCAGCGACGGCATTTACTGGGACCCCAAACTCAACACGATCTTCCACCTGATTCACAAGCAGACGGGAGAGGTAAGGCTCCGGCAGGGCCCTGCGTTTCTATGAAACGGACTATTCACTGTGCTTTTACTGTCTATCAAACAAATTCACCCCTCTGTTCAATCCCGTCTTTAAGGTGAGCTCCGTCAAGTACTTTGCCAAGCCGCTGACCACATTCCACCAGATCAACGCGTACGAGGAGGACGGCTTCTTGATCATAGACATGTGTGCTTCAGATGATGGCCAGGCGATCAATAACTACAACATCCAAAACCTGCGAAAGTCTGGGGAAGATCTTGATGAGGTAAGCGGGTTACGTAAACGACAAAACCATAGATCGACACGCCCCCGCTTACCCCCGCTGTGCTAAAGCGAAGTAAAATATGACGTCATTTGAAGCCCGCCAAAACATCCGTTCAACCAATCGCGAGTAGCTCCATTGAATGCGAGCGCATGGATTGGCAGACACAGCTGTCAATCATGGCGGAAAATCCCCTTTTTGTAGAATTGAATAATTTATAATAATAATTTTTTCAGGTGATGTGAACTACCTTCAGTGACAGAAACCATATTTGGGAAGAATTTATTTCGGGTTATCTTTGAGTTTTTAGTTTAGCCGATGTCCCATTTACTAACATGGAGGGGCGGGCTTTATGAGCTATACTGCAGACAGACACCAGGGGGCGATCCAGATTGAAAAGTTACACTTTGTGGGAACTGTCATGATGTCCGTCTTTATTTACATGATGACATGATGTCCGGAGCGCCAAAAACACTGTCAAAGCGGCATTATTTTACGTGTTCGGAATGAGAACGGGCTGGTGCGAAAACACACAATCTTGCTTAAAACTTAAACTTAAACTTAAAAAACCAAAGAGATGATTGTTGGTTTCAGAAAGGCCAGCCTTCACTTTTCTTTTCTTTTTTCAACTTCAATTTCAAACATATATCTTAACTCTGAAGAAGCAGAAAGGGATTTTTTGTTCTTTTTTGGTGCAGCTGAACAAAAGCTGTTTAAAAAGCTGTTTTTATCTTTCCGTCAGGTGTATAACACCTTGTGTAGAGCGTTTCCACGGCGTTTCGTTCTGCCTCTCAATGTGGACCAGGAGACACCCTACGACCAGAACCTGAACCGGCCCGACACCACAGCCACGGCTAAAAGAGTCGCCATGAACAAGGTAGGCGGCCAACACGATGTACAAATACCAGCACGGAGGAGAACCTGAAACTCATTTTTGAGTCGAGCGTGTCTGAACCTGAAACTCAGGTGTTGCAGCAGCACAAAGCCAGAAACAACAATAGCTTTATTTATAAAGCGCCTTTAAAAACAGAGTTTACAAAGTGCTTTGACGAACAAGGCAAAGCAGAAGCGAGAGGAGTTTCTCGCAGAAGAAACATGACGAAAAGAGCCAGAAAGTAACACTGAACTAAAGCCAGACAAACGAGAGGAAAAATCACAAAACAAGACAAACAACATCAACAAATCCCAATATGGATAAATGCAGTTTGAAGAATATTTGCAGTAAACACAGAAATAATAGTACTAGTAATAGCATTAAACATGGCCCAGGCAGAATAAAAAATAAATAAATTCAGTGATAAAAATAAATCAATAAATAGATTAATAAAATACACCATTTAAAAAAGAATTAAAATAAAATTTAGTTAGTTAAGTAGAGAAGCAAAGAATAAAGATAGCAGTAGATAAAATAAGGTAGGTAATAAGGTACATACAACTAGTAAAAGAGCAGAAGTGAAAATATGAACTATTTAAAAGCAATTAAAGACAAAGTGCCACAGTATGATTAATAAAGAACCCCAGGAATCCTAAAATTCGGTAATCTATAAGCATTTCAGCATCTTTGGTTCCCTTGTCTCAAGGTTTTTTTTTTTAGTAGGTTTTTGGCAAGAAGCCTTAAATTCAGGATGTGGGTAACAAAAGCTTAAGAGACTTCACATTTTCTACAACATAAAATATAAGTACATACCCAACTTATTGACTGTAAAGTTTTTATGCGTCTTTAAAAAGTTTTTTGAGTTTTGAGTTTGAGTTTGAGTTTTTTGTCACAATGCCACTATGTTTTAAGAGGAAAAAAACAACACAAAAAATGAATTATTTTCCATATATATCATAGATTTTTTTTATTACCCCAGCCAAGAGGTTATGTGAATGATTAGCAGCAACACTGATTTTTATTTTATTATTGTTTATGCAGTGTCAAATACTCACACTCATACCGCTCTTTCAAACTCAGGCTGTAAAAAAATATTATGCATTAATATGATTTTCTACCAGCATCAGTCCTAATCATAAATGTCATTATTTTTCAGAATTTTAACCCAGAATTTCAGAATTTTAACCCTTTAAATGTCATGATGCCACTTTTTTTTTAGATGAAAAAACAAAACAAAACAAATATTTTCATCTCACCACTATTTTTGTTTTTTATTATCACAGTCTGGGATATGTCAGTGATTTACAGAAACATTTATTGTGACAGGTCACCTAGTGGAAATAGCAAATTTTACTCAATATGCCAAATATACTAAAAATGATGTCATCAGATGGAAAATAGTAAAAATGACAAATTCCGAGGCAAAATCCCAGAATGACAGCCAGAAATAATACAGTGCATGTTTTTATGCTTTGATGGCTGCGAAATCAAAAACTGCAATTTTTGCCTGAATGTATGCTCTATGCATGAACAAAATGATCAAAAAATTAAAAATGAAGAGCGCTTCAAATGTGCCAAACAGTCCCTAAGGGTTAATAAAAATGCTGATGCACTTTTCTTTGTTCTTTAAAAGTCACCAGACTCATATCTAAATTTTGTGATTCCCTCAAAAAAAATCCCCACAGACAAGAAACCGTTTGATCTTATTTGAATGACTCCTTTTATGAGCGTCTGAGGCCTTTGATGGGATTTTAACGCAGCTAATTTAGGAAAAATGTGGTTCTGTAGCTGCTGAGTTTCGTTAATCACGTCGTTGTTTTCTCTGAGCAGGTCTTCTGTACCCATGAGGACCTGCACAGAGAGGACCTTCATCATTACGGAGGTTTGGAGTTCCCTCAGATCAACTACGGCGAGTACAACACTCGCCCCTACCGTTACTTCTACGGCTGCGGCTTCAGGCATCTTGTTGGAGACTCGCTGATCAAAATGGACCTCAACGGGAAACACATGAAGGTAAGCTGAGTCTGATGTATTTTAAAACGTTAACAGCATTGCAAAATGACCTTTTTTTTTTTAGTGATATTTGGTTTACAGGTCGTATGAGCTGTAATTAAAAAAAAGGAGATAAACTCTAACATCCGGTCTGTGATCATTACAGGTCAAAAGAAAAACAGTACAACAAAAAAATCATTTTCGACTTTAACGTTGCGTATGATCTGCAGCACTTTGAATAAAAATTAGAACCAAAACTCACAGCGAGGCATCTTTTTATAACTTTTTATGACATTTTTTATAAAACAGCCTGTCTGAAGACGGGGTTGATATTTATATTTATGTTGTTATATTTATTTATTGACTATTTATTAATACATTTGAGTCTGTTTACTAGATGGTATATCATTTTATTATTTTTTTTACAATTTTTATTTATAATTATAATTTCTGCTGTTATCCTGTTTTTACAAGGTAGATTTATTAGTCATTTTTAAATACAGTTTAAAAAATGAAATTAAAATTTTTCCTTGATCTTTTGGAATTGAAGGAAGAATTATTATAATTGAAACTACATTTATCATTATTATTATTATTATTATTATTATTATTATTATTATTATTATCTATAGGTTTTATCCTGCCTTTAGTGTTTCCTCACTTAAGTGCTACACAGATAAAGTCAGATTGATTGATCACATTCATGTATTAATATTTGACGAATATAAAAGTAAACTATGATAACAGTCAGGAAATTGAACTGTTTGACTCACGTCTAATTCCTGCATTTCCTCCAAGGTTTGGGAACGACCCGGACTTTATCCCTCTGAGCCCGTCTTTGTCCCCTCCCCCAACGCCACAGAGGAGGACGATGGCGTCGTCATGTCTGTGGTCATCACACCCAACATGGTCAGTCAGGTTCAGACTGAGATTTTGGAAAAGGGACTTTCCCGATTTTTCTTTTGTCACAGCAATGTTACAAGTTAAACCTCGTTTTAACCCTTTGAAACCTGGAACAACATCACTTTTCTGGTGTTGCTTCCTTTTTTTAAAAAGGAATGTCTAAGGAAAAAAGAAATAAAAAAGCTAGAAAAAACTATAAAATTTTCTTAATTATTTATTTAAAATTATGCTACAAAATTATTAGAATTTGTAAGCACTTTTTTCCAGGTCATTTACATTTACGTTTTTTTTTTTTGTTTTTTTTTTAACCGATGATTTTATTCATTTTTTTGCAGACATTCTTTTGTAATACAATATTTTCTTTTCTTTTATTTAAAAAACCCAACTATTTTCCAGGTAATTTTCTTGTACTTTAAAAAAAAAAATAATTCTGACTTATTTCGGGTCATTTTATTGGCTATTTCCTTCTTTCCATGTTTTGAAAGAAATCATTCCTCGTTGCTTAGGTTCAAAGGGTTAAACACACTTATATTATAGATTACAATACCTTTAGCAATATACTTCATGATTTTGTCAGAGGGTCCAAAATCCTCTAATTTTAGCGGTAAGGTGCTGTGAATTGTGGGATTTTGAGACATTATATCAAAATCTAGTATCTATAAGAATACTAAAAGCACATTTTAGTGCCTGAATAAATCAGATGTTATATAATATTTTAACAAAATGCTCCTAAACGTCTGACATCTTTCATTCTGGAAATCTTTAAACACTTGGTTGATGTTTTTCGGTCCGTGTCTCAATTCTTTCAGGACAAGAGCACGTTCCTCCTGGTGTTAGACGCCAAAACGTTCGAGGAGCTGGGACGAGCTGCGGTCCCCGTCAACATCCCCTACGGCTTCCACGGGACATTCAACGCCAAGGCGTAGACGTGTGAGGACGAAACGAGAGACGACTTTACCTCTGACCTCACATGGACGGAGACGAGTCCTGGCGGAGGTTCAAATCTGTAAATATTGTCTGTGTTGTTTTGTGTGAATTTAGAGGTCAGGTATGAGTGTACAGTTTGTTCGGACATGTTAGCAGAAATGAAAAAAAATACTCGTGGTTATTCATATGACTGGTGTGTTATTATTATTATTATTATTCTGCAGTGTTAAGAATCTTTTGTAAAGACGTCCTGTTGTTAGGACGTCATTTTTTTCTATAATTTAAAACATCGTTTTCGAATGTTTCAACACAAACCCCCAAAATATTCTCACTTTGAGCAGTTATTGTCATTAAAGCAGCGATACTCAACTTGCCTGTACATGTTTCTTGGATTTTAGGACACTTTTGGGATTTAGGACATTTCTATGATTTTGGGACATTACACGGATTTTAGGATGTTTTCAGGATTTTAGGACAATTCTGTGATTTTATGACACTTTTAGGATTTGAGGATGTTTCAGGACATTTCCTGGATTTTAGGATGTCTGTCGGATTTTAGGACATTTTCAGGATTTTAGGAAATTTCTAGGACTTTTGGACAATTTGCAGATTTTGGGATGTTTCTAGAATTTTAGGACGTTTTCAGGATTTTAGGACATTTCTAGGATTTTCAGGTGTTTCTCTGTCGGTGTGTGTGTGTGTGTTTGTGTGTGTGTGTGTGTGTGTGTGTGTGATCCTCCACTCTGGCACCTTATGGATACTAAAAGTTAAAAAAAAATGACTGAATGAATGACTTTATTTTTATTGTGAATTAGAAAAGAGTAGGGGACCACCTGGCACCCTGCAGGCTGTTAGTTGAGAATCACGGCCATAAAAAGGCACAAATTGAGCTCGTTTATCAAAACGCTTTGGATAAAAACAAACAGTTCAGCATTTGCACCTAAATAATAACTGATATTATCTACAAACATCTCTTATTCCCTCATTCAAAGCGGTCTCGAGCCGGTCCTGCTGAAATAGAGAGCAAAATAAACGCTGCAAGACTGCAGTAACAAAAAAAATATTGGATTAAAATCACAGTCCAGACTTTTAATTCAATAAAGGGCTGCAGTTTGACTTAGTAAATATGTACATTTTTAAATACATGCTGAAACACTGCGAATAAAAAACTGTATTTACACATCTGCTCTATGCTGCATTCATTTCCCTCTTGTAGTAATTAGTTATTTTTTTTATTTTTATCTTTTGCTGATAGATGTTAGACGTCATATCTCACATCCGCAGATAAACTTTCCACATCTCAAAAATATTGCAGACAGACATTATACGGCTGTAGTTGTAATACTTTGCACGGGAACTTTATTTAATAGGAACATTTCAGTCACTGATACATTAGAATATTTACTAAACTTAACACCAAACCAATATTAAATAAATATCTCTAATAAAAGTGTTAATGTCAGTTTATGCAGCTGTGGTAACTGTGGCACACCTGCACCCTCTGCTGGACAGCGATGTCTCAGTCCTGCTCCTATCTGATTATAAAACGGCTGAATTAAGAGCAGAGGAGGTTAAATTGCTCGTGGAAATGTGACAAAACATTATCTTTTTTTAGCTTTCAAATGTCCCTTTTTGGTTTTTTATTGTGTGTGTGTGTGTGTTGAGGCAGAAGGCTAAATTCCTCTTTTGATTTGATATCAACAATAACAGAGGAAAAAAAACTTTTTCTTTGATTAACACTTTTATTTCTTAATGAAGAGAAATACAAACATTTATGCGTATTGAACTTTGAGTATTCTCTCAAAAACAATGGCAGTTTGTCGGTTTATATTTGGGCTATATCACCAAATGATCGCCCAGATGAAGAATTAAAAGTGAAATTATGATTCTATTTAAAAGGAGTTTTTACTCAAAAATCATGACAGTGAACATGTATCAGCTCATTTCATAGTCAAAGTAATGCCAGAGTATTAATTCATATGACAAATGAAGAGCAGAAGCAACACACAGAACGCAAAAACAAATCTTTTCACCAGAGAGAAAAATAAATGAACAGCTCTGCTTCATTACGTCGGAAACGGTCTGCAGATTTAACCCTGCAGTTTATCAGAAATGAGATCCAATGTCTGCCTCAGAGTCTTTTTCTTCTCCTTCAGGTAGGCCTCAAGGTTTTTAGCTTCTGTCAAAATGCGGTCCAGCTCCTTCATCTGGGCGGCATCTGCTGCAGCTCTCTCACTGCGTCAACCCAGAAATACTGACATTAATGAGGCGTGACAACGTGAGTTCATTCTTTAAGCACATTTAAGCATAATGTGTGTCGCCACTTTGTAAAATCCAGTAAAATGACTTACCTTAATGCTTGAGAAAACTCTGAAAACAGCATGTTGAACTCTCTAATCGCACCTGCAGCGGCGAAGAAAACCACCACAAGGTCAGATGCTGCAAATTTCACTAAATGGCAAAAACATTTCTTGAAACTATATCAGTCATTTTTCCATTGTTCTAATTATGTGACTGAAAATGTGACGCAGAAATCACAACCAGAATCCGGTTTTAGTGCCAAATACATTTACATATATACAAGGAATTTGACTTTGTGATTTGGTGCAAAACAATTAACATAAAGGAAGAATACAAATTTTGAATTTAAATAGTGTAAGAGATAAAAATATAGAAGCAATTTAAAAATATAAAATGAAAAAACAGAATATAAAGAACACAAAATGTATGTACAAAAGGTGCAATGGAGGAAGTACAGAAGTGCAGAAGAAATATCACGGGTCTAAAAGCAGACCGATGCAGTCGGCACAGTGAGGAGCAGCAGTTTAAAATCACACTTTATTTGTAGGCTCAAATGTGATTTTTCTAATATGAATGGCAGTATACTTTGACATTGCACATACCTGCAGTAGTAGCCTCAAATAAATCAGCTGGCTCTGAAGTGGGTGGTTTAGAGGGAGTTTTTTTCTTTGTTGGTGGAGATTTGTCTCGATTTGCAGGTGTACGCTCCGTCTATTGCAATGGGAAAAAGATCGAGTGTAATCAAACATTATTTACACATTAAGAAATGTTTCTTCTATCTGTCTAACTATACCTAACTATTGTGAGTCAAAACAAGTGAAAATCTCAAAAGTAATACCAATTCTGTACATCTAGCACAAGCATTACTTGAGCTATTATCATTATTTACTTAATTTACCCTCTGAAACCTGAATCAACATCACTTTTCTGGTGCTGCATTCAGATCCCTTTACAAGTATTTAAACCTTCGAAAACAAATTGGTTTGCTTTCTTTTTAAAACATGCAATAAGCAACTTGACGTGAACTGTTTTGCAAATTGCAGGAAATTATTAAATTTGGAAAATTATTTTTTAAAAAGGTAGGGAAAATGTCCAAAAATACTACATTTACAATTATCATGATAATGTTTTTTTCCTGAATTATTATTATTTTTCAAAGCATTTTTCAGGTCTTTTTTTTTAAAAACTTTATTCATCTATTTTTTTATATATATATTTTTTGTTAATTTTTGGGTTATTTATTCTTAAATTGCTCATTGCGCTTTTCCCATCTTTTAAGGCTTAAAGGGACTGTATGAGGTGTTATGACACATCAATCTGAATCCCTGTATCGATTAAACAATCGCCGATCTCAGTTCAATACAATATAAACAAAACATATCGCCATCTTTAAGACACGCCTTTACAGCGAAATCGCCAAAACATCTCCGTATTGACTGATATTGTCTCTTATCAGTATGTATTGTAAAACTGTATTTTCTGAGCTGTCATTAACTCAAGATCAGCCACATTTACTACTTAAATGAAAATAATAATTTTCTTGTAACTGCTGAAGAGACTTTTCATCGGGAAAGCTTCTCTTACCTCTTGGGGTGTTGTCTGTTTAGGGCTTTTTTTGTTGTTCAGAGGCCTCTTGTTAAATGTTGGTAGAACGAGTTCTCCGTCCATTGGTGTCGCTTCTTTGGTTGCGATGTAAAGTTTCTGAAAATGTGAAAGTAAACTAACGTTAGACATTTGAATAACAGGTATTTTGTTAATCACAAAGGTCTGTTTGTCTCAATAGCATGAAAGGGTGCTCGTGTGTGCTAAGATCGGACTACATAATAATAATAATAATAATAATAATAATACATTTTATTTATGGGTATGTCACCTTACAAAAAATACAACAATAAAACAGCATAATATCACAAATCACAAGAGTCACCAGACAAAGTAAACCAGACAGTAAAAAAACAAAAAACAAAACTGTAGATCTGTGAAGTTTTGTTTCTTGTTGATTTGTTGTTGTTATTTTTTGCTTAATCTTTTTACCACTCTGCTAAAGATGCTGTTAACCCTTTGAAATTTGGATTGACATCCCTTTTTTTGTGCTGCTTTCAGACGCCTTTCACAAGTATTTAAACTTTTGGACCCTGAGCAAATTGGTTTGATTTCTCTCAAAAACATGCAAAATGACAATGAGCATGTCTAGAAATGTCCTGCAAATTGCAAAAAATTAAAAATAAAACATTTAAAAAACAATTTTAGTAAAGATTTAGAAAATTCAATAAAAAAGGTAGGTTAAAATATGCAGAAAACTATACTTATTTATTATGTTACATTTAAAATTATTTCAAAATAGGCCTATAGCACTTTTTCAGTAATTTCCTTGTTAGCTTTTGTTGACTTTCCTTTTTTTCTGCTTTTAAAAATATTCTTCCATTTATGTTTCTGGTACTTTATGTTTTTTTTTTACTAATACTATTAGTACTTTACTATTAGTTAATCTATATGAATTTGCTCCGGTTTTAAAGGGTTAAACCATGCTTCGGTAACAAACTGACTGCTCAAGTTGCAGGACAATATAGTATGGTGCATGGTATTTATGTCTAAGATAGCAAGTAAAACCATCTTGACTTATCTTTTTAAGGTAATAAAGTAAAACTTTCATGTTAATAATAAAGCTAACATTAGCTTGCTAAGCTACAATTCGTACATAGCTAACTACATAAATAATGTTATCAAACCATTTTTATTTCATCCAGTTGGTAAATTCAGCACAAACAGCTTTGTCTTACTAAGTAAAATAAAGCAAAAATAATGTTAAGCTAGCAGGTAATCTTTTGCTAATATTTTCAGTAGTCACGTTAGCTAACGTTAATTTAGCTGTTAAGGGCTCACAGGGTTTTTAATGTCATTTAATTAATTAACCTTCAACAACATTAATAATTAATATCAATAGTAATAATGCTACTTACAAGGTTTACAAAGTCTTGAGTGGAAGAGTAGAATATTAATATGATTATTTAAAAGACTAACCGTCAAGTTTTTAATATTTCAGCAGGAGTACACAAAGATTCGAAATTTAAAATAAAGGTCGGGCACGTGCGCACGTGACGCCACTGGGGGGGTGGGGCATCATCACGTATCTATATGAAATGTTATATATATATATAGCCTACATATATGTATGTATACAAATGTGTGTTTTTATGTGTATATATCTTTATTTATTTTTTTTAATTTATTTTTTTCACACAGAAAAAGATTAGATCAGTTTACCCTAAAAAGGTTCTGGTGGAATAAAAATGAAAAAAATCGCGTAGTCAGTCGGTACATGTGTCGAGAGTAGATTTAATGCTATATATTGTAGGGGTCAACCGATTATTAGTAGTTAATGAGACCAATAACCGATATTTGGAACTGATATGCATTTACAATAAAAATGAAAATCCTTGTCTGTATTTAGAATTTGGAAAATAACAAACTCCAACACAAAACCCTGTTTAAATGTCTTTAGCAAATATGAAATCAAAACTGAAACTTTCAACATCATATACAGCAAGTTCCCAGCAACTTTTTTTTCATAAAGTCAAGTGAAAATTTAAATAAAAACTAAGTGAATAAAAATATCTCCCTGAGGAGTAAAAGTCCCCCGAGGAGTAAAAGTCCCTCCTATGATGACACTTTCTTCGCACTTTTTAATTAATTAATTTTATTGGCGATCATTAAAATAAAATACAGATACAGATAATCAGCAAAATACCAAATATTGGTCCCAATAATCGGCCAGGTCGATAATCTGTCAACTGCTAATATATAAAGAATTAAGGGGGTTGGGGCATTTTAGAAATTAGTATTTTTTCTGCATGGTGCTGTACAGAGTTTAAATTATAATCTTTGTTTATGGCAAATATATATGAATCTAAATATGAACCCGACAGATGTGCAGGCATCTTATTTATTTACTATGTTAATGGTTTCAATGGATGACATTATTAGCAGTGCTTTTAGCAGCAAGTAAACTAAATGGGGCATGCCCATTTTCTTTATAAAGATTTAAAAGTGTTCATTATTCATGTAAAAAGTCTTGTCATATTAAAACAAGAAACTGAACAAATCTTACTCAGTCATGGTGGCAGCAACATGCTGCCTCTGTAGCTTTAAAGTGCTCTTTTTTAATGCTAACAACCTATTATTACAGTTCTGAGCAGCTCTAGAAGTGACAGATCTCCTCCCAGATGTGGATTAAGATGTTTTTTTTTGCACATGAAAAATGTCTCTATTAATAAGAATAAAATAAACTGTTATGGACATGCGGTGTCTTCAAATCCCCTCATGTAGCCTCAACCTGGTTGGATTGAATCAATGGGATTATAGGAGCGGAGATTAGAACTGCACTGTGAGGAAAGTGGATATTGGATGAAGCTGCTAAGGTGGTTTAACTGCAGATTAATGCTGCAGCTCTGTGGCAGCAAAGTGGATTATCTCAGTCAGTGTGTCAAATAAAACCATAGAGCTGTAACATAAACCAAAGAGAGTTAATTTACAAGTCATCACGGATATGTAATCCAAGTTTTGAAAAATTAAATACAGTAAAGAAGACAGAAAGGTATATGCACTGAAACGTTCAAATTACAGTGTGAAACCCATTTAAACTGTAATTTTTGAGCCCAAAGTCATCAAAGTAAAAACATGCATTGTATTATTTCTGGGTGTCATTTTGGGCCTTTGCCTTAGAGTTTGTAATTTTTGCTATTTTCCACCTGATTACATCATTTTTACCATATTTGGCATGAAAATACGTGCTATTTTCAATCGGTGCAATGTTGCTGCAAATCATTGACATATCCAAGGCTGTGATAATTTTAAAAAATGTACACTGAATTAAAAAAAAAACAACAAAATTTTATTTTAATCTAAAAACACCTCTACTTAGCATGTAGTATTTTGATAATTTTTAATTTTTTGTGTTTGTTTTGGCCTAAAAAATCTAAAAATAAAGTAGCATCATGACAAAAACCTGGCATTTAAAGGACAGAAATTCTGAAAATGAATGAATATTTGGTTTTTATGATAAGGACTGAATGAAAATAGAAAATGATAGTTATGTAAAATATTTTTCAAAGCTTGATTTTGAAAAGTGCATTCTGTGTGCAAAGCAATGAGTGTGTGTAATATTAAAGTGGGACCTGCGGGTTAATTTGTTTTTGTGATCACTTGTTTTTATGGGTCTTTCCTTGCAGCATACAAATGTACAACGCATGCTTTGTGTCCACATCCAAATCATCAGTAGATATACAAACTGCCATTTCTGATAATTATTTACTGCACATATGCTATGTGCAAATGACAGAATAGAAAAGAATAAAACATTTTTTTTTTTTATTAAAGTGGTTTGTTACAGCAGCAAATAAGAAAGCAGCGACTGAATTAAATATTCATTAAAAAGGCAAAATAATGCAAATATATATACAAGGGAAGGCACTTAACATAGAACAAAATATAATTGAATAAAATTAAATAATCATGATAATAATGAAGATATGTACAGTATGTACAGAGAACAAACAAAACAAACAAAAAAAGATTTAAAAGAGCAAAAAAATGGATGTGCAAACATAGTAGTATATATATTTGCTTTTGCTTGTCTTTATATATCTATATATCTATCTCTCTCTCTCTCTATATATATATATATACTGTATATATACACACACACACACACACACACACACACACACACACATATATGTATATATTTATTTATTTATATATATTTGCTTTTGCGTGTCTTTGCTTTGTGTGTTGTAGCTCTGTGCCGGCATAGGGATGTTTGAAGTGAGAAGTCTGGTGCTTTCCGACATTCCCATGGCATTTGAATGCAGCATGCGGGGCATCGCTGCCAGTAGAAGGAGCTCTTCAGTCTTACCTAATCCACAAGCCAAACATACACAAACATGGCGATATCACAAGCGGGCAAGATGCAGTCCTCTCCTCGCTGCTCGTTATATTTATTATTATTCCTCACGGTTGCAGGAATAAACTCGTCGACCCTTCACCTTCACCCGGAGCGGCGCCGCATGCTGCCGCAAAACAGAGGCTTTTTCACGATAGAGGCGAATGAGGATTTAGCAGACGGAGGTGGAGGAGGCGCCGCGGCTCCTGCGCTGCCTCTGGCCGCTCGCAGTGCCGCTCAAGGCGGGTCGCACTCCGGCTCCTATCCGCAACATCGAAGCCGCCGGAGCCCCGGTGAATCCACCATGCCGAAGGTGTACGGCCAGGTAATGCAATGCACGTCGGCTGCACTAACGTTACTCTGTTCAGTCTGCACACTCAGCATCACCTCGGACTGTCCTTAGCTTGCAAGGATGTAGAAATTACGCAAGCCCCCAGTGTTGTTTTCTAAGTCACATCATTTTCTTGCACCTTATGCTCAAGTGATTGTGCTCACTGTTGCATGGAGAGAAAAGGGCGCTAAGTGCCCCGTTTAACCCAACAAACCCGGTGAACAAAACGCTTCGGTTCACCTGGAGCTTTCCGTGTAGCTGCAGCTCTCCAAACATGTAACGCTGATAAAATGTCAACTCGCAAACCTGGCATCCCCTTTGGTCGGCTAATGCAACCTGTCTGACAATGCCTCAGGAGTGGAGAGATGGAAATGGCACAATAGTAAGAGCCGTGTAGCTTCTGCGTAGATTAAATGTGCGCCGAAGTTACCAGAAAACCTTTAAGATTCTGGAAGCGTATTTGTGTTTGTGCTGCCAGGCGTGTCTGTCCGCCGGTAAACGAAGAAACCAATCAACAAAATCAATCAATCAGATGTTTTTTATATGGCACCTTTCAAACAAATCGATTGCATTTCAAAGTGCTTCACAGTTTGGAAAAACAAAAACAAGAGCAACATTGGAAATAAGTAAAAATGGATCTTAAAAAACGGGTCTTAAACAACAAAAACAACAGCAAAAAATAGAATAAATAAAAATTAAAAGATTTTAATAAGTGAAGACCATAGAATAAGTTAAAAAACATTAAAATTCAATAATTTAAAACAATAAAATAGAATAAATATAAACCATGAAATAGAACAAGTATAAACCATAAATTCTAATCAATAAAAAAACATGAAATAGAATAATTAAAAACATACAATTTAATAAGTAAAAACCTTGAAATAAAATAAGTAAAAACATTAAAATTCAATTAGTAAAAACATTAAAATTCAATAAGTCAAAACCATAAAAAAATAAGTATAAATCAAAAAAGTTAATAATAAAAAAAGATAAAGCAGAATAATTAAAATTCATAAAATGTAATACGTAAAAACCACAAAATAGAATAAGTAAAAACATACAATTTAATAAATGAAAACCATAAAGTATAATAAGTAAGAAAACATAAAATTGAATAAGTAAAAACCATAAAATAGAATAAGTGTTAACCATAAAATTTTGACATTAAGACACTACATAAAAGCCAGAATAAAAATGGTTTTAGTTTAAAAGTATTATTATTTGCAGCTCCTCTCAGATCCTCGGCAGGCTGTTCCAGCATTTTGGGCAAAATGACTAAAAGCAAAATAACCAGAGGTTTTATTTCTAAAAAAGAAGAGTTGGAGGATTTGAGGGGTCTTCCTGGTTCCCAGCCATGCAGCATCCTAATAACTAATAAAAGGACTTTAAATCAATGCGAAAACTAACCTGCAGCCAGTGTAACGTCTTTAAAACAGGCGTAATGTGCGCTCTCTTACAGTAGTCCAGCCTGCGAGTTTTAAAGGCGTGCATTCGTTTGGTGAGAAAGAAATGTTTCCAGCTGTTAGCAGCTGTCTCACGAGGATGTCCTGCTGATTTTACATTTAAAAGTTTGCTAAGATAGCAGCTGCTCACATGAGGACCCCATAGATTCAAAGTAGCTCATCTATTGAGCCAAGCTTCATTCAAAAATAATAATCCAGCTGTTTGATCATCCGGCAGATACTGTTAGCTCCACACCTGCTCGGCAGTGACTCAGTATATTTATTAATCTTTGGTTTTTAAGTTTATTCAGTCTAATGTGGGTTATCAAACAGAGATTTCTTCTAATCGAGTGATATTTGTAGTTGTCAAATGGAAAAAAAAGATTTGTGGTGTATTATGTTAAAAGGATTGTTCAGATTTTTTTAAAGTACGGTCATATGAAGTCGGATATCCAGAGTCGGTGTATTGCGAACAGTACAAGTCAGTCGGCACTCCCCCAGTTTGGAGAAGCAGGCTGGAGTCCGATATGGAAGCTAAGTAATGAATTGCCGCGGATGGGGTCCGGCAAAAAAAAATCCCTGTCTGTGCTCGGGACAAATCCTCCAGACTCCACTGACAAAAACAGTAATAATAATAATACATTTTATTTATAAGCACCTTTCTTAGCACTCAGGGACACTTTACAAAGATAAACAATAACAATAACAATTACAAGAAAACAACAGATAAAAGTAATGTTTGTTCGCTGAACACGGAAACCGCTGGTTTGCTGCTGCTTTAATCACTTTAATGGCCATAATAGCAATATTCTGCTGTTTTATTGTTGCCCAGCCCTAGTTTGTTTTATTGTGTGACTTTGGTAAATCTAATAACACAAACAAAATAAGTGTTATAGGCAGCAGTAAACAAATGGCTCCTGTGTTCAGTGATATTAAATCACTGTTTTTCTCAGTGGAGTCAGGCTTTGAAAAGAGCGACACCTTCATTTTCCAGTTGGAAATCCCTGTCTGAAATGAAGGTAAAGTGGTGAAAATACTCTCAATAAAGTGTACACTTTAACTCATATTGAGTTAATTGAGATATTAAGTTTCTAAAATACGTTTTGTTGCTGATTCCTCCACAGCAGTACATTGCTTAGCTTCCATGTTGTATTCCAGCCTGTTTCTCCAAACTGGGGACGCGCCGACTGACATCCACTGAATGCAATATAGAAATACATGATACATGATTGGCATGTCATCTGTATCAGCAGATATTGGCTTTAAAATGGAATATCGGCCAACATGCTGAGTTCTGCCGAT
The DNA here is from genome assembly GCF_026936395.1 of Plectropomus leopardus. Taxonomy (NCBI): domain Eukaryota; kingdom Metazoa; phylum Chordata; class Actinopteri; order Perciformes; family Serranidae; genus Plectropomus; species Plectropomus leopardus. The sequence continues at coordinate 3,416,438 of NC_142181.1, read as the reverse complement.
ATCACAAACCAGTGTATTTCTGTTACTGACAAAGTGAACTTGTACAAAACATCAACCCTAAGTTGAAGTAGTTTTCTTATTCTGAGCATTTTAAAATGTCCTAAAAATCCCAGAAACATCCTAAATCCTAAAGTGTCCTAAAATCCTAGAGATGACCCCAAATACTAAAGACGTCTTAAAATCTGAGAAACGTCCCAAATCCTACAAATATCCTAAAATTTCTAGAAATATCATAAAATCCTAAAACCGTCCTAAATCCTTGAAATGTCCTAAAATCCTAAAATCATCCTAAGATCTTACAAGTGTTCTAAAATCAGAGAAAAGTCCTAAAATCTGGGAAATGTCCTAAAATCTTAGACCTCTTAAAATCCTAGGAACATCCTAAGTCCTACAAATGTCCTAAAATTTCTAGAAATATCCTAAAATCCTAAAACTGTCCTAAGTCCTAGAAATGTCATAAAATTCTACAAATGTCCTAAAACTCCAGAAATGTCCTAAAATTGTCCTAAAATCCTTGAAAGGTCCTAAAATGATAGAAATGCCCTAAAATTGTGGAAAAGCCCTAAAATCCTAGACATGTCCTAAAATCCCAGAAGTGTTCTAAAATCCTAAAATTGTCCTAAAATCCTAGAAATGTCCTAAAATCTTAGAAAAGCCCTAAAATCCTAGAAATGCCCTTAAACCCTGGAAACATGTATGGTGCTGCTGTAACTGGCCCCTGCCCTCTTCTCATTTAGCCAAAGTGGCCCCCAAGCAAACCAGGTTGAGTGTCCCTATCTAGTGTCAATAATCGCTCAAAGTCTGAATTATTCGTAGTTATTTGGTGTTAGTGGGGCAGGCAGAAGAAGAGAATTAGGTGGGAAAAAAGTCGATATATTGATATCGGTTATTATTTTAACAATTGAGTTGTTATATATCAGCGTATCAGATATCGGCAAAAAAATCTATATGGTGTATCCCTAATGTAGGGATAGGTACCCCATACAAGCCCACTTCAGAAATCTAAACTATCCCTTTAAAGTTGGACTAAGCAAAATGTACTATATTTTTAGGAAGGAAAGGAAGGTGAGGAAATATCAAATGCTTTAATAATGCAAGGGTTTGGTGTGGAGGTGTCTCCAAACATGACAGAAAGCAACCTATTAGTGCCGGTCCCAGGTCACTAACTCCATTCTATCTAAATTTGGAAGCAAATATTTTCCTCCTGATTTGTACCTTTGCACCAGATCTGCAGCTGCTGCCACTGTTTGCACAGACTTTATCCTAAATTGGCCGTGTTTGAACATATTAACTCTTGGAAAACACAGTTGGTTGGTTCCCCGTCCGTTGTGTCCTTGTTCAGTGTGATGCAGTGCTGTTTGCTGAGGAGCAGTCTGGTGTTGGTTTACACTCCCGGTGTATGATTATTGGCCGCGGCGCAGTCATTAGTGTCGGTATAGCTTTGTCATTCATTAGAAAGACGTCTCATCCAGCAGTCTGACATCTTCACTGGACTGTTGCTTTCTCCGAGCCTCTCGGCTTCATAAATCTGTTGAACACGCTCACACTTCAACATGATAGAAGAAGTGTAATCAAGCATCTCAGAACAAACGGCAGCAGTCTAAATAAAACTGCATTTTGTGAATGTGTCACCTCCAAAGTGGCGACAGACGGTGAGTCAGGGCAGCGTCATTGTGAAACTTTCGGAGGACTGAACTGGTCTGGGAACCTGTTTGTTGGTTACAACACAAAAACAAACTGACTGGAATTGTAAAGAGGAAATGGATCCACGTCCCAAAGCTGAGAGCTGATCTAAGAGGGCTGAAATCATCGGTTGAGCGTCGCACAATTTTTTAAATTATGGGACGATTTGAAATCTTTGATTGATTGTTTAACCCTTTGAAACCTGAGCAAAGTGGTTTGATTTCTATCAAAATCATGGGGACAAGATAAAGGGCAACTTAAGAAGACGTGTCTCGAAAATTAGCAAACAATTTTTAAAATGTTGTAAAAAAATGAGCTGAAAATAAGCAAAAAAAAAGAGTATTTTTTTTATATACATAGGCCTATGTATAGAGAAGAAAAAATGTTTAAAAAGCTTAAACATTGTGCAGGAGAGGTTAGACACGAAAAATGAGATATCTCTCCTATTAAATAATCTTTCATGGAAACAAATATAAAAATAAAGATTTCATAATTGTATAAAATTTCAGGACTGCAGTGCCCAGTGGCTCAGTTGGTACAGCGGGTGCCCCATGTACAGAGGCTATGTCCTCGCTGCAGCAGCCGTGGGTTCGTTTCCGCCCTCGACCCTTTACTGCGTGTCGTCCTGTTTCTCCTTTCACACTTAAGCTGTCCTATCACCAGAAAAGACAAAAGCCAAAAATAATTATTAAAAAAACAATAATACAGGACTAAGCACAATACAAAAATTATAAAAATGTACAAATGACCAAAAGTTTGTTTTTAAACAAACTGAAATGAATTACAAATGAATCAATGAAGTCAGTCTTTGCAAATAATAGTCCTTTTCAGATTTTTTTTGAATAACAATAATGTAGATGCTGATTGTAATGAAGGAAGTATGTAGTTCCAAATTTCTGTTGGCAGTGCGATGGATCCTCTACTGGCATTTTTGTCAATAAACAAGCTCTATTTGGATGCTGTTTTATGCACTCTGGCACCTTATGTGTACTAAAAGTACAAAAATAATTCCCAGTCCTAATAGTCAGGGGGGCACCAGGCACCCTGTCGGAGGCCAGATTTGGCCCGCGGGCTTTAGGTTGAGTATCATTGCTCTAGGGCCAGACATGGAAGGTGAAAACAGATGGTTATAGTGCAAAGAGGGGACGGTATCGTAGAGGACTGGTCCGAGACAAACCCAGAATGAGCGTCGTGGAGGACAAGAATGAGCAGAAGGAAGTGTCTCTCTGTCATCAGCCTGCTGTGTCACACTGACCGCTGCTTCCTCGTCTGATGACACCCGCAGTCCAAACACCACCAGCAGAACAAACAGCCTCCAAAGAGTCAGATCAGGTTCGGGTTACACCGCCTGTGAACGATTTGACCGGAGGTTGACATGAAGTGCTTAGCTTGTCAAGTGTCGTTGTCCCCGTTGGCTCGTCTGACTCACTTGTTAGTTGGAGCAGGCGTCATAATTAGAGATAATGGTTTGGTCTGAGGGCGCTAAGTTTGCATAGTTAATCATGCATCCATCAAAGTCTACATTTCAAGTCTCTACTCTGTGGCTGAATATAATATAATAATATGTCCCGAATTAATTTCATCTGTCCCAGATTGAACAACCCAAATTGAATTTTTGCTCAGCCACCTATGGCACGAATTTATTCTCTATTAACTGTATGGAACAAACTGTAATACTTTTTTTTTTGTAACATGTTTATTTGTCAAAAATAGGGATGTCAGTTTTGGTTAATTTTGCTATCAAAAGGTTGACACTCATTAATTTTTTAATTTTTATGAAGAAAAGACAAGAGGTTGCATTTAGGGCCCAAAAAATCCTCAAGGGATGTTCATTTACGAATAATTTCTTGCGGAACAAAACGTGTGAGTCTCGTAAAGCAGCTGATTTTCTGCTATAATCCAGAATCCAATGGAAAAATCCCATAGGCTTTTTGATAAGGGAACCAGGATGACGCTAACTTCCACGGTGATATATATTATGATTGTGTTTGTGTAGGATTAATAAGCTTTTTACGTCATTAGCTGTATATCTGTCTTCGTGTTAACATCTTCCAGTGAGCTGTTTAGAAAAGTGAGACTGGTTTTTGGAGGTTGATTTCTGAGCTCGCCACAGGAGAGGAGCATCCTAATGACAAGTCAAACTGCTTTTAATCCTCGTATCTGCTGCTCTGTCACCAGCTGCTGCTGCTGCTGTTGTTGTTCAGAGACAGTGTTGCTGCTATTTCTGGTCTCCCGATGTTACAATTATCCCTCTTAATCATCATGTGCTCAAACTACTGTGGAGTGTAAATAAACAGTAAGGAGCCGCACAGTGAGTGCACAAAATTTGTTTTGTATGCTCATGTTGTGATATGTTAAAGAGACATATCTATTTTTATCCACATCTCCAGGAAGATTTTATTCCATAAATGCAGTGGCGACAAGGAGCACCGGTGTCCCCGCCGGTGTCTCTGCCGGTGTCTCTGCCGGTGTCTCTGCCGTGTCCGATCCGCTCTCATTCTCCGCCGGTGTCTCCGAGATCTGCGCTGCCAGCCGCCGTCTGTGAGATCCACGCTACTCCGCTCTGTTTCTCTGTGTCAGTGCGCTGCTGTCGGACAATCAGCTGTTATACACGACAGTGCCCCTTGGTTATCAAATTCAACAGTTGGGTAGTTGACGTGAACTCCAAACCAAAGTCGATATCTTTTTTTGTTTTAAACTATTACCTATGTCAAATTATATACGGTTGTGTACTTTATATAGCCTATATAAATAACTCCAAACTCACTGAGACCCCATCCATTCCTTTATACATTTATGTATTTTTTAAATTTTTTTTTTTTACTAGTCTCTGAATGTCCGCTTCGTTCTCATTCTCTGCCGGTGTCCCCGCCTGTGTCTCTGCTGGTGTCTTTGCCGGTGTCTCTGCCGGTGTCTCCGTCAGTGTCCGCTCTGCTCTCATTCTCTGCTGGTGTCCCCCTCGGTCTCCCCGTCAGTGTCCGCTCCGCTCTCATTCTCCGCTAGTGTCTCCGCTGGTGTCCGCTCCGCTCTCATTCTCCGTTAGTGTCTCCGCCGGTGTCCGCTCCGCTCTCATTCTCCGCTAGTGTCTCCGCTGGTGTCCGCTCCGCTCCCATTCTCTGCTGGTGTCTCTGCCGGTGACTCCGAGATCCGTGCTGCCTGCTGCCGTTTGGGAGATCTGTCTCAAAGATCAGCGCTGCTGTTTCAATCAGCTTTTCATATGCCACAATGCCCCTTGGTTATCAAATTCTACAGTTGATTAGTTGACGTAAACTCCAAACCAAAGTCGATATCTTTTAGTATCTTTTAAACTGGATATCTAATTATATATGATTGTGTACTTGATATACTGTATGTAAATAACTCAAAACTTATTGAGATCCCATCCATTTCCTTATTTATTTCACACTATATACACTTTTTTGTGTGGTAGTCCTTATAACTCTCCTCTGGTGTGACATCACTTGTAATGATGTCGGATATCCACGCTGCCAGTCTGTGTCGGAGACCCGCGTTGTCGGAGATATGAGCTGCCAGCCGCCTGTAGGAGATCCGCGCTGCTGTCAGACAATCAGCATTTTCATCTGCGATATTGCCACTTGGTTATCAGATTCTGGAGTCGGGTGGTTGATGTGAACTCAAAACGAGTTCGATATTTTTTTTCTTTTAACTGATCGTTTTTCAGTTTGTTCATCTCACTTCAGTCATTTTTATTGTACTCTGATGCACTAAATAGTAATTAATTTTTTTAGGTGTCGACTGATAATGGTTTTTCAGGGCTGATACTGATTATTAGTAGTTAATGAGACCAATAACCGATATTTGGAACCGATATGCAATTACAATAAAAATGAAAAACTGTCTGTCAATATTTAGAATTTGGAATAAAACAAACTCCAACACAAAACTTTATTGAAATGCCTGTAGCAAATGTTTAGTGAAAATTTACATAGAAAAAGATTAAATAAACATACCTCCCTGAGGTTTTACAAAGTAATAGTTCCTCCCATGATGGCACTTTTTTCTTTGCATTTTTTAATTAATTAATTTTATCTGCAATCATTAAAATCGAATGCTGATACAGATTATCAGTAAAATGCCAAATACTGGTCCCAATAATTGTCCAGGTGCCTCCTAATTTTATTAGATATTAAGGAGCATTTCAGCCTGATGAAAACATAATTACAAATATTATCCTCCTTTTTTGCCAGTAGATCTCTCTATCTTAAACACTGATGAGGTTGGCACTTTATTTAAAGGTGGTGACCTGGTGTCAGAGAGTAAGCAGCATCCAAGAGGAAGCTGCAAAAATCTCAGACACAGATCCAAAAAAACCCCAAAACAACCAAAACCCTGCAAATATAACAAATCTGGGGTTTGCTTTCACTTTTGCAGCCGTTACTGTTGATATTCTCTACCACAGTCCCTGTATAGCATACATTTAACACTGTGTTGATCTCAAAGCCTCTAAAATTCTGACTGTCACTCTGAAATCCCTGAGCTCGGGCTTCAGTGGAAACAGCTGACTGAGTGTGTGCGTGTGCGTGTGCGTGTGCGCTGTAACGCAGCACTTAGCTCCAGCATGAAAACATCTTCATTAGTTTTTGTCTGGTTGAGTTTGTGCAGCTGCTGTCAAGACGTTTCAAGCCGAGCTCTCTTGGTGTGGAGCAACCTTAGCCCACCTCTCAGTCAGCCTCGAAGAGGAGCTCAAATATAATATTTATCATTTTCATGGAGTGCCTTCATTCTGTGCGATAACAAGCTCTGCATTAGAGCTTTGTAAACATCCATCTACTCAAACTCATCGTCCAATTTCTCCCGCGTCGCTGTATTCTTATCTTGCTTGTTATCGGTGAAAACGAACCTGAAAAGAACCCAAATGTCCCATTGTGAGCAAAATGGCTCGGTCGTGCTTTCTGTTTGCAGAAATTTGCTGGTCGCTAATAGCAAAGGCTAACTTACACATGCAAAGTGCTGAGTGCCTGGTGAGCACGCAGCCTTCATTGCCTGCCAGTCCTGCAGAGATGATGTCATTGTTTGAGACTGGCTCCGCCGCCGATGTTCTCCCGGCCGCGACGCTCACCCCAACGCCACCCCCCACAGCTGAATAATGGAGAGCTCAGAGCTGAGGAGAGGGAAGGGTGGAGGGGGGTGTAGGCTAAATGCCCAAGCGTATTGTTGCTCCGTTTCACTCCTTGGTAGTACCAGACACAGACCCAACTCCTCCACGCTACCAACAGGACATCAAAGTGCCAGAAGGGGAAAGGAGGAGAGGAATGCAGCAGTTAGCAGCACACTGACCTCTGTGCTGATTGTAAAGCCTGTGCTGCAAAAAAATGTCTTAATTCAAATTAAAAGTCATTATGAAGGTTTCCATTAACCCTCAAATTGTGCAAATTAAGATAACGAATATAAAATACACCTCAATTACGAAAAAAGCACAAAAAAAATCACAAAAAAGTTGGCGCTTACATATTTTAGGCGATTCTAAAAAAGCCATATTTCGCAAAACTGGAATGGAAACACTTTTTTGGTTTTTATAGGTCACATGATGTTATGGCTATGTGCTTGCTGAGCTGACTCATGATGAGGCATAACTCTTCAGAAGTTGAGCTGATCATTCAGAGGTTTTGAATCCAAATTGTGAAATCGTGGACTATCAGCTCCCAGAAATCCCTCATACGTGGCCGCTCCCACGTATAAGGGGCTCGCCTTTCCATTATGGCTCCATAACACGCCTACGTGGCCTTGGATTAAGATGCTCAAGTAGAAATTGGACTATTTTTAAAGGGTCGGTTTGGTCATTTTTCAACCTGGACCCTATTTTCCCATGTTTTTGTGTCTAAGTAACCAGTGACAGCAACATAATGTTGGTCCAGTATTGCAGAAGAAGCCACACTTCTTGTTGCTGTATGCAACAATATGACGTTATTAGATCCATAAGTTAGAGTAGTACCATTATCACATTTATCATAGTTAAAATGATGCTGGTGTTATCGTGAACAATATTTTATTTATTTTATTTTATTGAGTTAGGACAGTGCACATTAATCAACATATCAGCAGTAAGCATCAATGTAAATATGCCAGAATTAGTGCAATTGCTAAATTTCATCCGTAGTTTTAAGGCAGGCACCATAACAAACAGCTACACACACAGCTCACAGGACAGTCCACAGACAACACGTCACAAATGGACACATTACAATAAACCTGTAACAGTAAAAAAACCCCACAAAAAAACCCACAAAAAACCAAAACAAAACATATGATAAGCTCAAAAAAGCCCCCGGGGAAAGCAGTTTATGTATGGGTACATGACTGGTTTGTTTTAAAGGTTTTTTGGAAGGTTGAGTAGTTGTCACAGTCCCAAATATGTGCCAGTAGCTTATTCCAAGAATGTGAGCCTCCAACACACCATTTGACTACATGGGTCATTCATCCCATCTGCAATAAGACTTTATAACATCAGCATCACTGGCTGAGTAATTTGCACAACAAATTTTTGTAAATTCTATTCTCAAATCCATCTTTTGTGTACATACTTATTCTATTACTTACTTATTATTATGTGTACATACCTTATTTCCTCTATGTACATACTTATTTTATTACTTATTTATTGTTATTTGTTATTGTTATTTTCTTTGTTACATTTCACTTTTCTTTTTTCATGCTGCTGTAACATTTGAAATTTCCCCCAATGGGGGATCAATAAAGGAATATTCTATTCTATTTAGTCCTACGCCTCGGTACATTACAGTCCCCCCTAGTGAGCACCCTAGTGTTAATTCCATTATTGTTTTTTTTTCTGTATGAAATCATGTAATGATGGGCGGGGAAAGCCCATTCAAAACCTTAAAAACAATGCAAACATCAAAGAACGTCTGATAACTATCGATATCTAAACTGTTACTCAGGATGTTGCAGTAATGAAAATATAAAGGCTTCCTATCTAAAATTTTGAGTGTTTTCTTGAAGAGAGACCTGATGGGTTTTAAAGTGCTTGCTGTTGTATGTGACCAGGTAGTATAACAGGAAGTTATGTGAGAAAATATCATTGCATGCATATACACACCGCTACAACTTGCAGCCTGTTTCCTGGCTGCCGTCTGCAGCAGTTTCGCTCAATACCGAACCAGTTTCCCATTTGTCACTTAAACACAAAAGCATATGGAAATAGGTTGAAAAACACCAAACGTACCCTTTAAAATTTTTGTTTCCAGACAGTTCTGAAAGATTGAGAACCTGCTTGACAACAGGTTAAATGATCTTTGAAGAATAAGATTTTACGGCTGAATAAGACTAGAAATAATCCAATAAGCTGATGACTGCAACACTTCCAGATCATGGGAACCAACGCAGACTCTACATGTCCTGTCTTGCTTATTGTGACAGACCGGGCCAGTAGTATTGTTTAGAGGTAATTTTACTGTGTTGGCGGTGTCAAACTTTCGCTTTCCTGCCGATGTATATCAGGCCTGCTTTTATCTGACCTGGATCACTAATGCTGTGAAAGGCTGGATTGCTGTAGTCATTGTCGATGACTAATGCCTTTTTATTTTCTTACATGATGGCAATTAATAAGCTTTGTGAAAGCAGTTAAACGTGTCTAAATGGCATTGGCTCCATCCCAAATTTTCAGTTTGAATTGCAGCACTGCAAAACTGGTAAAGATGCTTTTTAACTGTTGTCAGACAGCCAGTCGAAAGCCCTGCAGCCAGACAAAACCTGAGGCTTTTTACTTTCTTCCAAGCACAAATAAGGAATGCAGCCAGTTTCTCAGTTGCATGTAATGGCCTGTTTGTAAAAGAAAAAGCTTTTCTCGCCTGTTTGGGATGTGACAAAAATAAATGCGTATGGGGACAAACACATGCCATTCAGAGAGACTGAAACCCGTGTTCATTTTGGCACCTGTTAAAGTCTTTTGATGAAAATGTATGTCTTGGTCAAATTTAAGTCATTTGATTTTAATTTAATTTCTTTTTACATTAGATTTAATGCTTAAGATATTTCAATATTTATTTATTTTTATTTTATTTAAAATTTTTATGTATTCAAAGCATTTCGAGGCTACAGCTGTCTGTCTGTATTTACTTAATTTTCTGAAGTTGTTGTAACCTAAAAATGACAAGAGGAATTACCTTTTCTTTCATGTTAGCAACTTCAGTAAACTAAATTATTCCGACTTTACTTGATCGTGACAAAGACAATTTTGAGAATGAGGAAGTTAGCTGAGCTGCCAGTTCTGTTTTCTTAACGTGTTTAAGGAAATACGAATATGACTGAGTAGTCATATTACAGCAGACCACAACCAGCAGAATACAGAGATATCGCACAGTAAATTTTGTTATCTGAAGTTACTAAACCTAAAAAGATTGATTTAATTGAAATTGTCATTTTTAATTTGCAACAACTTTACAATATTAAGCAATTAGTAAAAAAAGAAAATTAACTGAAAATAAGTAAAATAAATAAATAAAAAACAGTTTAACAACAAAAAAAAAGTTACAGGAAAAGTTAAGTTAAAGTTAAAGGAAAATTACGCAGGAAAAGGGCTTACAAAAATATAATAATTCTGTAACCTAATTTCAAATATGAAATAATGACAATTATAAATATAGTGTTTCCCTAGTGTTTCCCCCTGGCTTAAAAAAAAATCTAGAACAAATTTATTGCAATTTGTGGAATATTTCTCACCAAGTTGCTAATTTTTCCCATATTTTGGAAAAAAAATTGCACCAGTTGGCTCAGGGTTCAAATCAGGTTTGAATATATGTGATAGGCGTCGACTCCAGGTTTCAAAGGGTTAAGGAACCAAGAGCGGGAAAGTCTAAAAACCAAGAAAGTTATTGTAGAAACTGCTCCTAAAAAAAGCACCCTTTTGAAGCACGAGTCAGTCCTTAGTTAACTCATCTTAAGGCTTTTTCCAGTTGGATATAAACATAAAATGTCATAATAAAATTTCACTTATTATTAATGTAATATGTGCAGACAGAACTTTTTCATTACAGATGGGCCCGTATAGAGGAAGCACTGTTTAATTTGTTTTCAAGAGATCCACTTAATGGTCTCTAAAAGTCTTTATGGCCTTTTTCCAAATTGCCTCTCTGGCAGTTTTACCTCTTTTCGGGGACTCAGTGGGGCTTACCGCAGGAACCAGGTTTGGTAATTTTACCTGCATGACAGAAAAAACTGAGCAGAAATCAAATCTGTTACAAATCTAAGAACGAGGAGTTAGAAAGAACCGATCCAACCAGATATCTATGTCTGGCTCATCGTGTCTGCTTGAGGCGACGTTAGCCACAACTGTCATGACACACCCGAATTTTAGACGCCTTGTTTTGTGCTGTGATTGGCTAGTATTAACCCTAACCATAGCCTCTTTGCCCTCAACCTATCGCCTTCCACCTCGACATAGACGTAATGAGTACAAACAAGCGGTCGACCGATATCGGCTTTCAGAGCCGATACCGATTATTAGTAGTTAATGAGACTGATAACCGAAATTTGGAGCTGATATGCATTTACCAAAAAATGAAATCTTTCTGTAAGGGCTAGGCAATAAAGACGATACATACCATTACCATGATATGAGACCACATACCGTCTGAGATTTTGAAAAATGTCATATCATGATATGAAACAATTGTTGTGTTTCCCTGATTTTAAAGGCTGCAGTAAAGTGAAGTAATTTTCCTAAACTTATGTTCTACTTGTTATAAAACTTGTGTTCACCCACTTAAATCTTTAAATCGCATTACTGATGATCATCAAAAATCTCATCGTGTTAATATTCTGTCCAGAGTACAAATAATCATCCCTAAAATATTGTCACGGTGTCAGTATCTACGTATTTTGTCATGTTGTGACATTTGATTTTGTTGCCCAGTTCAGCATTTATGAAGCTTTTGAGGAGATTTAAAATATTGTGATATATATAACGTGATATGGCCTAAAAATATCATGATATTATTTCAAGGTCCTACCGCCCAGACCTACTTTCTGTCAATATTTAGAATTTGGAATATAACAAACTCCAACACAAAACTTTGTTTCAATACCAAAATATTTATCAAAAACTGAGACTTCCAGCATCATATACAGCAAGTTCCCAGCAACTTTTCTTATGAGGTCCAGTGAATATTAATTAAAATATGAATAAAACAAAAGTATCTGCCTGAGGTTTTACAAAGTAAAAGTTCCTCCCATGCTGACACTTTCTTTGCACTTTTTAATTAATTGATTTAAATTACAATAAAATGCTGATACAGACAATCAGCAAAATACCAAATATCGGCCCTGATAATCCGTCAACCTCTAACATATTGATTAGGGGAAAATAATTAAGCAGGGGGGCATTTTACCCCAGGGGGTCCAGAAATCAGGGTCTTTTTCTGCATAAAAAAAGCACCAAGAACTTTTGTCTGAATTTATTAAAAGCAAATACACATTTTTAGTCTCATTTCTGAAGCGAGATTTGATTCATGCACTTAAAAGAAGTAACTTAGTGCTTTTGCTCAGTAGTTTTTATTTATTATTTGACCAGGATGTGCCAGCGCTGATATAAATCTGGCTCCCCTCTTCCCAAAGAGAGGGTTGGGGAACTATTAAGATGGCGATAAACTCGCTGTTCCAGTCTGTCGGCTCTCAAGGTCTGACTGAGGAGCCGTCATAAAAAATCCTCACCCCACCCTGCACTCTCGGACTCGTTTGCTGGGTTTACTGAATCCTGTCTGCTCCGTCAGGTATGAAGGGCTCACACAAGATAGCTTTTTGGTGAGACAGAATGCATTATGCATGTGTGTGTGAGAGCGACACACAGAAAGCGTGGCACTACAGTAGCCGTGTTGGCTTTCTGCGATGCGCTTGAGTCCACCTCCTCCCCCCACAACTCCCCAAGTGACCACAAAGCTGTCGCAGAGATTGATGGACGGGAGCAGATGAGGAACACCTCTCTGCCACTTATAGAGCCACCTCTGGACTACCCGCCATGTTGCAGTGTAGTGTGTGTGTGTGTGTGTGAGGGAAAAAGAAAGGAGCAAACAGCACAGGCAATATGCTGAATAGGAATTACACCAGCAGCAATACTGAATTCGTATTAGCCTGAAGCATTATATGCAGACAAATGCAAAACTCTGACAAAGCAGCTCTATCAGTGTGCTGAGTGAAAATGCAGAGATGGGAGGTGTCTCTCTTCAGCTGTTACCAGGCTACAGCTTCTCCACCTTGTCAAAATAAGAGAGCGATGTTGACGCAGGTTAACAAAGACAACATTTCTATGTATAGAACATTTTGCTCCGTGCATGATTAACCAGGACAGCACTTTGTAACGGTGAGATAATCCACCCTGACTCGCATTTTCGGATATACCTTTTCATTTAGTGCCATAAGCCTTGAGATTTTTTATTATTTCACGAGTAAAAACACCTCGATGACAGCTGATGTAAACTAAGGATTGCATCAGGCTTCATAGAGATCTATATAGCAGATCCAGATCAGGAAAAAATGCCTTGATCAGCCCCAGTATTGATCTCTGAGATCGGATCAGGACATCCTCAGTAGTTTGTGTTGTTCGTGGCAGAGTCCGCCATCCCTGCGTGGGATTCAAATGACCCGCACATCAAAAGTACACGTACAAATACATGTACTGTAGTGCTACTGTTTGTAATGTTAACTCATTAATAGAAGCATCTCTTCCCTGTATACCAACAGCTGTCCCACTGCTAAATTAGACCTAATTCAACATTTCCTACTGCTTCTGCTTCTCATTAAAATGTTTTAAGTTGCTAACCACAGGAAGGCTTTTATTGTGATAGAGGAAAAAAACAGAATTCGTCACAGAGGTGAACACTGGCTGCTCGTCAAATGATTGACTTTTCTTTAAAACAACAAGAGGCGATGAATTTGAATTCTCAGTTCAGTTTGTTTGGCTGCACTGTAAACATTTACGGCTACGCGTCGGTCTGCTGTACTGGCAGATTCTGGCGGTGTGATTCTGCGGGATTTGTAATGCGCTTATTGCCCCCAGTGACCACAGGTGTCAAATTACATTGTAAGGATTTTAACTTTAACCCTTTAGATGCGCTCTAATATTACACACAGTTGTATCGCTCTGTGCAGAAAATGCGCTTTTCAAAATCACACTATAAAAATATTGTACATTAATATTATTTTTTACCTTCATTGAGTTAGTTTTTTAACCAAAATCAGTCCTAATCATAAATATCAAATATTCATTAATTTTCAGAATGTTAACCCTTTAAATGCCAGGTTTTTGTCATGATGCCACTGTGTTTTTGGCCTGGAAAAAAAACACAAAAATGAATTATTTTCAATATGCTACATGCAAACTAGATTTGTTTTTAGGTTATCATATCAATGATTTGCAGCAACATTGATTGTGACAGTGCACCTAGTGGAAATAGCATGTATTTTCTCCATGTGCAAAATATTGTTTAAAAAAAAAGATGTTATTGTGTGGAAAATAGTAAAAATGACAAATTCCAAGGCAAAAGCCGAGAATGACACACAGAAACAATACAGTGCATGTTTGTGTAGTTTGATGACTGTGGGATCAAAAATTGCAGTTTAAATGGGTTTGAGTGGCACTTTTTTTGCCGTTAACAGTCTGAATATAACACTTTTGTTTACACAGTGTATTTTAGACTTATCGTCAGAGCTGAGCTGAAAATTCCAATATCAAACAAAAATACACAATCTTGCCAAAATGTATCCCATATGCAAGAACACAACCAAAATTATCATAAAAATGAAGACTGAAAATCACTCAAAATGCGCCAAACAGCCCCTAAGGGTTAAAAAAAAAACTGCCTAAAAGTGCAGAATAATGCTGCATTTAATATAGCATACATTAGGGAAAAAAACGGCTTCTCTAATGTGCAGTTCAGCAGTGGACAGACCACTACAGATAAATTCTTAGCCGGCGGTAAACACTGTAGCTGTAAATGTGGGCGGTGGCGGTAATGGTGTACTTACACAGTGCAATGTGCATTTGAAATTTTAAATGGACCACAAAAATGTTGTAAAGTGGTTCCTCGGTCAGAATCTCAGGGAAACGCTGCTGCTTGTGGGTCCAGCGTGCAGCTGTCGGGGCATCAAGGACATAAAGAGCTCTGGTGGTCACGAAAAGGTTAGATTGGCTTAAAAGATCTGTGAGACCGAAGTTTAGGAGCCAAACCACAGAGTGTGTTTTCTGCAGGCGCAGAGCAGCAGTTTATGGAGCTTCTAACAAAGAGGCTGTGTTGCATAAAGAAAGCGGGGAGCTTTAATGGTATATAAACGCAGCTCATTATGTTGGAGATAGACTGTGTTAAGTGTCGCTGCCTCCGTTTTGAGCCCGTACCTGCGGACAGGACAGTGATTATCTACACTGTAAAATCTTACAAGTTCATCTTACTTAAAATAATCTTGGAAACCGATCGCCTTGAAAAAGGAAATTAAAAATAACTTTAAATCTGAATTTATGTTTATATCTAAGTGTTAAGTTTACTTGAAATTTAGCAGTATTATTATTTTTTTTTAATTTAAAAATGTCAAGTGAAATGATCTTGTTCTTTCTACTAATTTTTTGTTTAATTTTCACTTTGTTGGTGGGAACTTGCTGTATATTATGTTGAAAGTTTCAGTTTTGACAAAACATTTGCGAAAGGGAATTAAACACAAAGTTTTATGTTGGAGTTTGTTATATTCCAAATTCTTAATATTGACAGAAAGATTTTCAAAATTTTAAAAATAAATAAAAATAAAATAAAATTTTCAGCATCATACAGAAAGTTCCCAGAAACTTTTATTTATTTATTTATTTATATAAAAAAAATAAAAATTAAAAAGTCAAGTGAAAATCTAATAAATAAATTTAAAAAATACCCCCCTGAGGTTTTATAAAGAAAAAAATTCCTCCCATGCTGACACTTTCTTCGCACTTTTTAATGAATTAATTTTATTAATTTTTATTATTGATTCAGATAATTGTCAAAATGCCAAATATCGACCCCAATACTCGGACAGGCCAATAATCTGTCGACTCCTAATTGATTTAATCAAATCTGTCATTTCTAAGTTGCAAAAAGATAAGGTTAATATAATAAAATTTTAAGTAAACTTAACAAGTAGATGTAAAGTCAACATAAATCAAGTTACATTTTTCAAGGCAGCTGGATTATTTTAAAAGTCACATTTTGCAGTGTACGGATGGGCCCTCGCAGCGTTAACTCCCATGCTGCAATTTGCTGCAGCCGGGCAAATTGTTTTTATCTTCCCAGTCATCATCATTGTGGAGATTCAGCTGTGTCAGTGTGCAGAGCCGCCGGCACCCTTTTGGCCCGCTCGCACGGCGGCCAATGAGGCCTAAAATGCAGAGATTTACTGCTGCAACACCTCGGCCTGAGAGACAGCGCTGGCGTTTACTGAGGCGGCCCTGAGGGAGGCGTGCTGAGGAAGATGGAGAGGAGGAGGAGGAGGAGGAGGAGGAGGAGGACTGAAGCAAGTGCCGGGAAAGAAAGTTGTGTATCAGTGAGGCTGGCTGCGTGACAGCGGCTCATAGTCGTCCTTTTGTTAGACGTGACACGAGGAAAAGGTTAAATTTGTGTCTTTGTGGCGACAGGCCGTCTGCTCCCGCAGAGTCTTTGCTGCTGTCAACATCACGCTGAAGGAAGAATCCACACTTAGATCATCTTTTTCTTTCACTTTTATATCAGCCTGCTTCATGCTTTTTGTTTTTTGTGATGAAGTGTTATTTTCCAGAATCACCCACCTCCTTAACCAAAACACAACGTTGCTGGATTGCTTTATGGATTTTTCAGGCCTCTGTGGGCGGTGATATTAACGTCTCTGCCTTTTCTTCGATGCGTCTCTCCTTGGAAGATTATTGTTGAACGCTGCAGAATCTAAACCCTGTTAACAGAACAACAGGCACAGCAGTGCACGCCGCACCGGCGGTGAAACGTTTGAGGCGCAATACTTTATTAACCCTTTAGAACCTGGACTGACATCAACAGGGATGCAGAATAATATCGGCACTGATATCACAAACCGATATTTATATATTTTTTCACTGACAAAGTGAACAGGTACAAATCATCAAAACTGAGTTTGAAGTATTTTTCTTATTTTGCACAATACATAAAGTAAAAAGCATTTCATTTTATGTGGGCCACCACGACAAAAGTATGCATAATTTGTTAATTTTACTACAGAAGAGACTTCATAATCACTAAAGGTAGTTGGGAATAAAAGCGGATATATCAATATTGGTATCAGTTACCGGCCAGATGGGTTCTTATTTATATTGGCATATCAGATATCGGCAAAAAATCTAGTATTGTGCATCCCTAGACATCAGTTTTGTTTTCCCCTTTACAAGCATTTAAACCGCGTATTCATTTTTAAAAACATCGGAAAAAGGCAACATGACACTTAAAAAAAAATTA
Source organism: Plectropomus leopardus (assembly GCF_026936395.1). NCBI lineage: Eukaryota > Metazoa > Chordata > Actinopteri > Perciformes > Serranidae > Plectropomus > Plectropomus leopardus. The sequence continues at coordinate 3,399,306 of NC_142181.1, read as the reverse complement.
AATAAAAGGTGACAAGAAATTGATTTGAAAAAAGCTGCTGTAAGATAAGTTTTTAACAAAAAAAATCTGAAATTAAGAAAATGTCCAGAAAACTATATTCATATATTTCTTATAATTATATATTAAAAATGATGCTACACAAAAAAATGTTAATTTAATTTAATTTGTAGCACCTCCTTTTTTGAATTTTTTTAAATTTATTTTTTTAAGAATTTTTTGCAAATTTTGGGCCGTTTCTTGTTAAGTTGCTCACTGCCTTATTTCCATGTTTTTGGAAGAAATCAGTCGTTTTGCTCACGTTTTGGTGCTGCCATCCGCATCATTGTTGTGATAGTAGAAAACACGAGTCAGCAGTGGGTCGAGGGGTGCGCCTGATCACAGCTGACAGGGAGAGCGGAGATTTTTGTTGTTTACTCCGCGGTGTGAGTCGCTAGGAGAGTGCAGAAAAATTCTTTGAAGCAAAAAAAGAAAAAAGCCTTTTCAGAAGCCTGCCCCCTCATACAATCATCAATAAAAGATAAGGGAAGAAGAGCTGCGGAGATGAGATGGCGAAGCAGTGACAATGAAAAAGATGAAATAGCCTATTTCTTTTCATTGATCTATGAGAGGCGCTCTGAGTGGGGGATTAGTATGTGTTACAGCAGCGCGTCCCTTTACATGACAACACACACGCTGTATCTACACACATGCACTCGTGAGCCAGGTGCTTATGAGGATAATAAATAATAATAAATCGACCCAAAACCAACAATGAATTGATCCTGCAAACAAATGTTGTCTGTGTAGCTCATTCCTCTGTGCCATACAGCTCCATTGTTTTCCACAAACTATTATAATGCACCAGTGAGCCACACACACACACACACACACGCACACACACACACACGTACACCATCCTGCTGTTGCACATGCAAGCGTAGCAAATATATATTATTCCCTAGCATTTCCCAACAAATGCACCATTTCCCTCCTTTAATCCTCTGAAACCTGGTTTTACATCACTTTTCTTGTACTGCGTTCATATAGAATAGAATTGAATAGAGTAGAATAGAAAAGAATAGAAATACTTTATTAATAAGGTGACGGAAATTGTTTTGTTGCAGCAGCAAATAAGAGAGCAAATATTCATTAAAAAAAGGGCAAAAAATGCAAAAATATATATACAAAGGAAAGCACTCATCATAGAATAAAATACAATAAAATAGAATAAAATAAAATAACAATAATAATAATAATAAAGATATGTACAGAGAACAAACAAACAAAAAGCCAAAAAGATAGACAATAAAAAAGAAAAAAAGAAAAAAATGTGCAAATATGTGTGCTAAGTGAAGATGGATGTGCACGAGCTGTTTAACCCTTTGAAATCTGAGCAAATTGGTTTGATCTTTTTTTCAAAAACAAGGAGAAAAGGCAGAGACCAACTTGGCATGAAATCAGTAAAAAAAAAATTTTTACAAAAGAGGGAAGAATATGAGAAAATTACCAAAAACTAGAGAAAAATGTCCAGAAAATACATTTATAATCATTGTATTTATATATTTAAAATTATTTTACAGAAAAAAAAAATATTTTTAATTTTCTGCACTTTTTGGGTAATTTTCTTTTTTTTTCTTTTCTTTTTTTTAAATTTTACTTTTAATATTTGGGCCATGTCTTGTTGCTCATTGCTGAAGTTTTTAAAAGAAATCAAATGAATTTTCTCCAGTTTTAAAGGGTTAAGTAACATTTGCTAAAAACACATTATTAAGCCTTTAAATAAAAAGAAACTATACTTTATTATATAATATTCTTTTTAAATTAGGACCCTCAGTAGTAGGGTTGCAACAGTATGACATTTCCACAGCACAGTAACCTCAGAAAATATCACGGTTTCACAGTATTTGGTATTTTTTCATGGTGCACAATTATTATTGTTATCAGTTACAGTGACCCTTAAAAAAACACAAACAGAAGATTTTTTTGGGTTGAACAAAGGCTTTATTACTTTAACTGAAACTTGAGACATTTAAAAAACAAAATCAAAAGTATGAAAAAAGTCTTCTTTTTGAAAATCACTAAATATTCTCCATCTAGTTGCTTTCTTTTCATACTTTATATGATTTTAGGCTCAGCAGACGAGTATAACTCAGTATGGTCCTTCTTTGCAAACATGTCCGAAACACAAAAGATAAAATAGTTAATGCACGCAAATTCACGTGCCACAAGTTTAAGATCTGTTTGCTGACTTTTGGTCTTTCTATTGAATTTATTGACAATAAAATCATTGATAATAAAAAAATAAGATAACTGCAGTGACATGAAACTGTACACTTTAAGAGAAGAACTTCGGCTGCAATAAAAGATTATTTTGGCCACTTGGGGGGAACAAGCTGAAACCACAACATTATCGTTTTTCGTCCGTGTGCACGAGTGAGTTGCTAATTTTTGCTTGTTTTGTAGGCGGTGTGGATTTATTAGAGCTTTTTACTGTGAGAAAATGTTATTTTCACTATTTTTCTCTCTTTTGCATCGTCATTCGATAATGTCTTCATTTAAAGAATATGAACTAGTGCAGCTTTAATTTTGTAAACTTTAATTGTTAAACTGTAAGAACAGCTGTGGTGGATTTGTTGTTTAATGTGATTTTTTTTAGCTCCTCTGACAGATACACGTCAGACGGCCGGCGGTTAGGTCAGGTCGAAGCCTCGTGTGTGTGCATAACTTCACGAGTCATCACGCGGCCTCGAGGGCTGCTTCAGCCGCCGGTGATCATTATCTTTTTACATTGTTTCAGTCTGACAGTCAGGCGGTTGAGGAAGGAAAGTTAGTGCGTCTTTAGTTCGTAAAATGACAGATGTGAAATGAGCTTGACTCGGTGCCTGAGTCTGACTCGTAAAAACAGCCGAACTTTACGACGGAGGTTTTACTGAGAGGCACGAGTCACGGCTGTCTGCCGCAGCCTCAGATTCAGGCTACAAGTTTAACCGATGAGATGCATCTTTTCCTGTGACTGTCGGCACGTCAGGCTGATTTGTTAAACTCCTCCTTCACAAGTGTGAGACATTTTCATTTCATTTTCATATTTACAGCCATGATAGGAAAGGCCTTTTGTTTTCCTCACTTTAACTCTTTGGGGTGGCATTTAATTTATATCAAAATATCAATATTCTGTGTATCGGTATACATTAAACTTTTAGGAAACTAATCAAGAAACTTTCGGGGCCGGCAGTATATATTACACACTTGCATCACTCTGCACACAAAATGCGCTTTTCAAAATCAGGCTATAAAACATATTATACAATAATATTATTTTCTACTTTCATTGAGTTTATCTTTTTTAACCAACATCCGTCCTGCTCATAAATATCAAATTTAAAAAAAAAATTTTTTTATTCATTTTCAGAATTTTAACCCTTTAAATGCCAGGTGTTTGACATGATGCTACTATGTTTTGTATCAAAAAGAATTATTTTCAATATACTACAAGCTAAGTAGATTATGATTATTTATTGATTATCGCGGCCTAGGATATGATAGTGATTAGCAGGATGTTGATTTTAGTACATTATTATTTTTTTGTGCAGTGTCAAATACTCACACTGATACCGCTCTGCACACAAAATACGCCTTTAAAAATCAGGCTTTATAAATGCTATACATTAATGTGATTTTCTACTGTCATTGACTTTTTTTAACCAAATTCAGTCCTAATCACAAATATCAAAGCTATATATATATATATATAATTTTTTTTCCTTTTTGTAACAATTTTTGACCAAATGTCTGCACATTTTACTGTAAAACCAACAACAGTTTGTAAATGTAATAATAATAATAATAATACATTTTATTTGTACAGCACCTTTTATACAAGAAATTTAGCCCAACGTGCTTTACAAGAAAGAAATTACATGCACCAAGTGCCTCACATCAAAAGGACATAATAAACCTCTAAATGTAAAAAATACAATAAAATCAGAACAGAATACATAGAATGCATCTTCACATGGATAAAACCCGCTCGATAATAATAGTAGTAGTATGATAAAAAATTTGAATGCAAAGAATGCACAACATAAAATGGAAAATAAAATAAATAAAGTAAAACCAATTAACATTAATTAAAGCAAGGCTAAAATATAGTTTATAAAATGCATAAAATTAAGGAAAATACAACATTTAAAGAACGTAAGTGCAACAAAAAATGGAATTCACAGAATGTACAGCATAAAATTGAAAATAAAATAAAACCCACTGACATTATTAATAAAAATAAGCATAAAAAGTCTATAAAATGATGCTTTAATCTTTATGCCGGCTACATTTGTACTTCGTTGCCTCGCTGTGAACCAGTATCTCTGTTTTTGGAGTTTGCTTTCTTTTTCCTAAACTGCATCTAAAGTTCAGCTTGTTTTGTCCTGCAGGCCAACCTGAACGACTCTCATAACCAGATGGTGGTCCACTGGGCCGGAGAGAAGAGCAACGTCATTGTGGCCTTGGCTCGAGACAGCGCAGGGGCCACCGGGCCCAAAACCAGCTCTGTAAGTACACCTGAACTCATCCATGCATAAGCAATATGGAAAAGCTAAATCTAGCACATCCGCAGCCTTTTATTGTCTGCGATAACCTCACACGGAGTTCACGGTAGCTCACCTGTCTTTACTTATCTGTCGAACGCTCGGCGCTGAACTGCCTCAGTAAATCAGCAGCGCAGCAGAAGGTGTGTGTTCACACTTGTCTAGCATGTTTCTCATGTTTCTGGTGATGTTATGATTGTTGAGCCACAGATTAAGCCCTCCATCTGCTACATTAACACACCCACACACACACACACACACACACACACACACACACACACACACACACACACACACACACACACACACACTCACTTAGAAAGAAGCTGAAAGCCTCGAGCAGCAGTCCTCGAACATAGCATGACTCTTCTTTTTCTGTTTTGACTTCTTTTCCTGTGAACTTCATCAGCTTTCAGAGCTGTCTGAAAAACAGGAACTTAAGACACAGAAACTGTTTCTAATAGTTTTCATAAGAGGTTCTTAAGTAACAGTTATCTGTGGGGATGCGCTGTTGTGTAATTCAGGGCTGATGACGGTGTGTTTTGTTGTTATTTATTCCCCTTTAATGCCACAGACACAAAAAAATCCTCATATTAAGAAATAATTTTCTCAAGTAATTTAGCCCTCAGTACAGGACTTTTGAATGAGCACAAATTCAACAACACACATTCATGAAACAATCTTTATTAATACCTTCTTTCACATGAAAAAAATCTTTAAACGACTGCCTCAAAGCCTTTTTACTATCTATACTTCAAATAGTCCCAAATAAATGTCCAGTCCTGTTTACCAGCCGGGCTTGGCGACACGTGGACATTTGACAAAATGTGTTGCCAAACAGTCTAAAGCAACTACCCGAAAGGGGGAATATCTTCATCTACCATGGCAAAGTCAGACATACTTCCATCAATAAATTGATTCCCCCTGGTGCTTGTATACTGGGACAAGGACAGCAGTCCACTTAAATGTCCTAATCGAGCTTTGACTGTAGCTCCACTTAACTGTGCATGTAAAATTTACATGCACAGAAACAGTCAGTACATTTACATTGTAAACACATGTTTTTGGTTTATTGTGGACCACAAGTTGCAGTTACTGATTGCATCCTTTGCCCCTCTTTGTCTGCAGGTCTACGTGTCCTACGACTACGGGACCACTTTCACGCTCGTCTCAGACAAGTTCCAGCTTTCAGGGGTTAAAGCGAAGGACGGCAGCAAGCAGGTCATCTCCCAGTTCTACCACAGCCCTGCAGACAACAGGAGGGTAAGTGACTGCTGAGGGGGAGGTCAGGAAAATAAGGCGAAATGTACAGTGATGAAGGAGTCTCTGCAGACAAGAAGAATGGCATAAATCCTTACAAATCTGTGAGTTCCCACGAGGACTCCACAGATTATCGGCCTGACCGATTATTGGGGGTCAATATTTGGCATTTTGATGATTATCTGTATCTGCATTTTGTTTTCAAGGCCACAGATAAAAATTAATTAGTTCAAAACTGCAAAGAAAGTATCAGAATGGGAGGAACTTTTACTATTTAAAACCCCAGGGAGATTTTATATTCATTCAATTTTTACATAAAATTTCACTTGACTTTGTTAAAAACAAAAAGTTGCTGGGAACTTGCTGTATTTGATGCTGAAAGTTTCAGTTTTGATGTAACATTTGTTATATTCGATATTCTAAATGTTGCCAGAAAGATTTTCATTTTCATGTAAATCCATATCAGTTACAAATATAGATTATCTTTGTCATTAACTACTAATAATCAGTATCGGTATCGACCGTGAAAAACCAATATCGGTCGACCTTTAGTTCCCTTTGGGCTCTGGGTAACATCTCAGTAAGAAACACTTTCTGCATATTACAGCGATGAAAGCCATCGTGCTCCTGGATATTATTTCCGCTTAAGGATTGTGACTTTTAATTCATCTTGTCTGCAATTTGTTGCCCAACACAAATCTCTCACGGAGATTAACTTAATTGGATAATTGTTCAAATGAGGGTAACTTTTGGTCAATTTCCTCAAAGGCATTTGTGGTTTCAGTCGTCCTTCGAGGGAGGATTAGACTTCATCCTCCGTGCAGTATACTCCACAGGTCATTAGTACACCGTATCGTCATCACGTACAAGATTTCACATTTTGTCGATAAGTTGTTGCCGCGTGCCGGGAGAGAAGCGGAGGTAAAAGCTGAGTCGCAGTGTGTGGACAGCGCACATGGTTTCACGGGGCGGACAGAGTGTCAGGGGTCGTTCGTCTGGCTCAGGTGGGAGTGGAGCAGAGGAGGGGAGAGTGGATGAGAGGACGCGAACAGAGATGAAGCAGCGCTGCTGTGCAAATATAGGTTAGGCAGAGAGAACAAAGAGCAGGGTCTCCTCTGGGTTTCTGCATTCGATCAGAAATAACCACCTGAACAAAGCTTCACTGTGTTTGCTGGCAGATACAGTGTGAGCCGCAGTGTCTCTCAGACATTTCTAAATCAAACTATTTCAAGTGCTTTCTCTGAGTGTTTTTTTATAATGCCTCCCCAACTGCAGCAGCTATCATAGGTCAAAGGTCAAGATCACTATGACCTTGCATTTGTCTCTTTGTAAATGTGATGTCTCACCAACAGTTTGAGGGATTTAAAAAGAAAAAAATGGCACATATGTTGTGTTGGACTCAGGGATGGACTTTGATATTTATTGGTCATAGGTCAAAGGTCAAGATCACTGCAACCTTGTCAGTCTTATTCTTTTAAATGTGATATCTCAAGAACACTGTGAGGGAATTCCTTTAAATTTGGCACATACTTTGACTTGGACTCAGGGATGGACTTTAATGTTTATTGGTCATAGGTTAAAGGCCAAGATCACTGCAACCTTGTCTGTCTTATTCTTTTAAATGTGACACCTCAAGAACACTGTGAGGGAATTTCTTTAAATTTGGCACAAACGCTGACTAAGTCCAAACAATGAACTGATTAGAATTTGTTGATCAAAGGTCAAGGTCACTGTGACCATGGATCCATCTCATTCTTGTGTATGTGATATCTCACCAACACCTTGAGGGATTTTTTTAAATAAAATTAGCACATATGTTTATTTGGACTCATGGATGAACTTTAATATTTATTGGCCAAAGGTCAAGGTCAGTGTGACCACAAGGGAATTTCTAATATGGCACAAATATTCACTTTGTCTTAACAATGAACTGATTAGAAATTGGTGGTGAAAGGTCAAGGTCAATGTGATCTTGTCTTTCTCTCATTCTTGTGAACGCAATATCTGTTTCCTCAAATTTGGCACAAACACAAAATAATGCTTAGAATTTGGTGGTCAAAGGTCAAGGTCACCTCATAAAACATGTTTTTGGCCATAACCCAAGAAAACATATGCAAAAATTTTTACAAAAATGTCAAATAAGATGAAATTATTAACTGTTGACATTTTAATAATAATAATAATAACAATAACAATAATAATTATAATATCAATAACAATAATAATAATAATAATAATAATCATAATAATGTAACCTGACGGGTACATGGAGGCATACATCGGTTTTTCCCAGGCTTCTAATGACTCTAGGTGTTGACACACACCTGGAGTTGTTTTGAGGCCAGTGCCAGTCTAACAGGTTCTTTGTAATCAGTCAGTTGAGTTAGAGCCAATACAAGAGATCCGACCTGAAATGCACCCAGTCACACAATAGTTTTTGGATATGTGACTCTCTTTGTATTGAACATTTTTCAAAATCCTAATGTCAGTAACTTTGTCAGCGTGAGCCGCAGATGAGGGTGTAACCTCTCTGTATGTGGTTTAGAGACCTGACCTAATTTTTCATGGTAATAATCACCAGCAGTTGCGTAAAGTAATTACATGAATAGAAAAACATTTTGGTAATAAGCCCATTTGCTCTCTCGCTGGAAGTGACATATATAGATCAGTATCTTTTACATGTCTGTGTTTATGGCGCTGCAGGGAGGAGGTTACGAGCCGAGCTTATCGTACAAATTGAAATCGTGGGAAAAAACAAACCTGGCTCCCTCTGATGTTAAAAATATGCCCACCAACTTCTCTAAAAATCACGAATGAAATAAAGTTTTCGTTCTTTATTTTTTGACAATAAAAACGAAGGTTTAGTCAGCACCGAGCTGAACAAAGTGCTGCATCCTGCTTTGGTACGTCGTTCAGATTCAGTAAACTGCTCTCCTCTGAGCACGAACAGCTGCTGTTCCCGGTGGGACTGAATTAGCAAAGCTCGGCTGTACATTAGTGATCTGGCACCTCGGCTCTCCACCGCAGCGCTGCGCTCAGATCTCACTGAGGCGCCGGAGAAACTCGCAGTGAGCAGACTTTTGCTTCAGTAACTTGTGTTTTCTGCACTCGATGGAGGTTAATGTAACGGTCAAACGCAGCGACTGAGTTTTACCCAAACAGAAATCACTGCTGTAAATTTCAAAGCACTGATTTGACTGTTTTACTTTATTACCTGTTTGGACCTAAATTTGTGTATTTTATATTTTTGAATACACATTCTGAAAGAAATTTCACACAGACAGGTTGGTTTACTAGTCATGTTTACTACTATTATTGTAGTACTATAGATTTATATTTAAAAATTTATAATTTATTTATAGTAGTACTCATAATTACATATTTAAAAAATTACAAAATTATATTTTTTAATTACTTTCTCAATGTCATTTTCTATTTTTAAAAAAAATTTTTTTCTTTTTTTTCTTCTTTTTTTTTCTCTTCTAATTTCTTACTAATTTTTGGGTCATGCCTTCTAACAATGGTTAATGTCAGTAACAATTTCTGCCTAAATGGCCACAAATCCTCCAAGTGGGTATGATGTGTTTGGGGGAGCATCTTTATTTCTTCTCTCAGCGTTTCGTGAGTTTCAGCCTGTCGTTGTTGCGGCTCTCGCTGCTCTCCGCTTCCACAGGATTGAGTGGTTATGGGGAATACACTGACAGCACATCAAAGCGAGCTGAGAATAGCAGGATTAGCTCAGTGCCATTACATAATCAAACTTTGTAATGGAGCTGGGGAATACAAGTGTTGATGGAGCACTTTAATATGTAAGACTCTCTGTGCAATTCTGAATTAGACATCATATTTCTGTCAAACAATGCGGCAAAAATGCATCCAGAAGTGGTATGTATTGTTCTTGAGTGTGTGTCTTCTTCTTCTTCTCAGTACTTGTTCGTGGACTCCACCAATAACTATGTGTGGAACACCTTTGACTTCTGCAAGAGCGTCCAGGGCTTCTCGCTGCCCTTCAAACCGACAGACCTGCTGCTCCACAGCCGACGATCCAACCTGGTGCTCGGCTACGACAGCTCTCACCCGAGCAAACAGGTAAGTGCTCCACCTGCAGCTCCAGCTTCATCCTCTGATCATTGTTTCATGATCCGATCTTTCAATTAACCCCTAAATTGGACACTTAAAGATGTGCAGTTTGGTCACACAACACAATGCAGCAGATGTTACAAGTTTTAAGTGAGCGTAGCATCGTCATGCTGCAGGAATGTCCACCACAGCCGTTGATTATGAACTGAACGTTCATTTCGCGACTTTAAGCCGTCTCCAGTATCATTGCTCTGAATTTGGCTGTACATCCAACCAGCCTCACGACCACAAAAATCGGATATGATGACGAACTGCTGTCAGGTCAAGACCCTGGAGAGGATGATGGTCTTTGGTGAGATGGTTTCTTAAGGTTTGTGGATCGCCTTCACCGTGATCTTTACCTGACAGCAGTTTATCATCATAATCGACTTTTGTGGTTGTCAGGCTGGTTGGATGATCCGCCGAATTCAGGAAAACGACATTAGGCATTTCTTATAGTTGTGAAAAGTACATCAAGTTAGCAGGCGGCAGCTCGGTTGGACTTTCCTGCTGTCAGCATGCCAATGGCAAAACTTTTAACATCTTTCAAACTTTGTGTGTGATTTTAACTGCCATTGTTTTTAGATTTGTTTGTTTATTTTTAGTTTTTATTTTCATTGTAAAAGCCTTGTATTTTCCTGTTTAATAATTGTCTGTAGTGTGCACCTCGGCACTGTTAAAAATGAGGGTTCGCCGTCAATGTGTTTTCCGAGGCTTTAAATAGAAAGATAGATATTCATTCATTTCGAACTTGTAAAACAAACAAACAGAAAAATAAAAAAGGAAAAAGCAAAAACTGATGACAACCAATACGATTCAAACAAGCAACAAGAAATCCCAACTTACAGGCTCGAAAAGGATGAGGAAGCATAAACTTATTGTTTCTTACACCTTCTCAGCTTGTCAGTTAATTCGTGAGCTCCATCACGAACAAATATTCGTACACTTGCATATACACACATGCATATTCATATTTAATAAATATATTGTGTATATGTGTATACACCTGCACACAACGTGCACACATCATAAATGATGAGGTTGAAACTTGTGCAGTGTGTGCAAGTGCTCACTGACAGATTTTAACAAATTTGTGCCCATAATTTGAGAGAAATATATCTCTCGGCTGCATTAAAAAAAGTCTTAGATCTTTAACTTAAACCTGTGAAAAATGGGAGCAAAAACAGATGTGCTGCATTTAAATTTTTGCTCCGTTTACATAAGATTATGGTATGTGAGTATGGTAGAATAAGTCGATTCCTGTTCAGGTTCTCGTTTCCACTGGCTTATTTCCCAACAGTTTTGACAAGTTGGAAAATCTTGAGTTGAAGATTTGTTGCACCTCCTGAGCTGCTATCAAATGTTCCACACTCGTGTAATAAAGTACTTCATGTACAATAATGATCCAGAGAGGAGGCTGTTGGTTGCTTTGGGGGTTTTTTTGTGTGCATGGAAGCGTTTTTGGTTTTCTCGTCTCGAGTTCAAGCACAATAGTGGAAAACGGCTCTCCAGTGTTCTCCTTGTGACATGTGCAAGAGCCAAAACGAAGGAATGAGCGTGACCTACATTTTTACAGTGCACCATCCCCCTCTTCTTCTTCTTCTACTTCTTCTCCTTCTCCCCCTCCTCCTCCTCCCTCTCCTTACACCGTGTCTCTCCCCTCTTGTAGCTGTGGAAATCAGACGACTTTGGGGAGACATGGGTGTTGATCCAAGAGCACGTGAAGACCTACTTTTGGTAAGACAACCGCTGTCTCGGCTCACGACAAGTACAGTATGCAGTGAAGGGTGTATGTACTCAATGTGACAAATATCCTCCACTGTGTGCAGCCTTCAGTGATGCAGTATACACAGGAATGAGTAAATACAGCCTTCCAGAAAATACCAGTTCGGTCAGTACCTCTAAAAAAAATTTTTTCTAGCAAATACTCAATGTCTTTTACAATAATTCAGCAGTTTCGGGAGACGATAATTCCCAAAACTCCTTGTCCAAAATGGCCCAGATACTATGGGTGTAAATCAGTGATTTCATCATGAAAATTATATTGATATTTTGGACAACAATATGATATTTGCCAATATTACAAAGTTTGCCACAGTACGTTTTTGATTTGAGTCGATGTAGGGGCCGACGTTCGATAATGAGCTGATATTAAATGCTTTTTTAACACAGTCGATTACAGATGAAGCTGCCATTTCTTTTGCTTTTGGCCAAAAAAGATAAAAACATTTAAATAATTTCAAATAATTAAAACTGGTTCATTCTGATAGAAAATGCTTTCTGGAAAAAATGTTTTTATTTTAACTCAGACTGTGATCTTTCTCTTAAAAGCTTTCTGACTTACAGACAAACTTAACAACAAGATATTTTAACAAAAGTATAAAAATCAGCAAGATGTCAGTTTTAAGTTACATTATAATCTGTTCACCCATTGGCAATTAAAAAACAAGATCAATTACCAACAAAATAAAAAATATCAAAATTAAATTAATTCATTTTCTGGGACAATTAGCTCTCAAAATAAAAAAAGCTTTTTGCGACTGCTATCTCCGTTTCCATGGAAATACAAAAGTCTGACTAATAACTGGAAAACGATCTGCTGTTTTATGTTCATACGAATGTCACTTTTTGTCAGAGTTTCTAATGTGTCTGTTCAGAATATGGCGGTTTATGCTGGTTATTGTCATCTTTGTGTCAGTTTATATTTTACACCATGAGTGAGTCGGTTTGTTACTTTTCGTTTGGTCAGCTGCTATTTACAATACAGAAATTTTACTTTTTGATGAAGAGATGTTGATCTCCGTCAATATTATCCTAAAATACCCCTCGTCCCCTCCCTGAAATGTCATGAAAAACATGATTTCTTAGAGTGCAGTGATTAAAAAAGGGAAATTAATTTTCTTAGTGATGAGGAAGGTGTGCTGTCGTGCATATTTGAGCACGTTTTAAATGTTGTGTCGACCAATCAGATCGCTCGGTGGGAACTACGTGTTGTTTGCGCCGAGAGAAACCTTGAAAATACAAACCAGGGCAGTTTTATTCGCTTTATTTTCCATTAATGGTACACAGATGAGAGTACCGTCAGCAAGGCTCATATTTACAGCGGGTATAGACTGTGTTTATCTTTTGGGAAGGGCGAGTAAAAGGGTTCATTGTTTGAGTTACTGAACAGGACTCGACCTGAAGGCTGCTGTGGTTCGTGTTTACTTTCACTTTGTCAGTTTCTTTCTGTGTGTGTGTGTGTGTGTGTGTGTGGGTGTGTGTGTGAGCTGTTAACAGTGGCATGACTACCACGTATGTGATGCATACTTTATGATCTGAGATGACTGTTGCTACAGCAATAATGGGGTTAATGATAACATTTTTCTTTTTGGAAAGCACGTTTGTCAGATCTGCAGTTATCGCCATGAGTGTTCTGCTGAGCGTGAGAATCAATGAAACACCGTCTCAAGAAACCACAGAAATACTGTTTCTATTCTACTATTTCTATTCCTGTATTTTTTCCATTAGACTACCGCGTTATTGCCAAAATCTTATTTGAGAAGCTTTAATGTTTAGACACAACAGTACTAATACAGCTATTCACTAGATTAACCCTTTAAAACTGGAGCAAACTGGCTTGAAACACTGGAGAGCTACAAGCAACTTCACAAGAAATGGCTCAAAAAAATAGCTAGAAATTAGTAAAAAGTTACAAGACAATTACCTGAAAATATGTATTTTTTTCCTGTAACAAAATTTTAATTAAGATAATTATAAATATAGTTTCTGGACATTTTTATCTTGTTTTTTGATAGGCTAATATCTAATAATCCCCTTAGCTAATTTTCAGATAATGTCCTTGTTTTTTCTTTTTAATATTATTTTTTTAGCCTTTTTGCCTTTATTTGATATTTGACCTTTTACTATTTTTTTGCAGTTTGCAGGACATTTCTTGCCCAAGTTGATCATTATGTTTATCAAACGCGTTTTTTGTAATATACGCCACGGTATCAAACAAATGCTGTCAGAAGAGCACAGAGAAAAAAGAAAATGTTAAATATCTCTGCAGCGCATACAGTGGTAATGTAGGATTTCATCACTGAATAAGAAAATTCAGGTCCTTGAAAGTATTTTTTTTGTTTAACCTACCATGCAGGCGGCCTTCACGGTGAACTGGATTAAAAATAAATTGTATTTTATACAAGACCTGATTCTGCCCTCCAGTTCTTCTCCTGTAGCTCTTGAGCAGCAGCACAGAAGTCGAGTAGAAACAAACTCGCTCGGCTTTGGCAGCACAGGAGATCAAAGGTGATCCAGAAGATGTTGGATCACAGTGAGAACTCCTCTGTGTGCTGTTTAAATTTAATCTGTGCATCACTATGAAAATAAATGTCAAAGCCTGACATCAATCAGTTTTTCCCTACACTGAAGCCCTGGAGTGAAGGCTTCTCACCATCTCACACCTCATCAGCAGAAGTGCAGACGGGTGTGTGTAATGGCCCAAATACATCAGGCGTCACATAGGCCGGTCTGATCAGTTTTTGCAGGATACAGGGTTTGGAAGCTGTTTTTTTCCACACATTTTTGTATAATTTTTACCTGTTGGAGAACTGTGTAGCCACGTTTTAAAAAAAATCTTATGAAAAAATTAGTCTATATGATCAGCGAGCAGCTTCAGATTAGGGGTGTGTACTCAAGTTATTGAGGTTTGTTCCACATGCGATATATAAAGTGACTATATCGTGAACGAGTACAAATTGTCACGTTGTTTTTATAAGCCACCCGCGTTTGGGTTCCTTCTCTCTCCTCTATAGCTCTTTGCCTCTCACAGACACACATACAAAACAGGGCTTTTGCAGAGCTCCAGACTGTGACTGTTTAGTCACATTTTGCGACCATGGAGCACCACTGCTGTTTACAGATATTATTAATATATGAACTGGAGAGCTGTTGGTTTGTTTCCAGCTTACAGTGAGTAAGTCATCAAGTTAAATGGCTCCCCAGTAACAGTCAAACTTAATGAGTGGCAGTTGCCGTAGAGTGAGCAGAAGAGGCGTGTGTTAGTTTAACTCTCTGCTAACATCCAGCTGTTGACAGGAAGCTTTAAGTCTGCAGCAAAAAGAGATGAGCCGGGTCCTTCAAAATAAAAGCACCATCGGTTCTGCTTTGAGTTGTTTAATTATAACTAAACTTAACTAAACTATGATAGTACTTAGTTCTTTATTTAACTTTATACTTTATTTTTCATTATAACAGTATTTTATTAAACTATTATAAGTTTATGTGACTTTATTTTATGGCAGCAGCTACTTTTTTTTTAACTGTAGGTCATGTAATAATTTTATATTTTAGTAGTTTAGAGGACATTTCAACATACAAACACACACACACACACACACACACACACACACACACATATATATGGAGGTGGGAGGTGGCCTTTCTGCCATTGTCGTGTTGTCTCTGTTGCCTTTAAGTGCATCTTTTGAAGTGAAGGTGACACGAGGTGACACGTCTTTATTTTTGGCAGTTGTTTGAAGTCAGCGTGGTTTGTCAGGGCCCTTCGGGTGATTATTAAATGTTTACTGTTGTCCAGCGCCCTAAGCTGGCTGGTTGATGCTACATCTCGTCACTCAGACAGATAGCCCGCTGACAGGCAGGGCTGAATGAACACTGCTTTTATCTGAAGACTGAGGAAGATTTCTCTAAGCATTAGTTTTGACCCCTCCACACTGTCTTTTGAGAATGAATACATTTGGCTCCAAATTGGCGTTACTCATTATAATAAAGAGTTCAGGCAGGACAAATGGTACTTTTGGAAACATGACAAAACGCAGTGTGAGTCATCCAATATTTACGTTCTGCTTAAAAATGTGAACGTAAATACAAGTATGACTGTGTAAAATGTTAACAGTGCAGCTCTTTGTCCTCATGGGGCTGATCATTGTTAAGATTTGTGGATTAACTACTTGTTCTGTGGATTATTTACTCTTTACAAAACACTACATGACTCACTGCAGTCAAACCTGGTTTGTCAGCTCTGGATTGAGTTGTCTTCCAACATGAATAGACCAATAGCATTTGCCTCAGAACATGGAAGAGATTACTCCTGCCTTTAATCAAAATAGCTGATTTATAGTCTCCTTTAACCCCGTTTGACAAAAGCTAATTAATTAATAGCGTTGGTGTAGAAGAGGTCTGGCATTGAAAGCCTTTTGAACTGGACCGTTTCCAACAGCCTGACAATGGGATCAGTGATTGCATATCCCTTTTTCCATGCCAGAGCTTCAGCAGTCTGCGTCTGTTACTTTAAATCTAAATGAAAGCAGTCGGCGTACAAGGCAGCGCTCAAGACTGTAAAAAACAAGCGCTGAGGGGAAATGAGGAAACAGCACTGAACAACACTCCTTCTGTCAGACCACTCTGATGTCTGCGTGATGATTAATGAGTATTCAGCTGAATCAATTTGTCCTCCTTTTTTTCTCTGCGTCTCCTCCGGTCCGAGCGAGATGGAAGCGTTTTTAGACAGCTCACATGTAGCTGCTGGTTGCCCCCGCTGCGGCACCCAAGCTAAATTACTTTTTTGTGTTGACGGTATTCTGTCACTGATATAAAGATAACACGCACAGTGAGCCTGCGCACACCCTCCGACACACCTTGCCTAGATCATGTTCAGTATATTGTCGAATTGAAAGGCACTTGAATACTGATACAGTGGAAAACACAGGAAGCTTTTTTTTTTATATACGAGAACATCAGTGTTGATAACAACACTTCCTTATTCTTACAAAAGGTATTTAGGGCAAACTTTGTTGACTGAAGCTCATATTCCGATGTTTATGCGTGTCTGTAATAAAAACAGATCATCTCAGTTACAGTAAACAGAACATACTAGATATTTAAAATCTGAGGATTAATCTGATGAATTTGAAAATTGTGTGCAAACACTGTAAATTGATCAAAATGCCCTACTTCTGAATCGTGGTTACATTTTAATTACTTAGAGCAATGGTGTCATTTGAGGTCAAATAATTAAAATGTAGTATCATTTTTAGTGTAAGCATTAAAAGGATATTATTTGAAAAAGAGAAATTAGCTGGTGTAATCATGAAAGAAACATTTGAACTTTTTTATTTCAAGCCAACAGTTTAAGAAAAAGTCCTGAAAGCAGGTTTTCTTATTAGTAAGAAGGGGACGCAACTTAAATTCCAGCTGGTTTCAAAACAAAGAAAGCAATTGTCATTTTACAAGTAAACAATGAAAACAGTTTAATTCTAAGTACAAGCTAACACAGCAGCAGTGGCTAACATCCAACACGAAGCTGATAAACGGTCCGAACAAACTCACACCAACACCGAAACAGCTTGACTCTGTTGTTAGATTAAATAATAGCCATTAGATGTTGTTAGCCGTGTAATGCTGACAGTTAGCCCTGTCACTCTGTGGACTTTCACAGTTGTCCCTGGCACAGAGCTCACACTCCTGCAGCAGCAGCTACGATCCACCTACAGTCTGTGGTGTGGTGCAGTTGATCATGGTGTGTTTGACAGAATTAGCAGTTCAGCGTGCCGAACTGCTATCAAAACATTCAAAAATATGGCTATAATACAAGGTATACAAGGTACAAGGTAGATTATATAATAGCAAAAGTTTTACTTATAGTATCACTTGCAAGAACACTCGTTTATTACCTCAGCAGATATATTTGTTCTCTTTATATATTTGTCCTCCCCATCATCTGCCTGACAGACAATATCCATTATGAGATAAAGTAAAATTGAGTGAAACTAAGTCATTCTTGACCATGTCCACAACCCCAATAACCAAAAATAAAGTCTTTAGCTCACAGCACATTTAATGCAAGGCAATGGCTCTTTTTAAAGTCTCTGTGCATTTACAAATTGACGTCATGAAGCTTCAGGAGCTTTGATTTTGTGCCAAAATTCAAACTTGTGTGAACGCATCTTCCTTTCAATTTGCTATTTGGTGTCTGCTTGTCCCTTTGCATTGACTAATGATGCATCAGGTTATGAAATTTAGTCTTTTTGGCCAGCCTGTTGAGCATTTTAGCAACAAAACTTAACTGTGTACTTCAGATGTTCTTCATCTACCAAGTACACTTACTGCAGCTCAACTGTGATCCCTTTTCACAGCATTTTTAGTTTTGTCATCCTGTAAGTTTTGATAAAGTATGTTAAAGCTACACCAATGCAGTGGTACACCAGCTAAGAGTAACTGCAAATTATCTGAGGACAAAGCCAGCGCAAATAAAGATTGGTCTTAAACTACCCCCTGTGGCTCCATCCAATTTGGATCTAATCCGGTTTGTTCTGGCTTTAGTAAGGGGCACTACTGTTGTTATGCAGATCTCCCTGAAGGCGTCGAAAGCCAAAGAGACTGAAGCCTGACTCTCAGTCTGCTTCTGGATGCATTTAAAACCAACCCAATCTGATTGGGCGGTCCCCCACCCAACTCCTAATCCCCTGATCTCTCTGCTCGGAGACAGACTGAGTGAAATCCTCTGTGCATACAATGAGAAGTACAATCTCTTTTTCCATATGGATTACAGACAATGATACAAATCCTGCAGACAGAGTGATTTTAAATGCATTGAAAGAAACAAAGGGAACAGAGGGAAAAGATGGAGCAGAGGGGAAAGGTTAACAAGAAAACACATGAAAATGGAAGGATGAAATGTCAGGGCTCAAGAGAAGAAAAGAGTAAATACACCTAAGCAAGACAAAATTGCCTTTTGTAGGTTTTTCTTGTTTCGTGAAACAGAAGAAATGACAAGTTGACTGTAAGGGCTGTGGTTTTTTTAATCAAAAGTTTGACTTTCTGTACAAATTTGGGGGAAAAGGTTTAGTCTGTATTGATCTAATTAAATCTACGGTCTCCAGATTATGAGTGCAAACGGCTGATTCTTGTCACTTTGATCTGCTCTGTGTATGTTGTCTTATAAGTTAACCAGGTAATTATTGTTATTTAAAATAACACAGTTTTTTGAGAAAACTAGAAAGCAATGCTTAACAGATAACTGTGACACCAAACCATCAGCTAAAGATGAGGCTAAAGATGAGGCTGTCTTCTTACTTTGCAAAATGCATCATGTCTTACTGTGACGTTAGCTTGTAACATCGTTATGTGACGCTAGCTTGTGACGTTGCCTTATCACATTGCTTTAAGACGTTACATTGTGACCTTAGCTTGTGAAGTTACTCTCTGACTTACTTACTGATGTTACCTTGTGATTACCATGTAATGCTACTTATCACGTTGACGCTACCTCGTGACGCTAACTCGTGACGCTAACTCGTGACGCTAACTCGTGACGCTAACTCGTGACGCTAACTCGTGACGCTAACTCGTGACGCTACCTCGTGACGCTACCTCGTGACGCTGCCTCGTGACGCTAACTCGTGACGCTGCCTCGTGACGTTATCTCGTGACGCTACCTCGTGACGTTATATCGTGATGCTACCTTGTGACGCTACCTTGTACATTACTTTACTTTGACGTTACCTTGTAACTTTAGTTGTGACGTTACCTTGTGACGTTACCTTGTGACGTTACCTTGTGTCGTTACTTTGTGTCGTTACCTTGTGACGTTACCTTGTGTCCTTACCTTGTGTCGTTACCTTGTGACGTTACCTTGTGTCGTTACCTTGTGTCGTTACCTTGTGACGTTACCTTGTGTCGTTACCTTGTGATGTTACCTTGTGTCGTTACCTTGTGATGTTACCTTGTGACGTTACCTTGTGTCATTACCTTGTGATTTTACCACGTGTTGTTATCTTGTTACTTTGCTTGAGACGTTACTTTCTGATTTTACTTACTGACCTTACCTCGCGACCCTCCTTAGTGCCATTATCTCATGACCTTACCTTGTGACGATACTCTGTGACTTTGCCTCATGATGTTACTCTCTGATTTTACAAAGTTACCTTTTCCAAAGATGTTTTCTCTGGACAGCACCTTTTTGAATTCTGTAAACAGTTCAGGATCACACTTTTTGGGTTGTGTTTAAAATAATTTGAATTTGTATTTATTGAATCAAATTTGAACAGTGACAACCTTATTGATAAAATAGATGATTGATAAATAAAAACTTTAATTAAGAACTGTTCACCTCAGTTATTATGACTTATATATCTTTTTTCTTTCATTTTGGAGAAGCCGTTAATATTTGGCCTAAAAATAGTCCCATTTATTGGAAACTTGAATGTGGACATTTCTGTCCAAAAAGGGTGTTTTTTTCCTTCAAAAACATTTCAGGGAAATCCCAATCGAATGAAAAACAGAACTGTCAGAAATGAGAAGCTGCCAAAACAGAGGAGGACGGGCGTTTAGGAAGCGTTTAGAAAGGGCAGAGATGAATTCAATGAAGGCGCAGAGACAGACTGTGAATAGCCCTCCACACTCTCAGCCCAGACAGCGTCCATCCGTTGAACAGGGACCTTTGAAAGGATGCCACAGAGGCAGAGCCGAGCCGAGACACTGCGCTCTCTGTTTAGCTCTCGAGACTCTGGAGGGAAACACGCTGATTTGGAAGGCAGACGATAAGACCCTGTGAACCTCCTCCATTCATCCTGGCTGACTCTCCGTGCCACGGTTTTGGAGCACCCTTGCCGTCACTTGTGGCCACAAATAGTTTGACCACGCTGTTTTTCAAGGTTGACCCGCTGACGGATATTTTTGTTTTGGAACATGTCGATGTCTGTTTTTATGTGCTGACATTTATTATTTTGAAATGTTGCCATTGTTTGTAGCGAAAAAATGACAAGGATTCTTTGTCAGGGTGGAAAGCCTAAGAAACAGCTCAGTTACATCCAGAATATTTCAGTTGTTTGAGGTTTATTTTTGTTTTTATTTTATTTATTATAAGGATCTGCTTTAGCTGATGCCGAGGCAACAAGATAGTCTTACTGGGTTCCAAGACAACATAACAGTAATAAAAATGTATAATAATACGAATCAATTACATAAATAAAATAAGTAAATAATAATAATAATAATACAAAAATACAACTGCTTTAACAATAGCAACCAAAAGATAATTAACATTAATTCACCAATGAATTAACCAGTTTAAATAAAAAAACAAAATCAAGTCTTGTTCTTAACTATTTTACTGAAAAGTCATCATAAAATAATCAATCAAAAAAAAAAAAATGGCTGAAAAAATAAATGCCCAAAAACCAATCAACACACCACAGCTGCTCAAAGAGGAAAATACATTGTGTCAGAAACATCGTCGGTCTAAACTAGACAAAAAAAACAACTATAACCATTTGCAATCATGACGAAAACAAACAAATAAAAAAAAAAACCAACCAAAACAACAAAAACCTTATTAATTCATGTATGCGTAAGAACTTTATTTCTTTTTAAAACCGACTTTTCCCCCGATTGAAGTTATATTATGTGGGAGACTGTTCCATGGTGCATTAAACCTGTAATAGACAGTTTCTTTTAAATAATTTGGTTTTGGACAGGACAGGATCACCTGCCCTCTGCTGGCTCTTCTAGAGTGTCAGAACAATAAATTATCCTGTTAAATAAGATGTGTTTGAGTCTGAATCACTTTATGGAAATATAGAAGTAAGTTTACAGAAAGTGTTTTCTCAACACGAAGCCAAGAAAGACAATTATGCATATCAGTAGCATCAGACCAGATGGAGAATTTAGTACACATTATTTGGACCGTCACCTCTGAAGACGTTGATTAAAGATCTCCACGCTTAAATCTTAAATGAGACGTTAAAAGGAAGACACCTGGGATAGGAGGATATGCTAGATATCATTGGATGACAAAAAGACAAAGATATTTTCAGCTGTGTTTAGTTTTTAGTCTTAAGTTCAAATTCCCTTAAAGAAAAATACAAATTTGTGAGGAAACGTACCACAGAGTGTCAATGCAAACACTGAAAGAACAGCGGTGTGATTGCTGTGAGGTGACACTGCTAACCACTGAACCCAGCGCGTGGCCGTTGGGAAATATCAATAACATCAAAAGTTTTTGACTGGATTTGACTTTGAAACTTGATAACTGGGCCATTTTAGACCTGCTGCTGGGAGAAAAGAGCTCCAAGGATGGCAGTTACGCCCAATTTGTCTCTCCATCAGAAGGCTGGGTCGAACCACTTTGGTATAGATGGATTAAAAATGCAGAAAAGGACCCACATTTTGACCCTTAGTGGGCGTTTAGACAAAGGCACTGCATTAAAAAAACACATGGGACTTTGTGAGGAGCGGAGGGAGAGGTAAATGGTAGAATTCAAAAGGCTGCGTGATTGCAGTTGAGAACAAAACACAGCTCCATGGTTACTAAATCAACTAGTGACCCAAATTTAAAGCAGATTGATTTTTCGCAGCATATTGTGTTTTTAGTGCTCTCAACACTGTCTTCTTCAGCTTGTGATTGCTGTGACTCGACAACAAAACAGAATTTTGAACTCCATGACTGGATGTTTCTTGCCAAAATGGACAATGGTAGACACAGTTTACCTTAAAGTTTTTATGTACAGGCTTGTACCATTGACTCATGCCTCTGCGCCGCCATAGTCGAGGCAGATGTCATTATGTTTTGAGGTTGCTGGTCAGTCCGTCCATCCATCCGTCTTCCTATTTTCGCGAACACGATATCTCAAGAACGCCATAGGTCTTCAGATTTAACACAAAATCTGCTTGGACTCAAATATGAGCTGATTAGATTTTGGTGGTCACAGGTCAAAGGTCCCTGCGATGTTGTATGTCACGACCTCGTGAACGAAATATCTCAAGAACACCATGAGCGAAGTTCTTAAGCATTTAAGTGGACTCAAGGATTAATTAATTAATTTTATTGGCGATCATTGAAATAAAATCGGCAAATATGCCAAATATTGGCCCCAATCTGTCGACCCCTGGTATTGAATTATCTCCCAGTCATAACCTCAATAAAAAGACAAGACCAAGACAGAGGACAGCAATATTTATCCTGAATTGAGACAGCTGCAGAGAATCACTTTGGTGATGAGACATATAAACTGCAGGCCCATAAAGACAGGAGATGCGACAGAATTTATGGGATTTATGAAGTTATGTTTTGGCATCCATAAAGGCTGTATTTATGTTATTTCAGGAGTTCTTGTCTAACAAAATGGTTCTTATGTTCTCCGATCTTCACCCTTCCTCCCTCACACGCCGCTCTTTTCTCCCCCGTCACAGGGGCGTGGAGCCCTACGACCCCCCCACCACCGTGCTGGTGCAGAGACACGAACCCCAGGGAGTCTCCACTATACTCAGCAGCACCGACTTCTTCCAGAGCGAACAGAACCGCAGAGTGATTCTGGAGCAGGTGGACAGCTTCCAGCTCCGAGACAAGTACCTGTTCGCCACCACCACACGGGTAAGAGCGCCGATGTTTTTAACGCGTTTGGTCAATGATCTCATTTTGACTAAACTGTTATCTTTAGCCAATGTTGATTATGACCTTTATAAGAGGTTAAATATGAGGCGAAACAATTATATGATTTATTGATTAGTCAACTGACAGAATATTCCTTGTTTTTTTCCAGTTTGGTATGTTGTAAATGGAGGGCCTTTGGCTTTTTGGACAGTTGACTTAACAAAGTAATCTTCATTTTGGGATTTGGGAGCATAGACTAGTTCCCTGTTTTTGGGAAATGCATTATTAGCCATCTTTGAGATGAAGTGGGATGACACACTGTTTTAAAGGGGAATTCCAGTATTTTTCATCCTGGGCCCAGTGTTTACATGTTTGGATGTGTGAGTGAGTTTTGTAATCGCTCCAAAAGATCAGCTGAGGCTGGAGCCGCGACGCATCTTCAACAGTTTTAACGTAATCCTGTGGGCCAATTGCATATGGCAGAGTTTCGTCCATCAAAAGCGCTTGTTTTTCTCACTGACGTGCTCACTCATATTGTTAAACTAAGAGTGACTGAGAGTAATTTTGGTATTGATCCGGAAACAGTCTCTATCATATTGAAGTCTTGCAGTGAAAGCTTGATATATATATATATATATATATATATATATATATATATATATATATATATATGGAAAAGCCAATCAGAACATCTTAAAACACATTTAAAATAAATTAAATTAAATTAAATTAAATTAAATTGTATATATATAAAAAATTGTAATTTATAATTAAATTGTATATTTGTATATATATATATATATATATATATATATATATATATATATATATATATATATATATATATATATACTGTATATATGTATACAAGTCAGAAAAATATTACAAAATATTTTACTGATTTTTTAAAACTAATTTTCAGTTTGTTTTCTTGTCAGCTTTACGTTGTAGTAGTTGTTGTAGTTGCATGTTGCCTTTTTAGTTATGTTTTTTTAAAAAAATCAAACCAATTTTCTCAGTTTCCAAAGGTTTAAATGCATGAGACAGGCATCTGAACGCAACACAAGATGCCCGGTATCAAAGGGTTAAACTGCACCAGACACCAATAGACAGAAACATAAAAACTGACAGCAGCCGTTTTCTACCGTGCACCTGCATACATTTTTTAAAGCCCACATTGTATTACAGCCCAGTCAAGCAATGTAGTGAGCAGCCAGTTTCCCACCTCAGCATAATGTGCCGAGTGCAACAGCCGTTAGATCAATATTTGGCTGGCGGTAATGTGAAGCGCTGTATGTTTGTCATTGTTAGTCTCCAGTGTTTGTGTAGAAGACACTTCAGTTAGGCAGCAGACAAACAGACAGCCGAGCAGATGGCGAGTGTGATTTGGATCTCGTCTCCCTCCCTTTTTCACAGGCGGCCTCGGACAGATTTGCATTCCTCATCCTCGCGTGTCGGCGTGGGCCGACGGCGGCCTGGAGCCGCAGTGTTTGAGAAACAGTTGACTGTAAAGAGAGGTCGGCTGCGAAGCATTTGTGTGATCTGATAATTGATATCAGATGGTTCATCATACGAACTTAATGCAGCTCGCTGTGCTTCAAGTGGCTATTTGCATATCGCGCACATGCTTTTAACTTCTGCTCATCCAAGCTTCAGCTGAAGATTTATATTTTTATACATATGATTTGAATGACTCAGTCTACTTTGACTTTGCCGCTTTCTGTTCTTCTATAACAAACACTTGATGAACTCTTAGTCCCCGCTTTAATATTACACACACTCCTATAGCTCTGAGCTCAAAATAAACTTTAAAAAATCAAGCTTTAAGCATACAGACATACAAATATGATACATTAATATGATTTTCTACTTTTATTGAGTTTATTTTTTTAACCAACACCAGTCCTAATCATAAATATCAAATATTCATTAATTTTCAGAATTTTAACCCTTTAAATGACAGGTTTTAGTCATGATTCCACTATGTTTTAAAAACAAAAACACAAATAATTAATTACTTTTATATGCTACCTGCAAAGTATATATTTTTTGTTTTGTTTTTGATGATCACGGCCACAGATATATGTCAATGATTAGCAGCGACATTGATTGTGACAGTACACCTAGTGGAAATAGCACATATTTTTTCCATATACAAAATATGGTAAAATATTTAAAATTATAAATTCCAAGGCAAAAACCCAGAAAGACACCCAGAAATTACATTGCATGTTTTTTATGCTTTGGTGGCTGTGGGATCAAAGATTGCAGTCTGAATGGGTTTAAATGGCGCAAGTTTTTGCACTTAACAGTATGAAAATAACAAATTTGTTTACACAACGTATTTTGGACTTATTGAAGGAGCTGAGCTGGAAGCTCCAGGATTAAACTAAATTACACAACCTTGCCAAAATGTATGCCATATGCATGAACACAGCCAAAATTATTAAAAAAATGAAGAATGAAAAGCGCCCTAAAGGTTAAGGGATCTGTCTGTGTACTCTGTGTTGTCATCTGTTAATGCATATGCTGCAGTTTCCTGCGAACACAGCAGGCCGGCAGTGTTTACCACCGAGCTAATGAAGTAGAAGAAATATGCAGCAGCTTTAATAATTCCCAGGGGCTGATGTGGTCAAAACTAATGAGCAGTCCTAATTTCCAATTACTGATGTGGTCCAATAAGACACACTAAGAGGTTAACCTCAAAGTGTTTAGAGGTTGCTAGGTGTGGTTTTGTTTACAGCTCCGACTGTGACTGTGTCTGGAGGATGGGCATGTGCAAAGGTTTGAGCCAGAGACAATGACCCTTTTTCTTTTAGACCTTTATTATTATTTTCCATTTTATAAAATCTATCAGCACTTATATCATGAGTTAAAGGGAATATTTTTAGAGCTGGACCCTATTTTTTTTTCTTATCTATAAGTCCAGTATTGAGAGAGACATGCAATGTAACCATTGTGCGCCGTCATTTTAACATCAATTAACCATTTTGAAACCTGAGTGAATTGGTTTGATTTCTTACAAAAATATGGAAAAAAAGGCAATGAGTAACTTAACTAGAAATTACCCAAAAATATTAATAATAAGTATAATAAATTATTAAAAATCTACCAAAAAAACCCACTTGAAATTAACATTAAAAAGAAAAGTAAAACATAAATGAATAATAATGATAAATGAAAATATGACAGTGAAAATTTCTTGAACCTAGTTTTAAATAAATCATTATAATAATTATAAATATAATTTTCTTGATATTTTCCCTAATTATTTGATAATTTTCCAATGATTATCTCTCTTAGACAGCGTGCCAACATAGTGAAATCAAAAGAGGCACAACGACACCGTCGACCTCCAGTGTGACATAAAACAGATCTACTGGCAGCCCATTATAAACAATAATAATTTGTCGTCCCTTTTATATCGGGTTCGGACTACACGATATCAGCCTGATTATAGCCCTACACAGTTCAGATGATGTCGGCTTGGATAGTGAACAGTGAGCGGTGAACGTGACAGAAAATTGAATGAAATTTAATTTTCTAGTCTTTTGTGGATGTTTATCGGGTTTCTCCCTCTGCAACAAGGAATTCAAGAGCAGTCAGTGCTTTTGTTAAACGTTGCTGCGGGACTGAAAGTCCTGTAAACATTTTTTTGTAATATTAATCTCAAGAAGAAATGCGATTAATAAAAATTTTAACAGGTTTGTAAAAAAATGTCTTTGACCACCTTGCATTATTGGCCTTTACTCAGTTAGTCTGTACCAAAAAATATTATTGTGTTTATATTGGACAATTGATATTGATATTAAGGTATTTGGTCAAGAATATTTTGATATTTGATTTTCTCTATGTCCCCCAGCCGTTTTCACGTGTACAGCTGCAGCTAAACGTTGCTTTGGTAAATGCAGGCTCATGTTATCAGATGTCGCTCCCGACGAGTAAAAAGGAAGTGTATCGTCTGTAGTGGGTTTAACTGATAACCAGACGCAGACGTTGTAGGTTGTGCATCAGCTGAAGCCACAACAATTTCATAACCGGATATTGTTACAAGGCAGATATATATTTTAATACAGCTTTGGGAGATGTTTTGAACTGATATCTGATACCTCGTGCCAATGTAAAGCTGGGTGAAGGTTTTTTAGTCCCCAAAACTGTTGGAGTTTCCCAGGGAAAAGGCGTTGCACTCAGCTCCCAAACAACTGAAGCGAGTGGTGACCAGGTTTCAAACCAGGGGTCGACAGATCATTGGCCTGTCTGATTATCGGGGCTGACATTTGACATTTTGCCCATTATCTGTATCGGCATTTTATTTTAATGATTGCAGATAAAATTAATTAATTACAAAGTGCAGCATGGTAGGAATTTTTACTTTGTAAAACCTCAGGGAGCTATTTATATTTATTAATTTTTATTTTAATTTTTCACTTGAAGTTGCTGGGAACTTGCTGTCGATGATTTTGCCAAAAGCATTTAAGCAAAGTTTTGCGTTGGAGTTTGTTGTATTCCAAATTTTGACATTTTTATTGTAAATGATTATTGGTTCCAAAATCGGTTATCGGTCTCATTAACAATTATCCGTATCGTATCGGCCCTGAAAAAACAATATCGGTTGACCCCTAACTCAAACATGAAGAAATTATATAATAAAACCACAAAATGTGTCCATACTTCTCGTCTGAAGTAATCCACGTGTCCTGAAGCCCCGACATGCCAAGTTGTTTTGAAAAACGTCACGCCATGTTTTTTTTTTGTTTTTCCGTGTCTGTCGGCCAGTGTTTACATGCTACCTGAAAGCCTCCCCCACACAGAGAGAGACGTCTGGAGTTCGCAGCAGGTCCCTTTGTCAGATTTTGAACTACTGTGTGTGTTGGGGAGGCTTCCAGGTCGACATAAACACTGGCGTGCAGATACCGTGAGCTCTCGTTGATTGTCGAGTGTGCACACGTGAACGTGGCTCCCCACTTGGAGCTACAGGCTATAACAAGGCTAAAAATGTGACACCAGTGATGTTTTAAAAACAACTTGGCTCATCTGGGCTTCAGGACACTTGGATCACTTTGGACAAGCAGTATGGAGACATTTTTTGCGTATTTTGTGTCGTTTGAAGTCACTGTTTGTTTCAATTGTTCAGGAGATGAGTGCGACGCCTTTTCCTCGTGAAACTCCGGCAGTGTTTTGTGGATTATAAAACTTCACCCGACGTGGTAGATGATCAGTAGATGATGCTTGAAATTACATTTTTGGGTGAACTATACCTTTAATGATAATCGTACAGTCTGAGTTCACCACAATAGTTTTAAGTGATGAGAACATCTTAATTTTTTTAAGCTTTCAACCACATGGTCTTTATTACTGGATGGATTGTTTAGTTGTTATATAAATAGAAAAACCCAGCTGTGATTATGAGTTGAATTTTGTTAATAACTGGTGACATTAGATCAGATTAAAATCTGCAAAAAGGACATTAAATTGACCTTGAGTTCACAATATTTATTAACAAGGTTTAAAATGAACCTTTTACGCTCACTACAGATCGTAGTCTGCACTCATTGTACCAACATCTCCCCACTTACAGAACAGAAAGAACCACTGTGCCAAATTATATCAAATCCAAAAATGTATGATTGGAGAACAAAACCTTCTCAAATTAGTCTGTGACCTGATACTGATCCATCTGGGGCTGCCTGACATGGAAAAAACAGAGAGCCTCGGAGCACAAGAGGGCAAAATAATACTGCAGACACTCGCGCTGCTGTTTTGTTTTTTTTTTGTCGTGTTTCCTCAGAGACGGTCGTTGCTAGACGGATTCACCGGCGCTGCTGCATGTGATGAAGGAAGTCAGGAGGGAACACTAAACATTACTGATATCCCGATAAGCTCAGAGGTTTAATGTTGCAGTTCAGAGACAGAAGGATGACAGATGGTTATTGATGAGAGCCTGCTTATTGTCTGTTGTTTTTCCATAAACATGGAGAAATGTATGGTGAGGTTTTTATGTCAGTAAGATGCTGTAATAGTGTACTGTAATAATTTACCTGAAAAGATTTTTCTTCTGTAGAGATATTGGGCCTCATGCAGCAACATGCTCTTAAATTTCTCTCATACTTTCTCTTAATTTTCCGGCTAGAAAAACTATAAGAGAACAAATCTGCCCAA
Source organism: Plectropomus leopardus (assembly GCF_026936395.1). Lineage (NCBI taxonomy): Eukaryota > Metazoa > Chordata > Actinopteri > Perciformes > Serranidae > Plectropomus > Plectropomus leopardus. Next base: position 3,369,834 of record NC_142181.1, on the reverse strand, counting down.
TACTGAATCACACTTGATCGTAAGTCACTGTATCAAGTGAATTGATATTTTTGAGCACCACTGTAGTTTGGTACTCAGCCCAAATAGACACAGCTGTTCAGCTGCCTCGTCCTACAGAGAGCTTCTCGGCCTTTGAAACCCAGATTTCCGTCAGTTTTCTTGGGCTGTGTTCACCTTTCAGAATCTATTAAACCCTTGGAAACAAATTGGTTTGATCTCTTTGAAAAGAAAAAAACACGTGGGGGGAAAATGTAGTGACCAACTTGTCCACAAATTTTAAGAAATTAGAAAAAGATGAAAAAAAATTACCTGAATTTTTTCTTTTTTTTTTTTTAAAAGGGAAGTGGGTTACAAAGAAACTTGAAAATGTCAACAAAACCATTCTTATATATATTATTATTTTATGTAAAAAAATATGTTCCAGAAAAAAAACAGACATATAAAAAATATTTTTTGTACCATTTTGTCTTTTTATTTTGCTTATTTTTAGGTTGTTTTCTTTTTTTTTTTTTTTTTTTTTTACTAATTTCCTTCTTATTTATAGTTTATGGGTCATGTTTTAGTAAGCTGCTCATCGCCTTCTCCTCATGTTTTCGAAGGAAATCAAACAATCAATTTGCTGTGGTTTTAAAGGGTTAAACAACAGCATACGGTTGTTGCGACTGACCCGTCTGTGACCTCCCTCCTCTCCGAGCTCTGAGTCCGGCCTGCAGAGCTGATGAGACCAGTCGGACCCGTGCAGCCGTCAGCGGCGGCCTCTGAGCCGCGTGCACGGAGGGAAACAGTTACAGAGTGAGCCGTCACAAAGCATCAACTCTGTTCGACACTCACTGAATCCAAGTAGCTACTGCTAACAGAGCTATATATATATATATATATATATATGTATATATATATATATTTCTCTCTATATTTCTACCATGCTCATTAGCTATAAAAAGAACGATTCTTCCAGTCTAGTCTCAGTTACTTTCTCTCCGCGTCTGTCTTTGGCTCGCACTAATAGGATTAGAATAATGGAATATCACAAGTGCTTTTGGCAGTGCCAAGCTGCTTAAGCTAATTAAAGCGCCAGAAACTGAGAGTTTTATCCAACAATAGGGATCCTGCGGAATAGAGTGCTAATCAGACCTTAAAGACCCCAGCCTTTGGTCCCGGCGAGGAGACCCGGGGAAGATAACGGGCTTAGCAGATGTAATGGGGATGTCGATAAGGCCCGTCCCTTCTCTCCACGGTTATCTGTTAGCCGTATTCCTTCTCATTTAGATCGCAGATTCTCTGCAAAGAAAGTCTGGGGCAGACGGAGGAGAAAACAGGAAGCGGAGATTGGAGGAGGAATGATTCCTCCCATCAAAAGGGCAGCATACTTTCGAGTGGTTTCCGAAGGTTTAGTTGCAGCTCTTTAAACAGTTCAGTTCAGTGAATACCTCAGACTGCTGAAAATTCCTGGCACTGTCCTCCTCTGTGTGTTGGTATTTTACAGGAAATTCCCGGAGGTGAGCTGTTGTTAGAGCTACACGGTCCGCCAATGCCAGTCTTTTAAATCGTTTCTTTATAGAGAAAGTAATGCTGTTATTTATTTTCTTATTTAAACCAGACAAAAAAGGTATGGCAGGGTTGTTTCCAGCTCATTTCTTAAGGTCAGACTTTGTCCCTGTGTCATACTTACACTGTACTCGTGACACATATAGTTCTGGGCGATATGGCTTTAAAATAATAATGCTATATTTTTAGGCTATAACGTGATACGCAAAAAATATGTTGATGTCTCAAAATATTAAATGAACTACAGTTCACATTCAGACAGTTGTCAGGTTTCCATTAATCCTCAAATTGCGCAAATTGAAATTGTGAATATAGAATACGCCCAATGGAAGCACATCGTTTTTGAAAAACAACTCCCATTTATCTCAAAAAAGTTTTTATGCTTGCATGAGGTGGTATTTCAGGTGATTTGAAAAAGCCATATTTTGCAAAACTGCAATGGAAACACTTTTTTTGCTTCTCTAGGTCACATGATCATGTCTATGTGCTTGTTGGTATGAACTGGCTCCCTCATGATGCAGCAGGAGAAGAGCTGTTATTGCATCACGTAACTCTGAGAAAGTTTAGCGGATCATCCGGAAGTTGGATCCACAGTTACTTTGTGAAATCGCGGACTATCAGCTCCCAGAAATTGCTCATATGTGGACGCTCACACATATGAGGGGCTCGCCTTTCCATTATCGCTCTTAAAACACGCCTAGGTGGCCTTGGATTGGAAATAATGAGCTAGTGCCGTGGCTGCAATAGAAATAAACCTGCCGATGTTTTGAACATCCATCGCCATGGTTACTGGGATGTTATCACCAGAGGAAAAGTTGCAGAACATCACTTAGTGGAAACGCAGTCATCTTGCAATTGTGTTTGACATTTCGAAAATATTGCTTAATTTTGCGCAAATCTGTAATGTAAACCCACCTACTTGTGGCCGAGGCTACAATCTATGGTGCCACCTGCTACTCATTAACCATTCGAACGCACTCACACTCCGATGGCGCAGCATCAGGAGCAATTTTGGGTTTAGTGTCTTACCCATGATAATTTGCACTTTGTTTTATTGGCATTTAACCTTTTTTTATATGAAATAATCTCCTTCATAAGCATTTTATCTGCTTATACATATTTCTTTTTACTCCTTATTTTATCTGTTTATAGAAGCTTCATTCTCTCATCCACATTTTACTTACTTATTTATGACAATGTATTGAACTTTCACCTTTATATTTACATATATATTTTATTTTTTTGTGCTTTAACATTTTTTATGTTCTTAATTTTGGTTATGTCATAAGGGGGCAGAGGGGGGCTACATTGGTTTCTGACCTTTTATTCTGTACATCTTTTTATTTGGGAAGCAATAAATAAAGATTATTATTATTATTTTGAATTATTATTACATACCACCTAAGCCTCATCTGAATGACAGCTTTTCTGGAGGTGTGTTTGGCCAGTAGCTCATGATTACTATGTAACAGATGATTTCAGAGATAAAGGCTGGGATACAGCAGAGAGGTTATTGTCCAAACGTTAAAGCACATGAAAGTCTGCAGTTGGGTGAAACAAGCAGAAGACGCTCTGCCTCTGACATTTCCAGCTCGTTTCAGTGTCACTTCAGGTTCTGGTCGTAATAATAAAATGTCAACCTGTAAGAAAAAAAAAAAAAAAAGGCGGACGTGAACATGCGCTCTTCCTCTGGGCCATTCGTTAACAAATGTCACCTTGTGGCTGTTTACTGTGTGGGAGTGAAGCTCTCACCGCGTGGCCTTGTGGGTTACAGGAAATAGAAAGGATGCTCTTCTGTGGTCGTGTAGGTAGGTTCATATAAATCCTGGAAAATATACGTCTGTGATTCAGCGAAAATGCCAAATATTACAGCGTGGGAGAGAAATTGGCCGTATTTCTGTTGGAGGAAGAGACACTTTATAATGGGAGGGTTGGGTTTGACGATGGGGAGGCTTTTGAGCCGCTGCTGCGACCTGCTGGACGAGGGTTTACGTGATGGATGGAGACAGTCGAAACCGTCGTTTTTTTCACGTAGCTTTACTAGCTTGTCTGTTTGTACTGTAGGAAGATTATCACTGACAAAGCACATAACAAAAACTGTCCGTGAAAAAAAAAAAAGATAACTCTCCACAGCAGAGGGGAAAACAGCTTGTTAATCAACAAGAAATGGCTCAAAAATTACACAAAAAAGTAAAAGTACAAGAAAAAATATAAACAAAGAAAAACACAAGTAAAAGAAACGATCTTAAGAAAGGTTAAGAAAAATTTTGTAAAATAATTTTAAATATTTAATTTTGAGGGCAGCACGGTGGCTTTGTGGTTAGCACTGTTGCCTCACAGCAAGAGGGTCCCTGGTTCGAATCCCGGTTGGTACGGGGTTCGGTCCGGGCGGGGGCCTTTCTGTGTGGAGTTTGCATGTTCTCCCCGTGTTCGCGTGGGTTCTCTCCGGGGTCTCCGGCTTCCTCCCACAGTCCAAAGACATGCAGCTCAGGTTACTTGATGACTCTAAAATTGCCCTTAGGTGTGACTGTGAGTGTGTCTGGTTGTTCATCTATGTGTCGGCCCTGCGATAGTCTGGCGAACTGTCCAGGGTGTACCCCGCCTTCCGCCCGATGACAGCTGGGATTGGCTCCAGCCCCCCCGCGACCCTTACGAGGACAAGCGGTTACAGAAAATGACTGACTGACTGATTTAATTTTGATTATCATAAGTATGTCTCTATTTTAAATGTACTAATTACTGCAATTTACGGTCCATTTCTTGCCAAGTTTCTCTTTGCCTTTTTTCCATGTTTTTGAGACAAATCAAGTCAGTTTGCTCAGAGTTCAAAGAGATAAATACTTTGAAGTGTGTGAATGCAGCACAAAAAAGAGATGTTGATTTAGGTTTCAAAGGGTTAATAAATAAATGTAAAAATGATAATCATGACAAAGAAAAGAAAGATGAATAGACCAAAAAAATCTTACATTTAAGTTTCTGTCTTAAACTTATATTACCACAATTATGCCCTTTAAGTTATTTAACGTGTTGGTATTTTGTACGGCAGAGACTTCCACCGTCTCTGTTGACGACAAACATCATTTTCAGTTATGAGTTTCTTCCGATTTCATTTTTTTTTATTAAAACTCAAAAAATATCTTCAGACCCACTTTTCATTGTGGTCTATAAGATAACAATGTAGTTATGCTGCCTTCAAGCGTTCCCAGGATTGAGCCCTGTTGAACTCCTGTAACCAGGCTGCATGGTTCAGACACCTTTATTCACGCGTTTCCCTAAAGTGTCTCTGATGGTTTGATCAACTTTTAGCATTTTTTGTTGTTTCAACATAAAATGCCTTGCACAGACTCGGGATCCTGTTTGCTTTCAACAAAAACAGATAAAATCTCCTACATATCCTACATATATACATATTTCATTCAGAATTTAGTTATTAATTATTCATCTGTATAATTATTAAGTTGGATATATTTTTTACTAAAACAGCTACAAATCTTCTATCTATTGCATGTTTTCACAAGATGTTTTTATAGTGACCTCTATGATTATCAAGATAAGCATGTTTTTTGACTGAGACAAGGCCGAAATTCTTTGATCCACTTCGCTCATGTCACTGTAGCTGCAGCACAACAAAAGTGGGAAAAACATCAATAAAAAGATTGTAAACAGACAGAAAAGGAAAGCATTTATACGTGTAGCCTTCGAAGCCACATCACAAAAATCGAGGGAAAATGCTGAAATAAACACAATCTCATAAAAACTACAGTATGAGCCGGCAGGACGCTCCGCTTCTGAAACCCTCCTGGTGGGATATATGACGGAGCAAAACAGCGCCGCAGACATAACGCCATCGCACGCTGCTGATGGAATCACGGTGCAAGCTCGTAACACGCTGCAACTTGATTGCAAAAGTCAAAAGATCTGACATCGGTTTCAAACAGTTCATATAATTATACTCTTACGCTTTATTTCCTAGCTCATTCTTATGGTACAGAAAAAAAACTGTATCACATTCAAAACTGTTGAAACGGTGTCTGTTTGCCACCCTGGCCGAGTTGATCTGACGCCCAAGAATCTCATCTGAGGGGATTTGAGAGTTTGGAGAGGATCAGTTTGAGAGAGCACGAGTGCGGCGTGGAATGTGTGTGGCTCATTTACAGTCGCCATTGTAATGCAATCTGTGGTTTGAGTGGAAAAATGTGTAATTGCCGTGCCACTTAATCTGAAAATACATCGTTCTGTCCAATTTTCCCTCTTGACTCACAAAGTCAACCGACTGAAAAGTGTAATGTGTGAAGGAGTAAAAACACAACTCAGATCCACAATCAGCCGACGGCACAATCTGAGTCACAGTGTTTATTATAAATGACGACTGTGCTATTTTTTTAAATTCTTCTTCAGTTTAACTATTTAAAAATCTGAGCAAATTGGCCTGATTTCTTTCAAAAATAAGAGAAGAAGGCAATGAGCAACAAAAGAAGAAATAACCTCAAAATTAGCAAGACATTAGTAAAAAGTACAAGAAAATTTCTTGAAAATTAGCACAAAAAATTGAAATAATAATAGTGATTTATTTAAAAAAAGAAAGTAAAAAAAAATAAATGAACTTTGAAAAAAGTGCTTTAAAAATTATAATAATTCCACAACATAATTTTTAATATGTAATCGTGATTATTATGAATATGGTTTCCCCCCTAGCTTTCAATTTACAATTTTTGGAACATTTCTTGCCTTGTTGCTAATTGCCTTTTTCCCATGTTTTTGAAAGTAGTTGCACCAATTTAATCAGGATTCAAAGGTTTAAATACTTGTGAAAGGCATATGAATGCAGCAAAAGAAATGTTGCTCCAGGTTTTAAAGGGTTAAACAACACGTGCATTCAAAATCCTTCTATAGTAAAATAATAAGTATTGTCAGTACATTGCAGTTCAAGTATCAAAAGTAAATGTAGTAAAATGCCCCCTTTGACTGCAGTAATGTTAACAGACAATTTTCTCTACTTCTCAAAATAAAAAAACAAAACATATCTGCCTTTATTAGACATTATTCGATACCATACGGACCTTTACCTCCGTGTCTCTCTCTCTGTCCCCTCCGTCTGTCTCAGAGTAGTTTGCTGCGTAGCTTTCACATCACATAACACAGTGGATGTTGGCTCTCTGCGCCATAAATCAATAGACTGAATGAAAAAGGCTGAAATGCTCTGCTGGAGACTGGGGATGCTCTGGCAGTCAAGGATGGACACAAATCCTCCAAGGGACACACACACACACACACACACACACACACACACACACACACACACACACACACACACACAAATACACAGCAACTAGCACCATTATGTTGGAATGGAGGCTGCTGAAAGCGGATGTATTTTTCAGTTACTAGCATGTAATTAACTTCAACACAAGAGCTGAAGATATTAAAGAGATTCGTGTTCCTGTCAGGTTGACTCCACCTCTGAAACCACGTTGAGACCCAGATCAACTGGATTCACAACTATCCGGTATAATAACACGGCTGTTTATAGTTGACAGTTAACCCCTTGAAACCAAATTGGCTTGATTTCTTTCAAAAACATGGGGAGAAGGAAATGAGCAAAGAAAGAAGAAATGAGCCAAAAATCAGCAAGAAGTTAGTCAAAAATACAACAAAATTGCCTGGGGAAAAAAAAGGTAAAAAACAAAGTTAACCCCCCCCAGAAACATGGAAAAGACCTGGAAAAAGTGCTTTTGAAAAATAATGATTTCATAACAGCATTTTGAACATATAATTCTGATAAATATAAAAGTTTTGAAAGGATTCGTTCTTCATTGTTACAAGTCAGCCAGCAGAGGATGATTACAGATCCAAACTCAACATTGACCTTTGAAACCTCGTGGCTGGATTTCTTTCAAACACATGGAAGAAAGCAACAAGCATCAAAAGATGAAATGACCCCAAAAAAAGCAAAAAATTGGTTAAAAAGTAAAAGAAAATTACCTGAAAATTAGTGCTTAAAATGATAAAAACCCTGTAATATTTCAATTATGTAATTATGATGATTATAAGTATGTTTTTTTTCTGTTTTTATTCTTTTTACCATTAAATTAATTTTCGAAATCTGCTAATTTTGTGGCACATTTCTTACCAAACTGCTCATTGCTTTTTCCCATGTTTTTGAGGGACATCACACCATTTCAATCAGAGGTCAAAGGTTGAAATAATTGTCAAAAGCATCTGAAAGCAGCGCAAGAAAAGTGATGTTGCTCAAAGGGTTGAGTTGTAGTTTTTTGTAATTTATAACCTTATTAGATTCAGTAGGAAACAGAAAGAGATTTAAATTTGATAAATTGCGATGAAACCCAAACTGTTTCTGTCAAAGGCTCCGACAGTTAACGGCTGATATGTGGTTATTCATAAATGTCTCGTATTGGCTCTTTAAATTAATCTAATCCTTAAATCCCAGACAGAAATAGATTGGTAATGTTCATCTCGGCTCACTGATTCTGGTTTGACTTCTTTGTTCGACTTTAATTTAAAGCTTTCTGAAGCTGCTTTCCTGCTAGTTTCTCTCTCTGTTTAACTCTCTGATGGTCTTTTTCTGTCTCTCTCCTTCAATTTTCTCACTGTCTCTTTTTTTCTCTTTTCTCTCTCTGGAGGCTGTCGCTGTTAAAGCCCTGAACAGGGTGGTCCGGAGTAAAATAATGAAGCTGCTCAGCGCTCAGTTTGATCCGAGCCACAATCACAAAATAAAAGTGCAGCTGGGAGAGCAGCAGAGACGGAAATGGAAAGGGTAGAGAGTACGTCAGCTGTTAAGACAATGTAATTACAAGTAGAAAGCAGAGTCTTAATGAGGGCAGAGAGCTTGTTTATTCACAGAGAGAAGCAGACATATTTCCTCTGTTTATGTGAGAGATAATAAGGAAATGAATGTGGTTTGATGATGTTTGACTCCAGGGATTTGGGACAGAGGACGAACATGCAGAGGGTCCGTTATCATCATTAGGCGTGTTTCCATCAGAGATTTGTACAAAACTTAAGAGATATTTTCGAAATGTCGATAAAACGCAATTGCAAGATGACTGCATTTGCACTGAGTAACCATGGCGATGGATGTTCAAAACATTAGCAGCTTTATTTCTGTTGCAGCCACCGCACTAGCCGTCATTATTTCCAAACCAAGGCCACGTAGGCGTGTTATGGAGCCATGATGGAAAGGCGAGCCTTTTATACGTGGGAGCGGCCACGTATGAGGGATTTCTGGGAGCTGATAGGCCACGATTTCACAGAGGAATTGTGGATTCAAAATTTCCAGATGATCTACTCTGAGAGTGGATCTCCGCTGCTTGCATTTGCTTTGCAGAGCAGCTCAGCTGCAATTTTTCATGATAATTACGTAATCCGTGTATTTTACGACAGATGGAGATTACCTCAGTCATTTTGTTTACCTCAGGATTGCCTATTGTGCTTGTTTACATAAGAACGTCAACAAAATCTGCACCAACATACCAGAAAAAAGCAGCAGGCTTTTCTCAAACATCGTAAGACTCGGCGCATCGATTCTCCCTTTTTTTCTCTACATCCCTTCCAGCTTGCGTGAGTCCAAAGAAAAGTAACAGAGACAACACAGTGTAGCTCACCGGTAGCCTGCAGCAGCACTTTTGTAGCAGTATTTGTGTCTTTCTACTTACTAGACAGCCCAGTTTTATGATTTTTCCAGCCGTGTAGTACTTCTTTAAGTTTTTAAAGCCACACACCATTTAGAAACTGCTCAAAATCGCGTTTATCCAAGTGTATCTCATCACCTATCATAAACTGCATCACGTCCAGTGTATGCATCATGTCATCGCTGTGTTTATGTTGGTGGGGAGATCATTTATTTGTCACGGTTCAGATGAAATTCGAGGCATTTATCCAGAAACCTGGATATCCCCGGGACTCTGATCAGATGTGTCTGTTACTCCTTCACTGGCTTTCTCACACCCTCTCTTTCGCCAAGAAACTGACACACACACACACACACACACACACACACACACAAGGAAATAAGATATTCCTCAGCTCAGTCTTGTCTGCATGCTTATAATTCATAAAAGATCAGAGCTGTGCTCCTTCCCGCAGTCAGCTTTCTAATGTATTTGTAATGACAATGAAGAGACATGCCTTTTGAGCCTCTCTCTCTCTCTGTGTGTGTGTGTGTGTGTGTGTGTGTGTGTGTGTGTGTGTGTTTGACTGAAAAAGAGACACACACACACACACAGATTTTTGTACCCCACTGGGAGTCTTTTTTGGTCTGGATGTCGAATATATTCTGACTCAGCCGTGGAGCTCAGTATGCGAAGACATAAAAACGTAATCAGGACAGTCCTCATAACCACAGTCTTTTGTCGTCATCCTCTCGCTCACCGCCCTGGGGACAGCACCGTCCAGCTTTACTCTGCACGTGACGGTGTCCTCTATCAAAATAAAAAGTCAGGACTTCCAGAGAGTCACGAGACCTTCTCTGGTTCCTGTGTCTTATTGTCTTCCAACATCAACAGGATTTTTAGAGATGCTTGAAAAAAATTGTTCCACATTTGTTCTGTGGGATTTTAACCCTTCGAGCTGACTCACTGAATTCCTTCTGCAGTGTCAGATGAAGCTTTTATGTCAACTCCAACTCTGAGCTACTGCGAAACAAAAAAACATCACAGCACACGTTACAAGATTGGCTCCCTCTGAAATGTTTGAGGGTTTGACATGAAGGATGAATGAACTGTTCTGTCTCTGTGTCCTCTGTCTCCGCAGAAGCTGTTTGGAAGTCACGAGCCTTCATCTGTTCAGCTCTGGGTCTCCTACAACCGCCAGCCGATGAAAGCTGCCCAGTTTATGACCCGACACCCAATCACAGTGAGTCTGAAGGCGCTATCCATTGTTATTATTATTATTATTATTATTATTATTATTATTATTATTATTATGTCCCCAGAAACACAGAAGTGTCCATAGTATTAAAAAGACAACATAGGTTATATATATATATATATATATATATATGTATATATATATATATATATATATATATATATAAATATATAGAAAGGGACCACAAGGGACTGCACAGGAGTACCAGGAGCGTGCGCTCTGACCCGCTGACTGCTGCTGGATGAAGTTATGTGAAGGTCTATTTGTGCCTGCCATGTCCGACCGCACTGTCTCCGGCGCTCCGTCAGAAATGTCCAACCGCGCCCGTTATGGTCTGACTGCACTCCTTCCAGCGCTCTGTTGGAGATTTCAGACCGCGATCTCTCAGGCGCTCCCTCTGAGAAGTCTGACCGCACTCACCCCGCGCTTCGTCGGAGATGTCCGACCGCGCTTGTTCCGGTGCTCTGTTGGAGATGTCCGACCGCGCTCGCTCAGCGCTCTGTCCTGTATACCAGACCGCGCTGTCACCGGCGCTCTGTCGGAGATGTCCGACCGCGCTCGCTCCGCGCTTCGTCGGAGATGTCTGACCGCGCTCGCTCCGCGCTCTGTCCTGGATACCAGACCGCGCTGTCACCGGCGCTCCGTCGGAGATGTCCGACCGCGCTCGCGTATTTCTGTACACACCCTCCTCTCACTCATACAGGGCTCTGGGAAGACGTTTCTAGTTAGTTGCTGTGATAAGAGCTGCATTTTGTGTATGAATACAATCAACAGGATAGTCCTCTTAAATATGAATGGATTTTAATGGTTTAACACAAAGTATTTTAACCTCAAAAATACATCACAGTATTTAAACCTTAGGCCACACACACACACACACACACACACACACACACACACACACACACTCACACAAACGCAAACACGCATCGTATTCAACTGGTTCAGGAATTCAGGGAATAATAAGATAAACTCAACAGACAGGCCAAACAGAGAAAGGTCTACAACAGCCAAACCAAGAGGCAAGAAAATGTGTATAAAGTTAAAGTTTTAAAACAACTTTAGAAAATGTAAGAATAAAAGCAATACGAGACGATAAAGATAATATAATATAAGAAGATCACATCAGAGGGGATAAAACAGAGATACAAAAATAAAAACAGATAAACAACAAGTAAATGAACAAGCAAATCTAAAACATGAATGTAAGAACACGACATCAGAAGGAAAAGGATAAATAGAGTAAGAGCAGCAAAGCAAATGAATAGAGGAAGGGAGATTAAAAATGAATAAATGAATAAATAAATAACGGTGTGATCACATAAAAGCAAGTCTGTGAAAGTGAGTTTTAAGAAGTGATTTAAAAGTCGTCACCGATTCTGCGAGCCTGATCTCCTCGGGCAGACCCGACTGTCAAGACTGTGATCCCCAAATGATCATTGAATTCATGAGCTTGTTTAAAAAGTGATCGGATCATTCTCGAGCGAGATGAGTCAAAGTCAGCGTCACAGCACGTCCACAGCTCCGCTTCCCTCCGTCTGTTTCAGTGCACTGTGAAGTGCTTGAAATAAGCAAACTGCAAATGTGCAGTGTGGCTCCCATTTCTAAAAATATGTGACACAATCGACAGCTACATTTTGGTGGGAGAACTGCCTACGCTACACTGCGCAGTATACAAGTCTGTATTTACAGCGTGATATCCAGTCTTCACACATCATCAATTACTTAATTTAATTTTTCATTTTCATTTTACTAGCGCACAAGATTTGATCAAAACAAGTAGATAATAACGAACATGAGGAGAATTGTGCAGGAGAGGTTAAAGAAACCCGAAGGGTCCTCTAAAATTTACAATCTAGAGTCTCAAATTCAAACACTAATTCTGTCCTGAATATGACAATAAAATAACCAACAAACAGTTAGTTATAACAACCATCATTACAGCTAATACATGAACTACAGCACAGATATTTTCATGTTACAGTTAAATGAGAATAATGAAGTTTTAATAAAGTGAGGACAGTTTCAGTCCTCTGTATTTCAAAGCATTGAGGACAGAGTTGTGCAGTAATAGGGAATATAAATGTCCTCTGTTTGTCTTTGTGGATATCAGAGTTAATTAAAAAAGACCTTTATACATCTTATACATAAAAACTGATCAAGTTCGATATTAAAAATGGACAGGAGATGAAGCCGAGACAAATGACCTCTTTCTTGTACTTTTCCTAACAGGAGTACTACATAGCAGACGCGTCAGAGGACCAAGTGTTTGTGTGTGTGAACCACCTGAACAACGTCACACACCTTTACATCTCGGACACGCAGGGTCTGTCCTTCTCCCTGTCCCTGGAAAATGTTCTGTACTACAGTCCTGAGGGCTCCGGCAGCAACACGCTCATCAGGTACTGGGCACGCATGCATGCACACACACATACGTAAATGCACGCAGACACACGCACACACACACACACTCTAAGATGTATGAAAAACCTGTTAGGCTGGTTAGAAAACAGTTTAGTGAGAATTTACCATCAGTATCACTAAATACACATGAAACATTTTGAATAAAAACCTCAGAATAATAAATATCTTTATTGTCATTGTGCATGCACGACGAAACTGGATGCAATCCCGTAAAGTGCGAAACATATTCAATATATACAGATAAAAAATACATTTAAAAGCACCGTAGACGGCTCTTTCTCCGTTTCTACATCCACCAGCTCCTCCTGGATGATGCTGAGGTGTTGCAATGCCAGATGGGATATATAATCTCTCCATCACATCTCGGGTGCACTCACAGTTGTGTGTGCCTGGAATAACTTTACAGGCCGGCTGCCTAATCAGATGCATGAGCCACTTTAATGCAGAGGAGCAGGATGTCTGAGCTCCAGAACCCAGCTCAGTAATCCCCGACCTTTTTTAACCTCAAGACCCAGATTTAAGGTCTGAAAATGGTCCCAAAACAAGCTTTTTAAGGTATAGACATTTGTTAAATGTTAGCCTCACCTGAGCAAATTGCCTTGATTTCCCTCAAAACGTCATGGCAGCTGGAGAAGAAATGACCTATAGATTAGCAAGAAATGTAAAAAGTACCTAAAAAATACCTGGAAATAAGCCCCAAATAACCCAACTTCTTAAAAAACAATTCTGGTAAGAAGTTATTTATAAATTGTAAGCAAGAAATTGGTTTTAGAAAATGTTTTTTTTACATATCTGGTGAAAAATGTTTAGGGAAAAAAACAGCTAGGGGAATCTATGTTTCTATGTTTCTAATCTCATAATAACATATTTAAACTTGTGTTACAGAATCATAATACTTTTAAGCATTTTTTCCAGGTAATTTTCTTTTTTTTTTTTTTTAAAAAAATGTTATTTTTATTTTTTATTTCAATTTTTTTATTAATTAATAATGATTAATTTTTAACTTTCTGGGTCTTTGTTTCAAAATGAATTTTAAGGCGATTTTTTTAAAGGTCCTTTTTGCTACTTTCATGCTAATTTTTGGGTAATTTCTTCTTTCGTTTCTCATTGCCTTCTTCCTCTGTTATTGAAAGGAATCAAGCCAATTTGCTCGGGTTTCAAAGGGTTAAAAGTCCAGTTTTAGTCGGACTAACACGATAATTCAACTTTTTCTAACATCATGTAAACCTACTGAGTAACTCAGTGGCCTGATGCACACAGATCGATTTTTAAGACAAATTTAGGGAAAAAGCTCTAGAAAAGCTTGAGTTTGGGTCGCCTCACTAAACTATTCCCTAGTTCAAGGATGAATTTCTTAAAACATATGTAATTGGATTTATATCAGTTGCTTATTTGCTCCTTTTACCCTCGTATAAGAAATGAATCGTGCTTAAGCAAATTACAGCAGCATTTAAAAATGAACCTGATGAGTACCTGCAGTCCAATTTCAACACAACCTGCAGGCTTGCTAGTAATTGACTTGTTCCCATAGCAACCTCAGAAACTGACAGGAAGACCTGTAGTACTCCTTACAAATGCTTGAAAACACTGATAATACAAAGGCTGTACAAACGAGGACGAGTAATGCTTCTTTATCTAATAAAAGAGCATCTATCGATCTGACGCCACAACTCTGTCCGACCTCCGAGGTCAGCTTGCGTTCTTTTTCTACTTCGTCTTCTCCACAATCGCATCAGGAAGACGCCGTGTAATTTTGGCAGAAGCAGTCACAGCGGTGTCTCAGGTGTTTGCCTGCCAAAGATGACTGTTTCCGTGTATCTGACACTGTGTCTTCTGTTAATGAAATGAGCTGTGCCTTCTGTTTATGTAAATGGAAGCTTCCGGTGAAAATGTGCGTTTTTTATGGATGCACGCAGTCCTCTTACATCATGTCTGGGCAATGAAATTCAGGCTTCCTGTTTGGCTCTCTCTGCTGTGTGTAAGGTTGCCTCCTACAGCTTTTATTTTAAAATGCTGATGCATTGAGTTTACCTGCGTTTGCCCTCCAGTGTTCTCGAGCCAAGTGAACAAGAACATTAACAGGGAAACCAGCGACTTAAACAAGAGCAGTGAATCAGCAAAACTTTTTCTGTTAAAGGAAAACTAAAGGAAAAGTTAGCATTTTCTCGAATGCCTCCATGGTGAATAAAGAATCTAAAAATGTAGAAAATTCTTGATGAATTTAGCTCATAGGGGTCCGTGTTTAATAACAGCTATACCAAAACGCAGATTTACAAACCCTCACGCAACTTACGCAGTAAAATATAAGTCTCAATTATCCAGTCATACGCTCAGTATTTCATAAACATACATCTTCATGGAAACACTAACACATACAGTACCTGTAGCACGATTGGGAAAGCATGTGCGTTGAAAAACTGAGACAGTTTATGCCAACACGTGGACTTCCACGTCTGCATATTACGCGTTAGGTATCCTTCTGCGTCTGCTGTTGACGTTCAGGGATGTTGCTGCCATGATGTCAACACAAGCACATGGTGCACGTTGTTATGTTTAGGCAACGAAAGCAGGAGAAAACCAACGCCGGACGTCTTCTGTTTACGCAGGAGAGACACATGATAACTTGTTGAAAAAAAACAAAAACATTTAGACGGTAAGCAAACACCAACCTTTCGAGTGAAAGTCCAGGGTTTGTCAGATCCATCCACCACCCCTCCACCCTATAGGGACCTTTGTACTCCTAAGTTGTTACCATCAGCGTTTCAACCTGACGCCATCCAGTGACGCATCGTGCAGACGTGCACTGAGCCATAGCTACGGAAACATTATAAGTAATACAAATATAAACATTTCTACCACCCAAAACACACTGAAACTGTTATGTAAGCCTAAATAAACCAGAACCTTCATTATATTTCATAAACCAACACAAACATTATTACAAAGTATAAAATGTGTGATCAAGTGGCTCTTACAGGTGACATATGCCTTCTTGTGTTTCAGGTACTTTGCTAATGAGCCTTTTGCGGACCTGCACCGTGTGGAGGGGCTGCGAGGAGTCTTCATCGCCACGCTCATCAATGGTTCGGTTAGCGAGGACAACATGCGATCCGTCATCACTTTTGATAAGGGGGGGACGTGGGAGCTGCTTCAGCCGCCTGCTGCCGACAGTCTGGGAGGAACTGTGGACTGCCAGGTACACCAGCTGTCCCAGATCTTTCACACCAGATCTTTCACACTGGAACAGCCATGAGGGTCATTTGGACCGTTTTCACATTTATGCGTCATTCATGCGTTGTTTAATTTAAAAATACAGTGCTGCTTTTCCAATTTTTCATTTAAAATGTGATGTATACAAATTGCACAAAAGGCAAAGAATATGTGAACTTTTTAAACTATTTTGGCCACAGGCGGTCACAATGACTGCACAGATTTCGCCGCGGTTAAATTGATACATTTTAGCTTTGTGGCTGCTGCATGTTGGTTTCTTGGCAGTTATCATGTTCTCCGTCAAAAGTAAAACTTTGAAAGCGCCCATATCAAGCTGAAAACGAGTTATGGCTCTAACATTTTGACACCAGGGTCTTTGACCGAGGCTTTGACAAATAGCAAAGTTTAAAACCTTTTTATGTTATTTTTTGTCCAATTAAAAAAAAAACAAAAACGTAAGAATGACAAAGACATGGACTGCAGGGAGAGACAGAAAACCCACTGGACTTTTTTGGAGCCTTCACCTAAATAATGTAAAAAATTAAAAAAGTTAAGCTATACAGAACACATCTTCCATAAATGATATAACCAGATGGCACAAAAAATATATGAAAAATGATAGCAAAAAAAAGTCTAATTAAACTTGATTAAAATGCACATTTTGGCGTTATTTCATAAAAAAGTCCTAAAACAATAAATGCATTACTCTCTTTGTTGGGTATTTATCATGAGAGGATTTAGAGTTTGGAATCTGCACCTTCTAGTGTTTATGATTGCAGCTGTTTGTTTGCACATCAGCATTTGAATCCTCGTTGTCATACATTGTTATTTTCATGGATATGATTCTTATCCAGTCCCAATGTGAGGTCTTATCTGTTGCACAGTGTTTTGCGCAGATGCAAGCTGTGTCTCCACGGAGACCTCTGCTTCCTACAACAAAGCTGCTGTTGAGAATAATGTGGCTCAGAATCGCAGGTGTCTGATTGTCTTTGAGAGGCAAGCTTCACTTTCTGTTTCTAGCACTTACTTTTGCTGTCCAGTAGTTGACCTACTGCATGTCTGGTGATGTAAGTGGGTGGAAAATCAGAGAGAAGAGCTTAGAAACATCTTAACAACATCATGACTTCCCTCTCCTCCTCTCCTCCTCTCCTCCTCTCCTCCTCTCCTCCTCCTCTCCCCCTCAGCTCAGTAAAGGTTGCTCTCTCCACCTGGCTCAGCGTTGGAGCCAGCTGTTCAACATCCAGCTGAGGAGGATGCCCATTTTATCCAAGGACTCGGCACCAGGACTCATCATGGCCACAGGTGAGGCACCAAGCAGCAACATCACTGATGAAGGCCGCGTTTCAAGAAAGTCAAAATGCTGAAAAATCCTGTTTGAGTCGAAATAGCTCGATTTGTTGCCTCCTCATTTGAACTTCATTGTTTGGCCATCGTTTTTCGGACCATGTGAATTAGATGAATTTTAGTGGTTTGGATCACAGATTGTGCTTTTCAATTTTTTTAATTTAGATTATTTTTTTTGGGCTATTTGCCTTTATTTGACAGGACAGCTCTGTATTCAGAACAATGAAAAATCTGTGAAGCAGCTCTTCAGCGGTGTGTGGCATTATAAACTACCCTTGTCATAAATACTATTCCTAAAAAGTTATTTTTTACTTTATTTTGGAGAAAAGGGTTGATTTTTCTGAGCTTTGTAACACGGATAAATGCATCACGTTATTTGGAGCAGAAGCCACAATGTCACCACAATGGCAGACCAGCTGCAGGTGTTGCAAATTTGCATAACTGCTACAATTCAGGCAAATATTTCCCATTTTTGTGCTGTTTAATTGTCTCGCCTCTGGTCTAAAGGCATCAACTATTACAAGAAATCTTTGGGATCTGTGTGATGGACAGAAAAGAGAGTCATTTTCACTTATTTTGGAGTGTCTGTTAGCCAAGACACATGCAAAGACTTTGGGTGCCATCTGTTGGACGGTCACACTGATAGAGCCAGAGCCAGGCGAGCTTGTGTTACTTTTACAGCCACTTCCTCTCGTTCTGATAACACAGATATGTTACTCAGGAAACAAGCACTACAAAACCCACTCATCTTCCTCTGTGGTAATGGAGCTGCCTTTGTACCTTTCTGCACCTTCCTGTGTGACCCAAAACACAGGAAACACGGTTACAGTCTGCGGAGAAGCTGCTTGATACTTCTTGTGTCTGAAGTGTTTGCGTCTCTGTCGATACCTCAGCAGAAAATCAAAAGTCATAAGCAAAGGGAGAATTGTTTCAGCGTGTTGCGGACGGATGAATTCATCAGAGTGAGGAGTTTGTGGTCCTCGCCGCTGAGGCCGAGTTTCTGCAGATGAAGCCTCTTCACAGCTGCTGGAAAGCATTGATTTGTTGATACTCTCCAGTGTCTGGGAGACTGCTTCCCCTGCACCCAGCCAGTCCCTCTAATTAAATTCTTATTAGATAATGTGCATGGAGAGAGAGAGACAGAAAGAGAGAGCACGGAAAGAGTGAGAGAGAGAGGACTGGCAATCGGCGGCTCCGTTCGCTTCGTTATCGCTCTCACACAGATGGGCTAATTACTGCTGCAGCACCCAGCGGGCACTTGACAGGGTCAAACACACTCATGAATACAGGCAGGCATATACAAACTGCACGGACGCGTTTACATACACAGCAGCCCGAATAAACTCCTCATATATTCCTCTTCACGTCTGACCAACATGTCATTAGAGATGACTGTTATTAACCCTTTAATAGTCACTCAAAGAAGTGCCTTTGCAAAAAACGATATATGACATTTTAGACTGTAGGATATGTTAACGAAATGCATCAGTTTATTAATGAAAAAAAACTTTTTCCCAGTATAATGCATTGTTAAAAGTGCAAAAGTCATGTAAAACGTAAACTGTAAGTGCAGCTCGACTGAGGAATACAGCTGTGAAACAATAACTGTAGTTGCATTTAAAGTAACGAGCGGAGCTGTCGTCAACTGGAGTCACGTTTGAGTTGTCTTCATTTTACTTGGTTCACTTCACTGTGTGTGTGTGTGTGTGTGTGTGTGGGTGGAGCTCAGTGTTGACACAGATAACAGGGGAGATGCTACAGTGTTACAACACATAACAAAAAAACATTCAAATATGCTGGTAGAAGAAGGAAAGGGGAGTTGACTGCTGAAAGTTGTGTCTTTGCTGGCTCAACAGCTGTTTGATAAATTCCTATTAAACACATTCAGAGAGGGTTTGAAATACTATTTTTATTCTTGCTTATCTTTTTGGCACTTGTGATTTTCCAACGACACAGCTTGAAACCTCTTTGGAGAATACCAAAAATTCCTCTGCACCCAAAAACACTCATCAGTAGGCGTGTTTCCCTTAACCCTCAAATTGCACAAATTGGGGATATAAAATACGCCGATTTCTAAAAAAACTCCCATTTATCACAAAATGTGTTTTTATGCTCACATGAGGTGCTATTTAAGGCAATTTGAAAAGGCCATATTTCACAGAACTGCAATGGAAACACTCATGATGCAGCAGGAGCTACAAGAGCTGTTATTGCATCACATAACTTCTTAAAAGTTGATCATGTGGAAGTTTTAAATCCACAATTACTCTGTAAAATTGTGGACTTTCAGCTCCCAGAAATCCGACTCAAATGTGGCCGCTCCTACGTATAAGGGTCTCGCCTTTCCGTTATCACTCGCATAACACACCTGCGTGGCCTTGGATTGAAAATAATGACAGCTAGTGCGGTGGCTGCAATAGAAATAAAGCTGCTAAAGTTTTCAAGATCCATCACCATGCTTTGGAATATTATCACGAGAGAAGTCGCATAACATCGCTCACGCAGTCATCTCGCAGTTGGGTTTTATCGACATTTAGAAAATGTAATTTTTGCACAAATCTGAAATGAAAACCTGCAACCAGCATGTAAAGTTGCTCTTCAGATCGTCACGATGATAGGACTGTAGTTAGACGTGTGCACGGTGACGGCATCTTTGTGCCCGTTTCATATCTGCACAGTGGCAGCGAATCTTTGGAACGTTTGCTAATTGTCTGGAGTCCCTGGCTCCTCTTGTAATGATATTTAATGAGAGTCATTAGCCCGTTTTACACAGAGACGGAGCGCAATTCATTTCCAAGGAAGCATTCGAGTCCTCGACAGGGACACCGTGTTACCCTCATTTTAATCTGAGCTGCTTGAAATCATTCACCCTGAAGTGAGAGTTGATTAACAGGATCGATGTGTGCAGATGTGTCAAAGGCACACACTGCTGCTATCAATCAGCCCGTCCATAAATTCCATTGTTCTTGATGGATGGAAGGATAGATGCATGTTGGAGGTGGATGTGTGTGTGTGTGTGTGTGTGTGTGTGTGTGTGTGTGTGTGTGTGTGTGTGTGTGTGTGTGTGTGTCCCTCTGCAGAGTGGGGAAATGTTTTCAGAGCTCACACATGAAAACTCATCAGCTGTGTGACAGTATCTATGTCAGCATTTAATCTTCCTCAAAATTCATCTTCACTCTCTCTGTCTTTTGTTGCTCGTTTTCTTTTTTTCGCGGCGTAATAAACTTCGCTTCCAATGTCTATCTTCGGCATCTCCTCTTCATTCTCACCCGGTTGTTGTTTCTTTTGTTCCTTTGTGTTTTCTTATAAAGTCTCCAATGAAAAGTGCGAGTCTACAGTCATACAGACCGCTGTCTGAGGCTGTGCCGAGCTAATTGCCATCATCCGAATTAATCACAAAGATGATTCCAGCAATTGATGATTAGTAATAAACACAAAGTACAGCCGAGGCTGACGGAAATGTAATTAGTTTTCTAGGTATTTGGTCATAAACCAATGACGTTTCTGTCAGTCTGCATCAAAAAATTGTTTTGTCGACTGATATTTCCATCTCTCTGCTAGTTTGGCTCTTAATGATGTCGTCTCGTTTTAACATAATATCAAATGAGATGTTCACTTTTAGAAATAAAGGTGCTCACCAGAACCATATATTTTTGGCTTATCCTCATTCGAGAAACATTTCTGGATCCTGGTTGAAGCTTTTATAAAAGTAGTACATGCATGTAACCCTTTCATACCCTTTTTCCGTCAGATCAGCTCTGGTTCTTGCACTGGTTCAGTTTCAGGATTTTTGGAACTTGGTGCTATCTGGCGAACTAGCCTGCATTTCTACCAGTTTTGAGCAGATGTATTGTAATTATGGATGTAAGTTTATAAGTTTATTCTTTATATATAATATAGCACATTTTGCAGACGCTGGTCACAAAGTGCTGTAAAAAATATAGATAAATTTTAAAAAAAGTTTTTTAAATAAATCAAAATAATACCCAGATAAAACGTACAGTGAGAGCAGATAAAAACACATGATTAAAACATAAAATACAATATGCCACCCAAACGCCTGTCTGAGCAGTAAGGCTTTTAACTGCTTTGGCTTTAGCTTTAACACTCAAAACATTAACGCACAAATTACGGAGCTTGTCACTTGTTTTGTGCTGTATGTTTCCATGTTATTCACAAAATAGGAAATTGAAAAAAAGTATTTAATCAATGAAAACACTTCTCTTGAGTGTCCAGCAGCAATTATAACCTAACTTTCAAAATTCTGTAAAAAAAAAAAAAAATTATGGAGCTTAATTGTATCGCAATCAACGCATTAACACTGACAGCTGTAGTTAGAAAACAATGCAAAATGGCAATATTTGTAATGATTTGGTGATAATATCATTAAATCTTACTGGAGCTTTGCACCAGTTATTACCATTAAATGTCTCTTAACATGCTCATAACATGAAAAATGATTTTATAAAGGTTACCAAGGAGTTTTACTCTAACACCACCCTCACTTACTTCACCACTACTGCTAAACCACACTCCAAAAACAACAAATCTACAAATTTCACAGTTTTCTTTGCTTTGCAGTGAACATTATAGTCGTGGCTGTAAACTCTTTCAAAATAGAGAAAGTTAATTTTCCATTTTTGTGTTTGATTTCATTGTGTTTCTTTGTGAACTGCTTATGTCGATGTGCCTCATTCAGTAACAACACACTGTCAAAGGAAAGTATTTGTCGGTGTATACAAAGGCCACATGCATGAAAAGATACAGAATGCTGTGGTTTTCAGTTCTTTGGTTTCAGATTTTTCCATATGTGAAAGCAAAAGCAGAGGCTGCATCAAGTCTGCAGTGTTCAGGGAAACCCCCCTCTTACAATGTGTGTGTGTAAAATGCCTTTTTGTCCTCTGATTGCAGGATCTGTCGGCAGGAACTTGGCGAACAAGCCTAATGTGTATGTATCCAGCAGCGCCGGAGCTCGGTGGAGAGAGGTCAGTCCAAAGTCTGACGCACATGACAAGAAAAACACAGCTTGTAAAACGGAGTCACAAGCAGCTCGTCTCTCAAACAGAGCTCCCAGCATGTCACAGTGAATTTCATTTGACTGTATGTTTAAGCCCCCAGGCATTATGGACTTTTTGCACTATTCGCTTGCACTAACATTTTCTGTAGTTGTGGGAAACATATTGAGAAGTAGCTGAAAACAAGCATCAGTTCGGAATTTAATATTTGTTTGTTTGTAGTCATGCTCGTATTTACCCAAGTGCCAGGGTTCCCACGGTCAAGGAAAAACCTGGAAAAGTCATAGAATCTCACATTCTCATTTTCTAGACCTGGAAAAGTTACAGAATTAGTAAAAATCATTAAAAGTTTTGGAAAAGTCGTTGAATTTTTAGTAAAAAAATAATTTTGACATTAATGTCCAGGTGATAACCTTTCACTTGGCACATTTTTTTCATCAAGTTAGCTGTTGGCGCAACGTAACTCTAACCCCTAAATTCCACCGGGTCCGTCAGCATCGCGTAACCGCCACTGGACAGCAAAGTCTATTTGGGCTGGAGACGGGCAGCAGCCGCTCCTGGTGGAATATAGAGCCACGTGGGTGACGGAGCAAAACAGCGCTGCAGACATAATGTCATCGAAACGCTGCTGGTAGAATCAAGGCCTAATATGTGTGGACTTAAGGCTGCGTGGTATATCGGTTCAGCATCGACATTGTGATGCAAAATTGTTACACCGAAAGCTACGTCAATTATTGTAGACAACTTATTTGCTGCTTGTTAAGAATGAAAAACACATTTTCTATAATTAATACCAGCCAAGCTTTCCCCTTTAAGACAGGTTATGTGTGTATGTGATGTAGTGTGGCAGCATTTATTATGAAAATCAAGATACTCCTGAATGTGTATTTTGACTCATAGAAAGTTATCTTTTAATGCTAATTTTAGAGCTTGTGTTTTTACTGTGGACTTTCTTGGCCAGGTCTGCCTTGGAAAAGAAATTCTTAATCTCAATGGGACCATCTGGTTGAATACAATACAATACAAGAAAAAAAAGAAAAAAGAAACCAGGCCGACAAGTGCTGTAGACATAGTGACAAGCATGCTTCTCCGAAATGGAAATTTGGGTCCTTGAAAAGTAATTGAGAAGTTTTGAAATTTTGTCCATGAAAATGTGTGGGAAACCTGAAGTGCGAAGTACCTTTTGTAGCCTGTTGTGTATATTATGTTTCAATAGTTTACTGAATGCTCTCTCTGTTCATCAGGCACTCGCAGGCCCTCATTTCTACACATGGGGAGACCATGGCGGTATCCTGATGGCGATCGCTCAAGGAGGCTCCACCACACATCTCAAGTAAGTCCAAGTGACCCGTTTAACTGTTCCTCCAGGACAAAAAAAAATCTGATATCAGCTCAGAAGCCAAATCTGTCATTCAGTTGTTTCTCTATAAACAAAACAGTTTGTAACATAAAACCCTGAGAGGCTGCTTTGCGACTGGATGCCTTCCATTTAAAATCCCCCAAACAGCTTGAGGAAATCTGGGGAGTGAAGCACATAAACGGCACCTGCCCCAGTGGATGTGCTCATTAGTCAGCAGGAGCAGATTGCGTGAATGCGAAGCAGCTTGTTGTAGAGAAAAAAGGCAAATAAAACCACCGCTCGAGTCAACAGAGGTGTAATATAACACCCCACAGCCAACGGCAACATTGCAGGCTATTCATAATCACCTGCAGGTGATACAGTTTTTATGTGAAAACAGTTGACCTCGTTTACATGCAGAGAGAGCTTACTTCCCGTACTCTGGTTACTCAGTAACCTGGTTTTGCCTTCATAAATACAAATAAATGGGTTAAATCACTGGATGCCTGATATTTATTACCCCATATGTGTTTTTAAGCCTCATGACCAGAGGCATCATGTTTTAGTTGTCCATCTGTCCGTCCCATCCTCGTGAACACAATATCTCAAGAACACCTTTGATGGAAATTCTTCAGATTTAGCACAAACATCCACTTGGACGTAAGGATAAACTTATTAGATTTTGGTGGTCATGGATCAAATGTCAAGGTCATTGTAACCTTGTTTATCGTATTCTTATAAATCCAATATCTTAAGATGATTTCTTCAAATTTGGCACAAATGTCCACTTGGACTCAACAATGAACTGATTGTGTTTTAGCGGTCAAAGGTCAAGGTCTGTGGCCTTGTCTGTCTCATTCTTATGACCGCGATATCTTAAGAACACCTAAAAATAATTCCTTCAAATTTGCCACAAATGTCCACTTGGACTCCACAATAAACCGATTAGTTTTTGGTGGTCATAGGTCGGAGGTCAAGGTAACTGTGAACTTTTATCTGTTCATTCTCATGACCATGATGTCTCAAGATCCCTTCACGTGAATTTTTCCCTTTCATGTG
This sequence comes from Plectropomus leopardus, assembly GCF_026936395.1. NCBI lineage: Eukaryota > Metazoa > Chordata > Actinopteri > Perciformes > Serranidae > Plectropomus > Plectropomus leopardus. The sequence continues at coordinate 3,345,012 of NC_142181.1, read as the reverse complement.
AACTCATTAGCTTTTGGTGTTCAAAGGTCAAGGTCACTGAGACTTTGAGTCCATCTCATTCTTGTGAACGCAATATCTGTAGAGGGCCTTGAGGGAGTTCCCTCTAATTTGGCACAAACGTTCACTTGGACTTTGAACAACAACTGAACAACTGAACAATGAAGTAGTTTTAGTAGTTTTAGTGGTCATAGGTCAAAGGTCACTGTGACCTTGTCTGTCTCATTCTTTTCAATGCAGTATCGTAAGAACACCTTAAGAGGATTTCTTCAAATGTGGCACAAACGTCCACTTGGACTCAACCCTAAACTGATTAGATTTTGATAATAATACATCAAAGGCCATGGTCACTGGCACCTTGCAGCTGCATCATTCTTGTAGACACGATATCTCAAGAACAACTGAAGAGAATTTTTTCAAATTTGACACAAATGTACACTTAGACCTCAAAATAAAGTTTTTGGTGTTCAGGGGTCAAGGTCATTGGGACTTTGCGTCCATCTCTTTCTTGAGAACGTAATATCTCAAAAAGGCCTAGAGGGAATTTCCTCAAATTCAAATGTTAACTCAAGATCACAGGTCAAAAGTCAAGGTCACCTCACAAAACAATATTTTAGGCCATAACTCAAAAATTGATATGGTAATTATGACAAAATTTCACATAGATGTGATAAAATTATCAAGTAATGACATTTTATATCCAAAAAGTCAAAGGTCAACGGTGACATCATGACGTTATTCAAAAACAGTTTTCTGGCCGTTACTCGGCGTCATATCTCAGGAACAGAAGAGGAGACGTTTGGTGAACTGGTGACAGTAATCTGTGAACTCTGCTGACTGTAAAGCTCTTCGGTGTGTTTTGATGTTGTTTAGATGATGTTATGCATCATCTAAATAACATTTGTATTTGCATTTGCAACATTTGCATTTGTTCAATTAAATAATGAGTGTGTGGGCTGCGTTAAGAAAGGAAATTGTGGTTACTGATTAATTAAAAAGAACGGATAGAGTGTCTCAGCAGCAAACAGGAAACATCAGAAAAATGATCATTGCTTCTTAAAATTATGTTAAAAATTGTCCATGTCTCCGTCAGGTTCAGCACCAATGAAGGCGAGACGTGGACGGACTTTAAGTTCTCGGACAGGGAGGTGTACATCTACCAGCTGCTGACCGAACCCGGAGAGAAGAGCACCATCTTCACCATCTTTGGTTCCTACGCCGACCAGAGACACAGCTGGCTCATCCTGCAGGTCAACACCTCCGACGTCCTCGGTAGGTTGAAGAGGGAGAAGGAGGTCCAGAGGGAGGGTTTGGATATCGAGCTTTTATGTTTGAGATCTTCAAACCTTAGAAATATTCGTGAAGTTTACACTTCACGAATTTTCAGCGCAGCTCCTGATTTTTAACTCTGCATTTTCAAAATCAAGCTTTAAAATATTATACATTAATCTTATTTTATAGCCCTAATCATAAATATAAAAGATTCATTAATCTTAACCCTTTAAATGCCAGGTTTTTGTTATGAGCCCACTTTGTTTTTTAGATGAAAAAAACCAAAACACAAAAAATGAATTCTTTTCAATATACTACATGCAAAATAGATTTTTTTTTAATTGTCACAGTCTGGGATATGTCAATGATTTGCAGCAACATTGATTGTGACAGTGCACCTAGAGGAAATAGCATGTATTGTCTCCATGTGCCAAATATGGCAAAAATGACGTCATCAGGAAGAAAATAGTCAAAATGATAAAACAAGTCAAAAGCCCAGAATGACACCCAGAAATAATACAATGGATGTTTTTTATGCTTTAATGGCTGTGGGATCAAAAATTGCAGTTTGAATGGGTTTTTGCGCATTTTTTTGCACTTAAAAGTATGAATGTAAGAATTTAGTTTCCGGTGTATTTTTAATTTAATGCAGGAGCTGAGTTGGAAATTCTAAAATTACACAAAAATACACAATCTTGCCAAATTTTATGCCATATGCATGAACACAGCTGAAATTATCAAAAAAATGAAGAATGAGAAGCCTGTAAAATGCTCCAAATAGTCTCATAGGGTTAAAGGTAAACTGCTACAGACCAGGAGCACAAACAAGCAGCTCTGATTTCCACGTCACTGTCAAATATCTTTATTTATTTTATTCATTTTTTATTCTCCAGGTGTGCCGTGCTCTGACGCTGACTACAAGCGCTGGTCTCCGTCAGATGAGCACGGCAACGAGTGTCTGCTGGGCAGAGAGGTGACGTTTAAGAGACGAGCGCCCCACGCCACGTGTTTCAACGGAGAGGACTTCGACCGGCCCGTCACCATCTCGAACTGCTCCTGCACACGGCAGGATTACGAATGGTAAAGGAACCCGAACACGCAACAAACACTCAGCAGCGTGTTGTCGGAAACAGCTGTGTGTGTATACATGCCGCAACAGGACGAACATGTTGGACTATTTAGAAATAAACACACCCGTGTTTTTGCAACAAAGCTGCCCACTGGAAGTGTTAGAGGCTTCGAAATTTTAATTTTACAATTTCGAATGAGCTAATTGCACATAAGGCCTCATGCATCAACATTGTGTTAAAGTTATCTCATATTTTCCATCATTATCCATTATCCATCCAAATCTACTCTTACTCAGGTATGCTCAATGATGAATCCCATCTGATCGTAAGTCACCTAAAACCCCCAAAACATTATGTGGTACTGAACTTAAAGTTAATGTGACAAAAAAAACCCAAAAAACAATGACTAACCACAAGACTGTGACTCAGTATGGACACTAACTTAGACAGACTGTCCTCTGTTATATTGTACTTAGAAAAGTAAACAATTATAAGCATTTGAATGGATAATTTAAAGGAATTATAAAAATATCCATGACTTTATGGTCCGTTTCACTATAGTTGCACCTCAGGTCCACGTTTGCTCTCTGGAGACATCAGGAGACATCGAGGGGTCCTGTTGGAGCGTCAGTGATGTCTGTTTGAGACGGTCAATTTCTTTTTGCTGTTGTGTATTTTTTCCTAAACCAGCGTGATTTTTGTATTTAAAGTGTTGTGAGACTGACTGTCAAGGGAATTGTTTTTATAAATGTTATAAAAAACAACTGCAATGAAAAATTTGCCGTGTAACCAGTTAGCCGTGTTAGTAAAAGTACAAATCTGACACTTTAAAGTACTCTCACGTTTTAGGACTCAGTACTTTTCTGCAGCTGCTGTACTGCAGTTGTTTAATTAGTTATTTAAAACAATATTAGGGAAATCCTTCCGTACCGTATCACAATGACTTAAATAAAAGGACAAGAGTTAAAAGGCAAGGCAGCTTTATTTGTATCGCACATTTCATACAACAACATGCAAAGTCCTTTACAGAGCAATAATATATAAAAACATAATAAAAGATACAGGTTTACAATAAAAGAGATAAGATATAAAAGGTAAAATCAATTACTAAATGATTGTGCAGAGAAGATAAAAATATTATTTAAAATGATTTAAAATCAAGTTTTAAATAGTTTGTAGTCATTAGTGGGGGGAGTCGGCAGTGTAAAACAAATAAATTAAAAAAGTCTGCGTTCATTAGCTTCAGAGAGTGGGACCTCTGTCACGAGAGGCAGACAGCACGGACTCTTAATTTAATTTCAATACTTTCAAAGCAGTACATTAGTCCGAACAGTCTCTGCTCATTTTTTATTTCTCCTGGAGCTCCATCACAGCTCATCACGACTCTGTTTAAAAATGCACATCAGGTGCCGCCATTAATCACAGAGCAGGAGCTAACCGGCTGTTTTTTTCTCTGCCTTTCGTCTCTTTCGTTCTCCTCGCAGTGACTACGGCTTCAAGCTGAGCGAAGACTTGTCTCTGCAGGTGTGCGTGCCCGACCCCGAGTTCCTGGGAGACCTCTACGCTCCTCCGGTGCCGTGTCCTGTCGGTACCACCTACCGCCGCAGCAAAGGGTAAGCCGCTGATATCTGACAGTGCAGCGCAGAAACGTGCAGCGCGGGACTCTTTTGTGTGGTTTATTAGCATAATGTTGGCGTCTGCAGCAGCAGCGGATCCACATTTACATGAGATTTTATGTGCTAAGCTGTTTTTCTTTGAAACTCTGCAGACTCTAATTTGACTAAATCTAAACCGAGCACTCTCAGTGGCAAAATATTAGATTTTTTTTTAACTTTTTTTCATAAACCTGTGGTATTGAAACAGTGAGAATGAAATTAAGCTTTAAAGGGGTATTTTGGGATTTTTGGAGTGGGGCTGTATGAGATACTTATGTAAAGTTAGTGTATTACGTACAGTAGCTTGCAGGCGGCGCGCTCCCAGTTTGCAGAAACAAAAAGCGTCACTGCGGTGGTGGTGATGGTGCACCGGAAGAAAATATCAACACGGACATTATTACACGCACAATATTAAAACACTCATGTACTGAGGACTATGTGCGGACGCTTGGCAGGGGTGCAGGTGGAATCTGACAATTTATTTCTTTTTTTTTCATATCATGTCAATAATTCAATCTTGATATTTTTTTGATATTTTTTTTTTTTGGATAAAGCATTTATAACTTCAGCCCCTCAATGCACAATCAAGCGATATATATCTTTTTTTTCAGGAAAACCTGGGCTTTCAGAATATTTAGGCTGCAGTGATGTCACTTGAATATACAAATAGTTAAGAGGCCATAAAGACAAAAGAAAAAACAAAACAAGAAATTGAATTTTACAGATCTTTAGTGATAAATGTCACAAAAGTATTATGCACAAGCTTTTTTGTTGGAGAAAACCTTTTTCCCAAGTGAAAAAATAAACATTGTGACTATTATAGTTTTAAAAAATGGACACACTTTTCCAAAAATGGTCCCATTGCTTCTTTGCAGTTGTTTGTGTATCCCATAGAGTGGTGAGGGGATGAGGTAATTTTGTAGGCCAACCGGCAAGTTGGAATTGCACTGGTTCCCTCGTCAAAAACCACATGGGATTTTTGAATGGGCATTTTACCGGTAACCCATTTAAAAAACCCATAGACTTTAAGACGAGGGAACCGGAAGTGCGAAAAGGCTAACAGACTTTTAGGACTCATTACTCTGCCTCTATATTATCTGTGCCATTGTGCAAAGCAGCTCCTCTCTGTGCTGCTGCAGAGCACATCACACTCCTGACACCTCAGAGAGGGCCCTGATTCTCCTGCCTGCTCTGCCTGCAGTCAACACAGGGTTAACATCCATATGAGGCCCTGCTGCCTGTTACACTGTCTCCTGATTTACTCCTGTCTCATTATTATTATTATTATTATTATTATTATTATTATTATTATTATTATTATTATTATATCATTATTATGATCATAATCACATTATTATTATTATTATTATTATCATTATTATTATTATTATCATCATAATCACATTATTATTATTATTATTATTATTATTATTATTATTATTATTATTATTATTATTATTATTATATCATTATTATTATTATTATCATCATAATCACATTATTATTATTATTATTATTATTATTATTATTATTATTATTATTATTATTATTATTATTATTATTATTATTATCATAGGGGCTACGAGAGTTTATTCTAATGCAGGAGGCGGTACCAATAACACAGAGCGATAGATACAGTAGGATTCGGCCAATCACAGCGCAGTTTGCTCCAGATGATGACGTATAGGCTTACGTAGGCGGATACAAAGCGTCGGATCGTCTTCCGATTGGTGGACAAGACCAAAACAAACTTCTGACCTCTCTCCCAAGGAACCATGGGAAACCAATATGGCGTTTAGCATCGATGCTAATGTACTTTTATCATCGAAATATGGATAAAATACGGACGTAAAACACCCAATATCGGATCTATCATGATGGATTTATTGAAAAGATCCCGTAAAAACACCCGAATTTTCCCAGGCTGGATACTGAGGCTTCTGAAAGAGCTGCGATGCACCGGAGTTTCCGTCTGAACGGCACAGACGGCAGCTTTCACCGCCGAAAACAGTAAGACAAACGGTCGCAAAGTTATTAAAACTTGTCCGAAGGATACCAGTTTATGCCGGCCGAAAAAACTGGTTTTGATATCAGCCGCTCAATACAGCAAATACTGTGTGTAAAACTGTGACTTTACAGAAGTATCTGATACAGCCACAGTCCAAAAACCCCAAACTGAAAAAGGTGGAAAATCTAGTCACGTTTGTTAAATGTCTGTGACTGTTTGGCTCATTTTACACGTTTTTCATTCATTTTTTAAGTAATAATTTGGCTGTGTTCATGGCATACATTTTGGCACGATTATGTTTTTTTTGTGTAAACAAAATTGTTACATTTTCAAGTGAAAAAATGCTCCGTTGAAACCCATTCAAACTGCATTTTTTTAAATCCCACAGCCATCATAAAAACACGCATTGTATTATTTTTGGGCGTCATTTTGGGCTTTTGCTTTGGGATTTGGAATTTTTACTATTTTACTATCTGTAATCATTTTACCATATTTTACATAAGGAGAAAATACATGCTATTTCCACTAGGTGCACTGTGCAGTGTTGCTGCAAATCATCTACATATGGGAATAATTATTTTTTCTAATCTAATAACATAGTGGCATTATGACAAAAAGCTGGCATATAAAGGGTTAAAATTCTTAAAATTAGTTAATATTTGATATTTATGATGAGGACTGATCTTGATTAAAAATGAACTAAAAATTAGAAAATAATAAAAAAGCGCATTTTGTATGCAGAGCCATACAAGTGTTTGTAATATTAAAACGGGCCTTAAGGGTTAAATAAAGGGGATAATAATTGGGACCCACTGTCATCAGCTTTTATACTTTTTTAAAATTATTTTCATCACCTGAGAATTGGTCAGAGTGCCGCCCGGCCTTTGTTCTCTCTGGTTTTTGCCGCTCTGGAGAGAAGTGTTGTGGTCAGCAGATGTGTTTGGTGAGAGCGCCATCAAGCGTCCAACTGAGGAAATGTGTCTGTGCTCCTGCTTCCTGCTGCAGCTACAGGAAGGTACCAGGCGACAGCTGCAGTGGAGGAGATGTGGAGTCCCGGCTGGATGGAGAGATGCTGCCGTGTCCTGTCGGAGGTAAACGCATCAAACACCTGATTGATCATGTGATCACTTGACAAATTGTCCTAAAAGACTCTCCGACTCTGCTGTAAGACGTGCTTAAGTAACTTTATAAATGTGTTATTCATCACTCAGTTGGCTCTTGTTGAACTCACCTCTGCTAAGCGGCATTGCCAACTTTTTCCGACAAAAGTAGCGAGTAATCGCTTCAAAAGTCATGAAGAGTCACCGGATGATGCAGCGCTTCAGTTGCACAGTGATGATGTCATTGCACATTAATATGAGTGAAAACAGGACGGCTGTGAGTCCTCCAGTCCGCAAGTTTGATCTTTATTTCAAACAACATAGGGCAAATAAATAATTAAATAAATAAATACATGAATAAATAAATAAGAAAATAAGTAAATAAATAAATGAATGAATAAAAATAATGAATACAGGCAACAAAATAAAATATAAGCAAGCAAAACAACATCCGAATGTCCGTCAGACGCATTCAGTAAACAAACACAAGTATTTCATGTCTGAGTCGGAGGAAGTGAATACTTATCAAATCCTTCCCCCTTTATTTTAATTTTTATTTTATTATTTTTATTTTTAAATGTTAATTTTAATCATGAATACTTGGGAAAAGAAATAGAAAGTAAAAACAAATAAGACAAGGAAAAAGTGCTGAATAATACAATAACTCAGCAAAATAATTTTACATATATTATTATGATAATTAGAAATATAGTTTTTCCTCGAGCTTTTCTCTTTTTTTCCAAGCTTTTTTTAAAAAAAATAAGAAGGTCTGAGAAGCGGCTAAATCCAGCGAGAAAGTCGTCAGGTTGGCAGCTCTGTGGTGTTTGTAAAAGTATGAAAATTTGACGTATGATCTGCAAATCTTTATTCCTAAACCTGATTCACTGCACAGGCACATTTCCCACAGACACGTGATGAGTGTGCTCACAGTCATGTCTCCCGCGTCCTTTCAGAGAGTAACGAGTTCATCCTGTACGCCGTGAGGAACTCCATCCATCGCTACGACCTGGCCACGGGCACAGACCAGACTCTGCCTCTGGCCGGCCTCAGGGAGGCCGTGGCTCTGGACTTTGACTACGACAGGAACTGCCTGTACTGGGCGGACATCTCACTGGACACCATACAGGTCAGTGAGGAGGACGGCCAGTCTGCTTACATCCAAAATAAAAATGAGAGCCGTGACCCCAAAGGTTCACGAGGCGGTTTTCCAGGACGGATTTGCGAGATATTTCGAATGTTGATAAAACACAATTGCGATATGACTGTTTCCTTTGAGTGATGTTCTGCGACTTCTTACAAGAAGCAAGAAGCGACGGATGTTCAAAACCTCAGCAGCTTCATTTCATGGATGTATTAAAGGAAACCTGGATACAGCGTAGAGGCGGGGCCCCGTTCATTTCTATGGCACGTGAAGCCAAAAAAGCTCCTTTTCCGGGTATAAAATACCGCGATCGTCTCGTCGATAAGGCACGCGGACTAGAGACTTGCAGCGGCCGTGTGTGCCCGAGCGGTTAATGTCTGATTTTTTGTAATGTTATCAAAGCGGGCGGCTTAAATCTGCACAGTGAAAAGAGTCGTTGGGGTTTTGATGCTCACAAAAAATAATTTGCTGATTTACAGACGTCTCTTTCTCGTGAGTCAACGGTTAAAAGTCTTTCTGGGCCATTTGCATCACATGACCGACTCTGATGGTGTAATTTCTCTTTTGGCCACTATGTAAAATTTGCATCAGATGCTGCAAATGGCGCTTTTACTGGAGGTTTATTTTTGTTGCAGCCGCCGCACTAGCCGTCATTATTTCCAATCGACGTAGGCGTGTTATGTGACTGATAATGGGAAGACAAGCATGTATGTGGGAGCGGCCACGTATGAGGGGTTTCTGGGAGCTGATAGTCCAGGATTTCACAGAGGAATTGTGGATTCAAAACTTCTGGATGATACGCTCGACTTTCTCAGAGTTATGTGATGCAATAACAGCTCTTTTAGCTCCTGCTGCATCATGGGAGCCAGTTCATACTGACAGGCACGTAGCCATAGCATCATGTGACCTAGAAAAGCCAAAAAAGTGTTTTCATTACAGTTTTGTAAAATATGGCTTGTTTGAATCACCTAAAATACCTCCTCATGTGAGCATACAAACCTTTTTTGAGATAAATGGGAGTTTTTTCAAATCTGACGTGTTTTCATGAGGCGTATTTTATGTTCGCAGTTCGAGGGTTAATAAAAACCTGCCTACTGTTTTGTAAAGTTGTCTTTCTGCTTATCTGAAATGTTCTGCTGACGCGCAGCGATCTGTCGACGTTAACGTCGGCCGTGTCTCTCGTCCCTCCTGCAGCGTCTGTGTCTGAACGGCAGCACGGGTCAGGAGGTCGTGGTGAGGAAGGATCTGCAGAACGTGGAGGCTCTGACCTTTGACCCCATCAGCAGACTGCTGTACTGGGTTGACGCTGGAGCGCAGAAGATTGAGGTATAGAAAGTGATCTGTTACCAGACAGGTGTTAATAATAATAATAATAATAATAATTATGAACACAAGTTTTTAAACTGATAACCCACACGAGTTCATTTGTTCCAATTGAGTGTCACATTATTTAAAAGACATTCTAAAGCATTATTTACTTTTACAATTTTCACGTTATTTAAAAGAAATTTTAAAGTGTTTAAGAACTGAAAAATGAAGACTGTAAAATTATTAACAATCAAATCAATCAATCAAAGTTATTCAAGTATAAAGAACAGCACCTGCACTGATGAATGCAAGAACCATCACTCACACTGTGTGTTTGTGTGTGCGTGTATGTTTGTGTGTGTGCGTGCGTGCGTGCAAAAGCAGATTTTGTTAACGGGAGTCTTCCTCTTAAATAACTGTTTTTTCTTCATTTGAGCAGCTGATCGCTAAATATAAAATTGATTCAAAGTTGTTTTTTGTATCTTTTACTTGTTTCTTTGGTGCTGTTATTGTTTCTGTTTATGACAATAAGTATTTTACAAAAAACAAACTGTTTGTTTTAAAGATTCCTGTTGAACAAAAAAGTTTCTCTGCTGTTGTGTTTGAAGGTGTCGAACCCTGACGGCGACCTGCGTCACACTCTGCTCAACTCCTCCATCCTGGAGCATCCCAGAGCTCTGGTTCTGCTGCCTGGAGAGAGGTCACACACACACACACACACACACACACACACACACACACACACACACACACACACACAGTAATTCTGCACTTATAATGACCATCATTATCATGATGTATTCCCAAACCCTTAACCGTAACCCTTTGAAACCCGAGCAGTTTGGTTTGTCTTCTTATAAAAACATGGGTAGAAAGCAATGAGCAACTTTACAAATAATGGTCAAAAATTTAGCAGGAAATTAGAAAAAAATACCTGAACATAAGCAAACAAAGAGAAGTTAAACAAACAGGTTCTCTGTAATATAATTTTAAATATATGGTTATAATAAACATATAGTTTTCTGGACTTTTTTTTTTTTTACCAAGAATTTCTTTTTTTTTTTTTTTTTTTCCAGGTCATTTTCATGCACCGTTTACTAATTTCTTGCAATTTGCAGGACATTTCTTACCAAAGTGCGTATTTTTTCTTTTAGGAAGAAATCAAACCTATTTGCTCAGCTTTCAAGGGTTAACAGCACAGAAAACTGTTGTCGATCCAGGTTTCAAGGGGTTAACACACAGGCACAGTCTAAATATATACTCGCTGCATCACCACAAACCGAAACACAGAACTGAAACCTGCCGTCACTCTGAGGCCGACGGACCAGAAACCAACTTAAAAAGCAGCGATGAATGTTTTAAAACGGTTTCTGAGGCTGATAAAGTTTGCGTTTCATTCGTTTTTGTAAAAATGTATCTACGACCTGCTGAAAAATTACAAAATGTTTGTTGTAAATCTAAAAGTCAAATGAGCAGTCAAACTTTAATGAGACAGCACGTGGCTCACCTCAGCCTTTACCATCGACCCGCACTAATTTAACCCTCAAACGGCCCTGTGAGGAAACAATGACTAGACTAAATGTCCAAAATGTCATCACACTCACATGCACCATAACAGACCTGCTTTCACTTCTATAAATTTACTTTCCTTCTGCTTTTATTCCTGATGATCAACAAAGTCATTCAAACCCGTGGGATTCATTTTTTTTTTTTTTTTTGGAAACTTGGTTCCAAAATAAATGTATGTCTTCTGTACTCGCTTCCCTCTTTTTCTCCTGTCTGCTCACGTTTTCGGAGCTTTAGTGTAACTGTGTGACATTGTCTTTGATTAAAAGTTCAATGACTCTCAGTGATAATATATCACATAAATTAAAATATTCCTATTATAATAATTTGTAGGTGTGTTTTGGTTTAGACTTGAGTCGCTCATGTAAAAATTAGACTTTTTTCCTTAAAACAAAACAAAAAAAACTTCTTTGATTCAGTTTGAATTAAGTCTGAATTAAATTAATTCTGTTTACCACAGTCTGATGTTCTGGACTGACTGGGGGGACCGAGCGGCCGGCGTTTACCGGAGCTACATGGACGGGACCAACGTGTCCTGCATCGTGTCCGAGGGCGTCCGCTGGCCCAACGGCATCACGGCGGACGACCACTGGCTGTACTGGACCGAGGCCTACAGCGACCGCATCGAGAGGGCCGACTTCATGGGGGGCCAAAGGAGCGTTCTCATGGAGGGGCTGCCCCACCCGTACGCCATCGCCGTCTTCAAGGTGAGACTGACTACAAAAACAACACTTTCCTCCAGTCTCGTGAAGATGTCCTCACTATCCGTCCTCACTAATCATCTGTTTGCAGAATGACCTGTACTGGGACGACTGGTCCAGAATGGGGATCTTCAAAGCTTCAAAAGCTGGTTCTCAGAGCAATGAGCTGATTGTGGGCAGACTGACCGGAGTCATGGACCTGAAGATCTTCTATAAGGGCAAGAACCGAGGTAACGGACAGAGAGAGAGGTCAGACTTTGGATTTTAGTTTCAGACACAAAGTTAAAATTAGGACAGATACTGGACTACAGGTCCCGTCAGGATTACTGCTCAGAGCAGGGACCCTCAGCTGGTTTTGATTAGGGGCCACTTTTACAAAATGACCGGAGTCGCAGCAGCCCAGGTACATGTTTCTAGGATTTTAGGACATTATTAGGATTTAGGGCATTTCCAGGATTTTGGCACATTTCTCAGAATTTAAGGTGGTTACGAGGACATTTCTAGGATTTTAGGATATTTCAGGATTGACGACATTTCTGAGATTTTATAATGTTTCTCTGAGATTTCAGGATGTTTCTATAACTTTCAGGATTTTAGCCAATTCTCAGATTTTAGGATATTTCTTGGAATTTAGAAAGTTATAAGGGTTTTAGGGTGTTTTTAGGATTTTAGGATGTTCTGAGATTGTAGGACTTTACTCGAATTTTAGTACATTTGTAGGATTTTAGTGCATTTATCAGATTTTAGGATGTTTTTAGGACATTTCTAGAATTGTAGGACTTTTCTAGGATTTTAGCACGTTTCTAAGATTTTAGTTTAGTTTCTCGGCTTTTAGGTTGTTTCTAGGATTTTCAGGATTTCAGATTTTAGGATGTTTCTTGGACTTTAGAAAGTCAGTTAGTGTTTAGGATGTTTTTAGGATTTTCAGGATGTTCTCAGATAGCGGGACTTTTCTAGAATTTTAGTACATTTACCAGATTTTAGGATGTTTCTAGGATTTTAGGATGTTTCCCAGATTGTTGGACATTTCTAGAATTGTAGGACTTTTCCAGGATTTTAGCACATTTCTAAGATTTTAGTTTAGTTTCTCGGCTGTTAGGTTGTTTCTAGGATTTGAGGACATTAGGGTCGTAGCCAGGACCTCCGTCGGATGGTGCAGAGGATCCTCCACAGGCACTTTTTAAGAGCTCTGTTTTGGTGTCATTTATGCACTCTATATATACTAAAAGTACAAATTCCCGCCGGCTGTAAGTGAAGCATCACTGGCTTAGAGAGTTTCAAAACTGTATTCGTTGTCAAACTGAGGTCTGGATCCGCAGGTCATAATGCGTGCGCCGACCAGCCGTGCAGCCTGCTGTGTCTGCCTCAGCCCGGCCACAGACACACCTGTGTCTGCCCCGACGGAGCCCCGACTGTTTCCATGCCCAACGGAGAGCTGCAGTGCCAATGTCCCACCGGGTACCAGCTCCAAAACAACACCTGCGTCAAGACCGGTGAGATAAAAGCACAAACTGCAGAATCGTAATGATCCTGTAAGATACACGACGCTGTCTCTCAGTCTCAGGGGGCGCTGTCTGATTAATTAGTGGTTGCATGTGATCCACTCAGAGCACAGCTGTTTGCCCAACCAGTACCGCTGCTCCAACGGCCGCTGCATCAGCAGCATCTGGAAGTGTGACAGCGACAACGACTGCGGCGACATGAGCGATGAGCAGGAGTGTCGTGAGTATTCAGCCACGTCGTTCTTCTCAGTGTGTAGAGAGACAAAATGCAGCAGCCGTTTACTCATTGAGAATTTTCTTTCAGCCACCACGACCTGTGACCCGTCCAATCAGTTTCGCTGCATGGCCTCGGGTTCCTGCATCCCGCTGGCCTTCAAATGTGACCATGAAGACGACTGTGGAGACAACAGTGATGAGGAGCACTGCGGTAAGATGTGGCTGTTTATCTGCCATCGTGTGGAGAGGAGGCATTATGAAATCAATCAACTGTGGGCGATAACATCCCAGTAACCATGGCGATGAATGTTCAAAACATTAGCAGGTTTATTTCTATTGTAGTCACCACAGTAGCCGTCATTTTTTCCAATCCAAGGTGACGTAGGCGTGTTTTTCTGATTTCACAGAGGAATTGTGGATTCAAAACTTCCGGATGATCCGCTCAACTTTCTCAGAGTTACGTGATGCAATAACAGCTGTTGTAGCTCCTGCTGCATCAGTTCCTACTGACCGGCACATAGACATGGCATCATGTGACCTAGAAAAGTGAAAAAAAGTGTTTCCATTGCAGTTTTTTTAAAAATATAATATAATAAAATTATTTCAAAAACATTGAAGGAGAAAATGAGCAACAAAGGATGAAATAACACAAAAAATGGCAAGAAATTAGTAAAAAGTACAAGAAAATTATTTGAAAATAATTGAGAAGCAAACACAAAACAATCAAAAAAATGAAAAAATGAAACAAGACTCGGAAAAGTGCTGAAAAATATAATTCTGTAAAATAATTTTGAATATGTAATTATGATAATTAATTAATTAATAATTATTTTTTCTTTTTTCCTAGACATTTCTTCCTTCCTTTTTTAAAAATAATTTTCTGAATCTACAAATTTATGCAATTTGTATTTCATTATTAACCAAGTTGCTCACTTGAAAGAAATCGCACTAATTTGCTCAGCGTTCAAAGGGTTAAATACTGAAAACTGAAAGCAGCACAAGGAAAGTGATGTCGCTCCAAGTTTCAAAGGCTTAAAGTCAATCTAAAACAAAGTGGCGCTTACACAGCAGCAACATTCACCTACATGTTTTTGGTTTTGCTGAACCAGGACAGTGGAAGTACACGCAGTACACTGAAAGTACTAACTGTAGGTTTGACGTGTCTCTCAGAGTCTCACCAGTGCGGCCCTGGAGAATTCACATGTGCACGAGGTGTTTGTATCCGCGAGGCGTGGCGCTGCGACGGAGACAATGACTGCAGAGACTGGTCAGATGAGGCCAACTGCACAGGTGAGGACTGTGTTACTGACTTCATGATAAATCATAAAAAACTGTGGAACTTTTGAGGCAGTCAGACGAGTAATCACACCAACAGTAAGATTATTTATATATCTGTTTTAATTAAAATCCACTGCCTAAAGATGCTTGTGCAAAGACTTTACATTAAGAGAAGGACATGAGCAACTAAAGCAGAAATTACTCAAAAATTAGCAAGAAATTTGTAAAAAGTACAAAAGAACCCAAACTGAAAATTTGCAAAATAAGAAGAAAAAAGAAAATCAAACAAGGAAATGACTTGGAAAAGGGTTTAAAAAATGTATAATACTTTAAATATGGAATTATGATAATTAGAAAAAATCACCATATTATTTTTCCCTAGCTTAAAAAAAGAGGAAAAAAGTATAAATATGTAAATATATATATATATTTTTTATTTTTATTATTATTTTAAAAAAATAGGTACAGGTATATCTCTTACTAAGTTTCTCGTTACCCTTTCACCATGTTTTGGAAAAAAAATTGCTCCACTTTGCTCAGAGTTCAAAAGTTGAAATACTTGTGAACGGCGTCTGAAAGCAGGAGAAGTGATGTCGCTCCAGGTTTCAAAGGGTTAATCCATAACGGGCCTTTCACACTGCAGACATTTTGACTTGTCGTCGTAGGAAAAGCACAGGTGTTACTGAAAGACATTTGGCAGCTGTGTTGCGTGTTACGATATCAGCGCCCTGAAACCAAAGCAGCGAAATGAAAAAAAAAGACGTCATTCTTTCGTTATTTACACCGGTGCTATCTCTACTGTGACAAACCAAAAATGTCTCGTCTGAAAAATCTGTCAAAAGAAGAACCACGTTTGTTTTCCAGTTTGAGTCGTAACATTTTAGATGAGGGACACTCAACACGCTTTGATTTGGGGACACTTTTCACAGCAGCCCAATCTGTGTTTACACGATTTTAGGACATCTCTACGATTTTAGGGTCTTTATAGGATTTTCCGATGTTTGTACAATTTCAGGATTTTTCTCAGATTTTAGGACATTTCTTGAATTTTAGGTTGTTTCGAGGATTTAAGGACATTTCTCAGAATTTTCAGGAAATAATGAGAATTTTCAGATTTTTTAGGATTTTTGGACGTTTCTAGGTTTTATGGACATTTCTCGGATTCTAGGAGATTACTCAGATTTTAGGACATTTCTTGAATTGTAGGATGTTATTATGATTTAATGACATTCATAGGATTTCAGGACATTTTAAGGATTTTAGGACAGTGGGGGCTCAGCTATGACCTCTGTTGAAGGGTGCAGGCGATCCTCCTCTGGCACTTTTTTTGATAAACAAAGCTCTATTTTGATGCTGTTTTATACACTCAGACAACTGATGTAAACTAAAAGTACAAAAACAGTTCCCGTTATTAATCACTTTTTTGTTATGTATGATTGGTATCAATTAAAGAAGATTAATGCTGTCATCTGTGAAGCACCTCTCTGTTTTCCCGGCTTCTCTAAGCCTTTGACCTCCTTCTGTTTGTCCCTAGTGGGCCACCATACCTGTGAGGCCAGTAGCTTCCAGTGTCACACAGGTCACTGTATACCACAGCGCTGGATGTGTGACGGTGACGACGACTGCCAGGACGACTCAGACGAAGACCCCCGATATTGTGGTAAGTCGAGTCACACACATTTTGTGCAGCTCATCGTATCATTTCAGAATAAAGAGCTGAATAATCCTGTTTGCAGCCTCCTTATCAGGTATGACTTCAGGTTTGGAAGGTTTCGCTCAGCCTTGGTGTATAATTTTTGGATATTGGTGTGCGTGCTGTTACTTGCTACTAGTGCAAATGTGGTGATCTAAAAAACTAAAGAATAATGATAATTCTGTGTATTTCCAGAGGGGACGCGGTGTAATGGCTTCCTCTGCTCCAACCACACCTGCCTTCCTGCCACCGCGCACTGCAACGGCATCCAGGAGTGTTCAGACGGCGCCGATGAGCACAACTGTGGTGAGTGATCCCATTAGTTTAGCAGAATGCACCTCAGGTACCAGACTCAGAGTCAAATGAGAAGGGAAATATTGGGTAAGGTGGTAAAAGATCATTTATAAAATGATTTATTCAAATTCATCTGGATTTTATGCAGGTTTTAATTTGTATACCAATAAACTTAAACTAAACTAAATTATTTTTGCAGACTTTTCCACTGCCACATTAAACAAGTTATAAATAGAAAAACAAAAACTGGGCTCATCAGCTTTGTGTTTATGCAGAGTGTCGCTGAGCATCAGCATGTTTTTGAGAGAATAAGAATAGGCCGAGAATAGAGCCCTGCTGAACCCCACAGGCCATGCGTTTGTTGTAAATGTTTAGCTTACCACAAAGGTTCAGCATATAAAATGTCTCTCATGTGAGAAAGTATATGGAAAATTTATTACATACAAAAATACATGAAAAAGCATGTAGTCAAATGTTGGAAAAAGTAATTTGTCTTTCCCCCACAGACCCGCTGTGCACTCGCTACATGGAGTTTGTGTGCAAGAACCGAGCCCAGTGTCTGTTTCAGTCCCTGGTTTGTGACGGCATCAAACACTGTGAGGACGGATCTGACGAGGACGCGGACTATGCTGGATGTGGTGAGCAACACTTCCTACCTTTGATCAGTTATCGTAATTTTATTGAAGCGTGGCCCCCCGCTGATTATGTTTTTTTTTTATCCTTTATTCTCTGCTGGTGACAAACTAAACTAGTTAAACTAAAGAAAAAAAGTTATTCTAAAAAGCAGGTCTATACAAAAATGCAAAATGATTAGATTTGTGGGATTGTTATTAATATATTTTTGGTAAAAGGATCTTGGGCACATACTTAGGTGCGTATTATATTGGAAATGAGGATCTACCGTCAATTATTCTTTGAGATTTAACCCTTAGGGCCCACTTTAATATTACACACACTCATATCGTTCTGCACACAAAATGCACTCTTCAAAATCAAGCTTTAAAAATATTATATATTGATATTGTTTTCTACTTTCATTGAGTTAATTTTTTTTCAGTCCTGATCATAAATATCAAATATTCTTTTTTTTCAGAATTTAAATACCAGGTTTTTGTTATGATGTCACTATGTTTTTACATGAAAAAAAAAATAGAGAAAGAAAGAAAAAATAAATTATTTTCAGTTTACTACATGCTAAGTAATTTTGTTTTTGATAATCACAGCCTGGAATATGTTGGTTATGGACAGCAACATTGATTTTTATGCATTATTATGTTTTGTGCAGTGTCAAATGCTCTCAAATACACATACAGCTCTGCACACAAAATGCACTTTTTAAAATCAGGCCATAAAAAAAATTATACATCAATATGTTTTTCTTCTTTCACTGACTTTATTTTTTTAATCAACTTTAGTCCTAATCATAAATATCAAATATCCATTAATTTTCATAATTGTAACCCATTAAATGCCAGGTTTTTATCATGATGCCACTTTTTAGATAAAAAAAACACAAGAATGAGTTATTTTTAATATACTACAGGCATTTTTTTTGTTATCACAGTCTGGGATATGTCAATGATCAGCAGCTACATTGATTGTGACAGGTCACCTAGTGGAAATAGCATGTATTTCCTCCATATGCCAAATATGGTCAAAATGACTTAATCAGGTGGAAAATAAAAATAATAATAATAATAATAATAATAATAATAATAATAATAATAATAATAATAATGATAATAATAATAATAATAATAATAATAATAATAATAATGATAATAATAATAATAATAATAATAATACAAATTCAGCGTCAAAAACCCAGAATGACACCCAGAAATAATACAAGTCAAAAATGTCAGTTTGAATGGGTTGAATGGGTTTTCTGCATTTAACAGTCTGAATGTGATAATTTAGTTTCCACTGTTTATTTTAGACTCATTGTAGGAGCTGAGCTGGAAATTGACAGATTAAACAAAAATACTCTGCACTGCATGAACACAGCCGAAATGATCAAAAAGGAAGAGTGAAAAGCACATAAAATGTACTAAATGGCCCCTAAGGGTTAAATAAAAGTGGAATAACTGAAAGTCTTTCCTGTTTCATTAAGCGAGGAACAGGATCCAGATCGGCTGTAATTAGAAACCCAGACTGTTCCTGTGTGAGCAGAAAAAAGTAAACACTGATGCTTATGAGATAAAAACCACACTGACAGAAACAGTTAACATGAGAAGCACAAACCCGTGCGCTTTAACAGTGACTCATTAAATCAGTTTGTAGTTTCGAGCGCGATCGTTTGGGTCTGTTTACACAGAAACGCTCTGGAACGGCGGCTCCGTCTGCGTCGTGTTTTCTCAGGTGTGAAACTGGTTCTGTTGTGTGTGATCGAGTGTCCCGGTCATTGCACATAGAGAAGGCTCTTTGCACCATAAACTTTATAACCTACAGGTTACATCGCTGTTACTGCACTTCTGTCCTCTGTATAAATTGTTTTTATAAAATTTTTCTTTCTTTATGTTTCTATTGTCTGTTACCAACCAAGAGACTATGGATGCAGATTAGCTGTCCTGCGAACGCCGGCATGTTTACATTTGTATTTTATACTGATTTAATTAATATGCTGTGTCCCTTTTTAAATATGCATCAAATTAAATTAAATTAAGTTAAATTTTGTTTATTTGATTTAAACAAACATTTATTTTATTTGTGTTTAGGTTATTAGTAAAATTCAAAAATAGATTAAAACTTTGTAAATTATATATGTTTTGCTTAAAATTCCCAAAGATGTTTTTTTGTGCTGTTTATTCATTGAATATTATTTCATGTTATGAAAAATGAACAAATTTCATATATATTTATTTATTAAATCTTTTTCTATCTTTAAAAGCCTTAAAATGTAAAATACTCACAGATTATAATTTATAATAATTATAGTGTGAAATAACTGAGGATAATAATTTACAATATTATGTTTTTTCATTAATTCATTTACTTTTCTTTCTTAAGTTTTGCTGTTTTTCTGGGTAATCCTTTGTTTGATACAGAATAGGCATAAATAAACGTTTCCCCCTTTTGGTTATTGACTGAGAAAATTTACGAGATAATCTTTGTTTCTCACGATGTTTGTAATAAGAATTATTCATTCAGATTTTCTTCTGTCTTGCGATGTTGCAGCTAACTGTTTTGTGTAACCTGCTCATGTCCGTGTGTGTTTTCTGTCAGCCACGCCATCTGAGTTTGGCAAAGTGTGTGACGCCTACACTTTCCAGTGTGCCAACGGAGTGTGTGTGAGCCTGGAGTGGAAGTGTGACGGCATGGACGACTGTGGGGATTACTCTGACGAAGCCAACTGCGGTGAGGAGGAGAAGTTTTTGCAGAAATGTCTTTTGTGTTTATTATAATATTATGAAATTTTAACATTATTTTTGGGGGGATGGAGGCTTCAAATAAGACTGTGCTGTTTTTTCTTCCGTACAATGCAAACTGCTCTTTTCCTTTTGTATTTTGTGTATTTTAAATTGTGCAAAAATAAAAACCATCAACTTTAGGAATGAAAACAGTTCACAGTCTGTGAAATTTAATTGATTAATCGTTAGACTGGATTGCTGTCAAAGGATTTGCAATTTGTTTCTGTGATCTTTGAAAGAGAAAAAAAGGAAACTTTCCTTGTTTTTTTTTTCAAATAGCAATTAATCGATTGTTAATTTTGCCAATTAAGGAAAGCGCTTACGATTTACAACCCGATCAACATCAAATCCACAAGAACACCCCCGGCACTCAGTGTGGGATACACACATGGAAACAGAAACGCTGTGCGTTAGACTTTTTTGTGCAGTGATGTTGCAGCAGCAGCGTGATGCTTCCTTCTGCTCCGTGTGTTGCAGCCGCTCCCACCGAGGTCCCCGGCTGCTCCAGGTACTTCCAGTATGAGTGCAAAAATGGACGCTGCATCCCAACGTGGTGGAAGTGTGATGGAGAGAACGACTGCGGGGACTGGTCTGATGAGGCCCAGTGTACAGGTACACGCTCAGCCCTCATGTCTCTGCACGGTTCTGCTCCAGTAGAGATTATAACTAATGATTATTTTCATTGTCGTTTCATCTCTTGATCATTTTCTCAATTATGTGATTAGTAGTTTGGGCTATAAAATGTCAGAAAGTGCTGATAAATGTCGAGGAGTGTTTCCCAAAGCCCAAAGTGTGACGTCCTCAAGTGTCTTGTTTTGTCCAAAACCTGAACATATTCAGTTAATTGTCCAGGAGGAGTCAAGAAACCAGAAATATTTACTTTTTAGAAGCTGAAATCAGAGAATGTTTTGTCCTCTCTTATGTTATTTATGCTATTTTTTTATTCATTATTTTTATTATTATCATTGTTTTTAATCCGTTTATTGATGCACAGCACCTTGGTCAACTCTGTTGTTTTTAAATGTGCTTTATAAATAAATTTGGACCGAAGAAACCATCCAAACATTTACAAAAGAACAGCAGGACTACGTCAGACAGTTTAGAAATAAATGACTGGCACGTTGGGGCCCTCGTGTGGCCCCTCAGGTAGTGAAAACACATGAGGACCAAGTCAAGTGTACACAGTTCAAAGTTAAAAAACTTCTGACTTTTTTCCTCTGTGGTGTTGCATACTCATTTTTTTATGCTAAATTAAACTCCCGAGTCTTTAAACTTGAATCTCCACTCCTGCAGGTGGTGTTACTCCTCACACTGTGGCCCCGGGGCCCTCAACTTGTGCCCCCAACCGCTTCCACTGTGGCTCCGGAGCTTGCATCATCAACACGTGGGTGTGTGACGGCTACGCTGACTGTCCCGACGGCAGCGATGAGCTGGGATGTCCCACAGGTGCCACCGCTGTCCGCTCACGGCTCGAAGTTTTTTTTTTACAAAAGAAGTTTTGGTTCAGATTTTATTTGAGATTTAAATTTTTTCTTTAACCAAACTGAATATATTAAGTCGATATAGTTCAATTAAACAGAAGGGAAGACGAACCAAGAAAAAAATACAAATATTAACTTTCTCTGTGTGCAGTTAACGGCTCTGCGACAATGGCTCCAGCGCCCACCCAGGCCCCGCCCTCCCCCGCACGCTGCAGCCGCGGTCAGTTCCTGTGTCGCCGACCCCCCCACTGCATCCCCGACTGGCAGCGCTGTGACGGCCAGATCAACTGCCAGGACCGCTCCGACGAAGCCCACTGCCGTGAGTCTCTGCATGCTGTACACCTGAGATACCATCACACGCACGCACGCACGCACGCACGCACGCACGCACACACACACACACACACACACACACACACACACACACACACACACAAACAAACAAAATAACAACCAAAAAAGATTAAAATACTTTGGATTCAAATAATGACAAATAATGGAGTCGGATTCAAAAAATACACAAAATCTGTTGAAGAGGCTGAACCTGATGTTCAGGATCTTTTGAATCAGTGCCTCACTTTATCATTTTTTATAATCCACCTCTTCTCTTTTGGTGTCTGAAAAAGTTAAATTACTACAACTTTGAAAGTTGCAGTTGCTTTCAACCTGGACAGATTTAGATCCACACGTATTTCGCCAGTGATGACACAAGAGGTACATTATTGTGCATCCCCAATTTTTCTTTTACTGTAATTTTAATAAATGTAAAATCTTACTATAAATGCACAGAAAATATAATTAGGGTTCTTTTATATATATATATTCTGTATATAATTTCTATGATAAATGATATATTTTTTGGTGATTTTTAAAGAAAATTTGCATTTCAAACCTGCAGACCCACGGACTTTTTTAAAAATCAGCGGTAAGTACAAGTACGTTAAGAACTGTATGCCCCTCCGCTAAAGACAAACTAAAAAAAACTAGCCAAAAGAATTTCAGAGAAAAAAAACACATTTGAAAAATGCATTTCAAACTTTTGTATCTGCAGGTTTAGAGGTCAAATTTTTCTTTTAAAAAATCTGCTGTAAAGAAATAAAAAATGCAGCCATTTAAAGTTGTGTGTCCCTCCCCTAAAAAAAAAAAAAAAAAATCATAAATCCGTCCTCAGTGCTTAAAAATTATTGGACATGCCTCCCTTTTTACACCACAGTTCTTATCCTGTTCTGAATTATTAATTTTTAAAAATAATTTATATTTAAATAATCTGTTATACAGTAAAGAAAAAGAACCCATACGGAGTATCGATGGTCGTTTCAGAGAATGCAGAGTCTTGAAAATTTCTTTGAAGTCATGGAAAAGTCATGGAAAAGTCATGGAAAAGTACTGATAAAAGTCTGTGTGAACTCTGATTATACAAACATCAGACGTCTTAGGCCGTCTTAATTCGGCAGTATGATCCTTTTTCATGTACTCGAGTGTGAGAGCTGCGTCTGTGTGTCCGCAGCCACTCGCGGGCCGCTGTTCTGTGTCAACGGGACTCGCTGCTCTGACGGTGAAGCCTGCGTGCTGGACAGCGAGCGCTGCGACGGCTTCCTGGACTGCTCCGACCACAGCGACGAGGACGACTGCACCCGTAGGTCCCGCACACTCTCACCTGGATCGAAAACGGTTTTGTTGTACTGCATTCAGACGCCTTTCACAAGCATTTAAACTTACGAAACGTGCGAAAAATTGGTCTGATTTCTTTCAAAAGCAAAAGAAAATCAGCAATTTTGGCAAGAAATGTCCTGTAAAATGCAAGAAATTAGTAAAAGATGAAAAGAGAGAGGTAGAGAGATAATTAGAAAATTCTCAGAAAAATGAGAAAAATGTCCAAAAAACTACAGTTCTAATTATTATAAGTATATATTTAAAATTTTGAAGAGAAATGTAATATTTATATAATGTTCATTTATTTATTTATTTTTTTAAATTTTATTTATATAAATGTTTAATTAATTTAATTTTTTCCCCAGTCTATTCCTTATTTTTAATTTTTGCCCTTTTTTTCTTGCTTTTTTTTGTTTGTTGTCAGGGTTTTTTTTCAGGTAATTTTACTTGTAACTTTTTTTTTTAATTTAAGTAATTTCTTGCTAATTTTGGGTCATTTCTCATTAAATTGCTCATTTTTCTTTTAATGAAATCAGGCTAATTTGCTTAGTTTTCAAATTGTTAAACTACAGGTGAGCTTTCAGAATAAGCTTTCATAGTAATATTAATATTAATAATTAATAATAATATTAGCCTTCAAAAGAAACGTGAAGCAGTCAGCGTGTCCAATGTCATGTCTACTTCAGTACTTTAATGTACTCAGTATTTAGAAAGCGGTGCGATGCTGCCTCCTGCTGGCTGATTGTGTTTCAGGTCATGTTCTTTCAAACGTTATAACTCATGAGGACTCTCCCGTCTTTCTTCCAGTGGACACGTTGGCCTATAAAGTCCAGAACCTCCAGTGGACACCTGACTTCCTGGGTGCCATCACCCTGACCTGGTCTCGCCCCAAAAACCTTCCTCTGGACTCCTGCTACTTCCTCATATACTACAGGTGAGCATTAATAACCTTTACATTTTAATTTACAATTGATCAACTATTTAGCATTCACAGTCACATTTCCAGGCCTGGAACAGAATTATTTAAAGTCTTGGAAAGTCAGGGAATTTTGTTGTGTGTGATGAAATTGTTACAGTAATCTTCTGTGGGTGACATAATTTAACTTAACCCTTGAAACCTGGATCAGCCTCAGTTTTCTTGTGCTGCATTCAGATGTTTTCAAAGCAATTTGACTCTTTAAAAATTGAGCGGTTTTTTTTGGTTTAAAAATTTGGAAAAAGGAAGAAATGTCCCACAAATTGCAATAAATTAGCTAAATGGGATGGGAAAATAAACCAAAAAATATTTTTATAAAAGATTATGTAAAAAAAGATTATGTGTATTAGAAAATTCTAGAAAAATAAAAAATATATATTAAAGGGGGAAAAATCCCAGAAAACTATATTTTTAATTAGAGAAGAAAATTATTCAAAAAATGTAAGACAGGAGAATATTAGAAAATTACCAGAAAGAACTTTTTCCAGAAAACCATATTCACCATTTTAATAATTTTATATTTAAAATTGTTATAGAAAAATGCAATAAAATATATGAAATAAATCCTCTTTTCTATTGTAGCACACTATTTAGAGTATTATATTTCTTTATTTCATTTTTTATTTTACTTATAATTTGTTTATTTTGATCTTTTATCTATTGGTTAATTCTGCCTGCGCTGTTTACTCAGTTTTAATGAGCATTCTTATTTTAGCTCTTTAATTAATAACAAAGTCTTGATTTTCCCAAATGTGCCTGTGCATGTGTGTTTGTGTGTGTGTGTGTGTGTGTGTGTGTTGGTGTGGGGGAGTGGACAACAGCTTTTCGTTTTATTGTATGAAGGACTTTATAAAGCACTTTTCATACAAGCAAAAGTGATGGATTTTGGTAGAAAAACGTTCTCGTGTCTCGTGTCTCATGTCTCGTGTCTCGTGTCTCTTGTCTCGTGTCTCGTGTCTCTTGTCTCTCAGGCTCGTGGGCACGCAGCAGTGGACCATCATGGACACACACAGCAACAAGACGAGCTACAAGCTGACGGTGCTGAAACCCGACACCACCTACCACGTCAAGGTGCTCACGCAGTGTCTCAGCAAGCTGCACAAGAGCAACGAGATGATCACCGTCAGGACTCCGGAGGGCTGTGAGTATCAGAGCGAACGTTCACGGGACGCTCGTCTTCGGTCTCTGTGATTCATGCTCTGATAACAGATGTTAAAGATTCTGCCTTTATTTTTCTGGTGCTTATAAACTCATTATTACTTTGTACATCATGATTATTCGATGCTGGTAGAAGTTAGTTTTTCGGTCTAAGCGGCGGAATACATTTGACACAAAGCCACATAATAAACATCTGATTTATGTCCGTACTTTATACACACTGATTTCACTGTTCAATTCCTACATAAATTATGATTTATGTCGGAAAACTACATGAAGAAGAGGTTGCTGGTGCTATCGTGCTGATGTCTGTTTCATTTTCAACAGAAATCATTTTTTATTTGTTTGTATAAACTGTTTTCTGCTTTTAAAAAGGGGCGTGACAGAAAAAGTTTGAGAACCAACGCAATCGACATTTTTTCATCACAATTTTTCATTTTGGCTGATGAACGTGTGTGTGTGTGTGCGTGCATGTGTGCGTGCGTGTGTGCGTGCGTGCGTGTGTGCGTGCGTGCGTGCGTGCGTGCGTGCGTGTCTCTCTCTCTCTCTCTCTCTCTCGCAGTGCCCGACCCTCCCAGGAACCTGCAGCTGTCTTGTGATAACGGCGAGGACGGGACGGTGGAAGTGTCCTGGAGCCCTCCTGACAAAGGACACGGCCTCATCAGAGAGTACATTGTGAGTTTTCATCTGGATAATAATTATACATTTTATTTATAGACGCACTCAAAGACGCTTAACACAAACAAGAACAAGGTCAATTAAAATCAATAAAACCGTGCAGAATAAATGAAATCACAATCAGTAAAAGCACGACAGACGGGCACGACATATGCATAAATCAAACATTCACAGTCACATTTTCCAAAGTCATAGAATTATTTAAAGTCTTGGAAAGTCAGGGAATTTTGTTGTGTGTGATGAAATTGTTACAGTAATCTTCTGTGGGTGACATAATTTAACTTAACCCTTGAAACCTGGCTCAGCCTCAGTTTTCTTGTGCTGCATTCAGATGTTTTCAAAGCAATTTGACTCTTTAAAAATTGAGCAGTTTTTTTTGGTTTAAAAATGTGGAAAAGGGAAAAAATGTCCCACAAATTGCAATAAATTAGCTAAATGGGATGGGAAAATAAACCAAAAAATTTTTTTTATAAAAAATTATGTGTATTAGAAAATTCTAGAAAAATAAAAAATATATATTAAAGGGGGAAAAATCCTAGAAAACTATATTTTTAATTAGAGAAGAAAATTATTTAAAAAATTTAAGACAGGAGAATATTAGGAAATTATCTAAAGAACTTTTTCCAGAAAACCATATTCACCATTTTAATAATTTTATATTTAAAATTGTTTTAGAATAATGCAATAAAATATATGAAATAAATCCTCTTTTCTATTGTAGCACTTTTTAAAGGTCATTTTTAGATATCTTCTTCTTCTTTTACTAATTATTTTGCTAATTTTTTGGGCTATGTCTTGTTAATTGCTCCTTGCCTTGTGTCCATGTTTTTGAAAGAAATCAAACCAATTTGCTCAGTTTTCAAAGGGTTAACAGCAGATTATTTTCTATCACTGTCAAGCTTTTAGGCTCTCTATCAATCGCAGGTGGACTCAGTTGTTGTATAATAATTCCACATTTCAGTTGACAGTGATGTATTACACAGCTGTTCTGTGTGCGCGTGTGTGTGTGTGTGTGTGTGTGTGTGTGTGTGTGTGTGTGTGTGTGTGTGTGTGTGTGTGTGTGTGTGTGTGTGTGTGTGTGTGTTTGGTGCCAGGTCGAGTACAGTGAGCGAGGAGGTCTTGACTGGATGTCACAAAGATGCACCACAACCAACACTGAGGTGAAGCAGCTGCAGCCAGACACTCTGTACAGGTTCAGGGTAAGACACACACACACACACACACACACACTCACACACACACACACTCTCTATGGTTACATGGTGATAAAACGTATAAAGAAAAGCAGTTTTCCACATCAGTGATGCTGCTGATGGTGTTGATAACGATGTTATCTTGTGTAAATACTGACGTCGCCGTGATGCTGCAGGTGGCAGCAGTGACCAGTCGAGGTGTCGGCAACTGGACCGAAGAGAAATCCATCACCCCTAAGAAAGGTGAGCAGTTTCTCCAAACGCTGTTACGCGCTCGCTCTGGTCTGAAAACCCGTCTGACGCTGCCACCTACTGGAGCCTTCGGGTATCTGAGGGTGTGCTCTGCAGCCTCTCCTGTCCCGCTCAGCATAAACAGACAAACACTGAAAAAAAACCTCTGGCCACGCCCTCGTGTGAACCATCAACCGCGTTTTAAGTCACCTCCGAGCGATATCAGTGCCATGATGAAACAGAGCGCTACTCGCAGCTCGACAGTGAAATAAGATTTTTGGACACCTTAACCATTACTGTGACATTTGTTGTCATTTCTATTGTCTTTTTATAACTCTGTATTAAAGTGTGGGTTAATACACCTTTTTATTTTAGAGTTTATTCAGGCTTTTTTTTAAATATGGGTAAGTGTGCTATGCATGTAGTTAAATGTTTTTTAATGTCTGTTTTAGCTTTATTTTGAAATTGACCGGGTGCTCTTGCGTGACTTACCTGCTGTTTGTAAAGTTGCTGCTAAAATAACATTATACATATTCATTAAATAATAATGCAACATACTTATTTTATTAATTGTTTTTTTTCATTTATAATGTGAATCTGAAAAATAACTAAAGCTGTCAAATTAAGATGGTTTAAAGTGCAATATTTGTCTTTGGGATGATGTAAAGTAGAAATATAAAAAGACATAAAGTAGAAATAGTCAGGTATCATTGTAAGGTACGGTACTTATACAGAGTAAATATATTTAATTACTTTCCGCACCTGATAGTGATGAATAGACAGGGAAAAAAATGGAAGCAAACAAAATTGCCAGACGTGTAATTTCAGTATTTACAGCATCAGTTCAAAAACGAAGTCATGCTGTTTATAACGTAAATGCTGTTTTTCACTCACTGATTCATTCGAATTTCACTTATCAATGTTAATAAAACCGTGTGTCACATAAAAGGCCTTTTTTTATAGAATGAAAGAAATAGAAGTTTGAAACACACGGAGGAAGGAAATCATTTCGACTTTTAATGAAACTAAATCTTTAAATCCTTTTCTGACCTGCTGTATCTGCAGCTCTGCCTCCGCCCTCCGTCATCGCCGACAGCCTCACCGGCGACTCCATGAGCCTTTCGTTCAGCTTCAACTCGCAGTACGAGGTGAGAGCTTCCCCCGAACACGCCTCCTCTCTGTGTGTGTGTGTGTGTGTGTGTGTGTGTGTGTGTGTGTGTGTGTGTGTGTGTGTGTAAACAGGGCTGAGGGATTTCTCTGTGTCTTTCAGGTGAAACAGTACATAGTGATTCTGTCCTGGCAGTTTGACACCCACGTCAAGGAGAGCAAGAACTACACCGTCACAGAGAGGATCCTCAAAGGTACCGTCCGTCCGTCCGTCCGTCCGTCCGTCTGTCTGTCTCTTTGTGTAGGATTCTTTATCTAGTGTGTGAATCACGTATTTTAAGTCGGGTTCAGACTAGAGGAGTCTGGGACAGATTTATCCGAGTCGCCCCTTCTGAAAAATGGAGGAGAACTCGGATCAGGGATTATCTGGTTTACATTGTGTCGTAGTGGATCGGTCTTGATCTGGAGACCCCTTTTTGAGGGTCTGGTCTCGGTCATCATGTGGAAGCAGATTTTAAACCTTTGTTCGGATGCGTGCTTCTGTTTCCAGCCACAAACCTGACGGCGGGGACGGTGTACGAGGTGGCCGTGTGGGCTCACACCAGTATAGGAGACAGTCCCACCGCCCTGTCCCATCATCAGACCACCGGCACTCAGCCGGAGCGGCCCCTCCTCAAAACCCGAGCTCTCAACCAGACAGCTGTGGACTGCAGCTGGAGCGCCAGCAAACCTCCTGCTCAGGTACAACAGCTGCACATCTACACCCATCGATCCGTAAGCACCTTCAGAGCGAAGATTTGATCCATATTTCCTGACGCACAAAACAGCAGATCTCCAGAAAGGGTTAAAACGTTTGAAACTGAACATTAATGAGACTAAACGCTTTTATACATTTTATACTGAAACCAGCAAAGAAGGCAAATATGGAGAGACTTTTAGACTCAGTATGTGTGTGTGTGTGTGTGTGTGTGTGTGTGTGTGTGTGTGTAGATGTATGGTGTGTTTTTTGCCACCTCCTTCCTGGATCTGTACCGCAGCCCTCGGCAGGTCTCCACCTCCTCGCTCAGCCTGACAGTCACGGTGGACAGCGATGAACAGTATCTGTTCCTGGTGAGTCTTTTTCGACAAACTATCTCACTCCGCTTAAATAACGTAACTCCGCCAAGAGTGTCGTGAGCTATAATAAAAGGATTTAAAAAATGAAATTAAAAAGTATAATCTGTTAAAAGCTTTTAGGGTTTTGTTGGTTGAAGTAGTTTAAAGACCATGACTGTGTTTTTGTGCTCCCGCCTCCAGGTGCGCGCTGTCTCTCCCTTCCTGGGTCCTCCCTCTGACTACTCTGTGGTGAAAATGATCCCCGACGAGAGGCTGCCGCCCAGGAACCTCCACCGTGTGCGAGTAGACAAGACGCAGGCCACGCTGAAGTGGCAGCCGCCGTACGACTCGCCGAACTCAACTCTGGTACGATCCGGCCTCGTTTTAGCGTTGATAAGCATCAGGAGGGAGTGTGAGGACAACAAGCAGACTCTCTGCTTCTCTAATTACAGAGACATTATCAGTCAGGTTTATTTGGAGGAATTTCACCAATAAAAAGCAAAAAGCACATGGCCCAAAACTTTGCATAAATTATTTAAAAGTTACAAGGAAATACCTGAAAAAAAGCAAAAAAAAAAAAAAGACTGCTGAAACTAAATATATAAAAATGTTACACACACACACTCATAAACACACATATAAACAAAAATTAGTTTCATTTTAGATTTAAAATGATGTTACAGGAAGAAAATATAATGAAATATATTAAATAAAAACGTATTATGTTTATAGTATGTATTTATTTATTTATATTTTAATATATTTATACATAATTTATTATTATTTATTTATTTAATATAATATATTAATATTAATATTTAAAATAATTTTAACAGGTACAAGTTAGATTTATTAGTCATTTAAACACAGTTTAAAAAATTAAATTAGAATTAGTCCTCGATCCAGCTGCATGTTTTTTATACATCTTTACATACATCCATGTTTCATTATAAAAATCCTCCCCTCTTTTTTGAAAACCAATTTTTAGGTAATTTTCTTGTCATGTAATTTTTTTGCAATTTGTGGGGCTTTTTTTTCTTTTTTTTACCAAGTTTGTCCTTAACTTTTTCTCCATGTTTAAAAGAATTGCTCAGGTTTCAAAGGGTTAAATAGCTTATGAAAGGCATCTGAGCGCTGCACAACAAAACTAACTAAAACTGCTAATGCAGTTTTGAGTGGTTCATGTGTGATTAATGTCATGTGATTTTAAATGTTGTGTGTATTTTATTATATACTTTAATACATTGTATTCTATTATCTTTTTTTAAACTTCTGTTTCTTTGAGTACCTTGAAAAGCGCTCTATAAATAAAATATGTTATTATTATTAGTCGTAGTTTGCATCAGTTACCTGAATAACGTGTTTAACTCTGTCATTTGCTGTGATGAAATACAAAAAGACTTGTTCTAACGTCATGTGTTTTTCCTGTCCGTGCGTCTGCAGACGTATGTCATCCATGTGCGGGACGTGATCCGCAAGGACGAGCGGGACTACAAACTGACCACCAAGAACAACACGGTGGAGTACCTGCTGAAGGGCCTGGAGCCCGGAGGACGCTACAGCGTCTCTGTCCGCCTGCGTAACATGAGCAAGGAGGCCAGCTTCACTCTGAGCACAGGTGCGCCAACACGCTCTCACAGCTCGTCACATGGCGCCGCTCTGTCAGGACCTACCGCGTCTGTCCTGTTTACGCTCTGGGATGCTGGATGACGTCACGGTGGGATAACGCAGCCCGTTACCGTGTTGTCGCAGCATGCACAAAGCAGCACGGTCGTTGTTTATACAACATTTGGCAGCAAAGTCACAGCAGAAAGCACTGCAGGCTCAATTTGTGATGCATCAAAAATCCGTGTAGATGGCCGATGTACGACAGGCTGAAGATGCTCTGTAGCAAGTTTGGTGTCAATTGAGCAAAAATGTGGGAGGAGAAAGGTTTAATCCTTTGAAACCCAAGAAAACTGGCTTGATTTCTATTTAAAAAAAGGGGAGAAGGCAATGAGCTGTGAAAGAAGAAATGACTCAAAAATCTGTGAGAAATCAGTAAAAAGTACAAGAAAATTACCTGAAAATTTGTTCAAAAAAAAAAAAGGCAAGAAGAAGAAATTACCCAATATTTTGAAAAAAAAGTATAAGGAATATGCCTTAAACTTAGCAATAAATAAATAACAAAAAAATAGAGAAAAACAAAGAAAACCTATGTGCAGAGTTTGGTTTATTTTTATGCATGGGCAATAGATTTCCTCAGAATAATAATAATAATAATAATAATAATAATAATAATAATAAGTTCGAGGAAAACAAGAGGGACTGACATTTTCCTAATTATGATGATTTTGTAAAACATATTCCATGGTTCTGTATGTATTTGTTGTTGTGGTGCAGTCTTATGTCTTTCTGTTTCAAAAGATCAATCTCCAGCCATGAGGAGTATAACATCACTGTCTATAATCTCTGCATGTCTTCATTTAAAAAATGCATTGCTTAAAGAAACACCCTCCCTCTGCTGCAGTGCCTCTTCCGGCTCCTGAAGCCCTGAAGATTTTGACAGAGAAAGACCACGTGTTCCTGTTCTGGAAGAGTCTGGCTGTCAGAGAAAAGGGCTTCAATGAGAGCAGGGTGAGACACACGTGACTACGAGCTTGAGTTTTCCACAGTTTAACTTTGTCTCGTGTTTGAAAACCCTCTTTTCCATAATCTGACTTTGCGTGCAGGGTCGGACTGTGTATCAGACTGTGTGTTGTTGGGTATAAGACTCGTGTTTTATTGTAGAGCGCTAAAGAGAAATCGAGCGAATATAATCCAATTATAGTCCATAAGAGGTAATTTGTAAACCTTTTCAGTTCTGTGGTTTGCTGTTTTTAATATCTAATATTTATACGGTGTTTACAGGGGTATGAAGTGCATGTGTATGACAGCGTGACCAACCAGACGTCCTTCCTGGGAAACACCACAGAGACGTATTTCCGCATCAGCAGCCTGCTGTTGGGACACAACTACACTTTCTCTGTGCAGGCCCGCTGCCTGCTCAGCGGTCAGCTGTGTGGGGAGCCTGCACTACTGCTCTATAACCAGCTGACAGCAGGTACTGGAACACACACACACACACACACACACACACACACACACACTTAATTTAACCCTTTTGAAAACATGGCTAAAAAGGTTATCAGCAACTTGGCAAGAAGTGTCCCGAAAAACTGTGACAAGAAAATGAATAGAGAGACAGACAGGAGAAAAGAATAACTTAAAATTATGTATTAAAAGTTAATTACATTTACATACATTTAGCTTTTTTTGAAGTTTTGATTTTTTGTTTTTTCTTTTCTTTCTTTGTGCGCTTTCAGATAATTTTCTTGTAACTTTTTATTAATTCCTTGCTAATTTGGGGTAATCTCTTCTTAAGTTGCTCATCAGCTGTTTCTAATTTAGTTGAAGCCAGTTTGCTCAGGTTTCAAATGACGAGTGACGGTGAACATGGACGTGCTTTTACCTGCTGCTTCTCCACCTGTCCAGGTGCCAGTGACGCCTCCCACGGTGATGGCAGCTCAGGGGACATGGCGGCGGTGGTGGTCCCGGTCCTCTTCCTGCTGCTGCTGGGAGTGTGCGGTGGCTTGGTGGCGCTCTACCTCCGACATCGCCGTCTGCAGAACAATTTTACCGCCTTCGCAAACTCCCATTACAACTCTCGCCTGGGCTCTGCCATCTTCTCCTCGGGGGATGAACTGGGTGAGACAATTAAAGCTTTTTATAGCCGTGTATATTTTTGGACCACCCAGGTGCTGACTCTGCAGAGATCGGTAGAGTTCAGTATGTGGGAAGCCTGCTGGGGATAATGTTGTTGTCACTGCATTGGTAACTCCCAGTGGCTGTCAGGGTGCTTGAAAGTGTTAATTCTGCAGTGGTGGAATGTAACTAAGTACATTTACTCAAGTACTAAAGTATGAATTCAAGGTACTTGTGCTACTTTGTAGTTCTCCACTACATTTATGACAGTATCCCTTTGTGTGTTACTGAAATTATCCTGCTTCTTAGACTAAATTGACTCTTCACAGGGTTTTCACAGTTATGGTAAATCTGGAAATATCATGGAATTTCACAACCACATTTCCCAGGCCTGGAAAAGTCATTGAATTTTTAAAAATCGTTGAAAGTTTGAAAGTACATTTACATATACAAGGAATGTGACTTGGCATTTTGGTGCAAGCAATTAACATGAATGAAGAATAAAAATAATGAATAATTAAGATAAGATAAAAAATATAGAAGCAATTTAAAATAAATGACAAAATAGAACATAAACACAAAATGTGTGTGCAAAATATGCAATGGAGGTATTTTGCAGTTTTTCAGAGTAACAGTATAAATATAATAATAATGTAATAATAGTACAATAGTGTGCAGTGTAACGAAATCCAGTCCAGTGCGTTTTATTGTAACACATACGACCTGATTTAGCTTAACAAATCAGTGCGTTTATTCATGATTTTGAGACTTTCTTTTACATACTTGTGGATTTTTTTGGTCAGGTGTTTAATAACACATCTTTAAGTGATGTGTAAAACTCATTTTAATTGTCACTTTGCCCAGACTTTAATGACACAGAATCAATACCTTTATCAGTTATTATGGCATACAGACTTAGATTACTTTTTAGCTCTGGTTGTTCAGATTTCGGGGATGTAAAGCATCTGAAGGTACTGCAGGACCTTACATCACAGTGGGAAGAATAACAATGCAGGCATAGTTAAAAGGGTTAAACATCTGCAGCAGTAAAATTCAACTCGAACAATAATGCAGCAGTAATATGTAAGAAGTTTAAAATGTTTATGTCAGCCTTATGAAATTTAGTGTCTTTCAAGCTCAGTTTTGTTCTTGATTATTGATATTTAAAAAAACATGTTGATGAGAGCAGCTTGTACTTGTACTGCAAACGTGTTCTTAAACATTCCTCTATTTCTCCTTTGTCCCTCTCTTCCTCTCAAGGTGATGATGACGAAGATGCTCCCATGATCAGCGGCTTCTCAGACGACGTTCCCATGGTCATTGCGTAGCAAGACGTCCCTCTATTGCCTATTTCTCTCTTCCCTTTTCACCTTCTCTTCTTCTGCCCCTCTATCCTTTATTCCCCATCAGTGGCGCTGTACATCGGAGTGAAGAGGAAACAGGCGGAAACGTCGCCGTCCCAAATCCGTCTAAGGGAAGTCATCCCGATTAGCAGGAAACATGAAGAAAAATGGAAAAGTGTAAAGAGAGAAAGAGATATTTTTCAAATATACAATGCACTTTTTTTGGATGCGCAATAACTTATTTTTTATAATATTAAATATATATATATATATGGGGTCAAAAAAAAGGACTGTGAGGAAGAGGTGGACACTGAAGCAAACTGTGAAGGATTTGAGTTTGTCGAGCGCGCCAGGGGAAAGAGAGACCCTATATGTAATGCAAACTCACTATCCATAGGGAGCGATTCATTGCTTAAAGCCAAAATAAGCATCCAGAGACTGGAATATAGAATGCAAAAAACACACACACATAGAAAAATAAAATACAGATATATAGACAAATGCTGTATACAAAATGTACAAATAGAAAATGTCAGAGCAGTAATGGTTACATATTTTGGTGATAGTACAGTTTGTACTATAGCAGTATATGTATCATTGGTGCCCCGTGCGAGGCGGTCGAAGTGTAAACTGTGGATTATGTTTCATCATTTACAGAGTCTGAATTGTTTGTCTGTTTAAATCATCACCAGCTTGAAACTGATTATTATCGTAAACGCGTTAAGTCTTTTGACGATCAGCGCAGCCAAACAGCTCAGTGATTTGATACCGGCACCGTGTAGTGTCCTCATAGATACACCTTTATTTTCCACCACCAGCACACTGTTGTACGTCTGTATGTGAAGGCAACACACGAACCATGATAAGAGAATTTCGTCGACATCATCCCGTTGAGACCTATTTGTAAATATTGGCTTTTAATATGTCCTCTCCTCGTGATGCTGCACCATATCATTCTGTAAATTGTTCGTTTTTTTTAGCCATTCAGGACCACAAATTATTGTCCCCAGCGTTTTGCCATAGCCGTAGTCGTAGAGGAAGTGAGTTCTCAGGGAACTGTGTCAGAGCGGACACCAGCGCAGCACCACCATCACCACCATGGCTTAGGCAGCACTGTCCATCTACTGCTGAATAGGCACAGACAGCTTTAGAAGGTACTGGATCAGCTGTGGGTGGAATGACTGGCACACGCAGATTATTGTTAGTTGTGATGAAGAATCAGGTTCAGGTTTACCATCTACTTTAGAAAAAATATTGAAAGGATCGATTCAAACTAAATCACAAAAGAAAAACATGTTTTCTCTCACCTGTAGTGGTATCTAGCAATGCAGACAGATTTGAGTAGGTTTTTTCTAGATATGTATTTGCAATTTCAACATTTCAACAGCTCAAAGATATTCTGTTTACAACCAGAAAAAGCAGTGATCACTGTAAAAAAAAATTGTTGTTAAATTACTTAAATGATTAAACAAAATAAAATCTAAAATCTAATTTATTTGCAGTCACTCAACTAATTGAATATTTTTCCAGTATGAGCAAATTAACTTTGCCTGTATGAGCCAGTCCACTGACGCGCTGGCATTAAAATTGACTGATTTTGTCCCAAAAATTACCCCTTGTTTCCCCGTTTCTGGAAAAATGTGTTTCTGTTGAATTTTGAGAATATAATTTTTTGATGCTGTGAATGCCACCAATTAATTTTTAATGCACCAAACTTAACTGCATGGCTAGAAACTCACTGATGTGACAAAACATGTATTGTTTTGTAATTTGAACAGTCCTTTAAAGTACCAGTAAGTAGTACCGGTTGTATATACGGAATCGAACTGTTGCACGTAAATGTATTGACACACACACACACACACACACAAAAAAATTGGACTCATGGTCCTTGTTCTGCTCCAGCCCCCCATCACCTGACTCTGTACTGTAGTCCATTAACTGATATTTGTGTTTTGCCTCTCGGCTTGAGCCATTTGAACTGATGGTGTTCTGCTTTCTGTTGATCTTGTTCTTGTTTTTTTTTGTTTGTAAAGATGTCTTCATGAATGTATTTTATATCTGTACTTTTTGAGGTACTGTCCCAGCTCATTATGCTACTGTCACCACCTGTGAAGTGAATGCATACACTCTGGTCTCACTGCAGTGAATTTGTAACCCATTCCACTGTGGACAACAGACTTTTTGTCGTTTGTCTGTAGACTGGCTTCTGCAGGCCCATCACAGCCCACGCCCAGTTCACTAACCCAGAGCCACAAAGCATTTTTGTCAGGAGGAGCCCGGATATTACCTGTATCATGTTTCTGTAATCATCTCATTCTTCCCCACATCATGAAATGGTGTCTGTACTGACGTTTAAGGTTTCCTCAAGACTTAAGGCTTGATTTCGCGCAGCTCTTCGCTCTCTTCATGACGTTCTTTGTTCTGTTTTCTTGGCCTTAAAATCAGATTTTCTGGCATTAATGCTGTTTTTTTTTTATTTTTGCTCTGTGGAGTTTCTGTTTTGCCACATAATGCCTTATTAGAACACATTGGGTTTCTATGTGATGTACTGTTTGTATGATAGAACACAAGTGCACACGCATGCATACACACACACACACACACACACACACACACACACTTGAGCCGCACACAAGGCTTAAGGAGGCTGAAGTGGAAGTTACTGTTTGGGCATTTGGTTAATTTTGTCAGATCACTGCTCCTTTCTGCGTCGGCTGCTGTGAGCCAGCCACCTTGTCTCTTTTTAGTCAGGTTTTACACATGTACAAAGTATAATTATGGGTTATTATGTGACCGTTTGCTCCCCACTTGTCTTAATGTTGACTCTTGTCAAATAGTTTGCTTAAAAATGTCGTTTGGCACAGAGTTTGATCATGTTGGACTTGGCCATGTTTGAAGATGTTAATGTCTTGCTTGCTTATTTCGGGGGTTGCAAGAACAATGAGATGTTTGGAGAAACAGTGTGAGGTGTTTTAAAAACCACTTATACTGAAATAAACTTGCTGAAAATTAAGCTGACGTCTCTTTATTTTATTATACATAAGAAGGTTTTTTCGTGGCCGGGTCCCCGGGGCAGCAGGCGGAGCAGAGCATTCCAGACGTCCCTCTCCACAACGACGCTTTCCAGCTCCTCCTAAGGCACCCCAAGGCGTTTCCAGGTTAGACGAGATATGCGATGCCTCCAGCATGTTCTGGGTCTGCTTCTGCCAGTCAGACGTCCCCGCAACACCTCCAGTGGGAGGCACCCAGAGGTGAGGGTTGGGGCAAAGATGGACCCATCAGTCTTATGCAACTCCCGCATTACTGCAAACGCCACACCGCCTGTAGTATAGGTTCGCCGTACTATGCTATACGGCTATTGGGCCATTTTTTCAGCATGCTAAATTTTGACGTTTTTGGCCTTTTTGTATGCTATTACACGACTCTTCGAGCTATAAGAGGTACTTTTCAACCATTTTTTGGATATGTTGAAATTTGATGTTTTGTTCACCCTAGTTTTGACATTATATACTAATACTCTACTCTCCAAGCTAAAATATCATTTTTTTTTTACATGTCAAAATTTGACTTTTTGTTTGAACATGGTGTTCGTTATGGACAATCTGTGGCGAGCACAGAAGTCCAATAACAAAACACCACTTGGGTTCAGATTGGGGGGGCCATTTCTCCCGATCACGCCCCTCCAGGTCTCACTGTCGTTGCCAATGTGAGCGTTGAAGTCCCCCAGCAGAACGAGGGAGTCCCCAGAAGGAGCACTCTCCAGCACCCCCTCTAAGGACTCCAAAAAGGGTGGATACTCTGAACTGCTGTTTGGACCGTATGCACAAACAAAAGTCAGGATCCGTCCCCCCACCTGAAGGCGGAGGGAGGCTACCCTCTCATTCACCGGGGTAAACTCCAACATACAGGCACCGAGCCGGGGGGCAATAAGTATTGCCACCCCTGCCTGGCGTCTCTCACCAGTGGCAACTCCAGAGTGAAAGAGAGTCCAACCCCTCTCGAGTAGACTGGTTCTGGAGCCCACGCTGTGTGTCGAGGTGAGGCCGACTATATCTAGACGGAACGTCTCAACCTCGCGCACCAGCTCAGGCTCCTTCCCCACCAGAGACGTTCTTCTGCTTCTGCAGCCGAGGATCGGACCGCCAAGGTCCCCGCCTTCGGCTGCCGCCAAACTCACACGGCACCCACCCCCTTTGGCTCCCCCTACGGGTGATGAGCCCATTGGAAGGAGGTCCCACGTCGCCTCTTCGGGCTGTGCCCAACCGGGCCCCATGGGTACAGGACCGGCCACTAGGAGCTCACCATCGAGCCCCACCCACAGGCCTGGCTCCAGGGGGGGCCCCCGGTGACCCGCGTCAGGGCGAGGGACACTTTGGACCGTCTTTCTGACTCATCATAAGGGGTCCGATTAACTACACTTTGTCTGGTCCCTCCCCCAGGACCTGTTTGCCATGGGTGACCCTACCAGGGGCATAAAGTCCCCTACAACTGAGCTCCTAGGATCACTGGGACACGCAAACCCCTCCACCACAATGGGGTGGTAGCTCAGGGAGGGGGGAGGGGCAGAGCTGTAAACCGCTCACCACCTGGTGGTGAGTTGGCTCCGGTGTTGGGGGAGGACGCCGGTCAGACCTGGCAGACCCAAACGCATTATGAGGGTCTGCTGGGAACGTCTGGCAGAGTCTCCCGTCAGAAGAAGCTTCAACTCCCACCTCCAGCAGAGCTTCGACGATGTCCCCGGGGGAGGCGGGGGACATTGGGTCCGAGTGGGCCGTGCCTCCATTGCTGAGGTGGCCGACCGGTGCTGTGGCTGTAAGGTGGTCGGTGTCTGTCGGGGCAGCAACACCCGAACCCGTTGGTGGACACCGGCAGTAAGGGATGCTGTCAAGCTGAAGAAAGAATCCTATTGGGCCTTATTGGCCTGTGGGACTCCGGAGGCAGCAGACAGGTCCCGACAGGCCAAGTGGAGTGCAGCTATGGTGGTCGCTGAGGCGAAAACTGGGCGTTTATTCCCACTTTGTATGCTATTATGCGTCTCTTCAAGCTATTTTATGCCGTATTTAGCTGTTTTTAGGAGCGGCCAAAATTTAATGTTTTTCTACATACTGTGCTATTGCCTTCTTGGCCATTTTTTTGACATTATAAATGATGAGGTCAGTCAGTCATTTTCTGTAACTGCTTGTCCTCGTAAGGGTCGCGGCGGGGCTGGAGGCAATCCCAGCTGTCATTGGGCGGAAGACGGGGTACACCCTGGACAGTTCGCCAGACCATCGCAGGGCTGTAAATTATGAGGTATTTGGCTTTTTTTGACGTTTATTTCCATATTGTATGCTATTACGCGTCTCTAGAAGCCATTTTATGCCGCTTTTAGCTGTTTTTAGGAGCGGCCAAAATTTGACTTTTTTTCGACATACTATACTATTGCCTTCTTGGCCATTTGTTTGATTTTATAAATTATGAGTTTTTTTTGGCTTTTTTAAACATTTATTCTCGCTTTGTATGCTATTATACGTCTCTAGAAGCTATTCTATGCCGTTGTTAGCTATTTTTAGGAGTGGCCAAAATTTGACGTTATTTGACATACTATACTATTGCCTTGTTGGCCATGTCTTTGATATTCTAACATATGAGGTTTTTTGGCTTTTTTTGACGTTTATTCCCACTTTGTATGCTATTATGCATCTCTAGAAGCCATTTTATGCCGCTTTTAGCTATTTTTAGGAGTGGCCAAAATTTGACTTTTTTCAACATACTATACTATTGCCTTGGTGTCCATTTTTTTGACATTCTGAAATATGTTCTTTTTCGGCATTTTTTTAACGTTTATTCTAACTTTGTATGCTATTATGCATCTCTAGAAGCTATTCTATGCCGTTTTTAGCTGTTTTTAGGAGCGGCCAAAATTTGACCTTTTTCGACATACTATACTATTGCCTTGGTGTCCATTTTTTTGACATTCTGAAATATGAGGTTTTTTGGCTTTTTTTTGACGTTTATTCTAACTTTGTATGCTATTATGCATCTCTAGAAGGTATTCTATGCCATTTTTAGCTATTTTTAGGAGCGGCCGAAATTTGACTTTTTTCGACATACTATACTATTGCCTTGGTGTCCATTTTTTTGACATTCTGAAATATGTTCTTTTTCGGCATTTTTTAAACGTTCATTCCCACTTTGTATGCTATTACGCCTCTTTACAAGCTATTCTATGCCGTTTTTAGCTGTTTTTAGGAGCGGCCAAAATTTGACTTTTTTCGACATACTATACTATTGCCTTGGTGTCAATTTTTTGACATTCTGAAATATGAGGTTTTTTGGCTTTTTTTTTACGTTTATTCTAACTTTGTATGCTATTATGCATCTCTAGAAGGTATTCTATGCCATTTTTAGCTGTTTTTAGGAGCGGCCGAAATTTGACTTTTTTCGACATACTATACTATTGCCTTGGTGTCCATTTTTTTTGACATTCTGAAATATGAGGTTTTTTTGGCTTTTTTGACGTTTATTCTAACTTTGTATGCTATTACACCTCTTTACAAGCTATTCTATGCCAATTTTAGCTATTTTTAGGAGCGGCCAAAATTTGACTTTTTTCGACATACTATACTATTGCCTTGGTGTCCATTTTTTTGACATTCTGAAATATGTTCTTTTTCGGCATTTTTTTGACGTTTATTCCCACTTTGTATGCTATTATGCATCTCTAGAAGCCATTTTATGCCGCTTTTAGCTATTTTTAGGAGCGGCCAAAATTTGACTTTTTTCGACATACTATACTATTGCCTTGGTGTCCATTTTTTTGACATTCTGAAATATGTTCTTTTGGGCTTTTTTGACGTTTATTCCCACTTTGTATGCTATTACCCTCTTTACTAGCTATTCTATGCCGTTTTAGCTATTTTTAGGAGCGGCCAAAATTTGACTTTTTTCGACATACTATACTATTGCCTTGGTGTCCATTTTTTTGACATTCTGAAATATGTTCTTTTTCGGCATTTTTTTAACGTTAATTCCCACTTTGTATGCTATTACGCCTCTTTACAAGCTATTCTATGCCATTTTTAGCTATTTTTAGGAGCGGCCAAAATTTGACTTTTTTCGACATACTATACTATTGCCTTGGTGTCCATTTTTTTGACATTCTGAAAAATGAGTTTTTTTGGCTTTTTTTGACATTTATTCTCACTTTGTATGCTATTATGCATCTCTAGAAGCTATTCTATGCCATTTTTAACTGTTTTTAGGAGCGGCCGAAATTTGA
Source organism: Plectropomus leopardus (assembly GCF_026936395.1). Lineage (NCBI taxonomy): Eukaryota > Metazoa > Chordata > Actinopteri > Perciformes > Serranidae > Plectropomus > Plectropomus leopardus. The sequence goes on along the minus strand of NC_142181.1, from coordinate 3,302,899 downwards.
CTTTTTTCGACATACTATACTATTGCCTTGGTGTCCATGTTTTTGACATTCTGAAATATGAGTTTTTTGGGCTTTTTTTGACTTTTATTCCCACTTTGTATGCTATTACCCCTCTTTACTAGCTATTCTATGCCGTTTTTAGCTGTTTTTAGGAGCGGCCAAAATTTGACTTTTTTCGACATACTATACTATTGCCTTGGTGTCCATTTTTTTGACATTCTGAAATATGAGGTTTTTTGGCTTTTTTAAGTTTATTCCCACTTTGTATGCTATTACGCCTCTTTACAAGCTATTCTATGCCATTTTTAGCTATTTTTAGGAGCGGCCAAAATTTGACTTTTTACGACATACTATACTATTGCCTTGGTGTCCATTTTTTTGACATTCTGAAAAATCAGTTTTTTTGGCTTTTTTTTACGTTTATTCCCACTTTGTATGCTATTACGCCTCTCTAGGAGACATTTTATGCAGTTTTTAGCTGTTTTTAGTTGCGGCCAAAATTTGACTTTTTTCGACATACTATACTATTGCCTTGGTGTCCATTTTTTTGACATTCTGAAATATGTTCTTTTTTGGCTTTTTTTGACGTTTATTCCCACTTTGTATGCTATTACGCGTCTCTAGAAGCTATTCTATGCCGTTTTTAGCTGTTTTTAGGAGCGGCCAAAATTTGACTTTTTTCGACATACTATACTATTGCCTTCTTGTCCATTTTTTTGACATTCTGAAAAATGATTTTTTTTTGGCTTTTTTTGACGTTTATTCCCACTTTGTATGCTATTATGCGTGTCTAGAAGGTATTCTATGCCATTTTTAGCTGTTTTTAGGAGCGGCCAAAATTTGACTTTTTTCGACATACTATACTATTGCCTTGGTGTCCATTTTTTTGACATTCTGAAATATGAGGTTTTTTGGCTTTTTTTTGACGTTAATTCCCACTTTGTATGCTATTACGCCTCTTTACAAGCTATTCTATGCCGTTTTTAGCTATTTTTAGGAGCGGCTGAAATTTGACTTTTTTCGACATACTATACTATTGCCTTGGTGTCCATTTTTTTGACATTCTGAAATATGTTCTTTTTCGGCTTTTTTTGACGTTTATTCCCACTTTGTATGCTATTACGCCTCTCTAGAAGCTATTCTATGCCGTTTTTAGCTGTTTTTAGGAGCGGCTAAAATTTGACTTTTTTTGACATACTATACTATTGCCTTGGTGTCCATTTTTTTGACATTCTGAGAAATATGTTCTTTTTGGGCTTTTTTGACGTTTATTCCCACTTTGTATGCTATTACGCCTCTTTATAAGCTATTCTATGCCGTTTTTAGCTGTTTTTAGGAGCGGCCAAAATTTGACTTTTTTCGACATACTATACTATTGCCTTGGTGTCCATTTTTTTGACATTCTGAAAAATGAGTTTTTTTTGGCTTTTTTGACGTTTATTCTAACTTTGTATGCTATTACGCCTCTCTACAAGCTATTCTATGCCGTTTTTAGCTATTTTTAGGAGCGGCCAAAATTTGACTTTTTTTAACATACTATACTATTGCCTTCTTGGCAATTTTTTTGACATTCTGAAATATGTTCTTTTTTGGCTTTTTTGACGTTTATTCTAACTTTGTATGCTATTACGCCTCTCTACAAGCTATTCTATGCCGTTTTTAGCTATTTTTAGGAGCAGCCAAAATTTGACTTTTTTCGACATACTATACTCTTGCCTTGGTGTCCATTTTATTGACATTCTGAAATATGTTCTTTTTCGGCTTTTTTTGACGTTTATTCTAACTTTGCATGCTATTATGCGTGTCTAGAAGGTATTCTATGCCATATTTAGCTGTTTTTAGGAGCGGCCGAAATTTGACTTTTTTCGACATACTATACTATTGCCTTGGTGTCCATCTTCACTGGCAGGTTGAACTTCCTCAGCTGTACTTCCTGCGGCAGCTGAGGAAATTCAACCTGCCAGTGAAGATGATGGTGCACTTCTACACCTCCATCATCGAGTCCATCCTCACCTCCTCCATCACCATCTGGTACGCTGCAGCTACTGCCAAGGACAAGCGCAGGCTGCAGCGTATCATCCGCTCTGCTGAAAAGGTCATCGGCTGCAGCCTGCCCTCCCTCCAGGACCTGTACGCCTCCAGGACTCTGAGGCGTGCAGGTAAGATTGTGGCCGATCCCTCCCACCCTGGACACAAACTCTTTCAATCACTCCCCTGTGGCAGGAGGCTTTGGTCCATCAAGACCAGAACCTCATGCCACAAGAACAGTTTCTTCCCGTCTGCCACCGGCCTCATAAACAAGGCCCAGGTCCCCCACTGACGCACGCTCCTCATAGACTGTACGTTACATTAACGTGTTCATTAATGCACATCACCGGCACTGCTGCTGTTCATGCGGCACATCCACACCATAAAATTGCACTCAAACCTGTATAAATGTGAATTTCAATGTGAATATCAATATATATCTTGCACTCCAACCATTCTTGTATATACTTTAATTCCATGATTCTGTTTCTTGCACTGTTACACTGTTACTTGTGTTACTTGTTTTGTTTTGCACTGTAAGACTCGTACTTTTTATATTTTATATTTTATATTTGTATCTTCTATTTTATCTGTTTTCTTTTTCTATATTTATGTTGCACCAACCCACCAGAAGAAATTCCTCATATTGTGTTAACTATACCTGGCAATAAATCTTTTTCTGTTTCTGATTCTGATTCAGATTTTTTTGACATTCTGAAATATGAGGTTTTTTGGCTTTTTTTGACGTTAATTCCCACTTTATATGCTATTACGCCTCTTTACAAGCTATTCTATGCTGTTTTTAGCTGTTTTTAGGAGCGGCCAAAATTTGACTTTTTTCGACATACTATACTATTGCCTTCTTGTCCATTTTTTTGACATTCTGAAAAATGAGTTTTTTTGGCTTTTTTTTGACATTTATTCTAACTTTGTATGCTATTACGCGTATCTAGAAGCCATTTTATGCCGTTTTTAGCTGTTTTTAGGAGCGGCCAAAATTTGACTTTTTTCGACATACTATACTATTGCCTTGGTGTCCATTTTTTTGACATTCTGAAATATGAGGTTTTTTGGCTTTTTTTGATGTTTATTCTAACTTTGTATGCTATTACGCCTCTTTACAAGCTATTCTATGCCGTTTTTAGCTGTTTTTAGGAGCGGCCAAAATTTGACTTTTTTCGACATACTATACTATTGCCTTGGTGTCCATTTTTTTGACATTCTGAAATATGAGGTTTTTTGGCTTTTTTTGACGTTTATTCCCACTTTGTATGCTATTACGCCTCGTTACAAGCTATTCTATGCCGTTTTTAGCTATTTTTAGGAGCGGCCAAAATGTGACTTTTTTCGACATACTATACTATTGCCTTGGTGTCCATTTTTTTGACATTCTGAAATATGAGTTTTTTTTGGCTTTTTTTGACGTTTATTCCCACTTTGTATGCTATTACGCCTCTTTACAAGCTTTTCTTTGCCATTTTAGCTATTTTTAGGAGCGGCAAAAATTTGACTTTTTTCGACATACTATACTATTGCCTTGGTGTCCATTTTTTCGACATTCTGAAATATGAGGTTTTTGGCTTTTTTGATGTTTATTCCCACTTTGTATGCTATTACGCCTCTTTACAAGCTATTCTATGCCATTTTTAGCTATTTTTAGGAGCGGCCAAAATTTGACATTTTTCGACATACTATACTATTGCCTTGGTGTCCATTTTTTTGACATTCTGAAATATGAGGTTTTTTGGCTTTTTTTGACGTTTATTCCCACTTTGTATGCTATTACGCCTCTTTACAAGCTATTCTATGCCATTTTTAGCTATTTTTAGGAGCGGCCAAAATTTGACTTTTTTCGACATACTATACTATTGCCTTGGTGTCCATTTTTTGACATTCTGAAATATGAGGTTTTTGGCTTTTTTGACGTTTATTCCCACTTTGTATGCTATTACGCGTCTCTACAAGCTATTCTATGCCGTTTTTAGCTATTTTTAGGAGCGGCCAAAATTTGACTTTTTTCGACATACTATACTATTGCCTTGGTGTCCATTTTTTTGACATTCTGAAATATGAGGTTTTTTGGCTTTTTTGACGTTTATTCCCACTTTGTATGCTATTACGCCGTTTCTATAAGCTATTCTATGCCATTTTAGCTATTTTTAGAGCTGCCAAAATTTGACTTTTTTTCGACATACTATACTATTGCCTTGGTGTCCATTTTTTTGACATTCTGAAATATGAGGTTTTTTGGCTTTTTTTGACGTTTATTCTAACTTTGTATGCTATTATGCGTGTCTAGAAGGTATTCTATGCCATTTTTAGCTGTTTTTAGGAGCGGCCAAAATTTGACATTTTTCGACATACTATACTATTGCCTTGGTGTCCATTTTTTTGACATTCTGAAATATGAGGTTTTTTGGCTTTTTTTGATGTTTATTCCCACTTTGTATGCTATTACGCGTATCTATAATCTATTCTATGCCATTTTTAGCTATTTTTAGGAGCGGCCAAAATTTGACATTTTTCGACATACTATACTATTGCCTTGGTGTCCATTTTTTGACATTCTGAAATATGAGGTTTTTTTGGCTTTTTTTGACGTTTATTCCCACTTTGTATGCTATTACGCCTCTTTACAAGCTATTCTATGCCATTTTTAGCTATTTTTAGGAGCGGCCAAAATTTGACTTTTTTCGACATACTATACTATTGCCTTGGTGTCCATTTTTTTTGACATTCTGAAATATGTTTTTTTTGGCTTTTTTTTTACATTTATTCCCACCTTGTATGATATTACGCGTCTCTAGAAGCTATTCTATGCCATTTTAGCTATTTTAGGAGCGGCCAAAATTTGACTTTTTTCGACATACTATACTATTGCCTTGGTGTCCATTTTTTTGACATTCTGAAATATGAGGTTTTTTGGCTTTTTTTGACGTTTATTCTAACTTTGTATGCTATTATGCGTGTCTAGAAGCTATTCTATGCCATTTTTAGCTGTTTTTAGGAGCGGCCAAAATTTGACATTTTTCGACATACTATACTATTGCCTTAGTGTCCATTTTTTTGACATTCTGAAATATGAGGTTTTTTGGCTTTTTTTGATGTTTATTCCCACTTTGTATGCTATTACGCGTCTCTACAAGCTATTCTATGCTGTTTTTAGCTATTTTTAGGAGCGGCCAAAATTTGACTTTTTTCGACATACTATACTATTGCCTTGGTGTCCATTTTTTTGACATTCTGAAATATGAGGTTTTTTGGCTTTTTTTGACGTTTATTCCCACTTTGTATGCTATTACGCGTCTCTATAAGCTATTCTATGCCATTTTTAGCTATTTTTAGGAGCGGCCAAAATTTGACTTTTTTCGACATACTATACTATTGCCTTGGTGTCCATTTTTGACATTCTGAAATATGAGGTTTTTGGCTTTTTTGGCGTTTATTCCCACTTTGTATGCTATTACGCCTCTCTACAAGCTATTCTATGCCATTTTAGCTATTTTTAGGAGCGGCCAAAATTTGACTTTTTCGACATACTATACTATTGCCTTGGTGTCCATTTTTTGACATTCTGAAATATGAGGTTTTTGGCTTTTTTGGCGTTTATTCCCACTTTGTATGCTATTACGCGTCTCTACAAGCTATTCTATGCCATTTTTAGCTATTTTAGGAGCGGCCAAAATTTGACATTTTTCGACATACTATACTATTGCCTTGGTGTCCATTTTTTGACATTCTGAAATATGAGGTTTTTGGCTTTTTTTGACGTTTATTCCCACTGTGTATGCTATTACGCGTCTCTAGAAGCTATTCTATGCCATTTTTAGCTATTTTTAGGAGCGGCCAAAATTTGACATTTTTCGACATACTATACTATTGCCTTGGTGTCCATTTTTTTGACATTCTGAAATATGAGGTTTTTTGGCTTTTTTTGACGTTTATTCCCACTTTGTATGCTATTACGCGTCTCTATAAGCTATTCTATGCCATTTTTAGCTATTTTAGGAGCTGCCAAAATTTGACTTTTTCGACATACTATACTATTGCCTTGGTGTCCATTTTTTGACATTCTGAAATATGAGGTTTTTGGCTTTTTTTGGCGTTTATTCCACTTTGTATGCTATTACGCCTCTCTACAAGCTATTCTATGCCATTTTAGCTATTTTTAGGAGCGGCCAAAATTTGACTTTTTCGACATACTATACTATTGCCTTGGTGTCCATTTTTTGACATTCTGAAATATGAGGTTTTTGGCTTTTTTGGCGTTTATTCCCACTTTGTATGCTATTACGCGTCTCTATAAGCTATTCTATGCCATTTTAGCTATTTTTAGGAGCGGCCAAAATTTGACATTTTCGACATACTATACTATTGCCTTGGTGTCCATTTTTTGACATTCTGAAATATGAGGTTTTTTGGCTTTTTTGGCGTTTATTCCACTTTGTATGCTATTACGCCTCTCTACAAGCTATTCTATGCCATTTTAGCTATTTTAGGAGCTGCTGAAATTTGACATTTTTCGACATACTATACTATTGCCTTGGTGTCCATTTTTTGACATTCTGAAATATGAGGTTTTTTGGCTTTTTTGACGTTTATTCCCACTTTGTATGCTATTACGTCTCTATAAGCTATTCTATGCCATTTTAGCTATTTTTAGGAGCTGCCAAAATTTGACTTTTTCGACATACTATACTATTGCCTTGGTGTCCATTTTTGACATTCTGAAATATGAGGTTTTTGGCTTTTTTGATCGTTTATTCCACTTTGTATGCTATTACGCCTCTCTACAAGCTATTCTATGCCATTTTTAGCTATTTTAGGAGCGGCCAAAATTTGACTTTTTCGACATACTATACTATTGCCTTGGTGTCCATTTTTTGACATTCTGAAATATGAGGTTTTTGGCTTTTTTGATGTTTATTCCCACTTTGTATGCTATTACGCCTCTCTACAAGCTATTCTATGCCATTTTAGCTATTTTTAGGAGCGGCCAAAATTTGACTTTTTCGACATACTATACTATTGCCTTGGTGTCCATTTTTTGACATTCTGAAATATGAGGTTTTTGGCTTTTTGACGTTTATTCCCACTTTGTATGCTATTACGCGTCTCTATAAGCTATTCTATGCCATTTTAGCTATTTTAGGAGCGGCCAAAATTTGACTTTTTTCGACATACTATACTATTGCCTTGGTGTCCATTTTTTTGACATTCTGAAATATGAGGTTTTTTGGCTTTTTTTGACGTTTATTCTAACTTTGTATGCTATTACGCATCTTTACAAGCTATTCTATGCCGTTTTTAGCTATTTTAGGAGCTGCCAAAATTTGACATTTTTCGACATACTATACTATTGCCTTGGTGTCCATTTTTTGACATTCTGAAATATGAGGTTTTTGGCTTTTTTGACGTTTATTCCCACTTTGTATGCTATTACGCGTCTCTATAAGCTATTCTATGCCATTTTAGCTGTTTTTAGAGCGCCAAAATTTGACTTTTTCGACATACTATACTATTGCCTTGGTGTCCATTTTTTGACATTCTGAAATATGAGGTTTTTGGCTTTTTTGACGTTTATTCCCACTTTGTATGCTATTACGCGTCTCTAGAAGCTATTCTATGCCATTTTTAGCTATTTTAGGAGCTGCCAAAATTTGACTTTTTCGACATACTATACTATTGCCTTGGTGTCCATTTTTGACATTCTGAAATATGAGGTTTTTTTGGCTTTTTTTGACGTTTATTCCCACTTTGTATGCTATTACGCGTCTCTATAAGCTATTCTATGCCATTTTTAGCTATTTTTAGGAGCGGCCAAAATTTGACTTTTTTCGACATACTATACTATTGCCTTGGTGTCCATTTTTTTGTCATGCTGAAATATGAGGTTTTTGGCTTTTTTGCGTTTATTCCCACTTTGTATGCTATTACGCGTCTCTATAAGCTATTCTATGCCATTTTAGCTATTTTAGGAGCGGCCAAAATTTGACATTTTTCGACATACTATACTATTGCCTTGGTGTCCATTTTTTGACATTCTGAAATATGAGGTTTTTGGCTTTTTTGACGTTTATTCCCACTTTGTATGCTATTACAGCGTCTCTATACAAGCTATTCTATGCCATTTTTAGCTATTTTAGGAGCTGCCAAAATTTGACTTTTTCGACATACTATACTATTGCCTTGGTGTCCATTTTTGACATTCTGAAATATGAGGTTTTTGGCTTTTTTTGACGTTTATTCCCACTTTGTATGCTATTACGCCTCTCTACAAGCTATTCTATGCCATTTTTTAGCTATTTTTATGAGCGGCCAAAATTTGACTTTTTTCGACATACTATACTATTGCCTTGGTGTCCGTTTTTTTGACATTCTGAAATATGAGGTTTTTTGGCTTTTTTGACGTTTATTCCCACTTTGTATGCTATTACGCGTCTCTATAAGCTATTCTATGCCATTTTTAGCTATTTTTAGGAGCGGCCAAAATTTGACTTTTTTCGACATACTATACTATTGCCTTGGTGTCCATTTTTTTGACATTCTGAAATATGAGGTTTTTTGGCTTTTTTTGACGTTTATTCCCACTTTGTATGCTATTATGCGTGTCTAGAAGGTATTCTATGCCATTTTTAGCTGTTTTTAGGAGCGGCCAAAATTTGACATTTTTCGACATACTATACTATTGCCTTGGTGTCCATTTTTTTGACATTCTGAAATATGAGGTTTTTTGGCTTTTTTTGACGTTTATTCTAACTTTGTATGCTATTACGCCTCTATAAGCTATTCTATGCCATTTTAGCTATTTTAGGAGCGGCCAAAATTTGACTTTTTCGACATACTATACTATTGCCTTGGTGTCCATTTTTTGACATTCTGAAATATGAGGTTTTTTGGCTTTTTTGACGTTTATTCCCACTTTGTATGCTATTACGCCTCTTTACAAGCTATTCTATGCCATTTTTAGCTATTTTTAGGAGCGGCCAAAATTTGACTTTTTTCGACATACTATACTATTGCCTTGGTGTCCATTTTTTTGACATTCTGAAAAATTAGTTTGTTTGGCTTTTTTTGACGTTTGTTCTAACTTTGTATGCTATTATGCGTGTCTAGAAGGTATTCTATGCCATTTTTAGCTGTTTTTAGGAGCGGCCAAAATTTGACATTTTTCGACATACTATACTATTGCCTTGTTTTCCATTTTTTGACATTCTGAAATATGAGGTTTTTTGGCTTTTTTTGATGTTTATTCCCACTTTGTATGCTATTACGCGTCTCTACAAGCTATTCTATGCCGTTTTTAGCTGTTTTTAGGAGCGGCCAAAATTTGACTTTTTTCGACATACTATACTATTGCCTTGGTGTCCATTTTTTTGACATTCTGAAATATGAGGTTTTTTGGCTTTTTTGATGTTTATTCCCACTTTGTATGCTATTACGCCTCTCTAGAAGCTATTCTATGCCGTTTTAGCTATTTTTAGAGCTGACTAAATTTGACATTTTTCGACATACTATACTATTGCCTTGGTGTCCATTTTTTTGACATTCTGAAATATGAGGTTTTTTGGCTTTTTTTGACGTTTATTCCCACTTTGTATGCTATTACGCGTCTCTAGAAGCTATTCTATGCCATTTTTAGCTATTTTTAGGAGCGGCCAAAATTTGACTTTTTTCGACATACTATACTATTGCCTTGGTGTCCATTTTTTTGACATTCTGAAATATGAGGTTTTTTGGCTTTTTTTGACGTTTATTCCCACTTTGTATGCTATTATGCGTGTCTAGAAGGTATTCTATGCCATTTTTAGCTATTTTAGGAGCGGCCAAAATTTGACATTTTTCGACATACTATACTATTGCCTTGGTGTCCATTTTTTGACATTCTGAAATATGAGGTTTTTTGGCTTTTTTTGATGTTTATTCCCACTTTGTATGCTATTACGCGTCTCTATAAGCTATTCTATGCCATTTTTAGCTATTTTTAGGAGCGGCCAAAATTTGACATTTTTCGACATACTATACTATTGCCTTGGTGTCCATTTTTTTGACATTCTGAAATATGAGGTTTTTGGCTTTTTTGGCGTTTATTCCCACTTTGTATGCTATTACGCCTCTTTACAAGCTATTCTATGCCATTTTTAGCTATTTTAAGGAGCGGCCAAAATTTGACATTTTTCGACATACTATACTATTGCCTTGGTGTCCATTTTTTTGACATTCTGAAATATGAGGTTTTTTGGCTTTTTTTGACGTTTATTCCCACTTTGTATGCTATTACGCGTCTCTAGAAGCTATTCTATGCCATTTTTAGCTATTTTTAGGAGCGGCCAAAATTTGACTTTTTTTTAACATACTATACTATTGCCTTGGTGTCCATTTTTTTGACATTCTGAAATATGAGTTTTTTTGGCTTTTTTGACGTTTATTCTAACTTTGTATGCTATTACGCCTCTCTAGAAGCTATTCTATGCCATTTTTAGCTATTTTAGGAGCGGCCAAAATTTGACTTTTTTCGACATACTATACTATTGCCTTGGTGTCCATTTTTTTGACATTCTGAAATATGAGGTTTTTTGGCTTTTTTTGACGTTTATTCTAACTTTGTATGCTATTATGCGTGTCTAGAAGGTATTCTATGCCATTTTAGCTATTTTAGGAGCGGCCAAAATTTGACATTTTTCGACATACTATACTATTGCCTTGGTGTCCATTTTTTTGACATTCTGAAATATGAGGTTTTTTGGCTTTTTGACGTTTATTCCCACTTTGTTTGCTATTACGCTTCTCTAGAAGCTATTCTATGCCATTTTTAGCTATTTTTAGGAGCGGCCAAAATTTGACTTTTTTCGACATACTATACTATTGCCTTGGTGTCCATTTTTTTGACATTCTGAGAAATTAGTTGTTTTGGCTTTTTTTGACGTTTATTCTAACTTTGTATGCTATTATGCGTGTCTAGAAGGTATTCTATGCCATTTTTAGCTGTTTTTAGGAGCGGCCAAAATTTGACATTTTTCGACATACTATACTATTGCCTTCTTGTCCATTTTTTTTGACATTCTGAAATATGAGGTTTTTTGGCTTTTTTTGATGTTTATTCCCACTTTGTATGCTATTACGCGTCTCTACAAGCTATTCTATGCCGTTTTTAGCTGTTTTTAGGAGCGGCCAAAATTTGACTTTTTTCGACATACTATACTATTGCCTTGGTGTCCATTTTTTTGACATTCTGAAATATGAGGTTTTTTGGCTTTTTTGATGTTTATTCCCACTTTGTATGCTATTACGCCTCTCTACAAGCTATTCTATGCCATTTTTAGCTGTTTTTAGAAGCGGCTGAAATTTGACTTTTTTCGACATACTATACTATTGCCTTGGTGTCCATTTTTTTGACATTCTGAAATATGAGGTTTTTGGCTTTTTTTGACGTTTATTCCCACTTTGTATGCTATTACGCGTCTCTATAAGCTATTCTATGCCATTTTTAGCTATTTTTAGGAGCGGCCAAAATTTGACTTTTTTCGACATACTATACTATTGCCTTGGTGTCCATCTTTTTGACATTCTGAAATATGGGTTTTTTTGGCTTTTTTTGTCGTTTATTCCCACTTTGTATGCTATTACGCGTCTCTAGAAGCTATTCTATGCCATTTTTAGCTATTTTTAGGAGCGGCCAAAATTTGACTTTTTTCGACATACTATACTATTGCCTTGGTGTCCATTTTTTGACATTCTGAAATATGAGGTTTTTGGCTTTTTTGACGTTTATTCCCACTTTGTATGCTATTACGCGTCTCTACAAGCTATTCTATGCCATTTTAGCTATTTTTAGGAGCGGCCAAAATTTGACTTTTTCGACATACTATACTATTGCCTTGGTGTCCATTTTTTGACATTCTGAAATATGAGGTTTTTGGCTTTTTTTGATGTTTATTCCACTTTGTATGCTATTACGCGTCTCTAGAAGCTATTCTATGCCATTTTTAGCTATTTTAGGAGCGGCCAAAATTTGACTTTTTCGACATACTATACTATTGCCTTGGTGTCCATTTTTGACATTCTGAAATATGAGGTTTTTGGCTTTTTTGACGTTTATTCCCACTTTGTATGCTATTACGCCTCTATAAGCTATTCTATGCCATTTTTAGCTATTTTTAGGAGCGGCCAAAATTTGACTTTTTCGACATACTATACTATTGCCTTGGTGTCCATTTTTTGACATTCTGAAATATGAGGTTTTTGGCTTTTTTGACGTTTATTCTAACTTTGTATGCTATTACGCCTCTCTAGAAGCTATTCTATGCCATTTTAGCTATTTTAGGAGCGGCCAAAATTTGACTTTTTCGACATACTATACTATTGCCTTGGTGTCCATTTTTTGACATTCTGAAATATGAGGTTTTTTGGCTTTTTGACGTTTATTCCCACTTTGTATGCTATTACGCCTCTATAAGCTATTCTATGCCATTTTAGCTATTTTTAGGAGCGCCAAAATTTGACATTTTCGACATACTATACTATTGCCTTGGTGTCCATTTTTTGACATTCTGAAATATGAGGTTTTTGGCTTTTTTGGCGTTTATTCCACTTTGTATGCTATTACGCCTCTAGAAGCTATTCTATGCCATTTTTAGCTATTTTAGGAGCGCCAAAATTTGACTTTTTCGACATACTATACTATTGCCTTGGTGTCCATTTTTTGACATTCTGAAATATGAGGTTTTTTGGCTTTTTTGACGTTTATTCCCACTTTGTATGCTATTACGCCTCTAGAAGCTATTCTATGCCATTTTTAGCTATTTTAGGAGCGGCCAAAATTTGACTTTTTCGACATACTATACTATTGCCTTGGTGTCCATTTTTTGACATTCTGAAATATGAGGTTTTTTGGCTTTTTTTGACGTTTATTCCCACTTTGTATGCTATTACGCGTCTCTAGAAGCTATTCTATGCCGTTTTTAGCTATTTTTAGGAGCGGCCAAAATTTGACATTTTTCGACATACTATACTATTGCCTTTGTGTCCATTTTTTGACATTCTGAAATATGAGGTTTTTGGCTTTTTTGATCGTTTATTCCACTTTGTATGCTATTACGCCTCTCTACAAGCTATTCTATGCCATTTTTAGCTATTTTAGGAGCGCCAAAATTTGACTTTTTCGACATACTATACTATTGCCTTGGTGTCCATTTTTTGACATTCTGAAATATGAGGTTTTTGGCTTTTTTGATGTTTATTCCCACTTTGTATGCTATTACGTCTTTACAAGCTATTCTATGCCATTTTTAGCTATTTTTAGGAGCAGCCAAAATTTGACTTCTTTCGACATACTATACTATTGCCTTGGTGTCCATTTTTTTGACATTCTGAAATATGAGTTTTTTTGGCTTTTTTTGACGTTTATTCCCACTTTGTATGCTATTACGCCTCTTTACAAGCTATTCTATGCCATTTTAGCTATTTTAGGAGCGGCCAAAATTTGACATTTTTCGACATACTATACTATTGCCTTGGTGTCCATTTTTTGACATTCTGAAATATGAGGTTTTTTGGCTTTTTTGACGTTTATTCCACTTTGTATGCTATTACGTCTCTAGAAGCTATTCTATTCCATTTTTAGCTGTTTTTAGGAGCGGCCAAAATTTGACATTTTTCGACATACTATACTATTGCCTTGGTGTCCATTTTTTTGACATTCTGAAATATGAGGTTTTTTGGCTTTTTTTGACGTTTATTCCCACTTTGTATGCTATTACGCGTCTCTAGAAGCTATTCTATGCCGTTTTTAGCTGTTTTTAGGAGCGGCCAAAATTTGACTTTTTTCGCGACATTCTACACTATTGCCTTGGTGTCCATTTTTTGACATTCTGAAATATGAGGTTTTTTGGCTTTTTTGACGTTTATTCCCACTTTGTATGCTATTACGCGTCTCTATAAGCTATTCTATGCCGTTTTTAGCTATTTTTAGGAGCGGCCAAAATTTGACTTTTTTCGACATACTATACTATTGCCTTGGTGTCCATTTTTTTGACATTCTGAAATATGAGGTTTTTTTGGCTTTTTTTGACGTTTATTCCCACTTTGTATGCTATTACGCCTCTTTACAAGCTATTCTATGCCATTTTTAGCTATTTTTAGGAGCGGCCAAAATTTGACATTTTTCGACATACTATACTATTGCCTTGGTGTCCATTTTTTTGACATTCTGAAATATGAGGTTTTTTGGCTTTCTTTGTCGTTTGTTCTAACTTTGTATGCTATTATGCGTCTTTACAAGGTATTCTATGCCATTTTTAGCTATTTTAAGGAGCGGCCAAAATTTGACATTTTTCGACATACTATACTATTGCCTTGGTGTCCATTTTTTTGACATTCTGAAATATGAGGTTTTTTGGCTTTTTTTGACGTTTATTCCCACTTTGTATGCTATTACGCCTCTTTACAAGCTATTCTATGCCATTTTAGGTATTTTTAGGAGCGGCCAAAATTTGACATTTTTCGACATACTATACTATTGCCTTGGTGTCCATTTTTTTGACATTCTGAAAAATTAGTTTGTTTGGCTTTTTTTGATGTTTATTCCCACTTTGTATGCTATTACGCGTCTCTACAAGCTATTCTATGCCGTTTTTAGCTGTTTTTAGGAGCGGCCAAAATTTGACTTTTTTCGACATACTATACTATTGCCTTGGTGTCCATTTTTGACATTCTGAAATATGAGGTTTTTTGGCTTTTTTTTAATGTTTATTCCCACTTTGTATGCTATTATGCGTCTCTATGAGCTATTCTATGCCGTTTTTAGCTATTTTTAGGAGCGGCCAAAATTTGACATTTTTCGACATACTATACTATTGCCTTGGTGTCCATTTTTTGACATTCTGAAATATGAGGTTTTTTGGCTTTTTTTGACGTTTATTCCCACTTTGTATGCTATTACGCCTCTAGAAGCTATTCTATGCCATTTTAGCTATTTTTAGGAGCGGCCAAAATTTGACTTTTTCGACATACTATACTATTGCCTTGGTGTCCATTTTTTGACATTCTGAAATATGAGGTTTTTTGGCTTTTTTGACGTTTATTCTAACTTTGTATGCTATTACGCCTCTCTAGAAGCTATTCTATGCCATTTTAGCTATTTTTAGGAGCGGCCAAAATTTGACTTTTTCGACATACTATACTATTGCCTTGGTGTCCATTTTTTGACATTCTGAAATATGAGGTTTTTGGCTTTTTTTGACGTTTATTCCCACTTTGTATGCTATTACGCGTCTCTAGAAGCTATTCTATGCCATTTTTAGCTATTTTTAGGAGCGGCCAAAATTTGACTTTTTTCGACATACTATACTATTGCCTTGGTGTCCATTTTTTTGACATTCTGAAATATGAGGTTTTTTGGCTTTTTTTGACGTTTATTCTAACTTTGTATGCTATTACGCATCTCTAGATGGTATTCTATGCCATTTTTAGCTGTTTTTAGGAGCGGCCGAAATTTGACTTTTTTCGACATACTATACTATTGCCTTGGTGTCCATTTTTTGACATTCTGAAATATGAGGTTTTTGGCTTTTTTGACGTTTATTCCCACTTTGTATGCTATTACGCCTCTCTACAAGCTATTCTATGCCATTTTTAGCTATTTTAGGAGCTGCCAAAATTTGACTTTTTCGACATACTATACTATTGCCTTGGTGTCCATTTTTTGACATTCTGAAATATGAGGTTTTTTGGCTTTTTTTGACGTTTATTCCCACTTTGTATGCTATTACGTCTCTAGAAGCTATTCTATGCCATTTTAGCTATTTTAGGAGCGCCAAAATTTGACATTTTTCGACATACTATACTATTGCCTTGGTGTCCATTTTTTTGACATTCTGAAATATGAGGTTTTTTGGCTTTTTTTGACGTTTATTCCCACTTTGTATGCTATTACGCGTCTCTAGAAGCTATTCTATGCCGTTTTTAGCTATTTTTAGGAGCGGCCAAAATTTGACTTTTTTCGACATACTATACTATTGCCTTGGTGTCCATTTTTTGACATTCTGAAATATGAGGTTTTTTGGCTTTTTGACGTTTATTCCCACTTTGTATGCTATTACGCGTCTCTACAAGCTATTCTATGCCATTTTTAGCTATTTTAGGAGCGGCCAAAATTTGACTTTTTTCGACATACTATACTATTGCCTTGGTGTCCATTTTTTGACATTCTGAAATATGAGGTTTTTTGGCTTTTTTGACGTTTATTCCCACTTTGTATGCTATTACGCCTCTCTAGAAGCTATTCTATGCCATTTTAGCTATTTTTAGGAGCGGCCAAAATTTGACTTTTTTCGACATACTATACTATTGCCTTGGTGTCCATTTTTTGACATTCTGAAATATGAGGTTTTTGGCTTTTTTGACGTTTATTCCCACTTTGTATGCTATTACGCCTCTCTACAAGCTATTCTATGCCATTTTAGCTATTTTTAGGAGCGGCCAAAATTTGACTTTTTCGACATACTATACTATTGCCTTGGTGTCCATTTTTTTGACATTCTGAAATATGAGGTTTTTTGGCTTTTTTGATGTTTATTCCCACTTTGTATGCTATTACGCGTCTCTAGAAGCTATTCTATGCCGTTTTTAGCTATTTTTAGGAGCGGCCAAAATTTGACTTTTTCGACATACTATACTATTGCCTTGGTGTCCATTTTTTGACATTCTGAAATATGAGGTTTTTGGCTTTTTTCGCCGTTATTCTAACTTTGTTTGCTATTCTGCGTCTCTAGAAGCTATTCTATGCCATTTTTAGCTATTTTTAGGAGCGGCCAAAATTTGACTTTTTTCGACATACTATACCATTGCCTTCTTATCCATTTTTTTTGACATTCTGAAAAATTATGTTTTTTTGCTTTTTTTGACATTTATTCTAACTTTGTATGCTATTATGCGTCTCTAGAAGCTATTCTATGCCATTTTTAGCTATTTTAGGAGCGGCCAAAATTTGACTTTTTCGACATACTATACTATTGCCTTGGTGTCCATTTTTTTGACATTCTGAAATATGAGGTTTTTTGGCTTTTTTTGACGTTTATTCCCACTTTGTATGCTATTACGCGTCTCTAGAAGCTATTCTATGCCGTTTTTAGCTATTTTTAGGAGCGGCCAAAATTTGACATTTTTCGACATACTATACTATTGCCTTGGTGTCCATTTTTTTGACATTCTGAAATATGAGGTTTTTTGGCTTTTTTGGTGTTTATTCCCCCTTTGTATGCTATTACGCGTCTCTAAAAGCTATTCTATGCCATTTTTAGCTATTTTTAGGAGCGGCCAAAATTTGACATTTTTCGACATACTATACTATTGCCTTGGTGTCCATTTTTTGGAAATTTGGAATTATGAGTTTTTTGGCTTTTTTTGACGTTTATTCCCACTTTGTATGCTATTACGCCTCTTTACAAGCTATTCTATGCCATTTTAGCTATTTTAGGAGCGGCCAAAATTTGACTTTTTTCGACATACTATACTATTGCCTTGGTGTCCATTTTTTTGACATTCTGAAATATGAGGTTTTTTGGCTTTTTTTGACGTTTATTCCCACTTTGTATGCTATTATGCGTCTCTACAAGCTATTCTATGCCGTTTTTAGCTATTTTTAGGAGCGGCCAAAATTTGACATTTTTCGACATACTATACTATTGCCTTGGTGTCCATTTTTTTGACATTCTGAAATATGAGGTTTTTTTGGCTTTTTTTGACGTTTATTCCCACTTTGTATGCTATTACGCCTCTTTACAAGCTATTCTATGCCATTTTTAGCTATTTTTAGGAGCGGCCAAAATTTGACATTTTTCGACATACTATACTATTGCCTTGGTGTCCATTTTTTTGACATTCTGAAATATGAGGTTTTTTGGCTTTTTTTGATGTTTATTTCCACTTTGTATGCTATTACGCGTCTCTAGAAGCTATTCTATGCCGTTTTTAGCTATTTTTAGGAGCGGCCAAAATTTGACTTTTTTCGACATACTATACTATTGCCTTGGTGTCCATTTTTTTGACATTCTGAAATATGAGGTTTTTTGGCTTTTTTTGACGTTTATTCCCACTTTGTATGCTATTACGCCTCTTTACAAGCTATTCTATGCCATTTTTAGCTATTTTTAGGAGCGGCCAAAATTTGACATTTTTCGACATACTATACTATTGCCTTGGTGTCCATTTTTTTGACATTCTGAAATATGAGGTTTTTTGGCTTTCTTTGCCGTTTATTCCCACTTTGTATGCTATTACGCGTCTCTAGAAGCTATTCTATGCCGTTTTTAGCTATTTTTAGGAGCGGCCAAAATTTGACTTTTTCGACATACTATACTATTGCCTTGGTGTCCATTTTTTGACATTCTGAAATATGAGGTTTTTGGCTTTTTTGACGTTTATTCCACTTTGTATGCTATTACGCGTCTCTATAAGCTATTCTATGCCATTTTTTAGCTATTTTTATGAGCGGCCAAAATTTGACTTTTTTCGACATACTATACTATTGCCTTGGTGTCCATTTTTTTGACATTCTGAAATATGAGGTTTTTTGGCTTTTTTTGACGTTTATTCCCACTTTGTATGCTATTACGCGTCTCTATAAGCTATTCTATGCCATTTTTAGCTATTTTTAGGAGCGGCCAAAATTTGACTTTTTTCGACATACTATACTATTGCCTTGGTGTCCATTTTTTTGACATTCTGAAATATGAGGTTTTTTGGCTTTTTTTGACGTTTATTCCCACTTTGTATGCTATTACGCGTCTCTATAAGCTATTCTATGCCATTTTTAGCTATTTTTAGGAGCGGCCAAAATTTGACTTTTTTCGACATACTATACTATTGCCTTGGTGTCCATTTTTTTGACATTCTGAAATATGAGGTTTTTTGGCTTTATTGACGTTTATTCCCACTTTGTATGCTATTATGCGTCTCTAGAAGCTATTCTATGCCATTTTTAGCTATTTTTAGGAGCGGCCAAAATTTGACTTTTTTCGACATACTATACTATTGCCTTGGTGTCCATTTTTTTGACATTCTGAAATATGAGGTTTTTTGGCTTTTTTTGACGTTTATTCTAACTTTGTATGCTATTATGCATCTCTAGAAGGTATTCTATGCCGTTTTTAGCTGTTTTTAGGAGCGGCCAAAATTTGACTTTTTTCGACATACTATACTATTGCCTTGGTGTCCATTTTTTTGACATTCTGAAATATGAGGTTTTTTGGCTTTTTTTGACGTTTATTCCCACTTTGTATGCTATTACGCCTCTTTACAAGCTATTCTATGCCATTTTTAGCTATTTTTAGGAGCGGCCAAAATTTGACTTTTTTCGACATACTATACTATTGCCTTGGTGTCCATTTTTTTGACATTCTGAAATATGAGGTTTTTTGGCTTTTTTTGACGTTTATTCTAACTTTGTATGCTATTATGCGTGTCTAGAAGGTATTCTATGCCATTTTTAGCTGTTTTTAGGAGCGGCCAAAATTTGACATTTTTCGACATACTATACTATTGCCTTGGTGTCCATTTTTTTGACATTCTGAAATATGAGGTTTTTTGGCTTTTTTTGACGTTTATTCCCACTTTGTATGCTATTACGCCTCTTTACAAGCTATTCTATGCCATTTTTAGCTATTTTTAGGAGCGGCCAAAATTTGACTTTTTTCGACATACTATACTATTGCCTTGGTGTCCATTTTTTTGACATTCTGAAATATGAGGTTTTTGGCTTTTTTTGACGTTTATTCCCACTTTGTATGCTATTACGCCTCTTTACAAGCTATTCTATGCCATTTTAGCTATTTTTAGAGCGGCCAAAATTTGACATTTTTCGACATACTATACTATTGCCTTGGTGTCCATTTTTTGACATTCTGAAATATGAGGTTTTTGGCTTTTTTGACGTTTATTCCACTTTGTATGCTATTACGCCTCTTTACAAGCTATTCTATGCCATTTTTAGCTGTTTTTAGGAGCGGCCAAAATTTGACATTTTTCGACATACTATACTATTGCCTTGGTGTCCATTTTTTTGACATTCTGAAATATGAGGTTTTTTGGCTTTTTTGATGTTTATTCCCACTTTGTATGCTATTACGCGTCTCTAGAAGCTATTCTATGCCGTTTTTAGCTATTTTTAGGAGCGGCCAAAATTTGACTTTTTTCGACATACTATACTATTGCCTTGGTGTCCATTTTTTTGACATTCTGAAATATGAGGTTTTTGGGCTTTTTGTGACGTTTATTCCACTTTGTATGCTATTACGCCTCTCTACAAGCTATTCTATGCCATTTTAGCTATTTTTAGGAGCGGCCAAAATTTGACTTTTTCGACATACTATACTATTGCCTTGGTGTCCATTTTTTGACATTCTGAAATATGAGGTTTTTGGCTTTTTTGACGTTTATTCCCACTTTGTATGCTATTACGTGTCTCTAGAAGCTATTCTATGCCATTTTTAGCTATTTTTATGAGCGGCCAAAATTTGACTTTTTCGACATACTATACTATTGCCTTGGTGTCCATTTTTTGACATTCTGAAATATGAGGTTTTTGGCTTTTTTGACGTTTATTCCCACTTTGTATGCTATTACGCGTCTCTAGAAGCTATTCTATGCCGTTTTTAGCTATTTTTAGGAGCGGCCAAAATTTGACTTTTTTCGACATACTATACTATTGCCTTGGTGTCCATTTTTTTGACATTCTGAAATATGAGGTTTTTTGGCTTTTTTTGACGTTTATTCTAACTTTGTATGGTATTATGCGTCTCTAGAAGCTATTCTATGCCATTTTTAGCTATTTTTAGGAGCGGCCAAAATTTGACTTTTTTTAACATACTATACTATTGCCTTGGTGTCCATTTTTTTGACATTCTGAAAAATCAGTTTTTTTGGCTTTTTTTTGACGTTATTCTAACTTTGTATACTACTATGCGTCTCTAAAAGCTATTCTATGCTGTTTTTAGCTGTTTTTAGGAGCGGCCGAAATTTGACTTTTTTCGACATACTATACTATTGCCTTGGTGTCCATTTTTTTGACATTCTGAAAAATGAGTTTTTTTGGCTTTTTTTGACGTTAATTCCCACTTTGTATGCTATTACGCCTCTCTACAAGCTATTCTATGCCATTTTAGCTATTTTTAGGAGCGGCCAAAATTTGACTTTTTCGACATACTATACTATTGCCTTGGTGTCCATTTTTTGACATTCTGAAAAATGAGGTTTTTTGGCTTTTTTGACGTTTGTTCTAACTTTGTATGCTATTATGCGTGTCTAGAAGGTATTCTATGCCATTCTTAGCTGTTTTTAGGAGCGGCCAAAATTTGACATTTTTCGACATACTATACTATTGCCTTAGTGTCCATTTTTTTGACATTCTGAAATATGAGGTTTTTTGGCCTTTTTTGATGTTTATTCCCACTTTGTATGCTATTACGCGTCTCTACAAGCTATTCTATGCCGTTTTTAGCTATTTTTAGGAGCGGCCAAAATTTGACTTTTTTCGACATACTATACTATTGCCTTGGTGTCCATTTTTTGACATTCTGAAATATGAGGTTTTTTGGCTTTTTTTGACGTTTATTCCCACTTTGTATGCTATTACGCCTCTTTACAAGCTATTCTATGCCATTTTTAGCTATTTTTAGGAGCGGCCAAAATTTGACTTTTTTCGACATACTATACTATTGCCTTGGTGTCCATTTTTTTGACATTCTGAAATATGAGGTTTTTGGCTTTTTTGACGTTTATTCCCACTTTGTATGCTATTACGCGTCTCTAGAAGCTATTCTATGCCATTTTTAGCTATTTTAGGAGCGCCAAAATTTGACATTTTTTCGACATACTATACTATTGCCTTGGTGTCCATTTTTTTGACATTCTGAGAAATTAGTTTTTTTTGGCTTTTTTTGACGTTTATTCTAACTTTGTATGCTATTATGCGTGTCTAGAAGGTATTCTATGCCATTTTTAGCTGTTTTTAGGAGCGGCCAAAATTTGACATTTTTCGACATACTATACTATTGCCTTGGTGTCCATTTTTTTGACATTCTGAAATATGAGGTTTTTTGGCTTTTTTTGACGTTTATTCCCACTTTGTATGCTATTACGCCTCTTTACAAGCTATTCTATGCCATTTTTAGCTATTTTTAGGAGCGGCCAAAATTTGACATTTTTCGACATACTATACTATTGCCTTGGTGTCCATTTTTTTGACATTCTGAAATATGAGGTTTTTTGGCTTTTTTTGACGTTTATTCCCACTTTGTATGCTATTACGCCTCTTTACAAGCTATTCTATGCCATTTTTAGCTATTTTTAGGAGCGGCCAAAATTTGACATTTTTCGACATACTATACTATTGCCTTAGTGTCCATTTTTTTGACATTCTGAAATATGAGGTTTTTGGCTTTTTTTGACGTTTATTCCACTTTGTATGCAATTATGCGTCTCTAGAAGCTATTCTATGCCATTTTTAGCTATTTTTAGGAGCGGCCAAAATTTGACTTTTTTCGACATACTATACTATTGCCTTGGTGTCCATTTTTTTGACATTCTGAAATATGAGGTTTTTTGGCTTTTTTGACGTTTATTCCCACTTTGTATGCTATTACGCGTCTCTAGAAGCTATTCTATGCCGTTTTTAGCTGTTTTTAGGAGCGGCCAAAATTTGACATTTTTCGACATACTATACTATTGCCTTGGTGTCCATTTTTTTGACATTCTGAAATATGAGTTTTTTTTGGCTTTTTTTGACGTTTATTCCCACTTTGTATGCTATTACGCCTCTTTACAAGCTATTCTATGCCATTTTTAGCTATTTTTAGGAGCGGCCAAAATTTGACATTTTTCGACATACTATACTATTGCCTTGGTGTCCATTTTTTTGACATTCTGAAATATGAGGTTTTTTGGCTTTTTTTTAATGTTTATTCCCACTTTGTATGCTATTATGCGTCTCTATGAGCTATTCTATGCCGTTTTTATCTATTTTTAGGAGCGGCAACAATTTGACTTTTTTTCGACATACTATACTATTTCCTTGTTGTCCATCTTTCTGACATTCTGAAATATGAGGTTTTTTGGCTTTTTTGACGTTTATTCTAACTTTGTATGCTATTATGCCTCTAGAAGGTATTCTATGCCATTTTAGCTGTTTTAGGAGCGGCCAAAATTTGACTTTTTGACATACTATACTATTGCCTTGGTGTCCATTTTTTGACATTCTGAAATATGAGGTTTTTGGCTTTTTTTGACGTTTATTCCCACTTTGTATGCTATTACGCCTCTTTACAAGCTATTCTATGCCATTTTTAGCTATTTTTAGGAGCGGCCAAAATTTGACTTTTTTCGACATACTATACTATTGCCTTCTTGTCCATTTTTTTTGACATTCTGAAATATGTTTTTTTTGGCTTTTTTTTGACATTTATTCCCACCTTGTATGATATTACGCGTCTCTAGGAGCCATTTTATGCAGTTTTTATCAGTTTTTAGGAGCGGCAACAATTTGACTTTTTTTCGACATACTATACTATTTCCTTGTTGTCCATCTTTCTGACATTCTGAAAAATTATTTTTTTTTGGCTTTTTTCGACGTTATTCTAACTTTGTTTGCTATTCTGCGTCTCTAGAAGCTATTCTATGCCATTTTTAGCTATTTTTAGGAGCGGCCAAAATTTTACATTTTTCGACATTCTATACTATTGCCTTGGTGTCCATTTTTTTGACATTCTGAAATATGATCTTTTTTGGCTTTTTTTGACGTTTATTCTCATTTTGTTTGTATTACGTGTCTCTAGAAGTCATTTTATGCAGTTTTTAGCATTTTTTTAGGAGCGGCAAAAATTTGACTTTTTTCGACATACTATACTATTGCCTTGGTGTCCATTTTTTCGACATTCTGAAATATGAGGTTTTTGGGCTTTTTGTGACGTTTATTCCCACTTTGTATGCTATTACGCCTCTTTAGAAGCTATTCTATGCCATTTTTAGCTATTTTTAGGTGCTGTCAAAATTTGACTTTTTTCCAACATACTATACTATTGCCTTGGTGTCCATTGTTTTGACATTCTGAAAAATGATCTTTTTCGCCTTTTTTTTAAAGTTTATTCGCACTTTGTATGCTATTATGCCTCTCTAGAAGCTATTCTATGCCGTTTTTAGCTGTTGATAGGAGTGGCCAAAATTTGACTTTTTTCGACATACTATACTATTGCCTTCTTGTCCATTTTTTTGACATTCTGAAATATGATCTTTTTTGGCTTTTTTTGACGTTTATTCTCATTTTGTATGCTATTACGTGTCTCTAGAAGTCATTTTATGCCGTTTTTAGCCATTTTCAGGAGCGGCCAAAATTGGGCTTTTTTCAACATACTATACTATTGTGTTCTTGTCCATTTTTTTTAAAATTCTGAAATATGAGGTTTTTTGGCTTTTTTTGACGTTTATTCCCACTTTGCATGCTATTACGTGTCTCTAGAAGGTATTCTTTGTTATTTACAGTTGTTTTTTTGGAGCAGTCAAATTTTGACTTTTTTCAACATAGTTGACCATTGCCTTCTTGTCCATTTTTTACATACAAATTATGAGGTTTTTTTTCTATGACGTGCTTTTCAAGTTATTCTAAGCCGTTATCAGCCATATTTTTGAGCAGCCAAGACCTTTTTTCTTTTTTTTTTTTTTTTTTTTATCATTTTTTGGCCTCTTTTCCTACTTTTTATGCTTTTACTCATCTCTGCAGGGTATTGTGTCGTGTCTAGCTGTTTGTAGAAGCTATCAAAATTTGAGTGTTGTAAGACATAATATATCATTGTGTTTTTGGCCATTTTCTTTTACACACTAAATCATGAGGATTTTTACATTGGTGCTGAAGTCCAAAATACAAGGACAAATCACAAAGCACAATCTCAAATCAAAACACACAACCACATTTAACAAAACACAACCCCAAATCAGAAAACACAACAATAAATAAGAAAACAAATATCACATATTTTTTTTAACAAAAAGCAAAACTAAAGTATGGTGAAATCCTTATAAAATAGTATGCCGAAACATCCTATAGCATAGAATGTTACAAAACGGCCAAGAACTATGGTATGTTGAAAAAACAACCAAAAAAATGCAACACTAAAGTATTGTGAAAAATGTCAAAATTTCCCATGTCCCAAAAACAACTGAAAAGTGCACAGAATAGCACGCTGAGACACGCCATAACATAGAATGTTGCAACAATGGAAAAAAAATCCATATTATGGCATGTCAAAACAATGACCAAAAATGCTATACTATAGTATAGCAAAAAATGTCAAAATTGACATGTCCTTAAAACAGCTGATAACCGCACAAAATAGTGTGCCGAGACGCGCCATAGCATACAATGTTGCAAAAACAGCCAAAAACGCCATAATATGGCATGTCATAAAAACAACCTAGAAATGCAATACTATAGTATGGTGAAAAAATGTCAAAATTTTACAGGTCCTAAAAACAGCTGAAAACCACATTAAATAGCATGCATATACACACCATAGAATAGAAGAAACAGCCAAAAACACTATAATATGGCATGTTGGAAAAAATGACCAAAAAGGCAATACTTTAGTATAGAGAAAATGCCAAAAGCTGACATGTCCCAAAAGCTGAAAACCTTATAAAATAGCGTGCAGAAAGAAGCCATCGCATAGAATTTCACAAAAAATGAATTTCACAAAAAATGACAGAAAAGGAAATACTATAGCTGGCAAAAAATGTCAAAATTTGACATGTCCCAAACTTAGCAGAAAACCACATTAAATAGCGTGCTTATACTCACCATAGTATAGAATATTGAAAAACAGCCAAAAACATCATAATATGCCATGTCAAAAAAATGACCAAAATGGAATACTATTATGGTGAAAAATGGCAAAATTTTACTTGTTCAAAAAACAGCTGAGAACCTTATGAAATAGCTTGAGAAAGACATAGCATAGCATAAAATTTTGCACAAACGGCTAAAACACCATATGGCATGTCAAAAAAATGACTGAAAAGGCAATGCTTTAGTATGATGAAAAATGTCAAAAGTTGACATGTCCCAAAAACAGCTGAAAACCTTATGAAACAGCTTGCAAAGACACCATAGCATAGAGTGTTCCAAAAACAGCAAAAACACCATAATATGGCATGTCAAAAAAAAACAAAAAAAAATGAAAAGGCAATACTATAGTATGATTGAGATTATGATTAAGATTGTCAAAAGTTGACATGCAAAAACTGCTGAAAACAGCATAAAACAGTGTGCCGAAACACACCATAGCATAGAATGTTGCAAAAATGGCCAAAAACACGTTAATATGGCATGTCGATAAAACGACCAAAAATGCAATACTACAGTATGGAGAAAAATGTCAAAATTTTGTATTTCTCAAAAACAGCTGAAAAGCACTTAAAATGGTTGCCAAACACACCATAGAGTAGAATGTTGCAAAAACAGCCAAAAACACCATAATATGGCATGTCAGAAAAAAAAAAAACATAATATACTACAGTATGTCGTAAAAAATGACTCAATATTACCTCCAAACGTCATAGTGGAGTATTTACTCAAAAATGACCCCAAAATGTCAGAGCACAGTATGTGGTGTGGTACTGCAGCAGGTCCTGCAAATGGTCATAAATGCAGCCCAGGAAATAACACTCACCTGTCGCCCTGAAACAAACAGACTTAAGAAAAGTTTCTGTCCTACAGGCGTCGCCTCCCTGAACACTGCACTAAACACACAGCACACTCTCCAAACACACTTTATATCCTTGTGCCATACTCTGTGTGCAGTACTATGTATATGAAGGTACTTTGTACGTATGTGTGACTGATTGAGTGTGTGGATATGCATGTTGATATGTTTTAAAACAACTTTTTTTTCTCTATTATTTTATCTTATACACTTTTTTGTTGTATTGATCTCCGCTCAGCAGTGCAAAAGAATTCTGTTGTATTCATCTCTACAATGACAATAAAAATATTCAGATTCTGATACATACAAGACTATGACAGTTTGGAGTTATTTTTGATGTCATATTATACAAGAATGTTTTGGGGTCATTTTTGACAACATACTTTATACTGTGACATTTTAAGATAAGATAAGATAAGATAAGACAGAACTTTATTAATACCGAAGAAAATTCTTGTTCCAGATTGCTCCAAAAATACAGTGCATAAGATAAGTGAAACTAAAATACAAAGTGTCTAATAATAATGTTTAAAAGTAAAAAGTAATAATGCACATGGAGTTTTGAACTGTACGAAAACATAAGTAAAGTACTATTGCACAAAATATACTTCAGTTTTCCTTCCTGCAGGATGAGGGGGAGTTGTAGAGTTCAATTGTCACAGGTAGAAAAGACCTCCTGCGGCGTTTTGAGGTCCAACGTGGCGTGCAGGGGTGAGAGATGTTGTGCATTATACCGAGCAGTTTCCTCAGCATCCTCCGCTCTGATATTTCCACTAAAGACTCCAGTTCCACAGAAACAGCTTTCCTGATGAGCTTATTGAGTCTTAAAGATGATGCTGGCCACCACCGAGTGATGGAGCATCTGCAGCGTGGTTCTGCAGACACTGAAGGATTTGAGTCTGAGAAAATGCTGGCGGCTCTGACCTTTCTTCTACACAGCACCTTTTTTAGTCCAGTCCAGATTGATTTCCATATGGACGCCCAGGTAACCACCAAATCCTTCGACTTTGTGGCGTTGAGCTGCAGGTGGTTTAGTCAATGCCACTCCACAAACCTGTCCAGCACTCTTCTGTACTCAGCCTCCTGACTCCTGCTGATGCAGCCCACGATGGCAGAGTCGCCTGAAAACTTCTGCAGGACCGAGAGCTGAATCTGAAGTCTGACGTGTAGAGTGTGAACAGGAAGGGAGACATAACCGTCCCTTGTGGTCCCCCAGTGCTGCTCACTATGGTGTCTAACACTGCAGCCTCACGTGCTGTGGGCGCCCTGTGAGGTAGCTGTTAATCCAGACCACTAGTGGAGCATCCACCTGCATGTCCAGCATCTTACTGTTGAGGTTTTATGGTGTTAAAGGCACTGCAAAACTCTCACAGTGCTGCCTGCCTCCTCCGGGTGAGTATAAGCCCTGTGCAAAGATACGGGGCTGGTAAGCGAACTGTTGGGGGTCCAATGATGGCTCGACGACTGCGCCTCAGGACGAGCTTGTCCAGTGACTTCATGACATGTGAGGTCAAAGCCACTGGTCTGTACTCACTGTGTTTTGGGGTGTTTCTTCTTAGGCATGAAGTTTTTCACAGGGCGACCTGTGGCGGAAAAACCAGGGTGAGGATGGCGGATGGGGGATGAAAGGTGGTGGGAAGGGAGGTAGGGGGAGAGGAATGGGCGATGAAGTTTGAGGTGATTAAGCAGGGGGAGGGGAGTCATGAGAGGAGCTTGGGGGGAGGACGGGCATCATCAAACCTGTTTTTTTTTGTGAATGTCAAATTTTGACAAGTCATAAAAATGGCTGAAAGTGACATATCATAGTCTGTAGATATGCATCATAGTATACAATGTGGAAAAAAAGCCATTAAAAAACCCTTTCATAATTTAGCATGTCAAAAAAATGGATAGAAAAGCCATAGTATAGTATGTTGAAAAAATGTCAAATTTTGACATGTCATAAAATTGGTTGAACACGACTTATTATACCTTATAGAGATGCGTCATATAACACACAGTGGAAAAAAGGAAACAAAGGGCCAAAAACATAATTTAGCATGTCCAAAAAATGACCAAAAACACAATAGTGCACTATGTCAAAAAATGTCAAACTTTAAGTTTAAGTTTAAGTTATAAAAATGACTGAAAATGACATATTATACCTTGTAGAGATGCCTGATACTATACAAAGTGGAACTAAAGACCCAAATACACCAAAACTGTCATAATTTAGCATGTCAAAAACTGGCCAAAAAAGGCCTTGGTATAGTATGTTGAAAGATGTCAGATTTTGACATGTAAAAATGGCAGACTACATATTATACCTTGCAGAGACACGTGTTACCATACAAAGTAGAAGTAAAGACCAGAAAAGGGCCAAAAACAAAAAAATAAATGGCTGAAAACAACATATTACAGCTTGCAGTCATGTCATAGTATACAATGTGGGAAAAAAAGGCCAAAAACATCATAATTTAGCATGTTGAAAAAATGGCCAAAAACGCCACACTATACTATGCATTTTTTCATGATTTTGGACGACAAAGTATAGTATGATGTTCTGTCATGATTTTCTACAACATACAATTGTACGGTGTTTTGTCATATTTCACCACAGATTTTAGTATGGTGTTTTGTCATTTTTTGACAAAATACTTAGTATTGCTTCTTTTTTAATGATTTTTGATGAAACACTTTTTTTCATGATATTCAATGACATACTACACTGTCGTTTTTTTTGATTTGTGACGACATAATATACTTTTTTTCAAGATTTTTGATGACATGATACAGTATGACCTATTTCCAAAATGTATGATGACATCCTATGGTGTGGTGTTTTTTCATGACATTTAACCACATATTTAAGAATGTCTTTTAATCAACATTTTTGACAATATACTATAGTATGATGGGTTTTTTTGTGTGATTTTTTGCCAACATACTGTACTATGAAAATTGTTCATGATTTTTGACAACAGTGTACTTTCACATTTTTTCATGTTTTTTTCTCATGATTTTTTGACGAGATACTATAGTACAGCATTTTTGAAGAAATACTTTACTATGTTTGTTCATGATTTTCTATGTCAGACTCTACCATGACATTTTTTTCATTTTTTTATTAAAAGACATACAAAATTATGCCCTTTTTTCCAGCAGATTTCTTGGTGTTTGATGCTAGATAATACTAAGATTTTTATCTTGATGTCTGATGACATGCTGTATTAAGAAGTTTTTTTCATGACATATTCAGTTTTTGCTGCAACCTGTGATGACTTAGTGTACTGTGAAGGAGTGAGGTGAGGGGGGACCCAAATGCAGAACACAAACCACACAAACAGGTGAGCCTTTAATGCCTCTAATGTCCAAAAACAACAAACAGAGTACAAAAGACACATGAAGAAAACCTGGACTGAAACCAACCAGATAAGTGAGGACACAGCAGGAACACAGCAGGATACAGCAGGGTGAACAGCAGGGACATGGCAGCACACTGCAACAACAACAACAGACTAACTGACAGAGGACAAAGGAAACACACAGGTATAGATATGCGTGAGGAAGTAAACAAAACAATGACACAGACCTGGGCAGGTGGACGCAGGACCAGCAGGGAAACACAGGCCAGCTGATGAAGCTGTGCTGCAGCCACAGGCGTGAAGCCACCGAGACTGAAACAGAAACAGGTGTGCAGGAAAGACTAACCAGAGGGGACAAACAAGGCAGGGGAAATGACTCAGGGAAACACACAAAGACAGGAAGTAAAACCAGACATGACACAGGAGGAGGGAAAATACAAAATAAAACAGGAAACACAACAAGAGAAATATTTTGGGTGACATACTATACTATCACTTTTTATGTGATTTTGTGTAATGATGTTGAGTATGACTTTTTTATATAATTTTGTATTACATGCTCTCCTATGAAATCTTTTAACATTTTGGAGGACATACTATACTATCGCTTTTTTATATGATTTTGGACAACATATTTTACTCTGATTTTTTAATGCAGCTTTGGAATACATAC
This sequence comes from Plectropomus leopardus, assembly GCF_026936395.1. NCBI lineage: Eukaryota > Metazoa > Chordata > Actinopteri > Perciformes > Serranidae > Plectropomus > Plectropomus leopardus. Next base: position 3,272,108 of record NC_142181.1, on the reverse strand, counting down.
CAGACCGTTTCTTTTTCATGCCATTTTTGCACGTTATCCTAAACTTGTGCCAACAAATGATGAAAGTCTTGTTTCAATTAAAGTGAAGGACTTTAATTAATTTTGAATTTTAATCTGGGATTCATTACAGAACCATAATGTTCTTTTAAGTTGTGCTCTTGAGTTGGAGAATGCAGGAAAAATAGTTTTCACTCTGTGTTTACTTTATCCTTTGTACTGTTAAATTACACAACACTTTACAGTAAATTAATTTTTCTTTTGATTTCAACACAGTGTAATTAGAAAAGTTTGTGAATTTTAAATTGTTTAATTACCACTTTCAGTTGACTAAATGTCCATCAAACTAAGTCATTAAGAATCAATGTTATCCTAGTAGCTTATGTTTCCCAGCATGCAATGCATTTTGTTAAAAACTGTCCAGAAATCCTTCTTTTCAGTGTCTTTTTATACACGTTTCTCACATGGTCTTCTCTCTGGAAACCAAAAACAAGAAAGACCACTTCCCTGCACCTCACTGTGTAACACACTGGAGTTCTGGGAATCAAACGGAGAAAAAGGACACATTTTAATTTTTGCATATCATCACAGCTATCAGTACATTTAAAACCTTCATACAATAAAAGCCAAAATGACAAAGAAAATAAATCAGAGCAAATTCTTAAGCTGTGAATTCATAGTGGGTACATTAGACATGTCTGAGTTTCTTTACTTAAGAGTAACTTATCAGAAATAAAAGTTCCAGGTTGGATAAATTCAAAACCTTAAATCTTGTTGAAGGTAATGTGCTTGAACTTTTAAGTTTTCTCAACTTGTTTTCTTTTTTAAACTACAAATAAGTATTTCATGATGTTGCTGCCAAACATCTTAGCTATGTTACAAGATTGAGTGAGTAAAAAGCTGGAGAAAATGCTGAAATGCTGACTCAAGGAAGCACATTTGGAGACAGTTTTTGTCATTATTGCACAGTATTAAACAATTACGTGGCTTTTTTTAAAAACATTTCCAAGGTGTGTCTCTGGATCTGTATTTTAATTTGATTGATGTTATTTTAATGTTTTTGTATGTTCTCCCCTCTTATTAACAAGATTAAGATTAAGAAATCTGAGAAACCCTAAAAATGGATCAAAGAGAGTTGATTGTAGTTCATTGTTCATTGTATCTGTCTAAAGACACTTTAACGTTGTTTTCCTAAATGAGGCTGATGAGAGCTGGGAGACTGAACCAAAACAAAAAAAACACAGGCTGTAAAACCGAAACAATGAGCTCAAAGACACCAAAAAGTTGTGCAGAGCAGAGGGAAAGTGCAGAGTCCAGTGATAATTCTCTCTGGGTTCAACACTACAAGTGACCCCTGTCACATTACAAATAATGGTTTGTTCCATTGTTCACATAAAATATCGATTGGTGCAGCTTTATGTCAGGTTTTATGGCTGGAAACATGACTAAGAGGGTCTGAGAGGAATATTGAACAACACAAGTGACTCAGAGATGGCTTGGTCAGTTTCTGGCTCTAAAAATTAAGTTTCCAGTGTGGCCTCTGTTTAAGAACAAAGAGTTGTCTGTATTTGTGCCTTTCATTAAAAAGACTTGTACGGTAATACATGTCTGTCCAAACTATCCACATGTGACAGGCCCCTCACTTGGGATAGATGCATTTCTAAGAGTTCAGGTGGGTTGATTGTGCACTGTTGAACTGTTGGTCAAGAAAAGGTCATTTACAGAAAAAGTAGGCAGTTTCTCTTTATGCATTAACTCTTTTTATTTTAACTTAAGATATCTGCAGTATGGAGAGGATGGCTCCAGGGGACAGGGCCTTTCTGTCTAAAGATGAGCCCAAGGGCTGGACTGAAGGGGAACTTTTTGTTTTCAAAGAAGGAAGAAGAGTTTTGTGCCTGGAGGTCTTCAGACTGTATTTTTGGAGGGCAGGTAATGTGCACTGCCTCTGAGGCAACAGCCGAGGCAGCTGTCAGTCAGGACGGCTCCAGCAGACGACTAACACAGAGAGACGACCATCTACTTGCTCAATCCACACATTCATCACTCAACAGTAGTATTTGTTTTTTGTATGGTATCCATAATACACCAAAGCTTCCTTGGTATATACAAAAAAAATGTTCTCCAGCATTTTAATATTGCATTCCCATAAAAAAGGCAGCCAAAAAGACCAACAGAAAAAATAAAAAATTAAAAAAAGAATGGCACAAATTGAAAAAGCAGAGGCCAGTTATTCCTTACTTTTAGTCCTGGGTATGAGTCAAGCTCGAAAGAGAGCCAGATGGACCAAAGATGAAACATTCTGTTTTAAAAATGCGATATACACGTAATCAATTTGACAGCAGTGAATCATGTTTTGTGAGCAGGATAGAAAGTGTGTTTAGGGTAAGTGGCAACCTCTGGGACTGAAAAATGAAGGCAATGCAAAGTGCCAAACTCTTACTAACTGACTACTTTGTGCGTGTGTGAGGGGCAGGGAGGTACTGTGGATTGAGATGTGGCACGCATGGGTGATTGGGTGTGTCTTAGCTGCCCTCCCAGCCCTTCCCATTTTGAGACTTTTATCACAAGTGGGGGGTTTAGTTACTCTTTAGGTAAAAATAGCAGTTCCACAATTTAAAAATACTCCACTACAAGCACAAGTTTAACATTAAAGACAGTTCTCCCCTAAATCCGGCTAAAACAGTTACATTTAAATTAAATATGTTCATATGTTCAATAATGATTTTTCTAATCATATAATGTACTGTATATACATCTGCAACTCAGACCTCTGAAAGGGTCCATTCTCCCTGATAACTATTTTTACTTCCCTTAGTTAAGGTACACTTTGCTGCTACTACTTTAGTTTTTCTAAAAGGAACAGTTCACCCCCTCCAAATCAAAAATACACATTTCCCCTCTTTTTGGTGTGAGATGCCAAGTGGTGGAGATTTTGGCTGTGGAGATGTCTGCCTTCTTTCCAATATAATGGAAATAAATGGCAGCTGGTGGTTGGTAAAATACTTCCTGCATTAATTTTTTGTGTGTGCTTTGAGCACCACAAGCTGAGTGCCATCTAGTTCCATTATATTGAAGAGAAGGCAGACATCTCCACAGCCGATGTCTCCAACACCCTGCAAAGTGTTTTGATTTCTCTCATAAACACAGGGAGAAGGCAACAAGCAACTTAACACAACATGATCCAAAAATTATCAAGAAATTTGTAAAAAAAAAAAAAAAAAAAAGTTGAATTTTTTCTCCCCTGAAAATAAGAAAAAAAAGCAAAAACCACCAAAAAAAACCCCTTAAAACTGCTAAACAAATTTGTTTTTAAAGTTTGTATTTCCATCTTTTATAATATATTTGTTCCGTAACATAGATACAAAATTAAAGTAATTATAAACAAGTTGTCTGAAACTTTCCCCTTATTTTCTTTGATGATTTTGCCAATCTTCCCTTTTTTTTCAAAACTCATTTTTAGGTGATGTTTTTTGTTACATTTCACTAATTTCTTGCAATTTGTGGGACACATCCTGCCAAGATGATCATTGCCTGTTTTTGCAGAAATCAAATAAATTTGCTCAGATTTCAAAGGGTCAGATAGCTGATGACGATTCAAGTTTCAGAGTAAGTACCATTTAAATGTTGAAACAAGTGAAGCTTGAGCTAACTTTGTAATCTATATAGTGCTGTGCATTTTCATCCACAATGCATCATCCAGCATTTTATGATATAATATAATTCAGTTTGTATCAAACATCTAATCTGTAGGAAACTAAAGCTGTAACATAATGGAGTAAAAAGTGCAATATTAGCCTTTAAAATGAGTAAATTAGAACAGTAGTACATTAATATAGGCCTTTACTGAGGATGTGAAGTTATGTTTAAACGTTATTTATGTTAGGTTTAATTAGAATAATAACTCATATTTTCAAACTCATTTTGAAAATGTCATGGTGAGCATTTTGTCAGGTGTCCTGCAGAATATAATTTTGTCATGTACAGCTGGGGGCAGCACCTTATCAGCTGAAAGTTCAGACTGACCGACGGGCTGATGAAGGGTGGGAGAGAGAGAGCGCACGTGTTCGCTGAGGAGTGACTTAGAGTTTGGAGGTGGGGGTCAGGGGTCGTAGATAAACAGTCCTGTCCTGGTCAGGAAGTGCATGTTGCTAAAGCGCCCACACAGAGCCGATAATGGATGAAAATGATCTACCCTAAAAATAGTGCACTCCTTTGTGGGCAGTTTGGACAACGTGGAAGTCGTCTGTGAGCCGTAATATGTAACTTCTACTCATTATTGAAGCTAAACTCGGCTCCGCTGGGCTTGTCGGCCCCTCAGACGGGCCTCTGGTCGCTGAGGAAAGACGATCCACTTTGGAAAACAGCTTTCACAGGGCTCAGAGTGAGACCCGACACAGCTGTGTGTGTGTCAGAGACAGCCACCAGGGGGCAGGAGTGGTTCTGCAGCAGTCATATCAGGTGATGTTTTATTAAAGATACAGTCAGACTGCTGGATCTGTGTCATTTTACTACTGCTGCAGCCCCGTGTTTTGGGTTCAGATGAGTTTAGAAGAGCTCAGATTTTCTTTAAATGAGACAAGCTTACAGGAAAAAAAAAGGACTGTAACTGTGAATCAGCACATTAGTAGGCCGGCATCATACGAGGATTTGAACTGAACTGACCTGCAGAGGCTTGTGTTATGTCACCAGATGTTTGACGGAGAAGAGCTGAGCCGTCAGCATTAAAGAGGAGCTGAGTGTGATGTGATATCATCACTGTGGTGGGATTAAATCAGTCTGGAGTCAGAGCTTGTTAGCTGCCAACACACAGTGTACAAACACATGCACACCATGTACGGATAGAGCACATAATTTAAACAATTCATACAAGTCAAACACATTACAGAGTTCGTCTCTATGCATTTGTGTTAGTAATAATTATTTTGGTCCACTGAAGGCTGACTTGCTTGCATCGTGGCCCCGGGGATGGCAACGTCTGCCTTCTGGTTGGCTGGTCTTCCACTTTGCTCCAGAATTAAATATCTTTACAATAATTGGATGGATTACCATAAATTTCCTACAGATGTTGGAGATCACCTGACTTTTTCTCTCACAACATCATCATGTCAGCATTTCAAATTGTCCAATACTTAGATTTATGACAGAAGTTTAATCTCTGATTACTTTTGAGTCCTAACACCAAAATAAGCATTCTGACAAGGGGAAATCAGTCTTAATCTTCTCAGCTACCCAGTCTGTGTCAACAGTTTCCTCTGTTTATTTGTTTTAAACCCAAGAGCTTGAGAAACAATGCCACAAAGGAATGGGGGAAAAAAAGGGAAATCAACACAATGTAAACTTAAAAACCACTTATCTATGATGCCAAACCAAATATTATAACAACTGTATTGATAAATATAATTTACAACTGATGCAACCTGCCAATGCTTTTAAATACTTCGGTATACATCAGAATAAAATTATAACGTTTTGCATGCTTACGAGAGTAATCATATTTTTAACAAATGCGATGCTTTTTTAATAGGGAACCATGAATGCTGAAATCCTTCTAGTTGATGAAGAAATAACCAAGAAAAACCATTGATAAGTGAGAACTCTGACCTGTTGGTGGCGCTACGTTAAATGTTGAGGGATCAACAAAATCACAAAGGTTCATCTTCTGAGGACCATAAATGTACACAGTTTAACAGCAGCCCAATATTTTTTGAGATATTTTAGACCTGAGTGTTCAACACAGTCAATAAATTCAGCAGGAAATCCAAAATCTGCTGCTGGATGTGTATTTCTTAGAACTGAAGACAAAGCTCGGTGTATTTTTAAGTACCCTCTGCTGACCTGTGGGAGGTTTTTTTAATGCCTGCAGTACACCTGCACAGTACACCTGCACACACACACACACACACACACGCGTGCGTGGAAAGAAACTGTAGGCAAGGGAGCTCCTGGTTGCTTTCTAATGCAGCCAACAGTCAAAGGTCAGAAAGGTCAGACTGCAGGACACACACGCACGCACACACACACGTACACACACACGCACCACAACAACAACAAACCGCTTGTCTAACTCTCCACAGGTCAAGAGGTGGTCAAGAGGTTCCTGACTGTTTCTGATTGGTCGGGGTCAAAGGTCAACAGACTGAAGGCAGACAGTGCGAGGTCAAGAACAGGTGGAAGCCTGTGAGAGAGAAACAAGAACAACAGAGACGAGTCGGAGCAGAGAATAACAAAGCGGAGAGTACTCAGCCTGACAAAGCGTGACGGTCCTCAGAGCGTTGCTTTACCATCATGCTCCACTGAAGGACAATTACCATCACAGTAAAGGAGGATTACACTGGTTTGAACAGGAGCTCAGCCAGGACACGTGCTTTTCCACACTCAGCTGATATGGAGACCCTATGGAGTGGCAGAGCCGGATGAGTTCCTTCTCATTACAAAGCAGACAGTGTAACATAAAGCAGTGATGCTTTGCCACCACACTCATATCTGGCAATTATATCAATTTCTTCTGTGTGTGTGTGTGTGTGTGTGTGTGCTTGTGCAATTGTAACATGTAAAGTCTTAAAATATTCTGCAAAAAACAAGTTTCTTTCTGTACTTAAGTTCATCAGAAATTAGATTTTGCTGAATTTTTATTTCTCTTAAACCTGTGCAAAGTGGCTTGATTTCTTTAAAAGCATGGGAACTTAAGAAAATACCCCAGAATGACCAAAAAGTAGTGAAAAACACAAGGAAATTGCAATTAATTAGCAGCAAGAAAAAAGAAAGACCAAAAAGAAACAATGAAATAATCTGAAAAGTGCTTATTTTTTAATAACTCTGTGGCATAATTTAAACACATAATAGTTTTTTCTGGCTTATTTTTTTCCCATGACATTTTAAGTCCTCTGCGTGGAGGACGGAGCAAAACAGGGTCGTAGCTCCTCAAATCCTTGCTACTTTTTTGATATAATTTTCTATTTTTTCGACTCCATGGCCCCTTCTGCTAAAGCATGACTTTTTTTTTTTTATTTTATTTTATTTTTTTTTACGAAAAAGAAGCACTTATCAACATCTGGAAAAGTTGTGTGGAGTTTGGACTGAATGCAGCAGACCGCCAGAGGATCCACAACAATGGCATATGCCGAGCAGCCAGTCAGACCAGAGGGGAGAAAAGAAACCGAAAGATAAGAGAGGAAGGAGAGCCGGCATCAGGGCGAGGCTGACCCGACCGTTCCTCCACCAAACCTTCTTCTGGCTAACGTCCGCTCGCAGGAGAATAAAGTGGATCCGATGCGATTGAGGCTCACTCAGCAACGGGAAATCAGAGACTGCTATGCACACGTCTTCACAAAGACATGGTTAACCCCTAACATCCCCGATCAGGCTGTTGCGCCGGATGGGCGGACCTTGTTCAGAGCTGACAGGACATAAGACTCCGATGCAAACTTATTTATTTGTATGATGCCATCAGCAGCAACACGCCCAAGCAACTGGATGTAATTTTTATCGCAGCTGTTGACTTTAATCAACTCACCCTTCAACTCCAAAGATGTAACAGGATCAAGGAAAATTAAAGTTAACTTAAAACTTAAAAAATGACTTATAAATCTACCTTGTACCTTGTATAATTGTAGTGTTGCAGTGAGGGGCCATTAGTATTGTTGAATATTGGTATTATATGTCTCTGACAGTATCACAGGGTGATGCTTTGGGCTGAGTTCAGACTCTCACTGTCTGCTTGAGGAATCACTGCTCTGACCTTGTCAGACACACAGACAGAAGCAAGAGGCAGCCCCTCAGGGAGCTCTGACTTTGCCTTTTTGCCCTTCAGAAAGATTTAGAAGACTTAAAAGTTTCTAGTGCTTGATGGGTATTGCAACATATCCCTGAAAATGAGCAGAAAGCGAGGCAGACTACGTTTTTTTTAGATGAGAGATTCTATTTAATCTTCTTTATGTCTTAATTTGAGGATAAACTCCCATGAGAGATGTACTGTATATCACCATATATCGAAAGGTAAAAGAGTACATTTTCTTGTCTACAAAATTGTCTACAAAATAGTAATCACTGCTGAGATCTGAGACTCCAGGTCCTAACACCACCCTGCTACACGCCTGCTTCAACAGAAATTGTTTCTTTAGTCCCGTCATTAAAAGGATGATATACATTATTTTCAGAGTTGTGTCAAAACTTACATGGCAGTTTGTAACCACAGTGACGCTGGTACCAGAACATTTTGTGACTACTGAATTCTATTTGGCAAATACTGATATCTCTTAACACTTTTTGTTAACTGAAAAGCTAAAACAGAAACCCCTTGTCCCCCAAGAATTTTTCCTCATCGGCAAACATTTTAAAAGCGATGTCTGCAAGTGTGTTGATAGGTCAGTTATTACGCGTCCTTGTATCATGACTTGGTAAGTCATTAAGATTTCTGAGAACTCCTCCGGTGCACAGAAAACACCTGCATGTGTGTGATGTCTTCTTAATCTTAAAAGTTTGTTGAATGACAAGCCAACCTTTACCCCTCCTGGAGTGTGCGCCCTATATAGACAGAGAAATTTGCCGCATGTCAACCCCCAACCCCTTCCACCTTCTGGTCTATCTAAGTGTCCTATCAACAAAAATGCCAAAAAAAAAAAAAAGAAGAAAGACCATAATGCATATTAGTAGAAGGCTGGATGGGCCAAGTGAGAAACTTTAATGGTAGTGGATGGGTGCCATCTTAAAGTCTAGTACCTCTTTTTCGAAATATATCAATCAGTGTTGTAGTCAAGACAACCTAAACTGAGACCAAGTCATGACCAAGCAGCCTTTTCTCACTCCAACGTTCCATGTCCAACCAGAATTCGCTCGAAAATAATTTGTGACATTGTCATCATACGCCAGTGGACGGCCGGATGGCACCGGTTGCATCTACTGTATATATAATGTGCACAGGGGGCTTCACCTGAGAGCATCATTTTTGGGGCACTGATTCGTAGGATGTCATATGAACTCTTGTGTGTGCATTTTCGTAGTATGTCATACGAACCATTCAATGAGGATATGTTGAAAGAACATATTTAGTACTTTGACTCAATGTGGTCTTTCAATGATAATGATCATGATGGTTTTTGAAATACAGTAGGAAGACATGTATAAGTAAGAACTGAATACCAAAGCCCCACAAAGTTCTTAAAATTGGGCACTCACTGGGTAATGGGTTGTTATGTTGTTAGCAGCTGTAAGTGCATTAAGGGGCGGAGATAAAGTGGTATGAACAGGGTGAAGCGTAACTATGTTAAGCTTTAAGATCATAAACAAATAGACTATGCAACTCAATATCAGAACAAAGTTGTAATCTTTAATTTTACAATTAATTCTGCAATATTTGCATGCAAATGAACAAAGATGCACGTGCATGTACACACACAAACCTTAACACACTCTTTTCCTCCAGCAGACATACACAATCAAATTCATTGTTAACCTTTACCAACAGGTACTTTTCAGTCCACTCCAACATCAGTCCAAGGCACCACAATAATTGCGTGTGGATGGCTACCACTGTCCAGCTGCTGTGGGGCTTTTATTGGATGCACACCCTGGTCTTTCTGGCCAATAGAAGGGATTGGAGGTTCATCTCTCCTAGCAACAAGGCTCATTGGCTGGTTACTGCCACTAGCTAACTGACACCCTGAAGAGAAATCATTTTAAAACTATTCTTTTTGTCAGTGTGGTGGCATCCTACTTTGTCTCTCAGTGTTTTTGCTGCTCTCAAAAGCATGTATGAAAGCTTCAATATGTCAAAGTAAACCAGGAAATTATACATTGAAAAACACATCCCATCCAGCCGTAACTATGTTCCTTTTTTATTGTTATATAAATACCATATCCGTGTCTCATTTTGCTCAGTCACTGAAGATGATGGGTAAACACATTTACCTTTTCAACTCACAGGATTCTGCAGTTTATTGGCACAACTGATTTTTTTATCCTTTCTTTACTGCATGCTGCAGGTAAAGAGGAATATGCCATTATGCAGCAAATTAACCTTTGTTACTCATCTCACTAATGAGGTAATATTTGCACTACATTTCCATAAATAGTAATCTAATAGCAAGATAGCTTTAATATCATGGACCACCCTCTCACCATACAATTATCTTACAAGTAGTAATTATTTCAGAGTAGAGCTGTTACTTAACTATACGTGTTTGAATGTGGAACAAATCAAACATGGATTTGTTGAAACTTCAGAGTTTATAAGTGCAACAGGTGCAGCACGGCTACTGTTGTTCTCTGGGTTCTCACCCCCAACTCACCGAATAGCTCTGTCAGTGCTTTCGGCGCCAAAAGCCACCTTCTGCATCCAACCGTCAGATGAAAACGCATTCGGATAGAACTAGCAGCATGTTACCATACACTGGGCACATCCAAATGCAACGTGCACGGGCGGCGCCACTTACGAACACAGACAGATAGAACCGGTCACAAGCACGCGAAATGCTAAAGGACATCGTCAGGTAATAACGCTGCAGGTAATCACATAATGTAAGGAGCACAAGTGCACTTACAGGTGGATGGGTTCCACAAAAAACTGACACTGATGCAGGAGTGCAGAGTTTGTTTCTCGTGTGGATGTGTGTGTGTGTTTTGGGTTCTTTTCTACACCTTAACCATGTGCCTCTTTTGCCTAAACCCAACCACTGTGACAGTCCGCGCTGTTGTGCACACAGAGGGACCGTGCTGCTTTATTCTACCACATGTGCATTTGTTGACATTACGATAACGGTATCCCGAAACATGAACAGCTGACGCAGAAGAATACTTAAAACATCATAACTAGATGTGAAAAGTCACTGACAGAGCGCCACCATGTGACGAGTTGGGATGAGAACGTGTTGGATTGGCTGCTCACATTGTCAATTACAGTGCAGATTCCTGATTGGCCCTGATTGGATTTTAATTTCTGAAAAGCTTTTTGGGCAGCACTGAGTCTTGCACATTCTATTATCTCAAATGACTTGAAAAATAATAATAATAAAATAAAATAAAGACAAGGCTTGTGTTTTAATTAATTTGAAATGATGTGTTTGCACTTTGTTTTACTACTGACTTCATCTCACTATCAGTTTCAATTACTTTTGGAAATTGAGTCTTGAATAATATTTATATCACTGAGCTTGTTGACACACACACGCTCACATTCTCTTCGTCTCCATCTGATTTTCTTCCCTCGACTGGTAAATAAATTAGGGAGAGCTCACCATCTGTCTCTGCTGTGGCTTTATAATTTGACCACCAACCTTTCTGACGCACACCCACAGTGCTCCAAAGTGCACATTGATTTCCACGTTTACAAGTAGACTCAAAAGTATTTAATTACTTTTTTGCCTACTAAGGGTTTTATTTATCATACATATTTATTTTTTTTTAGAGATCACTGAGATCTGAGTACCTCATTTTGTTCTTCTCATGTATTTGCATGGCTGGAATAACAATAAAAAATCCTTGAATCGTTTCCTCTTTGATAAAACTTATAGTTAGGGCTGGCTCAGACTTGCCCAGAACCAGCCCCTAGTTAGGCTGATATAAACTTATACACATATAGTTATTATTGTTACACAATATTATACACATTATTTATCACAATATAACATATGCTATTACTTTGATATACTGTCCACTAATATGTGATTAGAAATTACTTTTATTAATATTTATATTCTGTCTGTCCTGGAAAGGACGGGGGATCAAAGCCCAGTTCTATTGAGGACCCAGTTTCGCTTTTGTCAAAACCCAAAAATATAAAGTTTGAGCTTATCGATAATGCTTTAGAGTCCCATTTGTCCTATAACATAAAATTACATCTCTAGTCAAATCACATCATTTAAATACAATCAAATTCAAACTTTGTAGCAAGTCCTGTCATTAAAAATGGTAATCCAATGTTGAAAATAAATAAATAAACAAGGCTCCATAAGATTTCATTGTGATGTGTTCAAGGTCGGCTCAGTAATATTATTGTTGGTGAGAAGCTTGAATAATATCAGTCATTTGGGTGACAAATTTGTTTTCCAAACAATATAAGATGGATATTAAAGATGGAAAATGTTTTTTCATTTGGTGCTGCTGATATAATTTTGCTATTGTTTTAATTTTTTTCATTTTTTTAACATTTTTTAGATTCTAGACATTTCACCTCACCAATTTTGTTAAAAACGTATTGTCGCCTTGTCTGTCCACCAAATAAAAGAAAAGTATTGAAAGTGGCATCGATAAAGACAAAAAATAATGGCATCAGTATTGATAAAAAATGATCCCCATCCCTAGTCCTGGAAGAGGGATCCCTCCCCAGTTGCTCTTCCTGAGGTTTTCTTTTTTACCCTCTAAAGGTTTTTTTGGCAGGGAGTTCTCCTTGTCCACTGTAAAGGTCAAAGGACAGATGGATGTCGTATGCTATGAAGCCCTCTGAGGCAAATTGTGATTTGTGAGCTTAAGCTTTATGAATAAAATTTAATTGAATTGGTTCCACGATTACATGTGCTGTTTGTATTTTTTTTTATTTTTTTTTGCTGTTTGTATTTAAAACCGCTTCATTACAGTCCAGTTGTAGCTCCTGTGTATTTGCACTCTCTGCAGACACTGTACTCCTGCCACGTTTAAAAATCCCCATGTAGCACTTTTTAATGATGGCTGATATTCACAGAGGGCTCTTGGCAACTAGACGCATCATTTTTATGTCTTCAGCTTTCAACTTTCCTTCACCTCAGTTGCTTCTGTGTTTGTGTTCATTAATTCATGTATTTTTGGATAAAGCCACCCTTTACATATGTAGAAACATAGATTATTTAATTTTTATTACTGATTTTAGCATCTTGAGCCAAGTGCAATGAAATTTTGTTAAGCTGTGTGCCTGTCTGGTATGCAATCTGAACGACAATAAAGGAATCTTGAATCTATGTTTTTGAATTAACATGTTGGGTTTTTTGTTGTTTTTTCCAACTTCACTCATTTATATTTTGAGTATTTTAGGATTTACAGATTTACAGATGTATGCATTAATAAAATGACTGTTTTCCCTCAGGGCATAAAAGTGACACACACATACATCATTCTCAAACCTGAAAAAAAAGCACATCCGTATCTATTTGCCCTCCAGCTTTGCCCCATGGAAATAAAAACCCTACGACTGCTGTAAACTGTCAACGCAAATACATGTCCATGTCAACACCTGTCTGCTTCTTCACAGGAGTGTATAAAAAGGAGAATGTATTACTCATCACTTAGTGAAACGATGTTCCCCTCGGGCACAGGAAGCTGCCGTTAATATTTCGCTGTCAGCTTTGAATCTACAGTAAACTGATAGAGAATCGGCCAAAGTCAGACATTAATTTAGGTGCTACTTTAGTTACTGTTCATGTTTGTTTCAGTTCTGACCCTGGATTCGTGATAGAGGGTTTTCATCATTTTCTGCATCTGTGAGTCATTGGAGACAAAAATCATAACTTTTCCACCATTACGGTGCAATTTAAACATAAATTTAGGCTTACTAATGAACTATTTGTGCATGTTTTTGTTGAAACAAGATTTTTACTGAAAAATTTTAACATTTTTGATTGGCTGTTTTAATTCACATGCAGTAAGGCCATAAGAAATGCTAAAAGGCAACAGAGTAGGGAGAGGAGTTTGATTATTTCATAGATTATTGAACACGTTCACATCCCAAGTCATCACATGTTGCCGCTTTGCTGTGGACTTCCACGTCTACATATCACACTCTGGGTATCCTTCTGCGTCTACTCTTTACGTTCCACTACCGTGATGTCAACATGAGCACATGGTGGGATTAGGCAACCAACGTCGGGACGTCAATGAATGCATATGCAGGCGTGGATGGTTAGGATTAGGGGAAAGAGGCATGTAGCAAGGTGTGGAATAAAAACCCCATCACATTCAGACCGGAAACAAACACCAGACTCCTGCATGAAAGTCCGAGGTTTGTTGGATCCATTTACCGCCTATTGCGCCCTGCCCTATAGGCTCCTTTACGTTCCTTATTTTACGTTGTCACTGGCAGTGTTTTAACTGCCTCTGTCCTGCCGTGGATCATGCAGACGTGGCAGGTGCAGTCCAGCTATCGGCTGGCGTATAATAACACCACATCTTTCTCTTTTCTCTCTCTCTTTCCTATATATCATTTTGTCATCTACTGTAATTAAATTGTTTTTTACAACATCTATTGCACGTCTGTCTGTCCTGGAAGACAGATCCCTCCTCAGTCGCTCCTCCTGAGATGTCATATCCTGAGGCAAATTGTGATTTGTGAAAATGGGCTTTATATTACAAAAAAAAAAGCCTTGACTTGACCTGACTGATGTATGGAAGCTGTTGACTGGTCGCTGAGTTGCTGTAACAACTCATCCAACAAGACTGTAAAAATATGGTTTCTTCTGTTTTTTATCATAACAAAAGCCAAAAATGCTGACCAACAAAGACGTGTTGTGCGACGTGACAACAAAAGCGCGTGCATCTCGCCGCTGAGTCGACGCCTCGGAGAAGAAAGATGTAAAATACGCGTGTCAGTGCAGTTTTCCTTTGACCCCACGGAGGTGTTGCATTACTGCAGGCAAGAGTGGGAGCTGAGTGTGTGTGTGTGTGTGTGTGTGTGTGTGTGTGTGTGAAGAGACCCCCTGCGGCTTCAACCAATAAAACCCCCCATGATGCTGTCAGAGGGATGGAAGGATGGAGCCATCCGGGGAGGAGTAAAGCCTCCCTTATTGGCAGTGAGGAGTGGAAGACTACTGTAGCTGAAGATATAGATGTTCAGCTCAGACTCCCCAGCTGCTTGTTTGGAGGAGCAGAATATGTTTGATGTGTGTGTGTGTGAGTGTGTGTGTGTGACTGTATGATGTCCTCCTTTAATCTCCGTCAGCACGCTAGGCCTTCCGAGAGAGTCTGGCTGTCAACATGAGCTCATGGTGGTGTCTGACTTAGATTTGCGTGTGTGTGTGTGCGTGTGTGTGTGCATATATTCTCATTTCCATCTGCAGTGTGTGAGAATACACCCCTCCTCATACATCTCCCTATCCTCTCCTCCCCTCTGTTCTCAGAACAAGGCCTGGACATAAAGGACACATTTGTTCTCAACCCTGTGCCATGCTTCTCCGCGCCATTGTTCTGCGAGCCTACTGTTAATATCCGTTGCAAATCTGCTTACTTTCAGATTCCATCAATACGGGCGGGGCGGACAAAGAGGGGACTATATGAGCCGTTCGAGGCCCAGAGAAAGGATGCAAACAGAGGTTGTCAGTGTGTTCCTTGACTCTGGGAGGGCGCTGACAATGGCAGCAGTGTGAGGCAGCGTGGTGATTGATCAGTCTGATGTTGTGCTGCGTGGGATGGATGTCGCAGACAGAATTAAACAAACAAAGGTTCAGAGGAAGTGGCATGATTTAGCCGATGGGATTTAGAAAGGATGAGTATGAGCTGAGTGGATGTGGTGGGTCTACACGTCTTTCCTGTAATCCATAAATTGTTTCACACTGTGCCATGATTAAGGTCAGGGACAAAAAAAACACAAAAAAATAGAATCACCAACAGTATTTTTTCTTCAGTAAATCACCACTAAATTACAATCCGCAGTTTTTTTATTTCTTTTTTTAATCTCTTTTTTCTTTTTAAGACAGAGCTTCTCTGAGTGTAGAAATATTCACATTTTCTGAAGACGAAAATAATGATTCACTGAAGCAAGAAAAGCTATTTCTTAAACGTGAATAATTACAGAAGATTTTTGTTCAAAATGTCAAAAAAGAACTGGTTTTAAAATAGATGTTGGATAAAAGGCAGATATGTGTTTTTCATATGTAAGTATGTCATATGCTGCTCATCCTGGCCTTGTTTAGTCTTGAACCCGTGATAAAGAGGTTTGACTATATTTCCATAAGGAAGAACTGCCATTACAACCATTTTTCTGTTTTTTTTAAAACACGAAACCCAATAATACTGCCCCACTCTGTGATTTAATTTTTATGACCTCACCAAACCGATGGCGTGAATTAAGAACATGGCCAATTTTTGCGAAAAAAAAAGAGAGAAGAAATTTTTGAAAGTTGGTGATTTTAAAGCCCTTATCCCCCTGGAAAAAACAACACTAACACCTTCTAACATCTGGCTTCTGTATTTAATGGGAAAAAGTTAAAATCAGCATTAAGATAATCCTAAAATAAAATAATCCTTTTTTAGTCCCACAATGGAAAAGCATTCAATCCTTTATTAAAACACAGTTATGATGACTGTGTTTCCACTGAGTGAAGTTATACGACTTCTCCTCTGGTGATATCAGCAGCTTTATTTCTATTGCATCCACCGCACTAGCCGTCATTACTTCCGATCCAAGGCCACGTAGCGATGAGTGATGATAGAAAGGCAAGGTGAGAGTTCATGATTTCACAGAGGAATTGCCGATTCAAATCTTTTGATGGATTGAAGAGTTATGTGATGCAATAACACCTTTTGTAGCTCCGGCTGCATCATGCCTGAGGGAGCCGGCTCCTACTGACAAGCACATAACCACGGCATCATGTGACAAAAGCAGCTGCAGTTTTGCAAAATATGGCTATTTTGAATCACCTGAAATACCACCTATTTATTGTGAGAATCTGGCTTGTTTCAATTTGGCGTATTTCATAGTTGCAATTACAATTTGTGCAATTTAAGAGTTAATGGAAACTTGCCTTTTGTCAGCGCTCAGAGCCAAACACACAACCATTGTTGCACGGTGTCTACTCATTGTAGACACATCGTTACCCAAACCAAGACTGAGAGTAACCTGTGTGTGTTTTAAGATAAGATATAATGAAATGTAGTGACACAGTTATCGAAAGATGAACAGCGTAATGCTCCGGCCCTGAGAGGAATCTGAGGAGGATCACACGTCAAATGTGTCTTGAAATGTACAGAAACAAAACCTTCATCTTCTTTTCAAGCCTGAGATCACAACGCTGTTCATCAACAGCACATCAATCCTCTCTAACCTTCTGTCGGTCCCCCGTTTTTTAACTAACTCTTCCGTGTAGACTTTAGACCGATCAGCTCTCTGTGATGGCCACTGATGGCAGCTCTGTTATACTGACAAATACGTCTTTGTTGACTATGATTTAATTCCTTTATATTTCATAATAGTAATAGCTTTACATGTGTCCTCTCTCATGTGCATATGACACACAGCTTGGCAATGCAGAGCGAGTAGCATTGCAATCTACCTCTTAAAAGGTGGATGAAATGAAAAAAAAACCCGATTTTCTTCCTGGTGCTTACAGGACTTACAGTAAATGCTAATTTTAGACCCTGACTGAGCAGCAAGACCTGACCTGTTTGATCTGTTACTCACCTCCGTCACTCCTTTAAGAACTTGGAAATATCTTTGATCTTAATCTGTCTTCAAATACTGTAAGTATATGAGGGCCAGATGAGACACTTAACAGTGATAGGTTTGCATATATTTATGTCGGCACTTAATTTGAGATTGATATTTAGATATTCACTTGATTGTTGCCTTCTCAGTAAAAATAGCCTGAAAAGCGTCTTTGAGGTCTGCTGGATCTATACTGCAAACTGGGGTTGCAGCAAAAAAAAAGCAGTCCATCAATGAGATTTTAATGCGGAAAACAACTCCTGAGTTAAGTTTAGCAGGTATTAGTTGAAAAAATATTAGGCTGTGAGTGAGACATTAACAATCACTGATGTGCACGGACTGATGTGCACGGTTCTCATCACCCTGATGTTTGTTCAAGTGTTGGTTTTTATAATAAGTTTGGTTTTAATGAGTCATTCAATTCTACAAAAGGGGATTTTCTGTAATGATTGACAGCTGCGACAGCCAATCGATGTACTAGCATTCAGTGGAGCTGCTCACGATCAGTTGGATAGGTGTTTTGGTGTTTTCTACTGCGCAGACTCTCTAGGCTCTAGGTACCCTGTCGTCTGCTGTTGACGTCCTGGGATGTTGTATCCAGCACTGGGATGTCAACAAAACTACATTGTTAGGATCAGGCAGCACCCATTTTGTCTCTGTCTGCAACTTTGTGCTCTCACTGCTGACTGTCTTGGCCTGAGATTCTTAACCCGAATGGGAAAAATATCTGTTTTAAAATCCTAATGCCGTCCAATGCTGATCATACGGCTGCAGCAGCTGATCTGTTATCACCTGATGTCTGCGTATCATACCTCTATGCCAGATGCCGTCCAGCTGACCGCTGTTGTGTCATAACGCCACAAACAAAAGGCTCCATCCAGTCATGTTACAAACGTTGTATCATAACGCCGCAATAGGTGGCTTTTGGCGTCAGTATCTTATGCTAAAACCACAGACAAAGCAGTGGTGTTTCACAACTTCAGAAAGAAAAAAGGGTGATCTGTCTGTGCAGGAGACCAGAGAGAGAAAGGCGTTTTAAAGCGTATGTTTGGTTATCTCTCAGTACTTTTGTAGCTTCTGACTGAATCTTTGTGGTTTAGAGTTTAGTCGCGCTCCTGTTTGTACTTTAGATAGCTGCTTTATTTTACTGTTTGATGCTGGATACAGGAGTCTGATGAGTTACTGCTGATGAAACACAATATTTCCTTATTTTGGCTGCTTCACAATAAAAGCTTTTACATAAAAAGATAACGGTGACATTTATTGTGGACGATTTATAAGAAATTGATTTATCACTGATTTGGCAGAACTTTGTTAGCGGCCATCGTCCAGTCACTAAAAGTCAACTAATTCGGCAGGGAGGAAGAGTAGAAACGGCCACAGCGAGACGTTAAATGAGGAGCTGCAAACAGCTCACCTCCAACAGGTAAACCCCCGTAACCTGCCGAATAATGGGAGACTTAAGCTGTGGATCAGTCTGCTGCTTTTAAGTGTCATCACTCAAGACACACCTTCAAGTAACAGAGACGCAAATCAGCGTTTCACTGGGCTGACAAGCCAAACCAAATTAAGCCAAACCGGCCCGTGTGTGTGGAAACAGGGTATAAGTGTTACTGCTTGTTCACGTGAGGATTTTAAGGTGGCAGGCTGCGTCTTGCCTCTCTTGAGTCTGTAGCCTTAAGCAGTGTTGTTAATCACCTAATTTCCTGACATTACCAAATTACTGGTGCAAGTTAAGTTTTCCAGTGGATACTCACATACATAATTTCTAGTTTAGCAGCGTACTGTGAAGTTGTTTATGTAGAATATGTATGAGGTAGGATTAAATAAGTGTGTACTTCCTTCTACTCCTTTTTGAACATGCGAGATTTAAGTTTAAGTGGCTTCAGTATTTGTAATTGTGATTGATGTATAGGTTTTGGATAGGCCTTTATTTATGTATTTATTTTTTGTTTTTGTTCATTGCAATTCCTGTAAGGCTTGTGTGTTTTTTTTGTTGTTGTTGTTGTTTTACATGTTCCAAATAAAGATTCATTCATTAATTTACCTTTCAATATGTACAATACATTTTAGCCTTTAGTTCCAGTTGGCATCCTTTGGGTGCATCCCATTGGTTTCATTCCCACGCGTCAGTGGACATTTGTATAAAGTTGAAACTTCCTCTTTTCCCGTAATTGTCAGCTCTGACTGGCTGATGGCTGATCCACCTGGCTGTGAAGTAAGTCTGCTTTAAACATGATGAAAACATGTCTAATCCAAGCGAATACCTTTTGAGCCTTACCAGAACAGAGTGAGCAGGATATAATTGTAAGCTGGCTTCTTCCCAAAACTTAACAATGTGTCAGCAGCCCCCTGCCATCCCTGCTGAAAAAACCCAGTTTGACCAGTTTTAAATGTAAAGCTGGTTGTCCATCTTTTTTGACCACTTTAAGGTATGTTTTCACATAATTTTTGGTGGTTTAGCTGGTCGTACCAGCTTGTGATGGTGTCTCTAGCTGGTTTGTCCACTGAACTTCCAGTAAAATTCAAATGTCTTTGAGTATGAAGAAATGAGCATCATGAGGGGGACGTATGAGAAGCAAAGGGCATAAATTAGTTAAGTCTTCTGTCATGTGTTATGCATAAAGATAAAAACTTCACAGGCTAATTATACTAGCATGTCAAGCCACCAAAGACCAGCAAGAACTGGATCATAACTATCAAAGACCAACTAAAACCAGCAAAAAACAACTTAAACCAGCTGCCCGCATAAGCTGCTTTTTAGCTGTTTTTTTTTCAGCAGGGATTATTGCGACAAATTAAAACATTTCCACCTAGCATAGCAGCCTAGCAGATGTCCATTTTACATCAGTTTTGTAACGGGAAAATGTCCTTTCTGAATGTTCAGCTGGCAACCAAGCTGGATAGTTCATTTGTAGCCTAACTTTAGCTTTTTACTTGTGGTGATTGCATTAAGGCATCAAAAATCCTTAAAAGTGAGGTTGATTTGTGAAGATTTCTGGCTGATCAAAATGTGTAAGTGTCAAACATTTGTTTGCCACAGAGCTTATTTTCTGCAACAATCAAAAATCAAAGGGAAAAATCCCTTAGGCTTTTTGTTTAGGGAACCAGGACAATGCAAACTTTTGCATCGGCCTGCAGAGAAATGTCACCCTTCGGAAACTCGATTGCTTATGGTAGCTGGTGAAAAAAGTGAACCTAAAAGCAGACAAAGAGGCAGCTGGACTGATTTAAACAAAAAGCGAACTTTAAGAATAGCTGATAAAACCCAGAGCTCAAATAATCTAACAAACTGCAGGCAGTGCAACACGGGTAAACATAAAGATAATAACTAAACTAAGAATTAAAAAACCAGAGGCAGGGACAAACGTGTGACAACGTGAGGGGAAAACAGGGACTTAAATACACAGGGTGTGATCAGAGAAAGAGAGGAGGACGAAAACATACAAGGCTAAACAGGTACAGGTGAAACTCATCAGGGCCATCAAAAAAGGAGGGAAAATGCACCATGGGGAGGAAGCGGAAAGGCAAACATGACACACAAGGATACAAACTACAAAATAAAACAGGAAATACAACACAAAACCAACACATGACACCCAAAACATGACAGGATAATGATGATTTACTCAGTGTCCATCAGTGTCGTGAGGTAGACATGATGGGAGTCCAGCGTTCTTGCAGGAGATCATGGTTGGCCCCCTGTTCCAGATTAACCCTTTGAAACCTGAGAAAATGGCTGGATTTCTTTAAAAAACATGGGAAAAGGCAATGAGCAACTTAAATAGAATTGACTCAAAAATTTGCAATAAGGTTACAAAAAAGAAAGAAAAATGTAAAACAAACAAGTAAATGACCTGAAAAAAGTGCTTTAAAATGATTATGAAGTACACATGTATGATAATTGCTGTATTTGTACGATAATTTTGCCCTCGGCCGCCAGCACCAGACGGAGAGGACTGGGAATGTAGGCAGCTTCTCTCTGAGGTGGTGGAAAACAGGTATATTTGTAGATATATCAAAAAGTCATTTAAATACTTGATTATAAGAGTTATAAATCAAACCTATTCTTTCTCGTGATCGTGACTGGCGTACGGTCATTTTTCTCAAAATGCGATAATTTTAAGCCTCTCGTTATCAATCTGACAACACTGATTGTCTGTAACTAAGCAACCATATATACATACAGAGTAGTGATCGTCTGGTACACATAAGCCCCGTATGCGTGAATGGTCAGCTGATATGCGTTTTGGACAGAGATCATTTCTAAAATAATGCAAAAACGCTCATATAGTATGTATAGAGATGATTTTAGTTTTAGAGCACCATTTTCAAATGAAAATGTTTTAGTGTGGATTTGGCCTTACTTTCCACATACAGGCAACTCCACTTCCTGCAGTATCAAACGTTGGATGTAGATCGTGAGGTAATACATCGTCTACTATGATTGTAATTCTTCAGAGGACTGGGCTGCTCTTTTTTCCCTCTTCAGCGCCGAATATATTTGATTATGTTCATACTCTCTATTTATTTGCCGTACCGGTTCTCTTTTCATCTGACTTTATCCTTTCAGAGGACCCGTGGGGCCACAACATTGCACCCACAATGATTGGCTCTAATAACTACTGCGGCTGAATCAACCTGCAATAGGTGGCAGACTTTCTCTCCAGACACAGACACAGTTTCCATTCTAATTAAATATATTTTAATTCTAATTAGTGACACAGTTCAGTGTTTCTTGGCAAAGCGAGAGACTGACAGAACATGGAGGAGACCCAAGGACGATCTTCGTGCTGCAGACAGAAATGTGCTAATATGCTCGCAGAGGGAAATGAAGAACAGAAGTTACTGCTAAATAGCAGGAATGAATAATAAGTTTGAATTTGCATAACTTCCATTTTCACACAAAAAAACAACAAAGAAAAAACTCAGGGCCTTTAAATGAATGTAGTTTTTATACATACAGTATGAAACATATGAACATTTTCATATAAGATCTTTACGATACACCAACAAAGCTTCTGAAACTCATCTTACTCATCTTATTGGTTGTACTTCATTAAAGTTACTTTATTTTCATTGTACATCATGGGTTTTCAGCTCGAGCTGTGCATCTCCAACAAATATTGTCACTGCCTGCTATCGAGAAATTCCTCCTCACCGTCACATGAAAAGGGAAAAAAGCGTCAACATGGTCCAACGGTGCATTGTGCGAGTTTTAGATCCACACAGGGAGCAAAAATATTCTTCATGTCTTTCCTAATTTGCCCGTTCTAATACAATAGGCCTATTTTTATGTACTTCATGTACATTAACCGTTTAAATGTAGGCAAATAGGTTTCATTTCTATAAAAAACATGGGAAGAAGACAACAAGCAAAAGAGGAAGAAATGACACAAAAATTAATTTAAAGAAGTTACAAAAACAGAAGGAAATGAGCTGAAAGAAGTGCTGAAAAATGTTGATACTCTGTAACATAATTTTAAATATGTAATTATGATACTTATAAATTTCCCTTGGCTTTTTTCCCTTTTTTCTCTAGATGTTTTTGTTTGTTTTTCTTATAGTTTGTGGAACATTTCTCACCAAGTTGCTCGTCGCATTTTTTTTTTTTTTTTGCATTTGAAATAAATCAAATGTTCTGAGGGTTCAGAGGTTAAATGATGATGTCTGCAAGGTGATGTCACTGCAGCTTTTAAAGGGTTAATGCAAACTATTATTCAGTTCTTATGAGTAATTATTGGTACGGTTGATATGAGTGTTAATGAAGTGAATTCTTAACCTTAATATAGATAGTAAACTTAGTATAGATGACCAGCGGGGACTTTTTGTCCCCGCTGGTCATCTATATCTGTTCCAAAAAGGTAACATTGTTACCCAAAAACTACAACTACAAAGCAGATACACTGTCATGACTTGTTGTATCTGCAGTAGCAGAGATTTATCGTATTGGATGTTGGATCAACAGATTTAACAGCACATACACTGAAAAAAAGCAATGTACCAAGAATTGAGTCCTGTGGGACTCCACGGGTGATTTTCAACGACATGTCCCTCTTTCTACATAGTTATTACCTAACAATACAGCAGCTTTTTTAATGCACAGTGGGTGAGTTCAGTCGCCTCTTTCTAACATACTGATCACTGTATTGCTGCACCTCTCTGCGAGGTGGCCATCTTAAGTCATATGCTATCTAAGCCTGCCACAGCAAATTAAGTGTGGGGTACTCTCAAAGCCACAGAGTGCCTATTCAACTGTCAGTGGGAAAAGCCAACAGAGGGCTTCCGTCTGTATCCTTTCATCTATATCCTATAAGCCTTAAAACTAATCACATCAACTCAAGCATGATGCGTCTGCGGAGACTCTTCTGAGAAAGTCTGGTGAGAACAAAAGAGGACGAGGATGGGTAGAGTTTCATGTAGAATACGGCTAAAAACTGACATCTACTCTCATTTACTGTCGTGTCAGCAGGAAAAATACAGTAATATTAACCAAGATGGTGTTTTTTTTTTAATGTGATACCTGTAGCCAGTACATTAATGAAACTATTGTTGGTGAAACATCTATTTATGTTGAGACTTTTAAGATTTTTCTATGAGCCATGTTGCTTCACATATTTGTCCAACATCTGTCTATTCGTGACAGTTAAAAGTTTTTTTTGATTTGCCAAGGAGGAACAGTGCTCTCTTCTTCATTTGTGCCAAACAGCATCTGCTCATGTTCGCCTACCTACAGACCTTTATGGGTCCAGTTACGCAAACACATACCTGACAATAAATATTCTTTAATAAAAATGCAACAATCAAAGTTTTTTTTTTTCTAAGAGAAAGTTTAACAGTCAGACTTCAAAAGTAAAAAACTCAGCCCATCAGCTTTATGAGGACTGTGTGGGTGCAAAGCTCTAAATCTCGGGGATGTTGGTGATCATAGAGTGCTTCTCTTGCCTCAAAATAACAAATTTGCCTCAAAGGGATTTACAATCTCCACACAATTTTTTTTCACCAAAGCGTGCCTCAAATTTATTTTTTTATACCTGTACCCATACCCAGATATTAAATCATAAATACTTGTGGGTATTACAAATGCTTGTTACGTCTGCATGATACGCCAGCAGGTTTAAACACTGCCAGTAAAAACACAATATCAGGGGCATATAAGGGCCCTATGGGGATATATGGATCCAGCAAACCCTGAATTTTCAGTGTCTTCCTGTCTGAATGTGATAGGCTTTTTTTGCTACACCTCATGTGCCTCTTTTTTCAAAACTTAATCATTTGTGCCCTTGTTGCCTAATCCTAACCATTCGTGTCAGTGTTTAATGTTTAATGGTAGCGCAACACTTGTAGTTGAGTTAGGTTTTAGTTATCATGTTGAGTTATTATGGGAATTTGTTGATATTTTGTTGTGTGTATATACATCTATATTGTCACTTTAAATTAGTAGATATATTTGCCTTTGCAGTAAATTAAAGCTGCTCTTCAATGTTGTTGACAGTGATTTTTTTTCAGTTCAGGCACAATTTAAGTACCAGTAACATTTTAATACTATGGTTTTAGTACTGGTATTATAAAAATTGTATATCCCTAGATTTGGCAGGTAACTTGTTGGGCATCTGTCGGTACTTGCCTCAGTGTGGATCTTTATACTCTATAAAACCCCCAAGATTATTGCTGTTTGATTTGTAACCAAAGAACGGTTCCAACTTCTTGTTTCAGGTAGCCAAATCCCTTTGATCTGTTAGACAGTTTCCCTCCAAATGTACAGTGTTCACAATGGTAAAAACAGGTGATGGGCATGTTTATTAAATATTCTGTCCAAAATGATGACGTTGAGATAAACCAGAGTAAAATGTTGCATGTAGCAGCTCTAAATTTCTTGTCTTTTTGTAACGTACTATAAAGTTCTCAATAGTGTTAATGAGTTAACTTTTCCTGCTGATACAAAACTACATAAACTGTGTTCTGGTGGGTTCCTGTTTCACTGCATCCCTGTGCATGTGTTGGCTTATGTGCATGCCTTTGTGCGTGTGCAGAAATGTGCATGGCGTGTTGGTGTGTGTGTTCGCGTCTGCCTGTCTGACCGTGTTGTGTTCCAGTAATGACATCGGAAGCTGGCAGGTCTTCATGTCTCCCAGGCTGCATTCAGAGGGACTAGGCAGCCTCCCCAGACTGGGCTGTCGGGGAAAAATGGACTGAGCCAGTGAATCGGCAAACAGTAGAGCAGAAAAAGGCTGGAAAATGGGGGTGCGGAGAGATAAGGGAGGAGAGAGAGTGATGGTGAGGGGATGGAGGAAGGGGGGAAACAGAGACGAGCACAAGTAGAAAATGACAAGTGAGGGGGAAAGGGGAGGCATCGGGGCAAAAGTAGTACCAAGGTTGGAGGCGGACAAATTGAGGACAAATTATGGTTTGGATGGGGACAAAATTTTGTGGCATGAGGGATGAGAGAGCCCGAGGATGGGTGAGAAAGTGGAAGACAAGTGAATGGAGGCTGAGGAGTGATGGGGAAGATAGAAGAAGCCCAGAGGATATAGAGGCGGGGAGCAGAATAGGTTTGGCTGACATTCAGGCATGTGGAGGGCCAGGGGGGTGACAGGGGAGCATTGTAAATGAAGCAAAGGGGAGACAGAGAAGCGGGGGGACAGAGGGGAGAGTTTGGGTGAGAGCGAAGGGGGTGGGCCGGCAGTAGATTTGGCTGGTATGAGTGGGAGATGATGGGGATCTTGCCCAGATCAGCTAAACAGTCTGTTATGTTTTCATTAACCACAGGAGATTGTCAGCAAGGCGGGGCAGCGGGCGCGCAGAGTGTCTAAAATTAAATGGATGAGGGTTCATCACTGGGGAGAACTTCCCTCATTACACAGACAGCAGACACAATCTATTGTTCTGAGGCGGCAGTGGCAGGTCACACTACCCCGCACAGCACCCACAACATACTTCACCAAAAACAAAAGAATAAACGTGCCTACTGAGAATTATCAGATTTAGGGCCCGTTGGCAACTACAAATATATCAAGAGAGAATGAAAACTGCTTTAATTTTTTTCAATTCACATGCATAGAGTTGCCTATGCTATTAATTGTGATAGTAAGAAGTTTTAAAGCCCGCATTGCTGAAGTGCAGGCCCTGCAAGAACTTTTTGGTTCTAAAAACGTGCACACTAGTTCAAGGTTATGTTTGGCAAAAAAAAGCACATGCTGACACTAATGGTTAGGCAGAGAGAGGTGGTAAAGTGTAGAAAAGAAACACATTTAGGCGGAAAGCAAACACCGGACTCCTGCATGAAAGTCCGGGGTTTGTTGGATGCATCCACCACCCCTCGCGCTCCTTATATTACCAGCAGTCACGACCGGTTCTGTCCAACCACGTTCTCACCAGAGTCTGTCCACAACACAAAAGGTGGCTTTTTGGCATTGTGATCTTACTCCAGAAGCACTGTCAAAAAACGACTTCATTATGAGAACAAGCTGGTTATTCTAGATTTTGCAGAATTGTCCTTTTTTGAAGTTCTTGTCTGGTGGTAAGCTTAGAAAAAAACCCCAGAAAAACTGGATTAAAATATTTTTGTCAGATGTTAAATAGCAAAACTGAAATGGTCTTGCCCACTGTCTTATATGTCACTAGTTGCTTTACAGTTATATTGTATGTCACTATAAAATCTACATTTACTCATTTGTTTGGACATTTGGAGGCGGTGAACTGAGCAGGTAGCGTGACTTCATCAGAGCTTTTCTTTTACTGGAAACTAAAGCTGCATGCTTTGGCTGGAAATGGAAAACCAAAAAGAGTTCAGTTATTGGCTGAAACACTAAAGGACTGTTTGCATGACAACAATTCTCATATGACACGCTAAACTTTTGCTGCAGTTTGGCCTTTTGTTCACATGAAACAGCGTTTTGGGATCCTGAAAACACAAACTTTTGAAACCTGGTTCCAGAGTGTAGTTTTTTGAAAACGCTACTGGTAAAGTGTGAGAAGGGTGACATCACCGCCACACTTCGTGCACGTGCATTACGTTTCAGACAGATTGCCACCCCGGTTCTCGTGCGTACATTCGCCATCGTCTTCTTGTTTGTTTATACTCACCGCTCTGTAGAAGAGCGCTTTAATGAGCAGACACGTGTTCTTCTATGGTGTGTCATTACAAAGTAACACTGCCGACTACTGGCCTGGCATGCATACTACAGAGTTTTTGCGGATACGTGTACACGAGGATCGTTTTCACAGTGTAATCATATAAAAGCCAATTGTTTTAAAAATACGAAGGAATGATTTCTGTATTTAGTGGGACCGTTCTCGTCTTAAACAACAAAACACCCAGTGACGCCAAAATGTGCTGCAGAGTGTTGCTCTGCAGTTCTATAAGTGTAAATACAAACGACGTCTTTCACATTACAAATTGTGATCTGATCCATCGTTAATACAAAAAAATGAATGAGTGGAACTTTAAAGAAATCTGTGAAACTGAGACAGTAAATGTTCAGACCGAATAATAAATTAGTTTGAATGTATTAACTTTTCCTTACTGTTTTTTTTTGAGCGAGCATACAGTAGTTTGAGACAAAGAGTCAATAATGTAACCATACTGAGCGGAGGGCGGGAGAGGAGCAACAGGATAAAAAGAGCTGAGGATGGGAGAGAAAGAGAGAGGAGGAGTGCAATATCAAGGGACAGAGAGGGTTGGGAGGAGAGGGGGGTGGAGTGGTTGGGGGATGGTGAGGTTAGTGCAGTGGAGTCAAGCTGCCGTCTGGCCTAATGTACCCGCAATGTGATTGGCTCAGATAGCTGGCCTGCATACCTGATACCGGGCTCTGCTCTAATCGTCCTTTTCCTGTAGCTGGGCTCGGACAACGCTCCTTTCTCCTTTTATCTCGCCCTGCTCCGCTCCCAGCTCAGATCAGGTTGCTAAAAGAAAACTGCCGCCCACCACCAACTCTCCATTACTTTGCCCCCTCGCAGGCCCTCTCTCTCTCTCTCTCTGCAGCAGCCCTCCCCTTCCTCCTCTGACTGTCACCCTCTCTGTCTCTGTTGCGATGGCAGGAACCTGTTTCTTCTCTATTCAGTAAAAATCCTCCTCTACTTCAGCACAGGAAGCTGACACAAGATGGCTGCCAAAGGATACCAAGACGGAGAGCGGAGGCCCACTTGTAGCTCGGCCATCAGTTTAGCACTGTGTTGTTAGAGAGGACATGATTAATGTAATGTTTATTTAGACAGCAGCAGTGCAGAATAAAATATTAACCTTAAATAAAACAAGGAGAGATGCTTTGTACCAGGTTCAGCAAAGCTGCTACTTTACGCCTGCAGTTCCTGAGCAGGAAGATACAAAACATCAGTTCAGAAATTAACATTATTATCCCCATTTCTCACCCTAACTGATCATTAAAAAATGTAATTGTAGCTTAAAATAATCAGGGCACAGTCCCCTTCCCACCCCAACATTCACAAATATGTGCAAATAAAAATTAGATATGTTACCGTGAACACAAAACACTTATAGTGTTATAGTAGTCTTGAGAGTTTGAATTTAGAAAACCTGTTGATAGCTGATAACTTTGTTTATCTCATTGTTTAACTAAATGTTTTTATTATTGTTTTATAACTAGAAGCTTTAACCAACCTTCTGTCCAGCTGTAGCAGAATTTGTAAAGCTAGAAATCTCCAAAAAAACACATTGGGTGCTACCTTCCCACCATCAATCAGCACCCTGCTAAAAAAAACAGCTAAAAATCGGCTTGTGCTGGTAGCTGGTCTTAGTTGGTTTTAACTGGTTTTAGATGGTCTTAGATGGGCCTGACCCAGTTCTTGCTGGTCTTTAATGGTTTGACATGCTGGTGTGAACAGCCTGTCAGGCTGCGCACATTTATCTTCACGCATATCCCATGACAGTAGACTTAGTAGACAAATTTTTGAACTTTTTTATGCATTAAAGATGTCAATCTGCAACCTTTGTTATAAAATAACGTTATCAATGTGAGTATATTCGCCTGGCATGCTTATGCTTATATTTAAAAGTGTCTGCCGGCTACAGCTCATGGATGCATATACTAAAATGTGCAACTATTAAAAGTAAATGACAGCTACTAGGAACATAATAATGAAATATTGGCGGGTTTCCATTAGAGATTTGTGCAAAAAAATTAAGCAATATTTTTAAAAATGTTGATAAAACACAATTGCCAGATGACGGCGTTTCCTCTGAGTGATGTTCTGCGACTTCTCCTCTGGTGGTAACACTCCAGTAACCATGGCAATGGATGTTCAAAACATTCAACGTTTTATTTCTATTGCAGCCACCGCACCAGCCGTCATTATTTCCAATCGAAGGTGACGTTGCCGTGTTATGCGAGTGATAATTGAAAGGCAGCCCTTTTATATGTGAGAGCAGCCACATATGAGGAATTTCTGGGAGCCGTTAGTCCACGATTTCAAAGAGGAATTGTGGATTCAAAACTTCCCGATGGTTCGCTCAACTTTTGAAGAGTTATGTGATGCAATATCACCAAGCACATAGCCACAGCATCATGTGACCCAGAGAAGCGAAAAAAGTATTTCCATTGCAGTTTTGCAAAATATGGCTGTTTTAGAATCACCTGAAATACCTCCTCATGTGAGCGTTAAAGTTTTTTCAAAATTGTCGTGTCTCCATTTGGCATATTTTATATTCACAGTTTCAATTTGTGCATTTGAGGGTGAATGGAAACCTGCCCACTGTTTCCATGCTTTCCATCATCTCTGCTGCCCTTAAAACTCAGCAACTCGGGTATCATCGAAACTTCCCAATTTCCCCCTAATAACAACTTTGGAGGACCATTCATGCTCGTAACTCGTAAATACGATATTTCCGCGGAGCTGGAAGGCAGCAGTAGGCTAGGTGTTAGATCTAATGATCAGAGCTGTAGTTTGCCTGTAAAGGACAGTTCCCTGCATTTGGTATGCTGTCCTATCCTGTCTCATCTAGTGTTGTCCCGCATTGTCCTGTCCTGTCCGGCCTCCTCCTGTGTTAAAGCAGAGCAGAGACAGAGCGTTGCAGGGGCCAGGTGTTGCTGTGTGTGGATTCTCAGTGTCACTGTGCACAGTGGGAGGACAAAGACAGTATTGAGGAGGCAGGCATGGAGCAGGGAGCAGCACAGGATACTCTTACAGACCGACCAGTGTTTGTGCCAAGTCCTCCCTTCATACACACAACAGACACTGTGTTCAGTTTCTCCCCACTCCCAGCTTTGTCCTGTCTGGCTCTTTCTCTCCCTCCCAGTCCCTCTACCTCCTCGCCTCCTTTTTTTGTGTGTGTTTAGAGCAGGTTGGCTTGCATTGGAGTCGGCATCTAGAGTGCAGATGAGAGGCCCAGATAGCAGAGGGTCTAAGAACAGACTTTGAGACTGTTCTTTCAACATCCAGGACACAAAGAGGTGAAATGAACTTGAAAGAAACTCGGCCGAGTTGCTCTTCAAACTGCATGTCAAAGGTCAACATGAGAGGTCAAGGAATATAACTGAAAATTAGGGTTTTTTAGGTATTTTTTAGCATGACTTCTTTCTCTCATTATGGACTCAAGAGGTCATATTTGCGTTGCTTTTTTTGGAAAACAGGTTTCCGTTTAGACATCCATGAAAAAGATCAGATCTTGTTACGTACTGCGCTGTATGAGAAAGTATCAGATCTGAGCTGATAGCACGAGGGCGGCCGCACACACCTGAATACGAGACATGCTAAAGAAAGGAAATTATAATACAACTGAAAAAGGACATTTGAACAAAGGCTTTGCAAGTGTGAGGAAGCCCTTTGCTGTCATGGTTACAGACTCCTCAGAGGCTCTGGCACTTTGCCATGACAAACTTAATTGGTTCAATTAGCCTGATAATCAGGCTGAATGGCCATTTCTTTACCATTCAGTCATAACCATCACTCAGGCTGACAGTGCCCTCTTTTTGTTTTTCTCTCTTCTTTCTCCATCACGTCTCCTCACTAATAAAGGACACGGTCTCCCCAATGTCACTGTCACCATAGCGGGCATAAAGTACAGGTTGTTTGCACATGGCATCACGTCAAAGCCAAGACCTGCAGATGGGGGACAGGAAGCGATTTCTGATTAGGAGCTCAAACAACATGAAACATTTTTTTTTAAAT
Organism: Plectropomus leopardus; assembly: GCF_026936395.1. Lineage (NCBI taxonomy): Eukaryota > Metazoa > Chordata > Actinopteri > Perciformes > Serranidae > Plectropomus > Plectropomus leopardus. The sequence goes on along the minus strand of NC_142181.1, from coordinate 3,240,604 downwards.
AAAAGCAATCACACTGATGAGACTCACGTAAAATCACACATCAGTTCCATAGATCAATAAAAACACGTGTGCAAAGCTACATTAAACTACTAGTGAGTATTTTGCGTTGTTTAAAAAGGTTGTTGCGGCGGGAATAAAGAGACTTTTTTGGACAGAGGTACACTATCCATCCATCCATCCATCCATCCATCCATCCATCGATTCATTCATGTTAAATATGAAATCTTCCATTTAAATGGTATATGTTAAATCTAAATGTTAAATCTTAAATCTAATGTTATATGCTAAATCTAAATGTTATATGTTAAATCTTATATATTATAAATATGTTAAATCTAAATGTTAAATCTTATATATAATAAATGTTATATGTTGAATCTAAATGTTAAATGTTAAATTTAAATGTTATATGCTAAATCTAAATGCTATATGTGAATCTAAATGTTAAATCTTATATATAATAAATGTTATATGTTGAATCTTATATATAAATGTTATATATATATATATAATGAATTAAAATAATACTTGACATTTGAATATACTTTTTTTTTTAAAGTAGCAAAGATGGATTTTTTTCACAGTTTGCAGCTCAGTTTGAGGTACTCATAATCGTCCATGACAAAGCCTGATAACATCGCAGACTTCAGTCCCACCTACAATCGCTCTGATTGGCTCAGTTGTTTTCTCCAATCTGGGACGAGCTGCCGACAAGGGCGACACCAGACCTCTGAGTCGCAGGAGCGAATTTAAAAAGTGGGCGGGTGATTCAGCGGTCTGGAATGAGGCCACGGTTACATTTCAAATAAAGCATTTGCGGGGTGAAATGAAACCCCTCTGCGTCGCTCTGCGCCGGCCACTTGAGCTCTGCTTCATGAGCGACCACTCAACCTGTTGAGCGAGTCGGGTTCAAACGATGACAGTTAGGCGGCGGCATAATGCAGCGGTAGACACCTGCCCTGACAATGCTGCACCACGCATACAAATAAATGATGGGTCTGTCTGATAGCAGGCTCTGAACTCGTGTAGATGTGAGGACTCTGTGTGTGTGTGTGTGTCGTGTCTTCCTCTGTCTCTGAGGGGTGTGACCTGGCTTTTGGATGAAAACAGAGAAAGATGACACTGATGTGATAATGAGAACCTCACCCTGTGGCTCCTGGAGAAGAGAAAAAAAACAAAAAAAACATCTCGGCCTTTGCAAACTTGCAGCGTCATCAGAAAAAAGACGCGGTGCACAACGTCTGCTCACTCTGTATCTGTAGATGAAGCATTTAAGTAGCCTGCTGAGTTCTGCCAGGCTCCGTCTGTGACACCTGCGCGTCTCACACACTGTCCCGTCCCTGTTTATTCTCCCACTCACTTCAGGGTTTGTTTTTCTTTTAAATATCAGTCTTAAAGCAAGTGAACAGGAACCCTTCAGACACATAAGGATGCTCTGGGGTTCAAGCATGATTATACTGGCAGTGTAATGCTATATATATATGTATATATATATATATATATATATATATATATATATATATATATATATATATATATATATATATATATGTATATAGCTGTCAAAATAATGGGTTAATTTCTATTATTTAATCACAGAATTTTTAAAAACGCATTGAACGCGTCCCATGGTGCGTCGTTGAAGGCCACAGTGGCTTTGTGGCATTAATTTTTATACCATCAGAGTACTTCAAACATGAAATATCACCTAAACGTAAAGCATTTAGCGGCAAACCCGGAGGTCCGAGGTCGCACAGCCTCTGATGCACCAGCAGCCAGCCTCGACAAACCACACCCCACCAGGCGTTCGGACGCAAACCGAAGGTCAAAAGTGATAGAGGACAGAAGGTTGTCAGAGGATTTACAGATAGCATCCTCTGACACAGCTTACAAGCTGCCATTGAGAAGCACAATATTGTCCAAAATCCAGCAGCTTTACGGCAGCGGAAAGACGGGGGGGCCAAATATATTTTACTGACTGAGGATCACTGGACTTCAGTTAGCAATCACAGTTACCTCTGTGTCACTGCACGTCATCGACGTTGAGTGGAAAAACACAATAACAGAGAATAATTAGATTTACGCTGCTTTGACAAACTGTAAAAGTTTCACCTTGAAGCCACCAAAACATCGGAGAAGGCGTGTTCATGCAGCAGCAGGTGAGAGCAAAGAACAACGTCTGCAAAGCTGCGTTATGAAGCGATAAAATCCAAATCTGCGTAAAGCTCTTTACGGCAGAGGTTGGCAGAGCAGCGGGACGTCCTGGGTGGCACAGAGGCACGTCACCTGTATCTGTCTTTTGTCCTGTTTTGGATTCCCATTTGTTTAAATAAAAAAGTGGACAGAGGAAGACAGTGAGTGTGCACTTATGTACACACGCATGAAGTCAATAGTGTGAGTTACAGTATCTATATGCACGGTTCCACTCTGAATGAATAGATATCGCTTGCAGCAAATATCACAGACAATGAGTTTTGGTGAATAAAGCCGGATTTGGGTGGAAGTGAGCGAGGCGAGACAGACAGGGTGTGGAATGATGTTGTGTGTGTGTGCGTGCATGCACAAATTTAGATGGGTGTGTTGCAGCGTGCATACGTTCATCTGCATTTGTGTCTGTGGTCCATGCACGTACACGAGTGTGGTGTCAGTGTGTGTGTGTGTCTAAGATAATTAACCGTCCAGAGAAGCGTGTCATTCCTCTATTGTGTGTCAGAGCGGACCGCAGGGGTCCTGAGGAGGAGCGGAAATGCTGATTTAGTCTCACATTAGTCCATGGGCTCCTCTTTTTTCTTCGCTTTTCCTTTTGATTAGACCAGCATCCTCCTCGGTGGGATGGTGGGTAGCTCCGTTTAGAAATCCCAAAATGTTACCTTCCCACCACCTGCCTGTCAGGCACCTACACACACACACAAACACACACATATACAATCAACCTCAACCTGCTATATCCACCACCCATTAACTCTACCGCCAGCAGACCGCTGGCCGCAGCCCGATGCTCGGTGGCCTTTTCCAGAGGAATTCTTAGGGTGGGTTTTTTTCTTGTAGATATTCCACGCCGCTCTGCGCCCTCAGATTTCACGCTGCAACATTAACACGAGCTGACACACTGGATTAAAGGCAGACAGCTGGAATGCCCGGGCCCTTTGTGCAGCGTGGACCTCAGCCAAGAGCCTTCGCTCTGAGGCCAAGAGAGACCTGGGAAAGAGAGCCCTCCTTGGAAATAAACACAAGATTGGCCAAGAGGGTGGAATGTACCTGACGGAGTAAATCCTTCACTGGCCTGGCCTGGTCCGGGCCTGGGTTGTTTGAGTTCAGACAGGTGAACTCGAGAGAGGTCTCTGAGTTATGCTAGAGGGCAAGAAGAAGAAGAGGAGGCAAGTCCGAACTGTGGAGGAAACAAGGCGGCTTCAAACATTTATTTAGGATGCGTCCGAAATCCACTACAGCAGAACCAAACTGTTGTTTATCAGCTGATGCAAATCAGGACGGCGAGCAAAGCTTCATTATTGAAAAGTGTTCAGAAATCAGGAAGTTCAAATTAAGATGCAAAATATTTTTCATGCCCCTTTGAATCTTTTTTTTCCAGAGGATAAATATGATTTTTGTATTGTTTTGCCCCTTTAACACCTGATTTAATATCTTTTTTTGTGATGCATTCAGACATGTTTCACCAGCAATAAACCTCTGAGAAATTTGGTTTGATTTCTTCCAAAAACTCCAGCGCATTCTCATCTCAAGTCGTCACATATTGCCACTTTGCAGTGAACTTCCCTGTCTGCATATGATGCTCTAAATATCCCTCTGCGTCTGCTGTTGGCGTTCCAGGATGGCACGACCGTGATGTCAACAAATGCACATGGTGGGTTGATGCTGCACGTGGTTATGTTTAGGCAACACAAGCACATGGCAACCAATGCAAGCACCAACAAACGCACATGCTGGCACTGATGGTTATGTTTAGGCAAAAGGGCACATGGTAAAGTGTAAAAAAAACCAAAAAAACACCACATTCAGATAGAAAGTGAACACTGGACTCCTGCATAAAAGTCCAGGATTTGTTTTGTTGCTACTTATATTACAGCATTACTGGCAGCAACCTGACAAAAGCAAAAGTGACAGGTTCAATTCAGCCGCATTATCGACTGATGCTGAACATCCACGTACCAACCTGCCGCAGCAGGTGCAATCCAGCTGCCCGCTGGCGAATATTTCCCAATATAATTCATTGTAAAAGTGCAAAAGTCAATGTAATACAATAGAAATCTGACAATATAAGAAACTCTTTACAATAAACATAAAAAATGAGTAGATACAAATCAAATAAATCTAGAAAAAATAAGACTATATGGTAAAAAAATAAAACAAATTGTCAATGTCATATAATACAAATATGAAAACAAAAATAATTTCACAAAATAAGTGCATTAACAAACTAAAATGAATCCAAATAATAATGAATATAGCAACAAAATCTGTTTAAAATGTATGATAGAAAAAAGTCAATTTAATATAATAGAACTGACTACTTACAATATAATTAAAATACTATTCAAACATACATATAAAAACATCCGTATAAAATAAAAGAAGTGGGTGTTGCCAAGCTTTTAGTCAAGCAATTTGATCACAAAAATCATTTGTGCATTTAAAATGCCTGTTAAAGGGTTAATGAGATCAAATGTAAAGACCTTGGATAATGATGCAAAACATTTCCATGTTCCTCAGCGTCTAACAGCCTTTAAAAACCTCAAAATAACGACTCGAACGACAGCAGCCCCTTCCCCAACATCTGACTACTTAAGCACAGTCTTTAATCCGGCCTGCAAATGAGATTCACCCAAATGGGTGTTTAAAGTGAGAAATAAGAGAGAGAGCCAGAGAGAGCGACACCGGCTTGTTGAGGGTCTCCATGGTAACAGAGCAGTCTAGTCACGCCTCATTACGGCGAGCCGAGTGTTTGTATTGGCCGTCCAGTTCCGGAATGTATTCTCTCCATGCTAATAGCCTTCAGATGCCATCGGCTCATTGCGCTCAGCAATGTCACCCAACTCGCCCAGACACACACACACACACACACACACACACACATGCATGGACACAAACACACAGGGGCGGGGAGAACAGAGAACTGGCAGTTTTATGGCTTCAAATATTTCCCCCCGGAGATCTGTCTAAATAGATAACATAATCATTCCTAAAGTACTGCTGGCTGGCATAACTGGCTAAATTCACCCCACTAAGCTCCCCCCTGGTTCGTGTGTGTGGGTGTGTGTGTGTGTGTGTGCGTGCGACCATGCATCCTGCACACTGTGTGTTCTTGTGTGTCACTTTTATAATTTGATGACTGTGAGTGATGATTATGATCATTGAGATCATGTTTTTCTTGTGTGAAATACTTCCTCCCCAGCGGATTTCACAGGATATTTTATTACATGCAACGTATAAACGCTGAAATCAAAGAAAAACAGCCTCTTTCTCAGTTATTGATTCTCCATTTTACATTTCTATCTTCATATCTAGTAAAGTGTAAAAATAGTTGAAAACATTTGATTGATTATGGGGGTAAAACTTTATTTTATCTCCCTCTAAGCATTTATAATCAGTTTATACATTGTTAAGAAATAGTTTATAACTCATGATAAAGATTTCTTAACCCTTTGAAATGTGAACAAATGGGCTTGATTTCATTCAAAAACATGCAAAGAAGGCATTAAGCAACCTCGAAAGAGAAATGACCCACATTTCCAAAAAAACCCTAAAAAATTAGAAAGAAGAGTAAAGTAAAAAAAAAAAAAAAAAACCTAAACCACAATGCGCAAGGAAATGATCTGAAAAATAAAACACTAAAAAAAACATATAATTTTACATATATATTATTTTTATTCTGTAACACTATTTTAGATACATAATATTAAAATACCTTTCTGGACCTAATTTGTATTTTATTTTATTTTTCTCTCATAATTTACTCTTTTGTCTTTTTAAAAATTAAGTTTCAGGTAATTTTTTGTCATTTCTTGCCCATTGCCATCTTTCATTGGTTGTGAAAAAAAAATCAAACCAATTTTCTTAAGTTTCAGTGGTTAAAATGCTTCTAAAAGGCATCTGAAGACCTTGAGTTGCAGCGATATTTTTACTGCCCAATCATTAAATAATTGTTCATATATAGTTGAAGACACTTATAAATGTACTTTTCCTCTACAGTGTTTATATACTGCTTATACATTTTAAACAGGAAGGTTAAAGTATGGTTAAAAAAAGGCAGAGTGATTTTGAGGCTGGAAAAATTGACTTTTATTCTTTAATGAGAAATAATTTCCCTCTTAGTTTTCACCTTGTTTTTACACATCAGGATGTGTGAACAGGGCTTGGGGAGTGTCGCCGTATGTGAGAAAAGTTGTGTGACAATCTGATGTCAGACTCTAAGTTTAGAAATGAAAAAACAAAAAAAGTTGGGGAGTTAGAAAAAAGCGAGTTTATCAACCATGTTCATTCTCGTGTATCTTCTGAATCTCTGTTTGAGGCTAAAAGCTACATTAGCTACTTCTACTGTATCCTTTCTGCATATAATTATGATGTCACAGTGACCGTGACCTTAGACTTTTAAAATTTAAAACGTTAGTGCATCATCATTTCATCCTTTTAGACAGTTTTTATGAAATTATGTCAAAATTATCAAATTAATTTTTATGTTTCATGAGACCACAGTGACCTTGACCTTTGACTTTAACCAGTTCATTCTTAATTCCAAGTGGACGTTTGTGCCAAATTTGAAGAAATCCCCCCAGGGCCTTTACAAGATAGAGAAAGACTTAAGTCCATAGTGACCTTGACCTTTAACTTTGACCAACAAAGTTCTAATTAGTTCATTCTTAATTCCAAGTGGACTTTTGTGCCAAATTTGAAGAAATTCCCTCAGTGCCTCTACAAGATAGAGAAAGATTTAAGTCCATAGTGACCTTGACCTTTGACCACAAAGTTCTAATTAGTTCATTCTTAATTCCAAGTGGACTTTTGTGCCAAATTAGAAGAAATTCCCTCAAGGCCTTTTTGAGATTTTGTGATTATGGGAATTAGATGGACACAGATGGTCACAGTGACCTTGACCTTGACCTTGACACACAGCGGTGACGCACCTGACCTGCGCTGCTCATGCAGGCAGAGTGGATGCTCTAACTTGTTACAATGGCTGCCGGAAAAAAAAAAAGTCTCTCACACAATGCTTCAGTATGCAATGTGAATCAGGCGTAAGGATTGTGCTGCCTCATCCCACCATGTGCATTTGTCTACATCACCATAACCTTAACGGCATCCCGGAGGATTAACAGCTGATGCAGAAGGTTACCTTAAACGTCATAGGTAGACGTGGAAGGCCCTGACAGAAAGCACCACGTGACAACTTCAGAGTGAGAACGTGTCGGAGAAAAACCATGCTGACACTTCACAAACTCCACACTAAAATCCGAAAACCTCTTGCTGTCAGCTTAACATTGCACCACGGTGCCACCCTTCAACAATAAACAAATATTTAAAAAATTATTCCGTTCAGCAGTGGTTCATTCTTTACTTTTAACCTCGTGTTTAACCGTTTTCTGTGGCGCTATGAAAAGATAAGAAGGCCGCGTGTGAGAAACTGATGCCGTGTGCAGTGATGCTCGACTCGATGCTCCTTTGGGACTTCACAGGGATTTAGTTTTCCCTGGAAACTCAAAAGTCTGGCCCAGACTCACTAATCTGCGCAGTGAACGGCCACTTCACTCCACAAAATATATCGGTGGGCCTTCATGTAAAGAAGATAGCGGCGGCGGATTGGCTCAGCATGGCAGCCGAGTGAAGAGGGCGGAGGCGTAAAGAGCGAGAGATGGGCTGAGAGGTGGGGACGTGAGGGCAAATAAAGGAATAAAAGGAGCGAGCGGGAAAGGGCCGCACAGACCGAGAGGAAAAAAAAATCGAGGTGAAACTACAAGGAGGAAGTGTATGAATGGCAAGAGTGAAGAAAAGGGCGCTTTTTTTTTTGGTAGTTATTAAGGGGCCAAAGCGAGGAGAACCACAGTGGGTGGGGGTCTGAGGGGGTCTTGGTGCGAGCAGACAGTATTTCTGAGCGCCTGGTCTGCTGCACGACACAAAATCATAATTGAGCATCAATTTAACTTCACTGAGCTGTATGATTGATTAAAATAAGCTGAGCGATTGAATATAATGTATTAGGCTATTCTGAAAAAGAGCTGTGAAAAGAGTGTAATTATAAAGATGGAGATGTTTTTGTACAGTAGTTGCATTGTGCCAGAAGACGAGGTTTTCTGAGCCACTCTGTCCATTAGCGAGACGTAAGGCTTTTCTGTACCTGCTGAGAGCTCATTTTGATAAAAATAATCATAGAAAAAAGAAATATTGTGTTTGCATCTGGCTGCACAGTGAGCATCGCTGGCTGACTGCACAACTGGAATTCTTCACACTGTAGAAACTGCTGTGTGCCTCTACAGAGCTGCACACTTTACCGAGATCTTTGCACTCTGAATTTCCAGCGTTTTTTTGGATTTTTGACAAGTTTTTAACCATTTTTCGTATTGTGAAAATTCACAGTTAAAAATTGTAATAATCAATTTTTGGCGTCTAGGTGGCAGCAGAACAAACATAACACATTAGATTTAGTCATGTGACTATTTGTTTATAAGATATTGATTAACACAACTTTAAAAGTTGGCTATAAAATATAAGATTGTTTCAAGAACTCACTGAAAGTAGTGTTTTAGTGCTTGAGACGGGTCTCGAGACCACTTTTAGAGGGTGTTGGTCTCATCTTGGACGCATTTTGCTTCGGACATAGCAGACTCCTGATTTTTAATCGACACCAGTGGAGACCACACCGGATATATTTGTTAACATAATTACTGTGATTGCATGTAAAACATCATTCTTCAAATCCAGCCAAACACGTAAGCCATCTGGAGTTTGCTTTTTTTCGTCACTTATAATGGCTGCCACCCTTCATAGAAAATATATATATATATCGTTTTGGTCTTGGTCTTGTTTCAGTCTCGACACACTCTGGTCTCGGTCTCAGTTAGTGTGGTCTTGACTACAACGCTAACTGAAAGTAAGAAATGTCAAAAGTCCCTTCTTATGCATATAAATCTGAAGTCACCAAATACAGCCACTTTGACGGTACTTTTGGCAAAAAGTGACCTTTTGCATCAGCGTGCTCTTCCATGCTCTGCCGTGGCAGCCTGATATGTGAACGGGTGCCTTCATTTGATTTCACACAGAATGGCATCAGGCTGCTGGTAATGATGTGATAAAATGGGCGTGAAGGTCACTCTAGGGCGGGCAGGACGTGTGGTGGATGGATCCAACATACCACGGACTTTCATGTGGGAGTTAATGTGAATGTGTCTTTCCACACCTTATGTGCCCCCTCATCCTAACTATCTGTGCCAGCATGTGCTTTTGTTGACGTCTTGGCGCTGGTTGCCATGTGCTTGTGTTTTATAAACATAACCGTGTGCAGCGTCATCCCAACATGGACATTTGTTGACATCATGGTAGCATCGCCGCACGTCAACAGCAGACGCAGAAGGAAACGTAAAAGTTAATATGTGGACGCAGAAGTCCGTTGCGGAGTGGCAACATGTGACGACTCGGGATGAGAATGTGTTTTGTTAAACTGTATTTCTATATTGGGAAAGTTTGACAACGTTCTTCAGAAACTGCTCTGGGCTTTTCATTTGGCCCAGAAAATCACTGGACTGTTGAGAGATAAAGTGAAATCAGGTCACACAGCAGAGTCAATTTGTCTGTCGAGCACATCAAACAAACAAACAACACTCACACAATCAGTAGCAAGTTGTGCAATATTCTCTTATTATTAAAATTAATGTAGAATATAAAAAAACAAAGTGAAATATAACTGAAAATACATAAATAGTAAATCTATAGGTTGTTCAGTAATTGTCTGGAACAGGCGTAGAGAAGCAATCACATCCTGATGATATTCATCACAGGGGACAACATAATTAATTGTTTACACACCTATTACAGACTCACACACACCTCCCACTGACGCTTCACTCACATGAGTTAATTTCCCACAGGGCACAAACACACACATGCCAAAACTGGCAGGAGCTACAGGTAGGCTGCAGTGTGAGAGCCTGTTGTCAGGCAGACTGCGTGTGAACGCCGAGAGCTGATTCACTGTGACTAAAATCCAACAAGTCCGAGCTCAGACTGATACCGGTCTGGACAGGTCAGCTAATACCTTTGTTTTTTGCTTGTTGTTAAATTATGCTAATATTACAAACACTTGAATATGACGTCATTCAGGAAATTTGAAATATATTTAATATAAGGTGCACAAAACACTGAAAGTATTGTGAAGTGTAGTCTAAGTGCACTCATAATCATTAGCAAAAAAAATTAGGATACATAAGGAAATGATAAGGATATTTTGTTATTATTATTATTATTATTATTATTATTATTATTATATCATCTTTTTATTATTTTATTTTGTTTTTTTTATTTATATTTAGAATAAGTAAATCATTCAGTGGTAAAAATGTTGATAATTTGTCTGTTTTTTAAATCAACAAAAACATGAGTTGATCATTTTTCATAAATGGCAGACTCACACCAGTGTTAGAAGTGATGCTTTTAAAAACAAATTGCTTAATATATTTTATATCGTATTTGTCATCACAACAAGTATCTTCAGAAAACAGAATATTGGCACCCTCCTGAGATGAATATTCTCAGAACATGATCAATAAGATGCACTATAGACGGAGGCAAACTCAGAAATCTCCAGTGTGAATAACACAGTGATTATCTTTGAAACTGTGTAGACGTTTTATTGGTTTTCTCTGATTTACAAAGCTATTTTTGACCTACTTCCAGTCAATTTCATGTGTCTACATTATGCAGAAAATTGAAAATGGCAATGCTTCAGAGCTTGTTCTTATTGTCTATGAGTTAGTACAGAGTTTGATAAAAGAGCCTTTATGTGTTCAGCTCCACATGTATGTTGAAGCTTCTGCAGACAGACTTACAGCTGCACTGTTTTCATCCTCGAGGCCTTTTTAAATCATTATTGCAGGACTTTTGGATGTCATCTTCTACATGTCAATGCCAGGGTGCATCTCAGCTGTTTTTAACTGTCTTGTTTTTATGGTTTATTTATAGCATTATTAACATACTTTTTAGTCCTTTCTTGTGGTAACTTTATTTTTATTTTTATGTTTTATTGTCTGTCTGTAACTTTTGTTGCAGCCTGTCTCGGTCAGGACACTCTTGAGAAGGATTATTTTTAATGTCAAGAGGTTTTTCTGGTAAAAATAAAAGTTAAATGAATACAAATAAAGAACTGAAGTTTTTATGTTAAGTATCGGGTCAGGAAAGGACTGAAATGCAGAGCAGGACGCAGAAAGGTGGTTTAAAGAAAAATGTATGTGCAAAATCTCTAAAAAAGCAGGTAACAAAATATAAAAGAAATTTGACTCAAAACCAAACCAGGAAGGAGGAAACAGATAACAAAGGGACATCATGAACACAGTGAGGATCACAGACAAACTGACAAAGAGAAAGACGCAGGAATAAATACACGGAGAGCTGATCAGCAGAACAAGACGCAGCTGCAGGAGCTGGTGGACAAAAGCAGTGACGTGGTCAGGTGTGCAGGGGAGACTCTCGTAACAGACGAGGACAAATTACCCTGATAGAAGACAGGTGTGACAGCAAACAGGCCGAAAAAACACAGAGACAGGAAGTCAAATCAGACAGGACACGTGAGGAGTGGATCTACAAAATAAAACAGGAAACAGAAACATGGATGAATACATGAAATAAGGAAAAAACACACAGAAAACCCCAAAACAAGATCCAAAATATAAACAAAATACCCAGGATCATGATAGGATTAACCCTCAGGGCCCTCTTTAACAGCACACACACACACAATGTGCTTTTCAAAATCAAGATTTAAAATATTTTACATTATTATTAATATAAACTTTAATTAAGTTGGTTTTTAAACCACATCAGTCCTAATCATAAATATTAAATATTCATAAATTTTCAGGATTTTAACCCTTTAAATGACAGGTTTTTTGTCATGATGCCACTATGTTTTTAGATAAAATAACACAAAAAAACCCAGGATCTTACGCCAAACGCACTGCAAAAGTGGTGGTATTTGGAACAAGAACGGGCTGAATCATTGTGTTTTTTATTAATTTAAACAGCTTAATGACGCTGAGCTGAAGCTCTGCTGTTCCTCTTGAACAGGTTCCTTTTCATCAGTAGCGAGTGTGATGTCCTGCTGGGGGGACGGCGACTCATCAGTCCGTCTGTTCCCTTGTTGTTGACCTGTGCGATGAGCATTTATTGCACACATTAGCAGGTTGACACTGTAACTGTGTGATAACAAAACATATTATGATCATTATTTCTCTATAAAAAAGAGATTTAAAGTGTGTGTTACCACCGGAGAATGGACCTCCATCTGCCCTGTCACGCCTCCTGTTGTCTCCGCGTCCTCCTCTTGTCTCTTCTCTGTCCTCTCTGTGTCCTCCTCTTGTCCTCTCTGTGTCCTCCTCTTGTCCTCTCTGTGTCCTCCTCTTGTTTGAATCTCTTGCGTAACAAAACATTCAACACGAACCCTCCAAACTCTAAATATATCTACCCCAGCAAGCAATTTTTGGTTCTAAAAACGTTCTGAGAATGGTATAATACAACTTTTTAGTAACATTTTATTTTAGTTCCCAGAACGTTCTTCTTAAAGGGTAAAACTCTCAATAAACCTTAAATTAAAAAAAAACAAAACATTGTTAACCTATCACATTACATTACATTTTCATTAAAACATGCTCTGTAATCTCAGCCCTCAACATGTTGTGAATGTTGCTTTTAAAATGTTCTTCCTTTGTTTTCATGTAACATTGTGGGAACGTTCTATGATTTATCACCTCTCAGCATCACCAAAACATCCTCATAATGTTGCAGTTAAAATGTTACATCTCAGTCAGCTATAAACAGGAACATTATTTCAAATAATAAACATCCTTAAAACGTTCTTTGAACATTAGATTAAAGTATTTCCTTTAAAACATTATTACAACCTGAAGGTTAGCCAATGTTGTGGGAACGTTTCCCGCTGGTTGGAAATGTTGTCCACTTTTCTGGGGAGTTGATTTAATTTAAATTAATTCCAGGCGCCATTAGAGAACCTGTTTGACTTCCTTTGTCCTCTCAGGCCGTCTGCTGTGTCTCTGCCCATGTGAGGTTCTCCGCAGAGACACAGAGCTGTCCCTCGTTGGCCTGCAGGTCCGGCTCTCTCCTCTTTCTGTTTGGGCTGAAAGTGCAGAAGAAAATGCGTGTAAACGTCTAAAATCTTAAAATAACCGTGTGACTCATCAACATGGAATTGCTGGCATGTACATGTGGTCGTGTTGTTCTGCAGCGTCATCCAACCACTTTCTTTTTCTTAACCGTTTCCCCTGGACGTCCGGTTTGCTGCTGTGTGACTCAACATTTGAGTGTTTTGGGGAAAGCCCGCTTTGGAGGGAGAGGTCCTCTGGTGAGATGTCTTTGTGGGGTTGTCCTCTTATGGACATATTGGCCATGAGGGCTGTGAGCTCCTTCACAGCTTCGTCCTCCTGTCTGACTTTAAAATACTGAAACGCAGAATATTTGGGCATTTGTTATCTTTTATTCTAACCTTGAATGAATGAATGATTTTATTTTGAACCAAACAAAACAAAAGTAGTGTCCCAAAAGGAGTAGTGAAACTTTTATATTCCAACCCCTTTTTCATTGTTTTTCTTTTAGCATAAATATATTATGTCAACACATTCCCAAATTCATTTACAGTTAGTGCACACTCAACCATTCCTAGTTTTCCTGCCACGAAATTGATTACATAAATAACTATCAAAGGTTTATTATCAATCCAAATATCCACCAGTGTTAGATATATATAATAATATATAATAATATAAACATCCCAAACACATCCTCTTCTTGTCCATACCTGCCAAAAAATGTCACATTTTTTCTATATTTTTTTTTTTTTTTTTTTTAATAGATTTACATTTGTGCTTCGTTTTAACCGTTTTAACCCAACCCGCTCCACAATCCACCCTTCATAGGGTTTTAGGTAATTTCTTGGATTTGAGCAGGTTTTTTAGGATTTTGGAACGTTTTTTGGATTTAAGGACATGTCTCAGGTTTTAGGACATTTTAAGGGTTTTAGAAAGTTTTTTAGGATTACAGGACGTTTCTAGGATTTAAGGATGTTACTAAAATTTTAGGATGTTTGTGATTTTTAGGATATTTGTAGGGCGTTTCTAATTATTGCAGTTTTAAACTTGACCAAATGTATGCATCTGTATGACTTTAAAAACAGTGTTCGTGTTCTCCTTATATCCCACATTATGTGCCCCCCTGATTGAAGTGTGCATATTGCCAGTTGTTTTTGTGAGTGTTACCCCAAACTCCCACGCGGTGATTCAGACGTGGTAGTGACGGATACAGATTGCACAGTGATTTGTCATCCAGTACGTGCCTTATTATCCCCAGAATAATGTCGCTCTTTCCCGGCTTTGTTCTTTCGTAGTTGGTTTTGCAGCAGACTTTGTGGTCTTAAATCACACCCAGAAGTTTGTTTTCATATGCTCTTTCCACATTATCAATTATCGTCTTTACCTATGTGTCTATATTGCGATTTCCAAAACACCATAAATGTAGCTTCATTCAGATTCAATTATACGATGTAGGCGTTGTAATTACCATAGTTCTTGTGCTTTTACTGATTTTAAACGTCCAGAGGGCTGTACGTTACATTACTGCAGCTTTGTTAGTGTTCACCGAATATTTCAAACAGATTATTTATATATTAATGTAGTTTCTTTAACAGGGACAATGCAAATTAACATGCAAGTGCAAATTCAGCCTGTTAAAAACAAGCTGTTGTAACTGATGTTTTGCATATAGAGATTATTGTCAGTTTCCAACTCCCGTCCCTTCAGGATTTACCTTTAAGAAACAAATAAATCATTACATTACCAAACTTATCTCAGGTTTTCTTCGTCTCCTCCACATATTCTGGCCTGCTGTCGACTCGAGACTGACTCCTGGAGAGACGCTCGGTTTGATAGTAGTTTCCTGGTTATGACGTCATAGCTGTGACGGGAACTCCCGGACCGCCGCCGCATCACTTTATTTATTTGTGCGTGTTACTGCTGTGTGACTTCGGTATTTTTAAGTGTTGGTCCAGGAATAATGACAGGGGTCAGACTTTCTCTTTGCTCACTTTCACAATCTCTTCTTGGACCTTTAAGGACTTCTGATTGTTTTGGTATTAGACTGTGAGGACTATCCACTCCTCCACCCCCATATTGGTGTGCAATTTGTGGTTCATGTATTTTCCTCTGAAGGCATCACAGTAACGCAGCGGTGACATACTGTCTCTCGCTCTCTGATCGGACTCAGCCCATCGGGTGTCGGCTCTCTTCAGCATTTGTTTGCTTTGTTTTTTTCTGTTTTTGCCACATATTGTTTATTTTTGTGACAATAAACAACCTTTAATTTAGCACCTTCATTTTGTCCGTTTCCAGTGTTTGTAAGGGTGGCTGATGTGGTTATTCAGGCCAAGATTTCCACGACCCGCGACAAAGAGGGAACTGCAGAGGTTCCTGGAGTTAGGGGGGTACTGCAGGAGTTTTTGTAAAAAAATTTCTCTACCGTTTTGTATCCCTTCACTTAACGGCTCAGGGCCTCGGTGAGATTTGCTCGGTCACCTGAATGTCAGGCAGCTTTTGATCATGTAAAACCTCTAGCTGCTCCCTGGTTGGGCGAGTATTTACACTACAAGCAGATATTAACCAGAGGGCCGTAACACGAAGCCAGATGAGTGTCTGAGGTTGTTTTCACACCTGTAGATCGGTTCATGTGGTCCAGATAAAGGAGGGGGGGGGTTACATTTTTGCATTTAAGTTCTGATTTGGTTCATGTTCACTGAGACGATCCAAACATGAGGTTCAGCTGACGGACAGAAAACTGTTGATTGAAGTGTTTCTGCGTTTGTCCTCCTGCATCATCAGGACCTGCGTGGTGGAGCTGAATTCAGGTGAATGACAGAAGTTTATATTTATGTTGTTTGATGTTGCAAAGAGCTCACAGAGAAATGATGAAATGAATTTTAAGCATTGTAAGGCGCCTGTTATCAGACTGTAAATTGATCATGTAATCAGGGCCGCTGTGGGTGCTTCGTTGTTCTGCTCAAAGACATTTTTCAGCGGCTGCTGGAGTCTCGACAGACACACGTCTTCATCACCTGCTGTCGGGTCGATCAAGTCATTATGTGACGGCTTCTGAGCGGTCAGTCAGAAGTTTCTGTCCTATTGTTGAGCGCAGGGATGTTTTAATAAGCTTAGATTTTGAAAAACTTTGCTCAGCAGAGGAATCTGTCTGTATATAAATAAATAAATAAATATTTATGTAACGCTGATGCACTTGACCATAGCAGCGCCGCTGGCCTTTATCATGATCAATTATGAGATCGCGGACAGATTTCACCATTAGTAGATGGATTTATTATTGGTTTAGCTGTTGAAATGATGAAGTCACACGTCTCTTATAAAATCCTGCAGTTGGTTCATTTTCTTTCGAACCACAAACGAACCGCTCCAGGGTTCGATCGGAAGCCAGACCACCTTCTCTTAAGCAATCTCGACTCACTTGTTTTGTTCGGCATCAGGGAGTGATTGCTGTGTTCACATACACCCAAACGAACCGGGCCAAGGAGGGAAACGCTTCCTGTTTCAGAACGACTGCTCCAAACAATCCAGGCGTGAGGTGTAATTCCCTCATATCATACCAAAGTCTGTTACACTGCTGGTATATTACAGCTCATTAATACATCAGTCTGTTGGTTTTTATCACAGATAATATTCAAACAGTAAAATTTATCTTACTATTTTTCCAGAACTTAAGTGATTTATACGTCTTCTTCATTACAGGCTAATTAGGCCTGTGCATATGTCTGAATGTTGTATGAATTTGTTGTGCTGTTTGTTTACAGAAAACTCAGTGTTGATTGTGATGTTTAAATCTGCTGCATCAAGTTTAAGGTTTACAGCTGCAGAATGTGCATATATATATATTTATACATATATTTGTATATACGCTGTATGTATTTGTGTTTTTGTGTGTAGTCCCTGCAGTGAATAGTGTGGTAGACAAATGACTGTTTGGATAAAGTCCCTGTGGGTTTCCTCAGTGTCTGTAGTGACTGATAAGTGCCCTGTGATTGTGCTTATCTCCATGTGGGCGGGTTGAAAAGGCACATTTAGTCAGGCAGGCGCAAAGAAAACTAAAAAAAAAAAAGAAAGAAAAAAAGCTACAAAACACCTACGGCAAGACTGTTTATGTAGTTCCACGCAATTGGATATAAATAGTCTGTAATATGAGCCCTTTTATGGTGTGATTGTGGTGGTATGTCATTCGCGTGGCCTGACGTGGCTGACATGGCGCACACACACGCACACACACACACACACACACACACACACCACACACACACACAGTGATTGTATCGGGTGTGTGGTTCATCTGAGCATTAAACAACCCCGGCACCTATCTGTTAGAAAAACAAACAGTGTCTGCAACCAAGCGCAGACGCCTGCAGCATGTCGCATGGCAGCTGGCTGCAGTCTGCTGCTGCTGCAGGGCCACATGCACGCTTGTGGGCACAACTCCGGCACAAACTTAGAGAGATTGTGAGATTACAATGATTGTTATTTAAAATAAGACGCTTTAATTCACATTTTAAATGGCAAATAATAATGAATCTGTGAAGTAATTAAAATAAACACACTACATCATACATCATGTTTACCCCCCCCCAAACACACACACACACACACACACACACACACACACACACACACACACACACACACACACACACACACGGTCATCTGCGCCGTGCACACAGCTCTGCTCTACTGGCAATGGGAAAGCAGTCTACAGCCTATTTTAATCAGGTAAACCTGTTTTTCAAAAATCTGCGTGCTAATTATAGTGTGAAAGAGATTTTAGCTACAGACGTAAGAATATGCAGTCGTGACAGATTTCTCACTAATTCCTATGTAGGAGTGAGCTGACATGGGAACAGAATATAAAAAGCAGCTGATAGCTATAACTTCCAAAGAATCATTAAAATATAATCATTATCTCACATGTTTTAATGATCTAGAATAAAAAGAAACACTCATGCAACTCACTTCAGCTGCAAGTAATTGCTTGAAGAAAAGAAGAAACAATTTCTCTAATGACAGAGTGTGCATTAAAGGCAATCAAACATTTCCCCTATGAATAATTACAGTGTCACATAGAATAATACGGTCATTAGTCATAAATTAGAGGAAACTCAAGCTGATCCTTAAAGGAAAACTTGTTGCGCCGCCGCCATGCAGCCCTCCTTGACGGGGAATAATTAGCTTGATGCCTCCGCTCTGAAAAACTAACGACCCTGAGCCTTCAGATAAAATCTGAGGAACAAGATGTTGTTCAAGTCAAGTTTCTTTATTGTCATTGCATAAAACAACGAGACATAGCAGCATCTCTTAGGCAGTGAAAACATATAACACAACACATGATAATTCAAATAAATAAATACATAAAGATGTAAAAGTGCAGAGTGTGCACGTGTGCTGTTTAATGTCAGTGAAAAAGTTCATATCTGGAGATCTACGCGGTGCAGTGTGGGAAGAGCGGTGACTATGGACTGGGGATGTTATTAACCCTTTGAAACTGAAGCGCATTAGCTTGATATCTCACAAAAATACGTAAATGACGCACAAATTAGCAAGAAAATGGAAAAAAAAATCTGCAAGAAAATTACCTGAAATTAGCACAGAAAAGTAAAAAAGTAAAAGAACCAAAACAGGAAAAAGATCTGGTAAAAGTGATAAAATAAAATTAATAAATAGAAATTATAATACTATTTTTCAACACAATTTGAAATAAATTATAATTTAAAAAATGTGTAATTAAATAATGATAATTTTAATTTTATTAAATAAATAAAATGATTATTAATTTACATTTAAATAAATGAGTAATCATTAATCAATATTGAAAAGAAATAATTTCTAAATAAATTATATTAGTACTTAAAAGTATTATTATTATTATCATTATCTTTGTAATTTTTGCGGTGACATTTCAGTTTGCTGATTGCTTTTCTTCCAATGTTTATGTTAGAAATTACATTACGCTTGTGAAAGTTTGTTTGAACGTAGCACAAGAAAACTGATGTAAGTCCAGGTTTCAAAGGGTTAAGCAGCCTGACTGTTTCTGATCCGGGTGGACCGTGCCCGGACGGACCTGTATCTTTCCCCTGAGGGCAGCAGGGTGAACAGGTGATGAGCTGGGTGGGAGTGGTCCCTGATGATGCTGTGGGCTCGGCGCAGGCAGCTGGAGGTGCAGACTGTGGCGATATCGGGTCGAGGGGCCCCGATGATTTCCCCGCAGATTTTATCACCTTTTGGAGCACGTGCTGCTCTGCTTTCGTGCAGCTGGTGAACCACACTGACAGACAGCAGGTCAGCACAGTCTTAATGGCACAGTGGTAGAAATTTACCAGAAGCTTCTGTGGTGGGTTTGCTTGTTTTAGTTATCGGAGGTAGGACAGACGCTGTTGAGCTTTTCTGATCACTGAATTTGTGTTTCTGCTCCAGGAAAAGGTCCTCAGTCACAGTCAGGGACTTGTTGCTGGAGACTCGCTCCACTGCCTCACCATTTCTGTGGAGAGGGGAGAGGGTGGGGCGTTCTGTCCTGCGAAAGTCCACAATCATTTCTCTGGTCTTTTTGATGTTGAGAGCCAGATTGTGGCTGCTGTACCACGCTGCTAATTCTCGTACCTCCCTCCTTTATGCAGACTCGTCGTTGTTTGGGATGAGGCCAAGCACCGTAGTATCATCTGCAAATTTTATGATGTGGTTGGAAGGATAACGGGGGGGGGGGCAGTCATGTGTGAAAAGGATGTACAGCAGTGGACCGAGCATGCATCCTTGTGGGGCGCCGGTGTTTATGGTCACAGTGGAAGACATGAGGACACCAAGACTGACAGACTGACTGCGGTTTGTTAAAAAGTCTAAAACCCAAAAAAACCTTATTTAAGTTATTCCATGTATTATCACATTTGACTCTGTTAATTTGGAGATTTGTAGATTCACCCATCTGTAAAAAAAAAACAGAAAAAAACTTCGAGAGCCACCTGGCTGAGAGGCTGCGATTTTTTAACGGCTGCTGTTCATTCAGCCTGTGGCAGCCTGTGACTGTGTGGCTGCGCTGCGTTTCATCTGAGTGTCTGCATGACAGCCTGAATGCCGCCCTCCTTCAAAGATATAAAAGGGTTTTATTTGCCCCTTGAGAACTGGTGAGGAAGCCCAAACTGCAGCTGCAGGGCCACAGGAGTGTCAGCCCCCCCGCTGAAAAAAAAAAAAAAATCTCCCAGAGGAGGACAGAGGGAACTGTATGCAAGAGTAAGATGTTTGGACAAATTTACCTGTAAGGATATAAAGATTTAAAAAAAAAAAAACTCATTTATTTTATAAAGTTGTTTTGACCTAGTGCTGTGTGTGCGTGTGTGTGTGTGTGTATCTCTGTGTGCCTGTCTGTCTGTGTGTGTCTGCTCATCCCTCTCCCTCTCTGTTTAGACACAACTGACAAGCACTGTGGAAGCACTGGATGCATATTTTATTATTTATCATGATCAGATCATGTATATCACATCAATTAGTCCTTTGTATTGTCCAGAGTAGAGTATTACCGTGTTTTCCCGTCAGATGTGCTTGTGGCTTGCAGAAAAAAAAATAGACCTGATGCTATCACTGTAGTTCACGAGCCTGCTTCAGGGCATCCAGTCAGCAGTCAATGGCTGCAGAAAACAGTGAGTAAAACAGTGAGGTAAATTTGCACACTAATTATTAGTTCGATAGTTCCAGTAGTTTTTGAGGTAATTTGTAGACAGATACACACACTCACACATGACCAAATGTAGGTTTACGCCTGGCAGAGGTAAAAGGAAAAAAATATAAAAATAAAAAAATAGTGCCTCTGTTGTGTGCAGGTGTACCCATTAAGCACCTGTACTGGCTGATGTAGACTTCAGCTCATTTCAGCTGGACTGTTGCAGTCTTAGTGTGTAAGTCTGAGAAGAATATAATGAGCCACAAGAAATACTTCAGAAAAGGAACCGTTATACAGTTGACAGTATTTACTGAATTGGAAACCAGTAAGACACCAGCAAACACATTAATATTAACAAGAATCTGGGTTTCAAACTGGGGAGAAAATCCCAGGAAGGTTAAAAAAAATGCAAAATTGCAGAAGAACATATCAGAGATGTCTTATCAGTCTGACCCTTTTAAAATCTGAGCAAATTGGCTTGATTTTCCACAAAACTAAAACATTCAAAATAGACAGTGAGCAACTTAACAAGAAATGACACAAAAATATGCAATAAATTATTTAAAAATCTGCAAGTCAGTTACCTATAACAAACCTAATAAAACAAGAACAGGAAATGACCTGAAAAAAAGTGATCAAATAAAGCTAATCTTCAGGTCATTTTCTTGTCACCTTACACACAGTTTTTAGCAGCTGCAGGACTTTTCATACCAAGTTGCTGACTGCTTTTTTCACAAGTGTTTTTGAAATAAAATCAAACCAATTTTGCTTATGTTTCAAAGGTTTATTTGCTTGTGAAAGGTGTTTCAAAGGGTTAAATTGGCAAAAAAATGCCTTTTTTTTTGCTCTTAGACATTTAAATATCCTAATATATCTATGATGAATAGTCCTCATAAAGACATGACATGCTGATTGTACAAATATGGACAAATTTTATACATCTTTTAAAGGTTTTAACTACTCAGAAATGGCGGGACGGCGTCGTCATACGCCGGTGAACCCATATACACACACACAAGTTGAAAGTCATGTTTCGCTGTGTGGAGCGGGGCGGCGTTTGAGGTGGAGGCGAGGGACTGGCGGGGCGGCGAGCTGGAAGAGTGGGAGGGGGGCTCCAAATCCCGTGAACAGTGAGGCCAATTTAAAGTGAGGGACCCCTTGCTGGCCGCTGTGAATGGAGACTTGCATACCTTGCTGACTGGCGTTTGTGCAGCAGCCCGTGGTAGAAGAAAGAGCGGAGAAGAATCACAGGAAGGAGGAGAGACAAGGAGAGAGAGGGAGAGGGAGTAGAAAAAAAAATCATGTTCTTGAACTTGGCTGATAGCATCTGTAATTTCCTCCTCCGCTGTTCCTCTATATGTGTCAGCCTTTGGCTTATTAGCGGCCGGCCCGACTTCAGAGAGACAGAGAGAGAGACAGAGAGAGAGACAGACAGAGAGAGAGACAGAGAGAGAGACAGCATCTCTTCACAAAGGTCTTTGTAAAGAGCTTTGAGTGTGCTACAGAGGATCATATAGCTGGTTTCAAACACAACACGTCCTCTTGACACTCACTCGAGAGTCAATCCAATAATACAGTATGAAGTGTATGACAGAAGTTAGTTTTTGACCGAATTTTCAGAAAATCTGAATCAGAAAATGCAAATCTGTGTGATTTTCCATCCACCACTGTAATGCAAATATTACAGTGATAATGATAAGCCGCAGGCAGAATTACAAAATAAATGTAATTAATATAATTAAATGATATGTAATTACTGATCAAAATGTTGGTGTAATCGACTGCCTTGAAAAAGGAAAGTAAAATTAACTATTAGTAATTTTAATTTATATTTACTTTCAAAATATTAACCCTGGACCACCTGGATTGTGATCGCTTTTCTTGAGCTGCATCCACACGCACAAGTTTTTTAACCTTTGAACCTTCAGCAAAGTGGTTTGACTACTTTCAGAAAATTTTGCTCAAACTGCAAGATTTGAAAGATTTAAAAAAATATTATTTTTTATATACTATCTTAAAATGTCAAGAGAACTTTATTTAGAATGATCACAATTAAATTTTATATTATTTTACTGAATTATTGTTATTTTTAAGCTCTTTTTCATGTAATTTCCTTGCCTTTTTTTGCATTTTTTTTCTTAATTAAACTTTCCAAGGTTTTTTGTTTGAAAGATTTTTGTGGGATTTTTCAAAAAGTTTTCTTGTACATTTTACTATTTAAAAAATAATATTTATGACTTTATTCCCAACCAATTAGCCCAGGTTTTAAAGGTAAAATTGGCTGTTTTTGGCTAATAAAAAACACACCTTAAAAATGATACAGCAGAGTTTTTATGATCTATAATGTGTCCAAACAGCATCTTTTGGACTTTTGCTAGAACGTTGTTCGCTTCCAGTTAAAATTGTCTTTGTGAAAGCTGCATTGGTCGCGTCTCCGTCTGCACTATAGAGCTCCTATGTCCCCTGCAGCCATAAGCAGCTCCTGTATGGCCGTATAGTTTCAGTTCCACCAAATCCTCCCCTCAGACAATGCTGCTCCGCTTGGCTAACGTATTGTTCAGCCTGTGGGAACCAGCTTCCTATATTAAGAAACTAAGGAGGAAGAGAGAGAGCCCAAATGCATGCTCGTTCTCCCACTTTCCACAGACATAATAGCATTCTTAGAGTGGGAGAGCAATGAAAGACAGTGGGAGAAAGTTGCACACTCTTCACACTTCAGTGGTCCTCGCCCCGTTCCCCTCCCTCCTCCTCCTCCTCCTCTTCTTCCTCCCCCTACCTTTTTTCCTTCCCCTCCAGCACACACACTTTTCTTCTTAGGGGATTCTTTTGAAATGGGACAAGGGAGAGGGCGAGATCAAAGGAGGCCAGTTGCCACACACAGCATTCCCAGCCTGCCTCTGTACACACACACACACACACACACACACACACACACACACCTGCCCTTCATTTCCAACATCCATCGTTTGTGATGTTGAAGATATGATACAACTAACAAATACAATCAGAAATTTAGAGGGAAGATGCAGAATTTAGCAACAGCAGCAACAAACAAAAAATCACCAAAAATGGTTAAGTTAAAAAAAAAAAAAAAATGTAATGACCATAAAAAAATCTTTAAAATTACAGCAATGCTACATTTTTAAAAAAAATTGTTTTTCTTGATTTTTTTCCTAGCTTTTTAAAAAATAATTTATATAAATAGCAGCTGCACTGCACAGAAAATTATTTCATGAAAGTCTACACCGTAAAAATTATGGTAAACTACTAGTGGCTGTAGTTACCAGCATCCGACAGTTATTTTACAGAGTCACGACCGTAAATTACTTCAACAGTATATTACTGTTAAATTTATAACAGTATTTTTTTTTTCTTTTTTTGTATCATCAAAAAAAACATCAAAATTTGCCATGTATTGCTGTATTTTGTACATCACTACTATTTTTTACAGCACTTTGACTGCAATAAATGTTCGCATAAAATGACAGTAAACATTCTTTGGTTATTTTAGTGTCAATACTGTAAATCGCCCCAATATTATACGAACATTAAATTTGTTACAGTATTCTATGAGAGTGCGACAGTTGATAGGTTTAGAGTGTAGTATTGGCTCCAAAAAAGCATCAAGATTTACCATGTTTTTACTGTATTTTGGAAAAATCATACATAACTGTTAGAATTTGGTTGTATTTTTTACTTTCACAAAAAAAATATTTTTCCTGTAAAATTATGGTATTCAGTGTGAGGTTTACAGTGTAACACTGGCTCCAAAATGCATAAAGATTTACAGTGTTTTACTGCTTTTTTTCAGAAAAATGTATAATACTGTATGAATTTTTGCTGTATTTTTACAGCAATTAGTCTCTGTGTCTCAGAGCGGGAATGGGACAAATATTTAAGCTGAGGATCCTGGTTTAACCGACAATCACACTCACACACAACTCCTGTTTATGACCACAGATTTGCTCATATGTTAATATCCTCAGTCTGTAGACGTGTACGGGTAGTGAGAGATTATCATTGATTTACCACCGTGGAAACATCACCACAGGGACGACTGCTCACTGTAGCACACGACGTGTAAGTTGTTATTTGCAGGTTTACTGTTATAAAAGGTGTGATTATCATACTTTCACTTCTATTTTCCTTGAAGGGTCTTATTTATCCAGTCTTTGTCATTCCAAACTCGTCAAATATCACGGCTTTGACGGTGCTTTTGGCGTACAATCCTGACACTAAAAAGCATTCGCGTGGCTCGTGTTGTTGTTATACAGACAGCTGGACAGAGAAAGAGACGGTAAAATGAGTGTTTTCAGGTATTAAATTGAGAGGGAGCAGTTATGAAGAAGTCTCTCATTCCTAGAGCTAAAGGCAAAATATTTTTACGGACAGTAACTTAGATCTGGTCCAGTTCTAGCTCACATATCCTGCATGTTTTCCCCAAATGTGGCGTGAAATGACAGCCCATTTTTATTCCAAAGTCGGGAAATATCGCCGCTTTAATAGTGTTTTTGGCATAGAAATCTGAAGCCAAAAGGCATCTTTTGCATCCACGTGATACGCTGCTAAACGGCATCTGCTGAAAACGTGGCGGGATGGAACCAGTCGTATTATTATTATTATAATATTATTAATATTATTATATCACTTGAGAATGCAGCCATCAAACACCACAAAACGTCATCAGGTGAAAACGCTGCTGATAATGACGTAATATAAGGAGCATGAGGGTCCAACAAACCCCAAACTTTCATGTGGGAGTCTAGTGTTCACTTCCCATGTGATTGTAATTGTTTTTTCTTCACCTTACTATGCACATCCTTCATATAATCCTAACCTTTCACGCCACCATGTGCATTGTTGACATCACGGTAGCGTCATCCCAGAACGAAAAAGAAAAAGTTACATTAACGCACACTGGACTGCACACTGTGGGTTAATTTAGACCGAACATATTTGCACTGCAACTTTAACGTCTGCGCAACTGTACAATTCCTCCATTGGCGTTTTTGTACGTGCATCTTGTGTTCTTTATATTCTATTTTTCATTTTATAGTTCATATTACATTTTTGATGTTATCTTATATCTCATTCTATTTAAAGTTTTATTCTTCCTCTGTGTTAACTGTTTTGTACCAAAACGCCAAATGAAATTCCTTGTATGTAAATGTACTTTATAAAACCCGATTCAGACACAGAAGGATACTTGAAACATATTATGTAGACGCAAAAGTCCTCTGTGGACAGATGTGACGACTTTGAATGAGAACGTGTTGATTTATCGATTTATCGATCCTTCTCAGGTCCTTTCTCACCGCCAACTGTCCTCTGTCTACTGTGTGAGTGTTTTTAATGTCTCAGCAGGTGATGCTGCCATGTCTTCCTCTTTTCGAACTCTTTTCAGAAGAGAAAAATGGGGAATGACAGGAGACCAAACCTGAACCTTTTGAATCTTACCGCCCTCAGACAAACTGGACCAACTTTAAAGCACTTTCCACACCTCTAACCTCCACCCGAGTCTCCAAATTTGTAGATAAGCTAAATTTGGCCGCACACCTTCTGAGACACCGTATACCTCTGCTCGTTAGAGTCCTCCCTCTGCCTTTCAGGGAAATGAGATGTGGACTGCAGATACAGAACATACGCTTTATATCGAACTTAGAGGCTAATGTGATTTCCAAACACGATAACAAATGTTCAGTCAGGAGACTCTTGTCTTGGCGTACAAGTGATCCTCAGCTGGAGGTCAACAAACAGATGAATGTTACAGTTTGTCCATCTTTAAATCTGACCGCTGGGATTCAATGTCACACGGCACTATGATCCTTTTCTTTCTTTCTTCAACTTCAAACTTCAAACAGAGAATCTTGGATCTTAATCTTCCTGCAGACCGAGATTTTTGCAGTCTTAAAAGTTTTATGTCTATATGTCCAAACATATGTTTATATGCAGGTATGTCTATATTTTCTTTCTTTCTATTGCTCAATTATTTAATTTATGTATATATTTTTAGTTTTTTCTCTTTGTTTTTCTATTCTCATAATTTCAATTCCTGTACGTCCAACAAACACGCCAGAATTGACAATAAAAATGACTTTTTGACTTTTTAGTGTAGCTGCACTCTTTGGGCAGCTGTGGCTCAGAGGTAGAGGTCGTCCTCTAATCAGAAAGTCAGCGGTTCGATCCCTGGCTCCTCCGGGCAACATGTTGAAGTATTGTTGAACAAGATACTGAACCCCTAAATTGCTCCCGATGCCGCATCATCAGAATGTGAGTGCGTGTGAATGATTACTGAGTAGCAGGTGGCACCTTGTACGGTAGCCTCGGCCACGTGTGTGAATGTGTGTGTGAATAGGTGAATGTGAGAATGTAGTGTGAAAGCGCTTTGAGTGGACTAGAAAAGACTAGAAAAGCGTTATACAAGTACAGTCCATTTACCATTCACACTCTGCGACATCGATCTTAATGAACTTGGGTACGACATCAACCTGAGTCCATCGGACAAAACGTCGGCGGCGTGTACCATCCATCTACGCCGCTGTAGTGGTAGAGAAAAAGCTCTCTCTTTAGCGGCATTTATGTGTGTCTGGAAAAAATCTAGAGAAAAAGGGGAGGAAGGGAATGTGGTCGAGGTCATGGCTGAGGAAAAAATGCCATCTCGGCACGCCAGTTTTGCAACGAGAGCTTGAAGTCAGTATTAGCATCTATTAGCATTTATCAGTGTTGCAGTGGTCAGTACAGAAGCCCTAAAAGGACATCTTTCTATGCATTTAATTTTCTCAGTTTTCTCGTGATAACGACATATATTCTGGTTGTTTTCTCGGGATCACAACTTATTTATTATAATATAATATAATATTATCTTGAGATTATTGTTTTATCCTGATAACGACTTATTTTGCTCATAATCGTGGGAAAACAAAGCACATTTGTCAAGGTAATGACAATTTTCAGAGATGCAAAAACACAAAACAAGCAAAAATAGCACGCGGCATGGCGTGTCCTCCCCATGCTTATCACAGTGACGAGCCTCATGTTTTGTTTTCTTAATCATCACAAAATGATGTCGTTATCTCGACAACACGGGCTTTGTTTTCCCAAGATAACGAGATTAATTAAAAAAAAAATTAAAAATCAAACCTGCCTGCTGGGTTGGTTATGCGACTCAGGCGTCACTGTCATGATAGATCTCGTACATATCGGGCTTCAGCATCATTATATGATCTGTGAGCCAGAGATGACAGACGCTGTAGCTTTGGAGAAAGACTAAAACAACAATGTAAAGTAGGAATTAGCTATTTCAACATCCTGATGTAAGGTTAATCAGATCGTAAAAGATAATGGAATCACAATAGAGTGCTGGGAAACAAATCTTCTGCTTGTGTGTGTGTGTGTGTGTGTGTGTGTAAGAGAGAGAGATTCTATTTCTAGAGCACTTAACAGCTCTTCATAGACATGTGACACACACACACACACACACACACACAGTCTGTCAGATGCAGGAAATCACAATGTCACACTTAACGTTAAATAAGTAAAATTCGTGCTTGCTGCAACAACAATTCAAGAGCAGATTTCCAGGACTCCAGAGCATTGTCTGAGGAGAGGCTGCAGGGTTTTTTTTCAGAATCTTTTCTCGTAGAGATTTTCAAATAAAATCTTTTCTTCCAGTCATGGAGCACAGACTGAGCGTATCATGCTTTTTAATTCAGCCGCTGACGTACAGGTACTTCACATAATAATCCATCAGACTGGGCGCTCTGTAATACGATAGGATGACGGGCGCTTTGTAACATGTTTGAACAGTCTGACATATTTCCTGTTTGAAATGATGAACTAGTTTTAGACATCCTTAAATACGTCATCGGTTATGACAGCGCAATTCAATAACAAAAATCAAGCGGGGACAGTTTTTAAAACCTTGAAATGGAGATGGGACACGCACACACGTCACCACATGAAAAAGTGTGTTTCGGTTTGTCGTCATATTTGGAGCCCAGAAGGAGACTCGAGCGGAGTAAAAGTTCAGTGAGTTTATTGGTAGAGCTGGTTTGGCAGCAGAAGGGTCAAGACAGAGTGGACGGAGACAGAAGACAGGCAGGCTGTTTCTTCTTACTGAGTCCTCTCTGAGCTGCTTGTAAAAGTGTGCAGACACTCTCAGGAGCGAAATCGAAAGGCTAAATCAACATCAGCTGTAGTTTAAACTGCCGTGTGCCATTGTTCTGTTGTTTTGTATGTATTTTTTGCGCTCCACATCATGTGATAAGGAGTTAAATACGTAGAAAAATAAATAGTTTAGAGCAGCCGACAGCAGCAGCCACTGGAGAAGACTGAATAAAGTGGAGGTGAAGTGTGGGCTCTTATACTGAGGCTGCTGAGGAGGAGATGAGCTGCAGGTGTGAAGCACTGCCAGGTGCTTGATTGCAGTGGCCATGCCCTCCAAACACACACACACAAACACACACACACACACATGCACACGCACACACACACGCAAACAGAGGGAGAACAGGAGCAGAAGAATACTAGGAAAAGGGGAAAACACTAGGCACGTTTCCATTAACCCTCAAACTGCACGAAATGAAATCGGGAATACAAAATACGCCTAATGGAAACACGCCAATTTAAAAAAAACAACAACTCCAGTTTAGCGTAAAAAAGTTTTTAACGCTCCTATGAGGTGGTATTATAGGCGATTTGAAAAAAGCCATATTTCTTGTATCTTTTATAGCTCATATGATGTGCAACACCGGGTGGCGATAATGTGACTTTATGGATGCCAACCGCCATTAAACACAAAGAAGAAGACAAAGTTCAACAAAGTCACTTGACATTATTGAAAACATGACTCTATAGCTGTGTCTGAAACCGTCCCCTATCACGGATTTAGTGCACTATATAGTGTATTCGCCCATTTTGTAGTGGTGTCCGAATTCTCTGCTGTTAATTTCATCCACTACACAGTGCACTATAAAATGCACAGAAAATTTGAGTGTACATGATGTATACTACATTCAACTCCCAGCTTCCACAGTGCAAAGTGGTCGTGTATTTCCGTGGGAAAAAAAGTAGTGTCCGAAATCTCGTTTGGTTATTCCCTATAAAGTACACTATTCAATACAGACTACATAGTGAATAGTGAGTGAGTGAATGAGGGGATGGTTTCGAACACAGAAGAAGAGATGGAGATCTTCTTAATTCTTACACGAGACAAAGAAATTATAGCGACATTAGATCGGCTTTATTGAGTGGCTGCAATAGAAATAAATGTGCCACTGTTTTGGACATCCATCGCCATGGTTACTTAGTTTTAAAGTATCTGATATTTTTGGTACTTAAGTATCAGAAGTAATTTTATCATAAAATAAATTTACTGAAGTATTAAATGTTCTTTAATAAAAACCAAGGGGTCAGAGTTATTATTTGTCGTAACATGCTATGTTAAAAATGGAGCGTGCATTATGATTGAAAAAAAGGCTTTTTTACACAACTTCAAGAAAAATTTTTATTTTTTTCCATCCGTCCCATTCTTTAATTTTCAGTTCGTTCCCCCTTTCTTCCATATTTTGTAATAAATAACTATGATCCTTGGGGGAAATAAATTGGATTAAAAGAAAACATTTTATTAAAAGAAATAAAAGTAAAAGTTGACAGAAATATAAAATCTCTATAAAAAACTATAAAATAAAACTACCTCATTACATTACACGGCTGTTCTTATGTCTCGTTGTCCTCCGTCAAACCGTAACCACGCATTTTTGCAAAACAAATGAACCCTGAAACAGACTCACCTAAATCGTCACGCTAATCCAGAGTAAAACTCCATAATCTATCATGAAAAATGATCATTAGAGGCCTCCTGCTAAGCACACATGAATCGGTGCGGTGTATTAACAGGGAGTGACTGTGAGTGTGTTTCTAATCCGTAATGACGGCTATCAATCACGCCGACATCTGCTCTTTGTGGTGATCAGGAATAAATACGGGAAGTGAAAATTTTGTTCGACCGTGTTGATCTTATGCAACACAACTGAACTTACACTTGGAGTTAAAATAAAAAGAATTGGCGATGAACGGGAGGTAAAAGTTTACCAGACGTGTGAAAACAGCTGCTTCAATCCCCCCCTTTTTTGCCTTTGAACGTCCCACTTGCAGCAGCATAAAAATAAGCGGCAATTATGCAATGAGCTGAAAAGATTCGGTACATCTTACAAAACAACGGAGTACATGAAACACATTGTACTTTCATCACTCGCAGCAGCTAAAAAAATTCAGTGTTAGCCAGGGGAAATGGTGTTAACGCGCAGGAAGAGCCATCTCAGCTGTCTAGACACACTGACAAACAGAAAACCCCGAGCGACGGTGGGGTAGCTAGAGGAAGTCATTTGGAAGAAACATGGCTCCCCAGTATTTCAGCCTGTACAGGGCATGTGTACCGACAGATTAAACCATCTTTGAAGTCTGCCATACATCAGTTGAAAACTCCCTTCCCCTGCTCTTTAAGCTAATAAGCTTAAATCTTCCAGCAGCCAAAGCTGCTCCTCCATGAAAAAAAAAGACGAAGAGGAGGAAAAAAAACCTTTTAATCCCGGCTTTGATGATACATTATGTGCTGCTGGAAAGAACACTCAAAGTTCCCCCCGAAACTTAAAAGTGACACGGACCCCATCAGGCTGTTCTGGATGGAGCAATCCAGCGAGCAGGGAACGTTCCCACAACACTGACTAACGTTACCTACATGTTTTAATAATGTTTTAAATAAAGCATTTCATTCAAACGTTCAAAGAACGTTTTAAGGAAGTTTATCATTTCAAACAATGTTCCTGTAAGGTTAAATGTTGCAGTTGACTTAACTGCAACATTGCGAAGATGTTTTGGTGACGTTGAGAGGTGACAGATCATAGAAGGCTCATTAATAAAACGTTCCCACAATGTTACATGAGAATGAAGGATGAACATTTTAAAAGCAACAGTCAGAACATGTTATAGAAGACTGACATTACAGAACAAAGTTTAATGAAAATGTAAAAAAACCCAAATTTTTATATTAATAGAGATTGTTATCCTAACTTTAAGAAGAACATCGCTGAAATGTTACTTAAACACTGAATTTCTTGCATGGTACCATTCTCAGAATGTTTTACGAACCAAAAATTGCTCGCTGGGTTGGATATATTCGGAGTTTGGAGGGTTTGTGTACTGTAAACTGTTTTCCCAGTGAGCAGAGAACATTCCCGTAACACTGGCTAATGTTAACTTAAAGTTGCAATAATGTTTTAAAGAAAACAATTTAATCCAATGTACAAAGAACGTTTTAATAATGTTTATCATTTTAAACAATGTTCCTGTAGGGTTAAATGTTGTTGACTAAGATGTGACGTTTTAACTGCAACATTGCGAGGATGTTTTGGTGACGTTGAGAGGTGACAGATCATAGAACCTTGTTTTATGAAACGTTCCCACAATGTTAGATGAGAACAAAGGAAAAACAGTTCAAAAGCAACATTCAGAACATGTTATTGAGGACTGACATTACAGATCAAAGTTTAAATGAAAATGTAATGTAATGTGACATGTAAAAAAACCCAAATTTTTATATTAATAGAGAATGTTATCCTAACTTTAAGAAGAACATCGCTGAAACGTTACTTAAACATTGAATCTGTTGCTCAGAATGTTTTAAGAACCAAAAATTGCTCGCTTGGTTTCGATATATTCGGAGTTTGAAGGGTAACTGTTTTCCTAGTTCCTACAACATTGGCTAATGTTACATACACGTTGCAATGTTGTTTTAAAGAAACCATTTTAATCTAATGTTCAAAGAATGTTTTAATGATGTTTTGGTGACGTTAAAAGGTGACAGATCATAAAACGTTCTTCATGAAACATTCCCACAATGTTACATGAGAACAAAGGAAGAACATCTTAAACATTAAAAACATGTTATTGAGGACAGAGATTACAGTCCATTGTTTTATTAAAATGTAATGTAATGTACTTAGAGAATGTTACCTAAACTAAAAGAAAACGTTATTAAAACATTGCATTGTACAATTCTCAGAACGTTTTTAGAACCAAACAGTGCTAACTGGGAACCGGCAGAAGGAGCGTCCACGTCTATGACAATAGCATCGGCAGCTGGAGGGTTGGGGGGACCGGGGAGTGTAAGGGGGCATTTTTCCATGCTCCGTTCGTCATATAATCACTTGTATTTCAACCCAGCCCCATTCCTCAGATATGACGGCGGCAAACAACACGCAGACACAAGCATAAACTCAACGTGACCCCGCTTTCTGCATGTGTAGCACTCGGCGGCTCAGCGAGCGCAGATTAAGCTTTGAGGGGAAGCAGCGTGGGGGCTGAGGTAGTACGGAGAGAGGAGGGGAGGGAAGGGGAGAGACGAAGAGCAAAAGATTTTTTTTAAAAAAATGGGGAAGGAGGGTATGAAAAAAAGGCAGGATCACAGAGGGAGGAGAGAGAGGGTGAGAAAGGAGAGAGGGAGGGAGGGAGAGGGGGAGGCCACGGAGTTCAGATTCGACTGTCATTTTCCAGCAGAGAGAGAGACAGAAAGAGAGAGAGAAAACAGAGGAGCGCAAAGATCTGCTTTCCGGTTTCTATGGCAACAGCAGGCTATTATCCTCAACTGTCATTTATTATGAAGGGATCTGACTTCAGCGAGGGAGGAGAGAGAGAGAAAGAGAGGGGGAGAGAGGACGTACAGGGAGGTCAGGCCTCCTGTTTACCTCTGGGAACAGAGAGCGGTGTGAAGTCAAATGAACGGAGGTAAAATCTCTCCTCAGATCACATGACTGCAGGATCCAGCTGATCCCGGTTTCTGCAGGCCGTCAATGATACCTCACTAGTTATTCATATTATTCAGTATCTTTAAACCTTTGAAACCTAAGCCCGATTTCTTTAAACCCTTATGTCATTTTAGGGGTCTTCTGGTATGTTTAACTGCATAGAAAACCCCATAAATGATCTTTTCTTTTATTTATTTATTCATTTTTTTGATATTTGATTACTTTTCCGAGAATGGCCTCAACATGAGAAAAACAATGAAACATTGCCTTTGTTCATATTTCCATGAAAGCTGTACAACAGCAGGGTAAAAATCTTGTCCTGGGGGTCATTTTTGACCCGGCAGTTTTATTTCATACCACAAAAACCACACACAAACACACACATCCTTGTACTTATGTCTTTGTGAGGACCTTCACTGACACAGTGCATTCCCTCGCCATTTACCCTGTCCTCAACCATCACATCTAAATGCCTAACTCTAACCCTAATTGCATCCTGAACCCTAAAACCAAGAGTCAAACCTCAAACAGCTGAAGAAGTGAGGACAGGTCAAAATGTCCTCACTTTTCAAAAATGTCCTCACTCTGCTGCAAAAATACTTTTGTGTAGTCCTCACTATGTAGCATACACAAAAACATATGCACAGGCACGCACGTGCATACACACACACACACACACACACACACAGAAATACATCTGTAAAGTCCATGCACACTAACTTGCAAACTGTCCCACATGGTTAACTTAGAGTTGATTGATTTATGTTCTTCGTGTTTTTGTGTTGTATCTATTGTCTCATTTTATTCTTACTCATAGTCGTTGTTTAATTTTGTTGTGAGGTTTTTGTTATTTTGCAGTCAAAGTCTTCATTGTGCAGTATAATATACTTTGTTGCTAAAGACTTACTGTTTCTCTACAATAAAATGCATTCAAAATGACTTTGTGCACATTTTTCTACTTTCTTAGGCTATACAAGGGGTATATCTTGCTAAAAAAATATGTTTTTACCTAATAATAATAATTAATAAATAAATAAACCTCCACTTTAGTAAAGAAAACAATTTAAAGCAGTCTTTCTGCACAGTGAAGAGGGATAACCTCAATATTCACAAAGTTTGTGATGAATGACAGGTTGTTTCTTCATGCAAAATAAATTTGGGGTTTAAAATTTAAGTCAAGACAACACAAGGGTTAATAACACGGGAGGACATGACCCAAAAATTTGTAAAATTATAAATAAAGAATAAGTGAAAGTGGTAAAGTAGTGAAATTACCAAAAAAGGAAAGTAAAAAACAAAAATCAACAACCCTAACCCTGAAATACAAGAAGTTTTTGCAGTTGTCCACACAATTTTAAAATTGAATTTTCCCCTTAGATTATGACCCCCATCTCCATCACAGAAATCTCTTTGATCATTTGCTGGCAGTGAACTATTTTTAGCCTTAAACATTATTTGTGCTGTTTGGAATCGCACAAGATCCACGAATTTTAATAATATTGACTTTAAAAAATAACATGTTTGTGTGATCCTGAAATCTGACGTTGTGAAGGATTCTTGTTGCTCTTTTTTGGAGAATGATCAGTGAGTGCATTTATCTTTTTGCA
Organism: Plectropomus leopardus; assembly: GCF_026936395.1. Lineage (NCBI taxonomy): Eukaryota > Metazoa > Chordata > Actinopteri > Perciformes > Serranidae > Plectropomus > Plectropomus leopardus. The sequence goes on along the minus strand of NC_142181.1, from coordinate 3,205,218 downwards.
CAGCAAATTAAATAATTAGACTAAAAAATAGATTGCACATCATCATATAGACTTTATATGTTGAGTGTCTGTCAACACTATAGGGCTGTTGTACTGCATCATACTGAATAACCTGCTATTATCTACATTTTGGCAAACAGAAGTCAAATCAAGTCAATTTTATTTATAAAGTCCATTGTTACAAAACACAGTTTGCCTCAGAGGGATTTACAGCACAGAGACATCCGTCTGTCCTTTGAGCCTCACATTGACTCCCCGGAAAAAAACTATAATGGGGAAAAAATGGTAGAAACCTCAGGAAGAGCGACTGAGGACGGATCCCTCATCCAGGACGGACAAATGTGCAATAGATGTCGTAAAAAACAATTAAATTACAGTAGATGACAAAATGATATATAGGAGAGCGAGAGAGACAGAGATAAGGAGCATCAAGTTGCCATGGCGTCTCTGTTTGCCACTTTGTGCCGGCGCAGTGAGAATAAAAAGGCACTGACTTCGGGAAATCGACTCGTGGCTCAACTGTGCGACAGCCGGCGACGGCCGACCACAATTTCTGATGTCAGAAATTCGTCCGATCATCCAAAGGCAGTTCGGGAGCAGATGATCTGCCCTCGCTCCTCCCTGCACACTGCACAATAAGTGAAATTACAGTCAAGCAAGCTGAAATTTAATAATCAAGTTGCTATAATTACACTAAAACATGATTTAAATTTGATTAAATGATATTTGTGCATTTTTAAAATGTTCCTCAAATGTAAAACTTATTTTTTCTTCCGCTGGGCAACAGTTTGTGGTCTACAGTAGATCACAAAATGATATATAGAAAGAAAGAGAGAGAGAAAAGAGAAAGAGAGGGAGGAAGATAAGAGGGGAGAGATGCACAGCAACAATAACATAATTCTAATACACATAAAAATAATAAATGTCATTTATGATAGCGTGTAATGTTACAAGCAAATACTGCAGTTTATGTATGTGGTGATAACAGTCATATGTGTATATCAACAGAAACATGTTTGTTAAATCAGAATAGCTGCTAATTGCTAAAAACAGTAAGTCGACATCAAAAGACGAATAACAGAGATCCGAGTCCGCTCAGCTGCTGAGTCGTCCGTTATCAGCTTCATGAATGAACGGACTTTAACCGTATATACTGTGGCATGTATACGTTCGGAGGAGTGAGCCTCTGCCTTACAGTAGCACAGAGAAACTGCTGCTGTGGCCAAGGTGGAAATGATTATGGAACAGGAGGCAGCTATTCCAATTTGAAACGGATAGTCGTGCCCTTGTAGAGTACACGGAAAATATCACTCCCTCGCTTAACTGCTACCACCGCTTGCATAGTTCAGCACGAGCAAAATATACATGTCCATGTGCACACGTGTGTATGTTCAGCTTACTGTATGCTGTGAAAAAGAAAAAGAGCAGAGGAGAGAAAAGAAAAAAAGAAACATGGAGAGGATGGGAGGGGGCGGAGGACGAGAAATAAGATATGAAGAGGTGGGTGGTATTTGGGTTGAGATGGAAATATCTCCCTCTTGTTTTCCTCTCTCCTCGCCCGTCCTGTATCTCTCTGTCTCCCCTCACTCCTCCCCTCGGCCGGCTCCTGACAGGGTTCGGGGGGACGGCCCAGCCGACGCTCCAGGTGGCCCTCTTTGGAGCCCCGCTCGGCGCTGGAGGGACGGGGCCTTCATACCATGCGCTACCTCGAGGTCAGTGGGTTTGTTCTGGCAGCAGCGAACGGGCATCATTACAGTTTCATTACAGCGGGAACTGGCTGAAATAAAAGCTGCTTTTTACGTCCTGAGGAGCCCCTGAAACTACTTGAAGACTAGAGGGGAGAGACAGAGACAGACAGAGGGAGAGACAGAGGGAGACACAGACAGAGAGACAGAGGGAGAGACAGAGACAGAGGGAGAGACAGAGGAAGAAACAGAGGGAGAGACAGAGGGAGACACAGAGACAGACAGAGGGAGAGACAGAGGGAGAGACAGAGGGAGACACAGAGGGAGAGACAGAGGGAGAGACAGAGACAGAGAGACAGAGGGAAAGACAGATAGAGAGACAGAGGGAGAGACAGAGGAAGAAACAGAGGGAGAGACAGAGGGAGACACAGAGGGAGAGACAGAGGGAGACACAGACAGAGAGACAGAGGGAGAGACAGAGACAGAGGGAGAGACAGATAGAGAGACAGAGGAAGAAACAGAGGGAGAGACAGAAAGAGAGACAGAGGAAGAGACGGAGGGAGAGACAGAGGAATAAACAGATAGAGAGACAGAGGAAGAAACATAGAAAGAGAAAGAAACAGAGGGAAAGACAAAGAAAGAGACAGAGAAAAAAGACAGAGGGAGAGACAGAGGACGAGACAGAGGAGACGGAGGAGGAGACAGAGGGAGACAGAGAAAGAGACAGAAGAAGACATCGAGCAAGAGCCAGAGGAAAACAGAGGGAGAGACAGAGTGAGAGACAGATAGGGAGACAGAGGAAGAAAGAGACAGAGAAAGAAACGGAGGGAGAGACAGACAGAGAGACGATAAAATGAGTCTCGATGGGAGCGAGAGGGACGTATTTTCAGGTATTAAATCTGGAGGGACCAGTTGTTAAGATGTCTCTCAGTTTTTCACCCGTGAAGAAAGTCCTCAAATATCGACGCTTTGACAGCGTTATCGGCGGACAATCCCGAAGCCAAAAGGCCTCTTCTGAATCCACATGATTCACTGATAAACGGCGTCAGCTGCAAACGTGACCGGACAGAACCAACCCAGTCTCGATCCAAAGTCGTCACACGGTGACGGTCGGGCAGTGATCGTCCACGTCAACCTTTAACGTGTTCGGTATCGATGCCACGTCAAGCTTTGACGCTTCAGAGTCAAGTTCAGAGTGAAAACAGGTGGTGTAACCACAATATTAAGGAGTGTGAGTTTTGAGGTGGACAGGTCACACAAACAACTGACTTTGACCAATCATGTCTTGAGTGTGTGTGTGTGTGTGTGTGTGTGTGTTTTATACACCTTACCATGTGCCCTAAACCGAACCATCTGTGTTGCCTAATCCCAACCATTGTGACACTCTGCACTGTTGTGTGAACACACGGACCATACATGCCGCCTCTTTCCACCACACGTGCATTTTTTAACATCATGTTAACGAGTTGCGTCATCCCACCACATGCATTTCTGTAGCGGCATCCCGGCACGTCGTAGCTTGACGATACCTAAAACGTGACCGAACGTCACCATGTGATAAGCTCGGAGTGAGAATGTGTTGAAGGAACCTGTTGCAGGTGCCCAATACGCCACTGGATGGTTGTCAGGTTGAAACGCTGCGAGAAACAACGTAATATAAGGAGTATAAGTTTGAGGGCACCTGTAGGGCGGCGATAGAGGCGTGTATGGTCAAAAAAATCCAGGATTTTTATGCTGGAGTCCAGTGTTCGCTTCCCGTCTCAATGTGACGTTTTTTTTTCTACACCGCACCATGATCGTTTTTCTGATACTAACTATCGGTGCCAGCAGGTGCTCTTGCTGACATCCTGGCGTGTGCTTTTGTGCTTTTGTTGTCTAAAAGTTATTGTATTGCATTATTTTACTGTAAGTGTGGAGGCAATATCTGTGCAACACTGAGTTCAAGACAAATTTCCCCGACTATAAAGTATGTCATATCATATCGTTTTGTAAACATAACCACATGAAGCGAAAACCAACCGTGTGCATATGTTTACGTCACAGCAGCGCCGTTCCTGAACGCCAACAGCAGACGCAGAAGGATACTAAAAAGTATTATGTAGACGCAGAAGTCCACTGAAAAGCGACAACATGTGGCAACTTGGGATGAGAAAGTGTTGCTCAGAAACGACATAGTCTGGACAAGCATCAACCTCCGAGGCTTAAAAATGAAGCAAATGCAGAAGCGCTAAAAACTGCAGTTCCACTAATGGCCACTTGAGGCTGGCTCCAAAAGTGAGTCAATCTCCATAGACCTCCATGTTATTTTTCCAAATTTACAGCAGAAAAAATATGTTTAGAGCCTTGTACAAAAAAAACCCCCGAAGCCTCAGCTAATGTCAACATTCATGACAACTGTAGAGTGATTTTTTTTTTTTAAATAACTCGCACACATTTTATTAAGGCCCAAAATTACGCATATTCAAGGTTGGAGCTGCTTAAAGTAACAGGCTGTCTGCTGCTTCGAGTCAGATCCACCCCTCGCTCCACAGCTCCAGCCTCTCGTCCAAATTTGTGACTTCTGGCTCCTAAAAAAACAAAATACTGTCAAAAAATTAAAAATACTGAGCTCGAGAGCTCAGAACAGGAGTCCACAAACCACTGGCTGACATCACAGTTGGATGTAAACCAAAAAACTACAAAAAGTACTTTATTTACGTCCTAAGTTTATTTTGAAAAGACACTATATGCATTTAACCCCCTGAACCCCAGAGCAAATTGATTTATTTGAAAACGCAGGAAAAAGGCAATGAGCAACTATATAAGAAATGTTTCATAAATTCCAAGAAATGAACAGATTTAGTTTGTTGTTGTTTTTTAAAGCTAAGGAGAACATTTCTATTAAACGATAAAATTATTATTATCATAGATAAATATTTATATTATTTTACAGAATTATTTTAATTTTAAAGCACCTCCAATCAAGGTCACTTTGGAGTTTTACTTCTGCTTTCCTGTTTGTTTGGGTTTTTCGTTTTTGTTGTTTTTTTACTTACTTTCTGGTAATTTCTCTGTAATTTTTTTATTAATGTCTTGCTCATTTTGGGGTCATTTCTTCTTTCCTTGCTCATTGCCCCCTTCTCATGTCTTTAAAAGAAATCACACCAGTTTGCTCAGGTTTCAAGGGGTTAATGAGTGAAACCTGTACAATTCTTGTGAAAACGGATGTTTATTTTGAAAAGGAACAATGCATGTAAGGAAAAGAAATCGACACGCCGTCCCTGAGTGCCCAAAACTGATGCAGGAGGGGCACCAGAGCTTCATTATTTGACATGCGGGGCCACTGACCAACCATTGGTGTTTGACTAGTCCTACAACCACAACAAGGTGTTATTTTTGTGGTATTTGTGCAATAAGACAAACTGCTCACAGGGCAGGTTGTTAAAACACATCTGCTAATGTGCTAACAATCTGGAAATATGCAGGCACGCAGCCTCTGTACTCAACATTTGTCATTTTGTTCTTGGGATTGTACTTTGTTTATTTCAACAATACCAGGACAAATGTACTTGTACCATCAATGCTCATAACTGTCTATAAACACGTCTCTTGTTAAGTGGTTTATATTCGGACAGAGGAGGTGGACGACACGTCTCTATTTCCTCTCACTGCACAAAAAAAACCCCGAAATATGCCGGATACGGCTGCTGGTGACATCGTTCGGAGCCCGAGTCTGTGCAAGAGCAGAATCAAGTTCCTGCCGTCCGACCAATCACGAGCAGCGCAATTGATTGTGAACAATGCTGATTGGCTCACACAGCTGTCAATCAGGAGGTCAAGCCCTCTTTTTTGTAGTTCATTCATTCACCTTTAATTTAAATCTCAAGGAATCATTGAGAGCAAGACCTCATTTTCAGTGATGTATAATATCAAATAACTTATTCAAAACTCAGAACAAACTTGAACACATACAGCAGAGTGATAAGAAATACCTAAAATATCACACACCAATTTTGGGCAGAATTTATTTGATGCACTTCGGTTTTTTTATTTATGTATTTTTAGTTTGGCCCATGTCCCATTTGTGAATATGAAAGGTGGTTTAAGACACCAGGGGCAACTGGCAATATTTTAAAATATTTTTTATTAAAAATATTTTGATTATTGGAAATTTAGGGGTCAGTAGAAACTACACGTAACACAACTACATGTCAACATTTTTTAGCTGAATAGCTAATTTCTTAGCAACCAGTTGCCTAATTACACATCCTGCAGGTGTGGAGCCACATTGACATTATACTGTTTCTGCACTCGTTCAGTGTTATTCTAACATTAACATCCTTTTATCTCTGTTTTTGGTCTCCACCAACTTTTGCTACCAAATGCTCCTCCGTGTTCACCACTTAGTGACATCTGCAGCTGGTATTTGGAGGTTCCCAAAAACAGCCAAAAGAAAACTGGGGATGCAGCATTCGTGAGTTACGCCCCAAAACTTCAGAACACACTAAAATTAAAAACTTATCTTTTCACTTTCGTCTTTAATAAGCTCCGACTCAACTGCCCTGCTTTGCTGCATTTCTTTAAAATGTTTTATTTTCTTTCATTTTATGCATTTTATAAACTCTATTTTTACCCTTATTTTCATAAACGTTATTTCAATGGGTTTTATTTTCCCATCTGATGTTATGCATCCTGTGCTTTCTGTTTTTATACTTATTTTTTTAATTTAAGTTTCAAGAATCCTTTATGATCATTCAGACTCTATAACAAACAGGCATACAGAAATTTCAAAGCATCTGACAAGACACTAAAAACAATATATGTGTGTGTGTGTGTGTGTGTGTGTGTGTGTGTACATATGTACAAGGTGGTTAGTACAAAATAAATTAATAAATCAACAAAAATAATAATTCAGCTATTGTCCATGCAAAAACCTAAAGAGTCCTTAGATGTCAGGTAGCAGATGCTATTGTTTTACTGTTTTTATTCTTTTATCTCCATTTTACTAGTTTTATCATTTGGATTTATCCATCTGAAGATTCTGATCTTATTTTATTTTTTCATGCAGGTTTTATTTTGTCTTTCTGTCTTCTATGTAAAGCATGTTCTTTTATTAAAGGTGCCATTCAAATAAAGATTTTTATTATTGTTGTTATTGTTATCATTATTATTATTATCATCATCATCATCATCATCATCATCATTATTATTATTATTATTATTATTATTATTATTATTATTATTAAACAGCTTCCAAAAACAACAACATGAGAGCAATAAGAGTGAACCAAAACCATTAAGTATCCGACCAGTCAGCTAAACAGTGAGCCGAAACCCATTTTCACATCGTCACGCTGTCATCTGATGCATTTTTGTTGAAACAAAATTGATTTTATAAAACAGATGGTGCAACACACGAAGACAGTCCTCCATTTTAACGTCCCCTCAGCTCCTGTCAGCTCTGTTAAGATGGCCTGCTGCACACTGTGGCTTCGACACTGCAGATCTCGTTCTCAAAGTTCACTAAAAATCTAACAAAGGACCTGTGTGGACATAAATAACCACGAAAACTGAATACTGATCAAGACAAGTCCATTAAAATAACCTCACTGTATTTTTATGTCTTATAAGTGGTCTGATATGTCACACTGATCACATGTTATATATTCAGCCACTGAACCTCATGTCAGGTTGCACTTATTTTTGTCCTGGTAATGTATCAACATGGCAAAACTCGCCCTAAAACTGTGCTGATATGATCAGTAATATAACAGGACTGAGCCATAAATGCCAGATTTGGCTCAGATCAGGCCTGAATGTGAAACAAATGTTGAATTTTAAAGTTATAAAACATTCAAATAAGCAAAGTTTTATAATAACTGCATGTTAAACATGATTTTACTGATTAATAAATCCATATTTATTGTTGTAACACCTCAAAATTCACCCTAAAACTGTCTCTGCTCTGATGACATTGCCGGAAGTGCCAGATCACCCAGATGTGTCTGTGATATCAGACATGTTTGTGTAAGATTTATGGCGTTGTTGACCGACTGCAGCGCTGTGACTGACCAAAGAGATACAGTGGATTATTTCAAACACGCCAAATAAAATATGAGCAGCAAAAACAACACCAGAGTGCCCACCGGATATATTCAGTAAACAAAAGTATGTATTTAATGTCCAAAAAGAAGCAGAAGGAAGTGAATATTTATCAAATCCTACCCCACTTTTAAACATGTATTCAATATTGTTTCTATGTACAATCCCTCCCTGGATGAGAGGACGCATGTGTGGATTTAATTTCATCTTTTGCCGAATCAATAAACAAATAAACAAAACATACACAAGATAATAAAATGCTTAAATCAGCCCGAGGCCAAGAGTGCGACAAATAAATGAATGTTGTTTTAAACTGTCTGTATTAACACACACTGTGGCCATGAATAGATATATAGGCAACAATTCTCAAAATCCACTGTAATATTTGCTATTATTCCATTAATCTCCTTATATTCTTAAGTGTTTTTCTTTTCTCGGTCATTCTGCATTTCAACAAATCCTGCACTGCATGTTGAACTCAATTTGCTTTCAATACTTCTAATAATAATAGCATTTTTTGTAAACCTAAGTGCTTTGCAAACCATGAAAAAAGGATAAAAAAATTAAACAATACAAGTGACACTTTTGACATTTTATTGAAGTTTTTTTATGAATTACATATTTAGTGAAAAGTGCCACAAAAAGGAACCCATGATAGACTGAATGAAGCTATTCAGGAGCTTTTCACCTCTCCAAAATCCTAATTTGTCTCTTTCAAATTACAGCCATTAACGCACAAAATCTATTTTTGTCAGTTGCATTATTCGGTGACAATGCAGGTACTAATGTGACAATAAACATATGATTCAATAAATGCTTATTTTGACACCGGAGGGCTGAGTGCATGTTTTGTTTATGTGAAAATAATTAAATATTTAACCTTAAACTCAACTATTTCCTAAATGTGTAGCTGCTTTACTTAAACCTGACCGTGCTCGCCGTGACCCCGACATCTCTCGCCTCCGACGCGATGAAAAACGGTTGTGAATACTTTAATTATGCTGTTGTTGTCATGACTTCACATTGAAAAAAAACTGACATTGAGCTGCAAAAAAAAAAACGCTGGCAATAAAGATTTTGCAGATACTTGATATAAATGTTTGTATTATTACAAAGAATGCAACATGTTTAGGTAACGCCGAACAGATTTCTTTTGGGTAATACAAAACAGGCTATATTCAAGATTCAAGGTTCAAGGTTTCTTTATTTGTACAGACAGGAAATCCAGTTATCCAGAACAAGACATCACAACAATACAGATTTAAAATACATTCAAATAAATACATAAAGAAGTATAAACTAGTGTTAAAATAGTATCAAATATGATATTTAGGTAATGCTTAACAGGTTATTTTCAAGACTCAAGGTTCAAGGTTTAAGACTGGCAATGAAGATTTTGCAGATGCTTCATATTAATGTTTTGTATTATTGCAAAAATGCAACATATTAAGGTAACGCTGAACACATTTTATTTGGGTAATATTCAAGATTCAAGGTTGGGGACGGCCTCCAGCTCAGTGAGTAGAGGTAGTCCTGCACTAATAAAGGCATGAAAAGCCAAAAAAAAATCTTATTATTTGTACAGACAGGAAATCCAGTAATCCAGAACAAGACATCACAACAATACAGGTTTAAAATACATTCAAATAAATACATAAAGAAGTATCATCTAGTATTAAAATAGTATCAAATGTCATATTTAGGTAATGCTTTAACAGAATTCAAAAGGTTTAGGTTGGCAATGAAGATTTTGCAAATGCTTCATATTAATGTTTTGTATAAAATGTTTAGGTCCAACATATTTGGGTAATGTTAAATGGATCATATTCAAGGTTCAAGGTTCAAGGTTTGAGGTTTCTTTATTTGTATCAGAGGGTAAAGCTGCTGTGCAGACAGGAAATCCAGAAATCCAAAACAAGAAATCACAAAATAAAGACCTGAAAACAAATACGTTAAAACAAATACATATAAAAGCATCACCTCTTATTAAAAAAGTATTGAAGTATCATGTTTAGGTAATGCTGAACAGGTACAAATGATAAACAGGTCATATTCAAGGCTCAAGGTTAAAGGTTTGTAATGAAGATTTTGCAAATACTTTATAGAAATGTTTTGTATTATTACAAATATGCAAAATGTTTAAGTACAACATCTTTGGGTAACGCTAAATAGGTAATATTCAGTGTTCAAGGTTCAAGGTTTAAGGTTTCTTTATTTGTATCAGAGGGTAAATGTGCTCCAAAACAATCCAAAACAAGACATCACAACACAGACATAAACGCAGACGTAAAAGACATTAAAACAAATACACAAAAATGTATCATCAAGTATTAAAAAAGTATCAAAGCATCATATTTGGATAATGCAAAACAGGTCATTTGTAGGAAATGCCAAACAAATTTCATTTGGGTAATGCTTGATGGGTAATATTCAAAGTTCAAGGTTTGAGGTTTGAGGTTTCTTTATTTGTATCAGAGGGTAAATCTGTTTTGCAGACATGAAATCCAGCAATCCAAAACAAGACATCACAACAATATAGATTTAAAGACATTAAAACAAATACGTAAAAAAGCATAATCTAGTATTAAAATATTATCAAAGTATCATATTTAGGTCATGATTAACAGGTTATATTCAAGGCTCAAGGTGCAAGGTTCAAGGTTGGCAATAAAGATTTTGCATTTGCTTCATATTAATGTTTTTTAATGATTACAAATATGTAAAATGTTTAGGTACAGCATATTTGGGTAATGCTGAATAGATCATATTCAAGGTTCAAGGTTTCTTTATTTGTAGCTAAGAGTAAACAAAAATACAGATTTATAAGATGTTAAAACAAATACATAAAAAAGCATCAACTAGTGTTAAAATAGTATCAGCGTATGATGTTTAGGTAACAGCTACAAAAAATGTGTAATGATAAACAGGTTAGATTCCAGGCTCAAGGTTTAAGGTTTAAGGTTTAAGGTTTAAGGTTTCTTTATTTGTATCAGAGGGTAAATTTGTTTTTCAGTCAAGAAATCCAGCAATTTAAAACAGGATATCACAACAATACAGATTTAAAAGACGTGAAAACAAATACATAAAACATCATCATCTAGCATTAAAATAGTATCAAAGCATCATATTTTGGTAATGCTGAACAGGTTATATTCAAGGCTCAAGGTTCAAGGTTTGAGGTTGGCAATGAAGATTTGCATTTGCTTCATATTATTGTTTTGTATTATTATAATATGCAAAATGTTTAGGTACAGCATATTTGGGTAATAATGAATATATCATATTCAAGGTTCAAGGTTCAAGGTTTGAGGTTTCTTTATTTGTATCGGAGGGTAAATGTGTTGTTCAGACTGGAAATCCAGAAATCCAAAACAAGAAACCACAACAACATAAACTTAAAAGACATTCAAACAAATATATTTTTTTAAAAAAACGTATCATTTGTATTTAAATTGAATCAAAGTCTCGTATTTGGGTTATGCTAAACAGATTAATATTTAGGTAATGCTAAACATTTGAATAAATAGTTTAGGTGTCAAAACCACATATTTATACGGGGAGGGGACAACAGTATTAGTTTATTGCATCAGAATGATAAAATCTTTTTTAAAAGCTGAATATATTTAGTAATAGTGAATATCACCCAGTTTCATCTAACCTAATGAAATGAGAATAATCAGCATTCTCAGCATTAAAGATTAAATGATGCAGTCTACAATAACCACCTAATAATAATAATAAATAATAATTATGTTCCTATATGATTAATTGAATTCTACGACAAACTAGATATTTTCACTTTCCAGAGGAAAGAAAGAGTTTGATTGAATCTGAAGGAAAACAACCTGATTTATTGTTTCTCATTTAGATAAACGAGGTCTGGTGCAGAATTAGGGATTCAATAATGTGAAATTTAATTAAGTTAAATTTCTGAGCTGGAAATCTGAGACAGATTTACTGCGTCTTTTAATGAAATCAGGTGATTCTAACACGTCTTTTATTTTAGTCACAACCAGGTTTTGTGTTCGGAAACGAGACATTTTGGGAGCTTTGGGTTAACTTAGTTCCCCTGTTACATAAGTGGGATGAGCTGCTTTGAGACAGAAAAGCAGTGAAGACAAACTCTGACAGATTCGTTGTGGAGGTCAAAGTTGTTGAGAAAAGTTTGCAGCCGACGAGAGAACAAAGAACACGTTGAGCTTTTATAAAAGAAGAACAAATGAATAGTTTGTGTATGCCGAGTCTTATAGAAAACAACATCCTTATGAAAGAAGAATTTATTCATTCCTTAATTGTTGAATAACAGCATGCACTTTTCATTATTTACATTTCACACCTTCCTCTGACGACGCCGGCTTATATAATGAGAATAAAAATGATATGAAAAGGGGAAAAGTTCATAATGCAGCAGTGAACGCAGCGTGGAGGACTCGTATCTGTCTGAATGTGAAGAAATTGTCATGCTGCGGAGGGAAAAAGAAAAAAGTGTGTTGGCCTGAGAGTAACAGAGAGAGACACACAGACACGACTGTCTTCAACAAAGACATGAGGACACATTCTCTGCTGTATTATAATGATCATCGGAGCAAATACGGACAGACGAGTTTAAGAACGTACCCTTGAAATAGTGAGAGCTCGTAAACAAGTGATGGTGCTGAGCATTAATAATGAGAAAAAACAATAATTGACGTCTTTTTAAACAATGTCTTTGCAAAAGTCAACTTTATTGACCTGCAGTGAGGCCCCTGCAGTTTTCAAATATATAAAAATCCACATCCTTTTTTAATATTCGAAAAATAACTGTTCTAAAGATCGTTTCTTATGTAAAGATGTTGGCTGAAAACAATAAAGTATTTATCAGCACATTAAGAGTCTAAGCTGGTTTTAGATGCTTTTATTTTAGCTGTTTACTGCAACAACTAAAACACGTTATTTTTGTTTATTAATGAAACAGAGGCAGCGTTTAACCCTCGAAATGTCCCACACAAACCTAATTTTTAAACCAGCAAAGTGATGGAGTTCCCTCACAACACACAGCTTTAATGTAGACCTTCATATGTGACTTAACTGATCAGATTTCACACAAATAAGCAAATATTTTTTCATTTTATTTTAGTTTTCAACAGAAAGATCTTTTCAGATTTTGCTCAGAAGTGTCGGAGGTGATATTCTGGACATGAACCATCCCAGAAAAGGTCATAAATATTGTATTTTGCACAGATTTCATAATATTGTCTTTGCACATCATGATGATTCTACGTGAATATTCATTTATTGTAAATTATATCTGCTCGAATGTGCATCACTGAGGCCTATTTTTATACTTTTTGCATGGAGTGCATTGCTGTTGTTTTTATTTTGTGTTTTTATGTGCTTAGGGGATGTCTTTTATGTCTTTTATGGTGACACTGAAGGCAAATTTTCACATTTGTGGACAACAGAGTTTTCATAAATTCATAAAAATCTTATATTAAAAGTCAAAAACCCCGTCATGATCAGGCCTTAAAGACGTGTTGGTCCCAGCCTGTTCACAAAGACCTTTAAACGTGTTGCATAATCTCAAAAAAAAGAGCCACAATTCAGGCGATAAATAGGACTTAAAGGTGCAAATGACATAAATCATGTCCTTCTTCATGTCCTCTATGAGACAGCTCCTCTCAGTCGTTTTTTCCTCACCCGCCTGTCCCTGCCTCCCTCTCTCTCTCCCTCTCTGAGCCCTGTCCTCAGATGGCTTTTGGCCTACTTTCGGCTGCAGAGAGCTCCAGTGTGTGTGAGCCAAATCTCAGCATGGATTTACAGGCAGAGCGAGTGAGCGATGGAGGGATAGAGAGAGCGAGAGACAGAGCGATGAGTGAAAAAAAAAAAAAAAAATCATGTCAAATGAGATCGAGATTCGGCTCCGTGCTGTTGGTACACTCTCTCTGCATATCTCTTCCAACAATCACATTTTATTTTTTTGTACAGATGTGATCTTTGTGACAGCTGTTTGCATGTTAAAATCATTATCTTGGTCAATAATAATCAAAACTGTTGGTAAAAACACACGATTTGATGTTTATCTGCATCTTTAGTTGATGTGAAACTTATTGAAATTGAGAAAACACAGTTTATCTGCGTCACAGCTCCTTAAAATGTGTGACTGCAGCTAATTTCAGAAGTCTGCATCGATACGTCCTATTAAAAAAACCGTGGTGTTTTCTCCGGCTTTAAATAACCACAGCCTACTGTTTGTTTTCTAAAAATCAGAGAGCTCCATGGCGACCACACACCGAGGCAGCTCACGAGATAAGATGAAGTCATGTCGAGGTGAGAGGGAAATCAAAAGGGTTTGGAAACAAAGAGACAGAAACGTACCGTGTGTGTGTGTGTGTGTGTGTGTGTGTGTGTGTGTGTGTGTGTGTGTGTGTTTTCACTTCACTCCAAACTGAGCTGAAGTCACAACATATAATAAATATAATCTATATAAGTCTATATTAGTCCTTGATTTCTTTCAAAAACATGTGCAGAAGTCAACAACAACAAAAAAAGACACAACACAAAAGTCAGCATGAAATTAAGAAAATACCCCAGAAATTAGTCAAAAGAAAATAAAAGACATTAAAACCACAAACAAACAAGACCTGAAAAGGTGCATAAAAAATTATAATGACTGAGTATCAGAATATAGTTTTTCTGTCTTTCTTCTTTTTTTCCCTTGATTTTTATTTTCTAAATATCCCTCAACATTTCTTACCAAGTTACTTATTCCCTTTCTTCTTATGTCTCTGAGATAATTTGCTCAAAGGTTAAAATACTTGTAAAAGGAATCTGAAAGCAGCACAAGCAAAGCGACGTCACTCCAGGTTTCAAAGTGCTTCTCAGGATATTTTTGGATTATTACTTCATTCTTGTATTTTTTTGTTTTTTGTGGGGAGGCATCAGTTTACAAAAATGAATCCACTGACGACCTGATAAACCTCAGCAAACACACACTTACGTTAATAATAAAGAGTGAAAAAAAGGCACTAGAAAATGCATTGGGATCTATTTCTTATCATCTTTTTTTAGGTAAAAACTACAAATAATTTCACAAAACAAGATGACAAATAACCCCCTCTGTATCTGCAGTTTACAGCTGTATTTGAACAAAAGATCCTTCATGCTTCAGCCTAAATGCATATTGATGTGAATGTCATTTAAGAATAAAAGTCAATTATGTCCATCTGAAATTACCACATTAACAAGATTTCAGGACAATTTTCTTCATTTTACATTTTTTTTTAAAACAAACCCAGATCTCATGCTGCTGTCTGTAAGTTACCAAGCACTCAAACATTCAGTGTCCTGTTTTGTCTAAATCAAATGAGGGTGTTTATTTCCCGTTTAGGCTCAGGGGTGAGGGCAGTGACACTGGAAATGAATTGGGAGGGAAAGAAAAGGAAAAAGGCACATAAATATGTTAATTATTTGCAATTAAGTGTACAAAAAAGAGTCCCTAAATTAAATAAAAGACTGAATTAATAAACACAAAGATTTGACCACCCTCCCTCCAAAACAGGAGTAAAGATCACAGATTGCAGCGTGCTTCGACTAGTTTCTTTAGTCTGCAATCTGACACACAGCACACACTCTGCCACGCTGACACACCGGCTGCAGCTTTGGCTTCTTCAGTGCTTAAATGCTGCGTGCTCCTGATCAGCAGATTCAGCACAGGTGTGCTCGATCACCGTGTGCACGGTGAGGAGGGGAGGTGGCACCTGGAAAAGCACACAGAGAGAAAACACAGGAAACCGGCACGAAAGAAAGGCACACACCTCTTTACCCGAAACACTAACAGAAATAAAGTGTTAAGTTTACTTGGGAGGGTTTTAAAATTAATTGCTGTAAAAATATGGCAAATTCTTACACAGTTTTTTTTTTAATGCAGTAAAACACTGTAAATCTTTGTGCTTTTTGGAGCCAGAACCTCATACTCTACTGCAGGATGCTGTAATGTTACGGAGATAGTTTTTTTTAGTGAAATTGTTGCAAAAATACTGCAAAATTCTCAGTTATGTACAGCTTTTCCAAAAAACAAAACAGTAAATCACCGTAAATCTTGACGCTTTTTGGAGCCAATATTATACTGTAAGCCCAAAGACTGTCACACTCTATTGTAAAATAGTGTAATAAATTTAAGGGTGGTATAATATCGAAGCAATTTATGGTTGAATGCTGGCAACTACAGCTGCCAGTAGTTTACTGTAATCTTATGTGAACATTTATTTCTGTGAAATTGCTGTAAAAATAGTAGTAATGTAAAGTTTTTCCAAAATATAGCAAAATGACGTACATCTTGATGCTTTTTTGAGCCATTATTACCCCGTAAACCTCACATGCCACTGTAGAATACTGCAATAAAATCAGCAGTTATATACTGTTGAAGTAATTTACGGTAGTGACTTTGTAAAATAACTGTAGGATGCTGGCAACTACAGCTGCCACTAGTTTACTTTAATTTTACAGGAAAATTTACTGCAGAGTGGTAGTGAATGGAGTGATACTTTTCTCTGTTGCATTTACGTTTACCCATTAAATACGTCCATATAACAAAATGTACTGCAGATATATGATGCTGCAGAGAAAACAGCTCTGATGGAATATGAGAAAACCTTGTTTTTGCAACAGAGAGCATCTCAACAACAATGAATTTACATAAAATGCTGATAAATCTTTGGAAAAACACAATCTAAGCTCTGAGTTTTTTCAGCAGGCCTACTCCAATGCCTGTAATGCAACACAGCTTTAACACGTATGCTCTGAAATAGGCGTACGGCATTTTAACAGTCAGAAAATCTAACTTTGATGCCGTTTCTAACCCTCTCTCTGCATAAACCCGACAGTACTTTGCTTGTTTTACTGTCGTTATCACTTTATCCAATGTAAAACCAAAAGCCGCTTTTAACAAGTCCAGGCGAGAACTCTTGGGGTGTCGAAATTCATTCTCGGAAATGTGGTGAATCACTGAGGCAGGTTGAGGTTTAATGGAGGCCGTAAAAAGTACTTTTGGAATGAAAGTCATTGATCGATTATTTGCAGCATCTGAGAAAACGTGAGGGGGGATGTTAGCATAGAGACATGATGTTTGATAATGTCAACATCATGAGTATCTTTAATGCTAATATTAAAGTGCCAGCAAGGAGTCAGAATAGTGTAAATATTACTAAATCATGCAATACCCTTATAAATGTCATAAAGTTTAATGTGAAGCCTTTACCACTCAAAGCTAACATGTTAGCATGAAGCAGCATTTCCCACAATAGTGTACCCTAAAATCTTAGCATGTAATACACCAGCACTATCACTTTTTAATGATGTTAACATGCTTAAATGTTAGCATTGAGCCTTCCATTACTTAGCACCACGCGTGCTAAAGTGCTACCACCAATATAATTTAGCACACTGTTGGCTAAACTTTTGTTTTAGCACGGAGTGTACATTCACTCCGAAATTGTGCATGCTAAAGTTTTAGCATGGGATGTACATTAACAGAATAGACTAATGTATGCTAAAGTGTTAGCATGGAGTTTACATTCACATAGAAAAGAGTGAGCTAAAGTGTTAGCATTGAGAGTACATTCACATTGAATAGGCTAATGTATGCTAGTGTTAGCACTGAGTCTACATTCACACAGAACAGAGTGCGCTAAAGTGTTAGCAGGGAGTGTACATTCACATAAAGATGTGTGCCGTAAAGTGTTAGCATAAAGAGTACATTCCCATAGAATAGGTTAATGTAGCATATGCTAAAATGTTAGCATGGAGTGTAAATTCACATTGAAAAAGCTAATGTATGCTAAAGTGTTAGCATGGAGAGTGCATTCATATAGAGAAGGCTAATGTATGCTAAAGTTTGAGCATGGACAGTACATTTACATAGAATTAAGTATACTAAAGTGTTAGCATGGCGAGTACATTAACATAGATTAGTGTATGCTAAAGTGTTACCATGGAGTGTACATTCACATTAAATACGCTAATGTATGCTAAAGTGTTAGCATTGAGCGTACATTTACACAGAATAGAGTGCCCTAAAGTGTTAGCATTGTGTGTACATTCACACAGAATAGAGTGTGCTAAAGTGTTAGCATGAAGTGTAAATTCACAAAGAAAAGTGTATGCTAAAGTTTAAGCATGTCAAGTACATCCACATTGAAAAGGCTAATGTAGCTTATGCTAAAACGTTAGCATGTAGAGTACATTCACTTTGAAAAGGCTAATGTAGCTTATGCTAAAAAGTTAGCATGTAGAGTACATTCACTTTGAAAAGGCCAATATAGAATATGCTAAAGTGTTAGCATGGAGAGTACATTCGTATAGAACAGGCTAGTTTATGCTAGAGTGTTAGCTTGGAGTGTAATTTCACACAGAATAGGCTAATGTATGCTAAAGTGTTAGCATGGAGAGTACACTTACATAGAATTAAGTAAGTAGCATAAACCTTGGAATCACTTAGCATAGTGAATAAGTGCTAAAAGATGGCAAATACTAACATTTACTCAGGATTATACAGTGTTACTTGTACAGTATTTCTTGAAATAATACAAAAAGATGACATTTAAAAAATATATATATTTTTATTGGCATCAAATACTTTTTTATTACAAATAAGACATTTAAGTGACCATGGAAAGCATCCTAGTATCTCAGTAATGTGTGTGTGTGCGGGCAGTTTGCTTCATAGCCGTCTCATGTTCACGGACCGCTCCCCGACATGTCCTGACCTGGTCTGTAAGAGACGGAAAGACAAAGCAATTCAACATCCGTCTCAGAGCGTGCAGCACATACAGCATGTCCAAAACATCACACATGTATGAATATCTGCATACCTGAAATAAAATGAATATTTGCAATTAAATATTTACCATATATACGTAGGTCTAATTACTATGAAAAACATTATTAAGTATATATTATAACACATTTAACAAACATACACAAATGTATACATCCAATATCAGATCAAACTGGACTGCGAGCACGAAGCTGCTGGGAACTTGCTTGTCAACTGTTTATTAATGTCTTTATTTTGGTCCATTTTCTGTCCGACGTCTTTGTGGTCTGGATGTTGTAATATGTCTTGGCAGCTCTGCGGAAACAAAAATCACTCCAAAAGATTAAATCTCGCTGAAACAGACTGAACTTAAATAAAGGTATAAAAATACCTCAAAAGATAAGATATAAAACATGTCAGATGACATGTCTGTTTTGAAAAATTCCCACAACTCATTCAGAGCTTCTATTAATAAGCGTGACGGATGAAAGAATTGACAATCATGTGGAATGACAGCATCCAGGCTTTATTTAGACACGAGTGTAAGACGTCTCTATTTCGGCGGCAGGCCTCTGAAGAGAACACTGGGCTAACTGTAGCGCTCTCACGTCACTGCTATATTTATTACAAAAGCATAAACTGTATTATTACACATTATTTTAAACATCTTGACATTATAAAGCAAACAACCGCCAACACAAAATGGAATTAAATTGCAGAAGAAAACATGAAATTTCTCTAAATCTTCTAACCTCAAATAAATCAAATCACATACGTTACTCTGCGTGATCCGACACAATAAAAGGATATAGATTCATTTCATGCACTTCTTCATAGCTGTCACTGCAGCCCTGGATTTATCTGGTCAACACTCATTGTAGACGTTTTTTGTGATTTGACCTGATAAATGAGCAAACCACAAAAATAAAAAAAAAAAAATCACAAAATTGTTCCATATCTTAGTATAACAATGGTGACATAAACTTGAGGGTTACATCACCGTATGAATAAAATATGCAGAAAATTTAGCATCATTGAGCTGAACAAGGTCAAATGATCAACTAGATGATAATACACAGTCAAAGCTGATGAAATAAACGTATTTGAACTTGAATCATAAACTTTGACAACATATTGAAAAGTTGAAGAGAGACGAAGGTTACAAATCAACACAAAAACAGCCCTTGAGTGAAATTTGATGGAGGGTAAATTGGTCTCAGATGTCAATATTGCACAGTATGCTGTTTAGTAGTATGCAGCATATGCACGTGATGTATTTAGTATTGTAGTTTTCCTTTTAAAGATACTGTGCATGTTTGCTTGTATAAGAGACAATCGTACCTACAGCTAAACACTATTTATCGTGTTGCATTTGTTCCGATTACAAAATAGTCAAATTAAAAGCTAACTGAAGTAGAGTAGAGCAACAATTTTCATTTTCTGTTAATCGCTTTGTTTATAAAATTACCAAAAATTGCAAAAATGTGTGTGATGACGTCAAAAGCCTTGTTTTGTCTGACCAACGTTCCAAAACCCCAAAAATATTCGGTTTACTATCACGTATGACGAAAAAAAGCATCAGATTCTCACATATGAGCAGCTGGATGCAGAACATGTTGAATAAAAAAAAACTGAATTGAATTTTGCTTTATGAATGATTGATACCTCAAAAAAAGTTGCAAATGTTTTTTTGTTAACCGACCAATCGATTAATCCACTTATTGCTGCAGTCGTAGATAAAGATTCAGACAAAAAAATTAGAAAAATTTATAGAATTTGAAAAAAAAGAAGTAATTTCCATACTGCGAAGATTCGTATTTGGTTGTATGTCGTGGTACACGTGTACATATGTATGTTTAATATACATGAATATGTGTGTATGTGTAAAGTCAGTGGGACATATATATATATATATATATATGTATGTATGTATATGTGTGTGCATGTTTGGATGTCTGTAAGTGTGTGTGTGTAAATATTTAAGTACGTGTATATATGTTAGGGATGCAGATCATGAATTAACATGATTCCTGATTATTTGAGGAAACGACACGTTTAAACTTCCTCCTGCTTCTTTTCGAACATGTAAGATGTCATTTCTCGTTGCTTATTTGTAGTATAGGTCATCATCCAATGTTGTTATTGCCATTTTGTTTAATTTTTTATCTTTTTCTGTTTGTTCGTTCAAAATAAATAAATATCTATATGATCAAACAGGTATGTAAATGTTTCAACATCGTCCTTAAGAACTCAGTCTGAGTCTCGAGCTGTGTGGGATTTGTTCGTGCTATAATATCTCGTCCTGATCCAGCTGCTGTGTGACATGCCCGTCATCATCATCATCATCATCAAACAGATTACAGACGCAGCCCTCCAAAAACTTGCCAGCTCGGTTGAAGAAAAAAGGATGAGAAACCAAAACCTGCAAATCAAATCTGCGTCTGCAGACACAATAGCTGATCACATCTGCACAGCTTCCTGGTATCAAGGCTGCTGAGGCAGAAAATTATCCTAAATGTTAACCGCAGCCAGCGTGCTTAAGCTATTTTTCCTTCAAACATCCAACAAAAAAAAGCAGCTTTTGGGTTGACGTGGCAGCAAAGTGTTAAATGTTGATTCATCAGGGGGATTTCCAGCCTGTCTCTCAATCCAACAGGATCCGCAGCGGGACAAACACTGACACGGCCTCGACCTCCACGCAGCGCTACCTGGCCTTCTATCAGGTGGAGACAAAGGCAACACTTTCAAATACGTGTGTGTGTGAGAGTGTGTGAGTGTGTGTGTGTGTGTGTGAGTGAGTGTGTGTGAGTGCTGACACATTGTTGGTGACATCAGTCTCTCAGATTAATGAGGTTAGTGTGTAGTCTGGTTAATCTGCTGGTGTGATGTGGCTGTGCGCACAATTCCTGATCTTCTTTAAAACTGGCCTTAGCCTTAGTCAGGACACACACACACACACACACACACACACACACACACACACACACACTCACACACACAAACAGATACAGACGAGTCATGCTGAAATCGTACTCGTTCGCCCGACCAGCACTGTTAAAACCGTCCAGATTTTAGACAAAACTTTGGCAGCTGAAACACAGAAAGTGAAAAAACCAACAAGCAAAAACAATAAAAGCGATGGATCTGCCCCAAATCCTAAATCTTTTCAAGTCAGCCAAGCTACAGAACTGAGAAGCTGCCTCAGAAATTTCAAATATGTGGCGAGTAAATACGCCCCAGGTGTACCGATGGCTTTTCGGTGCCATAGTAATGGGCATTAACCAGCGCGGGAGGGCCCACGTGGAGCTGCGACGCCATCTTGTTCCAGCGACAGCCTGGAAGGATGGGTAGTGAACCCCTCCGCAGTGGGAAGAACTGCTAAACACACACACACACACACACACACACACACAGACATTACAGACATGCTGACAGATACTGTAGGCAGCACACACACACACACACACACACACACACACACACACACACATGCGCGCTGACCAGCTCCGATTATTGATGAGTGTGCTTCACCCGCCTGCAGCTGAGCCGAGGCGGCGTGTTGAAGGGAGTGGCAGGAAAAACTGCAGAATGGTGACTGTAAACTCAACACGGAGAGAAACCACAAAGAGACGCCTCGGCTCGTCGCCAGCCGGCCGTCGCCACGTTCGACGGTTTTTTGTCAACGTGGCAATCGATCGCCGCGATCGATAATTTGATTCTTACCCAAACGGGCTTTCTTGAGGCGCTTTGGGCGTCACCCTGCAGCAACTCATCCAACACACCCTTCACATGAACTATCACGCACTCAAACTCCCTCTATGACCAGATCATCGACTTCCAGCGCTCCACCTTAAAAAAAGTCCACCTTAAAGAGGACTGTAATCAATCATCAGTGCCTGTTTTTGGAATCAACCTTTGTGGGAATAGCGGATATTTTTAGCCACAAAGCTGCCTTTAGACCTCAGTGGGAACTGTAAACGGGTGAATCTGTCACCTCTTGGTGCAGGATCACAGAGTCGCAGGTGTCATCACCTGCTGCGGGTTAAGACAAACCAATCAATGCTTAAATCTGTCCGAAATGTGAGATCAGGCCAAAACTCAGCACAGTTTCTCCAGATGCAAACATCACATCATGTCACGAGTCGACGACGTCGATCGGGAGTTTATCTTTTCGGTGAAATCATTCAATCAACATTTGGGGCGATGAAGCAGCTGTCTGCCCGTCTCTCTGTCTACCCTCCACATCTGCCTCGGCCACGGGGACACAGTGTACAGACAGTCTGCGGAGCAGCCGAACAATGGAGCCTGCAGACCCTTTTTCGAGCTTACCGGCTAGACACTTACTCGCTCCAGGTCAGTGTTTGTCCACCGAACTGAACAAATAAAAAACGATTTTGTGGCGGAGAGACGGTAGGAGAAGACCGAGACGAGGCTGACAGGGACGTTACATAAGAGCATTGCTAGAGCAGCAGATTAGCAGCGCAAAGGGGGTTCAAGTTAAAATCCATACTAAGGATGGAAGCTTCTCCGGGTTCGATCTCGGCTGATAAATTAAAACACAATGAAGCGTCTTTTGCATCACTTGAGTGCGACAAAATAAACGGTGCTGATGGAGAGAAAATGACTTATAAAGACCAAGAGTAACGTCAAAAACAGCTAAACAAACAAAGCTTCAGGGCCTCGTTGATTTGAGACGACAGGCTCAATCTGTGCGCACAATCTTTGAATTTCAGCATGTGTGAGTATAAATATGTAATGATGACATTTCTAGCATCATGAACAACACCAACCCCCAAATATGTTTTCCATATGCATCTCTGTCAAGCCGACAGCAGCACAACTCATGTCTTACACCCAATATCCACTTCCTAAATTCTTCGATCCACAAGTGCACCGAGTTCAAAATGAAGGGAAGCGTCCGTGAAAACGAGTTATCGTCAATATTCACGGCACGCCCCGTTAATACCAGATATTAGCCACGGTGTGATGAGCGTCAGTCAAGTATCGAAACTCTCTGTTAAATCTTGTGAGAGGAATGTCTGCAAGGCACAAGGAGAGGACGCCGTGGTGAACCTGAACAACAAATGGGGAAAAAAAGAAAAGAATCTCGAATGAAAACGTGCCCCAAAGAGCCGCCATGAGCTGCTTCGCTCAAAGTTGATTCATCAGTTCAAAGTTGTTACTATGGACGACAAAGTGAGCTGCCACTCCGGCTGCAGCTAAATCAAACAGCATTCAAGAAGCACTTCACATGTGAATCACGGTGGCGGTGTCGTCGTCTGGCGGCAAAAGGCGCCGCTGCTGATTATTCACGCTGGACATTGCTGGTTGACCCCCCCTCCCGTGAGCCTGTTCCTGCTGCCACCTTCACATGTGTGTTAGCATGAGCGAGTGAGCTCTGACATCGCCGAGGGTTCACTGAGGTCAAGCACATAATGTACAGAGCTGTCATGGTCACGCTCTCAACATTAGTCTGTGCTGCTCTCAAGTCAGAAAGGTACACACACACACACACTCACACACACACACACACACACACACACGCACGCACACAGGCTGGCTGCAGAAACAAAGAGCCATCACGCCGACAGATGCGTCTTCACAGTTTCCACTTGTGCATGAAGCTATCACAGCAGCATTACCACTGTCTCGCATTAGCTTCTGATGCTAACCAGCTGTTTAGATGTTGTTTTTTTTAACCAGCATTATTAATTGTTGTCAGCCAGCAGCTCTGGATGCAGATAATCAATGGCACTGCAATCAATTCCCTTTGCAGATGCTTTTTAAAGGCACCTGTGCTACCTGCGTGCTACATAATTAGCCTAGATGCTGACAGCTGCAGGAATTCAGCAGTTACCAGAAACTATTTAAAACATTATTATTTAAAACAGCGTTTAGAGCGTGCAGCGTCAAACGGATTCACTGTAAAACAGAGTAAAAAACATTCGTCTGCATCAAAATGCTACATTAGCTTAGCTCATATGTGAGCAAACAAGTGGCATCACTTAAAGGTCGGCGTCGCAGACCGGCTGATATTTGATGGTTAAATTTAGGTTAGCACTCAATGTCAATGTTTGAGACTGATACAGCGAGGGCTCTGCTGCTAAAAGGTGATTATTTCCTGTCGTACATCAAGATGCCTTAGCTCATCCTGCCTTAACTTTGTCACGTGACTCTTAAAACAGCATTCGTGCCACCACATCCTCATCCTCCTAACCCCAGAGGATCCACCGCTAAAAACCAGACCATCTCCTTCATCTGCATTTCATCGCCTGCGACGGTGCAGCAGACGGAGAGAGGCACAGGTGACAAGCGACATACAGCAGGGTGTGAGCCAAAGTGAAAAGTGTGACATGGCGAGCGTGCGGTGAACGCCTTAGCTCACTGCGCCATGGCCTTCCCTCTCTGATCGCCATTGTTCGAGGCAGCAACGTGTGGGAGATCGCGCTGGCCGTGCATCCCTCTCAGCTCCCGAGAGCCTAACCCGTGGACATGAAAGCACAACGTCACAAGTTAGGGTCTCAGGGACGGAGAGAGGTGCGTCTTCACTCGGGCTCCTCCGCCGCAGCGCAGAGCTGCCTTCAACCTCCCCGGACGCTTTCAAAAGAAATCTCGGAGCAAGAAAGCTTCCAAACTCGTCTCCGAGTCAAATGAGGACTCGAAGCGTCTGAGCATCACACACGGCGAGCTCTGCCGGTCACAGGCACGCAGCTCTGCGCCCGACACACACTCCCAAACTACGTGCATTAATTGAGCATTGCTATCTCCACTGCCCCCATGTTTGCTCGTGAACATACAACAAGTGCAAGCCTCAGCCAGACACAACATTGGCCAGCCTCCCCCCAACTCTCCCTCTCTCTCTCTCTGCTTCTCCCTCGCCCCCTCCCCCACCTCATCTGAACAATACAGCACTTTGAAAAATGCCTCCTGCCATCAGGTACAGAGCCTGCTGCCGTACAGGATGCCTAAAGATCTCCTGCCGTCGCGGGGAAAATCGAAATCAGCCGATGATTGCTAATCATCGCTGCTGACGGCCGAGACAAAAAAAAACAGCCCGGATGCATCGATCACAGCATCGAAATCTGAAGCTGTAGGACCGCACAGCATCAAACAATCCCTCTGACATGATGACTTGCATGCACATCCGACTGTCACATCGGTTAATAAAATCATTCGATGCACGCTCTATCATTTCAAATCCCCGTTCAGCACGGTTTCTAAATCCTCCGGAGAGGCTGCACGGAGAAAAGACGAGCCAGATAACAAAGCTCGGCGGCTCCTTCATGCTACCATGGTGGTCTAAAGCTTAGGAAACAGATGGGTAGCTGAGAGGGAAGTGGAGAGGAAGAGTATTTGTTGGTATCGACTCACCCTCCCCTTCGGATCCAGGATGCCCCCTTTGCCCGTTGTTCTCCTCGCTCGCTTCCTGCTCGGGAGGGGAAAGAGAAAAAGAGACAGAGAGAAAGAGAAAGCTCAGATTTTTTTTTTTACTCGCAGCACGAGATTCCAGTTATGCTCAGGGGAAGGTTTTTTTTTTTTTTTTTTAAAAAAAAGAAAGAAAAAAGCGACACGAGGAAGATGTCGGCTCGTCCGGCGAGCTGCTCAAAGTCAGGCGAAATAAACGGCAAGAGAGGCGGCGGACGGAGACGAGAAAGAAAAGGCATGAGGATGGGTGGTAGGACCGAGCCGGAATGAACCATGTGCATGCTCTCTCTCCCTCTATCTCTTCGCTCTCTTGTACACTCACACACACACACACACACACACACACACACACACACACACACACACACAGCGAGAGTGAGCAGTCTGGGGAGGAGAGTCGCGAGACAGAGTCGGCGAAAGGATTCCTCTTCCCAGAAAACGCTGAAAGGGGAAGTGATACTTAAAGGTTAGATAGAACAGGTAAGGGAGAGTGTGTGTGTGTGTGTGTGTGTGTGTGTGTGTGAGAGAGAGAGAGAGCGAGAGACATAAAGAGCGAATGAGTCAGAAAGAGCCACAAAAAATAAAAAGAGCGAGCATCGAGCCATGGAATCAGTGCTTGCAGCCGGGGCCACAGTGCCTGTGAAGCATACCAGTATGCTGCCTCACCGAAGGGAGAGGAGGGGGGGGGGGCGGCACACACACACACACACACACACACACACACACACACACACCATGCACACACACACACACACACACACACACACACACACACAGCGTGCACTCACACACACACACACACTGGCATGCATTGCATACACAAAACAGTGACACACTCATTTGCCTTTCCTTACACCCGAGCCTATACTTACTTTTTTTTTTTTTTTTACTTGAACCTGCAGGTCCGAAGCAGGTTGGCGAGGGAAAAAATGCACACACACACTCTCACACACACTCTGTCTCACACACACACACACGCACAAATCCAAGTTAAAGGACAAAACGCCTGCTGATCTCTTGTCTCGCTCCGCTTTCTCTCTTCCTCGCCCTTTTTCCTTCGCATTGTTTTCTCTGTCTTTCAATCACATGCAGAGCTGGAAAGGAGGGAAGACAGGAAAAAACCATAACCCCCCCCACCACCTCCTCCACCCCCCACCTCCTCCTCCTTCTCCCCAATATTAGCACTCCACCTCTTTCTCTCAATCTTTCCTTTACTCTTTCTTTTCCCCCCTCTGGCTCTTTTTTCTCTTCTCGTGTTGATCGGCTGCGTTTCTTTTTTCTCTTTAAATGAAAAAAGGGGGAAAGAAATATCATCCATTAATTTGCCTCACAGCTGTAATCGCTTACAGCCAGAGGCCCACTTTTCCTCTGTATCAGACAGGAGAGAGGGAGAGAGAGAGAGGTGAGGAGGGGGGAGGAGGAGGGAGGGAAGGAGGTAGAGAGAAAGTAGTCCTCCTTTCGTTGTTTTTTCCACCTTGCCGTTGTCCGTTTTCCACCCATAAAACAAATCCTCTGTTCTCTCCTGCATGCAAGTAGGAGAAAAAAACAAAAAACAAAAAAATCCACTTTTCCAGTCCTTGCACTCTCTTTTCTTTCTTTCCTCTTACTCTGCGTCTCACACGAGCCGACATCATTCACACTACCGCTTCAGAGGAGGAAGGGGAGACAGACCGACCGAGAGAGAGAGAGAGAGAGAGAGAGAGAGAGAGAGAGAGAGAGAGGGGGAGAGAGGGGGAGAGAAAGAGTGTGAGAGAGAAGGGACCATAGAAACATTGCTACATGATGTGCTTTGGCTTATAGAGGCTACATTTAATCTCCACTGGCTCCCCCAGGCTTTGGTATGAGAGAGAGAGAGAGAGAAAGAGAGGTAGTGAGAGAGAGGGAGGGAGGAAGGAGAGAAAGAGGAGAGATGATGGGGGAGGGACAGATGGAGCAGAGAAGGAGAGCGACGACGTACAACCGGCTGCGGGCTCAAATCAGCGACGGGGCCCGGAGAGACTGGGAAAAGGGGAGGAAAAAAAAGAGAGAAAAATCCCTGAGACCACACTGCCCTCTTGCTTTTCTTCGGCTCCCTCCCGCCCCGACTGACTGACTGATCGACCGACTGTGTCTGCACCCCGGCTAATCTCCAATCCTCTTTGACTGCTGTCTGGCAGACGGCGCATTGTGCCGTTTTTCTATCTCTATACAGCTGCAGTTGCCGGAGAAAACCGTGCATCTGGATCCACGGCTCTCTGCTCCCCCCACCACCAGCACCAGCACCACTGAAAAACACTGACGCCACCACTTTTAAAATCTCCCTGTTGACACACGTACAAACACACACACACACACACACACACATACACACACACACACAGTGCAGCTATCCTCATTTACCACCTGCTTTGTGTCCAGATAGAGCCAGTCTTCACTAATATTAGCCGGCTTTAACCACGAGCTCCTGCAGCAGGCAGACAAAGGCTCACACACTCCTGCACACACACACACACACACACACACACACACACACACACACACACACACACACACACACACGTGCACAATGTATGCACACACACATTAAGTACACAGGTATAGATTTACACCAACTATGCACAAACAGAAAAAAAAATGCTGTGAAATGTAAATAATCAAGATTCATTTTGGTGCAAAAACTTTGCATCCAGGTGAGTGACGGCTCATCGCCGCTGATTTACCGATGCCGTTTCACTCTCTGTAAGTGTTTGTTATCTGCCGGTAATGGCCGGGAATCGGCCCCGGCTAGCCAAGTAGTACATCAACAGAGACCCAGATCTGTCACGCTAGCCCACGCATCCCAGAAAACAGCAGCAGCACTGCAAATAAGCACACAGCACCGGGCCGCAGAGCCGGAGAGGTACAAAACAAACACACACTGTGGATGCTGCGTACGTGTGTGTGTGTGTGTGTGTGTGAGCACCGAGCAGGCCAGGGTGAAAAGCAGAACACACTCGCTGTATAGCTTAAGCATCGGCGCTTTGTCCAGAGTGATTGACAGCTGTCACATCTGATCGATGGGACGAAGGGAAGAGGCGTCGCACAGGTCACGGGGTCATTGCTATGGCAACGGTGCTGATGCAATTTAGCAAGAGGGCTGGGCAATATATTTAAATTACGCAATAATCGTGATATGAGACTAGACATCGTCTTTTGGACATCGTAAAATCGTGTTGTCTTTTACTGGTTTTTAACCCTTTAACACCGCGATCCTCATTTTTCTTGTGTTACATTCACACGGCTTTCACAAACCTTTCAAACCTGTGAACACTGATTTCTTTTAAAAAAGCACAAGAAAAACATGATGAGCAACTTGGCAAGAAATGTATAAATGAAATTAAATTAGTAGAGGACGAGGAAATGATTTGAAAATTAACTAGCGGGGGGGCTATTGTCAAAAAACAGGGTAAAAATGTCAGAAAACTGTATTTATAATTCCCCTTATTATATATTTAAAATTATGTGACAAAAATGAAAAAAAATGCACTTTCTTAGGATGATCTTTTCTTGTTTTACTTTGTTTTTTTTACTTTCAGGAAAATTTCTAGTAAATTTACAATTTTGTTTGCTATTTTTTTGGGCCATTTCTTGTTAAGTTGCTCATTGCTCTCTTCCCATATTGTTTAAGAGAAATCAAGCCAGGCTGAATGTTTTAACTTTATGAACTTATCAAGACTGTTCTAGCTGTTTTTGATTTTCTCCATATCACCCAGCAAACTTATTACTACTGGATTTCTGCAACAATTGTTATGTTTTATGTTATTACGAGTATTTCAAACTTTAATTTTAGGTATACTTTATCTAAAACAAAAAAACAACAACAACAAAAAACTACTTCATCCCCTCTTTTTTCTGAGGTTGTATCTTACATTTTGAACACTGTCATATATTCTTATTCTGTGACAACTTATTAACATTTGTTGACTTTTTATTTAGAGAACAAAAGGTTCCTATCATTGTCTCTATTTAGACTGCAAAAACTTTCAAGCCTAATATCTCCAAACCAATCAGAACGCAGATTTGACCTTATAATACGAAGGCTGCAATTTGTGGATCGATGGAAGGAGGGAAAAAAAAAAAGAAGCAGAAAATAGGGAGGAAAATGAAGGACAAGACAGACCGCACGAACCCCACAAAGCTGGATGCCCTCACTTTCTGCTCTGGTTTGGATTAATGCATCACGCAGCACTCGCACACTCACACACACAGACATGTGCATGCACACACACACATCTAAAAACCAGCAGTCCTGCACCTCACTTTAGGATTGCCGCATATACCAATAAAATAAAAAGAAATCACCTGTTTCATATCCTCCATCATTTGCCAAGTCACCAAATATGAACCTGCAACAGCTGGACACTTCACAGAGGTAACCAACAGGGGGCAGTCTTTTGCTCCTCTACCTATTACCTCGGCTACACACACACTCACACACACACTCACACACACACACACACGCACAGACACGTCCTGGTAGACGGGAAGGCGGGCGACTGCCAGGCCTCTGTATGTTCTCAGTATATACCATGTAAAGGTTAACACACACACACACACACACACACACACACACACACACACACACACACACACACACACACACACACACACACACACAGTGCTGCTGTGCTGGGAGTGTTAGAGGCTGTAAATCCAGCAGAGACAGGCCACCTTCATTCTCATACTCCCACCAGCTAAAAAATACTACATTTCTAAGAGCAGAGCTGAAGACGGAGTTCTTCTTGGTGGTGAAATGTCAGATGGAGTTAAAGAGAAAGAGCATCAGAAGCTGCTCGGATTGATTTCAGCTCAGATTCACAGTAAAATACGAGTTGATCCTACTAAAAATAATCTTTCAAACCGACTGCCTTTAAAAAAGACAGTAAAAATAACTATTAGTCTTAATTTAAGTTTATTTTATATATATCCTGACGTTAAGTTTACTCAAAATTTAGACATATTTGCCTAATTTTGAAAAGTGGTTGCAACAAGTTTAACTAAATCAGTCCTCCTAAGTTCAAACAAATTTAATTAATAATAATAATAAAACTTTATTTCTAGAATATAGTGAAACATATGGATATACATACACCTACATATATGCATAAAGACAAACATATATGTAAGCATACTTAAATAGACACATATCTGTTCATGCACACACACACACACACACACACACACACACACACACACACACACAAAATAACAAGCAAAGTTAACTGCTGCTGGTTACAAAGTAACATTTATATATTCTTAGCTGTATTTACTTAATTTTGTGACTTTGTTGCAAGTTTAAAATGACAAGTGAAATTACCTTGTTCTTCTTTCAGTGTTTAACACGTTTTACTTTGTTGCTCTGAGCTGAAACTCTTTTTTAACATTGGAGCTTGAAAAGCTCCTGATGTAAAGTGAGAAAAGAGAGAATTGTTTTAATGTTCTTAAATATGTAAAATTACTTTAGCACACTTTTTTCTGCTGTTAGTAGTTGTTTTTGTCATTTTTATGATTAGTGGATTTATACATTTGAGAATTTGGGAGTGTAGTAGGAAATGTTTTTATAATATTACAGATTCATCTCTGTAAAATCTGACAAGTTGATCTTCCTTAAAATAATCTTGGAAACTTATTGCCTGGATAAAGTTAAGTAAATACAGCTATTAATCTTAATTTATGTTTTATATCTAAATGTTAAGTTCACTGAACTTAATTTTGTGAAGTTGTTGCAACTTAAAAATAACATCTGAAATTACCTCGCTCTTTTTTCAGTGTCAGCAACTTCAGTAAATCAAGTTAATCTGACTTAATTTGAAGATTTCGCCAATGATGAAGGAGATCTGTGAGTTCGGTTTTGTTAAAATGTTTTAGAAAATACAAATATGGTTGACTAGTTTGGGACCAGCAGAATACAAATATAAAGCTTATTAAACTTGACTGATAGAAGTTTCTTAAACTTATAATGACTGATGAAATTAAACTTGTCATTTTTAAGCTGCTTCACAAAATTAAGTCAATTTAACTAAAATCTAAGTAAAGTTAACATTTAGATGTAAACATAAATTAAGTTGGTCATATTTACTGACATTTTTAAAGGCAATGGGTGTCCTAGATGTCTTTAAGTAAAATCAAGGTGTCAGATTTTACAGTGTAAGTCACTTTTTATTACACTGAAAAGTTTGAAATGATTCACAATGAACGTGGGAAATAAACAAATAATGAATCTGATAAATGTGTTTAAAAAGCCAACACAATGAAATGTTGTATTATTTGAAGAATTTTCTGTGCGTCGATGTCATTGTTAATTTCCAGCAGATTTCCCATTCCTCCCTGACTGTCACAATATTTCACGAGTCAGACATTTTGACAGCAGCAGTTTCCACGCAGTCTGCGTCTGCTGATTGGAAATATTGTGACAAGAATTGTTCACGGTGACAACTGATTTTACCGCGTGGAAACGGACGCTGCTGTCTGAGACTCCTGTTCCAGTCTCAAACTCTTTTCTTTTTTCCTCTTTTGTGCCTGATATCTTTTACAAGCCGCTTTTCTGTCATCACACGCGCACAACAAGAGCTGAAGCTGCCGGACTTCTTCCACACAACCATCAGCGATAATGAGGTTATCAGTGAGCGGAGAATAAAACGTCACCTCGGAGTGGAAGCGAACTGATGTTTGAGACGCAGATCGTGGTTAAAAGCTCTCACATGTCAGTGCCATCAGCTCTGAAACAATACGCAGCTTCTGATCTACCTGGCTGCTACACACACAGCAACTCTTTACTGACGTCAGATCAGCCGGATAAACACTGCTCTGCTGACAACTGACACACACATAAACACACACCTGCAGTAAGGGGCCACAGATTATCAGCCTGGCCGATTATTGGAGACAATATTTGGCGATTTGCCGATAACCTGTGTCAGAGCGTTATTTTAACAATCGCAGATAAAACTGATGAATTAGGGAGTAAAACCTCAGGGAGCTATTTTCATTTATTCATTTTTTATTTACATTTTCACTTGACTTTATCAAAAAAAGTTGCAGGGAACTTTCTGTATACGATGCTGAAAGTTTTGATTTTGATTTTGTTAAAGGCGTTTACACAAAGTTTTGTGTCAGAGTTTTGTTTTATTCCAAATTTTAAATATTGACACAAAGTTTTTCATTTTTGCTGTAAATGCATATCGGTTCCAAATATTGTTTATCGGTCTCGTAAACTACTAATAATCAGTGTCGGCCCTGAAAAACTAAATCGGTCGACCTCGTCTGAACACAAACAACAACATAAAGAGATGCCAGTTTTGGACTTTTGCTGCTAAGGGACTGTTCCTAATTTATCAGAGTAGGAGAGCAGATGGTGCACCCTCCCTGGGGGGAAATGCATGACGCCCTCTTACAGAAAATAACCATATTTCACAGTTTCTGGCTGTGATAAATGCTGTGATTAGGGATATTTTTTACAGAAAACAACCTTTCACACACAAGTTTGGGGGTTCTGAAGGTATTTAAAATAAATACAAAACACAACCATTTAAAGTCAAACTGCCAAATCAAAAACATAATGCCTTCCCCAGTGCTTCACTTCTACGCCCCCTCTCCTCTCACTCATAACCGACAGTCCCTAAACTAACCAGCCAATCCACTTCTACAGCATGGTCACTACATCTTAATAACGCACTGGTAATAATATATATGAAGTAATTAGAGATAAAACAATTAGTTAGTTGCCTGAAAATGTTTAGTCAATAATTGATTATTTGTTGAAGTAAACTGTCAAGCAGGAAAAACAAAAACAAACAAACAAAACTCAACTTTTTTTTCATGAACGTGAATATTGCAGCTTTTCTGTGTCACTAAATTCTAATATCTTTTGATTTTGGGCTAAAATTCAAACAAGATAAGCAACTCAAAGGCATCATTTGGGGGAAACCGTGATGGGTTTTCCTCACATTTGATGGACCAAATGATTAAATCAATTATTTAAAAAAAAAAAACAGGCAGATTAATCAATAATAAAAGTTTTGTTTTTGCAGCCATAACAATACATAAAAATCAAAACTCCAGCAGGAATAAAAATCAGATGAAAACACTCAACGCATCTTTTTTAAGATCATATTTTGTCCTGTAAAAGATAGATAAACAAAAAAGACAAAGAAGATTTATATTTTTATATGTACCCATAAATATCAGTATCAGTCTGCAGAGACCTGAGATGCACGAAGACACACACACACACACACACACACACACACACACACACACACACTTGGACTAACACACTGGCGTCACAGACCCAAAAGCAGAAACCCTCCATCAGCAAACAGTCTGGATTGTTATTGACTATGTGGAGCATACGCTATGTCTCGTTTTTTGCCTTTTTTTCTTTTTTTTTGTGAGACTCATACGGTAATAACATTTGATGGTATTGATCCAGCTGTGCAGAGCGCCATGCGTACCTCAGGGAAAGCTAGGAGGTTGTACAGTTATCTCCCGGGGTGTAATTCTCAACTATACAACCTACTACCTCAACCTGGGAGCAAGCAGACCTGGACACCAGGGCTTCATGGCTCGGGGGGGGTCAGGGATTTAAAAAAAAAAAAAAGGCGGACATTTGAAAACAAGGCTGAAAATTAAAGTTGATGCCTTTAATTCCTGACGCAATAGTGATTATAACATATTAGGAGCTGCTGTAGTGCTCCAACTTTGCATCTTAGATCTGCATACACAAAGCAGATAAACACCAAATCTTCTCCTTACATCACTGACCCCAAAACACACAAACGACTCCCCACCCCACGAAGGCTGATCAGATTTTCTCCCTTAAAGAGAAGCCTCGCAGTTGCTCATTTTTAAACTTTTAACATCTGGGAGGTAATGGCCATTTGTGAGAAAACAAGCGTCGCCACTATGCATTCTCTAATTGGGCCGATGTCTCCTTCATTAACACTAGAAAGGCCACGCTTCGGCTAATTGACTGCTGACTGAAATAGCTCTGTCTCCTCGAGAGTTTGCCACAAACTAACATTGGAAATGTGCACGTGGAAATGCGGGAGCTATAATTATATTTTCCTTCCTAATTGACTCGTCGCCGGCCTTTTCTTAACCCCTCAAAGTCTCTTTTTGGAGAAGACAAAGTGTGAAAAAAGTGTCAAAGAATCTGCACAACCTCGACACGACTCTGGGACACAAACACTGATATCTGAGATTTTTCAGAAGGTTGAAAACATGTTTTGGATTTGAATGAGAACCTAAAACTTTAAGATGAAATCTGATCCCGGGACAGACGGAGCATTCGTAGCGATGACTACTTCCTTGATCAGAGCGAAGCAGTGCTGCTGGTATGTGTGACAGGGAAATGGTTAATAAAGTTGGTGAGAGCTGGCGAGCGGCCCCGGCTGTATTTTCTGCTGATGCTGCTCGGGTCGTTGGAGCTGCACAGACGCAGACCTGTAGATACAAGCTTGTGGTGTCAGTTAACACAAGTTCGGATCTACGGGTTCGGGTTCTGTGAGCAGATGACTTCACACGTCCATCAGCGCGACGGGACGGAGGAAACGAGCAAAGCTTTTTCATACTTACAGCACCAGTTCAAGTTTGGCTCTGTCGTTTTAAAGCCTAACACACAAATGTTAACACCACTTATGCTGAAAATTAGATGCAGTTATTTTGCCTAATATTCAACAAAAATGATGAAGTCTCCTAATATCTAAAAAAAATCCCCCATTAGTGTTTTTTTCGAATATAACAAAGCAAAAGTGTTCAAATTAAAATAAAACACAACTGTCAGAAAGGTTATTTCCCACAATTACAAAATATTATTCACCACATAACAGACATTTTTTGGGTGATCATACTTCACTCAACGTCTTCACACGGTTTCTCCATATCCCACAATGCACTGCATTATTTCCAAGCCAACACACACTGAACTTCCTACCTCTCCTTTATTATTTGCTCACAGGTTGTTATTATTGTGCCAACACTTGTTTATCACGGCGCTCCCTCGCCGCCAGAGCGTCGTTTCACTGAGTGATAGGTGGAAAAATTCAAGTGGTGTTTTAAGAGGCGTGTGGCCGAGCTCAACGAGACAGAAGTAATGTAAACTCCTGAAAATAAATTGCAGGAAAATTGCTCTCATAAAAGGCTGTGTAGGAGTTTTGCTTCATTAACGCCGGTGGATATTTGACGGGACTTTGTGATGACACAGTCGCCTGACTGTACAGTAAACACTGTGAGTGATATCTGAAAATATGATCCTACGTGACTCCTTTGATTAGATTTTTTTTATGTTGTGTTTCAATTCAATTAGAAATAAAACCTAAAGTTACATAAAAGGTTGACAAGGTGAAGACTAAAAGTACACTGTAAAATCTGACAAGTTGATTTTACTTTTAAAAAACAGTCTAGGAAACAAATCGCCTTGAAAAAATGTAAGTAAATCCAAGTACTAGTCTTAATTTCTGTTTATTTTTATCTCATTTTTAAGTTTACTAAAAATGCAGTGACGTTTATTTGATTTTGAGAGGTTGTTGCATTTAAAAAGTTTAATTAAATCAATCTTTCCAAGTTTTAGCAACTTTAGTAAACCAAGTTTACTATATCTGCATTCTGCTGGTCACAAACTAGTCAATCATTTTTGTATTTTCTTAAAAATGTTAACGAAACAGAACTCGTAGATCTCCTAACGTCATCATTGGCTAAATCTTCTTTGTCAGGATCAGGTTAAGTCAGACTAACTTGATTTACTGAAGTTGCTGACACTTAAAAAAGAACAAGGTAATTTCACTTGTCATTTTTAGGTTGAAACAACTTCACAAAATTAAGTTAAGTAAACTTAACTCTTATATATAAAACAACTATCAATATTTATAGTCATATTTACTGTATTTTTCAAGGCCATTGGTTTCCAGGATTATTTTAAGGAAGATTAACTTGTCAGATTTTACAGTGATGAATCTGTAATATTGTAAAAACATTTCTTAACAGAACTACACTCCCAGATTCTCAAATACATGAACCCATTAATTGTTATAATTAAAAAACAACTAATAACAGCAGAAAAAATAAACAAATGGGCGACAAACCGCCTTCTGTTCTCTTGGACTTTTTTGTGTGATGAAGTAAT
The DNA here is from genome assembly GCF_026936395.1 of Plectropomus leopardus. NCBI lineage: Eukaryota > Metazoa > Chordata > Actinopteri > Perciformes > Serranidae > Plectropomus > Plectropomus leopardus. The sequence continues at coordinate 3,168,095 of NC_142181.1, read as the reverse complement.
TTTACATATTTGAGAACTTTAAAACAATTCTCTCTTCACTCGCTTCACATCACAAGCTTTTCAAGCTTTGCTCAAATGTTAAAACAGAGTTTCAGCACATTCCTGTCTAACGTGAATAGAGTCGTCGCTCTGCACCTCAGAGCGACAAAGTAAAACTTGTAAAACTCAGAGATGAGAAAAGAAAGAGTGAGTCGTCCAATTTCAACTTTCAGACTCCATCTGAAGTTCTCTTTCTCCCTCTCGTCCCCCCGCCTGAATTTAAATGAGACGTCTGACTTTGAAGCTGTTGCCAAGTTGCTTAAAGTATGTCAGTGGGTCTTTGCCAGCGAGGCTGAAAGACACCTTGAGATTGGCCCGAACAAAGAGGTCAGCGGGGTCCGCGAGCACCCTGCCAGCCAACGCTGCCACCACCTCTGCACCGATGTGTGTGTGTCCGTGTGTGTGTGTGAGGAAGACTCCCCGATGAGACCAGCTAAAGAGGGCCGCCACCTGCATTGTTCGGCACTTGAACAACACCGGCGGCCAAACCCAGCGGCGCTACCCGCCCAAATCTACCCAGCAACAGAGGTGATGTGTGTGTATGTGCAGAGGTAGCGAGGAGGGCGGGAGGGGGGGTCAACAGAGGTGAAGAAGTGAGAGGTGAGGAAGTGGTGTGTCGTTAGCACTTCATAATATCACACAGTGTAAACAGATAGCCCCGGCTAGCCCCCAACAGGTAGCGTTCAGTTTCGGGGCCCTTTCACCACAGCTAATGTTCGGTAAACATCGCAGCAAAAACCATGTGACAAACACAGCAAACATGACACAAGCAAAGTGGAAAAAGCTCATTGGTAGCACGATGACTTACCGCCTTTATGTTAAGTTTCCAAATGTGCTCTACTCTGCAGGGCCTACGGTGCTTGGCAGAAGGTATAGGCAGTCATGTCCACTGTGGCCCATCAGAAAAAACCCAACAAAAAAAAAAACCCCAGCTCAAACATGCAACTACAGTAACAAAACCAGCCCGAAAGGGAGCTCGGGGAGAGGGTGGGAAAGAGAGAGACAAAAGAAAAAAGCAAAAGGGAAGAGGGCTGGTGTGGGGATAGAGACGGAGGGGGAAAAAGTAAACGATAACAGCAAAACAAACTAGTTTCTTTTTGGTGTTTTTATAATTTCGCTTCACCGCACGCTAGTAATAATAACTATAAATAAGCGAGAGGTAATCTCTCAGCCTGTAAAAGCTGCTTCCCCTGCACTACGAGCAAATGACAAGCAACATCTGTTTGTAAGACAGCCAAAATCCCAGCCTTAAAAAAAAAAAAAAAATCGGAAAAAATTGGCTTGATTTTTCTCTCTTTTCTCAGTCTTGCAAACTGCAAACTCTCCTTGTCTGTTTGACTCGCTCACTCGCTCAGCTGAATAAGGCAAACAAAAAAGGGAAAGGGGAGTGTGGAAATTCGGCGAAGGGAAAATGCAGCCATGAAGCCATCCTCCTGTCACCCCTGAACCTCTCCCCTTCCCTTCTTCTCCTATCCCTTTTTTTCCCCTCCTCCTCCTCCTCCTCCCTGCACACTCCTTCTTCCTCTTCTTCCTCGTCTTACCCCCCCCACCACCACCAACACCTCCCAAAACGCAAGAGACAGTCCAGGTATAGCTACTACTCACTCAGTCCTTCTCTTCCCAAAACGCCCCACTACTCCGACACATAAACACTTGGACACACACACTTGTATCCTCGTCTCCCAGAGCGTCCCACACAGCCAGAAGCAGACTGACTGGCTCGCACGTACACACTCATGAACAAAAGTGCATATACAGAAATACACACACACACATGCACACATTTCTTGGAAAGCTTCCATGCACCAAAAACAAATACCAATCTTTAGTTAGCCTCAGCTGCGAATAGAAAAGAAGGAGTCATTTCGGGACTTGGCTCTGGTTTACTGAGGCACAGATACAGACCATTTCTCCATATGCCTGCCTTTCACAGCTCGGGAGCAGCTCCAGATTTGACTGTATCATAATACTGCGAAAAACCTCCTCTGTCACTGATATTTTCTAAGAACTTCCCCGCTCCAGTAACAGGACCGTGAGAGTGGCCGACATTCGGGCAAAACCAGAACGGCTGGACTTGTTTGTCGTGTTTTTTTAGTCGCAGAATTAATAGGTAGGGTCAGTTCTCCAAACGCTGGTGACAGCACATGAGCTCTGTTCCATTATAGGACATAAGTGGGTGCCAAGTGAATCAATACAGCACTCAGAGACACAGAGACAGCTTCAATTTAAGCTGCAGGAGCAAAGATACACATACTCCAGTGAGGTGCTGCAAGTTTACCCTGTTTGCCCAAATTAAATTCGAGTGGAGGGGAGAGATATTTCGCAGAATTAAAACTTGAAAGTACAACACGAGCCGTCTCCTTCCACGGAAAGCTGGACTCACCAAAATAAGCTCTTTCCCTCCCTCATCTCTTTGGTATTCTTTGGTTGGAGGCGTCACCGACTGGCTGGTTTGGTAAACAGGGGCATGCTGCATGCTGACATCACATTACAGGAATTCTGTCTATTCGAGTGTAAGGAATAGATCGCCCGAAATAAAATGGATCTACTCATCTGGGTAATTATGGATTCAGCTGCAGCCATGGGCTGAGACCCGAAGACCCGCCTGCATTCGTAACCAAATTTTAACTAAACTAAACCTTTTTTTTCCGAGGCAAAACTGACTGTATCATATTCGGCTTCATATTTCAGCACAACTGCCTCAAGCTCTAACTGAACATGAACTTTTTAAAACCTTTTTTTTTCCAAAAGCTAAACTTCTTATTAGTAAGGCCTATTACAAAACTTCCTCTACTGTCGGATCCGTAATTTTTCCACAGATCCTTATTACAAAACTGGAGTGTAATACTGGAATTACTGAAGCTCAGTTTTCCTAAAAGAAATAAATACTGTACAGTCTTTGGGGAAAAAGACTCAACAACAACTCCTAACAGCAGAGCTGTAATCGCCTATTTCAGGCTGTTCTTACAAACTGTTCGTATGTTTTCTAACCAAAAGTAACGAACCCAAATTCATACGTATCCCACGTATTTGAAAGGCTGTGATCATCATCAAGATTTTAACCATATCGATACCGTTACCAAGAATACAACAAGCTCATTTTACCTCCTGTGGATTACTGTGTTCTTTCTGTTTTTGTCCTCTGTGTATAAGTGTCTGTACCTGGTTTATATCTTTATACTTCTATATTGTTTAAGTGTTTTCTAGTGTCTGCATCTGGTTCATGTCATGTTTATCATTACAACTTCTATATTTTTTTATATTTCTATATTTGTTATTCTTTATTTTAAAGGCACAGACAATAATGTAGCACATCTCATCCCTTTGTATTCTGTGCAATGATAATAAAAGCTTCTTATTCTTATTGGTATTGATACTCTTATCGATATTTCTCGATACTAAAATAAAGACATGATAGGAGAGCTTCGGGAAAAAAAAATCTTGTTATTTTGTTTTTGCCTGAAACTGGTCTTCGTAATGATTTGTACAATTTCTCATGTGACACTGGGTATTTAAATCTTTGAAAATTATTTAGACAAACTTACAGGAGCTGCAGGTTTCTCCTCTGTCCTGTATAACTTATCTTTTTTTTTTTTTTGACTGACCCGACTTTCACAAACTGCAAGATTTCTCTACGATATAACTTATCATGCGAATCTTCACAGTTTTCTTCAAGTAAAAAAAAACAAAACAAATTAGAAGAACATCACTATAGTTCTTGTTAATTAATGTTGATTGTTATTAGGGCAGCTTAAACTTTATTTTCAGCATACCTATCAGCAGCTTTCTAGCAAACCTAAACCAACTTCACTCCACTGAAGTGAAGGGCTGTCTTTCAGGATAAACTTGGCAGCAGCTCTGTGACGTTCTGCTTTTTTTCCTCTCATCTCCCCTCGTTTCGTGACGGTAAACGGGCGGGACTTGGGTTTGACTTCCATCTACTGAGAACGGAGCAGAGGCTGCTGTTTTACTGACATCGTCCATGGCAGAGGGCAGCAACCTACAATCAAAAGAGCCATTCTTGCCCAAAAATAATTTAAAATACCTGTCTGGGGCCACAAAACATATTTGAGCCATGTAGTTAACGTAACACGGCCTACTGAGTCTAAATCAGTCCATCAACATTACATGTTTAAATTAGTATTTGTTAATATGTTTTACACAATGTGGCTACTCTACAGTGGGCTATTCATGATTATTTGGTACTTTAACTTTCTAGAGTTGGCAGTTAAAGAAAACAAATCTTGTCACACACTGTTAAATTCTCGATTTTCCTCCAAAACTTTTGGATTTCTAGTAAATAACTAGCCTTGCAAGGGAAACTCAAGACACGCCACCGTCAGTGAGCATTGGCAAAATTTAGAAGAAAAATGGCCAGGCCATAAACATATGACAGAAATTTGAGTTAAGTTTAATCTTCAATTTTCAGTTTTCTTTTTCAGTTTAATTCAGTGAGTTTTCTGAAAGTGGAAAGTGTAAGCATTTACTAAAATTGGAGAAAAAATAATAATTTTCATGAATCCATGACAACAACTGTGACAAAGCTATTAGCTACAGCCTTATCAGTGTTAATGAGTACTGCCTGCATCTTTAGTTTTGCCAGGCTGCACTGCTTTATATTTATGAAATGCTGAACTTGCAACTAAACTTTGGCACACATTTCATTTAACTGCACCGTTGTGACTTTTACAAAAGTGAGGCCGCACTCTCGACCACTCGGTGGTGTCCGACCTTCGCCTAACGACTACTACCATGAGCCGAACAGCCAGAAGCAGCATAACAATAAACATCATACGTCAGATACGTTAGAATGAATTAACGTTACACAGTTTATGTCATAAATACCGACAGCAGCACCGTTTGTAATGGAGATTGTCGGTACTTAAGCACCGACCCAATCGTGTACCAGTTCAAATTAATACCAGTTCTCGATACTCATCCCTGGTGATGGAACGAGGCAACAATCCACGGGTGTCTTGTGAGGAGGAATTTGGGGCGGCGGATGGGTCATAAAAATCCGGACTTTGCCCAAGAGACGCATGTTTGGAGCCGTCCTTGGAGAACCAATGTGCTCAGGTTTCAAACGGTTAATATCAGATTACAGAAAAAAGTGAAATCTCCCACATCATTGTGGGAGGCACAAACTTGATTATCTGCAATTCTCCAAGGATTTTCCTTTTTTATTTTCACTGGTAATTAAGTGTTGGGGAAAAGGATTGAAGTCTTCAAAAACGTAACTGTTGATGGATCTTCCATCATCTTTGTCTAATAAATAAAGTAAGTTATGAGAAGGCAACTAAAACCACTCAGGTAAGGTTTGGGAAAGCTTGTAGCGATTAGTAATTCACAAAATCACAAAACAAAAGTGATAACAAGCATGAGACACAAAGCAACCTGGGACACCGCGATTATTAACACTCAACTTCTGTAAACAACATGGTCGCCATTACTGTTGCCAACAAACAACTACAATATGTGTGGTATTAATGTTAAAAACTGCATTAAAATTCCATTTATAAGGGGAATATTTTATGTGCAGTTTGCCTAAATCAACACAGCAAATCTGCTGGCAAATCTGCTGTTACACATTCTCACAAAATAAGGTCAGAATATTCTAAACTCAGTGTTAACGTACTAGTTTGTATCAAAAGGTTTCCAAGTTTCGTCCGAAAGTGAAACCTAAGGAAGCTCAATGTAAGGAAGAAAGGTGCAATGTGATCAAAATTTCCAGAAATAAGTCGGCCACGTCGAGGTGACACACTGTATTTTACTGTATTTCAAGGACAAAAAATGCTGAAGCAGGTCAAAAGCTCTAGAAATAATCTAGTAAGTGAAGGTTGAGCTGGTGATTCATTATCCAAAAGGTCAAAAATGAATCTCCATGCACGAACAATCTAAGCACAAAGAAGTACCAATTTCCATAATGTACAAAAAAGCTGCCCTTTTCTCAAGGTTTAGTTTGATTTGCAATTTTCAAACTCAGAAATAGAAGCTTTAAGAAGCTCAAAAATGAACCATGAATCTTCTACCAGACGAATATAGTTGGCCCAGAGCTTGTAAATGATTACAAATCTAAGCAGCAATATTCTCTATAAACATATATAAACAGATATCTGCATATGGATGCAGAACCTGTGGGCGGCAAATATTTTGGTATTGGAAACATTCGAGTTTCCGTCTGTAGTTTGAGTAGTTTTGACTAATTATATTTGAGTGAGCTTTGGTTGCATAAAGGTTAACACTTTGTTTGGAGAGCAAAAGGATTGAAGCAATTTAACTTTTAATTGGCGTTTCTAATCTTTTTTCATCTTTCTTTTATAGCAATTAGCCAAAACATCCATTCTGTATGACCAGCGCACAGAGGAGGACTTGACTTCCACATGATCAACTTCTGAAGAGTCATGAGGGAGCCTGTTCTTACCGACAACCACAAAGCCATAGCATCATGCGACCTAGAAAAGCCCAAAAAGTGCTTCTATTGCAGTTTTGTGAAATGTTTTTTTTAATCATCGCCTGGAGTACCACCTCTTGCGAGCGTAAAAACTCTAACAAAACTGACATGTTTCTATATTTCCAATTTCATTTTGCGCAATTTGAGGGCTAATGGAAACCCTCCTACTGTCACATGATGGCCAGTGGGTTCTGAGTTTTGCATCCGACTTTTGCAATCATCTGTCAACCTGGGGTATGCTTAACAAACAGTCTGGAGTATTTCACTTTTTTCTTCCTGTTTGGAAACAGAAGAGCCAATGAGGAGGATGCTACATGAAGCTGTGTGAGCTAACACGCTATGAGCTGTTGGTGAACGTACAAACTCATGTGGTGTGTCCCCTGAAGCTGAGCAGTCTGAATACTGTATAAACTTTTCTCTACAGAGTTTGCAAACTGTTATAAATTGTTGCAATGTTATAAACTGCACCACACTCTCAGACTGCAGAGCATACTCTGGGCAAAGACGGAGCAGCAGAACACCAGGCGCAGTAAAAATGACACATGCTCATCAGTTGTGTCGGGACTAAAAGTTAACTTTCGCTCGCCTCTGCAGCAGCTGCTGCTTTCATCCATCGATCTGATCAGATCAAATCAGCTCTGACCGGATTGATCAATTATCCACCCTATGACTCAAACTCCTGCTGGTGTAAATACAGTAAAACTTCAAATAAAAGCCCAGTACCAATTAAACACCCAGTCCCTTCTACTGGCCAGGTGTGGCTTCACATTTTGAAAAATAAAGGCCTGTCTCAATTAGAGGCCGGTCTGGTTACCTCGCAGTTCATTTTTATAATAGTTCTTTGGACGTGTAAAAAACCTGGTTGTTCATTGTGTCTATACGAACATTCTGCTTACGTCTTTAGCTTAGTAAAATGCTTTACATTTCAATCATTCAGATAATTTTACTGAAACCATGAGCACCAAAGAAGACAGGAATACTGGCATTGTAAACAAGAGAAATGCAGAAAATTAGATGTAGAGGACTATTTTTTTTAAAAAGCCAGGAAAAAAAGTCCAGTGAACTATATTCATAATGATTACGTAATAATAATAATTATTATTATAATTTTTAAGCTTGTCTTTGCAGGTCATTTCTTTCTTCTTTTTTTTTTTAACACTCGTTTTTGTTTTATTCTGTATTTGTTTGTTTGGATTCTTTTGGGCAAACTTTCAATTTTCTTGTGCTTTTCACAGATTTCTTATGCACCTCTGGGTCATTTCTTCGTTTACTACTCATTACCTTCTTCCCATGTTTTTGAAAAAAATAAAGCTGATTTGCCGAGGTCTCAAAAGGTTAAATATATTGATTATGTTTCCATCTTTGCTGAGCAGGTTTTCTGGGAAAGGAATTAAAAGCTTGTCCCGTACAGACACCTGTGACAAATATAAGCCCGTTGAGTTCAATGATTCAAGCAAATTGAAGCCCGGGCTGTTCACAGAAGTTTTACGTCTTAATTGTACAAAACCAGGCAAACATCCGATTGAGTTATCCCTCTTATTGAGTGGAAGGCAAAACCCTATTTGACCTGCATTTCCTCTTTTCTTATGATCTCTAACAACAGTAGTTCTGATCATAATAAGAATCATAATAACCATAATAACTTTATGTAGCACATTTCAAAACAGGATTTCAAAGTGCAACGCAGATTAGACCATCCTTCATTGGCCTTGACACACTGACTCCAGTACGACCTCAAGCACACAGATAACTAGTATGCAGTTTTCTTCAGGGAATAAAAAAACAAATAAATGCCTTAAACTCAGAGAAGATCCACAATAATCTTGCTGTAATGAAATTTTACTGTGTCGAGCCTTTAGCTGGAGTCGGGGGTTCAAAAGATGTGTTTGCTGCAGTCCTTGTAATCCTTTCAAATTGCTTCTCATACAGAAATGAAAGTTGCACGGTGCCATTTCATAGATGATGGATTATGGGTTCTGCCTGAAATGTACATGATGCACCCAGTCCTGAGTTTTACTATCTTGGACTGTGAGCATGGCTGGATGGTCTGACTGCAGCAGCTCTCTGCAGGCAGTTTGAAATCTTATAGAATTATTAGTCGGAGCGTTTTCCTCCTACTTTAAGACTTCAGGATTAGTCCTTATCCAACTTTTAATTTAAACAGCTCTTTATAAACTAAACTCCATGCAAATGAGGGCTCTATAAGTGGGCTGTTTTACATTTTTGTTGAAGTTTACTGGCACTTTCTTTCATGCAGTGCGAGCGGCTTGTCTTTAGTGTCTTCAGGCGTAGAATATCACCCTTTTCCAAAATTCGGTGTCTGCACCCTTTCCATCTTCTCTCCTCTCTTCTCTCTCTTCTCCCTCCGTCTGATATTCTGCTCACGCACAACTGCGGCAGCCCTCCTCCAATCGCTGGCATTAATCCACACCTCAGACCCCCCAGACACACTGTCTGCTCTCCCACAATGCACCTCAGCTCCAAAACTTTCCCAGACACATTTGGCCTTCTCTCTATCGCTTACCTCTCCCTCCCTCTCGAGCCCCTTTTCTTTCACTCCGTCTCCCCATGGCTCTTCATCGTCCAGTTTCATTTGCTCTGCCTCTTTCTTTCTCAAACTCTCTAAATTTCCCCTTTCTTTCTCTCTATTCATCCACGGCCCGTCTGACAAAAGTATCTCCTAATCTTCCCCAGAGTCCATTTGACATAAAATGGCGGCACCGCAACCGACCAATACCGCTCGTCTAACGCTGGAGAGCAGAGCTACACTCCGCCTCAGTTTTTTTTTTTTTTTTTTTGAAGTTTTGCATTTGAGATTCTCAAACATTTTCATGTCGCGGACCCCCAAGTAGACGGTCCCAGATCCCATTTATCAGGATTTGTGCAAACCCGGGGCAAAACCCCAAAGTCTCTAATTGTGATAATTAGAACTTAGCAACGCACGTCTGCATCTGGATCTTGTTTGGTTGTTCTCTTATTCCCCCTAAATCAGTTTTTTTCCCCTAATTTTTATCATGTTTAGTCATTTTGCACCGACTTTCAATAAAAATGCCACCATACAGGAAGCAAAGGGATCAATCTCTCCACCGCAGACGCCTCAATAAACTAGAATATGATGCAGCAACAAAAGCTCTGCAGGTTATTCTGCAGGATTTACAGCCAATGAGAAACTCTGTTTGGAAGCAGACGAGGCAGGTTAGCGTACTGTTGCTTCCTCAAAAAAAAAAAAAAAATTCAATTCCCAACCTTTTGCAATGTCCCAGTTTGAATACAAAAAACAGCCAATGACTCCTGGTGGTGAAGAGAGCACCTGAGTACAAGTATAAAAGACTGAAAATCTAAAACCAGAACTGCTGTTAGGATTCAACTACCATCACAAAAGCACGCAAATATTTACCAAACGAGGATCACAGTCATAAAAGCACCTGCTGAGGACCACAGCAGAGTGAATTTATCAATTGTTTTGCTAATCTTCGTTGGGATGCCCAGGCTCCTTAACATTCTTGTACTGCACAGTCACTAATTTATTGCACGGTCACTAATTTATTCTCTGGCAATCGACCCCTCGGAGAGAGCGGCGCCCTCTGCAAAGGCCACTAATCAGCATCTGTTGGCTTGGACGGGTAGTCTCCCCTCTGACAGTGCTTTCCTCATAAGGGTTTTAACATTTATCAGTGATCTCGTTTGGCTCCGGTCTTGGGAATGTTTCTGTTGTGCTGGGAAAAGACAAAGCTAAGAGGATTGAATCTGGAGCTGCAGGCAGACACGATTGGAAGCGCAGATAGAAATTGGAACGAGTTAGTCCCTCTGGTAGATAAAGATTCATCCAAGAGCGAGCTAATAAGGAACGAGTTTTAAATCATTTTGACTTGATTACCAGCGAACTTCCACCTAACTGTCACCCTAATAAACTATATTCACTTCCCTAGAAGTTGACCGAAGAGTTGAATGCCATTACCTTTTACAGCCTGCATATCTTCAAAAACTAGTCTCAGCAAGGTGGGGAAAAATTTCAGTATCCCTAAAAATTTGTATTGGATAATAATGCACTCAGTCTTTGCTGTGCAGCAATGCTTTTTGCCAATGCAAACAGCAAAAGAGTGAGTGCATGAAAATGAAAAAACAACCTAATCACCAGAAAATCTTTCTCTAAGTTACTAGGTTTCTTCAAACCACAGATTTGTTACATTTGGCCGTTATTATGTGGCGTATATGTTGAAAATGTACATTTCAACAACGCTGTGGTTAATGTGTGATAAATTAAAACCACTTTTATGGTTATGGTTGGGAAAAGATCTTGTTTTGGCACAGGACTAGGGTTAGGGTTAGGGTCTTTTATTTTAGCGTCATGCCACCTAGTGGCCCATCCCCCACGGGATTATATGACAGCTCTACAAAACAGAGAACAACAATCCACAATACGAATACATCAGTACATGACAAAAAAACTTCCGGTGTGGCTGGCCGAACATAATTACAGCTGAACAAAACTATTAAAAAAGGCAAATAAAAATACCTAAATTCACATTGTAGACCCTCTGGAACAATGCTCCCTTCTTCATGGCCCAAACTTTCTCTAAATAAGTAGCTATCTTAAATGTCTCTTTCTCAAACAGCCAGGTCAGTCACTGCGAGTCGTCAATATTTATCAATTCTACCTCAATCTTTGTATTTCGAAACAAATTCCTCACAAATATTAAAAAAAAAAAAAGATGATACACAACAAAGTAATACTCATTTTCTAATTCTTGAACTGCATACCTACCTGTTTCAATATGAAGTACAGCCACTTTCCCAACCGGATAAAACAGCAACATTTCGCTAAAAACACCCAAATTTTGGGGCTAGAAAGCCATCGGAAACATAGCAATGACTCACTAAAAAACAACAAATTTTTGATGTTTGTTGCTGTTGCTTAGGTGTCCAACCATCCACCACGTCCTCCACCTCCGTCCTCACCTCATATACGTCACTTTAGAAACACTGATATGATACGTATGCAAATGTAACATATTGTTTTCATATTATGTGAATTAGGGAAGAAAAGCACAACATCTACTGACTACCCACGAATTTCTATTTTGTAGAAATCTTCTATTCTTGATGACTCATACGCCCGTCAGGTTGGCAAATGCTCAGAAACAACATTCAAACTGCTACCAGTGCAGAGCTGGGAATACTTTACCGGCAACGACCGCAGGAACGAAAAAACCGTCAAGTACCAAAATCGGCCATCGGATGTCTAATTATCTTTTTACTTTTCTTCATCTGCAGAGTTACTTCATCCAACAAATCTTTGTTCAGGTCATTGGTTCAAGTTTTGGATTATTTAACAAATCAAATCACCAGACAAAAATGGGCAGTTATGCAAAAGTCTGAGTAACATTCAGGAGATTATGGGATTAATCGCGGTTATGGCAAACAATGTGCTATAGTTCGAGTGTGGCCAAGACGCAACAAAAACCTTCAGTTAACCCTTTGAAACCTGGCTCATCATCACGTCTCTTGTGTCGCATTCAGATGCCCTTAACAAGCTTTAACCCTTTGAAACCGGAGCAAATTCATTTGGTTTCATTTGGTTGACTTAAAAGGCAACAAGAAAGTTATCAAATTATCAAATAACTAGGAAAAATATCAAGATCATGAAATCTTTATAGAAAGATCATGAAATATAAATATTATATCGTATCAAGAAATATGATTATGATTATGGAAATTATAGATTTAAATAAGGTTTTTATAAATATTTATTATAAATATTTATATATATATATATATATATATATATATATATATATATATATATTAGTTTGAGTTTAGCACTTTTTTCTGGGAATTTCTTTTTTCTTCCTCTTTTTTGTTAATTTCAGATCATTTTCTAATAACTTTTTACCAATTTCTTGCTGATCTTCCAGTCATGTCTTGCTGAGCTGCCCTCTTGCCACGTTTTTCAAAGAAATAAAGCCAACTTGCTCAGGTGTTAAAGACTCAAGGTTGGTTAGAAGTAGGAAGCACACAGTTGTTAAAGCAAAGATTGTGGTTACAGTCAATAAAAAAGCAAATATTAAGGTCTGTTCAATAACAACCCTTACACCCACGCTCTTCAGATCGCAATAGTAGTTTGCATTACTTCCTGAAGTGGGACTGAACGTTTGCTCTGGACGCAATTTACGATTTGCAGAATCGTCCAATGTGGAATAACTTCAAGGCTGCTTTATTTACAGCAGCTCAAGGTTTTGCACGGCTACTCTTCTTCAGACATCATAAAACACTGAAGGACGTTTGGTTTCTTTTGCTAAAGGAAAAGAAAAAAAAGGGCTTTTGAGGAAAAATGATTTTGCTCCATATTTTAAAAAAAAACAAAAAACGTACTGCTACCAAAATCTGGGCGACCGAACTGGACACTTGAGCTTTTTACCGAACATGCAGATTCCTTATATTATGTAATACAATGAAATCTGCATCAAATCAATCATTCGGGAGGTGGACGATGATTTCATGACATCTGCGTTCACCACAAAGTCATTATTGGCCTCGTATATCAGCAAACAGATTCATCGGTCCAACCCTGCCGCCCAGCCTTTTGTTTGCCTTTCTTGCTGTTCTTTTGTTTCCCTCGTCGTACCAAACGCTCCCTCACTCTCTCCTCTCCTCCTCCCTCCCTCCTTCCTCACAATCCCTCTCGCCTTCCTCCTCGTTCTTCCTCCTCTCTCCATCTCTCTGCCCGCCCCGCCGCCCATCCCCTCCGCCCCCTCCCTCCTCGGTGTTTGTGTCCTCATCTGACCCTGCTTGGCCTGAATCGCTGTCGGTGCCCATTTGGATCGGGCACAGCTGGTGCCGCCGCTGAGAGCCGAGTGCCATTACCACCGCTGTCTACTGTCTGTCCCGTCCGCCCGTCTGTCTCAGAGACACATCTTCATAATGACGTTAGCCCCGTTTCCCCGATTCTTACCGTCTTACTGCACTAACCCCTGAACGTTTTTCTGTGTTGTCTCCCTTTATTATTATTTCCCTGCCGTAATGACCCCAAAGGTCCGCGAGGGATTATTTAAATGTAATCTTATTTGCTCTGCCATTCAGGAAATGTGAAGAAATTATACAAAATAAACCCATAACAAGGTAGGAATAATAAACATGGACCTGTCAGCCATTTCAGAAAAGGACGACAGAGCGTGGATGAGAGGAAGGGGGCATTTGTGCTCCTCTCAGTCCAATCAGATGTCACGGGTCGATAAAGACCAGGAAGTGGGGAGCGTGTGTTTGCAGCTGATTGGACGCTGCTATAGCAATGGCTCACTTTGTGCCAGTTGCCGATAAGCTCAGTGAAAGCAAAGGAGCAAAATCAAAGCGTGCTGTGCAGAGCAGAGAGCCGGAAAAGAAGCTCCGATAACACTTTTTGAAGCGGTGCTCAGAAGGGCACGATAAGAACAATGAGTATATGCTAATTGTTACATTACAATATAGCATATTCAATGAGGCATGTGTAGAGCTAATGACATTTTTGTACATAGATACAGATTGTAGAGCATTAATCTGCGCTCCTAATGGGATTATAATGTTTGAAGAGTGTTTTAATTCTCACAGGAAGTCGTACATTTACTAGGAAAATAAAAGCCGCTGCCACACTCGGCGGTCTTCATTTGGTGCTCGGCCATGCCTGTCAGGGAGCATCGGCAGCTCCAGCCTGTGGGAGGTCTATTTATGGCATGTCGAAAATATGAAAATGATGCATGTAAATTACGGCGCATTAGATTATTATGACGATCAAACGAGCTGTGGGGTTTAAGGAGGTTTGGAGGCGAAAAATGATGATTTTTGCAACGCTGCATTGTGCGTGAGCTCCCGGTCGTTTCAGCGTGTGCATCAAGGCTTTCATAGCATCAGCTGCATATTACATTTTAAATTTGTCCTTTCTCAAGGAAAAAAGAAGATATGTGACAGCAGCACTGAGCTACGACTTGTTACAGTGTGGACAAACTCCACTCATGGATCAGTTTTCTATTTTCTAAGTGCACAAGTTCATAAGCTTATGAAAAAAATCTATATATACATAAAGGACATGTAAGAATATGTGTGTATGTATCTTTCAGGACCTTTGCCTCTCACAGAGGCATAATAACACTTCCTCAGACATGCGGCTCCTGGCTGGCTTGACCAAGGTTCATCACATGGTGGCTCATGACACAGCTCGCAGTATCACAGTTATATTTCTCAGGAGAGTGCAAACGTTTCAGGAGAAAATGGAAAATATTCATCTTTTTTTCCTCACCCATCTATTTTTCCCCATAACTCCGTAACAACCTGAATAATAAAATTATAGCTCTATACATTCATATATTTTTTGATAATTTGATGTTGGATGCTCTTTGTGACATAATTGGTATCAACATGCATGTAAACTCCTGCAACAGCGCTCTGACGAAGGCAGCTGTGCTGAAACACGTCTGCGTTTTTTCCTGCCTTTCTTTTCCTCCCTTCTCGCCTGTGAGTACTTCAAAAAACCACTTCACCACTTCTTGGTAAGCCGGTCCCTTTTGTCTCAGTGTTTTGTTTTTGTTCAAGCATTTAACCCACCACTGAGCATCTTGTTTTACCACAATTAACTCGACACACACTGAGCACCTCAGTTCTTTTTAAAACCTCAGTGTTCACAGGAAATGTAACTTCAGGCAACAAAACTACTTGGCTAAGTTTACAAAAAAATCACGAATAACTTCTTGTTATGTAAATTCATCTAATAAAGTAACTTAACAAGTTTGTTTGGTACTTTGACTACATTGTGTAGTTTTTTTAAAATTTTTTTGTTAAATAACGCTAACTTTAGTTTCACACAGGACACAAACAGCGCCACCAAGGTGAAAGTCCTTTGATGGTTTAACCGGGTACGTCTATGTACTACTAGGTAGGTATTGGTGGTTGTACTGTGAAGAGCTGGCTATAACCTGCGTATACCCTCCACTGCAGCACTGGGTTTTGGATGTTCGTGGCCACTGATCAGGTTTCTGTATTTGACGCCGTGGAGATGAGAACAGGTCGGTGGACCACAAACTGAGTTATGTTTGATATTAAACCCCGAGGGCCCGCTGTAATATTACAAACACTCGTATCTTTAAATAATATAATACATTTATATTATTTTCTACTTTCACTGGGTTCATTTTTATTCTATTCTTTTATCCAACATCAGTCCTAATTAAAAAATATCAAATATTCATGAATTTTTTAGAATTTTAACCTTTAAAATGCCAGAGTTTTGTCATGATGCCACTATATTTTTAAGATTAAATAAAACTTTAATTTTCAATAAACTACATGCTAAGTAGACTTTTTTTAATGATCACAGCCTGGGATATGTCACTGAATTGCAGAAACACAGATTGTGACTGCACAGTAAAAATAACGTCATCAGGTGAAAAATAGTAAAAATTACAAATTCCAAGTGAAAAGCTCAGAATGACAAGCAGGATTAATACAATGCATGTTTTTGTTAATGCTATGATGACTGTAGGATCGTAAATTGCAGTTTGAATGGGTTTCAATGGCACATTTTTTGCACTTAACAGTCTGAATATAGCAATTTTGTTTCCACGGTGTATTTTAGACTTATTGTAGGAGCTAAGCTGGAAATTCCAAGATTTAACAAAAAAAAAAAACACAATCTTGCCAAATGTTTTGCCATATGCACGAACACAGCCAAAGTGATCGAAAAATGAAGACTGAAAAGCGCCAAACAGCCCCTAAGGGTTCATTAACAGGCTGTGTAATAAAATAACATGCATTATAAAATGGCAAATCCAAATTAGTCGAACAATATGTTTTTATTTCTAGCCTGAAGAACCGCAGTCTCTTGCAAAAACTCTTTACATTTAAATATTGCAGTAGTATCTGCGTAGTATCTGGATGGTTAAATAATGGCTGTTTTTTATTGTGTTTTATAAACTGGGATTGGCCGGCAAAACCCAAAAGCCCTGCGGACAAATCTGCCTGTGAGCAGAGTCATGCAGACCAGTTTTTCAGAGGCAGACAGCGGCACATAACCAATCAAGTGCCAGGCAGAATTCTCACCACCGTCCAATCAGGCACGAGGACTAATTTAACTTTGCAATTGCAGCATGGAGTAGTCATGGAGG
Organism: Plectropomus leopardus; assembly: GCF_026936395.1. NCBI lineage: Eukaryota > Metazoa > Chordata > Actinopteri > Perciformes > Serranidae > Plectropomus > Plectropomus leopardus. The sequence goes on along the minus strand of NC_142181.1, from coordinate 3,151,475 downwards.
TATTGAAATTCACAGTGATCCTGAAAACAGCCGAACACAGAGCGTGCTACGGTATGAAATGGATGCTGCAGTGTTTCCCTGCAGGTCACACAGGCCCTGAGATCACCTGCTCTGTCTGTACGCAGCTGGACTTTATTCTCCTCACAGATATCACCAACACGGGATTTATTTTCCAAATAATGATGGAAGTCTCTGTCTGACCATGAAATATCGCACCAGACTTCATCCCACTTTATTCAAATCAAATTATAACTCACGCTTTATTGTCTGAGAACGTTTCTTTCGGTTTAGTTGATTAGGATGTGAATTAATATTAATTCCTGATTAATTTCTTATAGGGCTGTGCGATATGGAAAAAAGTCTTATCACCATCATTTTTTTCATATCAGTCGATATCGATAAATATCATGATACACATCAAATCACTATTTCTGTCAAGCTTAAAGGCTCCCTTTGACTCCTAAGTGAGATAAGAAGATATCATAACCAGTGATGCACGGTGATGATTGTTTCAGCCGATACCGATAAACCCATAATTTCCAGCTTCTCATGGTCGATAAGATACCAATAACCAATAACTTATTGGGGGGGGGGGGGTCCCTCTCATCTTCTTATGTCAACTTGAATTGTACAAAAATAATGCTGAAAATAATACTGTGTTTGAGTTCTAGTGGAACTACAGAGAGGAACGTTCCCCAAACTGTCAGGAAGCAGCAGCTACAGAACCGTCCCTAAGTCACGGCTCTGCTGTGATCGCTGCACATTTACATCAAACATCAGATATCAGTTTATTCTTTCAGCAGAACCGAGCTGGAAACTCACTACACCTGAACTCAAACCACGTCCAGCGTGTCCTCTGATCATGTCCTCTCATCGTGTCCCCGTCACACACGGAGCAGAAGGAGGGAGGGTGGAGACGGCGGTCGCTCACACCGGCAGAGAATGAGAGCGAAATGGACATTCGGAGACACCAGCGAAGAACGAGAGCAGAGCGGACGTTTGGAGACACCTGCAGAGACACCGGCGGAGACACTGGCGGAGAATGAGAGCGGAGAGGACATTCAGAGACATCCGCAGAGACATAGGCGTTGACACCGGAGGACAATAAGAGCGACGCAGACATGCGAAGACACCGGCGGAGACACCGGCGGACCATGAGAGTGGAGAGGACACTCGGAGACAGCAGCAGAGACATTGGCGAAGACACCGGTGGAGATTGAGAGCGGAGCCGACATGGCTGGAGTGCGTTCTATCCGCATTCTATCGACTAACTCCCATATTTCAATCGAGGAAAAGTTATATCGCAATTGATATCGTTATCATTTTATCGCCTCCTTTTATTCCACCTGAACCAAGTTCAAAGTTTTATTTCGCCGTCTTAATGACACCTCTTACTTGTCCTCAGTGTTGCTGGTTTAACCTGAGTGTAACGTCTGCGTAAACTAAATGTCAGGCTGCAAGAAATAACAACCCGTTCTCGTTCCCAACTCGTCAAACGGCGCAGCTCTGTCAGTGCTTTCAGCGTACGAGCCAAAAGCCAGCGTCTGCGTCCACATGCAACACGCACGGACGGCATCAGTCAATTCAGATTCAGACAACTTTGTTTATCCCAGAAGGGCAAATCAGTTTCACAGTCACATAAAAAACAGGACAAACACAATCATCAGCAGCATTTAAACATTATGATGTATAATTATTCTATTACCTGATATGTTGTTTCATATTTATATGTATGAGTCATGTGATTTAATGACCATGGGTGACACTGTTTAAGTGAAAAAAGCTTAATAAAATATTAACGGTAAAAACAACAAAAAAAATTACCATGTCAGTGGCAACAGATCAACAGATGATCAACCCGAGCAAGAGCTGCACCGGACAGGTTGCTTCTTATGCAGTCGGACAGAACCAGTGGTGTTGCCATCATATGTCGGTGGACAGCCAGATGACCGCAGGTGCATCCACATGCAACGTGCACGGGCAGCGTCACTTGACAACATTGACAGATGAAATCTGTCCCATGTGCATGAACCGCTGAAGGACAACACCGGGTAATAACGCTGCAGGCAACCACTTAATATAAGGAGTGAGCTTACTAAGAGCTGACTTTTGTTGTTTTAACCTACTGACTTTCCTACAATGTGCATTTGTTGACGTCACCGTATCCCCAAGCGTAAACAGCTGACACACAAGGATACCTAAAACGTCATAGGTAGACGCAGAAGGTCCCGACAGAGCAGCGCCATGTGACGAGTTTGGAGTGAGAACGTGCTGGAAATAAATAAACCTAAGCAATCATGACAAGTAATTAAATCAGCAAAACTTGCTGAAGCAGCTAATGTGGGCATATATATATATATATATATATATATATATATATATATATATATAAAACATTGTGTGCATTTTGCTAACTTGTGTATACAGTTAATTCATTTGTTAGTGTGGGAGTTATGGATTATGCTCACAGTCACGAAAACTGAAGGTGTGAGGGCTGTCTTCTGCATACAGAATAAAACATTTGTATTCAAACTGTAGGAAAGCTTGACCTCGAAACATAGGCTTTGTAATTTTTTCTCCTACAGCCAGTTCCTTATTGTCATCTTTCAGTATTTTCTCATCCCCCTCCATTCACCAGGTCTTGTTATATTCTTCATCAGAAGAATAGGAATCTGTTTTGCTGTCTTTGACCGTCAAAGTTATTTCAGGTCAGGTATGTATGTTATTTTACAGTAAATCATAAGTTTATGATTAAATGTCTGAAGCTCGAGGCAATCGAGGGTTAGAGTTAAGCTGGTAACCTTAACTTGCTTGAGTTTCCTGAAAAAATTTGCATTGTCATACGAGCGTCTTCTTCAGTTTGCAACTAGCCAACTTGACTTTTTTTTCTAGCCAATGCATAATTTATTAAAGTTTACCTGAGCTCAATGTAGCACCTTGATTGGCTAACATTCATATGTGAAATGAATGCTCATGTTTTGGAATAAAAATTATAATCAAAACTAAAAATTTGACTAAAAGTAATGTAATTTCTTAAATGTTACAATAAAATACAAAAGAAAAGGAGCTTAGATGAGGCAAAAAAATAAATTAATAAATAAAATGACACAAGTGTCAAATTTGGCAGATTTGGAAAAAAAAATATTGCACTTCTTTCTCTCTTACATATTTATGATTTACTAAAGAACAATCAAAGACAAACTTAGGAAAAACCATCCACAGTGATTATTTATTAAGAGTTTAACAATCAAAAGCAAATGTGTTTCATGAGGACTATTTGGAAATGACAGTGGCAATAAATTAACAGCCGATAACTGTCATCAGATTGTTATTTAAATTGCTACATCGACTGGAGCTCAAAAGTATGTGATGAACTCCTATTCCAATAAAGCCCCACCCACATGGATACGCTGAAAAGACAGAGAAAACATGCAATAACCAAAACAATTTGCCAAAAAAAAACCCTAAACTGTGTTAATGTCATAGAAACTGACGGGGAAAATAGGTTTTCATTGCCTTTACATTGCAGATCTTTAATGGGGGCACCAGGACCCATAGGGGGTTCTCAGAGTTACTGCAGGGGAGGCTGCCAAATTATTGCTTGAAACTATTATTATTTTGATTAAAATATGACTGAAAATACACTTTAACATGTCTCTAACATATTAGTAGAATTTAATTCTGGTTAAGTTATTAGTTATTAGACTACTACTTCACTGTCATTTATCTTTTTTACTTTTTAACTGCGCTGTTATTTATTTATTATGACTGTTGTCTTTTAAATTTTTATTACTTGGCACTTTACTTCTTGATATTTTGTACCAGACAGAGTTGCTGTTGATAATTTTGTTGTATTTTTTACATATAATGACAATAAAGTCAGATTTTGATTCTGTAAAAATTAACTGTAAAAATTACATTTACAACATTGATGACTTGCTAACACTCATGACACATGATGTATAATCATATGAATTAATCAATAATTATTATTATTATTATTATAATAGCCACCATATAAAGGTGTGCACAAAGCTGCCCTACACATAACCGCAGACCCAGTTTATGCAGGTTAATTTCATATATGTCACAGGGGGTCCCCGCTGTGTCTCTCTCACCAAAAAAAAATAAAGACACCCATTTTAAACTATAATTGTTCTCATTTTATGCTAAATTTTCTCTTAGCAAAGTTCTTGTACAGAGAGATATGAACAGTGTTGAATTTCAGAGGTTTGCTTAATTTTATCTGATGAAATTATTTTAGCAACGAGCTCAGGTGTCACTGGCTGCTGCACTGAAGAGTTTTCAAACAAAAATGAGGCCAAAAGATAAAAGCCATCAGTCAAACAAGTTAATAAACTAATAATTACTTTTGAAAGTTTTGGATCAGATCCTTTTTTACGTCAGACCGAGAGAAGGTGAATGCACCGCGACTACAAACGTTATAATTTAGGCTGCAAACTTTAAAAGGACAAATTGACAAAGACTGGGAGGTGACATAAATCATCGTCTTTCTCTAACAACTATTTGTTTCTCCGAATCTGACCTGCTTCCTTTGTAAGTCCCCTGTTTGCAGGATTTGGGGTACTTTAAATAACCCTTCCCTGTTTCTCTGCTTCTCTCCTCTCCTTCTGTCGTTTTCGTTTACCAGTCCCCCATGAAGGACAGCCACTGTGAGCTGAAAACCTGGCTGCCTGCCATTCGTTACTCTGCCAGTCGATTTTCTGCCACTCCCCCCACCCCCCACTCCGTACCCGCCACACCAGTACCCATCATGCATTTGTCAGACACTGTCTGGGTGCTGCTGTTGCTGCTGCAGAGTTGTGAGATGAATACAAGAGAGAAAATCTGTGCTTTTGTTCAATCTTCTGTCTCAGGACAAGATTCCTTTATTGCTTCAGAGCCTGTTTAAGCCACAGTCCGCACCCAAAAAGGTGTTTACAAGCCTCCTCGCTTACTGTTGGTTATTACAGAAGTTTCAGCAGTCGTGGCATTGGCATTGATCAGAAGGAACATTGTGACATTTACGCTACAAGTTTGCTGACAAAAAATTAGAAAGTGCCGACAGCAAGGCAGTCTGGCGTTGACCCAGAGACAGAAACACAAAAAGAAATGTCCGACTGTCAGAAAGGAGAGAGCGGGATTATTTCGAGGCCAGAATGAAGTAAAACGGAGACAAGCTTTTCAGAAAAAGGAAGCAATCTTTGCATGCAATCATCCCACAAAATGATCAAGATGAATGCCAAGGAGCTCTTTCCACTGTGGAAGACTGTGACCCCTGTTATGTGGGTATGCAATTCCTGGTTGTTTCCATGGCTTCTCGGGACTGTGCTTTAAAATTAAGTAGATGTGAGGCTCCCTGCTGTATGATTTACCAAAGCTAAAAGCTGAGGCTTGCCTGATCGTCGTGAGAGCTGTGAACGAGGCAGGGGCTATCAGCAGAGTGTCTGACGGCAGCCCCGTCTCCAGCAGAAAATGTTGGCATTTTACATTTCTGCAAACCACAAATGCATCAAATTTACATGTTCGACCCTTTGACACCTGAGCATGATGGTTTGATTACTTTCAAAAACATGGGAAGAAGGCAATGCGCAACAGTAGAACTGTACCCGGCACCCGGCGTGGAAGCATCAATCGCAGACAGTCTGCGTTTGATGAGAACACAGCTGGATGGAACCCGTCGCGTCTGCATGATACGCCACCAGATGGCGTCAGGTTCGAACGCTGCCAGTACCAACATTAAATAAGGTGCACAAAGTTCCCTACCAGGAGGGGTAGTGATTGGGTTCAACAAACCCTGGACTTTCATGTGGGAGTCCGGTGTTCCCTTCCCGTCTCAGTGTGATGTTTTTTTAATCCTCTTTTGCCTAAACCCTGTTGCCTAATCCTCGATCTGTGGCAGCATGTGCGTTTGTTGAGGTCTTGACGTTGGCTGCCATGTGCTTGTGTTGCCTAAACATAACCATGTAATGCAACTATATAATTGTGATGACATCACGGTGTTGGCGTCCCGGGACGTCAGCAGCAGACACTGTCGGATGCCTGGAGTGTAATATAGCCAGCTGGAACATGATGGCTGTATGTTTCTCTTTGATATCTCGTGATATTCAGGAGATAAGGAGCAAGATGTTTCTCATGTATAAAGAAAAATGGTCTGTATGAGCCAAAATTACCGACTTATTGTCTTATAAAGGATGGTTACAGTGTCGAATCCTATGTGACGTATAATTTGAACATAGGACAAATATCAGAGTAACGTTCGGGAACGAACATGAGGAATGTAAAACGTCGTCAGTTCGTGCTTTTTCTCTTGGTTAGATGAATATGACAAACTTGTGTTGTGCTTCAGGAAGGGAACCTTTTTGTTGCAAATTTCTTTGCTAAAATTGCCAAAAGACGGCAGAATATGTTGTTTAGGACCGAGCTGTAAAATAATCTGTAATCTTTGTAATGAAATGAAACGTAATGAATTATTTGACTGCTGCAACTTTAATTTTTGGTGTTTTATAAACCCATGAGGGTTGGGTACATTGTGTGCGTGACACAAAAGTTAAAAGAAACCAATCAATAAGTCAATCATTAAGCCTAAGGACTAGGGTTGCAAATTGTAAGCAATTTATTGGTAAAATTAATGATCGATTAATCGTCCTTTTGAAAAAAAAACACATAAAAACTTTGCTTATTTAAAAAAAAGCATTTCATCCTCAGTCAAAGCTCAAAGCAACATATTGTACATATTTTGACAGCATTTCATAGCTTATTGATTAATCGATTAAATTTCACACATTAAATTCTTAATGACCAATTAATCGTTCATGATTAATTGTTATCATCCCTACTAGAGACCCAATTTTATTGCACAGTGATGATGGTAAATTTGTAGGTTTGGGGCACATGGACTGCATTAAACACACCTGTTTTTTTGTTTCGAAAGGCGCAGGGGCACAATAAACAGAAGGGCTGGGAGGAGAGTAAAGATCACAGGGTGTGGTGATGACTCATTATGTTCTCAGCCGTCCACATAAGCTGTCACACTGCTCAGCAACAGCTGTGCTAATCACAAAAGTGCACGAAAAAACAGCTCCTCGAGGAAATGCACTCCAGTCCGAGACCAAAGTGCCACCACAATACCAACAACGTCCTTTGAACTGCCTCATCTGTATGGAAGTCACTTGTTTGTGCTCTCCTATCACCTTTACAGGGTGTGAGACACGCCGGGCATTAAAATACAACAGAGATGGGCAAAGCGAATTTCAAGTTTAGGAAAATGTTAAACTGCTGATGCTAGCTGAAGTGCTTTCATGGAAACTGTTTGAGGTGAAAAGCCTCATACAGAGGGAGACATGAAAACTGTTCAAACGGGGATAACGGCACACACTTCTGGACGCTTTTGTTGCCTTTATTTGTGCACACACAAAGTCCCTTCAGTAGTAATGTGGAAAAAATAAATAAAGCAAGCTTGAACCATGCCTTTTTTGTCAACTTTACACGCCTCGGCTATCACTCCTCGAGTGGCCATGATTTTTAGATCATCCGTTTCGGAGAGTTACAAAAACTGTTAGATGCAGCACAATTCAACCATCACAAAGATGTAGAAAGTGAGCCTTTTTGACTATGTTTGAGTACTGGGCTCTTAAATCATTCGTACTACTTGTAGCCGTTTGAGAAGCTAATGATGCAGAAGTTGGTTACATGCTGATTTAGTTGAAGTCATTTTTTCTCCATGGTATTTTGTTTCTGAAATGTCATTTCAAACAAACCTTTGTTTAAATTATCGAGAATCATCTGTAAGAAAATGTGTTTGCATCTGCATGAGTTTGACGAAGCCAAACACTGACAAAATGTGCTGCATATAGTAGTGTTGTGGGGCTGCTGAGCGTCATTATTTCTCGATTTACTGAGTCAGTAACCGAGCTGAGAGTTTACACCCAGACTGCAGCGTGCAGAAAATAAATTGCATTGACAGTTTATGTTATTTCAGAACACGTAATGCCCGGTCCTGACCATACTATCCATCATCCACTCTATTTACTTAAAACTGAATCTGCTGCTTCTCATTCACTTTGGTGATAGATCCTAAACTTGCCTTTGTGATGCACCTTTTATAAACAGAGATGGCAGCTTGAAGAAAGAGCCGAGGTTTGGGAGCGTCACAAAGATGCACTATGTACACAGCCTGCATTACCCAGCAGAGATGGAGGAAAGAAAATCTATTCACTTAAGTATCCGTTTTTGAAATTATATTTTTTAAATGCCTGAATTGATAAAATTTAAATGCAGAGATGGAAAGAAGTTGCCGCTTTTATTGTGGTAATATAACATGATTTCAAATCTGTTTCGAGAAAAACAATGTTGTCGGATAATTTCCACCAGATCCGTGTTCGGCCCGGCTCCGATCCGCCACGTCAGACGGAGCAAATAGATCACACGTTCATCTCTGTGTTAACCTCCGCTGACTCCGCTGAGCTGCAAATCGACTCCGGCCCAGCTCCGGCAGGCCGGACCCTTTCGGATCAGATACCCAGTGCTTCTATTTTGCCAAATGCCGGAGCACTTTGCATCAATTCAGCCGAATGAAGCACAGAGCAGACAGGAAGTCAGACAGTGACGCAACATTTAACCATCGGGTTAATTTTCAGAATAAAACACTGCATGTTGACCTCCGATCATATTTCACATAACTACATTAATAAAACGTCACAATGAGCAGATTCAGGCCTGGAGTCAACAGGTCAGAGGTTTTCAGAGGTCACTGACAACATGGACGAGGAGAAGCTAATTATGGAAAACCACAAAATTATTTATGACACACACAACCATAGAAAGGAAATGGCGTGGAACACCATATCAGGAGTTTTGGGAGTGGATGGTGAGTTATTACTAATTAGCTTCTGTGCTGATATAATGCACGTGATTCTGTAATTACTGCGGAAACTCGGTCTTGCTACTCCGGCAGCGCTGCGCCATGCCGCACTCAAACCGCAACTGGCGGGAGTTTACGGATGAGGGAGCACGGAGCAAAACCGCAGCTGTGGTGATGGAAATCCACGGTAACGTGAGAAAAGAAAAAATGATGGACAATCCAAGAACACACACCTTCTGTCTGCAGGAACTCAAATTCAGCCGGCACAACCGCCATCGCCGCAACAGTAAACTTTCTGTTGCTGCAGTTACACACGTTAGATCCAGCCCACTGAAAACTCTGTGCTGGGCTCAGTTTAAAATGTGACTGTCTCTGGACTGTCTCATTTATTCTCCCAACAAAACGTCTCTTAGCTGCAGAAAGCAAAACAAGGGGACCACAGGTTATGCTAACTCACAATAGATGAGTTTTGTGTCATTTGTGGTCCAATGAACGGAGACGAGAGGCTAAACAAATCAAAGCGCTGCATGCAGCTCTACAATGACAAAAAAGATTGTGCCCATTTTATATAGTGAATAAAATGTAGAAAATAAATTTGTTGCAGTCAATGCTGATATTGTGGCAGCCAACAGAAATAAATACTGAATATAGGAAACACTGCAGTGTAAGAGTATGTATATATATATATATATATATATATATATATAATTCTATTCAACATGTACATTTTTGTAAGTGTGGGAGTGAAGTTTATTTAATACAGCTCCTTTCACTGAGCAAGGTCACAAAGTGCCTTATTGGAATAAAACTGTTAAAATATAAAACCATATAAACAGTTATTAGTTTATTCACCACGTTTCTCGGCAGTATAAAGTGCTGCTGAAATGAAAGACAGTCTGACTGAAATGTGCTGTGCATTGTTTTTGGAAATGTGCCTAATGAGTCATGATATTCGGTCTCTAAAAGTATATGATTCAATGTTTCCTGACGATCTAGTGTTAATTTTATTTTTACATTTGTAAAATCATAATATATAAAAATCTCAATACATGTAGAATCTGCATCCAAGTACCACACTTCCTGCAGCCTGAGGCAAGTTAGATTTGAGACTTTTTAAGACTTTATTAAAGCCACTTGGAATTAATGTTAAGACTCATTTTCTCAGGGAAATTTTAGTATGTCCAAATATTTTGTATCACATAAAACATTAAATGTCTTACATCCAGTGAAAAAAGAATATTTGCGTCAAATGTTGTTGATTAAAAAAAAGGAAAATCAACCTTTTGTCACATTATCATAAAAGTAACTTTTAGGTTTAGCAGCTCAAGTGGGAAATATTTGGCACTTTTGTCCATTTTGTGGTTTTTACTGCATGTGAGATTCAACTGCTTTAATTCCCATCATGACCAGTTTAAGAAGCAAATTTATTAAATTATTTAACAACAACAAAATAATAGATAGAAGTTACCAATCATTTTGAGATTGTACAATTCAAAAAAAAAAAAAGATTAATAAAATCCTACTTCCCATGTCTGAGTATTTTTAGGACTTTGGAAAGATTAGTTTAAGTCAATTTAATACCAATTAAGGCTTTATTTTTAGATTAATTAAATCAATGCCTTTTAAGATTTATCTCTTCACCTTAGCCTTTAATAAGCGCTGACATTACTGCTTGCGTTTTATTTTGCACTTTTTATTTTGCACTGCTACATCTCTTTGAAATGTTGTATTTTCCTTAATTTTATACATTTTATACACTCTATTTTTATCCTTATTTTATATTAGTATTGATAATGGGTTTCATTTTATTTTCCATCTTATGTTTTCTGTGCATTCAATTTTTATCCTTATTTTTAACTTACTTATTATCAAGTGGGTTTTTTTCCATGATGATGCATTCTGTTTTCAATTCTCATCTTATCTTATTTTTAAATGCATGTTTTAGTGTGTTTTTATGTCTTCTCTGTCTTTTGATGTGAAGCACTTGGTGCATGTAATGTCTTTGTTGCAAAGCTTTCTTTGGGCTGCATTTCTTGTATGAAAGGTGCTATACAAACATTTATATTATTATTATTACTTTTTAAGGATCAGCGGGAACACTGAGTACTTAGCATGTGACTTCTGGCAAAGATTTACGGTATTTTTTAAACTGCTACAATAATTGGCAAGATGCTGTCAGTGACGTTTTGAATAAATCATAATTCAGTGTTAATGGTGCATTATTAACTGTAAACGTTCTCATAATGAGAGCAGTCTCTGCGAACGGCCGTCTTGGTTTATCCAAACCAGGTTTGCTTTAATCAAACTGCGTTACAGCTCAGTACAGCGGGAGCTCTGACTCAAGTCATGCCAGGAAGCCCTCCCTGTACATGTAAATGGCAGAGAGCCACAGGATGTGCTAGGAGGCTGCCATTACAGCGAAGGGGTGGCCTTTGCTAAATTAAACAAAGGAGAAGGAGAGAAAAGATAAATAACACATGGATGGCTACTTATTTAGTAATGAACTTCGCATGCTGGGCCTGTTCAGAAACACATGGGAAGATGCTGCACATCTGCATGGCTCAGTGGAAGAGGAGGATGAAAGAAAGAAGGAAAGCTACATGTGTCTGTGGAGAATTTTGCATGGCGAGGATGTTTCGAATCATTTCTGACATGGATTTCGCAGATTTTAGTTAACCCTTTGAGACCTGAGCAAATTGGCTTGAAAACACGGGAAGTTGGCAATGATCAACTTAAGAAATAGCCCCAAAATTAGCAAGAACTTAAAAAGCAAAAATTAACTTCAATTAAAAAAAGAGAAAAAAGGAAAAAAGAAACAAGGAAATACCCACAAAAAGTGCTAGAAATTAAACCATGTAACATGATTTTAAACATAAAATGATCTATATTGTTTTCTCAACATTGCCTCCTTCTTTTAAGCAAGATTTCGGGTAATTTTCTTGTCTCATTTTATTTATTTCTTCTAATTTGTGGGACATTTCTTGCCAAGTTGCTAACTGCCTTTTCCCCCCCAAACAAAATTGCATTATTTCTTAAAATTAAATAAAAAAAATTAAATAATATATATTTTTTATAACATGATTTTAAATATCAAATTATCTGTATAGTTTTCCTCCTTTTTTATGCAAAATTTAAGGTAATTTTCTTGCCAAGTTGCTCACTGCCTTTTTCTCCCAAAACAAAATTGCATTATTTCTTAAAATTAAATTAAAAAAATTAAATAATATATATTTTTTATAACATGATCCTAAATATCAAATTATCTGTATAGTTTTCCTCCTTTTTTATGCAAAATTTAAGGTAATTTTCTTGCCAAGTTGCTCATTGCCTTTTTCTCCCATCTTTTCTAAAGAAAACGAACCATTTTTTTCAGGTTTCAAAGGTTTAACTGCTTTTGAAAGAAATCTGAATGCAGCAAAAAAAAAAAAGAAACAAAAAAATGAAGTTGATCCAGGTTTCAAAGGGTTAATAAAAAGCTTTTTGTTGAAATATATTGTAAGTCTAGTGTTTGAATATATGATTTAATACTGATATTACTCCTTCTGTCAGTCTTCACAGCCTCGGCACGTAAGACTAAAAAGTGCGCATGTCACGAAACACAACCGCTCGTTTTATTCAGCATGGAAAAATACCAGCTGGTCGACGTTCACAGCATATACTGTAGTGTTTGCCTTTTTTAACTGTGCATAGGTTGTGTGAGGACACAGTGTAATTTATGCTGCTGGATTGTGAGTGGAGACAGCCAGCCGGAGGATGCCTGGCCCAGTGAAGAAACATGCCAGGAATTTCAGAAGATGGCTCAGCAGCGGCTCCAGATGCAGGCAGAGTGGGAGGCTGCATTACTTATAGAAAACGGAGTATAGGGAGCTGAAAGGAAGGGGGGAGGGACGACTGCTGGCATGAACGGAAAAGAAGACAGAAATGGAGAGAAAGGAAAAAAGAGATTGAAAGAGGAGGGCAAACCGTTAAGTGAGGTGCAGAGGAGGAGGACAGAGGGAATAGTAAAAGAGTCCCTGGAGACTAGAGGAGGGGAGGAGGTAGGCAGGGGGAAGAGAAAGGGAGGAGCGCTGCAGGTAGAGAGTAATGCAAATATGGAGAGCATCCCTGGAAATGTAGTTTTGGATGGCTTACAGTAGTGATACTCAACTTATGGCCCGCGGGCCAAATCAGGCCGCTGATAGGGTGCCAAGTGGACCACAAACCATTTTCTTATACACAGTAAAAAATAAAGTGATCCACACTGAGGATTGGTTTGTACTTTAGTATGCAAAAGATGCCAAAATGCATGAACAGCATCAAAATAGAGCTTGCTAATCAAAAAGTGCCAGTGGAGGATCCCCCACAACCCCTGACAGAGATCCCAAAATCCTAAAAATGTCATTAAATCCTACAAACGTCCTAAATTTGTGGAAATTTCCTATAATCTGACAAATGACCTAAAATCCACTAAATGTTCTGTAATCCTAGAAACGTCCTAAATTGCAAAAATTGCCTCTAGCAAATGTTTAAGAAAAACTGAAACTTTCAACATTATATACGGAAAGTTCCCAGCAACGTTTTTTTTTTTACAAAGTCAAGTAAAAATGTAATTAAAAATGAATAAATCAAAATAGCTCCCTGAGGTTTTACAAATTAAAAGTTCCTCCCATGCTGACAATTTCTTTGCACTTTTTAAGTAATTAATTTTATCAGGGATCACTAAAATAAAATGCTGATACAGATGATCAGCAAAATGCCAAATATCGGCCCCAATAATCAGCCAAACCGATAATCTGTTGACCTTTGATTCATTTGCCAAAATTGCCAAGGTACAGAAGAGGAACTCTTGGCCATGGAAATCTACTAGCTACACCTGACCCACCCGAAATATTGGCCCTCAGTGGAGGCTTTAGCGTCATTAGACCAAAAACTGATGGGTTACAAGACAGTTTTTTCACTGTAGACTGTATTAGTAATGGATAACAGATTAAGGCTTCAGTATCGTACCTTCAACAACGTGGGCCTTTAGTGCTGACGACAAGTATATTCGTAAATTAGGGTAATCCTGTCAAACAATGCACCAGTTCAACAGAATTCAAAAAAATGATCCAATGCATCATTCTGATCCTACAAACAAACAGTCATACATTAAATATGCAATCAATAAAGCCATATCACACCTATTTCAAAAGTGGACAACCGTGACTGGATGGTGCACACGCCTCTTCATAAAAGGTCGATATCAGCCTTTTATTATAGAAACACAATTTATCAGCGAAGAGCATTCTACAGCTGTACTTATTCTCCAACTGTGAATCATTTATCATGCAAAGTACTCGAGGTTCTCTGGTGCATTTGGCCATATGGGAACATTGTGATGCACTTTGTTTCATAGACAGATGATAACGGGTGAGGGAAGAAGGCAAAGACAGGAAGGAGGAGGGGGAGCGGTGCTGTCTATGACTTCCTCCAGCTCTTTAAGCCCTCAAGAAGAACAATGGTTTCTTCCCCTGAATCTGCAGCAGCACTCCAGAACACACAATACCCCTGAGAGGTATTTGGCAAGGAAAGATGGAGTAAGAATACCCACATGTGTTACTGAACACATGAACTTCCATAGAAAGCGTTGCATGGAAGTAGCAGCCATCCACTCGAACAGCAACACTTGAGAACCATTGGCTTTCAAATGAATGAATGTAAAGGTTAACGTAACGATGGTGGCAAGTATATGTGAATGATATTGAAACTCTGAAAAGGCTTACTGTGAGAGACTATTCAAAGTGACAAATGCACAAGGCGACGGATACAGTGGCAGGCAAAGTGAGCTATTGGGAGTACAAAGTGTCAATCTCGCCATCATGAAGACTAAACAAGAAGAGAGAGGACATTGGTGCTGGTGAGAACAGACAGACGAGAACCCGTGAAAAGACCACGGAAACAAGACGCTGAAGAAGAGTTTACAAGACATCAATCCATCGTGCTGCATGATATCGCTTTCCCAATAATTGGGACAGGAAAGAGTTACTATTTTCAAAAGGTCCTCCAAACTAAATGACAAAACATGTCATTTTTCATTGCCTTACAAAAAAAAGTGCTTTCTGATCTGAGACTTCTTGCAAAGCCTAGGCGCCAAAATAAAATGTTGGCAATGAATCGTCTAAAGTACATATATGAGCTGAGTCTGTCGTCAGGAGGGCGGGATGGTGGATGGCGTGACACCTAAGAGAGATGGCAGCCGGGTACAGGCCACTTGTTCAAAGCCGGTACTTTTTGCAACACACTGACGTTTCGAGCTGTATTTGTTGGCACAAAACCAGTTTTTTTAAAAACCATGACAGGGCGTTTGTTGTTGTTTGTTATTTGGAACAAAACTAATCGGGACATTTCCAGCCATGTCTGTTACGACAATACTGAGCATAAACAACAGACACAGAGGGACACCTAATTCGTGATATGTAGATGCTGAAGTCCACTGCAAAAACACGAGACGAGTTGGGATGAGAACTTGATGGACATTCAGTCTCTCAACTCTCATTCATTCACAAGTCTCTCTGGCTTCTCCGTCAGCAGACTGAGCGTCACTCCAACTTAAACCAGCCAGATTGTGCCACCATCTTCCCATAAGCCGACCGTATCGTTGCATTCAAACTCTAAAACTGTTCTCCTCTCTGCTATTGTCATTTAGGTACAAACATTTAGGTGCAACCCGACTCTACCCAATCCTCCAGCCTGCATCACAGCAGTGCCCAGTCCTGCTCCATCATCCCATCATGCACTTAGTAAACTCTCTTCACCACCACCACCACCAGTGACCACGGTGACATCCTGAAGTGTCTCATGAACAAGATCAAGTCAAAGCCTTGACACAGGTATCATTTTCTAACCTGATCTGCTACTAAAAGTTATAAATAATTAGCTAGATTTTGGTGAAACATAGTTCCCCTTCTAACTGATTAGCAAAACAGTATATATTTTAGTGATTAAACACCAGTAAAGGGAGTCCAATAATGGTCTTGTAGTGCAGTACAAAGTTGTGGTGATGGATTGTCATATTTGGCTTTGACACTGCCGTGCTTGATTAACATCCTGTTTCATTTCCCAGTTTAAAGCTGTAAAATCAGACGGCAGAACTAAACATCCGAAGGTACTGTAACTGTGGCACAAAGCAAGAAGAGTCATCATGTCAGTGGGATGACTCATATTGTGTTTTACAGAAATATTCACCTCAAGTTTGCAAACATAAAATAAGCGCCTGGTCATAGCAAAGCGAGGTACAGCGGGTCGTCCACTAATCATAAGATCAGCGGTTTGATCCCCAGCCCCTCCAGTCTGCATGTTGAACTATCCTTGGGCAAGATACTGAACCCCAAATTGCACTAATGGCTGTTGAGTGTGTATAAATGTTTAAAAACTGAGTAGCAGGTAGTACCTTGTACGGTGGCCTCGATCACGAGAGTGCGTGTTTGCGTGTGAATGGCTGAATGTGACTGGTGATGTGAAAGCGCTTTGAGCTGTCAAACGACTAGGAAGGCGCTATTCAAGTGCACCACCACTCACCATTTACCTTAAGAGACCAAGAAAAAAGCAAACCCATTGAGTAAGTTGATTTGAGTTAGTCTGAATGCTCCCAAATCCAACTTTTTATTTGTAAGAGGAAGAATGTGTTACTTTTTTTTATAATAAATAAAACTCAATACGTGTGTATTGGACATGATAAAGGAGAAACTAAAAAGTGATGAACTTGAAAACTTGAGCCGCATTCCTCCTGCCAAAACCTCTTGAGTATTTTAATTTTTTCATTTCTTCTCATTATTTCCCTCCTCTCATTTCTCTAATTCTTGCCTCCATCCAGCCTCTGCGTGGAGGGTTTAATGTTTTAAAAGGGACTAATGCTGTATCCTTATTGCTCCCCAAACGCGCTGCCCGCCCCATCAGCGCCTAACATAGGCACCTTTAGCTCTGGATAATTCTCACTTTGAGCAATTATTGTGGACAAAGAAAAAGGAATTTTGTAATTTCGCATTGTCGGTGAACGCAGCGGAGGCCAAACCTGAACAATTGGAGAGTTTATAGGGCTCCGAGGTCAAAGACCGTTTCCCTGTCCAGTACTGCAACACATCAGTACAAACTGACAAAAGAGTGAACTGCTGTTATTGTTCTCTTTAGACTGTGGCCAAAACACACTGAACCAACTAACGTTTACTGTCAGAAGTCAAGTTACATGATGTTATGCAAAACGAGCTAAAACAATACACATATCCATTTTACTATCGGTGAAAACTCCGAGCGCTGACGGACTTTGTCCTCGAAATGACAGCAGAGAGAGAGAGGGACAGACAGCTGCAGGTGACGGAGAGCTGAACCGTGAACACACAATAAACTGCATCAACCAAGTCTGAAAACACGCTCTATGAGTGAAAGAAAACCCATTTAATATTCCCATATATAACATACAGCTGTGGAAAAAGTACTCAGATCCTTTACTAAAGTAAAGCAGCAAAAGTGTAGAAATACTCTGTTTACAGTTGAAGTCCTGCATTCAAAATATCATTCAAGTATAAGATCAAAAGTATTAGAATCAAAGTATCCTTGAAATAAAGCAATTTTATTAGTATAAAATTATTTTTTAAATATTAACATTAGTATTTCTGAAGCAGTTATTATGCAGAATGGCCCATTTCCGATACTACAGCATATATATATTAAAATCATTGATGCATTAATGTGTTCATCACTTTAATATTGCAGCCAGTAAAGGTGGAGCTCATTTTAAATATGAGCCTACTGCTGGGTAGATTCATCTTACATCATAATTGATTACTATTTTGTATTGATAATCTGAATCTATAAAGTAACTAAATCTGTCACATAAATGTAGTGCAGTAAAAAGTGAAATGAAGAGGAGTAGAAGTAGCCCACAAACTACCATAAAATGTAAATATTCAAGTACATGAACCTTAAAACTGTACTTAGGTACAGCACTTGAGTAATTAGTTACATGCCAAACTGTTCACATAAATATAACTCTAGTTAATACATGTTTAATGATAGCAGTTTTGAAGCTCCCCCATTTCTGACACTTTCTGAGGTACACATTTCAATGTTTCAATGATTTAGATGCGTACTGTGCATGAAAATAAAGGCGCCAGAGTGCATGAAAAAACATCAAATATTTTCCCCAGACCCCCCTGCTGAGGTCACGTCCAATCCCTAAATATCCTCAAACCCTAAAAAATAACGTCGACTAGCTCTGAATAAAAAAACATGAAACACCAACGTCAAAGCGCACAGTCCGAAAGAAAAGCTCACGTTATCGACCCAAATTGCCCAAGACGCTTAATGCCCCCCACCGAACACCGCGTCTGAGCTGTCTCCCTGTACAGCGCGTGCACACACACACACACACACACACACACACACACACATACACACACACGTGCATCAATGTGCTTTGTTTGTATTATGAACAATTTCTAACTCTTAACAGTAGACCAAAAGAAAAGTTCCAGCCGCAGACTTTTCATTGCAAAAACATGACTGAATGAGCTCCAACATCAAGCTGCGATGCTCGTGATGCCCCAAATGAAAATGTTTGCCTTGTTGAATAATTGAACCCTTTACATTATTGCTAGAAACATTTTGTAATGAGTGGAGCAATTGTGAATTTTAAGCGGATACTGTTGTTCCTTTTAAATCATCCCCTTTTATTGCTGCATATCATTGTCAGATAGTGACTGCAGAGATGTGTAGGTGGTTCAATGGAGGCAGGAAATCCATTGATTTTCAAGTTTGCATAAGCCAGTATTCAAAATCAGTGAATGCTGTGTTTTCAAGGTGGAACACCTACATGTTGGTGGATAAGATGCTAGCTATTAAGGTTAGACCTCGTCAGAGACGTTTTCAGCCATTCACTATGGCAAAGGTTAATTACCTTACTTTCTCTGTATCTCCTCAAAGGCTCTCATCTTCAGCCGCAAAGTCTTTCAAGATTTCACCTGTGAACAGAAACAATTTTAGTTGAAGCAACCAAAGAGACAACACTTGAAACCTACAACTAGTAAGTTATCCTCCATATCCAAGTACCATAATGTAAAAAATTACATTTTTTATTATTAAGCACGAGTAAACACTGTCAAAAGGCTCAATGCTCAGTGAAATAAAGGTCTACAAAGGTAGAGGGTGCCAGTACAGTGCCATTAACAGTTAGATAGACAGATTTTGGAAGACCTGAAAACGCTGACCGATCCAGCATTTTTCAGGAGAGGACTTAAAGGGACATGAGCTAAAACTGTGTTTGAGACAGACGGTGAACACATCTATAATCAGGCAGACAGTATGACAAAAATAAAGTGTTTTTTTATGTTAAAGCATGTAAACATGTTTCACTAGAAACCAAAAAGACAAGTTTGAACTGAAAATGAGCATAACATGGACCTTAAAATCCAGGATATTACAGTATACCAGGGTATTTAGAAATCCAGAAGGCATGTTTTTTAATATCGTCGTATACACGGGTGCTCCTATTTCTATTAAACTCATTGTATTTAGTGCACAGCATGCACCACCAGAGCTCGGTCACCATTCTCTACTGGTGGATCAGGCAGCTGAGCTGAAAGACACAGCAACACCTAGTGATGGAGGGAGACGTTACAGGACTGTAAAGAGCCGGCGGTCAGCAGGCAGAGAGAGACTGTGGGGAATAATGACACTTTTTTTTCTAACTCAGTGGATTAAGGATTTATTTTGACCAAACTGGAGCTGGTGAGTGTTGTAACAATGGACTTACTAACTAGATTACTAACAAGAGTAACCAAGACCAAAAGTCACCATTCATTTACCATCATCATCATATCAAAACATCTACACACAATGCTGGTGTCGTCATAAGATTCAATATTTCAGTTTACCGTCTAAGTTAGTTAAATTACGGCTACAAAAATCACACCTTCTCTTTAATTTAATACACGATAATTTAATTATTTTACCCTCCCAGATCTGCTCAGAAGACCATCGGGCCACCCTGATTTGAAATCGTAAATATTGAGTGTTCACGTTCAATATTTACGATCGGAAATCCTGTTGTGTGTGGGGAACACCGAGGACAGACGAGCGAGCACTCTGTGGATCGTCACATGGAACAGGACGACAGCCAATCAGGAAGCAAGCTGACTGAAGACAGAAGCAAAACAAATAAGAGACATGGCGACGGTGATGATTTTTGTCCTGGCTACACCTGCTCCATCTCCCTTTACCTTAAGCTCTTTCTCTTTTCTAACTCAATAGTTTTTGCATGTTTAAATGTCTTTAAGACCCATTAAGTCCACATTTGTCCTCTAGACGTCCACCCTTATCCCACAGATGCGGTCGACCTGCCTGGCTTGCATTAGCCAGTCTGCATACAAGGAACCGTGAGTTTTTTGTCAGATGCCAGCCTGTTTCTAACATCCTGCTCGTCTGTTGGAGACTCAGGACACCACTGTGACGGGTATATCAACATTGACTGAAATTAAAAACCCTCCATCCATCCATTTTCCACTGCTTACCCCAATCGGCGTCACATGGCAGCAAGGAACTCTAGACCTCACTGACTAGCTATTATTTGCCTCTCTCACGACACCTTAACCAGCAATGGTCTTTGAAAAGCCTCAGCAACATGTATTCTAAATAAAACGGTAAATGGACTGCACTTGTTTAGCACTTTTCTGGTCTTCTGACCACTCAAAGCGCGTTTTCACTACATGTCTCATTCACACATTCACACACTGGTGGCCTAGGCTCCCGTACAGGGTGCTACCTGCTACTCATTAACCATTCACACACACTCACACTCCTATGACGCAGCATTGGGGGCAATTTGGGGTTCAGTGTCTAACCCGAGGATACTTCGACATGTTGTCAGGAGGAGCCGGGGATCGAACCGCGACCCGCTCTACCTATGAGCCACAGCCGCCCAAATACCAGAAATGGGTCTTTGTAATTGGTTATGCTATCTGCACTCTATTTGGAGCCTCGACTGAAAATCTGAAAATGACATAGTTGGCTGGATACATCGATCACACACACACACACACACACACACACACACACACACACAAAACGATTAAAAGGCTAATGGCAAAGGCGTACTGAATAATGGAGTGGGAACAAAATGGCAATTTAGTGTGAATATCCGGCTAATATGGAACCGCTAAAGGGCTCGATATGGTGTTTATGTGCACAAGGTTGCCGAGTGATACTTTGTGCCTCAGAGCTGACCCCTGAAGTGACACTTCAAACCACTCAGCAGCAATAATAACAGCGGATCCATAAAACCGGGACCATTATATTAAAGCAGATAGAATGAGGACAACACGCAGTACGAATCCTGTATATTCAGAATCAAAAGACCAACAGCAATATTTTTAGCTGTGATGAAAAAAAAGACCATTATCTGACTGAGTCTAACAGGAAACAAACAGTCCTTTAAAGCCTCGGCGAAACCTTTCATGTTTTCTGCAAGACGGCTAAATGAACTTTGCTGACTTTGTATTCTTTAAAAAGGATCTGAGTGGAGGTCAGCGGCGGCTTGTTTTCTCGGGTCCCCTGTCCCTTTAAAGACAATGACCTGACTAGCAGGGCAGCTTGGCTGGAGATTAGAAAGTAGTTATTTCCAGCACCCTCCTCATTTATTTGTGTACGTGTTTTAAGAGACCTAAAGCAGCAGGCTGCATGCCTGGGTGCCATGCTGATAAAGCAAGAAGGGGACTCTGTGCACTTTTACCCAGGGCCCCTGAGTGAGCGGAGGGGCAGCATGGGGGGGCTCGGACAGGGGATCAGGGCTCTAAGCCAGGCGGATACACTCGGGTGGATAACATGTCTTTAATGCTACTGATGGACTGCCCAACTGGCGCCCCGGCTGGCTGGCCCCGTGCCCAACGTTCTTCCACTGGCTGAGCGGCTGTATAGCTTGGATGACTGTTGTGAGACAGAGAGGGAAAGTCAGGGGTGACACAAACAGACAGACCGCGGACAGACAGACAGAAGCGAGCTCACAGGACGCACGGAGGCCAAAGGAAATGACTTACAAACGGGCACAATCGGTGACGGACAAACTGTGCGGGATGTGGTACATTTAGAGTGCATAACCTACACTCAATTCACGTACATTTTAAATAGTTAATTCATGTATCACAGACAGGGACGGGGATGGTTAGTTTTTATTTATACTGATACCGTTATTGAGACACCTTAACGATGCAATGCTTTGCTGTTATGTGGTGGAAAGGAGACGTTTTAGTTTGTTTTGTTTTTTTCATATTTTGATTTCAATATTTACTTAGAAAAATCTTGGCATCAGTAGTTTTAATTATGTATATTAAGATGATCAGAGCTCGTGATAGGACGCTAAACACGTTGTTGTTCGATCTCTATTATCCATTTTATATTGCCGGGTAAACACATTTCTCACCCAAACAATTATTTAAATTTCTCTCCAAAAACTAGATTTTCTTTTTCTTGATGTTACATTTGAACACATCATGATGATATTTTATTTAACTTTTTGTAATAGTCATTTTGGTGAGCTGACCTTGAAAACATCACAAAGAAACCTTATGCAGCCTTGTTTTTTTAGCTAACAATCTCTTATCCTGCTGATTTCAAATCAGGTTTTAACACTGATTACTATTTTAACTGACGGGACTTTCTACGAAGTTTGGGTGTGTTTACCACTGCTGCTGCTTTTTTTTTAACCAGAACACAGTCAAAGGTTCTGCATTTGGGTAAAATTTGATGCACAGAGGTTGTGTTCCTCTTCGCTTAATACGTATTTGCTGGCAATTCAATTGTGTTCAAAAACTAAATTGGATATTCAGTGTATTTGGACCAATGATTGGACCTAAATGACGTGACTCAACTCCAGTGTAATGTTACGTTATAGGACTCATGGGACTCGATAGCAGTATCAATAAGATCAAATGTAATGTATTGATAAAAGCGGAACCGGGTCTCTAATCACAGACGTGGCCTTCAGCATCAAACTTAAGGCGGACGAGGCTAGATGTTTGATATCTCGTGTCCTTTTGTAAGAAAAAGGCATCACAGAGCAGCCAAATTGCTAAAATACGACTTTACCATGTGCACTCAACTGATGCCGGCCCGTAAGATTCCCTGATTCTGAAATTGAACCATTCTCAACACTTTCTTATCTGTCAAAGCGTATCCATCCCTTTTGTTTAGTATTTAATCACCACAGCAAACAAGCTCCAATTCATTTCCCTGATTTCATTTGAGATCCAGGAGAAAGCAATCTGTTAGAAAAGTCTGGCGATTCTGAAGAAAGCTACAATATCACTCTTCTGGCAGATCTCATGCTAAATGTGCTCAGTCAGCCTTGAGCTGCAGTCTGAAATAACAAAACAGAGGAAAAAAGGAGGGAAAATGCAGATTTCCGAGGTCGGTATGCCATGTATCAATTGACTCACATTAAGTGAAAACTGAACCAGTAAGATTTACTGCAGCAATGTCAAACATTTCAACTCTTGTCCAACAGTCATATGAGTTCTTCATGGTCTAATACTTATCCTAATTAGTACAGACAGTCCTGAGAGGTCAAGTTAGCATCACAGTGCTGCTTTTTAGTTCTGAGTTAAGTCAAATAAAGTGCACTTTGTTCGACAGAGTTGAAGCTTTAATAGTTGGGAAATTGCAAAAGGCTGAAGTAAAACCATAACTTGTGAGCCTTGGGACATAACCTTACTAAACAGTATGTGGTTCAGTCATTTGTTTCGATTAGGATGGGTTTTTAAAAAAAAAAAATGTTCTGATTTTGTATATTCAATATTTGTTTTAAACCAACACAATTGTCAAGACGCCCCTAGACATCTTAGGTTTAAGCACTATGGCAGGACAGAGAAGAACAGATGTTGAAAAAAGATAAAAATGACAATGAAAAAGACCATTTTTGAAAGCACTGGGAAACAATGTATAATGGAGAAACTTCAAGGTGTGATGGCGTATTGCAGGCTGAAAAAAACTCAGTGTGAGTTGTTGTTTTGGGTTTTTTTGTATGCTAACAAATTAATCGTTAATCAAATGTGGCAAATGCGGCAGATTATTACATGTGGATTTAAACGTTACAAATGTGTAATTTTCACTCTGAGTCCTCGTTCTTATAAGATGTTTGATCATTTCAACCCTTCAGGCCTTCAAGAAAATTATCAAAAGTGAAATAATCTGTTTTTGGTTGAGCTGCTTAAACTGGGCAAACACTGTACGATTTTAGAAATGTTATTAGTTCAAATTTAAACTGTAAGAGTAAATTGTCCGTGATGTAAAGCTCCAATTAATGTGCTCACGCTGTACGGTCCGATGGTCAAACCATGACCTGAGGGTTCACACTGAGCATGTAAAAACGGTCCCTGTGGACTGTCCTGACATTGACAATTGTCCATTAAGATTAGTTTGAAAGCTTCGAGGCAGGTATTAGCAACAATGCTAACAAGGCCTTGATAATCTGTGTAATCCTGTTTGCCGAAACTTCCAAGAAAAAGAGGTGCCAGCGCATATGGACTCACAGATGGCTTGGAAGACGTGGACAGTATGTCTTGTCCATTTTGCATTTTACGCTAACTGTCCTCTATATTTACAATTTAATTCAGTTTTATTTATAACGCCCATTATCACAAATCACAATTTTCCCAGAGAGCTTTACAGCATCCGAAATCCCTCTGTCCTTTGACCCTCACATCGACTACGGAAAAACTCCCCCCAAAAAACCCTATAATGGGGAAAAAATGGTAGAAACCTCAGGAAGAGCGAGTAAGGACGGATCCCTCTTCCAGGACGGACAGACGTGCAATAGAAGTAAAAACCTATTAGATTACAGTAGATGACAAAATGATATATAGGAAATAGAGAGAGAAAAAGAGATAAGGAGCGTCGTGTTGCCATGGCGTTTTCAGATGCTCTGTTTGCCACTTTGTGCCGTCGCAGTGAGGAAAAAAAGGCACTGACTCTGAGGAATCGACTTGTATGCAACAATTTCTGATTCAAATTCATCCGATCATCAAAAGGCAGTTCGGAAGCAGATGATCCGCTGTGAAAGTGAAGTGAAATTACAGTCAAGCAAGCCCTGAAATTTAATGATCAAGTCGCTATAATTACTAAAACATTATCTAAATTTGATTAAATGACATTCATGCCTTTTTTAAATGTTCCCCAAATGTAAAACTTATTTTTCCTTGTGCTTGGCAACAATTTGTGGTCTGTGAAAAATGAGATGTTTTTCTGTTATCTGATCGAAAATGTTCTCTTAGCTAAGAGAAGAGCAAAAGTACGAAAACACTGAATTCCAAAAATCAGTGATTACTCACAAAGTAAGAACAAATTGTGGATACAAGCAAAAATAGGAGACAATTTGTTCGTATAAAGTTCCTGCATGAGGCCCACGGTTTCATTTTAAGGGATCACGATCCAAAAAGGTTAGGAACCGCTGTTTTCGAATATATTAAAGATTTCACTGAGTTACAGAAGGTTCAGAAACTGCAGCTCGCCCGGAAATGGTGTCAGGACCTCGTGTCTATAATTATTCAGCCAGAACCAGCCTTTTATTAAATTCAGGTATAAGGCAGTCGGCCAGTGTGATGATGTGGTTTGGAAATGATTCAACAAAGTCTACAACACTTATACTGGTTAAAATGAAATACTGAAAACCCAAATTAGAGAATACTATCTATTATTATTTTTAGTCCATCGTAAATTACCTTTTATATTGTCATTATTGTCAATATAAGCTACAAAATATGTTTGGCACTGGGCTGGCAGTGCACAGAAGGTTTAGCGGAGCGTTTTTAGTCGAAACAGCTGCCTGCCGTGTCTCAAAATGAGAGAACGGAGGCCAGAAAATTAAATCAATCACCTAAAAAAAGGTGAAAATTCTCTGTAGGAAACTGTAGCTTCTTCATTACCAACAATCCTTTTTAAATTATCATTATTTAAAAAAATGTGGTTCGGTTAAGCTTCAACTATTGCATTATTAACACTCCTTAGTGCCATTTTACGGACCATAATGTATTTGTTTTTGGGAATAGTCATTGGTTAGACAGTCTCATGAAATCTGTGAATAATCTTTATTTAATCGTATTTGGATACAGAGGATCTGGATATAATGGCCGGATTTATTTATCCTTGTGATCCCAAAGAGGGAAGTGTAACCAAAGCGAGGGAATCTCATTCTCTGGTTTTGGTGGAGGTTTCCTCCATGGCCACACTTCAATAACCCCCTTCTCCCCAAAATCTAAACACAGCATGCTTAGAGAATCCGAACGGGTTCAGTCTGATGAGACCTACTGCCACAAACACCCCGACGCAGCTTTATTTCAAATTATTTACTTATGACCAGCCGATCAGCAGGAAACTTTATTTAAAATGGGATGAATAAATATACTGTGTACAGTTAGCTCTAACGGGACGGAGTGTTTATATTTGGTGAGATCTCGAGGAAATCAAACTGTGTTTAGATTATCGGACATTTCGACTGCTGCGGGCTATTTAATAAATAAACAGCTGGAGCTCTGGGTCTTAGATTCTGTTATGTGTTTGGTTCAACATCATTTGAGTGGTCTGGTCAAGCGTTTACCATATATTATTATAAACCCTCATCTCGAGAGTCTGCTTACTTGATAGAAATTAGTTGGATCTGTAATATTTGAGCGTCTGAACTGAAATACAGAGACACAACACTGAACTAACTGAAGGAGAACGGTATACTGAGCCGACGATAGCTGGTTAAAGTTGTGATTTGATCCAGGCAGTGCATATAATTTAGGATTATGTTATGATAATTTGTATTAATGCGGCGTTCCACGGCAAGTCAGAAGTCGATAATTCTGTCAGTTTTTCCAACTTTTTTTTTGGCTAGTGTCTGAACATCAAAACCATGATGAGGACCTACATGAGCTACCGCAGCACCAGACACCCGCCTCCCGTAGAAAACTTTTTGGCAATCTTTAGACCTTACAGTAGTAGTATCAACTGTAGTTTCGACTGAGTGGAAAAACCACCACAAAGTTGTTTTGGCACATTTCACACAAACTCTACATAAAAGTAGAAACTGATGAATAGGTCATTTTTTACAGTGAGCGGCGGCGTACAGCTGTGGCGTCAATTCGACCGACTCGGTCCACGTGGATCTCGCCCAACTTTCTAATGTGGAATTCCGACTTGAAAGGCCGTCCCACTGCACTTTTCCGAGTCAGAGTTAATTAGTACGATGACGAGTAAGATTTGAATTCTGGTTTCATGTAATACTTAAGTTATTAATCAGAATTATCCTGCTGTCATTTATGAATTATCACAATTGCTTTTTAACGGCACTATTTATTTATTATATATTATGACTGTTGCCCTTTAAACTGCACTATTTTACCACTTGGCACTTTACTATTTTATGTTTTGCCCCAGACTGAGTTGCTGCTGATAATTTCATTGTATGTTAACGTTATATAATGACGATAAAGTCTGATTCTGAAATAACTGCTATTAGTATTATGATACAGTAACATTGGTATCTTTTGGGACATGTCTAGCTGATGACAGGGTCATAGTTCTGCTTAAATATACGTCCCCTGAGCTTGATAAACTCAAAGTCCACTGGCTGGAGCCCAACTGGCACCAACATGCTTTTTGCAATATGGCAATACGCTAACTGCATGCTAACAGGGTGACACGGCCGACTACCTCACTGCAATGCTGACTATTTATTAGGAGACTCACATGGGCTTAATGGAATAAGTGGGCCAGGACCTATTGTTGTTATTGTTCCTGACACGGGGTCACGGCGAGTGGAAGGCCAGCGGGCCCGTCGGCTGGTCGGTTGGGACAGCTGAGAAGTGGCCTCAGAGCTGTGGGAGTGGCCCGGCCCAGATGGCCGTCCTATACAGCCCAGGGACTCAATACCTTTCCTACCCCCCCTCACAGACCAGATGGAGACCATTACAGTGGCCTGAAAGACCTGAGCGAGAGAGAGAGAGACAGAGAGAGAGAGAGGTGGGGTAGGTGGTGGTGAGGGTGTCTCGCCTTTCCAAAATCTCTAATTACCACAATTGTTGAAATCTTTTCAGCCTGCTTTTTTCTTGCTTTTCTAATACAAAAAGCTCCCTCCCAACATGCACCGCAAGCCCTCCTGAGAATTCCTATAAGAGACCAGACTGTTTCACACAAGACAGAAAGACAGAGCGCGCGAGAAAAAAGGAGAAACGCAGGGAAGGGAAGGAGAGAGGAGAAAAAAGCACATTAAAGAGATGCAAATCCAACTGTCTGGGGTGAGGAGCATTAACCAGCGTTAGTAGGATAGCTGCCTCTATTTTTAGTGTTTGCGTGCACGTGTGTGCGTGCACGCGCATGAGTGTGTGACTGTCTCTCTCTGCCGAGGTGTGTGATGACTTCCTTAAGCCCGGGCTTTCATGTTCTAGTGAGACAGTCTGGGCGTCGAGATATGTCGGCAGAAATATTCTGCCTAATTGAGACACTTCACAAATGAAGCTGTCAAGCCGGGCTTCAAACAGAATACACAACAGAAGTTGAAAGAGAATTTCTAGGACAGCAGTGTGAAGGAGTTTCTTTTTTTTTCTAAACAAGTACAGTGCATTAAATGATTACAGGTTGGTTTCAGGACAATCATCAGAGTTGAGAAGAGATGTTTTAAAAAACTTCCGCAGAGAGTCAAAAATAGCAGCCACGCCAATCACGTCTTCAAGTCAAATAAAATAAGTCGGGGGGGTGTTTAACTCAGTTATTGAGTACACCCAAGGCCACTGCCAAAGCCACGAGGAGGGCTCCCTGGTGATGTAATGCAGCGTCTGGCAGCCATGTTGGCCTTTCTTCGTACCTGGAAGCAGTGCGTTTGCGTCCAAATGTACAACACGTCTATATTAACATTCAGAGCTCATCTTTCAGCTTCACATTTACTGCACTGTTTTGTCTTCCGTCTGCGCCTTCAGAACTCCAGCAGCTCTGTAACATTTTACACTGTGTGATTTTTGAGCTGTCTGAGATGAAAGTTGACAACTGTGAGAGAAACGTGGTGAAATCTTTAGTCGTCAAACCAAAGACTGCCGCAACAACCCACGTCTACAAACCGACAGCCTGTTCTCGTCCCCGAGTCGTCAAACGCCGAGGCTTTGTCACACCCCTACGCTCGTGATATTGACGCCAATCTTACACCAATGCCCAGATCTTACATAATGCACCTTTAAGCCATCCAGTTCAGTATCATTATGAAAGATTACATTTTTTAGATCGCCATTCAAGCTAGCAAAGCACTAAACCAGAAGTCAGTCACTCTGCAGAAGAAGTTAGCCGCTCGGGCACATTTGACCACGCCATGAGTTTTCAGAGCGCATTCCTTATAGATCTGGGCATTTCTTACCCCAAAAAAGAGTTTTTTTTGCTCCATGTGTCATAAACGATGCCCCGCCTCCATGGCTGTATCCAGATTCTTAACACATCCATGATACAGCGTAGACACTATGGTCTTAGCGAATTTGTTGGTGTGTAAAAAACACGACGACGGCAGAAGCTCCATGAAAATGACCGTCATCCCCATCATGAGCAGCTTCCGGAAAGAAGCAACGTACTAGAGTAAATATTGTTGTGTGTGTGTGTGTGTGTGTGTGTGTATATATATTTAAATATATACATATACACTTCCAATATATATACACTTGTAACGATGTTATGGTTCATTCAACTCACGATTTGATACGATTCATGACACTGGATTCACAATATTTTTTTAAATATAAAATAAGAATACAGAAAAATTATGATTTTATTAATTATTTCAAACAAAACTTATACAAAATCCCTTTTTATTTCTGATGTAGGGTTTAAATGAAAAACACAAACTATGCAATGAATGCATTTCTGGACATCCACAATGTCCCCTGCTGTAAAAAAAAACAAAAAACGGTCTTTTCCCTCGTGTCGGTCATAAGTTGGGCTCTCTCTTTGGCTCTTGTACTCGTCTGGGCTAGCAGGGTTCAGCTTGTCAGTGTGGTTCGGTTGTGTAGTCTCCCATAAGGAGTAACACGCGTAGGCGGGGCTGACCGGAGCGCCTCACCATGATGCCGGCTCACATGCTGCATCGTGTTAGTTGTACTATTTGTGTAGTTCATCCTCTTGCAATATTTGCAGACTCAAATGCCGCCACACTTCAGATTTGAAACTGGAGGGTGCATCTTCTATTTTAAGATCGCCTGATGCAGAGCCTTTGCTTTGTCTTATATACCTTGGCGAGCTGTCTCTAGCCTTGGACATGACGGAGGACGCTTACCACACATCTTTTCCCAGACTGTGGGACTCATAAACTCCTCCTTCGCCACCAAGACATGTAGCAGGATTTAGGGACAAATTTTAAATTCATTTTTTTCTGAAACTATGTTTAAAAAAAAAAATAAGACAAATAAATGTACCTTGTACTTTATACATTAATATAACTGGGATATTGCAGTTCATGGTTGGCACTTTATCTCCAAGGCTCAGAGTGTGCCCTAGATTTCACTATATATATATATATATATATATATATATATATATATATATATATATATATATATATATATATATATATATATATATATATCACACAGCAGCGTTTCTTACCGGCTGCCCACCATGGCTCCCTGACCGTTTCACTGCAGTATCCTTTGATTGATTGCCTGTCATTCAGTCACTCGCCCTGCTCTATTTTCACTATTAACTGTGTAATAGCAGCAAAAATGCCAAAAAAAGATCAACGTTGTCATTATTATGACCTCTGCTGACGTCACAATGATAAGAAATTAATTCAAATTTTATCTGCAGTTATTTTAGTATCTATATATGGTCATTTAAAAAAAAAATGATGTGCAGTGTTTTGTGATAAAAAGTGATACAAGTGAATTTAGGAAAGCCTTGATAATGTAAATAATCCACAATTGCTTAGAAATTCCTCTTACTACGCAGATCCCTTATAATATGCTATGATATGGTTCTTATCATTCAGCATATGGACCGCAGATGATAGGAAATCAAGTGAGAAGAATGGCCCTGGTCCAACAGTGAAACATTCATATTCAAGCATGTTTCTGATGTGAGGAACTTGTAAATGTTGACATGATTTGATCCATCTGGCTTCCCGTAATACAGACAGTTAAAAGCATTTGTTTTCTGTGACAGTTTGCTGCCCTACACGTACCTCGATTTGGAAACAATTGACCTCACGAATGACACATAAGGAGATATATATATATATATATATATATAGTACAGATTTTTTTTCTGTAACGTACTTTTAAAAACATAATTATTAGAATTGTAAATGTAGTTTTCTGGATATTTTTTCCTTTTTGTGGATTACTATCCATTGATTTTCCCCTCTTTTTTAAAAAACAAATTTTTAAGTAAAATTATTTTGCAATTTTTGGGACATTTCCTGCCAAGCTGGCCTTTGCATCGTTCCCCGTTTTTTCAAAAGAAATCAAACCAATTTGCTCAGTTTTCAAAGGGTCAAACAGCTTATGAAAGACGTGTGAATGCAGCACAAGACAAATGGTGTCAATCCAAGTTTCAAAACGTTACCTGCACAATTGTTTCTCACCAGCGGCATTACATCAATGTGTTGTGCTGTATTTGTGACATGCACTGAAATCAGTGTACAGTTCTCCACTGCTGCAATGCATTAGCACTGCATTCTCTAAAATGCATTGCTAATGCACTGCAGCGGTGGAACATGCACACTGATTTCAAAGGAAGCCTCTCCTCCTGATAGCCGGTGGCTGCAGCAGAGCTCGGGGGGCTGCTGTGATGGAGGTGCATAGCTGTGTGGAAAGTGAATCAGTAAAACAATATGCGAGTCGCTGCTCTGAAACTTTCATCATGAACTCTAATACTTTACTGTGTTTGTCAGTGCAGTCTTTGTTTGGACAAGAAGAGCCGAGCCCTGAGAACAGCAGGCTACTGAGGGCCTGCCGCAGAGCGTGATACCTTTGGCTACGGATAGCATATGGCACCGGGAACTAGATACAACACAAACAAACACAAGACACAGGGATGGGCAGTCACAGACGATGGGATTACATAGGCTGTATAGCGTGTGTGTGCATACTCTCAGTGCTGCACGACTGTAGGAGTATGTGTGTGTACTGTACAGTATGCGAGTGCAGCTGAGCATGTGCAGCTTTAAGTTTTCAGCACCAAATGTCAGAATTTGGCAATGTTAAAAAGGACTGAATTCAATGTCAAGTGGTGTAAACACTGGACACTCAGAGTACATATTCCTTCAAGGAAGGAATTCCTTGCCAGTATCATTTTGGGAGGAGAGGACTCAAAAGGACCCTTTCAGGCCTCTCTCCTCTCTGCACTTAAAGAGGCCCTATTATGCTAATTTTGGGGATTTTATTTGTATTTTAGGGGGTGTACTAGAATAGGGTTACATGCTTTAATGTTCAAAAAACACATCATGTGTCTCATACTGCCCTTTCTGCAGCACCTCTGTCTGAAACAGTCTGTCTGAGCTTATGTCCCGCCTCCCGAGAAGCCCAGTGTGTTCTGATTGGTCAGCTGGAAGCCCAGTGTGTTCTGATAGGTCAGCTGGCTCATTCTGTTGTATAGAGTGGTGAAGTAGTTAGTCTAAAACGCAGAAGTCTGTTAGCATTTATTACTTCCAGTTCCCTTGTCTTAAAGTCTCTGGGTTTTTTTGAATGGGTTTTTGGTAACATGCCTTAAACTGCCTGAAACTCAAACAACCTGTTTCAGCCAGTTTAGCTTAGACTTTGGCCTTTATTACTTACGAGGCCTTTTACAAGCACAAAAACACTACACAAAACAATAAAGAAAACAGAAAAACACAACAACCATATTAGGGCCACTTTAAAGTTTTGTAGATACAAAGTCATATTTTGCACTTGTTTCCACTTTGCACTCAAGTCCAAAATCAAGATTGACAAGTTCCAAATCCTTCACTTTGAGTTTTGAGTCCTAAACAAGTGATAATGTGCTCATCACCAAATGCAATGCCACTTTAAACAGAGTAATAATATATCAAAAATGGCAAATACTTCAAAATCCAAACCTGTTAAGTAGATATAAACGGCTCATTCTAAGGTCATGAAAAGACAACGATTATTATTTTCAGGTGGTTATACGCTAAAGAAATCATAATTATAGATATTATATTCCATTTCTGCCAATAGATGTCACTTAATCCAACCTGTTCCTATTACAAAGTCGTCAAACACTTTGGTATCAGATGCCAAAGCCAAAAGTCATTTTTCGTGGCAGTATGTTATGCCCTACGGCAGCATCAGTTGGTAACATCGGCCGGACAGCACCTGGTGCGGCAGTATGATACGTGGAACCCGTCATGGCTGTTTAAAACGCTGCTGGACAACATCGGGTTGAAATGCTGCCTGTAATAACATAATATTAGCAGCTGGAGGGTCCCTGTAGGGTAGGCAGCAGTGGGTCTAACAAACCCGGACTTTCATCCTCAAGCCCAGTATTCACCTCTTGTCTAAATGTGTAACCAAACCATGATGTTATTTCCTAAACCTAACCATGTACTTTTGTTGCCTAATTCTCACCATCCGTGCCTCTGTTGCCTAATCTTAACCACGTGCTTTTTGTTGACGTCCAGGCGTTGGTTGCGACATCCCCGAAAGTCAAGAGCAGAAGCAGAAGGATACGGAGAGCGTAATATATGGCCAGGGAAGTCCACTGACAAAGCAGCGATATGTGACAACTTGGGATGAGAATGTGTTGCTAAATTCGACACTTCGGACACTGGAACCTCTGAATGTTTTTCTGTGCAATGAACCCTTGAAAACAAAATATTTTCTCATACAGTTGCTGCCTTTTTTTTACTAATGATTCAATCATGAGAGTTTCATCTCACTCCAAGTGCGAGAAGTGCTCCAACACTTTGTCACCTAACAGCGTCTATGCAGAAAACAGATTGTGGAACTCTGGACACCTGAACCAAATCTGAAAAATGACAACAGCACTGCTGCCTGAAATGGATCCAGCTAATGTGGTGCCAGGAGCCAAATCAAGTCCATGTAAAGTATGTGGACTCATTACTGATGTTTTTCTTTGTTGTTCAAGACACAAGTATATTTTACACTAAACTTTTGATCTGTCAGCTCACAACAATCCTTTCTTCGTGCATCTTACAGAATCCAATTGAAAATGCTGCCTTCACGACAACAGTGGAGGAGCTGTTTTAAGGAGCTGTCAGGAGAAGGATTAGCATTAGCTGCAGCAGAAGTCTGGTGGATCATAGCCAGAGGAGAGAAAGGCGAGTGGGGTCTGACAAAAAGCAGGAGGCCTAAAGTCAGCCCGGCCCGGGGCGAAAGCTGCACTCCACAGGGACGCAAACACTGAACTCGAGCTCGAGTCTCCTCTGATAAACAATGAGTGAGAAAACACACACATGTGGGCAGCACACATGAGCATACATGAAAATACATGCAGCACACAATGTATTTGTGGAGGAGACGTTAAAGCCACAGGCCTGTTGTACAAAAGGATCCTTTGTTCTGTTACTGCAACACACACACACACACACACACACAGAAAGTATACACACACACACACACCACAAAAACATGAGAGCTGCATGCATACCAGGCAGAGCAAAGACAGTCTGCAGGTTCAAGGCTGTCGGGACTGTTGAAGTCTGAAAGTTGCATCTATCTCACACATCTGTGTTGTCTCACAAGAGTGCAGCAACACTGCATATCATCCTGTACATGCATCTAGTGTTTCATGTCAGTGTGTGTGTGTGTGTGCGCACTAGATAGAGAGAGTACGAGTGCATGCTGTACGTGTGTCGGGTCACCTTACAGCAGGTTCTGTCAGGAGATGAGGATGAACTGTTAGGACAGAAATGTTTCTCTGTGTCAGTATATCAGTCTGGCAGCCTCACTCCTCCCCTTACATTTCTCACACTTACATGATGATGTCACCGTGCAAACATGGAGATATCACAGGAAGTCATGTGTAACTGTGGTGCAATACCATTGCGTGTATGTGTATATACTATATACAAAAATCAAAATGTTACCTTTTTTTCAAAATCTGTCATTAAAATGTAAATTATGCAGTGTATAATTTATCTATTATTCCCTTGAAACCTGAGTAAATTGTCTTGATTTCCGTCAAAAACATGGGAGGAAGGTGATGTGCAACTCCAGAGGAAATGTCCCAATTGTCCCTGAAATGTGCACTGACCAGGAGACTGACTGACTGGGTGATCTATGATAATCCAACACGTTCTCATCCCAAGTTGTCACATGTTGCCGCTTTACATGTCTACATATTACACTCTACGCTGTTGGCGTTCGGGATGGCATTACCATGATGTCAACAAATACACATGGTGGGATTACCGCTGCACTTGGTTATGTCTTGGTATGAAAAAAGCACATGGCAACCAATGCCGGGACATTAACAAACGCACACGCTGGCACAGATTTAAGGAGCAAGGGCACATAGGTATAGAAAAAAACCCTCACATTCAGACAAGAAGCGAACACTGGACTCCCACATGAAAGTCCAGGTTTAGTCGGATCCATCCATCGCCCCTTCCGCCATGAAGAGACCCTTGCGCTACTTATATGACATTGTTACACCGAAAGCACTGCAAAAGCTGCAGTATTTGACAACTTCGGTATGAGAATGTGCTGGATGATCACACAGAGCTGTGGAAAAGATTTTAGATCCATTCTTCAGTTTGTGTTACAATTTTACCACATCTGAATTTTGACGGTGGTCAATGGCTTTACGTTTTCAGCTAAAACTCAAAACACAAGGAAGCTATCATCCTTCACATATCTGCCTCCACCCAGGTAAGTCAAGGTCTTTTTCATTAGAGTACTCATTTAAAGATCTAATATCGTTTATTACGGAGGTCCTCTGACTGTCATTTGAGAAGGTGCTTCATTCTCTTTTAAAGAGGTGCTAAATCTAAAATATCATCCCTCTTGCTTAATGGAGAGCTTTAACATTTAAAGCTACTTTTACAGTCTATTTTATCCCAAACAGGAACAAAATATTTTGGCTTAAAAGTTGTCAGATTTTTAAAAATGCTGCATATAAGACAAAAGACAGTACATTTTGTCTATGTGCAGCTTCAAACCACTGGGCCGCTATTCAAACACGCTGTATATATTCAAGCGATATCAGCGCTTCAGAAAGAGACACAAATCAAATCATTGGAGCTTTTTATTCCCTGTTGGCAGATCAAAATAGCACAAGCACGGCTGTGAGCTATTACTAATAATATAGATGGGATAATACATCTGGGAATGTGAGTTGCTGACAATCAAAGAAAGACCATTTACAACGAGAGTGTGAGGTAACGCCTCTCTGTCTGACTGTCTGTCTGACTCTGTCTGGTCCTCTTATTTTTCTACTGCCTGCCCCACCCCATCCACACACAATCTCTTTTTCTTTCCTAAATAACAACCAGAGGAAACAACCTAATATGAATGCATGTTTAAGGATGTGCCCACATTTATATATATAAAAACATAGTCTAACATGGCTGTGCATATCCACAGAAATCTAGACTCTGGGCAGCTGTTCTCAGTCTGTAATTACCTTATTTGACACTCAGTAAATGGCATTTGCTTGCATGCATTCGCACCCGCCCACACAAACACACAAGCAACATACCCATATGCATCCAACCAAAGGTGCGCACACACATTTACACTCTCACACACATTAACTCCAGCCTCAGCAGCCAGCTCCGGCATCTGAGACGTAAGGAAGATGGTGAAGGTCAGACAGACAGAGACTGCCCATTAAAATTAAACAGCTCCATCTAATTATCATTGGATGATTATCGTATCATTGCAGATTAAAACTGGTA
Organism: Plectropomus leopardus; assembly: GCF_026936395.1. NCBI lineage: Eukaryota > Metazoa > Chordata > Actinopteri > Perciformes > Serranidae > Plectropomus > Plectropomus leopardus. Next base: position 3,114,738 of record NC_142181.1, on the reverse strand, counting down.
TTTATTCTGTTTAAATTGTGCTGGCAAAAATAACATGTTTATATCAGAGTTTCAGGCCAGTTTTCTGATAACCAAAATTGAAGGACAATTTTATTTTGCCCAAATGTTTATTGTAACATAAAACAGGACTTTTGAAAAGAAAAAGTTAGAATATCCATGTCAAATCTTGAAGAAAACAACCCTTTTTAAAGTGAAACACATGGACGACAATGAACATTTTATATTATCATTTTTTACCGACAGAAGTGGGAAATATCTGGCATTTCGGGACGGTTTTGTGTTTCTCAAACTGCATGTGAGATTCCACTGTTTGGATTCCCATCATGATGAGTTAAAAAAAATTAATTTATTAAATAATTTAACCAAAAAAAAGATGTTACCAATTACTGTGAGACTTTACGATGCAACGCCATAAAAATAACTCATAAAATCTTACTTCCCATGTCTGAGCATTTTTAAGACAGAAGATTTGAATCCATAATTCCTCTGTGAAATCGTGGACTTTCACCTCCCAGAAATCCCTCGTACGTTGCCGACCCACGCATAAGGAGCTCGCCTTTCCGTGATCACTCGCATAACACGCCTACGTTGCCTTTGATTGGAAAAATTAACGGCTGGTGCGGTGGCTGCAATAGAAATAAAGCTGCTTATGTTTTGAACGTCCATCGCTCAGTGTAAACGCAGTCATGTCGTAATTCACATTTTGAAAATGTTGCTTAAGCTTTGTGCAAACGTCTGATAGCTAAAACAACAAATCGACAACAAATGTTTTCTGTGATTCCCTCTCATACGTTTACTGCACTAAACCTATACGATCAATGTTTCAGCTCCTGACAAATACTCTGCGTCTCCTCTGCTCGACTCATCAGCACAGAATCCACTTTTCTCCACAGTTCTGCATGAAAAGTTTGCTTCTTAACTTCTCGAGTTATTAGATTTGACTAGCTCATTTTTCATCTTGACAGCTTCATTAAAGCACCCTGAAAAAAGCTCAAAATATTTGTGTGTGTGTGTGTGTGTGTGTGTCGGTTTGTGTGTGATCATGAATACAGTCTCCTTGCCCGTTTCCCTCCAGTCTGCTCATCCCCGTCGCTTTTTTCAAAAGCAGTTTTTTTCTCGTCTTTCTTCCCATCTTTCTCTTTCAATATCTCCCTCCTTCTCAGCCATTGTCCCTCTCTCCTCTGTCATCCATCTCGCCGTGCTTCATTACCCTTCACTCTTCCCATCATTTTCTACCCCCTCCCTTTCTTCACCCTCCATCTTATCACTCTTTCTTCTACTCCTCCTCCATGATACTGTCTGTCTTTTTTTTCACCAGAGACAAAAAGAAAAAAACAACAACACTCGTCTGCTGGCTGCCAGTTTGTCTCCAGCCTCGCCGAACCTTTCCCCGCTTTGGTATTGGCTGGCTGGAGCGTCTGCTGTATTGGTATTGGCTGGTTGCAGCAGGTGAGGCATAGCTGTGCCACTTAATCAATGCCCTGCAGTGGGGGAAGCAGGAGCCAGACACAGTGCAGCAGCAGCAGCAGCAGCCGTCAGCATTGGCAGCTCTCCATGAAGCTGAGCATGGGGATGGCATGACCTTCAGACGGCCGGGACCAGCAGGAGATAGACACACACACACACACACACAAATACACGCTGTGCATATTTTCCTTGCAAATCACGTTCTTTCCCAAAATGTCTGCAGGCCACGCCCAGAGCTCCACCTTTCCTCTGCAGAGGCGAATGCTCAACTTCGCACAATGGGACTGTGAGCGTGGCGTGGTGCACTTTGTGAAGGTCAAGAAGAGGCTCAGATAACACATGCATGCACACACACACACACACACACACACACACACACACACACAACAAGCACAAACTGTAGAGGCTGCCAGATGCATGAAACACAACTGCTATACACCCCGTTAAAAGTAACAAACTCGAGAATTTACAACAGCCTTTCTTTGATTTAACGTGTGTACATTAAAATAATAATAAAAAATACGTGTTGAGTTTAGTTATTATTAGGCATGTAAATCACTGGTTTAATCATGATATGATATTGTGGACAACGATACGATATTTGACGACTTCACAAAGTCTGCCACGATACAACTTAGACACCTGGGATCGATTCGAGCCGATATTATCTGTTCTTTCTTTACTTTTGGCCAAAAAAAGAGAAAACGAATATATAAATAATTGGAAATAATCAAAACTGGTTCATTCTGTCAAAAAACACTTTCTGTATATATATATATGTATATGTTTTCATTTTAACCCAGACCATGATCAAAAACTTCAGGGCTATCTGAAGACAAACTTCTCCCAACACATACAACATGCTAACAATGTTAGCATAAGCCGATGGCATTTTACATTGTATACATTAGCTTAGCGGTCAGCAGACTTTTCCTTAATTCATAACTTCACCAATCTACATGTTTTATTTATGCTTTCTTTTACTCACTGCTGGTTTAAGTCACTGCATCTCCTGACAGAACAGCACGGATGAGTTTCAGTCTTCATGCTCATTTTTTCAGTCTATCATTGACAGAGTAGCTAATGTCGCTGCAAGAAGTTAGCAAAGTGAGATACCCGGCACGTACGTCATGTTTCCTGAGTACAGCTTTTGTTTACATTTGACATGCGCTCTGCCTGTTAACCCCGAGTTTCTCCGAAAACAAACTGTTGATTCCCAAGTAAATAACGTTCTCCTCATCGTCTGTCTCTCAGCTGCGTTGCTCATTTAATCGATGTATCAATGCAGGATCGTTACATCTGTAGTGATGATGATGATGGTTGGAAACAGCTCTAAAGAAATGTACCGGAAACACAAAAGACTGCAGGTAACAGCCACCACTGTGTCATATAATAATCATTTTTTTACATTAACAATGCATAAAAAAATCTGTTTTTGTCAAATAACATAAATTGCCTCCACACCTGTTTTGATTAACGATGGCTCGGTATTGGGGTCAAGTAGGAGAGACGTCGGGTGGAGATAAAAGGAACAGGTGCGTGCCAGTGGTCTTAAAACAACAGGCAGTTATTGTATTTTGGCTCATTTGGCCTGCTTACCAAAACAGTTGGAGCCAAGCAGTGGCTGTGACAAACAGCTCGTGGACGATATTAAGGAACTCCTTGGCACCAAATTGCTGTAATTTGCATCAAATTCTGAACGGCTTTTTGAAAAGCTCCGTAAAATCATGACACATGTTTTCATATTAAGTGTGACTTACAGCTGCAGAGGTAAGACGTTATCTTCGGTTTCATAATAATTCAGAGATAGTTGTCTGTACACCTTTAGGTGCAGGAACTGCTAGTAACTAATTGGCAAATTAATGCTGCTAATATGTGCCAAGATGTAAACAAATTTAGGCTAAAAAAAAAAAAACAGGGCCCAGGCTGTTGCCATGGTATACTTCCTGTTTACATTGCCTTTAAGGCCCCAAACTATGGGAACAAAAATTTAGAGCAGCATTATGCTCCAAATCAAAGCAGGACAATGAATAATGATAGGACTTTTAAAATTAATTAAAAATGAATAAAAGCTGGTTTCATGTTGTCTTATTTCATGACCCCTAGTTCAGATGAAAAATGTTTTTTTGGTTTTTTTTTATTGATGCTTCAGGTAGGGGTGAGACAAGTAAATACAATCCAAGGCCAGTTTGATTAACCCTTAGGGATTTTCATTCTTCTTTTTTTTAAAATCATTTTAGCTGTGTTCATGCATTTGGCATAAATTTTGGCAAGATTGTGCTTTTTTGTTTAATCTTGTGATTTCCAGGTCAGCCCCACAAAAAGTCAGAAATACACAGTGGAAACAAAATTGTTACATTGAAACTGAAAATTGAAAGTGCTTTTTTTTTTTTTTTACTGTTTTTTTGCCTAATGACATATTTTTCTTTTTAACCATATTTGGCATAATACAAAAATACATGCTATTTCCACTAGCTGCACTGTCACATTTAATGTTGCTGCAAATCATTAACATATCCCAGGTTTGTGATAATCAAAAGAAAAATCTACTTTGCATGTAGTATACTAAAAAAAATTTTGGAGTTGTTTTGTTTTTATCTGAAAACATAGCGGCATCATGACAAAAACCTGGCACTTAAAGACTTAAAATTCTGAAAATTAATGAATATTTGATATTTATGATTAGGACTGATGTTGGTTAAAAAACTCAATGAAAGTAGAAAATAATATGAAAGTATAATATTTTTTAAAGCTTGATTTTGAAAAGCAGATACGAGTGTGAGAAATATTAAAGCGGAACCTAAGGGTTAATAGATGCATGTGTTTGTCTAACCACACGATGAAATGCTACGCAGCAGAATAACTCTCAATTACAAAATAATGTACCAGGAATTTGCACTTGCACATATTCAGCAAGTCAACGCAGTGCGTCCCTGGGGGACGTCAAATTGTACTGCAGTTAGTTGATCCCAAAGTCATTTTGAATCTTTACAAAAGGTTCATAAAATATATATATATATATATATATGTGTGTGTGTGTGTGTGTGTGTGTGTGTGTGTGTGTGTATATAGTTCCACTTCCATAAAAAGGCTCAGTTATTCCTAAAACAGCTGGGCATTGTAGTTTTTAGCAAACATTACTCATACAAGTAAGTAGTTCATTTGTTGGGAACTATTTTCAACTATGGATTACCACAAGTCCTGTGCTTGAGTGAGTATTTACAGCAGCAGGATGGTGTGTGTGTGTGTGTGTGTGTGTGTGTGTGTGTGTGTGTGTGTGTGTGTGTGTACGTGTGTGTGTGTGTATGACAGACTCAAATAAACTACAGTGGATGTATTCATGGTAATGAAGGTGGAATAGGTCATGTCATGAGCCCACTTAGTTCCAGGTGATCAAGCCCCGACCCCTGACCCAAGTCAGGCTGGGTCCAAATTATTTTCAGTCTAATTGGATCAGGAAAGGTCCTGTTGTATCGCTGCAGGTCTCACACCTGTGAGAAATGTCAGTACCAAGCAGACCGGCTATCAGCTCTCATGACGTGGTGGGTTATAACCATGCAGGAGAAAACTGTGTGTTTGGACACGAGGTGAGGAGTGTGAACTTTGGTAAAATATTCCGACTTTTCTCAACGGATTTTCATTAATTGGTTTGGCACAGGGGCGGCGGTATATCGAACATACTTGAGGTATCGCAGCTTGTTCCACGTGCGATATATAAAATGACTATACTCTGAACATCGGTTGTAAATTGTCGTATTGATTTTAGAAGCCAGAGAATGCCTCTCTGTCTCTCTCACACACACAAAGCAGGGCTTTTGCAGAGCTCCAGACCGTAACTATTTAGTTACATTGTGTGACCACGGAGCACCACTGCGATTTGCAAATAATATTAATATGTATGAACTGGAGAGCTGTTTGTTTGCAGTTTGTTTTAGTTTATAGAGAATAAATCATCACGTTTAACGGCGACACTGTAACCTAATTAGTTGTAGCGACAGCAGTGTGAGCAGGTGAGGTTTGTGTTTGTATCTGCAGAGCTCCGAATGCCACTATTTAGTCACATTTTGTGACCACGGAGCACCAGTACGAGTACCAGTACACTAACAGTGAATGAGTCCTTGCAGTTAGAGGCGCCGCGGTATCTGTTTCAAACGCTAACATCCAACGGTTGGCCAGAAGCTTCAAGTCCACAACAAAAACATCAACACTTTCAGACTGAGACAAGCCTTCAAAATAAGACCATGGGTCTCGCTTTGATATATTTAATTGTAACAATGCTTTGAAAATGTCATTATAAAAGTACTTTATTTAACTTCCTTATAACCACATTTTAATAAATATTATTTTAACAGTAGCATATTCAACTTTATTATGTGACAGTAGCTACTTTATTTAACTTTATTGTAACTGCAGTTTATTCATTTTTTTTATTTTAGTAGTTAACATTAGTTTAAAGGACATTTAAAAATAATTCGATATATACCGTGTATCACGATATAGCTTTAAAATATTGCCATAATAACTCACCTGTTTAAATTTTATTTAGACTTAAAGTTAATAATGTAATTTAATTAATTAATAGGTGTATACTGTAAATGTACTAATGTATAGAAAATTAAAAAATAATTAAAATAATAAAAAATACTGTAATAATATAATTAAATAACAGTGCCCCCCAATAACACTGTAATTTTGTTTTCACATAATAAAAAAAAAACTTATCCTAAACTATCGATTATAGCAATTAAGATTAAAATTAGGTTAAAATATATTGCTTGTCATTGGCTGCAAAGACGCAGACACCTCAGCTTTTTTTTTTTTTTATCCTATACCTACGCAGGTTTTTACCGTGGCTGCCAACATCTATTCATCATCTAAATGTTTGCTGGGTTAATGCCATTTCACAGCAGAAACTGGCACGCAATCCCATATCCATTCATTCTGTTTCATTCAGGAAAGATAAAAATACACCCAATGCTGTACACAAACTCCTTTTCACTCCTTCTCCCTCTCCACCCGGCTCATCCTGTCCCAAACACTCCTCCCACGTCTTGTCCTACTCCCTAACCCCTGACCTCTCCTTGCTCTCCCGCCCTGCTTCTCCTCTCCCCTCTCGTGAGCCCCGTGCAGAGCCGGCAGGCCCCCCACGTCGCGGGCCTATTAACAGGCTTTGGTTTGCTGTAATGATGCCTCTCCTTATGTCTGTGCAGCTGCTGCGGTGCTGAATAGGGAGGATAAATGTGGGATCCTCAACATCCGCATCATTGTTTCACTGCCACTCTCCGTTGTCAGGTGTGGTAGACAGAGGAGAGAAATGCTCCTGTTGGATCTTTCTGGCAACATCATTTCAAAATTAGCTTGAAATGATATGTCAGGGTCATATTTGTAATTGTTTTTTAAAGAAGATATCAGTTTCGCCCTTGGTATTTAGTTTTTAACAGTCTTTGATGCTGATTTCAAGCATTTCTTGCAGAAAAATTATCTTTAAATCTGATTTAATCAATTTTTTACACATATTTCCACCATGACAAGAACACATTTGATGAGGAATACTTAAGACTTTCTTGAAATAAAACCGGCCGAAACATAAAAAATAAAAGCAAGAAAGGAACATTACAAAATCATTGAACTGGACTTCAGACAGACATTATTGTAACTGGCTATTAATTAAATAAGTGCAGTGTTTTTTTTTGTTTTTATCCTGTCTGCGTGTGTTCCTAAATGCAACCCAGGCCAATCTCATAGTTGTTTTCATCCTTTAGCAGCGATCAGAGCTGATCAGATCAGTGGATTAGAGGAGAAGCAGACTGCAGAGTCAGTGAAAACAAACTTTTAGACTCAGCACAATGAACGGTTAAACTTCACTTTCACTGCATGTGGTGTTCTGCTGCTCCGTCTGTGACAACAGTATGCTCAGAGCTCCAATACAACTAGTTAGCGTTAGAAAATCTATTTGTGGCAATAGATGTTTTAACCCTTTCAGATGCCTTCACAAGTATCTAAACCTTTAAACTTTGAGCAAATCGGTGAAATTTCTTTCAAAAATATGGGGGGAAAAAGGTAATGAGCAACTTGGAAAGAAATGTTTGACAAATTGCAAGACATTAGCAACTTTAGAAACATATTTTTAAAAAAGCTAAGAAAAAATGTCAAGGAAAAAGAAAAGAAAAAAGGGAAAAATATATTTATAATATTCATAATTACATATTGAATATAATATTATGGAATTATTATAATTATTTAAGCACTTTTTCAAAGTCTCATTTGCCTTGTTTTTACTGTTTTTTTTCTTATTTTTTATTTGTTTTGTTCTGTTTTTTAACTAATCTTTAGTAATTTTCTTGTATTTTTTTTACTTATTTCATGCTAATTTGAGGACATTTCTTCTTTAGTTGCTTCTCCCCGTGTTTTTGAAAAAAATCTAATTTGCTCAGGTTTCAAAAGGGTTAACTGTGGCAGACCACCACAAATAAATAAATGTGAGGGAAACCCTGGAGCGTTTTTGGACGAATAATCCCATTATACTTTTGACTCATTTATATACTGAATTATAGCCAATGATCCAACAGTTGACACTGCGATTGTTATGCAAACTGTATCACAGGAGAAAAAAAAGAAAGACACGAGGCTGGTTTTGGACTAATGCTGGATCTCTTCCCACTCGGAGGAGCCTGCAAAATTCCTCCACAACAACAAAGACCCTGCATGTGTTTTTGCACATTTGTATCCGTGTGTACATTATGTGTCCACATTGTATGGGACAGCAGACAGCTGCTGCAGGGCCCATCAGTCAGCTGCTGTATTTATAGGGTGATGACCAGCGAACACTAACAGCTGCATCAGTCGGGAACAGAGACAGAAAGTGAGAGGACGCAGGAACCTGACATGCTGAACAGACGTCTCTTCGGTCTTTGCCGCTGCTCAAAATGACTGTCGGACCTGTGCGAACTCTGCGTCTGCACAAGATTTAAAACGGCCTCTTGACGGTAGATGAAAGGCAGAGAAAGCAAGGGGAGACTTAAGGGACATGACCACTGCAGCACGGAGGAGGATAAAGTGTCGGCCGCAAATAAAACATTTTAAAAAGGGAAAATGTCACTGCTCAGAGTGATATACGGCAGAGCCCGCTGATCCTGAAAGGGGCTTTTATTGTGAAATAGATCCCCCTGCCGCGTATGCTTCCTGAGTTTGAGCAATAACAAAGAATGGATTACAACCACAATGTGTGAAAAATGTAAAAAACACAATAAAATGAGTGCACAAATCTAAGCGCTGAATTAAAGTTAAAGACATAGTTCAGTTTTTTTGAAGTGGGGTTGTATGGGGTACTTACCCATAGACAGTGAATTACATTGAGTAGATGTCGGACAGCACGCCCCCAGTTTGGAGAAGCTGGCTGAAGTCCGACACTGAAGCAAAGCAATGTACTGCTGCATCTACTGCACCTAAAAGAATCCCTATCAGTTTAAATGTTTGCTATATTTAGAGTATTTTCACATCTTTACCTTGCTGTCAGACGGTGATTTCCAGTGTGAAAATGAAGCTGTTACATTGCTTTCTTTGAAGCCAAACTCCATTGTGAAAAATAGTGATTTAGCATTGCTGAACACAGGAGCTACTCGTCTACTGCTGCCTCAATAAGTTAGTTTGTTTGTGTTATTGTGTGACATTGGTGTTGCAAAGAATGAGTTCGGACTCACCAAAATCACACAATAACACAAACTAACTAACTGATCAAAGCAGCAGGACACCAGCGTGACCTCCTGTGTTCAGAGAGCTAAAATTACTGTTTTTGTCAATGGAGTCTGGTGGCTTTGACAAGAGCGTAGACGGGCAATTAATGCCGTTAACAACTTTCTTGTTGTCTGACAAAAAGGTAGAGAAGTAGAAATACTTTCAATAAAGCAGAAATTCAAACTGATACTGATTTTAGGTGAGACTCTTTTTAGGTGGCTAAAATACATTTTGTTTTTGGACCCCATTCACAGCAACACATTGCTAAGCTCCTGTGTCAGACTCCAGCCTGCTTCTCCAAACAGGGTGAGCAAAAAAAAATCCCTTCAGTATGTATAAGCAAGCCTGAGCAAGCAAGAGTCTAAAATCAAGTTGCTCATTTTGTCCAACAAGAAGTTACATATATTCCATTTACTTTTAAATTAATTTAGATTAATTCATTATACTTCAAATGTGCTATAAGGTTTTTAAGGTGTGCTTATTCTTTGTATCACTATCTTAACTGCAGTATTTGATGCAATATTTCAACCAATCCTCTGTGCCATTATTCAAATGTTAATTGATATTCTTCCAGCTCTTGAATATAGACTATATTTAACATGTGATGCATATTCTTGTTGTTATTCTTACTCATGCATATTTCTGTTTTTCATTGTGGCATTGTACAAATATTTATATTTATTTTATTTTGAACTTACATACTAATTTTATACGTTGCATTGTAGCATAAAGCACAGTTTTATATTTTACAACTCAGCACATTATCCATATTATAATTTAAATATTCACATATTAGTGCTAATTGTCTATTACTCAGCATATTATACAGACTTTTTAAAAATATTTACATACTGTGCTATTTTTATATACTTTGTATTTATTTCTACATGCGATAATTCTCTCTGCTGGCATCAGAGCGACTGTAACAAACCACAATTCCCCCTCGGGATCAATAAAGTATTTCTGATTGTGAAGTAAAAGAAAGAAAGGCAGCACATCCTCACAGCTGAGACTCTACGACTAAAAATTGTTTTTTCTTTTTTACCGTGAATCAACTTCTTGATAAATCCCCTGATAGTGTCGGCTCCAATCACTTATTAATCACACATACAGTATTTCCGTTTGCATCAGTTTCTGGCGCGAGAGTCACAGTAAATAAGAGAGTCAATGTAAATAATGTTAAAAAAAAAACTGTTGTATTGCACACACAGAATGCATTCTGGGCAATGTGTGTGCTTAAAGCCCATTGTGTGTGCATATCAGGATCTCCTCTGAGACTAAAGTGACATCTGCACTGCCTCTTTTCTCTCATGTTGTGTCACTATCGTACAGCGATAAGAAACGCAGACCACTACCAGCCTGTCCTCCCAAAACCTCAGACTCCCTCCTACACGCTCGCTTTCATCTGCTCAACTATATAAAGTGTATGACACATCGGTACTTACAGATCAGCGGCAGGTGTTTGTCTGTTGGTTCCAGTCTGGCTGCTCCTGAGGAGAGGACGAGATAAAACATGTTAATATCTACATAATTAGAGACATTTTGACTGAGCCAACTGGGAGGAAATATTCGGGTGGTTTGTCCTTATATGGACAAAGTTAAATGTTGAATTTTGACCTTTAAATCGTGGCACTGTTCCATGTAGGTGTGCTTTTGTGCACCATCTCAGAGCTTTGAAACACCTGAATTGAATGCAGCCATTATTATTTATTTTATTAATTACACAATGTTTAACACTTAGGGACTGTTTGCTGAGTTTAACACACTTTTTATTCTTTATATTTTGGCTGTGTTTATGCATATGGCATCAATTGTGGCAAGACTGTGCATTTTTGTTTAATCTTTCCAGCTAAAGTCTAAAATACATCCTGCAAACAAAATTGTTAAATTCATAATGTTAAATGCAAAAAAATGCTCCATTGAAACCCATTCAAACTGATATTTTTGATCCCACAGCCATCAAAGCAGAAAAACATGACTTGTATTATTTCTGGGTGTCATTCTGGGCTTTTGACTTGGAATTTGTCATTTTGACTATTTTCTACCTGGTGAGGTCATTTTGACCATATTTGGCATATGGAGGAAATACATGCTATTTCAGCAAGGTGACCTGTCACAATCGAAGCTGCTGCTAATCTCTGACATATCCCAGACTGTGAAAATCAAAAACAAAAATACTTTGCACGTAGTATATTGATTTTTTTTCCATCTAAAAACATAGTGGCATCACTTCTCCACGACTGATTAATCAATAGTTTATTAATTGTTATCACCCCAACTCTGGCTGCATTACAAACTGATACCGCCGTTATAGGTGATTTTTGGCGTTGCTATCTCGATTACTGACACAGCAGCGGTATTTGGCGACTTTGGAACGAGATCGGGCTGCATGTCCTGTGTTCAGCGAGTGACTGTTTTTCTCGGTGTCGTCTGGTGGCTTTGACAAGAGCATGAACGTGGAACTGAAGCTGCGAACCGTTTTCACGTCGGAGAGGGCTGTCTGACGGAGACGTGAAATATAAACTCCGAATCACCGATATGCAGATGACACACAGCTATATGTCCCCCTCCAGTCCAGCAAGTCTTCAGATCACCTCCGCACCTGCATCTGTGAATTTATCAATGTCAAAACTGAGATTTTAGCCACAGATCCAACTAACTCAAGCAGCCCAACTGTTGGTATAATATTAGATGAAGAGCTTTGTTTTGTTGTCCAAATATAAAATGTTCACTCGTGCTTCTACAAGCGTAAAAAGATCTCTCAAAATTAGATGTTTCTCGTATTCCCCAGACTTAAACAAGGTTATACATGCTTTTATTTTTTCCCGCCTTGACCACAGTAATGCACTTCACTGACTCCAACTGGTCCAGAACGCAGCCGCCCAAATTTTAACAACTGAAAAATATGAACACATTACTCCTGTTTTAGCAAATTTACACCTGCTGCCTGTGACTTACCGCGCTGATTTTAAACTTTAATGATCACTTTTAAATCTCTGCATGGCCATTCTCCAAATTACATGAAAGAGTTATTGACCCCTCTGTACCCGGCGCTCCCTCAGATCGATGGATGCAGCTCTGCTCGTTGTTTCTCGGCTTGTGACGAAAAAGCCCTCAAACTGCACGTGGAACTCTTTACCCGCTGAAATCTGACTCGCTTCACCATTAGCATCTTTTAAATCACTTCTCCAGACTCTTTCATAGAAAAGCATTTATGAGTATTTAATAGGTTGCTGTTGCTGTTTTATTAACCCTCCGCGGCCTCTGTACGTGATCACTGTGTTGTTTGCATTTATTTTATTGTTGTTTTATTTCTCTGAACAGCACTTTGTAACCTTGTTAAGAAAAGTGCTGCATAAATGAAGTTTATTATTATTGATTATTATTACACGTACACTATTATGGATTTTTTTTTTTTTTTTTAGGTGGCTAAAATACGTTTTGCAGCTGTCCCCGTCTGCAGCAACGTCGACTGTTTGTAATACAGAGACTGAGGAGAGCTGCCTCACATAACCCCACTTCAAAAGATCCAAACCATCGCTTTAAGCTTCTTATCGAAGGAAAAGCAACACATTCTCCGCTGCCACCCAGAAATTAAAGAAAAGTGCGCCAACCTTTCGGAGAAAATAACTCTTTGTGTGCGTTCATGTTTGAGGTCGGTTCAATCACCGAATTATCTGAATGTATGGAAAAAAAGGAAGGTAAATTAGTGCCGTTCTACACTTTGACACATATCAAGGTGCCCTTCAGCGGGGTGCTGAACCCTGGTGGCTCCTGCAGAGCTGCTGCAGACTGTGGTTTTGTCGTGTGTGTGTGTGTGTGTGTGTGTGTGTGACGCAGGACAATGCTGCAAAGGAGCGGGGCATTAAGTCCGACTTCACATAAATAAAGGTTGTAAATATTGTCACCCATCTTTTTTTAACGTTGCAGGCCTGCCTCCTTTCAGACGGAGTTACAGGTTGATAAATCAGCAGTCACGGCGCTGATGCTAATTGATTTCTAATCACAGGCTGCTCCTGAGCGGAGGACGCAGCCTCTCAAACGGGCGCCGTGCCGTGTTTACAGTGTGTACGAGAGTCTTAATGAGGCTGATTACAACCGTGTTGCCGCCGACGACTGCAGCACAAAGACAAAGGGAGAGAAAACGACTGCTCGGGATTTTCAGTCGAATCCAATGTATCCTATTAAAATATGATACATCCCGTCTCGCACACTCCGTCTACTCTGCTTAATTGCCATACGGTCAAAAGTTGGCTTTGAAGCGCTTTAAGGTTGGCAGAAACAAAGAGAGAGAGGGAGAGAGGGAGAGAGAGAGGGGGGTTCATCCTGAGTTTGAGCTCAGCTGTGATGTAACTGTGGACGATGGCTGTGCCGCAGTCAATTTAGGAGGCGATATCCTCAAACGGCCCCGGCTCCCTCCCCTCGTTCCCCTCCTTTTCTGTCTCACCCTCCCTCCCTCCATCTCTTTTTTTCTCTTCCCCTCACGCTGGTGCCATTTATCTCCTCCACACCCTATCTTTCTTGCTTTTTTTTTTTTTTTTGCTACAAAAATCTGTTCTACCCTCATGCAGGCTCTAATATTATCTTCTTCCCTTTCTCCCCCCCGTCAGCCCGTCCATGCATCACTGCCTCTGCTCTCCTGCCCCAGCATCCCTCCTTCTCCTCTCCGGCTGCAGCGCTAACCTACACACACACACACACACTTAAGAGAATAATATCTCCCGCTAAACTCCCATCAATAGGACTCTGGCGGCATGAAATGCGTTAGCACGTCGCAAACTGTCCACCCCCACAGTAAAGCTGCGTGTTGGATAACCTTCCTGCTTTTAATAACAGTATATCCCCAAGACGTATTTAGCTCTACTATATGTTTATGGCCCCTCCACACATCTCAACCTCTCCCTGCACCACTCTCATCATCGCCCTCCCTTCCTCGTTTGCTTTCCTTCCTCCCTCTGCCGCGTCCTCGCCTGTCGATTCAGGTTTTTGCTGCACGTCGCTATTGCAGAAAATGTTCTAAAAGCTGACCGCTTAACTGATTCTTTAGGATGCCAACTTAAAATAAAGTGCATTTCGGATGTCGTGCAACATTTTTTTTATGTGTGTCTCAATGTGTACATGTGTGTGCACATCCCTCTCTCCTCTCCTCTCTCTCTGACTGATGGAGGGTGGGGTAATCTGCACCGGTTGCCATGACACCAGACAGCCCTCGCTTGGCGAAGGCACGTAGCTTCCTCTCTGCTCTATTTCCCCGCAGCCCTCCGCACAGGAGTGTGTGTGCATCTCTGTGTGTGTGTGTCCATGAATCTGGGAGAGTCATATATGATGCACATGATGCACAGAGCTAAGAGGAAGAAAATATTTGCTGTCTGTATACGTTGAGACAAAAGGGAAAAGAAGCAAACAACACAAATCTGAAGGCAAATAAAAGGTTTTCAGTGCAAACGCTTTAGCTACATGTCTGAAAAAGTGTTAAAATCTAACAGTACCACGATTAGAAAAGTCACATTTCATAGCCTTTTAAGGATAAAGACATTCTGGTGAATTATAGTGTCAAACTTCGTCCTTTCCTCACTTTGCTCCCTGAAACCCAGTCAAGGACTCGTGGACTTCCCGCGGCAGACGCTCACCGCAGATGCCTACCACAAATCTTATTTTACGAACCGGGTTGCTTCCCCTCTCGGCCATTTTTCATTTTTATTCGACCTCACTGTTGAGACAACTTGTTCTGAAACCCAAACTGTCGAGGGCAGCTGGGACGTTTGGGCTCCTGGCGTTTTTTTTCAGACAACACACAGCGTCCCGAATCACCTCATAAGGAGTTACGCACATTTCTAAAGGTTTTTTCTTATTTGTTACATTCGAGGAAATAAATGACTGCAGGTAAAAAAAACCCACATCTATCGAGTTCGGTATAATACGCCCGTGCACTTATCTGTCCTTAAAGTTTCATTTAATACAAGAGATTTAATTCCTCTGGCAAATAGCTGTTCCCCGACCTGATGCAATTACTTTTCTTAGTCTCAAAAGGCAATCACGGTGTTTTGAACCACTCTCCTCACAGCTCTTGGAATCCTAATAAAAGTGTCCATGCCAGCTCCTATCCATCTATCTATCTCCAGACTCCAGCCTAGATGAATAATTTAGCAGGCTATATTTCCAGCCATCTGCTTCCCCCTCTCTCTCTCTCTCCCTCACTCTCTCTGTCGCTTGCTCTCCCTCCATCATTCTTCTTTTCCATCTCAGTAAAGTCTTCGGATTCTGCTCTTTCTTAAAGTCAATGAGGAGGTTCCACGTGCAAAACCAATCGGAAAACATGCAAAAATAGACTTTCTTTAATGCATTTAGATCTGTGTATATAAAATCTGAATATTTCATAATTCTGCTGTTTTATCAGAAAAAGTACGCCACATTCACTGCTGCAGAACTGATGCCATTTGCTGCACGACAGCAGGACGCAGCTCTAATGATCTCTGCGGTTAACAGGAGCCAGAGGAAGCCTCGCGAGCACACGTATACATCCCGGATCAAATCATTAAGCGTGATCAACATCTGCAACACTGCCTGTCAGAGCCCAGCAGAGGTCAGCCAAGTTCCTCTTTCCTGTCAGCATAATGAGCAAGCAACCACATGTTCCTGCACCAGCATCCTTTTTCATTACCCGCGTGCAACAATTACGCCACCTGAGTAATTGACGATGCCTTTCGTGCTCACGGCTACGGCGCGGGGATCACAAGCTAAAGGGAAAGTGAATGCATAATTGCAGACCGGTTGATTGCGCGGCGTCTGGTGGTTTGTGTAAGCAAATTAAGGCGAACGCGAGGATGGTCTCAATTGGCTGAGGAGAAGGCAGGAAGGACGAGGAGACAGGGGACAGGGGACAGTTTCAGTGAAGGTTAATGTTAATGGAGACGAGATCACCAGAGAGAATAACGTCAGGATGATGATGCAGATTTGTGTGACCTTTCTTTTTTGGAGCACTGAAACTGAAACGGGACGAGTTTGAACCGCGAATGACCCGACATAATATACTCAAGTGTGAGTGCAGAAAATGAAATCTCTGTTAAGAGCTTTCGTCAAAAAATGACGTTTATAACCCTTCAAGTTTTGTAATCAGCACTCATTTTCTATGAGTCAAATCAAAGCGAGGTTGTTTGCTTATATACACTTAACTCATTAATCATGTGACCTACAGTTCACCATGGTTACCGTGTAACAAAATAAACATATCGTCATCCTTTGAACAAGAAAGGAAAAAAAAGAAAAATATTATTGACAAAATATCATAGAAACTCTTCATGGATACAAAAATGCATCAGAGAAATACACTGTGAAGACAATTAAATACAAAATATGTAATATTTAAACTTTCTATTAAAGAATAAGATACACGCTGTAAAAAAAACTATGTTTTTTTTCTTTAAAAAGTTGACTAATTTTTAAAGACAAGTTTGATGATATTTTGAAATGATTCAACTTGTCTTCTCAAATTCAGTCACTTTAAATGTTTAAGGGAGCACAGACACTACCTTTTTTAAGTTGAAACAAAGGTTTTTTTTTCAGTGCAGTCGTTCATCATCTATGAGCAGGAAGGTTTCTACTTTCAACAAAAAACGGTGAATATTTTCTCCACCTAACTTTTTAAAATATGCTGTTCTCAGAATTATTTGTCTTCATATTTGTGCACAACTAATGTCACTCTGTCCTGACCCAACCAGCCAATAAAGCACCGACACAAAATAAAGTTAATGTCGGCTTAAATAAAGTGCAGCAGTCAAAAGTAATACATAAAAGTACATGTATTTGCTGACAGTTCTGTACTTTTACTGAGGTAAACCTTTGAATGCTGCACTTTAGTTTATAAAAGGGGTCGACAGATCATCCGCCTGGTTGATTATTGGGCTATTTTGCATTTTGCCGATTATCTGTATTGATATTTTATTTTAATGATCGCCAATACAATTAATTAATTAAAAAGTGCAAAAAAAGTGTCAGCATGGGAGGAACTTTCACTCACTAAATTCTCAGAGAGCTATTTTTAATTATTCATTTTTTCATTAAAATTTTCACTTGACTCTTTTTTATAGTTGCAGGGAACTTTATGTTTATGACGTTGAATATTTCAGTTTTCATTAAACATTTACTAAAGGCATTTCAATAAAATGCATTAACTACTAATAATTGGTATCAGTATCTGCCCTGAAAAACCTATATTGTTTAACCCCCTAGTTTATAATAGGGTATTTTTATGTGCTGTGGGTACATTTTTAAAGGATTAAATCTGAAAACTTGTTCCAGCATCGCTCGCTCTGACGCTCACGCTGGTCTGCGTCTCTCTGTGTGTGCAGATTTGGAAAAAGTCCAATTAATATAAAGATGTAAAACTGTCCGTGCAAATGTAAAATGCATGAATTTGCACTAATGCCTTTGAGTGTGAGCGGATTTAGTTTGCATGCTAAAAATGGCCAGCCATGACCTCAAAGAACCCCCCCCCCATCACACACACACACACACACACACACACACACACTCTCCTCCGATCTATCTATATTCATGCTATCTGTGCTTATCTGCTGGCTGCCTGCTGACCCTGCTGCTCAGGTTAGCCGGTGGACGGACAGAGACTCAGACTGATGGACTGACTGTAAAACTGCGCCGGCTGATTTGCCGGCTGGGATGGCGGCGCTGTTAGCCCCTGCAGCACAAGCAGCATCTACTAACATACAAACAGCCTCCGACTCCCCCCAGACGTTCTCATTCAGCACGACCTGCGATGACCGTCTGCATGTATTTATAATCCGCTCTATCCTGCAGCAATTAAACCCCCTGAACCTCTGCACGCCGAAAACGCCACAGTCAGGGGAAAAAAGCTGCGAGAGGCACATGTCCTCCCTGGCCATCTTGTCACCTCGCTAATCACACCGGATGCACTTGTAACCCCTTGTTTTCTGTTCCCTCAGACACCTCGCGGCGCAGAGACACTAAAGCCTCTGGCTCTTGGTATCCTGTTTCTAGGAACCGCAGTCCACCGTGGGCTGAGGTGAGAGGGGGAGGGAGGGCGCACATGCACAGCAGAGGTGGGCTGTGCATGTGCGAGGCTCTGCACACAATGGCGTCTGAGCAAGGTGTGCAGATTTGACATGAGTGCATTTATCATGTTTGCTAGAGAACGCTTTACTGGCGTTGCAAGTTTTTCCGCCCGAGTCGCATCAGTTTGGATTCTGAGCTGCCAATCAAGGCAGCGAGTTGATCCAGACATAAAGGAGGCGATGGGGGAGAAAAAAAAGAGCGAAAATCCACCACTACGCTGTGGAGTGATGTGAGGTGAACGACACAAGTGGAAATGGGTAGAGAAAGAAATGGTGAGGAGAAAAAGGAGGTTGGGTGGCGGTGGTGGTGAGGGACAAGGACAGGGGAGAAAAAAGGGGGTAAGAAAAGAGGCGAGACAATTAGAAGGAGCGAGGCAAGGAAAAATAGAGAGCGGAGTGAAGGGGTTCTGGAGGGGAGGCGAGGGGGAGGCGGGGAGGGGGCTGCTGCTGCTGATGCTGGAGCACAGCGCGGCCAGGCTGAACCGAGTGAACTGCAGTGGAGGTTAGGGAGTCCAACATTCCTCTGGAACACTGTGTTTACACTGCGTAGCAGAGAGGATGGTGGGGGGGGGCGGGAGGCAGGGGCCAAGGGGTGAGGGCGGGGGTGCGAGGGGACGACGCACAGGGAAGGAAATCATCTCCCGGAGACACTCCTTTCAGAGAGAGTGTGTGC
This sequence comes from Plectropomus leopardus, assembly GCF_026936395.1. Taxonomy (NCBI): domain Eukaryota; kingdom Metazoa; phylum Chordata; class Actinopteri; order Perciformes; family Serranidae; genus Plectropomus; species Plectropomus leopardus. Next base: position 3,095,775 of record NC_142181.1, on the reverse strand, counting down.
ATATGAGCGAGAGTGTGTGTGTGTGTGTCGCTTATCCTGTAGCTGCGTGGTGCGCTTCTAAAGCACCGGAGTAACCTGATTCCAAACCCCTCCCTGCACCCCCCACCCCCACCCCCCCGACTCCTTCCTGCATCCGACGCTATTTAAATCAACCTTAAACTTCATCAACCTACAGCAGCGGAGGGCCGTGCGGCACGACCGTCATCGAAAATCAGACGATTAAAGCTGAAATGTGAAAGTGCTGTTTCACTCCAGCCTCCGTTAATATTGTTAATAATTACTAGATTATAAAAAGTATTGAGTGGCTACTAAATAAATTACATAACAATGTATAATACATATTAATGTAAATGTATGTAAATGTATAGAATTCATAAAATTGTTCTATGTTGTGACATATATTTTTGTTTTCTTTGAGGGGAAACACCAGAAACTGAGACTGATTTTTCTTAAAATAACCTGAGAATTAATGCAAAGTTTCAATCTAATAATAATCTACAATACTTTTACAAAATCAAATTCAGATTTAATTATGCACAACAAGCAAAAGTTTAGTGTAAATTATTAATGAATATCATTATTAAGTATTGTGTTTTAATCATATTTAATCAATTTCTTACCAAATAACACACAGATCTTCACTGTAGAAAACAACCTTTTAAAGTTTTTGCTTTTGCTTTAAATGTTTGGAAACTTTATTCAGATTTCTGTAATTTGTTTTAGTTTTTTTCATAATGATAATTTATATTTAGAAGTTTTAAATATTTGACCTGAATCATTTTGTATTTACAAATGAAATAAAGAGAAAAAGATGTAGGAAAAAAAAAACATTTCCTCATTTTAGAAATCAGGGATGTTTTGTTTTATAACATTTAGCAAAAAAAGTATTTATCATAAAAAAATTACAAAAATAATGTAAAAAGAAAAAGCACACATTATTGTACTTGCAACAGAAGCAAATCGTATCTACATTTCTGCTTTTTCTTCTTGAGAAACATCAATAAGTAATCTGCAACAGCAGCTGAATTATAAAAACAGAAAAATAAAAATAAAAAAAAGCATTTGAAAAAATTTAAAGCTCCTGAATTTTGACATCAACCACATCGACAAAAGTTTTGTCTGCTGAAACACCAGCAGAGCGGCGGGCAGTCACAGCGGAGGCTGAGGGCTGCAATCAGCCTCGCTGTGCTCGCTTTGATTCGTCCCATTAAGACGTTTCCTTTCCCCATCTGCTGGTTCAGAAGAGAAACTACAGTATGAAGCATGCAGACTGTCACGGACACACAATCACTGAAAAACACTCCTCAGCCATTTATAACGAACATTTTTGAATGAACAGGGGTGATTTGGTATCTGTACCAATAACTGTTTTATTCTAAAATTGCAGATTATGGCTCATAATCTGAAAATGTGCAGTTTTGTCAAAGGTTTTAATCTGTAATAAATAAATTAAATCTTCCTCTTATGTCAGATTAAATCTACTATACATATAAAATTAATAAACTTCTAAACACAGAGAAGCTTTTTCCATTTCTGTGCCACGATACACCATTTATTTTCCGTCCCACTTTGATACAAATATTACCATCTGAATCCGACTGAGCCGCCGACTATTAACACTCAGTAAATATTTAGTGTTTACTGTGCCATTGAGGAAATTATCACCGCTGGCATCAGTCACAATGACATTTCAGCAAATCAAAGCAGCGCAGGAGACAATTGGCTGTCTGGGCTCCGGACTGAATAATCAATTTGTCCCCAGACTGCTGCATAGCAACACGCAGAGGAGACAAAATATGCAGAAGCAACAACAGCAGAGCAAAGTTAAGGGACGGGGGGAATCTTATTAAAATCGGAAACATTTGGCCTCTAATCCACGTGTTGCTCACACAGCAGGGGTTTCTTTCTGAATATCGTCAATGTATGGCAACAACTTCAGCTCCGATATTCAGCTCATCATTCAAACAGCTGCAGTTTGACATCAGCCGTCAACTCCGGTTTGTAGCCGACAGTCAAATCAAAGAAAGGCTGAGTCACGGTTTGAACTTTTGTCTCTCAGCTGACAGCAAAACTGACGGAAATCTGACCGAGATTTCCCCAAAACTTTTCAAACACAACGACTGTTGCACAAATGCGCGCTGACAGCAGGAAGTCGTGTTGCCGTAACCTTGTCAAAGTAAAGGCTCTTCTATAGATATATATTTAGGAGACCACAGGGCTCGAATCTGCTGCGGATTAAGATTTTCTTTTAAAAAAGCAAAAAAGTATTACAATCAAACACACACGACACCTGCAGTTTTTTTAAAGGCTGATTCTGGAAAATGGTTAGAATAGATAGAAATTAATTACAGTAAAAGCAATTTAGCATAATGCACCAAAAAGTACAGGACAAACCATCATTTTTAGTAGTAAACTAGAACATGAATTGAAAGAATAAAATGTCATTTTTTGGGATTTGTTTCAAATATGCTGAAAATTTTGCAGAGATTGGTTGGTGGTATTCCAATTAAAATAAATTAATTAATTAAAAAAGAAGAAGAAAATATATTACAAGTTAAGGTCATGCATTCAAAACCCTACTTCAGTAAAAGTATAAAAGTATTAGTGACAAAATTTACTTTAAGTATCAAAAATATAAAGGTACTGGACATGCAGGTAAACCGATAGATTATGATATATTCCATTATTTATTTAGCATTTTATTTGGTGAAAATGTTAAAGCATTGATGAACTGTTGCAGCTGGTTGAGGTGGAGCTAGTTTTAACTAGTTTATATCCAGCTGGTTTAGTCCTGTGTTTCCCAACCTAGGAGTCGGGCCCCTGTGAAGGGCCTCAAGATGAATCTGAGGGGTCATGAGATGATTAATGGGAGAGGTTAATATGCAAACTTTTCTATTATCTATAACAAGATTTATTATTATTATATCATATAAGATACTTTAGCTCAAGCAGTTATTTAATTTAGTTAGTAAATTCAATTTTATTTCTAAAGCCCAATATCACGAATCACAGCGCGTCACAACGACATCCGTGTGTCCTTGGATAAGGACAGCGGACGAGGAAAAACTAATTTAACAAAGAAAAGATGGTCGAAACCTGAGGAGGGATCCCTCGTCCAGGACGGACAGAGAGGCTATAGATGTCGTGTTCATAAAAGATCAACAATAAAATTATGACAAAATTTAAAATAAAATACATTTGAAGAAATATGTGATGGATCCAGAGCCAGAAAGGTTGGAAACCACTGGTTTACTTTAAGATTATAGTGTGTTTTTAAAACATAATCTGGTTAGTTTCTAGAGCTATCACATAAATGAAGTGATGAAAGTACAACTCTTCCCTGAAATGGGGAAGAAGTTTAACCCTTTGAAAGCTGGAGAGACATCCCTTTTTTGCACTGCTTTCAGCCTTTTACAATCATATAAACCAATAAAAAATCCTTGAAAAATCCCTGAAAAATCCTTACAAAAACATGGGGAAATGTTGCAAAAACTGTAAGACATTAGTAGATTTAGAATATTATTCTTTAAAAAAAAGATGAGGAAGGTTTGTGATGAAGGATAGGGAGAAATATGTCTTTACAGTGAATGTGAATTTATACATATTATCTTTTTTCCTCATACATTAATAAAAAGACCTTCATAAAAAAAAAACCTTAATTTTAAAATTATGTTATAAATACATTGATTTTTAAGCACTATTTGACAAGTCTTGTTTGCCTGGTTTTTGGTTGTTGTTGGGGTTGGGTTTTTTGGGGGGTTTTTTTATACAAATTTTCAAGTAATTTTCTTGTACTTTTTAATAATTTCCTTCTAATTTTTGGGGCATTTCTTCTGCTCATCGCCTTCTTCTTCCATGTTTTTAAAAGAAATCAGGCCAATTTCTTCCGGTTTCAAAGGTTTAAAGTAACATACAATGTAAATATTCAAGTACCTGAGTGTACATGAGTACAGTACCTGAGTATAGTTACCTTGCACACAATAGCATATAATAGTTATATTACTTAAATGCCAAAGAAACAGACTTCAGAAAGACCTCATCCTCCACCAGTCTTTCTGCATCATCATCACACTGTAAAAAGTGACTGCGGGCAACAACCCTGAACTACCCCAAACTTTGCACCCTCACCGGAGGCATCAGCACCTCCTCGGGGGTATTCACGACCAGCGCCACAAGAGGAGGAGCAGACGGTGCGAAACGCCACCGAGACCGAAGCAGCCGTGCCGCGAAACGGGGAAACGGCGTCGTACCAGACATCTGTCGCATTGCCCTTTTTTCTACACTCCCATCCCACGGAAGAAAGACGGAGGCCCGGGGAAAGAGGTGGACGGAGGAGGAAATCAGAGACCGAAGAGATGGGCGAGGTAGGCGTCGGATCAGGAGCGAGCCCAGAAACAACAATGGATAACCGCGGCTTTGACAATGCCTTTCCAACCCTGACACCCGGCCGCCCCTCCACCTACCCCTCCGGAAAGCCAAGACCTTTGCTCTTTCTCCATGACAGGCAGCATTCTTTTGTCTGCGTCCGCCAGACTCTGGCCGGACGCAGACAAAAGGCGAGAGCGCAGAGGGGACAGAGAGAATGACAGAGCGGACAGAGGGGACGGCGGAGGTGGAGGAGGGGGGTGATGAAGGGAGGGATGGATGAATGGAAGGGGTAAGATCGGCAAACCGTGCTCACCTTTTGTCCGCCACTCTCTCCCTCTCCCTGTCTCTGTGTGTGTTTGTGTCATTCATTTTCCGAAATGTTTGCACGGTAATCCAGCAACAAAGTTTTTTTTTCTTTTTCTTTTTTTTTTGAAGTGATGGTCGCGAACACCCAAAGCGTGATTATTAATTTTATATTTTCATTATTCTTACTTTTCACCACAAAGTGTTTTTCCTTTCACCCCCCTCCTCCTCCTCCTCCTCCTCCTCCTCCTCAACGCCGTCTGCTGTGCCCAGTGCGGTCCACTCCCGTCCTGGATGGTAATGGCATTAAGAACGAGAGAAGGAGGAGAGGAGAGGAGAGGAGAGAAGAGGAGAGGAGGAGAGAGGAGGAGAGAGGAGAGGAGAGGAGAGGAGAGGAGGAGAGAGGAGAGGAGAGGAGGGAGGAGGAGGAGGAGGAGGAGAGGAGAGGAGAGGAGAGGAGGAGAGGAGAGGAAAGAGAGGAAGGGAGAGGAGAGGAGAGGAGAGGAGGAGAGGAGAGGAAAGAGAGGAAGGGAGAGGAGAGGAGAGGAGAGGAGGAGAGGAGAGGAAAGAGAGGAAAGGAGAGGAGAGGAAAGAAAGGAGACGAGAGGAGAGGAGAGGAGTCAGGTGATGTTACGTTTTTTTGTGTTTTACCACCAAGTTGCATCATCCAAAGTTTCCTTATTTCCATCTTCCTGTTTTATGTACTTTTACTTCCACAGTACTACACTTCATCGTAGGGGTCAGCCAATACTGGTTTCTCAGGGCTGATGCTAACACCGATTATTAGTAGTCAATAACACCGATAACAGATATTTGGACACGATATGCATTTACAATCAAAGTAAAAATGAAAATCTTTGTCAATATTTAGAATTTATAATATAATAAACTCCAACACAAAACTTTGTTTAAATGCCTTTTAGCAAATGTTTAATCAAACCTGAACCGTTCAACATCGTACACATCATAGTTCGCAGTTCAGAGCTTTTTCTTAGTCGATGTGAGTCTATGGTCAGTTTTTGTGTGTTTTTTTTTTAACTAAAGCCTGGTGTACACTGTGTGATTTTCGGCCCTCAGACGAAAGATAACCATCGTCCACTTTCTTCCTCCTCCTCTTCTCTAGATTTTTACTGACAAACATAAATAGAAGCCACAGCTTGATTTGTTTGTTTACATTTTTTTCTACCACTACAGCGGCGTAGATGAATGACGCACGCACGATAGACGTGCGTTGTAGCCTGAGTTTCGGTAGGTGATGTCATCGTGCAGTCTACTTACATTAAACCTGATGTCTTACTCAAGTTTATTTAGGTTTAGATTCAGACTGGAGCTGCACTAAACTTCACAAAAATCTCAGTCTGCAGGAGGCTGAAAACTAAAACTGTGAAGGATAAAAATGACTAAAATCTGACTAATAAGCATTTTCAGCATAAGACTAAGACAAAATCTGAAATCGCTGCCAATATTAACACTGCTTCAAACAGACAAAAAATTATCATGGAGCTTTTTGCATCTTCATTTTGAGCCTTCTCATTCAAAATCTGACATGCACTGAGATACACAGAGCTTTCATTCATTATTTGAGAAATCCAACATTACACGCCCCATATTTTCCCAGTACACGGTGTGATTTTAGCCATCAGACTCCTGTAATTTTCACCCTTAACACTCATGGACCTGAATTTTTTAGGCGTGACTTGGAAGACTTGATTTTGGTCAGCAGTCTTAGGCCACGCCTATACAGATTTCAGGAGAAAACAGCAATCTTTTGTAACGTTTTGGCTGTTCGTTTACACGCAAACACCGTTTTGTGTGCCTAAAAAAACAGAAAGATTTGAAAATGGGCTCCAGAGTGTAAACATTTTTGTTTTCATGTAACTTGGCAATACAGTTTCCTCTGACAATGGGGACTTTTTGCACACGTGCATTACGGTCTCAGTCACAGCCGTGTGCGTAGGTCATGGATGTATCGTAGGGAAGTCGTAGGTGGACAGAAACGACAATGGCGCCTGCTGTTTGTGCTGCTCACCCTCCTCCATTTAACAGCGCTACTCCAGCAAAGTACAGATTTACTGCACCATCGCTCTGATCAGCAGAGACGCATCACTTACAAGCGCCAACTACTAAATCACCTTTACGCCTACGAAGGTACAAATACAAACACGTACAAATGTTCGTGCATTAGTCGTTGTAGTATGTTTACATGTCACTGCTCCGTAGAAGGAAGCGTTTGTGCACGTGCATGTTTTGTTTCATCACAAAATCACAACTACTGGCCTGGCATGTTTTAGTCGTTTTTTCGGATTCATGTGCACAACGTTTGTTTTCAAAACATTGTCGTCTAAACACAGAATTTTTTAAAAAACGATACCGTTTTCTGTGGATCGTTTCTGTGCAAACGTGGCCTTAGCCTGTAGGTTTTTTACGACTTTGTCCTCTAAATGTGTCACTTTGTCTTGTATAACTGAAATCATCATTATTTTGAGTTGAGACGGGACGTGTTTCACCTGTCCAATAACTTTCTCAGATCAATAAGCACTGTTTTACGGGGCATGTTAACTGGAGGACAGACGCACGGGGTCTACAGGGTAATACTACACAATGTACCCACACGCACACACACACACACACACACACAGTGCAGTGTCACCTCCTCTTGTACACCTCCAACGGAAAACACCCCTCCCCTCTCCTTCCTTTGAGTTTGTTCCAGCTCCAGGCTCTCTTGCAGGGCTATAACTCATAAGTTGCTATAGTCGCCACAGTATACTGCACCTTCTGCCGGGGCACGTATAGAGCAGCGCAGTTAGTGTTTTTTAACGGCTCAGCAGAGAGAGGAAGCCGAGAGGAAGTGTGTGTGTGAACGAGGACAAGAAAGGACGTTTTTCCACTGATGGCAGCCGACGAGAGAATGGAAACGAAATGACACAATGAAACCCGATGCACTTAAAGTGGAAAACGGCGGTTTCCAGTATGTGATCTGGGGCCGTGTCCACAATGCTTCACAAAGAGTGACGAAACTCTAAGAAAATTCTTAGAATTATGTTGTTTTCTAAGAATTTCCTCTTTAAGTGAAGACTAGGTTCGAGTAGAGGTACAAGTTATTCATAAAGTGTTTTAGCCCTTAAGAGAGCACCTAAGGTGAAAAGAGGAGGACTTTTAGGGTGCTTAAGAGTTTCTTACGCAGAGGAGAAAATGGAAAAAAGACAAAGCCGAAGGCGAAATATTCTCCAAATGCTGGATGACAGTGAGATAATGACATGCTACACTGTAAAATCTGACAGGTTGATCTTAATCAAAATAATCTTTGAAACTGATTACCATGAAAAAGTAAAGTAGATATAACAATTCATCTTGATTTATATTTAATTAATATGTATCTGTTAAGATTACTTAAAATTTTGCAACCTAAAAATGACAAGTGAAATCAGCTTGTTCTTTCTAAATGTTAACAAAGTCAATAAACTAAATTATTCTGACTTAACTTGATGAACTTGATGAAGTCACGAGATCAGCAAGTTCTGTTTTGTTAACATGTTTAATAATATACAAATATGATCATCTAGTTTACGGTCTACAGAATACAGATATATCACACAGTAAACTTGGTTTACTGAAGTTGCTAAAACTTAAAAAGATTGATTTAATTAAACTTGTCATTTTTAAGTTTCAACAACTTCACACAATTAAGTAAACATGACTAAATTTTGAGTAAACTCAACAATAAATTGAAGTTAATAGTCATATGTACTTAAAATCTCCAAAGCAGTCAGTTTCCTAGATTTCTTTAAGTAAAATTAACTTGTCTGATTTAGTGATTAAATGGTGCAGAGAACATGTTTGTGGCTGATCTCATTATTAGATTAGATGAACACATATTTTACCTGACACAAAAACGCTATAACACCAGAAAGAAAGTGATCACAACTGTAAGATTTATGGCAACTGGAAAAATGTTACAGTGCAGCAATGTGATCACACAAAAAGTGCTTTCACAGTCTCATGTTGTGACGCCGTTAATTTAATTTCCTCTGAGTGTCCACACCTCGCAGGCTCACAAAAAGGCATGTTTGTAACAACCAAACACATCTGTTAAATCAATGCATCATACCTAGAAACGGGGTCAACCACACCAACTCACTAACGTTAAGGTTTCTCAGAAAATGACCCTAAATTACCCCGAAGCTAAGACTCCTTATTTAACATTTTAGGCAAAGGAAGGAGCTCTCTAATACCACTTTTCCCACAAAACTTGTGCGTTAACTTTTCTTTTTATTTTAAAAAAGCTTAAAAAAGGCTATACACTGCTTTTCCATTGCCAGTAGAGCAGAGTGTACACGGCTCTGCAGCAGACGAGTTTGTGTGTGTGGGTTGCTTTGACGTGTCTGTTCGACGTCACGGACAGGCTGGAGAAACAGGTTAACAGCAGAAAGCAGCATGGAGGCCTGTGAAAATGACTGTTCTCTTTATTTAGCTTCTACTTATACAGAAGCTCTTTTAAACTCGGTGCAAACTAATTTGATCGATGTTTTAGTAATGCTTCGGAGGAGACGGATGGTAATAAGTGGCAACCCGTCATTGCATCTCGCCGGTTAAGGGGCTAAAATTAGCGTACTCACCTGAGTGTTGTGTTTCTGTCAATGCCAATCGGAGTCGGAGGCGATAAATACTTGTAACTACTGCAGAGTCATTTGACTCTAGTGTGAATGCCGGTTTTCCATTTTCCCATTGCATTAAAATCCAGATGTTAGTGGGTGTTTTCTGTGGCGGGAATGAGGCTTGAGAGTATTTTCATAGTGTTTGCAATGTAATGTAAAACCTGAGACGACAGAAAATGACTAATGTAAAGTTATGTTGATGGCTACATTAAACACGTTTCAACAGAGGAAATCATAAACACTGATTGTAAATCTGCAAACACACTGTGCATACGGCGCAGAATAAAGAGACGGAGAGAGCGCGGGAGCCGAGATAAAGTAATGCAGTGAGAGTAAGTTGTCTGAAGAAGAAAAATGGCGAGAAAGAGAGGGAAAATGAGTTGTCTGGTGCCCGGAGGAACCGAGGAGCTCGATACTTCTAAAGCCTTCACTTGTACAGTATGTTTTATTTATGCTCTCTACCGCTGCTCGCTGCCAGACTGACTGGCTGGCTGCTTGCTCGGCTGAATCATGAACTTACTGACTGAACAGATGAAACGCTGGCTGACTGCTTGGATGACCTGACGGCGAGCTGACTGACTGACTGATGTGTGAGCAAGTTGGTGTAAGAACACCTTTCTGCCTCACACTGACTCACAGTGAAAGAAAAGGTGTTTGTTTGCTTCGGAGGCTCTCTGTCAATCACACACACACCGGGGGTTAACAAACAACTCTTTTTCTTTATGGAGTTCTGCATCTGTGACGTTTCAGGACGTTATATTTCCACCATGCTTGTGTCTTCTTACTGTCGGACAAAAATCACAGAACAACCTTTGTGGGGCTGTAATGGTCCATTATTTATGCTTCACGCTGCATTTCCAAAGAATAGTTTATTTCAGCTGTGATAACATTGTACTCACAAATGTAATTACTGAGATGTGGAAACAAGGCGACGTCATTAAAAATAGTCCCGACTGTAGTGACAGGATGTGAACAGCCCAACCGCTCAGTCAAACTAATTTGGTGACCAAAAATAACGCAAACATTACAAAGTTCATTTTAATTTTTACTTATTACTAATCGTCTGATCGATTCCACAATAAAAAGAAGCTAATTGTTTTAACCTTAAAAAGCAAGTGTCAGTGCTGCCTTCAAATTTTAGCCTTGGTTGCAATTTCGGTGACAACCGGACTTGTTTCAGTTCCTTGAAGACGTTTCACCTCTCATCCAAGAAGCTTCTTCAGCTCTGAACAGAAGTGAAATGGCCAGAAACGGTTAACTCTCAGACACGGTTAATGAAATGCGTGGCAGCGTTAAAAAAATGTCAAAGCAGGACGCGGAGTAGAAAGGAAGAAGGTGATGGTCCAGTGCAAACGTTTGTTGACAGAACATCAGTGGCAGTGGTGCATGCTGTGGACACCGCGGCTCTTTCCTCTTGATGGACGTCTAATTAGTAGAATCGTACCAGTTACAGAGGAATGGCTGTATAAAAAAGTGCCTTTTCTTCTAAAGTGTAACGATGCATTCAACACTTTTACAGCACGGATTTTTGAGCAGTGTTGAAAACGCAGCTGAAGAGGACAGCTCGCATCGCTTTGCATCATTATTGCAGGTACTTTTCTGACTCCAATTGTACAATTGTATAACATTTAACACATGCAGCTCGGGTTTCTGGAGCCAAAGCTAAACACTTTGAAACCTGGATTGACATCAGTTTTCTTGTGCTGCACTCAGATGCCTTTCACAAGCATTTAAACCATTAAAAACATGAGAACATTGGATTGATTTCTGTCAGAAACATGGAGGGAAAAAAGCATCTGACAATGTGGCAAGAAAAAAAGTTAAAGACAAGAAAATGAACTGAAATTAGTTTTTAAAAAGAGAGAGAATCATAAGAAAATGATGACATAAGTAGAGAAAATATCAACATATAATAACTTGCGTATAACATAATACAAATAATAATTACTCTATATATTAAAATGTAGTTTACAACAATATATATTATTATTATTATTATTGTTATTATTATTTATTTATTTATTTTTCATTTAATTTTATCACCTTTTTCTTTTCCTTTTTATTTATTTGCTTTTCTTTTTTTGTGATAGTTTCAGGTAATTTTCTTGTAGATTTTAACAAATTTCTTGCTAATTTTTGGGTCATTTCTTGGTCTGTAACTCTTTGCCTTTTTTCCATGTTTTTGTCAGTGATCAAGCCAATTTGCTCCGGTTTCGGACGGTTAATGTGCAAATAAGGAGATGGTGACAGAGGTGGCAGAAGGGAAAGCAAACATGCATCAGGGTTATTTTCTGTTTTTTTGCACGGTGAAACTTCAACACAATCCCTTTAGCATCCTCAAACGCAGACTAAGATTCACTCTTGAGACAGTGTCTGGACTGATAAGAAGCACCTGCGCTGGTTTGTCCACAGTGATAAGTAGTACTTTTTGCAGTTCTACGTCGTGTCCTTAAAGTATACTTTTCTAGTTTAAAACAGCATCTATCACTGTCATAGTTATATAATTGTAATTTTTTTTTACTTTGTGCATGTGTTGTGTTTGACTGTGGTGTTTTTCTTGTCTGACTTTGTCGATCGCCTCTGTTGTTTGACTTTGCACGTCAGTTCAGATATGTCATTAGCATTTAAACATGACTTCTGCCGACTGAAAGAACAGGCGTCAATGCATGTTAAACAGCAGCGAGGACATCAGATAGATGCAAATATGCGCTATAAACTCAAAAACTGTACCAACATTTTTTGGTCCAAACAGAACTTCATACAAATCTACAGTCATTTTCCTTCTGTCCCAAATACAAAAATAGTGACACGCTCAGACAAAGTAGTGTCAAAATATGTATTCCTTCATTAACTCTAGTTTCGATAAACTTTTGAGCAGAAAGCAACACACTTGTCTTTCTAACTCTTTCAAATTCCTGCACGTGTACCATTAAAATTCAGCCCGGCTCTGTGCTGTTCATCAAAAACTGGCACACTATTGTCTTGTAGCAAGGTGACTAAAGCACTGCAATAATTAGCATGAGAAACCACTGAGGTGGCCATCGAGTGCTGATTCCATGCAGTGCTGACCTGCTTCTAGCTGCGCCAAAAAATCAATACCAGAAGATAAAAACACAGGGGCCATCTGCAGGTGTTGAAGCATGTCTTTACCAAACCCTCGTGCATGTGTGCACATCAAAATCCTGCATTTCCAAGCTTGCAAGCACAAATGAAAAAAACATATTTGTCGTGCACTTGTGAAAACAATGTGCACATTTGCTATAGAGTCAGATATAGAGTCAGTTTTTCATTTGATTTCTGCACACAGGTTTTGTGATAGGCTGAATGAAAAGGAGAATACAGGTTATGTGTCTTCATTACAACACCAGCAAAATTTATTTTTTAAAATCATTAAACTTTTGTTAACATTTCAGTTTCCAACAGGAGGGTTTCTAGGATTTGACTTAGCTCGGACCGCTGTATCCAGAGCTTTTTACCATAATTAGGGACTGTTCGCTATCTATGAGAGGGGAGGGGGGGCATGACAAAAGGGGGAGAAGTGCCGAATAATTCTTTAACCACCGGGGACGGACTTATGTTGTTGTTTTTCTTGTTTGGGGGCAACTTTTGTTGTTTCCTTTCTTTAAAACATCATGCCTTTTGTTTTTTAAATAGGCAACATGATGCCATTTATCACAGCCAGACACTGTAAAAAAATCAGAAATTTTTGTGACGATTTGACTGCTAGCAGTTAGCAGCTAACTCAACAAAGTAGAACAGCAGCGCTAAAAGTTTGCAAATTGGGAAAACAATTAGATTCGGGAGGTCCTTACCCTTCACGCAGAGGATGAGATCAGCTGCCAAACAACAGGGATGAGAAATGATGGTTATTGACAAGTTCTGCCTTTGTTATTGTCTCTAAAGCGCTGCCAACACGTATGTTTCACGTCACACAACAGGCCCATGCTGTTGTGTTAAACGTCACACTCGTCACCTCTTTTATGCAAGCACGCAGTCTAAAATCATACGCTGTTGTTTGTTTGTGTAAAAATGCAAAGGAAGCAATCTCACGCACACAAACACCACCTGCATCAGACCTCTCCAAAAACCTCCTGCTGTCTGCCACACCCTAAACTCATCCCCCTCTATTCTGCCTTTATGTCCGAGGTCCGGGTTCAGCCGCGCCTCCAGGATCTAAGCTCCAGGCAAGCCCCCCAACATCACAGCATGGCTGCCCCACATTCCTCTCACTTATCTGGGGTAGCTGAGCACAGATGGTCCCCTGAGAGGGGTGCAGATATCGGGTTGGCAGGGAGGCTTTAGGGAGGTCTGCTGGCCGCCAAAATAATTACCTGTCACACGAGGCGGTAGTTTGTGGTGAGAAGCAGTCATTTTTACACCAGGAAATAAAGTAGTCTTGGGGATAGTAGTCTTATCCCCACTCTCTCGCTCTGCTTTAATTTACTGCACTCTCATTCGCCTATCTGCCCTCATTGCACTTCCTCTCGCTGTGCTGGTCTCTCACATTTCTGCACAATTCATTACCAGCTGTCAATCATCTGTCCGGCCGGGCAGGCTCACACATGAAACACTCGAGCAACTACAGGCAAGAAGTATGATGAACTCGAAGCTAAATGGGACACACGGCAAGATAACTGCCTTCAGCCACGTGTGTATCGTGAAACACACCTCACACTTTCAGACTGTAGTCTGTACAGCAGGAAGTCCACGCTTAAAAAGACATTTTATCTGCATCCACATCTAGTTCAACTGACGCTGTGTGTGCACGTGTGTGTGTGTAAATTAATCTATTACTTATATACATTAACCTTACTATTACTAACTGTTTGTTTACTTGTATCTAACTGTTAAGTTTATTTAAATTTTAGTTATACATACTTAATTTTGTGACGTTGTTGCAACTTAAAAATGACAAGTTCAGTAAAAAATCTTTTTTTAGTTTTAGCATCTTCAATAAATCAAGTATATTGTGCTACATATCTGTGTTTCTGCTGGTTGCAGACTAGTCATATTTGTATTTTCTTAAACATGTTAACAAAACAGAACTCACACTTGTCCTAACTGATCAGTTTACTGTGTTTTTCTACTCACTATAGTTAAATTAAATTTTCGCAGATGAACACTGATGACCTAGACTATAATTGTATTTGCAGATCTCTTTTTTAACATTTTGCAGCTTGTCAGGTATGTTCATTCACAACATTTAGTCATTATATTTATAGAAAATGTATTTCACTCTGCATTACGTTTCCCTAAAAACACATTGGCCGTTACAAATGTCAGGCGTAATTTGACACTGAAAAAGCAGCCGTCCCGAGCTGTCAAAGCTCAGAGTCCTGCTGACTGAAGGACACGGGGCTGGAGGTCTGGAGCAGCCGCAGAGGAGAAAACAACATTCATTCCAGCTCGCATGCACCTCTCACACGCCTCATGACAAAATAAACACTATCTGTGGTGCTTGGCCCCGCTCCAGCATTCAAGGAGAAACAGCCAGTAAAAAAAGAATAAATAAATCTACTCCTCTCTTCATCAGCCCGTGTCAAACTGCTGCTCAGAGCCCGTCATTTCTATCAGTAAACATCAGACACAGCTCGCTCACCTCACATGATTACAGAATATTTACCAATGAGCAGATATCTGTAAACTCCATATGCAGAGGGGAGTTTTAGTGTCTCATTTTACCCGACAAATGAGAAATGACTCAAGACCTTTTTAATGAAGGAAATGTGCTTACTGGGGTATTTGGAGGAAAAGGGGGTAGGGGTAAAGGTTAAAACTTAACCACAAGGTGCTTATTTTTCTCCTGTTAAATCCAAAAAGGCCAGAAATACACCTTGTTGTTTTTGTATTTCAGTATCAGTTTGAGGGTAAAAAGCTCTGCTCAGAACTGCAAACTCTCGGCAGACTAACTCAGTGTCAGTGAAGTGAAAGAGCAGCATGAAAGGCATTTATCATCATGAAAAATTGTGAGTTTGTTTATAGAGGCTCTGAAGCATTCTTCAATATTGCTGTAACAGTTAATCAGATGACTGTTTGTAATGTGAGAGGCGTCACTCCTACAGAGACTTATCACCCAATTCTGCAGTTCCCCTGCAGAGTTTTTCAGCCTCTTTTATCTCAGTATTATTTTTTTTTTACTTAAAAATCTTCATATTGTCTATTTCTGATCACTGCATGTATATTTTATTCAGTGTTTTGTTGAGCAAACCTTGAAACTTTACATTTCGCAGCAACGTTGTGGTGAAGGTGTGGTTAGATTTGGGCACAAAAACCACTCGGACAAGGTTAGGAAAACATCATGCTTTGGCTTAAAATACCCACATGCAGTGGCCCGAGCCACTGGAAAAGCAGAAACAGCCTCGGAAAAACACCTCGGTTCAGTGCCTCAAACGCTACAATGCGTCTGTCAAGTTCGATGGCTCAAACACCACTAAGAAACGCCACAATGTGACGCTTAAAACACACAGTTTCTGCGGCTAAAATGCCACTGGAAAACATTGCAATGTGAAGCTTATAACACCCAGATTTGGCAAAAAAACACCCACGTTCACTGTCTGAAACACCACTGATAAACACCATGATGTGCCATTAAAAACACCCAGGTACAAAGGCTCAAACGCCACTGGGGAACACCGCAACGTGATGCTTAAAAGAGACAGATTTGGTAAAATACATCCTGATTCTGTGGCTCAAACTCCATTAGGAAACAACACAATGTGACGCTTAAATCATCCAGGATTGATTTTAAAAAAACATCCATGTACTCGGGCTCAAACACCACTGTGAAAAACTGCAATGTGATGCTAAACACACCCAGATTTAGTAAAAAAAAAAACATTGATTATGTGGCTCAAACACCACTGGCAAACACTGCAATGTGACACCTAAAATAGGTTTGATGGCTTAAACGTCACTGGGAAGAGCCGCGATGTGTCAGTAAAAAATGACTAGGTTTTGTGGCTAAAACGCTGCTGGGAAACACGGTCATGTGCTGCAAAAAAACACCCAGGTTTGGTGCTAAAACTGGTGCTGACTGGTTTCAAACAGTGGTCTGTAGGGGTCTGTAGGGGTCTGCAGCTCTGCAGGCGTCTCATCTGAGTGTCGCATCATCCACCATCCCAACAAAGTCAGCTCATGTATTACGTCATTTTAGAAACGCTGACATGATACATACGAAACGTAAAAATGTATTTGTGGTTTGTAAAATGGGAACATTTTCATCTGCTGATGGGCTCTTATGCAACATAATCGTTTCACTGCTTTAATCTGCGTCATTTTCATCAACAGCAGGCTGCTGTTTCCTGTGAAAAAGCCACTAAAAGGCCCACTGTACTCTACCTGTCCAACACCAAGCAACAGACATGCACAGTTAGCAGCTAGCTAGGGAACATTTAACAGCTAACGTCAGTAACAACAAAGCATCAAAGATGCATGTGCAGGTGGCGAGTAGCAGCTCAGACCCCTGCCGTACCCGTGGGATCTCACCTTTGACCTCCCCAGCCTGCACCGCCCAACACCCACACCACTTTGGGGATTCAGGGTAGTTTAATCATATTTAACAATACTGCTGGTTTACATTTCTTTCCGCCCGCAGCCACATGTGACCGCCCTGTAATTGCTTCCATACTCCAGCTGCACTGTACAAGTGTAAATATATTAGAATGGCAGGTTGCTCGGGCTCCTCCTATATAGAAAACACAGGATCCTACTGTAAACAGGATTTTTGTTTGAACCCCATGCACCGTCCACACCCCCGCGCCCCCGACACCTAATATATAATGTGTGTGTGTGTGTGTGTGTGTGTGTGTGTGTGTGTGTGTGTGTGTACTGCGTTGAGAGGCTTGATGGATTTTACCCAGAGCAAACTCCCCTCACTAAGAAATAAACAAATATGATTGAATTATGATGCAAGGCGCCCATGAATTTTCTAACACGCTTTGGTCTCGTGTCTTTTTTTATCAGTCTGAGGGCATGCTGCTGCTCTCTCCGCGGCCCTCAACAACATTAGTTTGGCTGGAAATAGCCGTCTCCTATTTCCCAGAATTACCGCCGTGGGTGGATGTTGAAAGCAGTTTGAAAAATAGCACCTCTCATTTCTTTGTCTTTTCAGAAACGGGACACTGAACAGGAAAACGTGGCGTGGTTAAGAAGAGTAACTGCCTATGAAACATGTAAATCTCAATCTAGGCTGGAAACTTTTGCTGCTAATAGCAAAGTAGTGACATTTTGTCATCGCTGGATGGTTTCAAGGTTGTGTGAAGCTGCATTAACACTCCAAAACCTGCATTCCTTCAACACTCCACATGTCAGAAACACAAGGTGGTTTTTTCGAGCAAATGTTTGTGTTGCAAATGTCTTTCATAAATGTGACAAACAGCAACTCTGACTCATGCTTGTAGGAGGCCTGAAGGACAGCGTTTGTTTTTGAAGGAGGATGGCAAAGGCTTGAATTCTCGTCTCTGAAGAGTAAATGCTCTCACTGCTACTCAAGGTTACACACACAGAATGGAGTCTATTCATAAAATTCATCGCTACCTCAGCAAGGTCATTCTTAAAATTACTTTTGAGTTATCTAACCGCAACCTTCAGGATCTGATTTCTCCCACATAAACACTGCGCTGAGATTTTAAGAGGAATTTGTCTTTTTCAGGCATTAGAAACAGTTCATACAATACATCTTGCTGTAAACTGTTTCATCGGCTGTTCAGTGGCAAACCTGGGTAGAAAAATAGTTCCCCACAAGGTCTGCAGATTATTATGTTGTGATGTTTTAAAGTAGCTGTTTGGTTATTCAAAGATGTATTTCACTGCTGAAAAGTCTTTTCATAAAATTGTGTTGTCTCTGCAGCAGAAAGACACAAATATTTTTGAAATTAGTGATAAATGTTCACAGAAAATAGAGAAAATGGACTGAGGCACAAGAGTAGAAGACCAAAAATTAACAAAATGCACCGGGTCATCCCTGACCAACAAACATTCCCGCTAGTGTGTGACATAATGTGAGTTGCTCAACCATTAAAACAATAAGGAGAACAGCCAATAACAAATACTCTCGTATTACAGTCAAACTGCACACTAATATATCTTTCTAAAAACATTTAAGGAGAGAAATAAGTAGCACTGCTTAGTTTTACTGTTTGATCAAATTTTTTTCAGTCTCCATTTTCCAAAATAAAGGAAAGACTATGGCGTCCACTCCCTGTTCACAAACTCAAACATTTAAGGCAAGAAATACACAGTATACTAACAGGATCTCGGTTTATATTTCAGAAACGCTGCTTAGTTTTACGATTTGATCTGGTATTTTTCAGTCTCTACTTTGCACAATACAGTAAACAGTATGGCAGCCACGTCTTCTTCACAAATTCTCATATTACAGCCATGCAGTGGACAAAACTATGTTTCTGAAAAAACTGGAGATAAGACAAAGCAGTGGCAGAATCTTGGTTCATAATTGTTCAGCGCTGCTTAGTTTTACCATTTAAAATCCGTTTTTTTCAGTCTCCATTTGTACAAAACAGTATTGCGCCCAGTTCCTGTTCAGAAACGCTTGTATTACAGTCAAAGAGTGCAGTAAAGTACATTTCTGAAAAGATTAAAGGCAAGAAAT
This sequence comes from Plectropomus leopardus, assembly GCF_026936395.1. Classification (NCBI taxonomy): domain Eukaryota; kingdom Metazoa; phylum Chordata; class Actinopteri; order Perciformes; family Serranidae; genus Plectropomus; species Plectropomus leopardus. Next base: position 3,076,836 of record NC_142181.1, on the reverse strand, counting down.
ACGCAAAGCAGTAGCAGAATCTTGGTTTATATTTTATCTGCACTGTTTAGTTTTACTGTTTAATCACATTTTTTTTTCAGTCTATGTTTTTCAAAATACAGGAAACAGCACGGTGCCCACCACTTGTTTACAAAATCTCATATTACAGCCAAACAGTGCACTACAATAGCTACGTGAGACAAGACAGAATCTTGGTTCTTGATCAGCATTGCTTAGTATTACTGTTTAATGTCCATTTTGGGTTGTTTTTTTTAAAACTCTTTTTGTACAATAAAGGACACAGTATGGCACCCACGTTCTGCGCACTTAAATATGTTTCTGAAAACATTTTAAGCAAGGGAAAGACAATGCAGTAACAGAATCTTGGTATATATTTGGTCAGCTCATCCAAGATTTACTGTATGATCAGAGTTTGAAAGACAGTAGGAGAGATGGGCATCTCTCTTTCTTGATCTGTTCTTGATCTATAGTCTTTGTGTCTATGGCAACAGCAGACGATGATGACAAAGTATAGTCTGTAGTTTGGGAAACAGCCCAAGAGGCAGTGAAAATCTGCCGGATGATGCTTTTTTAAATTTGCAGGGAGATCTGGGTGCAATTTATATACACACTAACCACAGTTTTGTGATCCAGAGCTGGTTAAAAATTATCAAAGCATCCCTTTCAATGTATTTTGTCACTTCAAGCATCACAAATCAAATGCTGTGGTACCGAGGTAATCTTCAAACCTTGGTAAATCAAAAATACCCACAAAAATAATAGATCGCACTCCAGAGTAGAGGACAAAACAGTTTTTTTTTTGTTTTTGAAGGGACTTTTAAAGTTTACTGAGCAAGCCCTGAGGTGGTGTGAAATTCAGGTCAGCCCAAATTTCACAATATATTGGTTTGTCAATAGAGACATGGAGTCTTTGCCTCAAAGGATCCAGGTCTATAAAACCTCCAGTGAAGCTTGTTTCACCTGGCCTCAAGGCAAAGGTAATACACCTAGGACAGTTTCATTAGCCTGCTTTTAATTAGCTCGATGTCATTAGGAATTAAGTTCATATTGGAATGTCATGATTTACATCCAGCCAGCAATCAGTGCCAATGAGCAAAGCAGTGTAAAGTTTACAGTATGTCGTCTGGCGCAAAATAAGAGTGTTGAGGGGGACAGGCGGACAATTGCATTTGCAATGTTGGTTGGTTTATCCATCATTTTGGTGCAGACTAAAATATCGTAATAACCAATGGACCAGTTGCTATTAAATGTCGTGCAGACGTTTGTGGTTTTGAGGCAGTGAATCATACTGACTTTGGTTATCCCTAGACTTATTTTTTTTCACCAACATCTAGGGGATGGAGTCAGTGGTGTAGTGGAGGATATATGCAAATATACAGGGTAAACACCTCTTTTTCTGGGCGTTTACGGTTTACAGTATTAACTAAAAAGCCATTGAAATATATAGGAGATTGTACCCACTTCCCCATTGGTACCCAACCCATCTACCTAGTACTACTCCTACCTCACCAATAGTGTAGGGGTACACTATTGGTCGGAGTGCCATGACATGTGGTACAGACATTCATCTTCCCCTCATCACGATTAGTACTTTGGTAATCTCTTAACTTTTCATTCGGCAAGACTGTCAGGTCATAACTTTAGTTTGTCCAAAACTTTGGTTTATGACCAAATAACAGGAAACTAATGATATTCCCACCAGGTTCAGCTGTACTTTCAGCCCATTCTTATCCTAAAGTTGTCAAATAACGCCACTTTTGCAGTGATTTTCGAATAAGATCATGAGCCCAAAAGCCACCTTTCACATCCGCATGATACGCCATTGGGCTTCATTAGCTGAGAATGCGGTGGGACAGAAACCTTTGTGGTGTTATTACGCCACCAGGCAGCCAGATGGTACCTGCGGCAGCGTGATACACCACTGGAGGGTGACGGGTTGAAACGCTGCCACTAACAACATCATATAAGGAGTACAAAGGTCCCCGGACTTTCATGCAGTAGTCCGGTCTTCAGTTCCTGTCCAAATGTGATTTTTTTCTACACCATGAGCCTCTTTTGCCTAGTCCTAATCATCTATGCCAGCATGTGCTTTTGCTGACGTCCCAGTGTTGGTTGCGTAAGGTTTTGTTGCCTAAACATAACCACATGTAGTGTAATCCCAACTGTAACCATGATCTTTCACAAACCTAAACCAACATTTATTTGCCATCAGTAAGACCTTTCCTTAACCATAACCATATTGCAAGAATTTCAAAAATGTTCTTATTTAATGAAATCTGGGGTTCTGCAGTATCATTTCATATAAACTTTCTTTTCCGGCAATAGAGTTGTTTTCAATTGACTCAGTTTCCTTTTAAAAGTCTAAAATCCAAGTCAACAGGCTTTTTTTCACCACTTCTTAGAAGATTGTTATGGCATAAAAAATTGATGATTGAACAATTATTGTGTTGTGGATAACACAAGATCTAAATCAAGACAGATTTTGTTGGTGCAAAATATCCCGTACTGGTCGCTTCAAATCCATATATCTTCATGCTTTTGTTAAACATGCCAATCAAATGATAATGATGCCGAGAGCTAGAGATGGCATAGTTCCCTTCAGTCTGAGCTCAGCTTCTGGTTTACCATGCCAACGACCTCCCCGAACAGAGAGCCACGGTTCACACCCTGCACCAAAGCCAGTCCAGTCCAGTCTGGCGCAGTCCAGCCCAGGGCCAGACTCACTGGGGAATTTCATCTGAATTCAATTTCACCTCTTGCCTCTGTCGCGGCAGCTTGAGCCGAGGCTACACAAAAGGCCAAGTTTCACATTGAACGTGAGAACCCCCTCATCTCCTGACCCCTATTACCATATGAATGGAGCACAAAATGGAACTGGGAGCAAAGAGGGAGACACGGGAGTGAGTGAGTGGGTCCAGGCAAAATGGCTCATTTTTAGAGCGTTTGGTTTACCTTTCCCGCTCTCTGAGAGTAGGAGAGTGTCTCTTCATGTCGCTCTGAGACAGACGGACATGTGCAGATGTCACCCAAAGAGGATAATAGAAGCTGTTCAAGGACTTAAAGCTCTGAAAGCAAACCCGCTACCCTAAAGCAAAGTCTGACTTACCCTTAGGCTGAGCGTTCAGAGCATCCTCGACCAAAAGCTCATAACGTGAACAGTTCTAGGCCCAAACAAAGGGAAGGGACAGGAAAAACTCCAACAGCTCATCCAAGCATCAGCACCTTTGGGTCTGGTTAAAAGGACATCTTTCTCTTTCACTAAAGTTGTTCTTTCAGTTTCTCTCTCTTAGTGTGCTCCCTAGATTACACTGCAAATGAGCAACAAATATGATATGGGCAAAGTGTTTCAGGGTGCAGTGCCTGCCAAATTATGGAAACTCAACATCTAAATCTAAAATTAGACAGGTCATTTTGGCCAGGTAAAGTATATTTCCTCTCTGGTATTGCATCAGTAATGCATTTAACCCTTAAAAAATAGTAGGAAAGTTACAAGAAAAATACCTGAATATAAGCACACACAAAAAGAGGAAAATGCACTGAAAAAGCTGTGAAAAAAATATATATTTATGTCACATATAGACGGACAGACGGACGGATGGACGGGGAGACAGATATACGGACATAAATACAGACAAATACCCCTAAAAATTTTTTTTGTTAATTGCACTATTTAGTGCCCTCCAAAACCTCATATTAGTCCATTTTTTAGAGTAGCTGACTTTCATGTTTAGCAACAAGCTAAATGTTTGCATCAGTGTTGTCCTTCTCTAACCCCGCAGTACAAAGTCCACCGGGTCCGTCAACGGCATGTTACGTCCACGGCACGGCCTCCAGAGACAATCTCGTACGTTCTAGACTCGAATCTATTTCTGCAGCAGTCGTGTCAAGCTGCACAGATCATTCTGTACCAGACAGAGAGTCAAGCAGTGGTGCATCCAGTCAATTTTCCGAAATAAAACACTTTGCACGAACTCGAGATCATGTTTCACTTAACTAAAACTTCACATCAACCGGACCTTCTCCTTCCACCAGCTAACAGGCACAGCCAAAACACTTCTATCTGTTCCACTGGGATTTTTTATACTGATCTCGATGATTATCAAGATGAGCATGTTATTTGACCTAACACGGCCAAAATGTTTTGACTGTAGGCTGCAGCACAACAAAGTGTGTAAAAACATCAATAAATACAATTTAAATAGAAAAGGAAAGCATTTATATATGAAGATTACTCAGCCACGGTAGAATCACAAAAATCAAGGGAAAATGACCAATAAGCAGAACCTGAAACGCTCCTGATGGGATATAGAGCGGTGTGGAGGACGGAGCGAAACAGCGCTGCAGACGTAATGTCTTTGACACGCTGCTGGTGGAATCAAGGCATGACTTTAGCGCTGCTCAGCGGGGGGCAGTGCAAGGAGGGCTCACAGTTAGAGTTAATAAAAACATTTAAATGGAACAAGGTCAAGAAGAAACCCAGAGGAAATGTTGCTGCTCACAATACTCTTTGTCTCATCAGAAACAAATCAGCTTCTTATTTGCAAGATTGCGAAATTCTGATCTGTTTCTCCGCCTTCTGGAGCAAAAGAGTAATCAGCAGGAGTTGTTTTGCTGTGCTCACAGGCTTCTCCACGGAGGTTTCTCAACTCTGAGAACAGAACAAATACACAAAAGACTCATTCCAACTGCAAAAAAACCCTCTAACATCTGGCTTTTTAATGCAATGATAAGGCGTACGATCGGCATTTACATCCATGTCAAATGACTTTGCAGCAGACAGGTTTTTATCTCCTCCAGCGAAGATCGGCATTCATGGGAACACAACAGCCGGGTGAACACGCTTATTCAAGCTCCTTAACCAGCAAGATGCAGTGACGTGCTTTCGTTAATTACCATCCGTCTCCTCTCAAGCAGCGCTCAAACATTATTCCCAGTTAGTCTGCACCGAGTTTGAGAGACCGAATAAGTAAGAGATATATAAAGAGATGAAACCACTGAAAAGTTTTCAAAGACCTCTGTTCCTGCTGCTGTCTAGTGTTGCCTTGTTCTCCTGCCTGTCTGTGACATTGCACGGACACACCAACAAAACAACACACACACACACACACACACACACACAGAAACAAAAAAAAAGCTGACAGAAAGGCAGACTCATGTGCTGCAGTGGTGTGTTCACTGGCAGTGAGAATGAAGTCTATCACCTATATTTCGCAGGTTTACCTATGCTTAAAAAACCCACGTACACGCGCTAATTTGTGTAGCAAAAGAATAAAGGTTGAGACTTGAATTTGATACAAAATTCGGAAATTGTGCAGGCTAATTTTTGTATTTTACTGGTATTTAAATAGTGGATTACTTAAGACAAATAAACACTGGTAGTGAGAGAGGAAAAAAAGCATTTTCAGTTCTTGAATTAGGATCAGGCTGAGACAGTAGGAAGGCTGTTTCTCAAGAGCTGAATTCAATAAGTATGACAAAAAGTCAAAATCTTATTCATGTTGTACTGAGCTCAGTTATATCTAGGAAAAGGCTTTTTACCTTTCCCCTGGGTAAGTATAGAACAGACTAGTTTGTTGTCCCAGTCAGGGGTTTGACCATGAATTATGGGTTTAAAAGGGTAATAAATTTTCTGAAAAATGTCTTATCTATTACAATGGCAGAAAAAAATCAATAAAAATAAAGATGGGTATAATTACCTGATTAATTGCACTTTACATAGTCACGGATTTTCAATAAAAGATCAAACTCTGAGTCGCACGTTAAAACTATTATAGAAACTGTTTGAAGTGCTCTGTCCTCCAGTGTGAGACGACAGCTAGAAAGGGACACTTGATCGATAACTGAGACAGACAGTGGACAGACACTAGGTGGGTTTCCATTAACCCTCAAATTGCGCAAATCGAAATTGCAAATATAAAATATGCCAAATGGAAACATGTCAACTTTTAAAACAAAAAAACTCCCATTTATTGAAAAAAAGTTTTACATGAGGTGGCATTTCAGGCAATTCAAAAAAGCCAAATTTGGCAAAACTGCAATGGCAATACTTTTTCTGCTTTTCTAGGTCACATGATGCTATGGCTACGTGCTTGTTAGCAGGAACTGGCTCCCTCATGATGCAGCAGGAGCTTCAAGAGCTGTTATTGCATCACATAACTCTTCAAAAGTCCAGCAGATCATCTGGGAGTTTTAATTCAACAATTCCCCTGTGAAATCTTGGACTATCAGCTCCCAGAAATCCCGCATATGTGGCCATTCCACGTATAAGGGGCTCGCCTTTCCATTATGGCTCCATTACACGCCTACGTCACCTTTGATTGGAAATAATAACAGATAGTGCGGTGGCTTAACATGAATCCATCCATACTCAGTGAGCAGAAAAAGACCGATGAGGCAACATATTTTCACTTCAGCTTACACGTATGCTTCACAAACCTCAAGTTTCAATATTATAATAATAAAAAGACCCTTTTTTCGTAACTAGTCTCAAAAAATTTTGTTTTTGCGAAATAATGATGTAATTGTTGCCACACCCTGTTTAGACAATAGAAAAGTCATTCAGGCCGGAAAAATAGCGTGAAATATAGCCCCAGTCAGGGCATTTTTTAAGCAGAGGGTGTGTGGTTCCCCAACAGGAAAATATTACTTTTCCTGCATTCTGGTGAATTTTAGTGCATGTGAATCACAAAAATAACAATTGATTACTACAATGTTCTGTGATGAGCTCCATATAAAACCAAAGGCGCAAAGAATGTTGAATTAATGTTTATTAAATGATAACTAAATACAATGATCATTTATATATCATATTATATATTATATTATATGTATTCTAGGTTTTATTTTTTCATATAGTTTTCTACATATACCAGATGTTAGGTATAGTGAACTCATTTTCAACTCAGCTTTTTATCTTTTTTTACAAAGAGACAAAATGTTTCCCAAACCTGAAACACGGCTTCAAACAGACATTAGGGAGTATCTGTTAATGTAGTCCAGATCTGACCAGTCTATGTGCAGCAGTTTTATCTAGACTAGGTCAAATGCATAGATCTAAATCAGCCTTTTATTGTGTCCATCAATACACAATATTTTGCAAATCTGAAAGGCTATTTCAGAATGACTTTGGCTTGCAGTCATCACAAATGTTGTATTAAGAAGTATTTATATTACGACTAAGAAATGGCAGGGAAATATCTGCCCTGCCCAGTAACCAACGAATATGAAGCCAACTCTGCCACCCGACCCGGAGCTCCTCTGCTCTGCATTCACGACACATCCAATTTTTTTTTCATTTTTCAAGCTGTGGGCCATCACGCAGGAAATTTAGCTACTGGGTCTGGTCTGATTCCATAAATTTCCAAACATGTATTCACAAAAATAAGGCACTTATTGACATACGAACACTTACGGATTTCCTGTGAAATCTAAACCTGCAATTATTCATACGACGAGCTTTTATGGGCTTACATATATCTGAAATACATGCATAAAAAGAAGCACTGAGTAAGAAAAACAAAGAAAAAAATGCATTAAGTAATATCTTTATAAAAATATGAACTGGATTTTGCCTCATGCTGTCGGCTGCCTGGAGGATTCGAGGAAACAGAGGATTTGGAATAAAAGATATAAAAAGATATGTGAATATGTGGATTTGAATATATGAATATATTCAGCAGACGACACTGAAGGTAACTTTTTCTGCTGTTTCATTTTGCACGAGGCAAAGTCATTTAAAGCAGCACGGTGAGCGATCAGAGAGAGCGAGCGGCCAGACAGAGCCCTGCCTCCCCGCCTCCACCCCTCGTCCTCCTCGTCCTCCCCCCTCTCCTGCATCAGAGCCCGTGGTCATTATTGCCCTCCAGACTGCTTTTATCATCTCTATAAATCTCTGCAGGCTCAGACGCGGCGTAATGAGGAGACCTGCGAGGCTGTCAACCTGCGACTCTCACCCCTGCCGAGACGGAGCGGGGAAGGGGTATGAAAAAAAGGTGGAGCGAGGCTGGAGAGAGACGGGCAGAGATGAAGAGAGCTACAAAGAGACGGGGCAGGAGTCGGATAGACGCACACCCACGGCACCACCCACGCACACTCACATGCGCCACACGGCTGCGGCGTGAGGCGGGAGCAAACATCAGGTTCTGCTCCGAGGCTTGAATGAGGGGAAAATAACCAGTCCCGGTGGTCAGTTTGAGAATATTCATCTTTCAAATAAAAGCTTTTCACTGACATTTTCACACAGCTCTCTATCTATCTCGGATGTATTTACATTTGCTGCCCGGAGGCCTTTCCTGGTTTTAAAAACCTCTGCTGCACAGGAAGTGGCTGTTCAACATTTCTGCTTTGTGTACAAGAAACGGAGCGAGGACGAGTACGAGCAGTGACGACTCTCATCGCTGAACAAAGATCGGAGTGCTCCCTAGAAAATAAAAATAATAAAAACTGTTGTAGTTTGATTGACAGGTGATTTCTTAGGCTACCTCCACAAACTGTTTTTCCTACAAATGTAATACCCCCAAATTCCTACATATCCCATCAATTTTGTCAAGGCTGCAATTGTGTGACCAAATCTGAAGGGAGTAAAACCATTGACGCAACCCCCAGCACTGTTGTCAGGACGCAGGTCGGGGTGGTCACAAAAATCCAGACTTTACATGTGAACTTTGAGTGAAATTTAAATCATTTTAAACTCTTTGAAACTGAGCAAATTGGCTCGATTTCTTAAAAAAAAAATACAGGAAAAAAAAGACCCAAAAATGATCAAGGAATTAACAAAAGCACAACAAAAATACCCAAAAATTTGTTAAAAAAATAAAGAAAAAATAACTAAAAAGTAGAGATGCACAAGATTTTTTGTTGATATTTGGTTTGCAACTCATTTGGCCGGTAATCAATACGTATATCGATATATATCGCTATATATTTTGGAATCATTAACATCATATTATGTATACTCTTATCATGATGGCTCATCAGCTGATGGCGACATAAAACACAAAGCTTTTTAATGTATGTAATATCAGAAAAACTAAAATATATCTGTTTGTAATATCAGCCGAAATCAGCATGTTGGCCGATTCCGATGTTTCATTTTAAAACCAATATCTGCCAATACCAATAATGTGACAATATTATTGTACATCCTGACTAAAAACAAGGAAAATAAAGTTAGAAAAAACAATGGAAATTACCTGGAAAAAGTACTTATAATATATGATATTCTTATAATAATTTTGTAACATACTTTAAAATATTGTGATCATTAAAAAAATAATAATAATTTTCAAAATGTACTCATTTATTGCAATTTGTGGAACATTTCAAACCAAATTGCTTAGTGCCTTTTTCCGCATGTTGTTGAAAGAAATGGCACCAATCAGATCTTGGATTGAAATAATGTACTTCAGGTTTTGTTTGTTAAACACAAAGCTGTTAATGTTCCCTTAAAGGTATTTTCTAGGATAAGAATGATTTCACCGTAAAAAGCTTTTTTATGATACTATGGAGGTCAGTTCATAAAATCTCAGCTCCAGCGGCACTTCATTAAAAGACACACACGGGCGAAATATAATATAAGCAACGTGATTTGAGATTGCAGAGTATACGTCTGCAGAGAGACAGGTTCGTATCATTAAGAAATTACTTTAAGAGAATAAATTAAGTACTAAACCCATGAGCGTAGTGATGGAAAGCTAAGATTTATAATTTGGGGTTCACAATTGCAAATCTGAGAGAAAAATATTAGCCAAATATTTTCTCCTCTGACACTATACGGTTTCCTTTTACAGATTTGCACAAAAATGAAGCGATATTTTCTCAATGTTGATAAAATACAATTGCAAGATGACTGCGTTTCCACTGAATGATGTTCTGCGACTTCTCCTCTGGTGATAACATCCCAGTAACCATGGCGATGGATGTTCAAAACATCAGCAGGTTTATTTCTATTGCAGCCACCACACGAGGCGTCAATATTTCCAATCGAAGGTGACGTAGGCGTGTTATGCAAGCGATAATGGAAAGGCGAGCCCCTTACACGTGGGAGCGGCCACGTACGAAGGATTTCCGAGAGGTGCACGAATTCACAGAGGAATTGTGGATTCAAAACTCTTCAGGTAATCAGTGCCTTCCTACCATGTTTCAGAGAGAGATTAAGCCAATTTGCTCAGGTTTCAAGGGGTAAATGAACATTTATATTTTTTTAATCCATCATTTTAAATACTGTCATCTCCATCACAACATCAATTTTTTTTAAATATTTTCTGACGATGCTTTACGATCAGGACTATCATTGAAGTCACCATATATCTGATCTATTGACTATTTATTTATAGATTTTCATATGTTCCACAGTTTTACTATTTCAAAAATCATTTTATTATTTTTTAAATATTTGTTTATTTTACTTCCACTTTCTTATTTAACTCTTATTTACAGTATTTCACTTATTTATCTTTTATTATTACGATAAACATTCTACCTATTCCTTTATTACTTCCTTTTTTACTTATTAATTAATTTTTATGTTTCTATTTATAGGTTTTATTTTGCCTCTAGTGTTTCTTCACATTTGGTAGTTTTTGGTGCTTTAATTAATCACAAAGTCTTGCTTTTATTCATGTGTTTGTGTGCATGTCTGTGTGTGTGTGTGTGTGTGTGTGTGTGTGTGTGTGTGTGTGACAGACTTTGTGTTACAGTCTGTTTGTATGAAAAGTGATTAACGAGTTAAGTCTGACTGATTGATTGATGATTGATTGCTGATGCTGGGACACAGAGCAAATTTCCGGACCAGCGTTGCAAATTCTGCACGAATCTCAGGCCCCGTTATGTTTTTCTTTTCCTTTGTTTTGATTCCTATTTTTTGCTGCAAAGGCCCGCCTCACCCGAACTGAACTGCTGCACAAAAATACATCCTGAGGAGCGATGTAGTGAAGCGTGATTATAATCTACGTCCCCAAAAGACCCGCCTCACCTGTCAAACTCCCTTTCAGGGCGTACTAAAACCGTCCTTGTATACTGCAAACAAGCCTTTTTTTTTTTTTTTTTTTTTCTGGGAACTGCGCATCAACAGCAGCTGGCTGGTACAAGCGCTCGAGGGGAAAAGTAACAAACAGCTCCAGAGAGATAGACCAGAGCTGACCTCAGTGACAGAGTCATTGTGTGTGTGTGTGTGTGTGTGTGTGTGTGTGTGTGTGTGTGTGTGTGTGTGTGTGACACAGAGAGGAGTGTGTGAGCCATCTGAACTCTTCTACCTCTGCGTTCTCTCCGAGTGTCGTTTCTGATGTCAGACAGCGGAGCCCTGCGTCTCTGCTGACGCCCGTGCAGCCGGTAAACCAAACACGCTCTCCGACAGCTGATGCATAGTACGGACTTCGACCCGAGCCGGACCTCACAACAACGGCGCCGTCATCACAGCGTCAGCACGGCGCTTCCCCCCACCGGTCCGGTCTGATGCCCTCCCACACTGTCAGGAGCCGTCTCCGAAGCGCCCACACTCTCTTATGTAAGAGGATAATCCTGCGCAGTCATTAAAAATGATGCACGGCGCTGGAGGTGTCGAGGCACATCACTATTTGATTTTGAAATCAGCGCATTGATGTTAATAATCACACAACCTCGCGGCAGATTACGCCTCCATACGTTGCCAAAAAACACCACAACTTGAAAATGAAGGGGACTATTTGAAGAGCTGCGGCTCCTTTGACACTTTAATGACCCCTGCTCCTCCAGACTCCCTGGCTCTTTCTCAGACATCTCAATCACCTTCCCCTCTGGTAAAAAAAAAAACTCATTTCACATGAACGCTCGCTGTGTGGCTCCTCCAACAGAAACAAAAAGGCAGCCTCTCCATCATCCGGCAAACCATAAGCTTCCCTTTATCTTCCCTCCCTCATTAAACTCTGAATAACTCAGCAGAGAGGCAGAAAGAGGAGAGAGAAAAGTGATTGAATTCTGCTGGAGGAATAAAACCCCCCTTGAGGTTGCCATTTTGAATGTGTGCCATGTCGAACAGGCTGGATCCAGAGATCCCCGAGACAACGGAGCGGGGAAGAATAGTCTACAGACGGAGCTCCGGGCCAGCTGACCCACTGTAGATAATGTACCGTGGATGTCGTGGCATTGTACTGAGAGGCCGCAGTCACGATGGTGACCCATCACGACCTCGGAGGGAGGCGGAGGAAGGAGCTGTGAAAGGGAGGTCAGAGGGAAATGGTGGCACCAGACTTGATATCTCAATTCAAAAGCCGCACTGGCAACCTGGTCGCGCTGAATGCCGACCAATTATTTCAATAAACTGGGAATCCTGGGAAGGGGAAGACCACAGAAAAGGGGACACGGGGAAAGAAAAATGGGCTTGACATTCAGGCAGGCGGGCTGAGGGAGGTAACAAGTTCACGGCCCTTTCAGGAAACATGGCCGCCTGCTGTGTGATGGATCATGGAGCCTCAGATGGGCCATCAGGGGAGGGACCCAGCGAGGAACGCATGGGAACCCAGTCTCCCAGGAAGAAGGGAGTCAACCTGACAAATGAACTCCTGATGGTTCTGTTATACCGTAAAACTTCAATTAACAGACCAGGATATTATCTGCTTCAGTCACTGAGCTCCACAGACGTATATTTGGGATTAGCGTCTATACGGGACAGCCTTTTAATTCCTTTCACACAAAACTGTGAAATCAAATTATTTTTTTAACCCCTCTGAAACCAAAGCAATTTGTTTTTGCTTTCTTTTGTCAAAAACATGGGAAGAAGCTCATGAGCTACAAAAGAAGAAATGACCCAGAAGTTTGCAAGAAAACTGAAAAGTACAAAAAAATCCCTGAAATTTTGCCAAAAACAAACAAACAAAACAAACCTAATAAAAGAAAAAATAATAATAATAATATTAATAATAATAATGAGAAACAATCTGAAATAAAAGTTAAAATTCATAGTAATTCTGTAAAATAATTCTACATATATAAATATGAATATAGTTCACTGGACATTTTTCCTCTGTCTTTACAAAACAGTCCTCTACATCTACTAATCTCTTTTTTGTGTCTCTCTTGTTTACTATGCTGGTAATACCTTCGTCTTTGGTGCTCATGGTTTCAGTAAAATCAACTGATTAACTGATTTGTGGAGAATCTCGTCAAGCTAACGTCGTGTGTCGTATGTCCATAGAGAGCTGACTAACATGTTAGCCGGCCTCTGATTGAGACAGGCCTTTATTCGTCAAAATGTGAAGCCACACCAGGCGACTAATTGGGGCTAGGCTTTTATTTGAAGTTATACAGTAAGCACCTACAAATGCTCCATATGGAGAAAGTATACTGCTGCTAAGAAATGGCCAGACTGAAGCATCTGACAACTCAGTGATTCGTTACTTTCTCGTGTATTTATTCTAAGTATAAAGGTCAGAATGAGAAAAAAATGTCCTGAATAATGCCTCCAAAAAACACGAAGACCTCATACTCGTGGACGCAGACTACAGCTAACATATCCTGTTAGTGTTGTCAAAAATATCCCTTTAACCCTTTGAAACAAAGCAAATTGGCTTGATTTATTTCAAAAACATTGGGAGAACGCAAGGAGCAAATAAATAAGGAATGACCTAAAAAAATGACCTAAAAATTTGCAGGAAATTAGTAATAAGTTACAAATAAATTACCTGAAAATTAGTTTTAAAACAATTAAAATAGAAATATTTAAAAATGTAAAAAAAAATAAAGAAAGAAAGCAAGAAAAAACAAGACCTGGAAAAGGTGCTTTGAAAATAATTTAAATGCAATTTTAATTATGTCATTATGATTTTTTTCATTTTTTTCCCTAGACATTTTTCCTTAGCTTTTTTTTTTATATAATTTTCCAAACCTACTAATTTCTTGTATTTTGTGGAACATTTCTAACCAAGTTGCTTCATGCCTTTGAAAGAAATCGCACCAATGCTCAGAGTTCAAAGGTTTAAATACTTTTGAAAGGCATCTGAAAGCAGCATAAGGGAAGTGATGTTGCTTCAGGTTTCAAAGGGGAAACATCGTGCTCAGCTGTTTGGTTGAAGATATTTTGAGTCACTACATCTTGATGAATAATGTGCTGATTTGAGCTATCTTTACCATTCAGTTAGTCAGTTAGTCATGCTAAAAAAAGATCCCCTAAATGACGCTTAAAGTAAGGGTAAAGGTAGTGATGCTAAAATAAAAAATTTACAATTTTAATGGCATAAAAAGGGATTAATATTCAGTATGGGTATTAATATATAAATAATGTTATTCCATTTTTATTTGATGAAAAAAATTCTATCAGTGTGATTTTTCAACATTTCTGAGATGTTTTTAAAATACTGTAACATAAATATCTACAATACACACGTGGAAATAACACTAGTACTGGTAATACTACTAATTCCACTGTCATAAACTGATATATGTTGTTATACTAAGATATTTCAAGCATTATAACAGCACATGGTTTGAGATTTTGATTTACTTCTTCCTGTTTTACCATTAACATGAAAGGCCATTTAAACTGTTTGGTAGCTGTATTTAAAAAAAAGTCTGTCTCACTAACAGTCTTTAAAAACAAACAAACAAAGACAACATTAATTTTTTTTTATTGCCCCACAGAAATTGAAAAATGCAAATAATAATAATAATAATAATAATAATGATGATTACTTGTTTTTCATTGCTGTTTTCTCAGTATGGTCATTAAAGAGATTTCTATTTAATATTTCCAATATTAAATTGGAATATTTGAAATACTTTCAATATTCATTTTCTGCAACGTCGATGCACCGGTGCGGACTGTGGTTTATCGCTCTCTTATTGTTAATGTTTACTACCTTTTACTTTCTATCTGTCCTCTGCTACAAACCAAGAAAAGAAACACATTATATTCTTTATATTATATTAATATATTATGGCACCATAGCCTAAGTCTAAAAGAGGCACTCAGACAATTTATTAAAGCTGAGGTATTATTCTGACTTTTATTCCCTCACATGAGGAAAGCTTTAAAAGCTCTGGATCCTACATTTCCCATAATGCAACTTAACAGCATTTTATATTAAATCTTGAGCCCACAGCTTTCAGACTTCATGCTCCCCGTTTATAACGCAGATTTTCTGTCAAAGCTGTAGATTTAAAAAGCTCCTGAAGAGCCACAGAGGACACCGTGCATCTGGTTTTAACCGTGGCGAGAAAATTATTATTATTTTTTGTGAAAAAAGCAAACTGGACAAAAATTGAGAAAAAGAAATTTGTAGATTAGTTGTTGCTAATATGTTTGCTTTAGTTCGAAGAAACTACATGAAAAGAAAGATTCTTTAAAAAGTTAAAAGAACTTCATTTCTAAACCAAATTGAAATTTAACCCAAAAAAATCTTTTTTCAGCAATTTGGCAAAAAGTGCACCTCGAGTTAGATTTTCGTTGGTTTTTTTTTCTTGTATCTAAAGTAAAAAATGAACTTTCATGCTTGAATCATATTGTGATACATTTCCTATTAAACATTTTTGAAGAAGTTTGAGCAAGTATACAAGAGTTAAAAGATTTCCACTCTAGTACTATGTTTTGTTATTTGTCGTCTCGTGCAAATACAAGTGCCCAGCCCAGACTTAAAAGACGCCAAAAATACTCCTTCAGAGTTGAACATCTGTGAGATGAATAAAACTCTTAACTTGTTCTGACAAAGAACATTTCCTGTAGCTTCGTCCCAAAGAAACGTGCTACAATTTGCCAAAAATGTGTATATAAATATATTAAAGTCCTGAAACCCTTAGAAATGAAGAAAAATTGTACTAAAATATCTTAAATGTTCTTACAATGAACAATAAACCATGAAAAGGACTTCTATAATCTCACATTACAAGTCTCTCTCTTTGGGGAGACTGAGAGTCGAGGGTCTTTAATCAAAGTGGAAATTAAGTCTAATCCATCCTTAAAATGTTTACATGTACGGATGATTTCGTGAGCCCAAGTGCGTACGAAACGGATTTTCAGGAAACACTCATCACAAGTATGAGAGCAGAAGGGCAGCTTCAGTACGTCTGGTATGTCAGAGATGACGGCAACAGCCACGATTTCTGTAAACATACGAAAGTGCTGCTTATTACTGACCAGGAATTCCAAATATTAATCATTCTATCTGCGCAAATTCAATTTCTGAGCTGTATCAAATATTTTACTGACTATTTAGATATAGTGAGGATACTTTGCCAGCATAATTTTCACTATTATTAACCTTTGCTTTTATTTTTTTGTTGGTTGATTGTTCAGTTTTTTTCAAATTTTCCTGTTTTCTTGTTCCTTTTTCGCCTTGGATTTTAAATTTGTCTTATTTTTTTATTAAATGTTTACTTCTGTGGGACCCCAATGGGATTGTATATATAAATCTATATTTAGTACTGTATATATTTGGTAGACATTTAACAGTCAAGTCATATAATGTTCATGAATGTAAGTTAGATTATTGTTATCAATGAATCATATTTTTGTCATTAGTTTCAGCATTTAAAATGTGAGGATTTTATTTTGGTCTTATTTGATGATGATAAAGGTTTTGACTTTTTGACTCTGGGAAATTATAATAGGCCAAAACAATTCATTAATTATCTGTGAAATAATCACTATACTGACAGTATACATTAGATCAGTGTTTGCCAAGATTGCTGCAGTGAAACAGTCTGCAACAAATTAAATCGTCACATAAAAAGCTGTATTACCGTAATGAATGTAATATAAACAACAAAAAATAATAATGATAAATATATAAAAGCCACTCTTCTCTCTCCTAGTGTCATAGTTTGTGAAGTGAGCCCCACTTCCACAGCAACGAATAATAAACCTGTCAACAACAGTCTCTTGGGAGGCCACTGCTGACACTTCCTTGTCAGTGGCAAGGCATGCTGGGATAGCTAATGGGACAGGCCCTCGGGGGTGCCTCAGACGCAGGACAGCCCCAGACAGGTGAGCTGTCAGAGAGCTCTCCTATTAAATAAACAGTCATCAATAAAAACCTCTCCGCCTTTGATGCCAAATCAGGGGCTGAAAAACCACTCTGACTTCATGTTATTGAATTATTTTAAATCCACTCTGATTAAATATGGTAAAATAACTGAATTCTGGGGCTACGATAAAGCAAAAGTGTCATCAAAACGAAGGGAATAAATTTAATAATTAGATATTATTAACTACTTCATTCATAAAATAAAATAAAAGACTGTGGGTTTCCAGAGAATTAATTGAATCAAATAATCCTTAAATTAAAAACATACATTTCTGAGCCATTACAGCCGCTCTCCCAGCTGTCATTTCACTAAGCAGAGCGCCTCATTCAATCTGCAGCCTGTTTGTGATCGCGTGCACACACAAAAAGAAGTTCTGCCACAAATGCATTTAAAAGTCTCGCCCCAAAAACTTGAAATTTAATGTCTTTGTACCCCTTCGCCGCAATACCCCCCCCTCTCTACGTGAGTGAGAGGGAGCACCCAGCCTACAGTGCGTCTCCGTGATTTCTCCCTTATCGTAACCACGTGGCCGCAGTCGGCGAGTTTGTCCTCCCCTCAAACACGTGTACGCATGTGAACATCAGAGACAATCAGCTAAAACAGCTCCCACATCTGAAGGGGAGCAGCTGGAGTTTGAGCACTTTTCGCTCGGCTGTGGGGGTGACAGCGGTCGGATAGCGCTGAGAGGAGACGGCTGCACGCTCTGTCATTCAGTCTGTCAGTCAGTCCTGTTACACAATCCCTCGCCACTACACCCACTATTTTTCTAAACGCAGAGTATGCGAGCAGATGTGAAAGCGCTGTTAACACAATAAACAGTTTGTAAAAAGCAGGTAAAGGAAGAGAAAGAGAGAAAAAGAGGAGTTGTGCGGTGTTTTCCTGGGCACTGACCTGGACAGCATAGCAAACACAGCGCCGGTCAGCCTCTCATCTTGCTTCTCTTCTCAGATTTCACACTCCAGCTCCTTCCTGACTGCCTTTTGAAGTTGGTCCCTCCGCTATTTCTGAAGTGAAAGTCGTTGGCTGAGGAGGGAATGAGGGAGAGAAGACGGGTGAATTCTGTCACTCTTTTTCTCCTCTTCTTCTTCTTAGTGTCTTTACTTCCCCTCTTGTATTTTGCACTTGGTAAAATGTGAATCTCCTCTTGCTCTTCCAAAGCAAAAAAAAAAAAAAAAATCTCTCTCCACTACTGGGAGAGGAGGGGAAAATAACACTGCGAGAGAGAGAGAGAGAGCCGGAGAGAGAGAGAGCAGCAACAAAAGTGTGCTCAGTCACCTCGTCTCCCTCCTGTTCAAATTTAGAGGCTGGATTTCAGGCTGCAAGGCGAACTCTACTGGGCATGCCCATAACCGAGAGGCACACTTTGTAATGAACACTCACTTCCTCTCTTGTTCTTGCCTCCCCCCCCGTCTACCTCCTCTCCTCCCTCGCAGCTTTCTCTCTTCCCCTCCCTTCACTCTCGGTTCAGCGTGGATCAGGAATGCTGCTCGGACCAAAGTCCACGGAGCAAGCACCACTTTGCACGAAAAAAAAAAAAACAATCCACTGAACAAAAGAGACAGAAAAGCAGAGTAAAAATTGACACCTTTTTTTAAAATGTGAAGAAAATTGTATGCTGAGGACTATAATTTCAATATTAACTTACTCAAAACAATAGGCTTGCTGCTGCCCGTCAGATGTTTGTCTAGACTTCAGTGATGTAACACCTAATCCAAAACATGTCACTCCAAATGCAATCAGATAGTCAGTTTTCAAAATAAAATGTGTTTATGTGAACAATTTCCTGCTTCTTTTCTGCATGAGATAAAAATATCATCTGGACCTGCAGTTTACAGCATCCTCTTTAAACTAAGCTTGGCTCTACGTTGCTCCTGATCCCACCGATATGCATAGTGATGTTGCTCAAACTCTTCCGACAGATATGTCAGGAATGTGGAATTTGCTGTTTTTGAAGCGGCAGAGCCGCATTGATTTCTCCCGTCTTTGTACGCCCGAGAGTGACGTATTTTCTTTTAGCGAGTCAGCCTTGTTGCCTGAGCTATCTCAGGCTCCCCACGCTGACCCAGATTCTCCCCAGCAAAAACTATCAGGACACTATGTATGAAAACCAGGCTATGGAATGAGGACAGCGAGTTCACGGAGCGACAGACAGACAGAGAGAGAAAGAAAGAGAGACGGGCAGAGAAAAGTTCCCCCGGCATCTGCATTGTGCTACTCTGAAGAAAAAAAAAACAAAAACACCATCTGAAGTTACTATTTGAATTCAAAGAAATGCTCTGGAATAACACAAAGCCTGCCAAGTTGGAGCTCAATGGAAAAAATGCAAACATGAAAAATAATTCTGTCGTCAGGGCTGCTGCTCAGACCTGGAGAAATTTGGGAATTCTCTTTGTTGAGTCAACAATGTAATCCCGTCCTGAGCAGAGAGTAATCCATCTGGACCATCTGAAGGGTGAAGATAGGGGCCAGGTGGAGGAGGAGGTCCAGACGGCGGCTGCAGGCTTCACCCCGAGAGGTCAGAGGTCATGGGAAACAGCGGGTCAGTATGAAGATGAGAGGTCAATGCCACGGCTGGATAAGCCAGAGCCGCATGTGTCCGGGTCGAAGCCGGTTGATGGAGTGATGGGGAGGTGGGGGGGGGGGGATCAAAATTAAAAAGCCGCAAAGCCAAACAAAGGAAGAGAGGGGCCGGTCAGGCCTGAAGGAGTCACAGTCGCGCCTCACGCACAGAAAGACTGTCAGATTTAGCTCTGGGAGTGTAAACATGGAGGAAATAGTCAGTGTTGTAATGTAACAAGGAAGGGTTTTAAATCCTAAGCATTTTCCATAATTGATTACGGGTCAAAAAAGAGAAAAAAATAAACATAAAAACTTTGCTTATTTCAAAGAGTTAACAGCAGCATATTGCCCATACTTTGACAGCTTTGCAAAGCCTATCAACAAATTAAAGTCTTTGTGACCCATTAATCGATCCTCAGTTCATTGTTATCATCCCTGGAACAAAGTAATAATAGTTGGTACAGTACTGCAGTATTTTTAAGAGTTTATCTACTTTACTTGAGTTTTAAATTTCTGTCAACCATCACTTAAAATAAAATGTGTACCTACTCTATTACATTTCCACTAAGCATTTCAGTTACTTACTAACACATCGATAAGGATGAGGGGATGGATGGATGGAGAAATGAAGGAATGGAAAAATGGGATTTTGTTCTTTAAATCCTCTAAGTTGTAAAACAAAACAAAAAAATTACCTAATTTTCCTTATAGTATAGGGTCCACATTTAACCCTTAGAAACCAAAGCAAATTGGCTTGATTTCTTCCAAAAACATTGGAGGAAGGATATTAGCAGCTTAACAAGACATTACCCAGAAAATTAGCAAGAAATAAGTAAAAATTTACAAGAAAATTACCTAAAATTTAACCAGAAAAGGAAAGTAAAAAAACAAGGAAACTCCCTAAAATTAAAAATGATATATAATCTCATATTTTTGAATACATAATCTTAATAATCATCAATATATAATTTCTGAACATTTCACACAATTTTCTAATGTTCTTTTTTTCTCTCTTTTTCTCACTCACTCCAATTTTTAACATTTTCTCGTCACTTTTTCACCAAGTTCAAGTTTCTGAAGAGAATTCAACCTATTTGCAAAGGTAAAACACCTGAGAAAGGCATCTGAATGCAGCACGAGAAAAACAGGTTTCAAAGGTTTCGGTTAAGTAGCTATATGTTACGTAGAAGTAACAAAATCTTTAATCTAATCAATTACTTTTGTTACTTACGCACTTTAAACATCAGATACTTTAAGACTTTTACCCGAGTAATATCCTAATAGGTGACTTTAAATTCTACCAAAGTCTTTTTTTGGTAAGATATCTGCACTTTTACTCAGGCTTTAAGGTACTTCATCCACCACTGGAAATGCGGGAGAGTTTACTACACCGGATTTAAGGGTTCAACATGCTTGAGACAAAGTAGTACAACATGTTGCCGAATCACATCTAAAGGCAAAAGTGTTCCAAACTGCTCTCGAGGAAGTAAGTCTGCCGTCATAACCTCCTCCCCCTCCTCTGATCTCTCTCTAGAACTCTGTGTCTTTTGTCTGTCTTTGTAGTCTCCAAGAGATGAATCCTTCACAGGGGATAAGGGAACACGCTTTCGGACAGTCTTGTCTTCAAAGGCGTTCGTGGCGTTACACGAGGTTGTGCACACCAGAAGTGACGGAGGCAGTTGTGTTGAGAATGAAAAGACAGAACTTGAAAGAAATTCCAGCATCGTTTCCAGACAATCACACAAGCACTTTCTTTGAAGTGCACTCAGGCCTTTAGACTTTTGCAAAGTTACATGTCAATATCCGTGTGGATCTATGGTACATCTGGGGTTGCAGAAGCTAGCAAAGGAGCTGACGCCACGACTTCCCAAATCTCAACATGTTGTGTGGCCCTGTCTTTCAAACAAGCACTTTGATTCAACTTCCTTTCGCCAGTCGGGGTCAAAATTGATACGTTAGCTTTACGTTTTAACAAGTATTTAAGAAAACAGCCGAACAACTTCTACAAACGACAATCATGCACAAGTTTTTCATGGGTCATAGTACCCAAGACTCGATCCAGAACCCAAGTCAGGCTAGATCTTAACTATATTCAGCCTAATCCAACTAAGAAGGGTCTGATTGTATTGTTGGGGTCAAAACAAATGGATACATTAGCTTATTTTAATAACTGACAGAAAATAGTCGCGCTAACTTCTCTGACTGACAATCCTGCACAAGTTCTTCAGGGGTAAGAGTACGCAAGACTTGATCCAGGACCTAAGTCAGACTCAGTTCTAACTATATTCAGTCTATTCTAATTGAAAAGAGTCTGATTGTAACGTAGGGGGTCAAAGTGGATACATTTGTTTATTTTAACAAGTTTGAAAGAAAATAGCCGCATTAAGTTCTCCAAAATATAGTCGCGCACAAGATCCTCATGGGTAAGAGTACCCAAGACTTGACCCAGGACCCCTGTCAGGCTTGGTCCAAATGAAATCTAATCTAATCCAATTGAGAAAAGTCTGATTGTATTGTAGGGGTCAAAATAGATACCTTAGCTTATTTTAATAAGTTTAACAGAAAATAAACGTGCTAACTTCTCCGATTCACAGTTATGCACAAGTTCTTCATGGGTCACAGCACCCAAGACCAGTTCCAGGACACAAGTCAGGCAAAGGCCAAACAATAAATAATCTACCCCGATCGGGAATAATCTGACTGTTTTGACAAGAGTCCAGGGTTCGGTGTCAATATTATCTTATACTCAGTGGATCCATGCGGACCAGTAACCCACATGGTAACATGGTAAATCCAAATCTTTGGGGAGAAAAATGGGCTGGGCAGCCTTTGAACCAAAACAGAGGACAACAACTACATTATTGCTATATCCAAAATCTAAGGCGATATCTACTCTCATATCACAATATTGATATAATATCAATATTTTGCCCAACCCTAAGAGAAACTTTGCCTTCAGGCTCTTTTTTACCACAAATGCAGGTAAATTTGGGGAACATCCTGCTGCTGCCAGTGTCTGCATCTATTTTGTAACTGACTAATATCTATAGGGTTTTGCAAAGGTCCTTTTTGAAACTGGACACTGTCAGACTTTGGATGACGTCAAGCTCCTGCTTCCACAAAGCCATGAAAAGCCTTCCAGCTCTGGGATGACTAAACAACTCTTTAGTTAACTCTTTGTAACTGCAAAGAATAGCCACCGAGAAGTCAACACTTGGGGTGTTATGAGCCAAATGCTCGTTGATAAGACTGTAACGAACCGGCTCTGCAGTCTGTCAGGAACAAAAGAGACAAATTAGCCTCAGCCGTGTCAGAGGCATCTGAGCCTGCGGCTGCAGACCACACTGGCCTGCTCCTCTTAGCTCAATACTGACTCATTAGCCCTTTCACCCTGGGTCTCCGAGGACCTGTGACCCCAGCTATTGTCTGGCTCGGGCCTATCCTGAAGAAAGCCCCAGCGCCGAACAAAGCCCTGTTATTGACTCCGGCTCGGCTGCCCCCTCGGCCGCAACCTTGCAGCCCCCACAGCCTGTCTGGGATGAAATGAAGTGGGTCAGACAAACACGGCGAACTGTTCATCAACCTTAACCCTCCCTGACGACCACCAGCCGACCACATACGCCATCTGAGGAGGGCAGGGCCGCCAAGGAACAGTGTCCATCAACCTGCTCTGTGCAAACACAGATGTGTGGGATATATAGCCAATCCTAACTGCACAAAGGAGGGGGGTAGGAAAGCAATAATGGTGGCAAGACAGTTGTTTGTTTTCTCGTTCTCTCAGTCAATAAACCAATAACAAGAAGCTAAAGAACAAACAGACATGTTGAACTTGCTAAGCAGTGTGGTGCCTGTGTTCAAGTATGGCGCTACCTTATATTGATCCTATCACAAGAGTGCATAATAAGAAATTAATTCCAAACACAATGTTGAGAATTAGCTCACTGTGATCTCATTTCTAATAATTATGAACACATAAAGCAATAAATATCACTTAAAATACAAGAAATGTTGTGGGTTTTATGTCTTGCATGTTTCCCAAGAGGCTCTTCAAGTTGTAACGTGCTGTGTATTTGCGCTCTAATGGTTTAAAATGTGCCTGTCTTTAAGCCCTTAGGATCACTTTTGATAAAGTAGGATATCATTAAAAAAAACATCACCACATACCAACTCACTTAAATTTGTACAGTGAGAAATCATAACAAATGTGATCTCAGGACTATGGCTGCAACTAACAATTATCTGTCAATGAATCTGAATCTGTCAATTATTCTCCTGATTGATTAGTTGTTTGATCTATAACATGTCAGAAAATTAGGAAAATTGTGTTTCCAAAAGCCTAAGATGACGTCCTCAGATATTTTGTTTTGGCCACAACACAAATATATTTATATTACTGTCATAGAATAGAAAAGAAATCAGAAAATATTCACAGTTAAGAAGCTTCAAGGAAATAATTTCTACTTTTACTACTTAAAATGATTAACCCTTTGAAACCTGGATTGACATCAGTTTCTTGTGTTACGTTTGAACGCCTTTCACAAGCGTTTAAACATTTGAAACTCATGACTGAAAACTTAAAAGGCAATGAGCAACTTGGCAAGAGATGTCCCGAAAATAATTCTTAGAAAATAATGATGTATTTATGGTTATGTACTTTGTGTTAATTACTTTTACATTTTTGCACTTTTTCAAGCCATTTCCTTGTTTGGTTGGTTGGTTGGCTTATTTTGTTTTTACCCATTTTTCTTTTCTTGTGTACTAACTTTTATGTTTTTTGATTTGAGATTAAGCCAGTTTGCTCAGGTTTCAAGCAGTAAATTGATAGTCCTACTAGATGGTAATTAATTTAATAGCTGTTAACTAATCGATTGACTGGCTATTTCTTGTAGCTCTACTCAGGACATTTTTTTTTTCTTTTCATATGGAGCAGGTCTCGACCATACCCTTAAATTTACAATAATCCAACAATTCCAATCATGAGCAGCACTTGCTGCATATTTGAACTACTAGAGACAATCTTGCAGCAGGATCGCACCAGACGCTCACAGTTAATGTGGGTCAAGGGCGTAATATGGGGGGACCGATGGCCCCTTCCCTACTTCATTGACGTCTACTTCCATGTCCTTGCTCCGACTATACCCATCTTCATACTCGGCCTTCATTTTGTTCTCAACAACACATCTGTAAAGTTTCATGACGACAATTTGCACTATCATGATGATATTGTGGTGAAAATGTGTCCACAAACAAACGCGCAAAAAGAAACCTAAACACATTGCAAAATACTCAAAACTGCTTCTATGGTAGTTCCCGAAACAATATGTGTCCCCGGGTTTTGCAATGATGGCACACAAAAAGACTAACGTAGTGAAAGCAACACCAACCTGGCTGTCCAACTAATAATCAATAGATTTAGTGGACTGTTTCTTAAATTAACTCCATTATCTTGGGACAATGATAAGAACAACATAATTTCACTCTTTATACGGCATCTCCTCAGCAGGCTGGGCGAGTAAAGGGTGGAAAAAGATCAATTTCAGTGTCCAAGTTTGACTAATTGTGAGCAGACGTGAAATTTTAATACTCCCCCTGAAACACTTTCACCCATTGATAAAACAATTTATTGATTTTGTGAAAGTATTGATCTCTTGTTGCCAGGCATTGATGGACGTGGTTATAGGCTATCATATTGGCAAAATGCTCCAAACATCATTATAAACAAATGTCTGAACATGTTCTGTTTTTCACCTCGACTGCACACTATAGTGGCACATAACACAGAGATCAGTGCTCTCTTCATGTTACATGTCAAACTTTTGGATATAAAGCGTGTTTGGGCTAAAACTGCAGACTTTGAGTGCTATAAAGTACAAGACAGAGAGACATAGGGCTGAAGATTTCCCTCTTGTTCTTTGCAGTGGCTGTTTAACAGCCTGTACATATAAAGTAAACCCACACATGGAGCTCTAGTACCACCCTTTGGACTAAACTCATATTGCAGTCAGTCTGTCGAGAGAATCACTTCCAAAAACCTTTGTGAAAGGTTTCTGAAATCCTCCTGCATATTTTTTTCACAGGAGGCTGTTTCCATACTACATTGTAATTCTAAGCAGGTTTTATAGTGTTTAACGGTGGAAAAGTGGGAAAATTAAGGATTTAATTTACTTTTTATTTTGCAAATAAAGTAAACCAGTATCCAACAGAGCAAAGGAAAAAGGAAATGTGGGGAACAGCAAACAATTTTTAAAAAATGTGGGTAATTCAAACAGCTGGAATGGGAGCTCTTGACAATAAAATTTAAAGAGTCAACAAAAAAAGAATAAAATCTTAGAGAAACATTTAGCTTTCTTTTAGTTTGTGTAAAATTTAATTGCTGCATATCAATACTGCATAATTTCCTTGTGAAAAAAAACACTTGAGTACATTGATTATTTGTTCATTAACTGCAAATACGGTTTTCTGTGACAAAAGTAAATAGTTAATATTGTACACAATTATGAAGTCGTAATTTGGATTAGCTTTTGAGTTGTGATGGCAGGAAAAGCACAGGCAAGATAATTTATTTCTATAGCGCTTTCCAGCAACACGCATCACTGAATCATTTTAGACACTGACCAAATCAGCATCCTCTTTTGCCAGTTTCATCACGATACAATATTATATGAAGTCTTTGGATAACAATATACCACATATGCCAATATTATTAAGTCTGCCATGACATCATTTTGATTCGGGGGTTTTTGCTTTTAGTCATTAAAGATTAAAACATCACATAAATAATTGTAACTGGTTAAGTGCAGTAACATTTACTCCACTGACTCACATCAAACAGCACATGGGATAACTTTAGAGCTTTCCGTCAGAAAAATCTTTCTGGAGGAAACGATTTTTCTTTAACCTAAATCAGCTGATATTGGCTTTAACCCTTTAACACCTGGATTGACATCAATGTTTTTGTGCTGCATTCAGGCCCTATTCACAAGCACTGAACCTCTGAAACCTGAGAAATGTGGTTTGATTTCTTTAAAAAAAAAAAAAAAAAAATTGCAGGAAATTGGTAGCCTAAATTAGTACATTTTAAAAAGGGGGGGAAATTAAAAAGGAAAAAGTTCAAGGAAACTATATTCAAAATTATTACAGAAAAATATGCATAATATTTATTCCCATTATTTAATTGTATCTTATTCTTACTATTTTCTTGCTATTGTTTGGAGCCATATCTTATTGCCTAGCTTACACACACACACACACATTTATATATAATAATTTTTTGTGACAATAAGAATAATATTTTAAGTAGATGTTTTGTACATGTCAGTTTATATAGATAGATAGATACATAGATAGATAAATACATAGATAGCTACTGCTAAAAGTAGGCCTTTGTATAATATGCAGGTAATTCCACTACAGAAGAGACTTAATGATCATTAAAAAAAAGTGGATATACTGATTTCGGTATGTGTTATTGATCAGATGCATTGTTATATCCTGTCAGATATCTTCTCCTTTTGGCTAAATCTTCAGGACTATTGAACAACAGCCACATAACAATGATTATCAACAAGAAAATTTACCAAATGAATCAAATTCGGCTCAATAATCATCGTCAAGGTGCGCAGACAAAACACTTGCTCTTCGCTAGTCAGGCAGTATGAGGCCAAAAGCACCTTTACCTGCATAAATTAGCCTAGCTTAACGGCTAACGGAGTTTAGCTTAACACTTTACATATATATTTTATCGTCTGTTTTCTCTTACTCACCGCTGGTTTAAGTGACTGCATCTCCCGACACAACGGCGCGGTTTAATCCCAGCCTGCACGCACGTTTTTATCCAAACATTGTTGAAACTGAACAGCTAATGCTGCTAACACAAGTTAGCATCCCGAGAACGCGCCCAGGCATGTTCACGTCGTTAATCCCATTACGTCATTACTTCCAAATGACGCGTGCTCTGTCTGTGGTTGTTATCACGTGCTCCTCGGAAACGTCGTTTTTACCGTATTAAGCAGTTACGAGCACACGGACCGCCCTCCAAAGTCGTAATTAGGAGACATTGGGACATTTGGAGTTGCCGAGTTGTGACGTTTGCGTGACGTTTCAGGGAAACGGAAACGGTGGAAAGCATGGAAACAACAATTGATGGTTAAAAACTATATATTTCGTTATTTTGTTCCTATCAGCGATCATTTACTTTTAGTAATTGCACATTTATTAGCTGTAGCAAGCAAGCAAATGTTTAACTATAAAGCACGCCAGGGGAGTATACTTACATGGATAAACACGTTATTGTAAAACACTAGTTGCCAACTTAAACGTGGCCAGCAGAAGTTAATGTCTGGTCCTTGGAAAGACACTTTTTTATTAATTCACCTATTAAATATCAATTTTTGATCACATGTAAAGTGTATTAAGGTATTAATGTTAACTGCTGTCCATGAAGTGTGACCAAGATTAAATATAAAAATGTATTTAAAAAATATTATATATAAAAAATAAAATAATAATAATATAAACAAACTGAAAACAGCCATAAACATATATATATATATATATATATATATATATATATATATATATATATATATATATATATATATATATATATATATATATATATATATATTCTTACCAACTGGCATGATAATGTGCTCCACAGAGGGTTAAGTGAAATTATTAGTTGGAGCAGTCCTCACCAATCTGCTCAAGTAAGAAAGTCTATCCCCAAAAAATATTTTTTGAAAATTTCTTCAAATTATGTTTATCTGTCTATTGTCTTGTCTATTTTTTGACAAAAAACATATATTACAATGATTTGTTTTTTACCAATTGGCATCATAATGCGTCATAATAATGCATACCGCAGGGGGTTAAGTGAACTAATTAGTCAGAGCGGTCATGACCTACCTGCTCAGCTGGGACCAGGTCCGTGTGGTCGAGCAGAAGTTCCTCTTGTTGGAGCAACACAGCAGCTCTGAGCAGCATCAGCACACCAGCTCCACTTTTATAGTCTGGATCCTGCAGCACAGTGCAAACTGAGGGGATAGATTTCCAAGACAAAACCTGCCCCTCAATTGATCCGACCTTGAAAAAAATAAATACATTGCCATCGATGATGCTCCATGTTGATGCTTTTGTTGGCGGGGCCAAGGAGTGATACACATCCAAACAGCCAACATCAATCGGTGCGCTATTAAGAGACCCTCCTGTCATTACCGGAGGTTATCAATCCGACGCCTCAACAAGTACATGCTGAGGATTGAAGTTCAACAGTCGATCGGTCTGGACATATTTCTGGAAATTACGATACAATCAAAGAACTTCTGATCATGACACTATTTACCTGCGCCTCACACCATCACAACGTCCACAATTGGGTTTCCAGTGCTTTATTGTTGGGAGGCTCCACCTTCTTTATTGGCAAAAAGGCCAAGATGATTATTCAAACGTCTTGAAGACTATTGAGCTGCCAGAACAAGGCGCAGAGTCGACTGTTTGAAAGTTATAGCCGCTTTCACGCTGTGAAAAGGAAGGAGGGGTTCGGCTGTCTCCAGGGACTCCGTCACCGATAATTAGCGATCAATCACGAATTAGTTTAAAAGCTCGAAAAGAACACAGAGAGCACTATTAGATTGCAAAGATTCACTGCTCTCCAATAATTGCTTTGGATTTTTACAGGGAACCAAGGTCCCGTTTGTTTATGGTGGTGTCTTATCACCCTTCTAGGTCCATCATCCGTTCATTGGACCATCCAACTGGAAAACTGAAAAACAAAAAAAACGAGTGAGAATTTTGTTTATTTATTTAAACCAAATCTTTATATATATTTTCTTGTAATCTGCTTAAAAGTCAAAATCAAATAAACAAGGGGGAAAAAAATCAAATTTATGTTGTTCTTTATTTTTATTTTCTTGTTTCTGACGGTGTCATTCTGCTGTGGCTGCATGCTTCAATCATGCGCCTTCAGAAGACTGACACACGATGATTGAGAAGATTTCAAAAATATTTCAGGTCATACAGTCATCAGAGCCGAGCGAACAAACTCGACATAAACTTGTAAAAATGATATTACTCCAGGTTTCAAAGGATTAAACCTTGAAACCTGAGCAAATTGGTTTGATTATTAAAAGACATTTCCTGCAAATCGCAAGAAGTCAGTAGGTTTAGAAAATAATTTTAAGAAAAACTAGGGAAAAATGTCCAAAGACATTTTATTGTCATAAATTATTAGGGTCCGAGTATTGACCACAATGGTCGTGAAGGCCCTTTTGAAATAGAAGGAATATTACTATATATTTAAAAAACATTTTTACATAATTGTTGTATTTTTTAAGCAATTTTGTTTTTGTTTTGTTTTTTTCTTTTTCCCCACATTTGTTGCTTTCTTGTTGTTTTGTTTTGTTGTATGTATATTGTCTAGGTTTACTGATGTGATTATTTGATAATGTCAAATTTATTTTATCGTAAATACTTTGGGTCTCTGAACTTCCAGTCCAGCACTCAAAATTTCAAAGTAAAAATATGCATTATAAAAAAATTTATCAATATGAAAGCAGTAGTTTAATGTTGTAGCCCGTTCAGGTGGTGACAAAGTCAAAATACTTATTCTGCTTTATAATATATCACAATGTAAGGGCCAACCAGGTGTTTGCGACTAACAACCTACAATGGATACAGCTGTTAAACAAATGTAGAGTCCTGCAAAGTGCAATATTTTCGTCCTGTCAGTGACTTTAATGCTGTGCTAGAAGAAAATCTTCAGCCAATGGAAGTACATGAGTGGATTTAAGTAAACACACATGCACACACATTCACACACATGCACACACACACACGCACACACACACACACACACACACAGATGCATGGAATGTGATGATGTCACACCACAGCATACAGATGCATGGAATGCGATGATGTCACACCACAGCATACAGATGCATGGAATGTGATGATGTAATGAAGTTCTAAGGGCTTTGATGTGTGTCATGTTCACTGTCAAGTCACATATCACACTTAACCATCTTGATATAGTTTTCCATTGCAGCAACATAGCATTTTTAGGTTGTCTAATTAAGTGAATTATCTGTTAAATTTGTGCAAATTTTAACATAGACCCATCATAATGGCACAACCACGTCCAAAAAGACAGGATACAGCAGAGTACCTGAAGCGGAAGATGAGCCGGCTCACTGAGAAATATGAACTAGAAAGAGAGCAATGGCAGAAGGTCTTTAAAACCCAACTCAGTAAAATAGAGACTCTGCAAAGTGAAAACAAGACTCTCAAGGCAG
Source organism: Plectropomus leopardus (assembly GCF_026936395.1). NCBI lineage: Eukaryota > Metazoa > Chordata > Actinopteri > Perciformes > Serranidae > Plectropomus > Plectropomus leopardus. The sequence goes on along the minus strand of NC_142181.1, from coordinate 3,045,991 downwards.
ACCTGAAAACTGCTAGCCAAAAGGAGGTTGAGGTGAGAAACAAACTAAAGACTAGTGAGGATAAAAATAAGAAACAAGCACAAGACAACGCCAAGTTAGAGAAACAATTGGAAGACTGTTATAAAAAACAATCAAAAACCGATGAACGATTCCGAAAGAAGATAAGTGACAGTCAGGATAGACATGAAAAAGGTGTAACAAAACTGACACAGAAGCTTGAGTCTGATTGCTTGAGACTGCAAGCCATCTGTGACAGGAAGCTGGCGGAGGAGCGGGAGAAGCAAAAACAAGAAACACAGCAGCTACTTAAAGATCTGGAAGCAAAACACGCTGCCAATGTGAAAGAACTTAGGGAGCAACAGCTCACTGAGGTGAAGCAGATTAATGGGGAAGTGCGCAAATTACAGCAAGAGCTAAGGGAAAAAGAAATAGCCATTGCTGAGGTACAAAAAAGAAAGGAGGCTCTAAGTCATGCACACTGGTTGAAGTCCAAGGACATGTCGTATGAGATCTGGAAACTGAAGCAGGAAGTAACAGCTTGGGAGAGGAAGGGTCTCACTGAGCAGATATCTTCATTAGAGGAGACTGTGGAGAGTAAAGACAGACTAATTAGGGGTAAAAATGTGGAGATAGCAGATTTAAGGAAGGACCTGAGGGACATGGTAGAAGAGTCGTCAAACGTAAGGGACATTAATGCTGTTCTCGATGTTAGATTAAAGCTATTGGAGGACAACTACAAGGATCTACAGCTCACACACAAAATGACGCAGTTAAAGTTCAATGAAACAAAGGATAATCTGAATGAGGCCCTCCGAGAAAATCGCATCCTGACTGAAAAGAAGAATACACTAGAGTATGAAAAGAGGGGCACAGCACCAGCGATGGCTAGGCAAAGGGATGAGACCAGGAAACAGGGCATCAATCTGCTGCGCATGAAAGAGGATCTGCAAGCCTGCATGCCTCATCTCTCTGACTACAAAAAACTAAAAAGCAGTATCATAAAGCTCAAAAGACGCTACTTAGATAACGATATCAACGTGCAGATAGATGAAGATACTGAATCGGCACTTCGGCTCAAAATCGCTCGTTACGAGAAAGAGCTCAGTGATTATAAAAGGATCCACGAGAGGGACTTCAGAGCGTTGAGACATCAGGATGTGCATTTTCAGAAGGAAATGATTAAACTTGACTGCAGTGCAAGTTCGATCATTGAAACCGTCAATGAGCAGAGGGTGGAGATCCGCAAGCTGAAAGAAGAGCTCAAAGAAACTAAACTGCTTCTTCAAAAGGAAACAAAGCCATCAAAGACATCTAAAACTCCCCCTAAACGTGTAACTCCCCCTCTCAGGACAGCAGCTCAGACCCGCCAACAGGGTGGGATTAGAGGGTACAGATGACCCCGCCCCAAGGCCAAGGGGGGCCCATGAGATGCAGACACAGAAGGATACCTGGAGCGTAAAATGTAGACATAGTGGTTCACTGTAGAGTAGCAATATGTTATGACTTGGGATTTATTTATTGTATTTTATTTAACCGTGAATCGCCACCTTACCATGGTTGAGGGGTTTGTGTGCCCCTGTGACCCTGGGAGCTGTGTTGCCTGGGTCTCAGGGGAGGGGCCAGACCAAGACCATGATGAAATGGCGTTCTCGGGATATGGGTACCTCGTACGGTATGGGGGCACCGTATTGTTATTTGTTATTGGACTTCTGTGCTCGCCACAGATTGTCCATAACAAACACCATGTTCAAGCATAAGGGTGGCCATATGCGCACTTGGCATCAGGACACCCTAGGCCGCAATTCAATGATCGACTTTGTAGTCGTATCTTTGGACTTGCAGCCGTATGTCTTGGACACTCGGGTGAAGAGAGGGGCGGAGCTGTCAACCGATCACCACCTGGTGGTGAGCTGGCTCTGATGGTGGGGGAGGACGCCCCCTGGCAGAGTCTCCCATCAGAAGGAGCTTCAACTCCCACCTCCGGGAGAGCTTCAACCATGACCCGGGGGAGGCGGGGTACATTGAGTCCATGTGGGCCATGTTCTGTGCCTCCATTGCTGAGGCGGCCGAACGGTGCTGTGACCGTAAGGTGGTCGGTGCCTGTCGGTACAGCAACACCCGAACCCGCCGGTGGATACTGGCGGTAAGGGGTGCTGTCAAGCTGAAGAAGGAGTCATATCAGGCCTTCTTGGCCTGTGGGACTCCAGCAGACAGGTACTGACAGGCCAAGCGGAATGCGGCTGTGGTGGTCACCGAGGCAAAAACCCGGGCGTGGGAGGAGTTTGGTGAGGCCATAAAGAACAACTCCCGGATGGCTTCCAAGAGGTTCTGGACCACCATCCGGCGTCTCAGGAGGGAGAAACAGTTCTCTGTCAACACTGTGTATGGTGGGGACGGGGCGCTGCTGACCTCAACTCGGGACGTTGTGGATTGGTGGAAGGAATACTTCGAAGACCTCCTCAATACTACCGACACGCCTTCCGGTGGAAGGAATACTTCGAAGACCTCCTCAATACTACCGACACGCCTTCCGGTGAGGAAGCAGGGCCTGGGGACTCGGGGGTGGGCTCCTCTATCTCTGGGGCTGAGGTTGCCGAGGTGGTTAAAAAGCTCCTCAGTGGCAGGGCCCCAGGGGCGGACGAGGTCCGCCCAGAGTTCCTCAAGGCCCTGGATGTTGTGGGGCTGTCGTGGTTGACACGACTCTGCAACATTGTGTGGACATTGGGGGCAGTGCCCTTGGACTGGCAGACTGGGGCGGTGGTCCCACTTTTTAAGAAGGGGGACCGGAGGGTGTGTTTCAACTACAGGGGATCACACTCCTTAGCCTCCCTGGTAAGGTCTATTCGGGGGTACTAGAGAGGAGGGTCTGCCAGATAGTGGAACCCCGGATTCAGGAGGAGCAATGCAATTTCCACCCGGTCGTAAAACTGTGGACCAGCTCTGGACCTTTGGCAGGGTCCTTGAGGGTGCATGGGAGTTTGCCCAACCAGTCCACATGTGCTTTGTGAACTTGGAGAAGCATTCGACTGTATCCCTCGGGGGGTCCTGTGGGGGATTTCCGGGAATATGGGGTTTTGGACCCCCTGATACAGGCTGTCCGTTTCCTGTATGACCGGTGCCAGAGCATCGTCTGCATTGCCGGCAGTAAGTCAAACTCGTTTCCGGTGAGGGTTGGACTCCACCAGGGCTGCCCTTTGTCACCGATTCTGTTCATAACTTTTATGTACAGAATTTCTAGGCACAGCCAGGGTGTTGAGGGGGTCCGGTTTGGTGACCTCAGGATTGGGTCTCTGCTCTTTGCAGATGATGTGGTCCTGTTGGCTTCATCGGGCCGTGACCTCCAGCTCTCACTGGATCGGTTCGCAGCCGAGTGTGAAGCGGCCAGGATGAGAATCAGCACCTCCAAATCCGAGGGCATGGTTCTCAGCCAGAAAAGGGTGGCGTGCCCCCTCCGGATCGGGGGCGAAGTCCTGCCCCAAGTGGAGGAGTTTAAGTACCTCGGGGTCTTGTTCACAAGTGAGGGAAGGATGGAGCGGGAGATCGACAGGTGGATTGGTGCAGCGTCTGCAGGAATGCGGACTCTACACTGGTCTGTCGTGGTGAAGAGGGAGCTGAGCCAAAAGGCAAAGCTCTCGATTTACTGGTCGATCTTCGTTCCTACCCTCACCTCTCGTCATGAGCTTTGGGTAGTGACCGAAAGAACGAGATCACGGGTACAAGCGGCCGAAATGAGCTTCCTCCATAGGGTGGCTGGGCTCTCCCTTAGAGATAGGGTGAGAAGCTCGGTCATCCGGGAGGAGCTCGGAGTAGAGCTGCTGCTCCTCCGCATTGAGAAGAGCCAGATGCGGTGGCCCGGGCATCTAATTAGGATGCCTCCAGGTCGCCTCCCTGGCAAGGTGTTCAGGGCACGTCCCACCAGTAGGAGGCCCCGGAGAAGACTTGGCTCAGTGTAGTAAATGTCTGAGCGATCTGTCTGTGACTGACATCCAAAACATCCCCGAAAATCGTAAACCACCTCAATTCTCCTTTAACCTTTGACACCGCAAAGAAGAAACCTCCTCCTCAGTACAGCAGCTCCATGTCTCAGCTCAGTGCGGTGACCGTCTGAGCAGCATGGTGCAGCATTTCAGGGCGACATGGTGGCTCAGTGTGATGAATATCTGAGCCCTGTGTTCGCGTGGGTTTTCTCCGGGATGCTCCGGTTTCCTCCCACACTCCAAAATCAATTGTAAAAGTAATTATGATGGTTTAAATAAAATAAAATAAATTTAAAATTAAATGAACAGCTTTTTTGTATTTGCTGTTTTTGGTGTATCTGCAGCACCTTGTACAATAATTGAGACCTTTAAAGAAGTATACACCACCTCTAAATACCATAAGATGTTACAATTATTACTAAAAATGTATGGAAGTAATACAGAAAAACAGTCAATCATCAGATCTATTATTCCACGTTTATGCATTTTTCTAATGTGAGGTGAAGACTGAGCATCTTTACAGATGTCTGTGATAGTTTCACCAACATTTTTATAGATGGTAGGTTGTAGAAAACAAAAATGTAACTATTTTTCAAAGAATGCTAGCTTGTGAGTGCCACACACACACACACACACACACACTACAGCTTTTTACACAGAGGTAGATGAATGATGCATGCTAATAACGTTTTTTTCTTGCGTATTGATGTCAGTGGACGTACATCATAGCCTGCGATTTGATTGGTGTTGTCATTGTACAGTCTGCATACATGAAACTTGATCCGGTACCCAAATTTATTCGATCCATGTTGAACAGTGAAGCTGCGATAAACTTATGAGACTGAATCTCACAGTCTGTAGGAGGCTTTAGAGCTCTCCCTGCTCCAACACAGCTGATTCAAATGATCAACTCGTCATGAACTCTGGAAGCTGCTTGATAACGAGCTGATTATTTAATTCAGCTGTGCTGCAGCAGAGAGAAATCTGAAACACACACATGTGGTACTTGACTCACACTGCTGAAGCCTCATTTCAGCATCGGATGAAAAATCATTGAAAACTTGGGGGAAATATTCAGAAACATGTAATAATAATCATGATAATTATATGTTTAAAATTATGTCACAGAAAAAATATACGTGTGTGTGTGTGTATTTAAAATTTTCCACATTTATTCATTCATTTATTTTCTTGCAACATTTTACAGATTTCTTGCTATTTTTTGGTATTTTTTGTTTTTGATAGAAATCAAACCAATTTACCCAGACTTCAAAGGGTTAAAGGAGAAATCTTTAAGATTTGGGTGTGAAAACCCATTTCTCACTCTTTAGAAAATAAAAAAAGGTCTGTGCAAGTTAGAATGTCTTGACCCACTGTTTAAGAAAACACTTCATCTCAAAAATACTTCATCATTTAGCCAACATTTCAGCATTTCACAAACACTCCAATATTTCACAAACATGCTAACATTTCACACAACACTCAATCATCTCACTCGAGACCAAGGAGAGCTTGTGGAAGCCTCCCACATACACACACCTACAGACTTGTTGAGTTAGCTGCAAGCAACAAGTCCCTTTTTCAGATTTAAAACTACCGAGTGTGGCGCAGGCCTCCAGGTAGATTGTAAACAGTGGTGTGCAGACACCACAAGCTCCTGTTGGTCTCGCGCGAGTGTACATACACACACACACACACACACACACACACACACACACACACACACACTGGGAGCTACAGAATCAAACAAGGCTAAAAACATGACACCAGTGACATTTTTCAAAACAACTTGGCACATTAGGGCTTCAGGACACTTGTCTCCATACTTCTGACGAGCAGTATGGAGACATTTTGCGGTTTTATTATCTTTTTTTAACATTTGAATCCTGGTCACCTTTTGCTTCAGTTGTTTGGAAGATGAACTTGGACTATGAAACTTCATGTCAACTTTCCATCGACATGAGGGTGAGTAGATAATGACTGAACTTTTTTATTTTTGGGGGAACTTTTGTTTTTAGGACAGCAGTTATGCTGTGATTCATTGAACTGACATTTACTGTAAAATGAGTAATGACAGGGAGGGTTACAAACAATAAAAAGATTCTCATACTGGACAAAAAGTGTTCCTTTGCTCTTTTTGATGGCAACTGATTTGTTACCATCAAAATGAGTTGCTACATTTACACGTGTAAAACATGATAGAAATATCAGCCAAAACAGTTTTAAACTATACATTAAATGTGGCTGATTAAGAAAGGTTGGCACTTCCTGTTATGTCTGTAACCTCTGAGGACGCACCAACTGTCTCTGATGACTGGAAAAAACCCTTCTGTCAACACACACACACACACCCAGTTTATTGATTGCAAATAGTTTCCTCCATTGCACGGCTTTGTAAATTCTCTTTTTCCCCCAAACCAGGATGTGTTCCTCTGTAACCAACCTGCTGGCAGACAGTGAATGCAAGACGAAAACTGACTCCTCACAAGAAATGAAAACTTTCACCACTTGTGCGGATGGATTCATTATAAAGTTTGTTGCATACAACAGCAACATTTTCCACCTTTGATCTCCCTTGATCTGCAGAACAATAAAGACAACAATGGCGACTGAGTCATGTAAGGCAAATTACTGCTTGAATTGCTTATCAGTGCAAAATTAAATATTTGTTAGTGTCTTCCAACAATGAATGACTTGAAGCACAACAATGGCGACTGAGGCCTCCTGCCTCACGCCCACCACCAAATCACAGCTGTGATGATATACAGTACAACGGCACACCTGTATGTGTGCATTTGCAGGATCCTGCTCATCAAAACCATAATCATGTCATTGCTGCATAGTGCCATTACTCGCAGAACCTGCAAACGAACCTGTTTTTAATTTTGATAAAACCTGGATTCAGATTAATGAACTGACCAGAGTTTACTGTAACAACCCTACACACACACACACACACACACACACACACACACACACACACACAAACACTCACATCTATCAATGTGTTTTTAAGGAAGAGGAGTCATTTATCTAACAGTAAAGTTCCTTCTTTTGCAGATGATGTGTTTTTCTTGCTTAGTGTGTCTATTGTTCATTGTTCACAGTTTCACAAATAGTCTTGTGATTGTAACAATTCTAAAATGGAGAGTGACTCAGCTAAATATCAGCCTGGTGTGTGATGATTGGTTGTTTTAGTATGATGTAAATGTGTCTAGAAAGCTATAAAAGTGAGCAGGACTCCTGTCAGCAGGACCAGGAGCTATACTTGAAGAGGAAGGGTTCCCCATCAGATCTCTTGCACCTTTACAGGTCTGTCTGAGGTTAGAGAAAGGAGGGGAAAGAGATAAGAAAAAGATCTTGTAACCAACTTATTTATTGTTAAACCTTTGAAAAGTGGATTGTCATCACTTTTGTTGAGCTGCATTAACCTTTCACAAGTTTGGGAAGAAAATGGGTTTGATTTCTTTCAGAAACATTGCAAATTTAAATGAAATCTTTATTAGATTTAGAAAATTATACTATGTTTACTAACTATGTTTAGAAATATTATAATTAAATACTTAAAATCATTTTAAAAATGATCATTTTAAAGGTAATTTTCTTGCCTTTTTTGTACTTTTTGTTTTTTTGTGTTGGTTTTTTTTTTGTTTTTTTAGCTTTCCAGTGTTTTTTGTTTGTATGTTTGTTTTGAGTTTTCCAACTTGTTACCAGTTTTTTGCTTATTTCTGGTTCATTTCTTAATAAATTGCTCATTTCCTTCTGTCCATGTTTTTGAAGGAAATCAAACCAATAAGCCTAGGTTTTAAATGGTTAATTTAAAAAAAAAAACTGATTTGACTTTCTTTAAGAGATCATTTTGATTGATTTTCATGGGATGGTACAGTAGTTCAAGTCTCAAAGAAAGTCTCCAGCTAAAGGATTAGAGTCCTGCACTGAGAGCTGAATGGAGTCGAGTAGAAAACAGCTTGTTAAACAATGTTAAATCTTTTAATAACTTGTCTAAAGCTAAGGAGGCATTTTACTGTTTTTTTTTTAAGGATGATATTTTTATCTTTTTTTTTGTCAGCTAACTGTTCAGCTTCAGTCTGGTGTTCATCAGTCAGAATGATGCGTCCTGTTGTCCTCGCTGCCATCCTGCTGCTGCTGCCTCCAGGGCTTCCAGCTGCAAGTAAGCTTCAGAAATTATTTCAAATGTTTCTATTATTACTGAATACAAAAACATCCTCACTCGTGGCCACTAAGAAAAACGCCGTCTATTACTGCAGTGGTAAGATATGTCATGGATTTGAGGGTTTGTTATATTGTGGACTTTGTTTGGGGGTTGCTTTGCTTTTTCTCTGTCTCCCTGTTTCTCTTTCTCTCTGTGTGTCTCTGTTTAGTCCAGTTTTTGCTTATGTTATAATTGTATGCACAGAGAGACAGGGAGACAGAGAAAAAGCACAAGGTGACACACAAAGAGTAAAAATACAAAATCAAACAGGAAACAGAACATCAGTAACTAGAAACAAGGAAAAACTAGAAAACAGAAAACCCCCAAACAAAGTCTACAATATAACAAAACCCCCAAACCATGACGAGATAAGGTAAAGTCAGTGACATATGACCTATGGTCATGAGCTTTGGGTAGTGACCAAAAGTATGAGATTGGTCAGGTGATCAGAGATGGGTGGCTGGGCTCAGTCTCAGAGGTGGGTGAGTTGAGCCGATGCCCCTTTGTGTCGAAAGGGGCCAGTTGAGGTTGCTCAGGCACCTGGGCACCTCCTGTTTAACCACAGACTGTATATGAAGATGGAAAATGCGACAGTTCCCCCAAACTGAAGTTTTTAATCTCAACCCCCCCCCCCCAGTGTCTGGCTGCAGTATAGGTCATAAAGCCCGCCCCTCCATGTTAATGCGACATAGGCCAAACTAAAATCTCAAAGTACAACCCAAAAAAAGGTTTACAAAAGATGGTTTCTGTCACTGATGTTTGTTCAAGTGATTGTTTTTATGATACGTTTGTTTTTAGTGAGTTATTAAATTATACAAAAGGGGGCTTTTCCGCCATGACTGACAGTTATGACAACCAATCCGTGTGCTCGCATTCAATGGGGCTGCTCGCAATTGTTTAGCTGGAGGTTTTGGCAACTACCTCACCGCGGATATTGCTACTGCGCAGTCTCCGGATCACAAAATGGCAATGCCTGTATCTTGGATATTTTAACCTCGCTTCAGCGTAGCAGGGGTAAATGGTCATCTATCTTTATATACAGTCTATGCATCCAACTGGTAGGAGGCCCCAGGGCAGACCCAGAACACACTGGAGGGATTACATATCTCTTGGGAATGCCTTGAAGTCCCCCAGGAGGAGCGAGGCTCAGCCTGCTGCTGATACGTGAATTAAAATGGATAGATGGCAGTTTTAAGATATTATTTATCCTCCTTATTTTAATATTTTATTATCAACCTCAGTGCTTCCTTTGATTTTTTTTTTTTAGATAATGATCAAACGCACTTTACTGTCCTGGTGACAAACTCTTTAACAATGTCTGCCAATCAGACCTACTCCACGTATGTGGCTTTCAGAGGAATCTTACTGGGTGGACTGAGGAGACTGCAGGATGCAAACACAGGCTTTAGGTGAGTCAGTCACTTCAGCTGTTTACATGAATCATTGACTTAAAGCTGGGCTAGATATCTGGAAAAGGTATGAAAAAAAAACATGTATTTGATGAGTTCAGTGGGAAAGGGCTGAATGAGAACACGCTGGTTTTTCTGGCAGTTTCACCTACACAGAGAATGCAGACTACGGCCCGTTCCTGGAGAGTGTGAACGGTTTGGCTGGAAATACGACCGCACGTACCTACTGGGAGCTGCTGGTCAAGAAAGCCAACTGCACAATCAGACCTGATGTTGGTGAGACAACCAAGAGAGCACGTTTCTGTCTTTTTAAGGTCAACACCCTCTGCTGTTCTGACTGTAAATCATTGTATGATCTTGTTTCCTCTTTGGTTCGTTTGCAGGTATTGGATGCTACATTCCAAGTGCAGATGACGAAGTTATCCTTAAATATAACACTTACTAAAGGATCAGCAGCCACTGGAAATGTAATCAAAGCCAAATTTAAAAGTATGATTATGTATTTCACAGATTATCTGTCAACTAAGATTCATTCAAATTCCTCAGTGAGGGAGAAATAACTTTATAAATAGCCAATAATGTAAACAGTGTGCTAAATGCACACACATTAGGAAAGAGTGTTTGTTTAAAGCACCAACAAGGAAAGAGTTTGTTAGTTTGTCCTGAATCTTGGATGATTGTCTCATGGAAAACAACCTTCACCTTGAATTTCCTGCTTTGTAACCAAACTCTTTTTCCTTAATACTTTAGCTGCGGATAACCGTTACACACTTCAACATGCTTTGTATTTTTTCTGAAATAAGTACAAAAATGAATAAAATAAAATCTCTTTTGCTAAATCAAATCTGTGTTTAGCAAAATTTAATTTTTTCAGTCTATTTTCTGCTCAAATTTAAAGTTGTTGCAAATAATCATAAATTTGTCCCAAAAAGGCTGATCAAGGTTGCACGTCTCAGCACAAAGTCTTTTTTTCATCAGGGCATGTAAAAAAAACACGTGGCAGCTCACAGATGTGGCTGATGTCAGGCAATCAGAGCAGCCTGGATAACTGTCACAGGTGCAATCAATGAAGTGAGTGAGTGTAGTGGTGGCCTCTGATGTCTGCGCTGTGTTCGGACGGTGAGACCTGGATGAGGATATCTCTCCGTTTAATCTGACTGCACAATACGGTCAACATGCCCTCAAACTTCAGCTCCTACACAAATGAAAAAATACGGCAATATTTCAGCAGGTTCACGATAAGTTTAAGCCAGCAAACACACTTTTAACAGCATGTCTAAAACACAGAAATGTCCATCAGCAATGCAGCTTTAACTCTCCTGTGAAGCACATTATCAAAAAGGGGAGAGACTATCGTGAGACACATGATATATAAAGGGGGGACCCACAAAAATGAAGGTAGGGGAACAGGAACTGAGTCTTGCACGTTCTACATATTGACTTTAGAGGCTTAACACATCAGGTTATAAATAATTACAATGATTTTATGTAATTATAATAAAACAAATCAAACAAACAACAAACAAAAAAAGAGTCAAAAGGCTGTTTCTCATGCAAATTCAACACACAGAGGGATATTTTATTTCGATAATATAGTTTTATTCAACATTAGACAGAGGCATGTTGTGTGATAGTTCATTTATACACTGTTCATTTTGAACAGCGGCTGCTGGATCTTCACCACGTTGTAAATCTCAGGATGATTTGGTCCTTCGCGTTGGGAATGTAACACCCAATTCCTGCAAAATAAAGAAAAAGAGCCAAATATTCTATTGTAATCTAATCAACAGAAAAATTACAACAAAGATCAACAGACATTTGCCAAGTGGACTAACCGACGTCAGGTCTTATGATTTTGCCATCTGGTTTTTTGACCAGCAGCTCCCAGTACGTGTGGTCTTTGTCACTTCCAGCCAGTCCGTTCACACTCTCCAGGTACGGGCCGTAGTTTGGATCCTCTGTGTAAGTGAACCTGCAGGACCAAACACAAGAACAAACGCTGTCACTACGAGCAGACACGGAAGCATTCGGCTGATTGTCATCAGGGTCCCGTTCTTCAAAATGAAATGATTAACTCTTTGAAACTTGGAAAAACTGGCTTGATTTATTTTAAAAACATGAGAAGGATGCAAGAAGAAATTAATGATGAAATGACCTAAAAATTAGCAAGATTTTTTTTTTGTTTTTTAAAGATAATAAAAAACATACAAGAAAATTAACTGAAAATTAGTAGGAAAATCAAATAAGAAAAGGAAAAGAAAGTAAAAAAGAAAATGCACAAGGAAATGTCCTGGAAAAGTGCTTTAAAATGATCAAAATGACAAAAAAGACACAAAATTACAACACAAAACAGAGAGACACAAAACGACCCAAACCCACAAAAAAATGCATAAAGACTACAAAAAGATGACATGGATGAGTCCTTGAGCCTCTCTGTCAGCTCCGCCAAATTTGTGTAAAATTTAGGTTCTTATATCTATTTTGCAAGTGTTGGTGATAGTTTTTGCAGTTAGCTTTGGACGATGGCGGCGTGTGGCTGATTGACTCGTAACGAAATCAAGGGGTCGGCCAATATCGTTTTTTTAGGAGCCGATACCGATTATTAGTAGTTGACAAGACTGATAACCAATATTTAGAACCAATATGCATTTAAATAAAAATGAAAATCTTTCTGTCAAAATTTAGAATTTGGAAAATTACAAACTTTAGCAAATGTTAAACCAAAACTGAAACTTTCAACATCATAAACAACAAGTTCACCGCAACTTTTTTATAAAGTCTGGTGAAAATTGAAATAAAAATGAATAAATAAAGTAAAAGTTCCTCTCATGCTGACATTTTATTTGCATTTTTTTAACAAATTAATTTTATCTGGAATCATTATAATAAAACCCTGTAACAGATAATTGGCTAAATGACAAATATCGGCCCTAATTATCAGCCAGGCCGATAATCTGTCGACCCTTACATCAGAGAGTCACTCTGATGTCCTGATCTTACTTAAAGTTTTCATTGGAGCTCATGAGTCTGTTCAGCGCGCCCAGCAGGATCCCTCTGTACGCCACCTGAGTGCTGTAGGTGACAGGAGCGGTGCCCAGTAAGCTGTTCTCCACCACCACTTCAATGGGAGCCGGTTCGCTTACTGAATGACGAAAAAAAAGGAAACATAAAAATAAGATTTTTTGATATCCGGTAATAAAGATTTTTGTTTTATGAATTCTTACTTTCAGTGCGAGTCCCAGGAGGCAGCAGCAGCAGCAGCAGGGCCGCAGAGAGCAGAGCGGGCAGCAGCATGACTGAGAGTTCGCTGACTGGACCGCCGCAGAGTTTTATTCCCGTCATCACTGTTTGGAGCTGAGAGCTGAGTGCACTTTGTTGATCTTAGTTTAAAAACTCTGATAATGTTTTCCAAAGAGCCAAATATCACCTTGAGGTTAAGATATGAAATGTTTGCACTGCTAAATTATGTAAACTGTGCAACGACCTTCGAATATACTGCGTCAGGAGTCAAAGCACTCAGATCACCTCTCCAGATTTAAGTTTAATTAAAGCTGATTTAAGCTTTTGCATTCAAGCATAAAGTGGCATAAAGTGATGGTGATTCGTGAGGAGGACATGGAGGACGTTTCTAGGATTTCAGGACGTTTCCTGAATTTTATGACATTTCCAGGATTTTAGGATGTTCTGTTACGATAAGAGTACGTACTCTTCAAAAGACACTATGATCACTAAAATTATGAGGAAAAACATAAATATATTGGTATCAGTTATCGGCCAAATGAGTTGTTAAATATCAGCAGATCAGATATCAAAAAAATCCAATATCATGCATCCCTATTTATTTTATTGAGAAATTATGAAAAAAAACCTCAGGCAAAATGAACAGAGAACTATATTTATAATTAGTTTTTAAACCAATTTTCAGGAATTTTTAGGGGGTAATTATTTTGTTTGTTTTGTTTTTACTTTTTGTCTTGACTTTTTTTTCAAGGTTATTTTCTTGTACCATTGGACTCATTTCGGGCTGATTTTTGGCTCATGTCAGGTTAAGTTGCTCATTGCCTTCTCTCTGTGTTTTTGCTCAAGTTTCAAAAGCTTAATCATGGCGAAGTAACACGTTAGCAGGTGTTCCTGCCTGTAAATCCGTTTAACTGCATAGATCCTTGAAGTATTGGCTGTAGTCCTCACACGTTCGTTGAGACAGGCTGCTAATATACATGCTAATTTGCCAACAGATTTTGTTTTTTTAGCAAGCTATATATTTAATATAATATTTTCTCCCATGTGACACACCCTTTACTGCCATGTACAGATTATCCTGTCTTGTAATTGAGGTATTTGCCAGTAGAGGTCTCTGCAGACCTCCAGGACATCTCATTCAAACCTGAGGAAATCTAAAAGACGTTCTGCTGTTATCATGCAGTGTGTATTACTGCAATTCCCTGTTAACCGTATTACTGTTGTTTATTTGTTTTTTTTGTTTTCAAACTTTATTTATATGTTTTTTAGTAAATGAACACACAAACATTCAAGCGTCCCTGGCACCCCCCAGAAATTGAAAAATTTAAAAATAAATAAAAAATAATGAGAATACAGAAATATAGTATTGCTAACAATGGCAAAAGCTGAAAAAAACCACAGTGTAAAACAAAAGCAAATAATAAATTATATGGAAAAAGGGCCATTGAACCATTATCACAAAAAGCCACTAATGTACTGAATATACACTTATAAACAATACATATGTAAACACTTCACCAGGCGTATAAATCATACAAACATATTCACATACAGAAAGTTAGATCTGCAAACAGCCTCTTTCACAATGACACATAAAAAAAGTTATTCGCCCCCAAACTGTTCTAGAAAATGATCTCACATTATGAAGGATTGACCACAATGTTCTTTTATTAATTTAAATAAATAAAAGAATATGAATTTCATATAAAATAACCACGGAGGCAGAGTTTTTCTAGTGCCAGTATAGCAAAATATATATTCATTCATTTTCCATAACCACTTGTCCTCTCAAGGGTCGTGGGGGGCAAAATATATATAAGAATAAATAAATTAATTAATTTAAAAGAAACGCAGCTGAAACCATAGTTGTGTGAACTTTCTTGATATAATAATAAACTGATTTAATCTTGGCTGTTATTAAGTGCCGACAGCAGTGTGAACGGACCTGAACCTTTGCCGGGCTTTTCATACTGAAGTGGTCATTGATAAATGTCATTAAAGCACATCTCATAAAGTCAACTCTGAAGCCTTTTTGAACTTATAAAATAATCACGTCAAAACTTTTATGTCATGCCAAATCTTTATTTGTGGGTCTTTGAACACATGAAATATAAACACGCTCCTTTCTTGTTGGCTTACCTTTGTTACTTTATTTTAATATTTAGTGTATGCTAAGATAGACCAAGTAAATATTTCCTCATGAGCCAAAAGCGCTTTTATTCATTGTATCACCTTCAAGTGGTTATCAGATTAGCAAATATTTATCTGAGTTAAAAAAAATTTCAACCACAGACTAGGAACTCATCTTTAAAAAACACCCCACCCCCACGCACACTCAAAAGGGTTCGTCACTTTTTACAAAGGCTGCTGAACAGGAGACACATCGAGAGATCGGGGAGTTTAAAGTGCAGTAAGAAGTTTCAAAGTGGATCTTACTAATATGTCGAGCTTGTCCTCCCACAAAATACAACCCTGCAGGGCAGGGGTTCTCAGACTTAACAGTCCAAGGTCCGAATCTGACTGTATTCAAAGCCAGATCTGGAACAACTGGTGATAAGCAAATGACTTTTATTAAACTCGCTTATAACTTACAAGCGACATACATTTAAGTTTATGGCAGTCTGAGACCAAATACATTCAAGCCTAATGGAAAAAATGACACTGTTTTGACTGCCACCATCCATGGAGCCAGCTGCTTCCTTTTCGGCGCCAGTGTGGAGCAAATCAGATCGTTCACGCTGGACGCCACGGCCCCGAGCTCCGCGACAGGCTCACGATCTGCAGCAACAGTTTCAGTCATTTTTCCCGCAAGCCGCTTGCGAATCTGGTTTGAAAACCCACCAAATACCCTAAAATGAGCCATATTAAGGATGTTTTAGGTTGATATACATGATCTGATCATGATAAATGATACGCATCCAGTGCTTCCAAAATGCTTGTCAGCTGTGTCTAAACAGTGAAAGAGAAAGACGAGCAGACACACTTAGACACACAGCCAGAGACACACAAGTAAGCAGGGACACAGCTCTCCGTGTGATTAAAAAGTAGCAGAGAAGGAGAATCACTGCTGACCAGTGAGGAGAAATGTGCTCCTGGTGTGAAGGTGACTGCTGATGGGCTGCTGCTCGACAATTAACACATCGGTGCACTTCCACATCCACTATGAATTTGACATAACAGCTCCTACAAGCCATCCGTGATTTAGCATCAGTGTCCATTTTTACAATCCTCTTTGACAGTTTCTTGGTGTTTCGGTGTGACTTTGGTGAAACCCGACCGACCCTTTTAAAACACCAAAGTCAAAGTCACACAATGACACGAAGAAACTAACTCGACGAGGCAGCTGCAGACCAGCAACTCCCATGTTTTGCAGGTAAAATTACTGTTTTTTAAGACTTTGAAGGGAGCCAAGAAAACAGCTTCAGTTTCCTGCTGGGAAAGGCTTTCTGACAACAAGGTAATGCAGTGACAATATTCTATTTATAGTGTACACTTAATAATTTTATTTTTTTGTTGGCTGAAATATGTTTTGCTGCTGGTCCCGTCCACAGCAGTACATTGTTTAGAATTGACTTCTCCAAACTGGGAGTGTGCCGACTGATTTCTGCTGTCGGCAATGCACAGACGTTAGATAAGTACCTCATATAACCCCACTTCAAAAAACCCTGACTGTTCCTTTTCCCAAGTAATTAGATTTGGTTTTATTCAATTTTAATCCCCATTCAAAACAGACATCACTATCGATGTGGAGCAACCATCATCCCATCGTCCCAGTTTGACACCAGGTGTGTTCACTGGAGAATTCCTCCCCTTGGCAAGTTAGTAGGACAGCCAGAGACGGATGAGAGACAAGAGGGGAAGACTTACGGAGAGGATGGTGTCAATACGTACATTGTATGGTGCTGTGTATTTTTTCGAGTCTGAACATGCCAAGTTCACGTGTAGCGGTAGATTCAGTCTCTGAGATATGCGGCCCTTGTTGACGGGTTGCAGCTTGTTGCCGTATTTGTCACATCCCCCTAAAGACTCTGAGGAATTCAACAGTGTCTCCAGCGTCCACATGATGTGTCAGAGCAGCCTGAACAGGAAACACACATGGGAACATGGGAACATGGGAACATGGGAACACACGTAGGTGGGGAGGTATCTGCTGTATCTCTGTAATTTAAAGTTTCCACTGAACATGCCATTCACGTTTTACGACGGCTTAAGGTGGCACTATGTTTAAAGATAATTTCAGTGAATATATATTATAATATGAAACAATTTAAATAATTTTTAATAAAACCAGACAGGAAAAAAAATAATTTTAATGAAAAGTCTCTCTCTCTCTCTCTTTATATATATATATATATATATATATATATATATATATATATATATATATATATATATATATATATATGTATGTATGTGTGTGTGTGTGTGTGTGTGTGTGTGTATATATATATATATATATATATATATATATATATATATATAAAAAATAAAAGCATAACATATATAAAATTAAAAAAAAACAAAACTTGCAATGACATAAATACATCTGTTTCACCTGTTTTCTAATCTATTTTGGTCAACTTATTTTTGTCAATTAAAGATATATATATATATATATATATATATATATATATATATATATATATATATATATATATATATATATATATATATATATATATATATATATATATATATATATATATATATATATATACAGACACACACACATATGTATATTTGTGTGTGTGTGTGTGTATTAAACACTAATAGTATAATAAATTATACTGTCAGCCTTTTTTTTTTATTTAAGAAGAATACCTTCACATAATCTGGCATAATTTTTATTGATTTAGTAGTTTTAAAGTAATTTAATTAAAAAGTACAAATTTAATTTAATCTATAATTTAGTTAATATTAATAGATTGGTGGGAAATTAGCTTTGAGGCTACAGTTGGTAGAATAAAGAAATGCGCGTTACGTAAACATAAGCCTACACCTGTCACTTATGATAAAGATTACAAAAGCAGAAATCCACATTTCTTCGAAGCAGAGGAGTCATTTGTCCCCCTCCATGTGACCCGGCCGGCCCCTCCTGTCCTGACCCGCCCTCCCCGCTCAGCTCCCCGCGCGCTGCTCGGCTCCGCGCGCACCGACGCTGTAGATGCGGCAGACCGGAACAGACACCGTTTGATCCTGAATGCAGCAGCCGGGGAGGACAGCAGCATCCTGACACACCGCGGAGGACAGCCACTCTTCACTCTACAGCAGCCCACGTAAGCTCAGCATCATTCTGCCTTTTGTATTTGTTTAATTGTGTCCTGACAGGTGCGACTTTCTTATGTGACTCATCTTTTCGCCCTGTTGTGGATGTGTCACCGTCCAGGCTGTCCCCCCTCCTGTCCACTCATAATGTGTCTTATCTCATGTCCCGTGGCTGTACGCAGTCCTTTTAACGCGCTTTCAGGGCAGCAGCTAGTTGCTGCATCGCGTACAGTACATTTAAATGTGAAGTCAAGTAAAGAGCGTCAGCATGAGTAAAAGTGCAGAACAGCCAACACCTATTTTAACATCGTGTGTAATTTGTGTTTTTAAGAAAAGCTCTTAACAGCTCCTCTTATCAACGAACTAACCGTATTATTCAGTTAAGAATGATGCATCAGTATATATATTACTTCATGTGAGTAAAACTGTAGGTTTACAAAATAATAATACTAATTTAAGCTATTTTGGCTGATAAAAATGATTGATCTAGAGGCGTTGTCCACCAAATTTCTTGTATGGCAAGAAGTCAAAATCTTTGTCTGCAGCCTGTAATGTTGTTTATACTCTACACTTTTAGTCAAATAAACAGTTAATGGCCTTTTAATAGTTAAATCAATGATTGATGTACTTTAAACTTTTTTTTTCATATTAGCTATTATTAGTCTCGATAACTGAAATGGTACTTGTGCTCTTTTTTTAATCCCTTTATTTTATCCCAAAATTGCATTGTGAAGAAAATGTAAGCACACTCATTGCGTAAATTTTTCATTGAAACATTTGTTGAAATACTGAAGAAGCCATTGTAGCTGGAAGTAAAATAATGAAATAAAATAGAAATTTTGAGCGTTTCATTTTAGGATCCTTTTAACTACTGGAATTAAAGGTGCAGTGTGTGTGATTTAGGGGAATATATGAAAGGAACTGGAATCAAATATAGTGTAAAAAACTGTTTTCATGAGTTTATTATCACCAAAAAACTAACAATTGTTGCATTTTTGTTACCTCAGCACGAGCCGTATATATTCTGCATTTTGACTGGGTCCTTTTCCAGTCCGCCATGTTGTTTCTACAGTAGCCCAGAATGGACAAATCAATCACTGACTCTAGATAAGGCCATTTGTGTTTTCATGGCCACCATTGTTCTCCTACACACTTTGCATATGTGAGAAGTTTCAGCTGGTTGTGATCACGGATGTATAAAGGAAGTCTGGATACAGCCATGGAGGCGGGGCTGCTGCTAATTGGTTCACGAAGCATAAAAAGCTCTTTTTGCGGGTGTAAAATCAGTGTGAAATACCAGGATGTATTAGCCCGTAGAGCATGCATATTAGAGACTACCGGCAGCAACGCGACCGAGTGTGTCTGAGCGAGTAACTTCCGTGACTTTCTTCCTGTTTAGCACCTCGCTTGCATGAATGGCGGTCTAAAAACTGTAATCTTGCAGCTCTTTCAGACTTTCCTGGATAGCTTAAATCTAGATAGTGAAATTAGCGTTTTGACACTCGTGGAAATAATTCGCTTATTTACAGACGTCTCTTTCTCGATGTAAGTCAATGGGAAAAAATCTTTCTGGGCCCGTGTGCATTATGTGACCGACCCTGATGGTGTAATTCCACTTTTGGCCTCTATGTGAAATTTGCGTCACTTTCTGGGGGCTTTGTTGTGATGTGCAACTGTACTGCTGGATGCCACTAAATCCTACACACCACACCCTCAAGATAATTTACAGTTTACTACTGTACAGTATTACTTCACAGAAACCACGACCCTTCCCCCTCTCTACTTCAACTTCCGTCCCGTGCGTGAGAAGTGCTGCTGTAGCTTATGGAGCCTCTGCATGCTGTCGCTCTTCTGAGGAATGCTCAGGAGCTTGTAGGTTTTTTTTGTCAAAGCCTCTTCAGTGAATTAACTCTCATTCTTACAAAGTCATGGGAGACCAGCGCTGTTAACCTACTTTCCCAGCTCTTAATATCCTCATGTTCAGCCCTCTCATGTTATGTAAGAACCTTCAGTATTACTATGAGGCTGCTGTTCACCGGCAGACCAGCCAGACCGTGTCTGAGAGTGACAGAGGCTGCGGCGACCGCTTCTATTTCTTTTCTGCATGTGTTGACTAAATTCAGCATTCAGTAGACAGAACAGTACTAACTCTTGCAGTACATACAGTACTTCATCTGTGAGTCATTCTTCCGCATATTTACCTTCAGTCTGCACAAAACATATATTCTTGTAATATTACAGCTGTGAGCTCAGAGCATCGCAGTCATGTCATTTGCCATTGTTGGAATTTAATATATAAAGCAAAAAACACCCCCAGAAGTGGATATGATGTCAGCTTTATAATCGATATTTCAGTGCTGTTGTACTTTGTTGGCCCTGAGGGGTAAATGTGGTCTAAGAATTTTGATTTTTCTCTGATAATAAAAGTTTTATTAAATTAAATCAACTGTAACTACAAAGGGACAGCTAACCCCCCAAATCAAAAATACACATTTTCCTCCTACTTGCTGTCTATGAATCTAGATTATTTTGGTGTGATTTGCCAAGTGTTGCAGAGCTCATAAGACCTGTTTCCACTGCAGGAATTCGGGGGTAGTTTTAAGGGGTCTAGGCCGTTGGTGCATGTCTCTACCACAGGAACTGCCCCGTAGGAGAATTTTCGTGAATTTTTACTGGTGAAACAGTTCCCCTGCCTCAGGTTAGGCACTTCAGCGAGGCGCCGAAAAACAAAAGTGCTGTCAAGGCGGCGCTGTTTTACGAGTCTGGAATGAGAACTGATCATAAAATATCATCAGTCTCTGTCCAAGCAGCTCTCAATCATAGTTCAAATTCAGTCTGTGATATTAGTTATCCAGTGTGCTCTCTGTTATTATACATCCATTGTTTTTCTTTGTCCAAAGTTTGCTTTCAGCACGTTTTATTACGTCGTGTCATCGTGCAGTGGCTCCTGACTGGAGAATTAGCACAATTTACTGTTAATCCTGATGAACAAACGCCCGATATTCTCATAACAGTAAGGGATGAAAAAAAGCCCATGAAATTGTGTTTTCTTTTGTTGATTTTCTGAAAAGTCATTTAAAATTTACTCTACGTTTGGATGGAAAGCCAACTACTGTTTTCCAGTCAAGAAATAATTCCAGCAGGAAACTTTTGATTTTCTGTTTGTACATCGATGAAACTAACCAGATGTATCGTGTTGATAGTGACCTCTAAAGGGATAGTTTTTGGTTTTTAGTTCATTTTTTTGTTTGTAACTCTGACCAGTTTTGAAATCATACAACCGTCATCCAACATGAGTTCCATGTTAACAAATAATGTTATTCATTGTGCTGAAATGACTGTATCATCGGTCTGTTGTAGTGGAGTCAAACAACATCCTCTCCAGCTCTCTGTGATCTTTTCACGGGTTCAGTTGTACAGACGAGGCGGGCGGCTTGGTAGCACATACCTGAGGGTGGATAGTTATCAGCATGTGGATAAACCTGCAGGCTTTTCCTCTGTATATACGGGCACCGTATCTTTAGCGATATGCAGCACGACTGCATCAGTAAGAGCTTTGCAGCGGGTCACTTTCCTGCCATACGGGACACAATGAAAAAATATTTCACTAATGTCATCTGCTTTTTAACCGGCTGTTTGTGGGCTGACTCGGTCTTGTTCATCTCGGAGTGAGACACATTTCTCCCACTCGGCTGCCTCTGTCTGAAATGTTGAAATAAATCGGCGGTGTTGCTGCCTTTAGTTGCAACAACCTGTTCGAGATCTGATGCCGCAAACCGAACCAGTTCTGAAGAGACTGAGCCTTTTTTGGGAGCATACTCTTCATTGTCATTAATGCTTTCTGTCTGTATGTATTTCCTCGAGGTAGGGGCAGCCCACTGTGAACTACAGAAGCCCAAAGAAAGCAGTGGAGGAAGTTTGAGAAAAATCGAGATTTTCATTTTAAAAACCACAAATTTGCATTAATTGATCAAATCAATTTATCGCCAAGCCCTACCTTTGACTAAGGTAATGTTAGCCTTTGTCTCTCCAGTGTCCTTTACACTGTTTGAGATTGGGATATCGTGCCATTATGCCGCCTCACTGTTTTGATACGTTTGTGGAATAAGGGGACAGAGTTGTCTCGCCTTTAGGACAGTAACAGAGGTAATAACTGCTGATGGTCTGCGTTAAAGGGACTGCCAGCAGGACTGGATCATGGGCAGGAATGGTTTGACATATTGACCGCATGTTTTTTGTGCAACCTACCTCGGGAGATTTAATAAGCATCAAGCAACAGTTAGTGGCTAACTCACAGAGGAAGAACAGTGGCTGTGAATGTCTGCAAATTGGGAAATCAATGAGATTTTGGAACTCCTTACCCTCCGAGCCCATCGTGCCCGTCATGCCTCTTGCTTCCATGATGCTGGTATGCTGTCTAAAAATCAACCACTGGAGCGTCATGATGCCGCTGTCGTCATGACGCCTCTGTCGTAACATTAGACCAGGGCTCAGAGGTGTGAAAAGCCGAAATAATGTTGGGGTTTGATTGAGCTTTATTTCCTAGCATTGTTAAGTATTATAAACCAAAGCACATAAGCCTTAACCAAGGAATGTGATTTTTAGTGTTATTTTCGGAGAGAAATGGTGCACAAAATAAATAGACAAGACTTTTTTTTTCAGAGTTCATTCGAGTTAAAGCAGGCAGTTGGCATGATTACTTTGATGTCTCCATTTAGCTGTGTGGATCTGACCACTTAATTTGACACTAATTGGCCTTTAATCCAGCCGTCTTTGGAGCATCGAGTCTTTGAGTCAGAAACGAATGTTAACAGTGGTACAGTAGATAATCGGTGGCAGTAAAATCCCAGGTCATTGAGTTCTCTATCTCCTCACTGCCCTCTCGGGTCCTTCCATCTCGCCTAGTCCGATCCTCGCTGACTCGTGACATGTTGGCATACGTAGCATGTCTCTGTTTCCCTGCCTCCCTCTTATCACGACCGTTTGACACCCAGAAAAGACTTTTCTTTGGCTTCTTTCTCCCTGCTGTCAGTGAAATGTGTCTGCGTGGAGGTATGATGTGGAGGGCAAGCGAAGGAGCAGTCAATTCCCATACATTAGTTTGGCTTGGTGCTTGGTAGTGTACCTGAGTCTGCAGATTTTTTCCCAAGCCGTTAACTCCAGGCCCCTCCTGCTCTGAGCAGATCAAGGGTAGAAAAGAAAGTGGATTTTAATCCACAAGGGGATTAAGAACCCCATGAGTGATTAAATGAGACTTCTGTCTCAAAAAGGACAAATTACTGTACCACCTTAGACTTGGGAACCGTTTTTACAGTGGTTCGCGCTGACCAAAGTAGATTAGACGTATCTCCATTGCGATGATCAGTAATCACCTCGCTCACAGGGCAGATTGCATATTTGTGGCGCTTAGAGTCCTGCCAGGACAATGGAAATGGATTTTGTCTGATGCTGATCATACCTAAGTTATCTTTTCCCAGGAAACGTATATACATTTCCACTGAAGCTGGCCGGATAATTAACTGTCACCGGCAGAGGTGTTCAGTCAATGTGCTGACAAATCTTCAAGGGGTTCCCAAGGTCATGGAAAACCTGGAAAGTCATAAGATTCTACAGTGTCTTTTTCAGGGCTTGAATAAGTCATGGATTTCTTGACTTGAAGTTTCTGAAAGAATTTTGTTGTGTGTAATGAAACTGATTGTTCAAGTAATCTCTCATGGATACAGGATACCCACGGCGTCTTTAAAAAAGTATTTAATTGATATTCTCAAATTTAAGGCATTAAAAATTCCTAAATTCATTTTTTACTTGTCTGCTCACAGTGATGTTGCTCCTGCTGCGTTTTGGATATTATAACAGATTGTACGTGTTTTCACTCTGCTGCTCTGAACAAAGCCCCCAGGAAGTGCGCCAGGCATTGATGCACATTTTACATGGTGACCAAAAGTGGAACTGCACCGTTAGAAACGTTCACGTGACCCAGAAAGACTTTCCCCATTGACATACATCAGGAAAGAGACGTCTGTAAATCAGTCAAAACCTCTATGAAACTTATTCTGTCACTGTCTTGATGTAAACCATTTGGAAAGTCTAAGCGAGGCGCTAATCCGGAAGTCGGACGCTTGGCCCGTGGAAGTTACCCGCTCGGGCACACTCGACCGGTAATCTCTTTACTTCACGTGCTCTATGGGCCAGTAGATACGGGTATTTTTCACATTTCTAAATCCGGAAAAAGAGCTTTTTCTGCTTCCTTCGCCACTGAGCAGCTCTCATAGGAACGAACGAGGCCCCGCCCCCATTGCTGTATCCGGACTTCCCTATAATACATCCATGCTCTGCACAGATCCGTCACCTGTCTGCTCGCTGTCATCCCGCCTCTCTGCTTTGTTGGCTGAGGCGGCGCCGTTTGCAGCTCAGCACAGAGTTCCCCAAAGCAATAACCTTACATCCTTACTTCAGATTCATGAAATGTACCCGAATCAATGTACATGTGGAATATTACTACAGACAATTTTGTTATCGTCTGCCGCTGTGACAGCAGATATTCACTCATGTCAGCGACCATGGCGCTTTACCGTCCAGTGAACACACCGCGTTTATTCCCCTGATAATGCCTCATTTTGATAATGATTGTGTCCTGATCAATACTGCGTTCACTCACCTCGATGATGACCCGATGGTGTTTTATTGTCCGCTGACATATTGTAGCTTTAATACGCTCTGATGCATGACATGTTTACAATAAGTTTCTTCATTTTCTCCCTGCAGTTCTTCTCTCCCTCCATGTCTGCTTGCTAAAATATGCCAAATTATACAATTTCAATCCTCAAATTGATTGATTGGTAATTTCCACCAATAATCAGCTTTCAGTAATATATGGAGTGCTGCAGGAATGAGTCCGAAAACCCGTAAATGAGTTGTTGGTACTTTCAGTTCCCTGGTCTCAGAGTTGGGTTAGGTGATATGACTAAATATTTTATCGCAATAAAGACTTTTATACCAGTCAAATATGAATCTCTTTCAAGTTTAAATTTTTGAATGAAAGTTAAAGAAACCATATAATTAATTGTGGTTTTAATATTTAATTATTGTCAAAACATGATCAGCTCTTGTTAGATAGATAAAGAAATCTTAATTCTGGTCAGGATCATGTTGCACCCTCTGTACAGATGGTTTTAAACTTTTTTTAAGTGCTTTTGCCGACAATGTAAACGCAGGAAATAAACCTTAACTGTGGTCAGTAATTTTTGTTTAGGTTTTAAAATCACAGGATTCATTTTTGCTGTTTCTAATGTAAATATCCAATACAAAAACTACTGAGGCGCGATCATGATTATTTCAACCGATATTATTAACCGATAATTTCCAGCTTCTCGTGGCTGATAAGGTACCGATAACCGATAATTTATTTTGTTTGTTTTTCTTTACCTGAGGGTATGAAATCACCACTGACATTACTACAGTCACCGCAACAACAGTTCTGATTCTGAAAACTTACTTTTGTTATTTTGTTTCAAATGAAATGCTCCAACAATCTGTCCAATCAGAGTAACAGTAAATTTAATCACTCAGTAAAAATATAAATGTTTTTATACAACCAAAATCCTGCAGCTGCTTAGTCTGCAGATAAAACACTGACGAATGCAGATAGACAGAAGACTGTTGTGCCAAAAAAAGAAAAGCTGTCACAGAACATAAAACCCAAACTGCCGACTGCGACGACATGCGAAACCATGGGCAACACGGGCGATTTTCAAAGCAATTTATGCTCATTATTATCGGCTCTGTTTATTTTTATACGTCATAATCGGACTTATCGGTATGACATCATAAGTCCCATTATCGGTCCCGATATTTATCATGCATCCCTAACAAAAACACCACACAGCTTCCTACACCGACAAACAGCCCTCTCCAGTAAATGTAATTCAGGCAGCAGCTAACTGGATTGTAATACACGTGAGACGTGATTATTT
Organism: Plectropomus leopardus; assembly: GCF_026936395.1. Taxonomy (NCBI): domain Eukaryota; kingdom Metazoa; phylum Chordata; class Actinopteri; order Perciformes; family Serranidae; genus Plectropomus; species Plectropomus leopardus. The sequence continues at coordinate 3,019,914 of NC_142181.1, read as the reverse complement.
GTTCACACCCGCGAGACGCCTGACTTACAGATGTCTTCATCATAAGTGATATTGAGCTGTCTGTTCTGAGCAGGCAGTCGGGTGTCGACTCAGACTCACAACATACTCTCTGTCACACACACACACACACACGCACGCACACACGCACGCACACACGCACGCACACACACACACAAACGCACACACACACAAACGCACACACACGCACACACAGCCTGCTGAGACGTGCTGTTACTCGTCACTGTTTCTGCATCAGCACTTTGCAGACGTTCAGAGGAAACGGCTCTCTCTCTTCTGTCTGGTTGTTTTATCTGTGTTTCTGTCTATTGACAGTGAAGCGTTTGTTAGGAACAGAACTGTTTGAGAGAAAATATATCAAATCGAGTTTAGATTAACCTTTAGGCTTCAGTGAATGTGTGGGAAATATAAGAAACTGCTCTGTTAGGCTTTTACATTATTATTGCCTTCGCTGACGGCTGCCAGTGGATCTGGGTTCAGTTACAGATTTGCGCAGAAGTTAAGTAATATTTTTTAAATTGATTGTGAGATGACTGTGTTTCAGTTGTGTTGTTTTTTCACCCTTGTTGTGAAGAAAACAATCATATTTACATTGAAGCAACATTCGATAAAATGATCATTTTCATACTTTCATTAATGAAAGACAGAGGAAAATACATTTGTGGTTTCTTTTGTTGCTTGTGCAGCCACCTCGTCAACGGTTTCTCACTTTGGAGCGTGCTTCTGATGAAACCTTCGTTTGGAGGGTCACGTAGCCCAAACACTTCACCCTGACCCGAGAAGTGAACGCACAAAAAATGGAGGGGAAATGGCTAAGTGGATGGCAGGGGATGTATTCGAATCGAGCAAAGTGTTTGAAAACAAACTAATAACGTCTTTCTTCATCTCTCCTGAGCATTTTATGGAAATTCACCTGACTTTGCCTTTAACTTGTCCCACCTTTAAGCTTTGGTAACAATAAATCACATCATTATGTGGTTTAACTGCATTTTGCGTCATGAGCAGTCTATACATGTCCACCGTATCTACATGAAATGCCATCGGGCATCGTTTTTGGGTGAAGTCTGGGCTTTGCGTTATGTTGCCAGATTTTAGGGTCAGGCCCGTTCTTGTAATTGAACAGATCTGGAAGCTAAACAGTTTGCTGCTCCACACAGAGACACACCAGCACTAAAAACCAAACCTATACCCCTTTTTTTGGGCCTTTTTTTCCTGTTCCATGCCAACACTGGATTCTTCAGCAGCAAAAAGAGAAAAATGGCAGCCTGTGTTCGTTTTAGCGTGTCCCCCAGTGGATCCTCTTTGGCAGCCTTGCACTTGTTTATCGTCTTTGTCTTTTTCTCTTTTTTCTCTTCTGTTGTTTTTTGGCATAAATTTAAGCTGCTGAGTGGCCCAAGTACCCTGCTGTTTTATCACTTCAGGAGGGACTGAGAACTTATATAAATGACCTCCAAATATGCTCACAAGGCATCAATCCCTCGTTGCAGGTTTAAAATAAGACAGTCTTCTTCTCCTTCATTTGTCCTTTTTCTGTTTTTGCCTTTCTAACCTGTGCTGCCTTTCATCCGTCTCTTTCTTTTCTCTCCCACAGACAGAGAGCTGGTATGGACAATAAAGCGCTGGAACCGGATTCAGTGAGTATCCCCATGGAGGAGGCCGTCATGTGTAATGGCGGCGGCCAGCCTCAGCAGCAGCAGGAGGCGTCCATGTTGACCCACCTGAAGAAGGTCGAGAACCAGATCACTGAAGCACAGAGATTCTCACACCTACCCAAACGCTCGGCCGTGGACCTGGAGTTCACCGACCTTTCCTACACCATCCAAGAGGGACCATGCTGGAGAAGAAGAGGTAACACAGCTACGTGTTCTTCCGTTTGTAAAGGTGTGAGGATTTCAGCTGTTCGGATGCACCAGGTAACGTCTAATCGTTACCGAGATCAGGAAGACGACTCGATGGAGGCACGAAATTTAGCTTGCACCACGATTTCTCAAATTCTACTTTGTTTGTGGTCGTCTACTGGGGGGATGAAGAGCATTTTTCCAAAAGACTCGCTCATTTGGTCTTTTGATAATGCTGCTGGAGAGTGCTAACATGTTGCTCTAGAATGGTAATAATAAACTCACGGCCCTCGGGCCAAATCTGGCCCTCGACAGGGTGGCAGGTGGCCCCCCAAAGATTTTCTAATTCACAAAAGTGATTCACAATGAACTTTTTAAAAAACGTTTATTATATACAAGGTGCCAGAGTGCTTAAAACATCTCTAAAATAGAGCAAGTTGTTCCCCACAACAGAGGTTCTAGCTTAGTCCCTATCTTGTAAAATTCTAGAAACGTCCTAAAATCTGAGAAATGTCCTAAAAGCAGAGAAATTTAATATAATCAGAGAAATGCCCTAAAATTCTAGAAAATGCAAAAATTATTGATATGTCCTGAAATCCTAAAAAAACCTGAAATCATAGAAACATCCTTAATTATAAACATTTTCTAAAATCCTAGAAACATGCTAAAATTATTGAAATGTTTTAAAAATCCTAAAAATGACCTAAAATCTTAGAAACATCCTAAACTTCTTGAAATGTCCTAAAATTCAAGAAACATCCTAAAATTGTAGAAATGTATTAAAATCCTATAAATGTCCTAAAATCCCAGAAGCATCCTAAAATCCTAGAAGTGTCCTAAAGTCTCTAGAAACATCCAAAATTCCTAGAAATGTCCTAAAATCCTAAAAACATGTATGGGGCCGCTGCGTCTGGCCCCTGGCCTCCTGTAATTTTTCAAACGTGGCCCCCAGGCAAAGGAAGCTGAGCGTCTCTGCTCCAGAATCTCTCATAGGTGTTGAGTTCAGCTCTCAGGCCGAAAATGGAAAAGTCTGTATTCGTTGTTTCTCTACTCGTATATTCAGCTGTTTCCTTTATCAGCTGTCTGTGTGTTGAGAGCATCAAATACTTGTGAAGGGGCGGCTGGAAAAGTTCTGAAAAACTGTATCTTGCTGCTTAGACTCACAGCTTATTACGTTGAATGACACTGACAGCCCCAGTTTCATTGATATATACATATAAGAAAAAACTTGTCCAAATGAAACCATCAGGAACAGTGCTGAGCTGTGAAGCAGTTCTGGGGTAACGGCCTCAGTCTGTAATGCTGCTCACATGACCAGCGGCTCAAAAGAGACTTTTTCCGTGCCTGATATCAGAGTGTAAAAAGGATAGGATGTGCAGAAATTGTTTTTTTTGAGGGGGGGAATTGTGATTGGTTACATGAAAAGACATTTATTGTGGTCAGATTTCAATTTGACAACATTTTGCCAACTTTCAAGCTTAGAAAGAGGTCAGTCTATGATACAAAAAGATGCATTTCGGGTAAATTATTACATGAAATCTTTAGTGCTTCTATGATTGGAGATGCAGCATGTCTTGTTTGGTGCGTTTTTGTTTGTCTGTTGTGTTGTGGAACAGACGGCAGCTTTCAGGACACGCAATACTTTTGCAGATGTCTGGTGACGAATAAGAAGTGGGAGCTCAGCATTGCTGTTTTTCTTTTCAGCAGGTGCAGTGAGGTAAATAGCTCACCTCCCTGCAGAAGCTCTCTGCAGGTGGCATCCAAAGTGAGAAAATCTCATAATTAGACACGGTTCTCTCCCTCCTCCTCGCTCTGTTTCTTCTTTTGACTGACTTACTTACTGACTGATGTCTCCAGCAGTGAGTGCCGAACTGCTTTAGTTACTGTTGCCAACTCTTCTCTTTATTGATCTTTCTCGTTGAGATCATTTCCCTGCATGCAGAGAACAGAGGAGGAAGTGGGCTTATTGTTTTTGACATACTGTCCTCCCCAGGATCCATCAGTGTCCACTGGATCCACACAGAGGATCAATGGATACTGCACAGTGGAGGAGACCTGCCACTGTGTGTGTTTCACCAGTACAGGTCAAAATCATTTACTTTTTAGTCGAGGTCAGAGGCATTATATGTTTTTCGGGTTGTCCGTCCATCCATCCTATTCTCGTAAATGCGTATCTCAAGAACGCTTTGAGGGAATCTTTCAGATTTGGCACAAACATTCACATGGACGCAAGGATAAACTGAGTGGTCAAATATTATATTAAACTCACTATGGCCTCATCTGTCTCACTCATATGAACACAATAGCTCAAGAACGACTTATAGGAATTTTTTTCCTATAACATTTTGGTGGTCATAGGTCAAAGGTCTCGGACTTGCATCGGCATCATTCATGTGCATGCGATATATCAAGAGTACTTTTTCTTCAAATTTGACGCAAACCCTCAATTCGACTCATCAATGAAGTGATTCGATCAGCCCTGTGATTGACTTAGGACCTGTCCAAGATGTACCTATAATGGCCGTTTCAACATACCACAGTTGCTAGGACACTTAGTCTACAAGCTGTCTCGGTTTTGACTCGTGTTCCAGCTCCACTTTATAGAATCCAGGTACTCACAAGATGCACGAAAAACTTTAACAAAGTTTAGTTGGAGTGCAGAAAAATACAACAGGCAAAGTCCTTCAATAATTACATCCCATCTGGCACACTACCGACTTGATGTCCTATTCCTCACATAAAACAGCAAAATAAAGCATGTTCTACACGATAACACACGCTCAAAAACGTGTGTGTAATGTAAATGTATTATTACCAAGTATAAAATACATGATGAAGTGGCTCTTGTAGTACTCCACCTCTCGTCAGTGTGTTGGATGGATGGAATGAAGTAATATAATTATATTTACTGAGAGTCAGTCAGTGAGTATGTAGTTTGTTTTAAGGTAAGCAATCAGTGGTTAAACACACATCAGCTCACATTAAAATTTTCATTCAGTTTGAGCGTTAAGACATAAGTTTTATGAAGTAAACAGCTCTGCAAACACAGCTCTATACCTCCTTTCATAAGTCCAGCTTTAGGATTTGTTGTTAAAAACCTAACATTTATGTTTTGACCACGTCTTGAAATTTGAACTTAAAATTGGGTCTGAAATGTGAAGATGGTGATCAGATGGTGGTTTTGTGGCGTAAAGGTAGTGGTGCTGGAAATATTAGGGGGTCATGTCGCCTGATTTGTGACTGTTTCATCCAGTATGTGTGAGACTTTCTCTGATGTTTCTCTTTGAAGAGAAAAGGGAAGCAGGTGTGTGCTTCTCTTTGTCAAAGGTGGAGATGTTGAGCGGACGCACATCTGCCAAACCAATCACTTCAATCTTTGAAGTCTTTTCTCTTGAAAAGCTGAAAATACTGTTTGAGAATATTTTGCCTGACGTCCCCTCCTCAGATTAGAAGCAGTGCATATTTACAGTTTCAGTCATAAGGAGGCATGTAATGTTTTCACTTCTCGTGGAAAGGACAGTTGGGAGACCTTTGAGCGTGAGCTGGATGCTGTAAACTAGCCGGTTTTTATCCATGAGTCTGATGTTAAGTGTGCACCGTGCGCATGTGTTTGAGTACATCCTCTGAGGTTTCCAGTAAGTGCTGCACTGTCTGAGACAGATTAGGTCATCAATAATGGAGCTGACTGGGTGAGCCAAAGGCAGGAGGAGAGGTAGAGAAAACAAGGGGGGCAAAATTAGGTAGGGTGAGAAAGAGCGGAAGTGAAGGGAGGCAAATGGACACAAAAAAGGAAGGAAAGTGATGCAAGGTACGGTGAAAAGGCAAAACGAGGGAACGAAATGTGAGGTAGATAAAATGAGGAAGGGTGAAAAAGATGGGACGTGATGTAAGGTAAGGAGAAAGAAAGGAAATTAAAAAAGATGGGGGGAAAGAGTGAAGGTGAAGTGAGGTTTAGCGAAAAGCACAGGGTCCCTGCAGAGTCTTAAAAGTCTTAAAAAGCCTTGAATTCAATACAGTGGTCCCTCGCTATAACACTGTTAATTATTACATAATTATTTACAAATAATTAAATAATTATTAAAAATAAAACACAGATTTTGCATTATATCCTTCACACTTTTGTCAATATGGCCTTAAGGTTGGCCTTAAATTGAATTCTACACGGTATTAAAAGTTATTTAAAGTGTTAAAATTTAATGCTGAGAACTCGGAGGGCGCCGTGAAGTCAAGTCAGGTCGGGTAAAAAAAAAAGGGAAGTTGAGGTGAAGTCGGGTGAAAAGGCAAAGGGAGCGGAGGTGAAGCGAGGAAAGGTGAAAAGTGTACTCCAGCAAACATAAATATCAATCATTCGACCTTTAAAGAAACTATAAGCAAACACTGGATGAATAACAAACAGATTTCGCTTTTGATGGATGTGCTGCTGAATTTGAGTCCTCCATTTGATTTATGTTTGAACTTTTTTGAAGTTTTCAAAAGCTCCTGTGAGGCTGTATGTTTGCAGAGCCGCAGCACAGACTGGATCACAGTGTGTGCATGACGCACCCGGTCAGTTTCACAGTATTTTACAATGGTTACTGGAATAGTTGTGACTCATTTTTTCAATTAATAAATCACATTTGTTTGATAAATATATACCAGTTTCACCATTATACTCTGTACCACTTATGTATGTTTTAATCTTTAAAACATGGTAATAACAGGAGACATTTGTTGTAATCTCACTGGCAATAATCAAAATTTACCGTACTTACCTGGATGTCTGAACACTCTTAGCAGCATCAATCTTGGAAAAGTAACATATAGGCTATACAGCTTGTGTGAATATAACCTTTAGAAAAACATTGCAGCTCTTGCAGGTCTATACAAATTCAGTAATTATGTTTTTATCGTCTAAGAAAAGGGCCAACAATTACCTAAAACATTGCTGAGACAGCAGAAAGTGTGCAGCTTGCAGCTGCATATAAAGACATATGAGGGTGTGTATGTGCACATGGTATTTTTATGTTAATATATAAAAAAAGGATAAAAAACCTTTCTGACTTTAAAGCATCAAGCTCTAATACTTTCAGATTTTCTTCCTCTTTTTCCAAAAAAAAAAGGATAATTCACATGCGCATCATCTCTCTGCTGCATCAGACGCCGTGTGTTTGGGGGCCCGTTCGTTGCTGCTTGCAGCTTTAATATTTTCACTTATGTTTTCTTCAGCACAGCAGAAATGCTGCTCCTCTTAAAGGTTGTAAACAATATCTTGCTGAAAGCTGATGCAGGTGAGTGCTTACTGTTAATGCTGTTAATGCTGTTAGACTTAAGTGCAACATTTGATACTGTCAGACTGAGAGGAGCTGAGAGAAAGTTCAGACTGTCTGTATTTGACATTTCTCATATTTTTGTACTGAAAAGTATATTTTTTTCACAGATATTTGTAAAGACGCACATAATGTCCTGTTACATGTGATGCATGATCAAAGTATAAAGCTGATTTTGATTCTTTAAAGTGTAAATTTTACCGATCAGGGAGTTTAGGGTGCCGAGATGATGCAGCAGACACACGTGGCGCCACAAAAAATAATCTGCAGTGTTGATGAGTGTGTGGGAAGCTGGTGAGGGATCGTGTATTGCTGCAGCTCCCAGTGATTGGTTTATGCTAAACACCCTCAGTTAACCCCTTGAAACCAGTTTTCTTGTGCTGCGTTGAGATGCCTGTCACAAACTATTTAACCCTTGAACCTGGTTTGATGTATTTCAAAAACATGAGGGAAAAGGGAATGAACAACCTGGCAAGAAACGCCCCACAAACTGTAAAAAAATGAATCAAAGGTGGCACGAAAATGACCTGAAAGTATTATTTAAAAAGAGGAAATTTAAAATATTCTAGGGAAAAAGTCTAAAGCACTATATGTATAATTATTATAACTATATTTAATTGATGAAAGTGTACACATTTTCTTCTCACTGTCTTGCTTGTTTTTTTCATTTTATTTTATTTTTTATTTTTTGTTTATTTTCAGGTTATATTCTTGTACCCTTTTTTATACCAATTTACAATCAGTAAAAGGTGACAAGCAAAAGACTGCAAATTTTTTTTGGTTTTTATTTTTCATTAAAGGAAAAAACTTGAGAAAAATGTGCTAATATGACAAAACAGAAGCAAGGATTTGAGGAGCTTTTCTCATTAATAGTTTTGAATTGTTGAATGTTCATTATTTTAAATAAACAAACTATACTGACCTTTGAATATTGTCATATTTCCCTTGTTTTTGTTGATGCAGCGGTGTTGAAGTGCTCACTGCTCCTGTGTTTTTCCAGGTTTCAAAGCTTTGCTGAAGTGCCTGTCGGGAAGGTTCTGCAGTCGGGAGCTGATAGGAATCATGGGGCCCTCAGGGGCCGGGAAGTCCACCTTAATGAACATTCTGGCTGGATACAGGTAAGAGTGCCGAAATTTCCCGCTACTCTACGGTTAACCCTTTGAAACTTGGACAAACGGCCCTTTTCTTGTGGTGCATTCAGACGCCTTTAACAGTTCTTTAAATAGTAAAAAGTAAAATGGTGAAATTTAAGTCAAAAACATGAGAGAAAAGGTAATGAGCAGCTCGGCAAGAAATGTTGTAAAATGAAATAGAATTTTTCAAAAAATATTTTTTTACTACTATTTTTTAAAATGATCAATTATAAATTTTAAATTATTTTTACAGAATTATTATAGCTTTTAAGCATTTTTTATCAGGTAATCTCCTTGTTTATTTGTTTGTTTTTGTACTTTCTGGATTTTGTTTTTGTTCCGTTTGGCATTTTTTTGTTGCTAATTTTTAGGTAATTTTCTTGTACCTTTTACTAATTTCTTGCTTGTTTCTGGGTAATATTTTCTTAAATTGCTCATTGCTCTCTTCCCATGTTTAAAAAAAAATCAAGCCAAAAAATCAAAAACATTTTTTCTATTTTATGCAACATAATTTTCAACTTATAAAAATTATACATTATATTTCCGTACATTTTCCACATTTTTCAAAAAATCTTTAAAAATATTTTGTTTGTTTGCTCATTATGTTTTTTTTTTTACTTGTTTTGGAAACAAATCAATCGAATGAAGCACAAGAAAACACGTCGATGCAGGTGTCAAAGGATTTAAGGAAAAAAGCTAAAAATCTCATCCACAATATTTCAAGACTAAACAAACGAAAAGCAGCACAGTTAGGAGAAACTAGCTCTGACACGTGCATTTATGGCGCAGACACTAAAAGACGTTCTGTCTCTTCCTCTACAGTCTGTCTGAACTGTCCCGTATGTGTATTTGTGTTTTTCGCTGCTCAGGGAAACAGGGATGAAGGGTCAGATCCTGGTAAATGGGAAACCCAGGGACCTGAGGACATTCAGGAAAATGTCCTGCTACATCATGCAGGAGGACATGCTGCTGCCACACCTCACTGCACGAGAGGCCATGATGGTGAGGGGCCAGGAAAAGCTAAACTCACAGTGTGTTCACGTTTTGAAACAGCGATATTTTTTCTGAACCTGTAATGAAAGGTTGGTGTTTGGTGTGCCGGCAGCCTGCAGGGACGAGCCTCTGAGACTGACACAGATCTGTTTTTAAATACCTGCTGCATGACACGATTATGACGCGTTTTTTCCTCTTTGCTGCAGGTTTCAGCCAACTTAAAGCTGAGCGAAACTATGGATGTAAAGAAAGAGCTGGTGAGAAATAAATAACATTTACTACCTCAATATACTGAGAAAAATGTCATAACAACAACAACAACAACAACAACAACAACAACAACGTCCCTTTGAATAAAGAATCCTGCCCTCAAACACACAGGTCACATTTAAACACTGAACTTATCACTGATAATATGGAGGAATATTGATGTGATGCACCCTTTGGACACGCCTGTGTACCCAATTTGGATGAAAGGCCAGTTTTCCAGGTGTATGTCTTTGAGCTTACACACACGCACACAAACACAAACACACACACACACACACACACACACACACACACACACACATATATATAAATAAACATGCCCCAGTATAAAAAAGTCATACTGAGGTATGTTGAAAGAACTTATACGGCAGGTTCGTGGGTTCGATTCCAGCTCGTGGCCCTTTGCTGCATGTCGTCCCCTCTCTCTCTCCTCCTTTCACGCTATCCTTCTGTCCTATCTAATAAAGGCAAAAATGCCCAAAAAATAATCTAAAAAAAAAAAAAATGGCAAATTGAAAAAAGTCAAACCAAGCCATGTCTAAAATAGTAAAGTCCAAAAAGCCTCATACTGCAGCATGTCAAAAAAGTCATGCCAAAAAACAAAGTTGTACCGCAGTAAGTCGAAAAAGTGATACCCCTGCATGTCAAAAGAGTCATAGTGCAATATGTCTAAAAAAGTCTTACTTCTGCATGTTGAAAAAGCCGTATACAGATAATTTGGCTTTTGGTAAAAACTTGTTGAACTTTTGGATCAGAAGTGAGGTGAGTTCACATTAGCTGGTGCATGTCGTAGATGGGCCAAAGAAAACTGGAGAAACGCTGATTTGTAACATGAAAACTGTTTTAATAACCTTTGATAAACCATTTTTTTGGAGAGGAAGAGACCTGCAGGAATCCTAACCGGGAGTTCATGTTCTGCATACAGGACTGCCACTAAATCCTAAACGCTGCTCTTTTTACACAAAGTAACACGACTGTGGCAGAAATAATCAGCTTTTTCTGGAGACGGCTGTATTTTGCCGCAGGAAACTATTCACTCTGATAAACCCAAATCAATGAAAGTGTTGCTCGGAAACTGATAACACGTATCGATAAACTTTATTTCATACATTTTTGTGACTGTTTCTGTTATGAGGCTCCAAATGATCGAATATATAAGTGTGGAGGTGTTCTGATGTTGCACTCTGATTTTTTTGTCAAAGTGTTAAAAAAATACATCTAGTTTTAAAAATGAAAAGACATAGTTCTTCTGAATGAAGCACAACAAAAGAAATGTGTAATTCGTGAACTGACAGGTTGCGAATCTCTTCCTTTGCTTCTCTGTTCAGGTGAATGAGATCCTGACTGCGTTAGGGCTCCTCGACTGCGCTCACACTCGCACCAGCTCGCTGTCCGGCGGTCAGTGTAAACGTCTCGCCATCGCTCTCGAACTGGTCAACAATCCTCCGGTCATGTTCTTCGACGAGCCCACCAGGTGAGACAGACAGACGCTGACGATGGCTCAATTCGTTTCATTGGTTTCGTTTCATAGTTTAATCACAGAGTCGATAACAAATGTAAATACGAACATGATTTATAGAAAAATTAGACGTTTGAAATGGGACTCCCTGATAAGCTCTTCAAAACTTTTAAATAAGAGCCCAGACGTTAAAAGACAAAAACAAGTTACAAATATAAATTTCATCCTGCGACTAAACTCTAATCTAAAACTTCAAATGACATTCAAAATGACTCTAAGATCCTAAAAGTGCAATAACGGTAATATGCAACACATGACGACAAAATGTTTGTTACGAATCTTGTGAAAGCTGGACATTCGGTGTCAGAGTGACTTTCGAATCCCCAACAACGATATTCTTAACACAGCGGTGCCATCTGGCAGCTGCTGGACGCTCTGGGACCATAGCCGCTGGGTCAGTTGGCATTTGGGATATTTTTGGCCTTAAACATTATTATCGCTGTTTAATATTCAACAAGATCTGTAAATATTACCAGTTTTGACCGTAAGAATGAGTTACTGTGATCCATATTTCCAACGTATTGCTCTTTTTTGGAAAACAGAAAATTAATGTGATGAACTTTTGTCGTTGTTGCCAAACCTCTGCACAGTTGTTTAAATATGGTGAAACTACTGAACAGTGGAGTGATTTCTGAACCAGAACCTGTTTTGCTTTATTAAGCATTGAAATGCATTTTGACAGTTTATTTAGGACATGTTTAATGTGTGATTTCCATAGCAACATAGCAATGAAACAGTCTATAGCTCGGTCCCTCCTCGCTTCTGTCCTGTCCTCTGATGAATTCCCAGCTGCTCAGTAAGCTCGTCCCTCCTGGTTGTCTGTCCCTCTCTGTTCAGTGGCTTAGACAGCGCGTCCTGCTACCAGGTGGTCTCACTAATGCGCTCTCTGGCGCTGGGAGGACGGACCATCATCTGCACCATCCACCAGCCCAGTGCCAAACTGTTTGAGATGTTCGACAAGGTAAAAGTCTGTCAGTGCACGAGAGAATGACTGTCGAATGACGTCACGTTACCACGAGGAACTGCAGATGGAGGGCAGAGCTACTTTTGAGTCCTGAAAGTAGAAACACATAAAGGCGAGAACTTTAAAAAACGATGGAGAAACTGCAGCAGACATGGATTAAAAACCTCCGTCTAAAGTCTGGAGGAGTGGAGTCAGAAAACGCTCGTGTATGTTTTATATGTCACGTTTTCAGCGGTGTCTCTGAGAAAGGTCGAGAATAGTAGCTATAGTTAGCCAGTTATAAGCCTCGAGACTCTTGTACGCCTTCATTTGACTCGCCGTGTGGAGGAGGTCTGCAGGTCTAAGTCATTTGTGATATTGCGCCGGACAAATCGGTCAACCTGCGGAAAAAATCATCATATCCAATGTGTCTGGACATTTTTTGATGATACTCCTGTTAACTACATGTACACGTATGCTTGGCGGCTGCCACGCGTCTCCTCTATCGGTTGTGCACGTCCTCAAAAATGACCGCAGATGTGAGATGCAGTATGTAAATAAACAGCAGGGGCAGCGCAGAACCGTCGCAGACACGTGAAAGCGCTGGTGGTGCTTTTCATCATCAGTCTCTTGCATTGGCAGCAAGAGACATGTCGTCCTCATTGTCCCCACACGCGATTAAGAGGCCTTACGTACGACCGATGTTGACGCAGCTTTCGCCTTTTCTGCCTCGATCTCAGCATTAACACGATAGTAACCTCCTCGAGTGTCGCCATGTCTGTTGTTTACATCCCACACATCACGGTCTGAGCTCTCCCGTGTGTCCTTTAGAGGTATCATCCAGTAACATGCGTCATGTATCGGCGAGTATATATACAAAATCACTCACGATGGCGCCGGATGCAGTTGCACGCGTATGCAAATACAAGGTTAAACCGCAAGAATATCTCCGGCCGTGGCTTTAGTGTATTTACTTTCCTTCATTCCCAACGATTCCCAACCGGTGTTTTTCCCTTCCTGTCCCCCATCTGACTTTCGGGCGTCATCAGGATCACATGACTGCAAACAAGCTATTTATTTTATAAGAAGCTCGAAGGTCCATTTCACATTACACGCGGAAGCAGTGCGTGGCGGTAACCTCGCCAAACAGCAGCGTGTTTCATGCGAGTGGTGTTCACATCGACTGCGTCGTGGCTATGACGCTTCTGCTTGCTGCTGTGAGTTCTGTATTTCCACATTTATAAGCACATATTCCACTCATTCATCGAGTCGCACAAGCAAGTCAACAACACGGCCCTGCAAATGTTTCAAAATAAAATGCCTTGTGTCAACAACTGATCGTCAGAGGGCTTTTATTTTGGAACGTAAGCAGGGAAGTTTGAGTTAAACAGACATGTTGGTTAGCAGAGAGAAACTTTTAAACTGCACTAAGAGGTTTATAGAGTCAAAATACTGTAATTACCATTTTCACTGTCTGTTTCTGCTGACAACCACGCGGAGAAAATCAGCGAGCCACCGTTTTTCTAGATGTGCCGTCGCTGACACGAAGCTGATACGCGCCTGACAAGAGCTGCTCATGCGGTCAGTCTGAGTGCTTTGACTTGTTAACGTGGGTGCCAAAAAAACCCCAAAACGAACAGGTTCAACGATGCTTCCGCGTGCTGTGTGAAACAGACCGAACACGTAACGCAGGCGCTGGCTGTTAAAGGACGATCAGTAACTGTCTCTGTCAGTTGGAAACTTTTGACTTTAACCTTGAGTTCTTCTGTTCCTGCACAGCTTTACATTCTCAGTCAGGGACAGTGTATCTACAAAGGCACAGTCCATTACCTCATCCCCTACCTGAAGACTCTGGGCCTTTATTGTCCCACCTACCACAACCCTGCAGACTTCAGTAGGTCCACCGCACCCTCATTCACAGATCTGCTAAAATCGATCTTCTGTTTCCGTCATTATCTGTGTGTCTCTGTGCTTTGACCTCTGCTCAGTCATTGAAGTGGCGTCAGGAGAGTACGGAGACTTGAACCCGGTGCTGTTTGAAGCCGTCCAAGGAGGAATGTGTGCGTTAGCGGAGAAGAAGAACCAATGTGATACCAACGGCCAGTCGGTGTGTGCAGCACAGTTCCCAATGGTGCGTATAACATGATGCGGTCCAGGCTGGATCAGCAACTGTCCTGGGGTCCCACACCCTCAGGGGCCCCAGGTTCACCGTGTTGCAGTTCCTCTGTGTTTAATTGTAGTACTGCAACAGACAATTATTCTGATAATCGATTAATCCATCGGTTATTTTTTCAATTGATCGATGAATTGGATTTTAGGAATAATACTAAATAACTACAAAATCAAATATGAAACAATTCAAAAACTAAACGTTGACAACTTTTACAACATACTGTCACCTTTCCACATACGTGGTTTTTTGTCGAGACTTACTCCGCCATTGAGCTCTCATCCTCCTCACCTTCGCTTTCGTTTTAGATGCTGCATCATAACCGTCGTGCTCGCGTGCCGTGCCGTGCTGAGCGGTACCACTTTTGCATATTTTGCAGCTAACACAGTTCCTTGTTTTGCATAATGTGAAGTTTTCGTACGAAATGTTCTGAATCCGCCATGCCTCTTCAGAACAACGGTTTCAGTCCTGCGACACAGTGAGTGACGTAATAATCGCGCAACACAACGATTCGTTGCCACCACATTTAACAATCGATTATAATCGATTATAATCGATTTTATCGATTCGTTGTTGCAGCCCCAGTTAACTGATTCTTTGCAAATTTGTTTGGCAGTTATGTAATTTGAATCGTTTGGCGGTGGTTCGCCGGCTCGTAGGGCGGTTGCTCGCACTAAATGCTGAACTTCCGCATTTTCATATTGTTCACCAACCACGGATGGATGGATGGATGAATTCAGTAACCATGACGACAGTTCAAAATGGCGCATGTTAAATTTGCTCCTGTAATGATTCGTGTGTGTATTATAGTTTTTAGTTTTTGCCAAACTAAGGGACAAAAGAGTATTTCTCAGCGACGAAGCTGAAAGAATTAAACCTCATGGTCATAACACGAAGGTTGAGCCTTGCGTTTCTTTGCAAAGTAACACTGAGGATATGATTTCAAGAACATTTTAAATGGGAGCACAAACTCGGGAAAACAATTTGGCGAAAGGGCTTTTCTCCCACTTCAGAGCTCCATCCAGGTGCAGCGAGGTGGATGTTGTTACTTTTTGGACCGAGTCAGTCAAGCCGTCAGTCTCTGTGCTGAGCTAAAATAACCGTCTGACTGCAGCTTCATATTTACAGTGCAGGTATCAGTCGTGTCATCTAACTCTGCAAAAAAATCCCATAATATTTTGACAAAATAAATAGATTTATCATCATATAATCACCTGGTGTCTGGTGCAACATTTCTGCCCAGCTGTTATTTCAGCCCTGACGGCAGACTGTATTATTGTGCTGCACTTTTGTGATTTTGGGTATAAGCAAAGACAAATGTTTAAAAGTTGTGGGATAATCTGCTCCTTGTTTCTGCAGGATGCCGGACACATAGAGAGCCATACGTTTGCCACAAGCACACTGACGCAGTTCTGTATCCTCTTCAAGAGAACCTTCATAACTATATGTCGAGACCAGGTGAGTAAAAACATAATGTTTTAATATTACAGCGGTTACAAACACACGGAAAAAATTCTGTCTGAGCAAATAGTTGCTGGTTGGCTTGATTTTTTAAAATTAATATGCAAAGAAGATTATGATGAACTCAATAGGAAATGGCCCAAAGATTAGAGAGAATGTACTAATCTTTGTAATGTACTGTAGCAAAAGACAATATAGCAAGAAATTAGTTTTTTTAAATAATAGAGAAATATCTAAAAATAATCCAAAAAATAAGTAATAATTTAGTTAAAAAGTTTTAAAAACATTATCTGTTAAAAGGAAGAAGTCTAAAAATGAAAAGTTACAAGAAAATTGTCTGAAAATAAGCACACACTCATGCAGACAAAAAAGTAAAAATCAAAAACAAGTGTAAATGTGCTTATATATATATACATAGAGAGAGAGAGAGAGAGAGATAGACAGATAGATAGATAGATAGATAGATAGATAGATAGATAGATATGTTTTTTTATAATAATATTTTTTTTATTTCATGATTAAATATTTTTAATTAGTATAATATTTCATCTTGCCTGCCCAGCTAATTTTCAGGTCATCTTTTTGTCACCTTTTACTGTTTTTATTTATTTATTTACTTAATTAATTTTTTTACATTTCTTGTCAAGTTACTCATTTTATTTCCTCCCCTGATTTGGAAAAAAATAAAACCTTTTTTCTCAGGTTTCAGAGGTTTAAATGCTCATAAACGGCGCCTGAACAGAGCACAAAAACACTGATGTCGACTCAGGTGTTAAAGGGTTAAGTCACCTTAAAACAAAGTTACGTTACCTAAAACAACGAGTTAACGCAGTTAATCCTCCTCCTGTCGTGCTCTCAGGTTCTGACCCACCTCAGACTGATGTCCCACATCGCCATCGGCGTGCTGATCGGGTTACTCTACCTGAACATCGGCAACGATGCCAGCAAGGTCTTCAACAACACCGGCTTCCTCTTCTTCTCCATGCTCTTCCTCATGTTTGGAGCGCTCATGCCAACCGTGTTAACCTGTGAGTCTGCTCGAAGGGAGCACACCGACTCGTGTTTATTCTGTTTCTTTGTCCGTACCGTCGTGCGACGTCCAGTTTCAAAGCCCGACGTGTTGTGAGTTGATTTTGACGGATGTATGTGAATGTTTCTGTTAGTTCCTCTGGAGATGTCCGTGTTCCTGAGGGAGCATCTGAACTACTGGTACAGCCTGAAAGCCTACTACCTGGCCAAGACCATGGCGGACATCCCCTTCCAGGTGAGCTGGCGGCGTCACAGACACGCAGACGTTACTGCCCTCTAGTGTTAAAGCTGGAACACACCGGAGGATTTTCAAATCTTAACCGAATGTTCAAACATGGGAGACCACAGACATAATGACAGATTTAAACGATTTTTAATGTTTTTAATGCACACTCGACTATTTGGCGACATCGTGAGACTGCACACTCGCCGTTTGTAGTTCAGATTTCACAGTGGTGATCCCACAGATTTGGGATCTCGTAGAATCTCGCGTGATCAAACGTGACTTTGGAAGAAAAGCTGGCTGCACCTGTGTATGAAAAACCAAAACACAGAAAAAGTTGTGCATCAAGTCATGGCGGAGAAAATGGGGTGAGCGTGGATTAGACATCCTGCAGCAGCGGGAGACAGAAGTCCTGTTGTTGCCCGCCGTGTTTTTGAGCTGTACATGTACGCAATATCCGTTTGGTGACGCTTCCCGCTCTCCTCGCTCTCATTGGCTGTTGTGGGTTTCCGCTCAGTACTCCGTTGGAGCCGACAGTCGTATTTGAGATCGGAGAGGCTCCGACACAGTCGGTAACATTAAGATTATTTAGATAACACCTCACACTTAGCCATTTTGGGCAGATAATCGGTTCCGACCAGCTCGAATTGGGAACGCCCCCCCTGATTGTTGTAAAGGGCGAATCTGGCCCAAAATCGACCCGATTATCCTCCAGTGTGTACCAGCCGGGTTTACACATGGCCAGAATTCCTACATTTTTCGGAGACTAGCTTCATTAGAACTAAACGCAATTTTAACCATAAATAATACAAAAATGTGTACATGCTGTTTAAAGTGTTTCTGTATTCAGGCAGATAAGTCTGGTTTTATATCTGATATTCTTTACTTCTACACTCAATGCCCATTTTAGAGGAAAACATAAGTAAAACGTCTTTTTGTTGCTAACCTTAAAGGAACAGTTGACCCCAAACTAGGGTTGTAATTTCATGCTTTGATAACCTTCTCAGCAAAAATATATTTATATACACACACATATATGCAATGTACTTATATAAATGTAATGAAGTCAAAGAGTTTAATAACTGTATCATTATTCTTTTTGTGTCCACATCTCTAGCAATGTTTCCATTAACCCTCAAATTGTGCAATTTGAAATTGTGAATATAAAATATGGAAATGAGGCAATTCGTAAAAGCCATATTTCACAAAACTGCAATGGAAACATCTTTTTTGGCTTTTCTAGGTCACATGATGCTACGTCTCTGTGCTTGTCAGTAGGAACTGGCTCCCTCGTGATGCAGCAGGAGCTATCAGAGCTGTTATTGCATCACATAAGCTCTGAATTAACAATTCCTCTGTGAAATCGTGGACTGTCAGCTCGCAGAAATCCCTCATACGTGGCCGCTCCCATGTATGAGGGGCTCGCCTTTCAGTTATCGCTCGCATAACACGCCTACATCATACATGTGTAATCTGGCTCTCTCAGTCCTGGTAGACATTAAAACAAGGCAACTTTATTATGTTTTGTTTGTCCTTGTACATAAAAATAGATTTTAATTTCGAAGAAGATTTCAAAGATTCCTTTATTGGAATAAAAGTAGTTTATTTGTGATCCAGCTGAGATAGAATATTAAGGCCTGTGTGTGTTTTTTGGGGGACCCGGCTTCACGGGTAAACCAAAGTCTAATTTTGGGGTGAACTGTTCCTTTAATGAATAAAAGTTAATAAAGTTGTTATTTTAGGTGATCTGCCCCATCATGTACTGCAGCATCGTGTACTGGATGACCGAGCAGCCTCCTGAAGCCAGCCGCTACCTTCTCTTCATCGCCCTGTCCACCTGCACCGCCCTGGTAGCCCAGTCGCTCGGCCTCCTGGTTGGGGCTGCGTCCACCTCTCTGCAGGTGCTGCATCTTTGCACAGTTAGAAATAACATTTCATAGTTCGTGTAATGCATACATGACCAAATATTTCCTCTGCGTTCTGGTACAGGTAGCCACTTTTGTTGGACCCGTCACAGCCATCCCAGTGCTGCTTTTCTCCGGATTCTTTGTGAACTTCGACACGATCCCCAAATACCTGCAGTGGAGCTCCTATGTGTCTTACGTGAGGTGTGTAACAGAATCAGCGTTTTTTTGTCAGCAGTTATGCAAAATAATACACTACTAGAAAGAAGTAATGTATTCAACTCAACAGACTTAAACTCAGCATAGTATGCCAAAAAAAAATAATTAAAAAATCATAGTATAATATGTCATAAATTTAATGAAAATGTCACCTAGAATATTGTATATGGAAATTTTTTTGTGGGTTTTTTTCGTTTAAAACCAAAGTAGCATCATACTCAAAACCTGGCATTTAAACAGTTGAAGATTTTGAAAATTAACGAATATTTGGTAGTTATGATTAGGACTCACGTTTGTTAAAAGATCTGTCAGTAAAAGTGAAAATTAATACTTACTAGTATTTTAATGGCAGTTTTAGGAAGAGGACATTTTTGTCTTTGAAGGTGCTAAATTAGGACACAACACAAAAAAAATAAACATGCCTCAAAATCAGCACTTGTGCTAATCGTTGTCATGTCCCAGAATGTGAAAAAAATCAAAATCAAAATCCCACTTTGCATGTAGTACACGGAAAATAACTCAATTTCATGTTTTTTGGCATCAGCAGCGGCATCATGTAAGAAAACGAGACATTTCTCTTGATAAACAGAGACAGTGAGGCTGAGTGAAAACACTGCATGCAGCTCTACAATGAAATGTGATTTTACTCATTTTAAACACTAAAAGTTTCTGTTGCTGTGGTTGGACAAAATTACACAGTTGTACTAAATTCAAGGGATTATGTTTGTTGTTGTGACTGCAACATTACAAAATCCTGAAAGGGACGAGCTAATGGCTAATTCTCCTGACCTCACGGATGTTTTCTTTGGGGTGACCACACATTGGACGCAGTTACATATTTACCTCATTATGAGGTTCTGGGATTAACAACATTTTCAGTATTTTGCTTATTTCATCCAAAACTTTCCTATCATGGACCACGGTTAATATTGTGACCTGTATGAGCTATTAGTGGCGTTGAAGAATTTGTAGTCTTGTTTAAAGTTTGAGCCATTTTGACTGAGAATAAAGATGCTTTACTGAGCTTCTCCCCAAAACCGGATGACTTTGGCTCAGCATTTGTATCTCTTACCAGCCAGGGGGTAGGAGCGCTAGATGAATCCAACAAACCCAGACTTTCATGCGTGAGTCTGGTGTTTGCTTCCTGTTTTTTTCCTACACCTTACCATGTGCCTCTTCTGCCTAAACCTAACTATCTGTGCCAGCATGTGTGTTTGCTGACGTCCTAGCGTTGGTTGCCGTGTGCTGTTGTTGCCTAAACAAAAGCACCTGCAGCGTATTCCCGCCATGTGCTTGTGCTGACGTCACAGAGCGTAAACAGCGGACGGAGAAGGACACCTAGAGCGTAATATGTAGATGCAGAAGAATATGTGACGACAAAGTGTTGCTCTTCTGCAGGTACGGCTTTGAAGGGGTGATCCTGTCCATCTATGGGATGAACCGTTCAGAGCTGGAGTGTCCGGGGAAGGTGTGCAAGTTCCAAAAGCCCGAAGAGGTTCTGCAGCTGTTGGATGTGGAGGATGCAAAACTCTACATGGACTTCATCGTCCTGGGCATCTTCTTCATCATCCTGCGGCTGGCCACCTACCTTGTCCTGCGCTACAAGGTCAAGTCTGAGCGATAGGTTTCGCTCGCCGCGCTTTTCAAATCTCAAGGCCCTCCCTAACGTCATCCCAGACCTGGTCTCTTTTCTGTGCACCGAAAACAACCTCTCATGTGGGAATTTATTTCATTGTACTCATTGCTGCTAAAAGGACAGAACATCAATTCTGATCTGTTCCGCCGCCAGCCGTGCGGCGACCGATGATGCAGAGCGATGAAGAGTCATCTTATAAATCAACATATGCCTGTTTTACCTCAGACGTCAGGACAAAGCCAGGACAGCAGTGAGGAGGGCGAAGAGACTGAGCAACATTCAGCAGCATCCTGCGCGTCTGATATTCCCCCAAGACAGAAATGTTTTGGGAACAAGGCGCATGCGATACTTCAGCACTTATCGGAGCGGACATGCATGTTTGTTCTACGCTGGGTGCTACCAGTCTGTCTGCGTCGGCGTTTTAGGACTTTTGGTCCATAAAACACTGCCCCCCCCCGAGAAAAACAAATGCAAACAGTGTTTATGTTGCTCTATTTTTCCCAAAACTGAGGACAAATGGTTTCACAGAAGAATACATGATGTGCCTGGAGGAGTGAACGCTGGGAGGAAGCGGTTTGTTCGAGCTAGTTTTTGTCCCGTATCTTTGTTGGTAAAGAGAATTTGGGAGACAGTCCCACAAAATTCACTTCCTGTATATGAAAATAAAATCACTGTTGAAGCTAGATTGTTTTTTTTAAACATGTTGATAGTTGTAAATTAAGCTTTATCATGATTGTCTACCAAAATTTGGTATTTTTTATACTTCCATAATATAATCTCAAAAATCGTAAAAATCTCAGTTGGAATAAGCCTTAATCATTTTATACTAACTTTATTATCTTTAGCAATATATGCAATGTAATTATATAAATGTATGAAAGCCAAGTAGAATAATAACTGTATCATTATTCTTTTTGTGTCTGCATGCCTCCAGGCGGGTTTCCATTAACCTTCAAACTGTGCAAATTGAAATTGTGAATTTAAAATAATTCAAACACTCCCATTTATCGCAAAAAAGTGTTTACATTCACATGAGGTAGCATTTCAGGTGATTCAAAAATGCCAGATTTTGCAAAACTGCAATGGAAACACTTCTTTTGGCTTTTCGAGGTCACATGATGCTATGTCTTTGTGCTTGTCAGCAGGAACTGGCTCCCTCATGATGCAGCAGCAGCTGCAAGAGCTGTTATTGCATCACATAACTGAGAAAGTTGCGCGGATCATCCGGAAGTTTTAAATCCGCAGTTCCTTTCGTGGACTATCAGCTCTCAGAAATCCCTCTTACATGGCCGTTTGCACGTATAAGGGGCCCGCCTTTCCATTATCACTCTCATAACACGCCTACGGCGCCTTCGATTGGAAATAATGATGGTGAATGTTGTGGCTGCAACAGAAATAAACCTGCTAATGTTTTGAACATCCATCAGCATGCTTCTTGAAATGTTATCGCCAGAGAAGTCGCAGAACATCACATTTCGAAAATATTGCTTAAGTTTTGCGCAAAACAGTATGGAAACCTGCCTTAAAGGACACACCATGCTCATGCAATCGTGTTTGGTGCTATCTGAAGTTTCATGTTTTATTTGAATTACATGTTAAAAAAAGGACTGCACATTACAGAAATACAGAGCCTGAGAACGGACACGGAGAGGAAATACATCTGAGGGTGAAATTTGGGGAAACAGCAAAACCTTCACATTTTCATTGACAAAATTTCTAAACTTTTCAAGGACCCTTAATAACTTTTTTGTTTTCCTTTTTGTCACACTTCATTTTTCAAACATTTCAGATTAAAACTGTTCAAACATAATTTCAGGAAGCTGGCAAACATGAGGAGAGAGACGGAGCGGAAAAATTTCAGTCCATTTCAAGTCCATAGCTCTCACAGGCCTGGAAATTTGATTGTGAAATTCAGTCATGGAAAATGACAGGTTTTCCATGACTGTGGGAACCATGACTGAAGAGCTGTGGTGGAGAATTTGTATAATTTCGTATCAGAGAGGTCCAAAACTGAGCTTGTGCAGGTACATGTAGGAGAAAAACTTTAATTCTTCAGTTCTTCGTTCCTTTATTCTTGTACTTCTCTAGTTCTTGTTTTATTTATCATTTGATAGACGTTCCCCTCCATGTCCCTGCCCAGGTCCCGCACTTTGGACCTCTTGACCACAAAAAAAGTTAAAAATTCTCCACTATGACTCTTAATCATCGTTGTTGTTGTTTCCCAAATGGCCAAGCAAGCGGCAAATACTAAAAACTGACCCAAGTGTGCAACTTTATCAAAATCTCTGTATCATCTCTTCAGACTTTAATTTATTTCCCTCCGTGTCTCTTCCCGAGCGAAGTACAAAAACACTGAGCACTTGGAAAAAAACCAAAGAAAAATTATTGTAACTGGAAGTATGCTCACATGTTGTTTACAGTGTATTTACGATCTTTCTGTTGTTTTTGTTGGGGGGGGGGTAATATATCATGACCACTTATTCATTCTCTTTTAAACACATATTTTGGAAATCTTTCAGCTTGACTGTACTGTACAGCTTCGTAGTGTCCAAGTGTCTGATATTCCAATAAATACTGATCAAACTAGTTCAATTAAATATCTCGTGTTATTAATTTTAAGTGAATTGAAAAACTCCGGAATGAGTCCTAAAAGACGAAACTTTTATCTTTTGTTCTACAACTGTGTGTCAGTAAATACCCCAATTTGAACTCTGAAGCGTTTATGTATCTTGAAAAAAGAGTGGTTTGTTTATAGCCTATCATTAGCTTTTCTGTGATAATTGCATTTAGGCTGTTTAAAGTGGTGTTCTTTTGTGAAGATCATCCTGCTGAACAAAACTTGCGAGTATCATAAACCTTTCGGCAATGATTCAAAATCCAATGGAAAAATCCCACAAGCTTTTTGATGAAGGAACCAGGGCGCTGTTAGCTGCAGGTTTGCCTGCAGAAAAACATTATTGTGCGATATCACAGTGGAGTTTTGAGGATTTTTTTTTTAGACTTTTTTGAGCCATAATATTACGAAAATTGAGTTTTACAAGAAAAAAGTCGGAATTTTGTGAGAATGAACTTGTAATATTACAAAATAAAGTCCTAATTTTATAAGAATAAAGTTGTAATTTTATGAGAAAAAAGTCATAATTTTATCAAAATAAAGTCGGAATATTACAAGACTAAAGTAGTAATTTTACAAGAAAAAAAATCAGAATTTTTCGAGAATAAAGTCGCACTTGTACGAGAAAGGGCATATTACATCACGATAATAAACATATTATCAGCAAACTATTAAACAGGCTGGAAAAAGGTCAACAGGTTACCTGTGCTCCTGCCTGTTTTAAAGTTTGCTGTTTATTTCTGTACTAAAATATCCCCTTTCTCATAAAAAAGACTTTATTCTCCTAAAATTAGGACTTTTCTTCATAAAATCAAAATTTTATCCTTAGAAAATTAAGACTTTTTGTTTTTTCATAAAATTAAGACTTTATTCTCAGAAAATTGCAACTTTTTTCTTGTAAAATTACAACTTTTTTTCGTTTCACATTTTTATGGTATTTTGGACAACATGCTATACTATAACTTTTCAATGCTATTTTGGATGACATACTATAGCATGATTTTTTTAAGCTCTGTTGAACAACATCAAAATAAATATGTTTATAATTATTATTTTAGATTTTATTTGATTTTTCTTTCTATTTTCCCTTTTAATATTATTCTTTTATTCATCCCTATTTTTATTCCAGTGTCTATTTTCTTAATTTTCCCCATAGATTTATTTATGTATTTATTTATTTATTTCATGGCACTCATATGACTCCGTACATACAGGACACACAGATAACAGTAGTGGAATACAACCACTATCTGTAATGAGACAGATGAGTTAAGTTTGTTTTTTATTATTAATACTACCATTTTATTATTCATTTATTGACCTAATGATGGGAATCAATCCGGTGACAATATCTCACGCCACATACTCCGCGTCAGCAGGTGACGCTGTGCACTTTACAAACAGCTGCAACCCGAAATATGACTGAAAGAGGAAGAGGAGGGAAACACATGAAGAAGAAGCACTTCCGTACACAGAAGGTTGGTTTGATAATGATGTGACTCAGACATTTCAAATCATCCCTGGACTCGGAGGAGGTTTAAGATGCAGACTGACTTCACTGCGCTTCACAGTGAGTTCAGTATTTGCTCTTTATTTTGCAGCTTATATTTTACTGTAGATTATTTATCTGCATCAGCTGATGAGAGCGCGTCAGATTAACCTGCAGAGCCACCAGCTCAGGTCGCCTCAGGATCAGGACGGAAACGTCAGCGGCGCGTGACGCATATTAAAATAACAGCGTGTTTAAAAAAATGAAACAATGTCATGAAACATCATCGTCTGACGTCAGATCATTTATAACACTTTTTAGTAGATTAAAAAAACACCAAAACTGTTATTTTTAGAGCTCGTTATGGTTCTTTAGCCTTCTATATTTCTATAAAAATATATATACATAGTAAAATAGACACTAAAGTAAAGACTGAAGTAAATAATAGAGGTCGACAGATTATATTATGTATAATATACCATATACCATCATATCAGCTTTGTATTTAGCCCATGCGATCATGTTTGGTGCTATCTGAAGTTTCATGTTTTATTTGAATTACATGTTAAAAAAAAGACTGCACATTATAAAAATACAGAGCCTGAGAACAGACACGGAGAGGAAATACATCTGAGGGTGAAAATTCACTAAACTAAAGTCAGTTTAGTGTTTTTTTGGTCGTTTGGCCATTTGGGGAAACATCAAAACCCTCACATTTTCATGGACAAAATTTCAAAACTTTTCAAGGACCCTTGATGACATTCAGATTCAAACTATTCAAACATAATTTTAGGTAGCTGGCATACATGAAGAGAGAGACGGAACAGAAAAATTTCATGACACATAGCACAATTTCCATAACTTTTTTTGATTTTTTTCTTTTGATGATTTTCACTAATTTAGCTCTCACAGGCCTGGAAATTTGATTATGAAATGCAGTCATGGAAAATGACAGGTTTTCCATGACTGAAGAGCTAAGGTGGAGAATTTGTATATTTTTTTATCAGAGAGGTCTGAAATACGGATCCTGTGCAGCTACATGTAGGAGAAAAATGTACTTTAATTCTTCGTCTGACTGAATTTATGTTTGACTTTTGTCGATTATCTTTATTTGTGTTTTATTTCAATACTCGCCGATTAAATGAATTTAAAAAACTTTATTAAATCTCAGGGGGCTATTTTTTAAAATTCATTTTTAGGGATCAGTGTCATACTCATTTATATTATTTGAGCTGACTTTTGCGAACTCGTCCCACAGGATTAATCAAACATGACTTGTTTATGAATTTTTTTCTGGCAAATATTGAAATGTTGTAGCAAACCCAAAACTCACATTTAATCTGCATTTTCACCAGCAGCGGTTTAACCTGAGGAGGAAGAAATGCTGCCTTTAGTCGGCGCCGAGCTGACCCCTGTTCAGCTCTATCGACATCTCCTCAGATGCTGCAAGCAGTTACCGACGACGGCGATGCAGCAGCATTATCGACACGCCATCAGACAGGTGAGCGCGTCACCTGCACCGACTACCACACCAGAAATGGTCTTCACATGGTCTCCATCGTAGATTATACCTGCAGAAAACACATTTTTACACCTCTGAACAAGTGACAAGGAGTCGACAGAGAAAGAAAGCGTCATCATGGGAGGAACTTTTACTTTGTAAAGCCCTCAGGGATTTTATTTAATCATTTTTCATTTATCTTTTTCACTCGAGTTTATAAAATAAAAGTTGCAGGGAACTATGATGTTGAAAGTTTCAGCTTTGATTAAAGTTTTGCTGAGGACATTTAAACAAAGTTTTGTGTTTGAGTTTGTTATATTACAAATTCGAAATACTGACAGAAAGATTTTCATTGTTATTGCAAAGGCATATCGGTTCCAAATATCGGTTATCGTACTTATTAACTATTAATAATCAGTATTGACCCTGAAAAAACAATATGGGTCGACCTGTACAAGTGAGTGATGTGCTGATGATAGAAGGCTTTTTAAGATTTTTTGGGGTAAATGAACAGAAGGCGAGGTAACCACGGATCCTTAAAAAGCCTTTAAGGGCATTGAATTCATTAATCTAAAAATAAGACTTTTAATTGGTATTAAAATGACTTCAATTATTGTTTAACGCTCTTAAAAATGCTAAGACATGGACAGCAGGATTTTATGAATTTTGCGTTTTAAAATCTGTTAATTTAAAAAAAATCCTCCTCTTAAACTTGTCATGATAAACTACAAACTATTTATTTAATAAACTGTATTATATTTTTTCTGCAACATAATTTTAAATATATATTTTTTTATAGCTATAGATATAATTTTCTGGACATTTCCACCTTTTGTTTGAGTATTTTTTAAATAGTTCTCCCCCCTTTTTCAACAAATATTTTGGTATTTATGGGAAAAAATTTTTTTCCAAGTTTGGCCTCTTTTCCTTTATGTTTTCAAAAGAAATTAAATCAATTTTGGCAATTTTTATTGGGCCATATAGCTTAAAAATGTGAATGCAGCACAGGAAAACTGATGCTGATCCAGGTGTCAAAGGGTTAAGTGCTGTTTCCCTAACCTGAAAAAAGCGTAGCACTTTCTGCTTTAAGGCCTCACTTCAGAGCATTAAAATCAAGCGGACTTTATTACTCTGATGCTTTGCTGTTGGTTTCCAGGGTTACACCAGCCACTCGGATGAGGACGACCCAGAGAGGATACAGATGATCATCCAAAGAGCTCTTGCAGATGCAGACTGGATCCTTAATAAAGTAAGCGCGGAGGCCTTTTCCATGTTCACTTAATGCGCAAATAAATACACGCTGACGTTTGTGATTCTCTCTTTGATTCACAGTATAAGAAGAAGTGAAGTCCGTGAACCGGGAAGATCTTGTGTTGCGTTTTGCATCGCTGCATCAAAGATGAGCGGCAGCGGTGGATTCACCGTTTCTGTGTCTGAGTCTTGAACGCTCGCTGATATTCATTCATGTTAATGTGTGGATGTCTGTGAACAGCCGCGATGAAGCAACTCCTGATGAGAGGAGGACTCGTCGTGTCTGTTAGGACGACACTGTGAAATATGGCGAGGATTAGGGCCATGTTAAAGGAAAAAAGTTTTTGAGAATAAAGACATAATATTACAAAAAAAAGTCGTCGTATATCAACAAAAAAGTTGTAGTTTTACAAGAAAAAAGTCCTAATTTTACGAGAAAAAAATGTACGTTTCTGAGAATAAACTTGTAATATTAGGAGAATAAAGTCGTAATTTTACGAGAAAAAAGTTGTAACTTTATGAGAATAAAGTCGTTTCTGTTATTTCTATAATATAATATCCCCTTTCTCGTAAAAATACAACTTTATTCTCATAAATTACGCCTTTTTTCTTGTAAAATTACTGCTTTATTCTCTTAATATTACAACTTTTTTCTCATAATATTACTTTACTCTTAAAGTCTCAAAAGTAAACATTTTTCCTCAATGTGGCCCTAAAACTCCATCGTAATGAAACGAACTCTCAGTTCACTGTAATGTTCACTGTCTATAAAAAGTGTAAATACTGTTCTGAGATTGAAATGAGTTGACTGTATATTGTTTCCTTTTCAATAAATGAATCATCTGTAATTATAGGTCAGTGGTCTGATTAACAGCGCGCACTCGGCCAAAAATGTCATTATTGGAATTATCTGTATGACGTCATAAGTCCCATTATTATGATGCACCCTAAAAAATGACTCATTTTTTTGTGCAATAGTTCAGTATTTATTCAAGTATAACCATTTGTCATCTAAATTAACACATGAAAGACGATGAGACACATAAGAGACAGAAAGAAAGAAGAGGACAGTGAATTCCCCGTGAGCCCACACTGGTTGTACCAGAGGAATGAAATTAAAGTAAAAAATAACACAGATGATCAAATCAGCATCTTCTATTATTTTTAACCTAAATATATGTACAGATTCATGCACATGCAGTATATCAATTGATACAAAAAGTCATAAAACTAGATATACAGAGCAGGTCTTCGGTATAAATAGTATAAATAATATTCCTTTGTATAAATAGCTCCGTCTTCTTCATTGTCGGTCTGAGATGTTGAGACGTTTGGTGTGAAAGCTCGACACCGTGGATCCTGGCGCCTGCTGGCAGCAGCGGCTGCTGCTTCACACACCAGCGTGTCAGAAATCAGGATCGAGGAGGTGGAGATGTTTTTAGGACGATGATGTCGGAGCTTTGGGATTGCTTCGGAAACGCAGCAGAGTAATTCTCCGAAGAGAAAGCGGGACAGGCACTCTGGAAACGTGGTTGTGCAGAAGTGTCACATTTTCTGCTGTCTCGGTCACGTCCTCACTTCTGCAGAATAAACTGGTCGATGAACTCGTTCTGCTCCGACTCCACTTTGGACAAGGCTTCATACTCGATACGATACCTGAAACAAGGACAGAATTACAGTTTATCGTCTGCACGAAATGTCCCAAAATGCCAAGAATAGTAGATACAAATGCTGATGAAAAACTGTTTTAACCCTCTCAGACCTGAGCTTGTTTTATTTTTTATTTCTTTAAAAAAAAACTGTGAAGAAAGCAATGAGCAACCTAGGAAGAAATGAACCCACAATTGCCAAAGAAAAAAAAAAAAGAAGAAAAGTAAAAGCAAAAAAAATATTATATATAAAAAAATAATATTTCTGTAAAATATTTTTTTATATATAATATTGGTCATTATATTATATTTTTTACTATTTTTAAAAATTATTTTCCAAATCTACTAATTTTTTTTTGCAATTTGCCATGTTGCTCTTCAAAAAA
Source organism: Plectropomus leopardus (assembly GCF_026936395.1). Taxonomy (NCBI): domain Eukaryota; kingdom Metazoa; phylum Chordata; class Actinopteri; order Perciformes; family Serranidae; genus Plectropomus; species Plectropomus leopardus. Next base: position 2,990,362 of record NC_142181.1, on the reverse strand, counting down.
AACCCCCAAAAAACAATTCGCTAAGGCTCTGAACACATCATAACAAAGGTGATGTCAATCCAGGTTTCACAAGTCACCAAATCATGTCATTACATTAGCTGGATCTTAAATGATTACAAAAACATACAGCTACTCAGTTGTTATGTCACTGAATGAAGTATGGATTTCTGTTTTTATTGAATTGCTGTTCCAAACTTTATACACCAGAGACTAATGTGAAATATTTTTAGTCTTGTATTACCGATCACATTTTTTGTAAAAAAAAAAAAATAAATAAATAAAAAAACCTATATAAAGAGGCACAATACAGCGCTGTGCCACCAGCATCTGATTTACTAAATAACAAACTTTAAACTACAAAAAACCCTGAAATGCTTTGTTTCAAATGTTTAAAATACATAATTATTCATGGAAAAATCATCATGGTGCGATAACACAGACTGCACTGTAGCTGCACTCAGCTGCGTCTTTTTGATACTTTGCACTTTAAACAATATAATTATTTTAGGAATTATGAATGACTATTTTCTCTGATTAACATTTTTCAAAGTATCTCACATACTACCGGCAATACTCCAAAGTACCTCTAGGGGTACTCATAACTCCACTGTAACGACGGATCAGCGGACAGTCATGAGCCCACTGAACAGCTGATAAAAGTAATAATAAATAAACATTTAAATATGTATTTTGTAGAGCTGTCCTACTTCCACTTTGAAATTAAACAGACTTACTGAAGAGGTTAAATCTGAAATTATGAAAACAGGCAAATTTTCAGTCACTAATGTTGAATTGTTGAGTGAAAATACTAAAAATGAATTGAAGATTATGAGTACCTTTAGGCACTGAAAGGGGAATATTTACAATTTGAATGACAGCTCATGCAAAGATTACAGGCTCCGCCTACAATTTACTGCTTTTTAAGACCTTTTCACGGCAGGTTTTATGCAGGAATCTGGTTGTTAAAGTGAGTTACTACATTTTGCTAACAGCTACGTTAAAGTATAAAGTCAAATATTAGGTTTGGTGGTTGGTTTAAAGATTTGTATCATGGGAAATGTGGACTTTCTTACAAATAAATTTTCTGACTAAATAAAAATTGACCTCAAAGACCTCATAAGTTCAAATTTAAGACTATTTAGTGACATTTAAGGCCTAATACTTGTACAATTTAAGACACTTATGACACTTTCTAAGGACCTGCAGACACCCTGAAAACAGATTTTAACCCTCTGAAACCTGAACATGTTGGCTTGATTTCTTTCAAATACACAGGAAGAAGTTCCAAATTATGAGTTACAAGAAAACTACCGGAAATTTACCAAGAAAAAGGGAAGAAAAAAAAGGTTTGTTGGGTTTTTTTTTTTAAAGGTAAGACAAAAAAAAAGTAAATATCATTTTTTTCTTGACATTTTCCATATTATTATTATTATTATTTCTTTATTTTTATCTTCTAATAATTTCTCAATCTGTCTCTCACCCAAGGACACTGTGACAAGTGTTGAGGATCAAACCGCCAAACCTGTAATTAATCAACTACCTCCTGAGCCTCAGCCAACCCACGATGACCAACAAGACGAGCCGATCACCTGACGATCACACAGCGACAGACGGCGGGCAGACGCTGCACTAACAGCTCTTGTGGAGGTCAGTGGACTAGAAACAGGCAACACCATAAACATCTCAAACCACCAGCTATAACTCAGGTCCAGCCTTGAAATCCTTTAAAAACTAAGCAAATCGGCTTTCTTTCTGTCCAAAAAACGGGAAAAGAAGAGACGAGCAACTTGATGGCCCAAAAATTTGCAATTAGTAAAAAGTTAAATCGTCTGAAAATAAGCCAAACGACATTTGCAAGAAATGAGCTCAAAGTAACAAGAAAATTAAAATAAGAAACAAAAACGATACATGAATGTAGTTTTCTGCGCATTTTTCCAGTTTTGTTTTTTTGATAGTATTAAATAATCACTACGTTTGATGTTGTTTGGTGTCAATTTTCTCAGGTTTCCGAGAGTTAAATGTTCGTGAAAGGCGTCTGAACGCAGCACAAGAACACTGATGTCAGCCAGGCGTTTAAGGGTTAATTAACCTTAACGTAGCTTTCAACTATAATATAAAACAGCACAACACAGCTGCTGCAGGTACATGTGGCATTTTGATGATCTGCGTTCGCACCATTTATTCAGCTACAAGAGCAAAGTGCTATTTTGTGTCCTGAGTTACATGTTTGGAAAACCGTCCGGCACACATCGCGGCGCTGGTGGGTTACGAAGTTCTCCGGCGCACTTCTTACCTCTCCAGCTGCATCTTCTTCTCAGCTATGAGCGCCTGAAGCTGCTGCTGCTGAGCCTCTCGCTGCTTTGCCACTGACTTCAGCAGGTTTCTGGCTCCAATCGCCTGAAGAAGAAGAAAAACATAACAGGATGATTGTTAAAGCGTTGCTCCCACGATCAAGCAGAGGCACATACTGTACAGTACAGAGCACCAGAGACAGCTGAGGAGGGCAACGGGAGAAGGAATAGCAGGAAATCAGTAAAAAGGACAAGAAAATTACTTGAAAATTAGTGGGGAAAAAACTTAACAAAAAAAAGAGTAAAAAATAACATGGAAATGGACTGGAAAAGGTGTTTTTTTTTTAATTTATAATTTTGTGACGTAATTTTAAATATATAACTGTGATAATTAAAAATATTGATTTTTTTTCTTTTTCCCTAGACATTTTTCCCTAGATTATCAAAAAAATATTTTTTTAAATCTACTAATTTATTTAGCAAATTACTCATTTCCCTTTTCCCGTTTTTGAAAGAAATTGCACAAAAAAGGTGGAAAAAAAGCTATAAAAACATAATTACATAAATACATAAAAATATTATAATTATGTAACATAATTTTAAATATGTATTTTTTTCTTTTTCTCTAGATATTTTTCCAGCTTTTTAAAAATGTTTTTCTATATCTACTAATTTCTCTCAATTTTGGAACATTAATTACTAAGCTGCTCATTGCCAAAGTTGCTCAGTGTTCGGAGATTTAAACGCTGATGAAGGCATCTGAAAACAGCTAAAGGGAAGTGGTGTTGCTCCAGGTTTCAAGGGGTAAACAATTTTGGGACCTGAGAGAATTATTTCTTTCAAAAACACAATGAGCAACTTGGCAAGAACTGTCCCAAAATTTGCAAAAACTAAATAAATAAAATAGTAAAAGGTGACAAAGAAGTGACCTGACGGTTAGCTGGGGGTGAATATTAGATATTATTTTTAAAAAAGGGGGGGGAAAATATCCAGAAAACGACATTTATCATTATTATAATTATATTTTGCATATATATTTTCTCGTTTGTGTTTTTTACTTTTCTTTTTTTAACATTGCTTACTTAAAGGTAATTTACCTGTGACTTTTTCTAATTTCTTGCTCAATTTTGGGACATTTCTTTTTAAGTTGCCTGTTGGTTTCTTCTCATGTTTTTTTTAAGAAATCAAGTAAATGTGCTCAGGTTTTAAAGGGTTAAATGCTCAGCTTACCTTCATCTTTTCTGTCTCCGCTTCCTTTGCCAATTCATCCACCAGCTCAATGAGACCTCCCACTATCTTCTGAAACTGGCCGATTTCTGCAAAGAATAACACATTTGTGGAAACGTGGGACAGTTTAAAGGGGAACGCCGCCCATTTTCACATTTCACGTGTTGTTTTTATGGTCGAAGAAAATTAAAAAATATAACTAAACATGAACAACTCTCCCCCAAATCCCAAAACTAGAGTGCTAAAACAACAACAAACAAAAAAAGTCTCCAATTAACCCTTTAAGAGGCACTGTAACCACACGGTTGATTTTTTTCGCAATCAAATTGCTTACAGATGTTTTTATCTGATGCATTTTGTCTGATTGCATAAAATTCTATTTTATTATATTACATTGCCTTTTCTTTTTTTTGCCGTACATTTTGCACAGATTTTGTTACTACATTTATTTTTAATTGTATTAATTTCATTTTCTTTCTTTTTCAATTATTTTTTAGTTGTTTGAAGGCACTTTTTACAATTTAATATACTAGGAAAACGTTTTCTTCTTAAAAATTGTTGCATTTTGGTAACAAATTATACTGTCTATATTATTATTATATTTTTTAAAAATTCATGACACCGTGTTAGTTAATGCTAGAATAAACCCAAGTAAACTCGCTGGTTGACTTGCATATGTGTATCTGAAACAAAAAACATGAAAAGTTGCTAAATGTGTGAGTCAGGAAGACAATTTTACCAAAAATGCCTCTCAGTGTGACTGTTAAAGGATTACGGAGCAGCTCATGACTATAAACCCTTTGACATCACAAGTTTGAGGCTTACATCTCTGGTTTCTGGCTTTGAGAGAAATAACATTGAAATTTTTAATTTAGGTGGTGCTCCCCTTTAATGGAAAAACAGTAAAAATCAGTACTTACTGTCCACAAATTCTTTACACTCCTCCTTCAGCTCGGAGGTTTTCTGGCTGACATCAGGCTCGAGGACCCGCAGCTTGTTGAGTTCATCAAAATAAAAGCCTGCCTCAGCTAACGGGTCTTTAGCCATGGCCACAGGCCCTGTCACAAAGGAGAAACCATTAATTCGGGATGAAGATCACTTTAAGGCTATCCAGTTAAAAGCGTCTTTTACCAGATGTATGTGAGATACAGCAAGAAATGTCTGTTAGACAGCTTAACCCTTTGAAACCTGGATCATTTTTCTTATGCTGCTTTTAGACACATTTCACAAGTAATTAAAACCTTATAACACTGAGCAAACTGGTTTGATTTCTTTAAAAAAAACCGGAGAAAAATGTAATTTATCAGGCGTGAAAAGGAAAGAGAGAGAGGGGATGACATGCAGTAAAGGGTTGGTGCTGGCCACCCCGAAAAAAAATGCAAAAAATAATAACAATCATAATAATAATAACTTAATATAGCAGATTTTAAAAAGCACACTTTACAAAGTGCTTTGACAAAATAAGCAAAGCTGAGCCAGAAAATCCTAGAGTTAATAAAATAGTTATTGTCGAATAAAAGCCAGACAAGAGTTAAGGCAGAACTCAACTGAAGATCAGAAATAGAAACATGTTAGTGATAATAATAACAGGATCAAGACAGAATAAAAAGATAAATTAGAAACTAAAATTAAATGAAAAAATAAAAAATTAAAAGACATATTAAAAGACAGAAAATTATTTGTAAAAAAAAAAAAAAAAGCTAGGGAAAATGTATTTTTAATTATCATAATTGAAAATTATATTAAGGAGTTATTATACATTTTTAAGCACTTTTTCCAAGTCTTGTTTAGAATAGAAATACTTTATTAATTGCGTGAGGGAAATTGTTTTGTTACAGCAGCAAATAAGAGAGCAGCAACTGCATTAAAATATATAATAAAAAGGCAAAATAATGCAAATATATATACAAGGGAAGGCACTTAACATAGAACAAAATAACAATAATAATAAGGATATGTATGTTTTTATTCTACTTTTTTTTTTTAAAAAATCTACAAATTTTCAGGTAATTTTCTTGTACTTTTTTCTTGTTTATTTTTTGGTCATTTTTCTTCTTCCCATAATTTTGTAATAAAACAAGCCAACTTGCTCAGGTTTCAAAGGGTTAAGCAGCACACTGGTATCAACAGGCGTTATAGCTGGATAACAGAGTGCTGACAGGTGGTTTATTATCACTTAGAGACGGTGTTAACTTCGCTGACTGTGTGTTTGTGTCTACACTAACGTTAACATACAGTTTGCTCTGATACAAACATTTCACTGAACTGTGACCTTCACTGACACCACCATACGGCGACACGACCTCTTTTTGTTCGTGACATGCAACTCTATTCATCAAAGCTTAATGCAGCATATTAACACACATATTACACAGTTACAACGCAAGATTTATCAGTATGTATCCTTATATCTGGTTGCTATTAAACCCATATGTTAGCTTAATGTGTATCATGTGTTTAAGTTTGTCTTAACTACACAATAATACCCTCAAAACGTGGACATGGTGTCAAATAACGAAAACGGTTTACGTACTTTTTAGTGATTTTCGCTGTGAATATTCCTGCTAACTAAACTAAAAATTAACTCAAGCTAGTTAGCCACACTGGGCTAGCATGCTCACAAAAACTCGTTATAAAACGACTTTAAAAGCGCACTGCTCACGGAAAGGCTAATTTAAGCTCCTCAGGTCGCGGCATTTAAATGTATGTAGCTGCTTTAAGGACAGAAACACGTTTATTTACCTGTTTTCACCGTTATCGCCGTTAGCGCGGACGGCTGTGTGCTGTGTGACTATGTGGCAGAACAAGTGGAGCTCGAGCTCCTCCTCCTCGCGCTGCCAGGGAAACCAGATGCTGCGCGCGCGTGTGTGTGCATGCGTGCATGTGTGTGCATGCGTGCATGTGTGTTTGTGTGCGTGTGTGTTTGTGTGCGTGTGTGTGTGTCTTTTCACGGATTAAGTTGAGGAGCTTTTAATTTGAAAGGAAAGAGGAAATGAGGTTCCCCTACCGTAATAAAGGGAGTATAACGACTGTATAAAGCTGCTAAAGCCAAATGTTGTGTAATATAAGAGCTGTAGAGATATTATGGACCAAAGTAACTGTTTGAAAACGTAGTAAATTAATTTATGCATAAATTGTGTGTTAGCATCTGTGTTGCCTTATTTTTTTTCTTTTTTGTTTGTTTTGTGCATTTATTTAGTAAATTAATAAATAAAATACAGTAAAAAAGAAAACAAGGAAAAGAAAAACGAAACTAAATTAAAGTTATGAGATTAAAAAAATGCTATTACAATTTTTTGGGATTATATAAAATTGGATTATGACATACCATATCAAAGCTAGCGAGGGTCAAACATGTAAAATAAAAAAAATAAATAATAGCATAAAAATACATAAAAATAAGGTAAGGAAGAAAAAGGGGAAAAAATCAAAGCTATGAGATAAAAAATATTTGCTATTGCATTTTTTAGTGTTTATGCTTGTTTTGAGTATTTATTTGGTAAATACATAAATAAAATAAAGTTAAAAAAATTAAGCAAGGAAGGAAAAAGAAAAAACAAAACAAAATTAAAGATACAAGATTAAAAGATATTTGCTATGGCAGTTTTAGGGGGATTATATATAGTTGGATTAAGACATACCATATCAAAGCTAGCAAGGGTCAAACATGTAAAATAAACAAATAAATAACATAAAAAATATAAAAAATAAAGTAAGGAAGAAAAGGGGGAGAAAAACAATGCTACGGGATTGAAAATATTTACTACTGCATATCTTTTTTGTGTGTGTTTTTGTTTATTTTGTGCATCTATTTGTTGTTAGCATCTGTGTCAGTGGAAATGGGGAGGCCAGTTTTAGTCTCCCCAGTTGGATTATGAAATACCATAGAAAAGGCAGAAATAATGTGTTAAAAAAGTACTTGCTACTGCATTTTTTGGTATAAATGAATATAACATATCCATTCATCTTCAGAATTTTACCCTTTAAATTCCTTTTTTTCACGCTGCCACTATGTTTTCAGATAAAAAACAAACCGATTTTTTTTTCAATATACGACATGTAAAGTAGTTTTTATTGTTGTTGTTGTTATTTTTTTTTTATCACAGCCTGGAATGACAGTGATAACAATGATAAAATAGCATGTATTTTCTCCATATGCCAAATATAATAAAAAATAAAATAAAATAAAAAAGATGCCATCGGTGGAAAACAGTAAAAATGACAAATTCTGAAGCAAAAGCTCAAAATGACAACCAAAATAATACAATGCATGTTTTTGTGCTTAAATGGCTTCTGAATATAGTAATAATAATAATAATAATAATAATAAAAATAATAAAAATAATAATAATAATAATAATGATGATGATGATGATGATGATGATGATGATGATGATAATAATAATAATAATAATAATAATAATAATAATAATAATAATAATAATAATAATAATAATAATAATAATAATAATTTGAATGGGTTTTAATAGCTTTTTTTTGCACTCAACAGCGGGGCCTATGAAAATAACAATTTAGCTTCCACAGTGTATTTTAGACTTATATACAATCTTGCCAAAATACGCGTTAAAACAGCCAAAATTATCAAGAAAATGAAGAATGAAAAGCGCGTAAAATGAGCCAAACAGCCCTTGAAGGTTAACCTCAGGTGAATAACCTGTAGTCTCGCGATGCTTGTTACTGCCTGTGGAGGGCGGCATTACGCACAGCGTGCCGTCAATTCAGTCGAAGAAGAAGAAAGGGGAGGATAGAGTAACTTCACATACTTTTTTAACACCTCAAATCTTGACATTTTGTTGTGGATTTCCATCTAACGGCGATAAAACCAAAGTTAGGCAGTCACACGGTTACCGTACAGCACGCGAAGACGGCACTGAGATCGGTGAGTTAGCTGACTTTGGTAAACGGACGCCTCCGTACGTGTTTCTCGTATAAACTGCGGACGATAACGTCACGTAACTCCATTGAAAAATCTGGCGATTTAATGTGACTTTTGTTTCGCAGAACATCTGGAGAAAGTTTCCAAATGTTATTTTTACGTTAAGAATAATTCAGCTCGTGTTTATTTCAAAAACTAACCGACATGTCAATGTTGTAAAACTTTTTTTAGGATTCGCATTAAGAGTTTGCTGTTCATCGTTAGCTAATGTTAGCAAAACACACCCACGTAGGAAGTAACGCAAAGCGCACTAACGATGCGATATTTTGTTATAAAAAGCGTTTGAGAGTAAGTTATTGATAAGACGAATTGACCAGAAGAGCATAACCATTTTAATTCCCGTTACTGTGTTGTTACACAGTGTTGCGGTTTTGTTGACGACAAAGAAAATATTAAAACGTGCACATTTTAAATAGAGTTCAGTCTGTTACATTTCTGTAGACCGAGCTAACTCTCTGTTTGCTCTTGAGTAGTATAATTTACCAAGTTTATTAAAGTTACTATTGACCACGAGAGGCATATTTAAGTTGATATTTTGACGAATCAGTGTATTTGTTTAGAGTTTTAAAAGCTACCTATTTAAAGTTAAAACCACAATGTTTATTTGCTAGCACCGCTACATCTCAGACAATAACACCATTTAAGATGTTAGTGTACATAAAGCTGTTTCACTGAGCTAGCTCCACTTTATGGGGAAGTGTGGTGTCAGTTGGCTGTTTTTCATTTTAAATCAAGTGAGTTGTCTGCAGTTGTAGATGTAAGTTGTCGTTTTACCGACATGGTACTGTTGGTCAAAACAAGAAAACACTGCAAAATTTACCAAATTACTAAAATATGTTGTGGCCCTGAGGGTCAAAACTCTACAATATTTCAGAGAACAGCACAACATTTCCTAAAACACTATGATATTTCATAAAACATAACAACATTTACAAAAAAACACTGCAACATTTCCTAGAACACTACAATATATGGTGGCCTTGAGGGTCAAAACACTACATTTCCCATAACACAACATTTCAGAAAACAAAATCACATTTCCCATAACACTACAACAATTCAAAAACACTACAACATTTCGCAAAACCCGACAATATACGGTAGCCCTGAGGGACAAAACGCTATATTTACCAAAACACTTCACACACTTCCCATAACAAAACAACAATTCAGCAAACCAAATAACATTTTATAAAACATTGCAACATTTCCCAAAACACTCAGCATTTCAGAAATAAATGTTTTTTTGAGACTCTAATCAGAAAATGTAGGTACTATTAGGCAATGGCAATTTTTGCCGTGATGAGAACGGCCGGCAGTCGAAAGGAAATGGCATTTGGAAATATTATTTCTTTTTCTGGAATGTTTTGTTTAGGAAAAACTGTTATGTTTTGTTGTAGTGTTGTAATGTTTTGACCCTCAGGGACGCTGAAGTTTACTCATTGACATGTGTCCCCCTCCCTGTCCCTCTAGTTTCCTGCTCAGTCACATTCCATTAAACAGGAAGGGAAACTTGGGAAAAGATAATAATGGAAAAGTTGGCTTTCACTCTGTTGCGGTACATGCCTCAGCCACTGGGTGTCCTCCTTATATCAGTCTTTGTCCGCACTGACTTTTCCTCCATCGAGATTATTTATCTCCAGCTCCGTGTTTTCCCAGGAATGATCTGGGGCAGTGAGAGGTTGTGGCGGCCTCATCAGTAGCTGTCACCACGGCGGGGGACCTTCGGACCTCCGTCTGCAGGGTGGTCATCTACCTCCAAAGGGACATGTCCGGGGACAGCTGCCTGCCCCAGCATCACACCTCCACCTCCTCAGCCCCTTCTCCTCCTCCTCTGGCCTGTCCCAAGACCAAGACCTGCAGTTATCGAGGAGCGGTGGGCCTGGGCAACAAGTATGTCCGCATCAATGTCGGCGGGAACCTGTTTTACACAACGCTGCAGGTGCTGACCAAGCAGAACTCCATGCTGAAAGCCATGTTCAGCGGCAAGAAGGAGGTTTTCACGGATAAAGATGGTACGCCGTTTCTCAGCTGCAGACACAGCTCGAAACCCGGTTCTACTGAAGACCCGGTTCCGCTTTTTTCAAAAGTTTGAGCTTCTCGATTTTGCTAACAAATCCCGTGGGTCTTATAATGTAACATTACATATAGTCAAGTCACGTCATTTAAATGCAATCACAGGTCCGAATGCATCTGATAAAGTTTTTTAATACAATTGAATTGCCAGCCAGCAGGTATCAAACCAAGCAAAGAAGAAATCTGATGCTCAGTTGCTTGCTTGCGAGGACGACTGAACGTGCAAAGAGGTCTAAAGTTTGGCTACATTGCAAAATCTTTTCATGCAAGGGGGGAAGAAAATCACCACAGCCAAGCACATCAACATTGTGCATCAGATTAGACCTAAATGCAGAACCTTCGACTGTCTTTAGGTTAAAAAAAAACTCCGTCAGCTCCTCAGTATCAGTAAAAATTAATGATCCCATAAACTGTGCTCTTGTGGTCTAGGAGGCACATTTTCTGAATCTGGTTTGTTGCTTCCGCTCAGGTTGGATCCTGATCGACCGCAGCGGGAAACACTTTGGCAGCATCCTGTGCTTCCTACGTGACGGCACAGTCACCTTACCCAAAGGGCGCCAGGCTGTCCAGGAGCTGCTCGCCGAGGCAAAGTATTACCTCGTCCAGGACCTGGTGGAGCTTTGTCAAAACACCCTGCAGGTCAGTTACACACACACACACACACACACACACACACACACACACACACACACACACACAGACTGATATTTGAAATACAGGGAAAAAAAGAATATATTCTTGGCTGGTTTAACCCTTTAAAAACCGGTCAAAGTGGCTCGATTTCTTTCAAAAATATGAGAAGAAGGCAATGAGCAACCCAAAAAGGAATGACCCAAAAATAGTAAGTACTATTAGGTTGCATGAAAATTATCAAAATAAAAAAAAAAAAAAAAATGGAAATGTCAACAACAAAAAAGGGAAATTATTTAAAAAAAAATATATAAAAAAAAAAAATATATATATATATATATATATAAATATTATGTAATATACATTTTAGAATCAATTATTATAATTATAAATATTGCTCTCGAGACATTTTTTGCTAGCTTTAAAACATTTTTTTTTCCAAAATCTATGAATTTCTTGCAATTTGTGAGATATTTCTTGCCAATCTGCTCTTTGCCTTTTCCCCCATGTTTTTGAAAGAAATCAAACCAGTTTGCTGATGGTTTAAAGTACTGAATACTCATGAAAGGTGTCTGAGTACAGGACAAGAAAAGTGATGTTGTTCAGGTTTTAAAGGATTAATATCAGATGTTGCACACTGTTACCAACTTGTGGTTTCTTCATCTGGGTCAGGAGGCTTATAAAACCATTGCCAGGCTAAAGGTGCAACACACCGTACATAATTAGATAGTAAAGGATGCGTTTAGTTTAATCACACTCATAAAAAGTAAAGTAAGTTATTCAAACAATTGATGTCAAAAGAAAATCCCAGTCTGTTATCTCGGATCGCAAATATCCAGTAAATCTGTAAAGAATTCAGGCTCTAAGTTACTTAACTGTAGTGTTGCATTAGAGATTATCATCGTTTCTGCTGTAGGTGGTGTCCGCTGCGCTCTCATTTTCCTCATGTCTCCGCCGGTGTCTCCATATGTCCGCTCCGCTCTCGTCCTCCGCTGGTGTCCGCCGTCAGAATTGAATAATTGAATGAGCGGATGATACACGGAGCGCTGTGCTTTGTATATCAGTGCTGTCACTGTTTGACTTTTGGAGGGATTTTGGAAAGGAGACAGATCTGTCAGATCAGAGTGTGCTCTGGGTATATTTCTCTGTTAGTGCGGCATGCAACTACGTGGAATCAGTTATTCATTTTCCCTATTTCCTGTCTGTCTTTACTCTTTTTATATGTTGGTTAAAGTCACACGACTTTGTTCAAATGTCAACATCACCAAAAAAAATCCCATCCATAGTCCGTGCTGCATCATGTTAGTCGTACAGTTTATGTAGATTTTTGCATTTTTGTCAGGTATTGAAATCACATCTCAAAATTCAAAGTAGACGTAAAGTAGGAACAAATTTTCAAGTCATGCCCCCCCCTCCCAAAAAAATGTTTAAATAACTTAAATCTTATAAATTAAATTAAATTAAATTAAATAAGATAATCCTTTATTAGTCCCACAGTGGGGAAATTTGCTGTGATACAGCAGCTATGAGGTACAGGATAAAATGCACAATATAATAGTAAAAAAAATGTAAAAAATAATTACAAATATAAAAAAATATTTGGTAATAAAAAATTTTAATTTACCTATAAAATAGCATACACTGTGATAGCAGATTTGATCCGTATTGTTCGCCCTTGTTGCAGCGTTGCAGTATGTCAGAGTTCCTTCAGCTGATGTTTCTCGGTGCTTTGCCGCGACTGTTTGATGAGTTCTGTTCAGCTCGACAGCAGAGGCTCTCAGGTGCGCAGATTTGATTTGCTGTGGACCACAGTGTGTATTTATGCCTCTGGGCTCTGGCTGCAATACAGTTTTGCTGCGCCATCTGTGGAAGAAGAGTGTCGGTGGGTATGCATCATTCTGACAGATGTTCGCAGGAATGTCTGCTGGGTTTCCAAGGTTTACACATCTTTTGCTTTCCACAGGGACAGATTGCAAGGCGGCAAATCATTGAAATCTAAGCTCACCGGCTGTCAGTCATTCATCATCGTGCCCAGTAGTTTATGAATGAACGGCACTCTACCCGTCTCCTGAGAGCCATTACATGCGGAGGGTATGCAGCATGCAGAGCAAAGGACAGTGCAGGAGGGAAGGTTTCTTAAATTCTTGTGTAGTACAAATGATTTCACTTCGCTACCAACGCCTCCTACCGTGTTATGCACGTCTCGCGTTAAATGAACAACAAAACGAGCAGCTGCCACTGCACAAATCATCTCCCATGTTAATAACGGTTTTTAGTAGCTCATCAGTAGCATTCACTTGTCGAATGTGGCGTAGCCTTTGGAGGGTGGCGTGTTACGAGGTACTTCATAGATTTTAAACAGATTTTGAGGATCAAATGGACTGAGTTATAGAGAGTTATAAAGTGACTGTACATGTAATTTACTAACAGACATGTTACTTTACTCTTTCAGTTGCCCTTATTTTTCCTTAAATCTTGAAAGCGGTGTTCATTTGTGAAGATAATCTTGCTGAACAAATTGTTTAAATATTATAGATGTTTGCCGCAGAGCTTATTTTCTGCCATAATTCAAAATCCAATGGAAAAATCCCATTGGCTTTTTGATGTGGGAGCTTCCACGTTGGCCCTCAGAAACGCGTCATCCCTGTGGCACTTTATAGAACTTTTAAAAACTATTTGGTCTCTATTGCTAATTTTAACATTTATTACAAATGTGGCGGGGAGAATTTATATATAACTCCCCTTGTAAACTGTTATTAAGGCTTAAAGTTATGCATAATTTAGGACGTGGTTTCTCTAAGTGATCGGTGGGTGCCATCCATTGACAATAGGCTGTCATGGTGACAACATTGGATAGGTAATTAAACCATGGCGTAGCCCCGAATTCAGAATAAAGGCGTAGCTGTAGCACTGAGTCCAAGACAAATTTCCCCTGTGGGACAATAAAATGTATCGTATCGTATCGTATCGTATCGTATCGTATCGTATCGTATCGTATCGTAGCTATTGCTGTTGGGTTTTTTCATTTGCTTAAAAATGTCTTGTTGGTTTGTGTTTAAAGACCCCCTTAGGAGTAGCATGTTCAGTTTTTCTGGTAAGTACATTTTGTTTTAAGCCTGTTTCTTAGCATAAAATTTAGCATTAACAACATCACGGTTAACCATAAACGGTATATGCATCGTGCTAACCAAAATAGCAGCTAGCATTAGGGTCCAAATATGTCCACTTCTGGCTTTAAAAATCCAAGATGGTGGCTACGTCTGTTATTTTAATGCTGTCTACAGATACCTCTAACTCCCAGTGTTTGTTGGTTTGTGATTTGCAGGGAAATAAAGAGCAGCCCCTGTGTGTCATACCTGTGGTCACCTCCAGCAAGGAAGAGGAGCGGCTCATCCAGTCCTCCACAAAGGTAAATACAGAGCATCATGGAATTAGATCATAACTGTGAATCTGGAATAAGTAAAGCAGAAAAAAGTCCCCCTTTTTTTCTCGTCAGTGCACTTTGACCCTTAAAACCCGGAGCAAATTTGCCTAATTTCTTTTAAAAAATTAACAATACATTTGTAAAAGAGTGGCAAGAAAATTACCTGAAATTTAAAAAAAAAAAAGAAAAAAACTTAAAGTACCAGAGCAAAAACAGAAAATGATCTGAAAAAGGCCTAAAAATTAATAACAATAATAAAAATGAATTATAATAGAAATAATAATTACAAACATTTTTTGTGTTTTTTTTTGCAATTTGCAAAAGTTTCTAATTGCCATTTTTTATGTATTTGAAAGAAATCCCATTTCAGAGGTTTAAACCTCTGAAATTTAAACTTAAAACTTTTGAATGCTGTAAAAGAATTGCTGATTTACATCCAGGTTTTAAACGGTTGATACTCACACACATATTTACTTTCTGCTCTCTTGGCGTAGTACTTTTGGCAAATGGATGAGGTCTACTTGAGATGTATTTCAAGTTAGTACATTTTGATATTAAAGCAATAAATTGCAGATATTTAACCAGTTCTTTCCCCTCTGTTAGCCTGTGGTGAAGCTGGTGTACAACAGAAGCAATAACAAGTACTCCTACACCAGGTAAGGAAGCCTTCCTCCAGAGCTCCCTCTGCTTCCATCATTAGAGGGATAATTGATTTATTTTGAGGGAGCCATAGATTTTTTTTCCTGCTAATAAAGTCTAATGAGCCTCAGGACAAAGAGAGCGGAGTAAACGATGAAGCACTTCTCCACTTCAGCTTGCTTTTGTCTCCGCAGTAATTCGGACGACAACCTTTTGAAGAACATCGAGCTGTTCGACAGGCTGTCTCTCAGCTTCAACGGACGCGTCCTCTTCATGAAAGACGTGATCGGAGACGAGATCTGCTGCTGGTCCTTTTACGGTCAGGGCCGCAAGCTGGCCGAGGTGTGCTGCACCTCCATCGTCTACGCCACGGAGAAGAAGCAGACCAAGGTGAGGACAGTTCAGGCCGAGTTGGCGGCGTCCCGTGTCTCGAGCAAAACAATGCAGCGTCAACTGGCAAAAAAGTCGAACGAGGCTCATCTTTTGTTGCTGTAAAGTTTGACATCGTCCGCCAAAGGGGCTGGCCATTAAAAATACATGCAAACACACACTCCTGGTAGATTACTTCATAATGTAAATGTTCTATGGTTTATCGCTCTGTCACCATTTTTTTAATCTAAAATAATGTTTTGCAAATTGTGAGACATTTGTTGCCAAACTGCTCAATGCCCCTTTCCCCATTTTTCCGAAAGAAAAAAATTGTGATCCAGGTTTCAACAGATCCAGTTCTGTTAAAAAGATTTTGTCACCTCGTCTTTCCACCAATTAATAGAAAAGTATCGACAGTGGTAGCGATAATCATTAAGGAGTCTCGATAATAGTGTCAGTATCACTAAAAATGAACTTTCCCCATACCTAGTGGGGAAGTTAACAATTTTGCAGGCTTTATGTTTGATGCACACCATATATAAACATTTGGTTTTTGCGTCCTTCCTCAGGTGGAGTTTCCTGAAGCTCGTATCTACGAGGAGACTCTGAACACGTTGCTCTACGAGACGATGCCGCTGCCAGACAACTCCCTGCTGGAGGCCACGCGTCGCAGCTACAACAACTGCGGCTCTCACAGTGAGGAGGAAGACGGGCCCGGCGGAGCCGAGCTTCGCGAGCGCGTGCGTCGAATCCACGTCAAGAGGTACAGCACGTATGATGACCGACCGCTGGGACACTGAGACTGAAACCGCAAATTTCGGCAGATTTCGGCTTTTCACATCGATGATGAACATTAAGACATGAAATCTGTTGATGCCCAAACGTTTCTCCTCTGAGTAGTTTTATTATCTTACTTTCTTTACCACTATCTTAAAAAAAGTCCAAACTGTGGCCTCGATGTAACTGCATCGGACTTTGTTCTCTAGATAGTCGTGGTGTTGTCTGCTCTGTCCATCATAATTTATTTATGAATTATTATCAAAGGACTGAGAGCAATGCTTCAAATATCTGGAGAACTCTAGTTTTTATTAAATGTAGATCAGTAGTGGAGGAAAAAAATCACTGATATGCACTATTTCTTAGAAGAAATCTTGTTACAATCATAGCGCTTACATCAGCAGGAGAGCATGTTTCATATTTATAGATTGTATTTTTCATAAACACATTTATGACAGCCTGTTGTTTGCCAAAAATGCACCTGTTACAGTTTTTCTGAATTAGTGCCTCTAACATGTTTTAATGCAGTTTACCGCGATGCCTTTTTTCCAGCTGTGAAGATAAAAGTTGTTATTCGACTACTTTCTGCCTCGTCTCATGTTGTAAACTTTAACCCAGAAGATTTGAGGATTTGCTCAAACCTGCAGTTTCCAGTGCAGGTGCGCTGTAATTTACTGCTCTCAGAACAATTGTTTAGTTTATTAGTTTCACATAATACAAAGCACTATGGGGTTTTCTTGTCGGTGGCCGACAAGAAAACCGTAATGTGTAAAGTCAGTGTTTGATTTATTTATTCAGACCTACTCTGCAAACATGACCCGCTCCCTATGTAGATATAAAAAGCTCATTCTAAGGTGTTTTTATATACATAATTTCTACCAATATATCTCCCCAGAGAATTAGAGAATCATCAAAATACTAAAATGCATTATATAAAAAATCAAATTGAGTTTACAGGGTTTTTAGTGAAGCAACTGACTCGTCAACCATGTGGTTACGATGCCTGTTAAAGGGTTAACGTGTAACAGAAACGGAAGGAAAAATCCAGAGTAATTAGGGGAAGATTTGCAGAGAACATGGCTTGTGACGGCTGCAGGTGCAGCCTCAGCCCACACGGAGGCACACGCAGGAGGTTCAACGACAGAACAGAGGGGGTCGGTCTGTATCACGCCGCTGTGACGTCATCTGTTTTGCAGCAGGCCAACCTGGCATCAGCACCGAGGATGGTCAACATGTGCTTCACAAAGCACTATTTTTAGACTCCTTCTGGATGAGCTGCAGTCTGTGTGTGTGTGTGTGTGTGTGTGTGTGTGTGTGTGTGTGTGTGTGTGTGTGTGTGTGTGTGTGTGTGCCATGCTTATGAATGAAGTCATTAAATAAGCAGCACTTTGATGAGCTCATCATATGCATTGCGTGTTTCCTCCACCAGAGCCTCATATTTATGCACCGAAGTATGGAATGCAAATTTAGTCGATGTTAAATAAATAAATAATAGCAAAAAAAGGGCAAAAAACCCACAAAACATCACAGTAATACATCAATGGCAAAATAAATGGGGGAAAATTGTGTGTGTGTGTGTATATATATATAATATATTAGTTCTGTCATGTGATTACAAAAAATAATCAAATTAATTACATGATCTGTGATTAATTAATCTACATCAATCTCATACATCAATTTTTGCCCTGAAATTATTTTTTAAAAAATTCACTCAGTTATAAAGTTGTACCTGCTCCTGCATTGTCAACAACACTGTCCTGCAAATATTTCAAAATAAAATCCCATTTGTCAAAAACTGATGGGATTCTGTCAGAGGACTTTAATTTTGAAAACCGAAGCAGGCAAGTTAAGTTTGGCTGCTAGCTTTAGCATCAGAGGCTACGTTAGCTCGGACCTCATTTTTTTAATGTAATTTTTTTTTCAACATGATATTTTTTCTGTTATTAATTAATCTGTGATTAATTTCTGTGATTAATTAATCTAAATTAACACATTATTTTGACAGCTCAAATATATTTTAATTTTTTATCTTTATTAAAAAACAACATCATTTGTGCTAAATTTCAGGTAATTTCCTTGTTACTTTATACTAATTTCTTGCTAATTCAAATGCAGCGTTTGACAGTCAAAGCTCTGGATCACACTGCTTACAGGTATCAGAGAAGCCACCTTGCTTAACATTTCTTAAAAGAATTATTGAATTTGGCCCTCTGTTTTTAGACTTATTTTTTATCATGAATAATATCAGTTGGTTTTATATTATTTCTTTTATTTTCCATCATGTGTTATGCATTCTTTGCATTCAGTTTGTATGCCTATTTTACCTCACTTTTACGAGTATTATGTGGATTTTGTTACGTGCAGGTTTTATTATGTCTTGATGTGAAGCACTTGGTGCATGTAATTTCTTTATTGTAAAACACGCTGGGCTGCAAATACATTTTATTATTATTATTTTATTTTGTTTTTATAATATTATTTTTATTATTATTATTAATTTCGGGTAATTTCTTGTGAAGGTGTTCATCTCCATACATGTGTTTGAAAGAGATTATACGAATTTTCTTAGGTTTCGAGGGGTTAATATCGACTAAAATACACACTACAGAGCTATCTGCTCTAGAAATAACCAGCAAAGCTCTCCAGCCAACATTTCACACCTCTGACAGGAGAGCTGTAACCCTTTGGTGCCCGGGAGAGGACGAAGCAGAGGCTGCTTTAAATAAAGCAGAGGCTCCACAGGTTGGGGCGGTGGATGCTGGAGGCTGCAGGTCGGGGCGGGGCTGGATGCTGCTGGGAGCCTCTGGGAGCTCCGCTGGGTTTTTTTTTTGTTTTTTTGCTCCTCCATTGATCAGTACGGCGGGGAAGGCGGTTCCTCTGACGTCGCCGTCGAGCTGCTCGGCTGCGTCAGAGTCCAGCTGAGCGAAGAAGAAGGAAACAAGAAATAAAAAGGGGAAAGAGGCTGAAAGGCCGGCGGAGAGCGCACGGACGGTGTCAGTGAGGCAGACCTGCGTCGTGTTGGCCGCGGACAGACGGACAGACATGGAGGGCTCCACGGAGGAAGACCACAAAGAGAAATTACTGTGGACCGTGAAGCGGGAGGTAGGCGCTGTGTGACGGCCCGCAGAGCTTCGCATTCACACGCTTCTTCCTCTGTTATTGTGTGCCATTATTCACTTCCAAAATCACGACACGAGGCTCGGACCTGCTTGTGTCTCGAGGACGTATGTCACGCGTCTGAATTATTTTTCTCCCAGTTTTAAAATCGCAAGTTTCGCAAACTGGTGCTCAGTGAACGCACCTGATTTTAGTTTGTGTCACGCTAACTGCTCTGTTTGTTTTGCACCTTATTTCATTCAGGTAAAAAATGACTGCAAGAATATTCCGACATTATTGCATGGACTTAAATCTTACATGTGGTCCTCCTATTGAGTCTACATTGGTGTTTTTTTTAATCTGCTTTTGCATTTCTATAATGCCTTTGTAATATTCCTACAAAAGTTTATATTTCTGACCAAAAATTACTTGTTTTATTACTGAAAATGCCTATTTAAATGATCTGAAATTTATTATAAAATTAAATACAATAATAAGGATATTATTTAAAAACAAATAAAATATATAATATTAAACATGTATTAAATGTAACAATATATATATCTATATCTATATAAGATAGCCCTGCAGGAAGTTAAAGCCTTCTTCAAAAGTTTAAACGGACTATTTCTCACCAAAAATACATGTTTTATCACCTCAAATGCCTATTTTAATGATTTCCATATAATATAACATCATCCAAAATATATCTATAAAATTAAATCTAAAAAAATGTTATTTGTATAAAAATAATCTGTGTGTTTTCACAAGATCCAAGCATCCATTAATAAGGTAGCCATGCAGGAAGTTAAAGCCTCCTTCAAAAGTTTATATTGACTATTTCTCACCAAAAATACATATTTTATCACCTCAGATGCCTATTTCAGTGGTTTCAAATGTATTATATAACTACATACGATTAAAACATATATTAACTTAAATACATTAAAAAATAATTATATAAGAAATGATCTATATAATTTTTCATTCGATCCAAGCATCTATTAATGAGGTAGCCGTGCAGGAAGTTGAAGCCTCTGTCTGAAGTGCTCCAGCACCCTCTCCGTCCTGCTGGATTTGCTGTCTGCCTCTCCGAGCAGCACTCACATCGCCAGCTCAAACTGAGCTACAGGCTTTTTGTTCCCGGTGATGAATGTCTCACATCTCAGCGCTGAGGAATAAATCATTACTCCCTTAACCTCTCTACCCGCTCCCATTGTAATCCTCATGCTGCCTGCACCCAAAGCTACAGCCAGGAGGATTTTCCTGCGCTGAAATGTCAGTGTAAATCAAAGGCTGCTGATATTGTGAGAGTGAATATGGCAAGGTGTGGCTCACTGCCGGCTTCGGTCTGACTGAGTGTGAGCGCCGACTTCCCATCATGAGAATGGAGAGGAAAGGTCAGGATGAAAAAAAAAAAATCTGACAGTCTTAAACACAGAGAGAAACGAGAGAAAGATGGCAGAATAATAAATAAATACATACATAAATAAATAAAAGGGGTGGGAATCAGCAGAGCCCTGTGCTACCATATTGTCACGATTATTGCGATTTAAATTTTTTTGTGAAATGCCGCAGTAACATACATGCAAAACATTGTGATTTATTTATTTTTTTTCCAAATGCAAAATAAGTCCCCCAAAGGAAAACTTTGTCAACATCTGTTCTTATCTAATAAGATAAACCTTTACGTCCGTTCATTTCACTTCAGTCATTTTTTTTTGCAGCAAAATACATCGAGTTGGCTTAAAAAAGCATTTGAGCTGTTCTACTAGGCTACCGAAATTTTAATTTGTATTTGCAATCTTGATAATTTATATAATAAAAAAGATAGATCCTTAGCGTTCCTGTATTGATCAGCAGGGTGTTTGGCTACTAATTAATTTTAAGTTAAGTTAATGTGAAGTTTGCGGATACGTAGCGCCTAAATTTTTCCATGAAAAGATTTCTATTCCTAAATTGCTGTTAATAGAACAATATAGGATATGCTCTGATGGCCACTGCAAAACAGCCAGATCTTACCACAGTGTTTCGGGTTTGGGGGGACGCCAACCCCCCATCTTTAAGTTTTTGGGGGGTATAAAACCCCGTGCCCCCCATAGATGGCGCCTCTGTCTGTCTCTGCGTCAGAGTCTGGATGCATTTCTCTCCACCTCCTGTTGCAGCTTCATGTTCTCTTCATCCTGTTCTTTTCCCCTCTTTCATGCAGCTATAACTGCAAATATGTGTCGGATTAACCCTTTGAAACCTGTACAAATTGGCTTGATTTCTTACAAAAACATTGGAAGAAGGCAATGATCAATTTAGGAAGAAATACCCCAAAAATTAGCAAAAAAAAAAGTCAAAAGTACAAAAAATATACCTAAAAATGAGCATAAATAAATCAATGAATAAACAAATAACCAAATAAAAACAAAGGAAAAGTAAAAACATAGAAAATGTGCTTAAAAATAACAATAACTCATCATAAATATAGCTTTTTGGACATTTTCCCCTTGCTTTCTTAAAATTAATTTTCTAAATCTACTAATTTCTGGCACTTTGCGGACACTTCTTGCCAAATTGCTTTTTGCTTTTTCCCCCCAATGTTTCTGAACACAGCACAAGAAAAGTCGAGTCAGTCCAGCTCTCAAAGGGTTAAACCAGTCAGGGTGTGCACGGTTGTGCTTGACATCTGTGTTGTTTTGAGAAAACATGGAGACGAAGCTAAGAGTGCATGCATCAGATGTGTTAGAATATAAATGAGTACAATGTCGAGGACAGGATCTGTTTTTGGTATTGATCCTATTGATGTTAGAATCGATAGTCAAAAAAAAAAGTATCTGTACTATCAATATTTCTGCATTGATCCGACAACTCCTAATTGGGATTTCATGTTTGGGGTGCATTCATCATAGCTCGTGGTTGAGTAAAATGGTACCACTGCAGCTGA
The DNA here is from genome assembly GCF_026936395.1 of Plectropomus leopardus. NCBI lineage: Eukaryota > Metazoa > Chordata > Actinopteri > Perciformes > Serranidae > Plectropomus > Plectropomus leopardus. Next base: position 2,967,941 of record NC_142181.1, on the reverse strand, counting down.
TAAAAATGAAAGCAAAATATCATAAACACTGTAAAACTAAACTTTACGTTTCTAAAATAGTCACTGTGGTCACTGCTACAAAGGTTGTTTGAGAAATATACCTTGGTGTGCGGTTTCTGCAGTATGTTCAGCCTGTTTCTCCTGATTCTTTAGGTGGCAGTTTGTTTTTGGAGTATGCTTTACTCTGCATTATAAATAATTGAGCTGTTTTTGTATGGATGTATCTGCAGTTTGAAGGGCGGGGGACTTCTGCCTGCGCTGCAAACTCCTCATGAGTTCTTTTTTTCCTCAGTTTGAGGAGTTTGAGTTGCGGGTCGGATGATTGATCTGTTGATCCGATCAGAGCTGATCGATCACATCAATGAATGAGAGCAGCAGCTGCTGTAGAAGTGAGTGACAGCAAACTTTTAGACTTGGGCTCGACAGATTATCTGCCTGGGTGATTATTTGGGCCGATATTTGGCATTTTGTCGATTATCTGTGTCTGCATTTTATTTTAATGATTGCCAATAACATTAATTAATTAAAAAGTGCAAAGAAAGTATCAGCATGGGAGGAACTTTTACTTTGCGAAACCTCAGAGAGCTTTTTTTATTTATTCATTTTTTGAATTAAAATTTTTAACTTCAACTTTAAAAAAGAAGTTGCTGGGGACTTGCTGTATATAACATTAAAAAGTTTCAGTTTTGATTAAACATTTGCTGAAGGCATTTAAACAGAGTTCTGTGTTGGAGTTTGTTGTTTTCTAAATTCTAAATATTGACAGAAAGATTTTCATATTGTAAATGCATATTGGTTCCAAATATTGGTTATTGGTCTCATCAACTACTCAGAATAGGTATTGGCCCTGATATCGGTCGAACTTTACTTTAGACCCAGCAGAATGAACGGTTAAGCTTCACTTTCACTTTCATGAGTTTATTTTTTTAATAATTCTCTTGGAGCATGGTTGAAAAGCAATGTCTGACTTTCATTGGTTAAATTTCATAGAATTTTTATTTATTATTACTTTTGCCAGATTCAAGTTATTTCTGTGACCATTGTGAGTTTTTCTTTCATTAACCGAAGGGTACCAACAATTTTGTCCACATGTGTAACTTTGATTTTCAGCACTTTTTTCAGGTCTTTTTTTTATTTTTATTTTTTATTAAATTTTCTTTTACCTTTTGGCATCTTTTTGTAATTTTTGGGCCATGTCTTGTTATGTTGCGTGCTCCCTTCTTCCTATGTTTTTGAAAGAGATCAAACCAATGTGCTTGGGTTTCAAAGTTTTAACTTGGATTTAGATGAAGGTAAAAAGCTACTGGAAGCAGCAAAATTTGCCTAAATGTTGCATTATTTGCCAAGCACAAGTCAAAACACCCTTAAGGTTCGTCAAATCAGTGCAAAAAGACGCTGAAGCCCCTATGATGTGGAGGTTAGTATGAAATAATCTAAAAAGTGTCTTGAGACTGGGCTTAAATGTTGCTGCCCGTTGACAGACCGGGGATTTTATGAGAGATACGCGTTGCCTTGAGTGATGTGCTGCAGCTGTCAGAAGCCCAAAAATCCTCAATTGGGCACCTGACTGTCTGTGGGAAACTCCAAATATGGCATTTAAAGCAGCACAAGTCAAATTTTCATCCATTACTGTCCTGTTTATAGCTGCTTTTACTAATTTACAATAACTGCAGAATGCATACGTGACTGTGAGGGTTCGGTTTGAATATCTAGGCTAAATGCTCTTTTGTCCTCCCCCAGTCACCCACGGGTTTGGGTTTAATTAAATCATCACAATGTCTGTAAGGCTGAAAATAACTTGACTTCTAAGGATGTCTGCAGGCGGCGTGATCTCTGTCTCCTAAACTCAGACCGTGAGGGAAATAAGGGGATCATTCGTGGGTCAGTGGGCCAGTGGAGGCTGCGTGGTGACGCACCTGAGCTGCATCTTTAAACACACCTTTGGCCTTTTTGACTTTGTGCTCCGTTAGCATCAATTCTTAATGTTTCCTGGTTGTTAACATTTAAACAAACCTGATCTGTGTGTCAAAGCCACTTAGTACTACATGTTGGACACCATGGTTGGTCTTGACGGGATTTTCCTGTTAGTTTTCACATTTCCTCTGTTTTTCCAGAGCTGTACGTACATGTTAAACCAGCGTTTGGTGTTAGTGGTCTCAGTAGATTTGGCTTGTGTTTATAAGCAGCCTTGGTTGAGCTGAAATTGCCATTTTTGGAGATCTTGAAACAGGGATTTGAAGACATTAGGCCAGACCTTTGTGCTTGTATTGGACAAGCTCTATTTGAATGCTTTTTGATGTACTTTGGCACCTTATTTACCCTGAAAAACCTTTTCTTTAACTACAGATTTGAGGCTTTTTATCATTATAAAGAAGTGTTAGTTGAGAGGTAAGGAGGTGGTGCAAAAAGGTGGAGGCATGTTAAATAATTCTTTAAGCACGGGGGAGGGAATTATTTATTTTTATTTTTATTTTAAATAGTTTTGTATTTATTTTGCCATTTTTTTAAAAAAAATTAAAACTTACATAATTTTGGTGATTTTTTCTTTCTTTAAAAAAATTTGGCATTTTTTTCTTGTTTCATTGGTGGCATTTTTTTCTTTCTTAAACGTATTGTCTTTTTGTTTTTTCTTTAAACATTTTGGTGATTTTTTTTCTCTTTTAAAATGTTTTATGATTTAAAAAATATGATTTTTTTTCTATTAAAAGTTTTGGTATTTTTTTCTTACACATCTTCACCAAAATAAAAATAGCCAGAAACTAAAAACAGAAATTATTGTTGGATTTTCAAATTTCTGATGATCCCTGAACATATCATGTGGGACGAATGCCTCCATTTTTTGAAAAATATTTGTAGCTTTGGGGAGGGTAAAAAAACCAAACAAGCCTCTCGCCTCCTCTGATAAATAAGGACAGTCCCTCAGGCCTACTCTTATACGTTTAGATTCATAAAACATTCCGGATGCCGAGGCCTAATGACGCCACTGCCCTTAAAATTGACTGTTTTGCGTGTATCAGATAAAACCACAACAGATGCAGCTAATTGGATTTTGGGCTGCGATCAATCCTCCCTAACATGAAGGAATGGCGGTTGCTTCAGAGACACATTGATCTGTTGTTTTGCACATGTAGTACGTTGTCCGAAAATGCATCAGTTTGCTGATAACAGACAGTTATTGTATTCTCCGTGTGTATCCGGACTAAAAATCAATGTGTGGCCACGGCTCATCCATGGGATACCAGTCAACGCCCTCTGACATTTTAAAAGACAGCAAACTGGGCTGGGAGACACTGGTTTGCACAAAGCCCACTAGCTGCTGGTTTAAAGCTCCCCGGCTCTTTAAGCAGCACTCAGCTTGCTCAGTATTGCCTGGCAACTGAAAGCTTTAGCAGCTCCCCGAGAAGTTAAATTGCATCAGTTGGCGATTAATATCACAGCAGTGAGGCGGCCCTGACAGGTGGTTTCTTGCACAGAAACAAAAAGTGCCTTTCTGTTCCTGCTGCCATCAGGATCCTTTGGTTTTTGTGTACAGAGGTTCCCTTTTAGGTTTCAAAAAAAGGGCAAGAAGTACATCTTCTGCTCTTATAGATATAATAATATAATATAAAAAAATACTGAACACTGTAAAAGATGTCTGTAAAATTAACAGTAAAGTGCTGTAAAATCACGCCATCATAAAACTGTAAATAAAAAAACAATGAAACAGTGTTCGGTTTACAGTAATGTTTTAATGAAACTGTTTATTTTAAAGTAAGAATACACTGAAATAATATTTCTTTGTAGAATTTATTGTATTTTTTACAGAAAGAAAACATCTGAGTGTTACATTTAAATGTTCCTTAAAACTTTACTATTGATTTTCATTCTAAAAATTGAGTAACAAATTGGCATAATTATTAGGACACTGAGAAAAAAAGTTATATTTACCTGCCAATAACTGCTATTTGAAATTGAAAGTAAAATAATTATGATTTTCTGATGTGTAGATTTCCAATTATTGATTTAATTTTAGGGTCTTTACACTGACTGGCGATGGAATTGCATTTTTTGTCTTACAGTGTAAATTTTACAGTTTAAAAATGTACTTACAACAGTAAAATGGTTAAATTTACATTTTTTTTGTTGTTCACATGTTCACTGTATGTTTTACATAATTATTTAGTTTTTTTTCTTCATTAAAAACAACAGATTTTTTTCACAGTGAAGCTGTAACAGATGTTTTATTGGATAAATCTGCACCGTTCTCTTGTTTTGAGCATCCTCAGAATCACTTTATTTCCCCAAAGAATTTCACCATGTGGCAAAACAAAATTAGAAAGTAAAATTGGACAATATATTCTCTATCCAGCAGAAGTTTAGGATGTTCTGTTTTAATCACGTCTTTCAGCCCGTCTTTTCTGTATGGCAGTAGTTTTTTTTGGAGTGGGCGTCCCCGTGCATCACTCATTTTGCCTTTAATGCTCAACAGTTGAGCTGTCAGTCACACAAAAGAGGCTGTAAGAGCAAGCACGTTTTCCTGCGCTGCACTCTGCTTTTGTGAGGTGAATAAGGTGTCGTTTGCCCAAAGCTCTGTGACAAATGTGATAATGACAGATTATTGAGGGACTGCGGGGAGCTCTGTGATCCTGGCGTCAGAGCTACAGTATGTAGAAGCTGACAGGATGGAAATGAAATGAGGGGACGCAAGGTCAGGCTGATAGTGCCTGAAAATCAGTCACATTCATGTAGGGAGCTGCTGGTGGAGACAAAGGTGGAAACGTGGATGTCTAAATTGAACTGGATACAGTGTTAGAAGCTCAGTGGTGCATAAAAGGGATAGTTCACCCGAAAAATGAAAATTCAGTCATTATGTACTCACCCTCATGCTGATGGAAAGTCGGCATAAGTTTTATCCTCCACAAAACACTGCCGGAGGCTCACGGAGGTAAAGTGCACTCATCTCCAGAACAATTGAAGCAAATAATGACCAGGATTTAAACATGAAAAAAAGTATATATATTGCACATTTTTTATTTGTTCTATATGTATCTTGAAAGGGATATTTTTCAAGTTTTTACTACTCTTAGCAACATGGGAGTGGACAAATATGCATGCTTTATGCAAATCTATGCAAATTATTATTGCAACAATCCATACATTAACAAATAATGTCGAGAATATTCTCCAGAATAACCTCAAAGGTACTGCATGCTCAAAAATATGCTGAAAGCATGCCATGGCAAACTTAAGTTGACCAGGCGTGTCTGTTGCAAACTATCCAGCGTGGTCCGGCTTTGGCGAGGAGGAAGGCGGCTCTGTGCATCAGCTGTGTGTTTGGCCAGTAAGTGGTATTTTAGACTCAACGTACTCTGGTGGTAACTTCTAATAAATGAAAATAACTTTGGTCTTTTTGAGAGAACAATCTGGCCGAGCTTTACAGCAGAACGTGACACTGAAAAAACCCTTTCTTAATCAATTTCTGTGCATCCACAACGTTAGTGCTGCATCGCTCCCCGATCTCCCAAACTACGGGGTGGGCCGAGGGTCCTAATTATAGAGCGTGTGTGTTAATCACGCGTCAAAAAAAAGAGCGGCATTAAAATGAATTTGCGTTAACGGGTTAACATTGACACACACACACACACACACACACACACACACACACACACACACATATAGTTCTGTTCTAATAATTATAATTATGGTTTTCTTTACATTTTTCCTCTTTTTTTTGATTTTTTTTGTAATAAATCCCTCTCTTTCTATTTTTTTTGTAAAGTAAATTTTCAGGTCATTTTCTTGTCACCTTTTGCTAATTTTTCTTGCAATTAGTGTGGAAAGTTGCTCTTTTTTCCCATGTTTTTGAAAGAAATTAACCAATTAAAGGTTTTAAAGATTTTAATGTTTGTTAAACGTGTCTGAATGCAGCACAAAAAAACGACGTCAACCCAGGTTTTACAGGGTTAATTCAGGCACACACCCCATCGTCCGTTTTCTTTTTTCGCAGCAGAGGGTACAGCAGTACACGTTCCACCACAGACACCATGTTTGTTTACTACCGTGGTCACTGAAACGCTCTGATGAGCTCGATATTGTCCCCTCGGGGACTGACGTTTGATACCTCCACCGGAGCGTAAGAATACACGGTCAGTATGTTCACTGCGAGCGTGCATTTGTGCCAGCTGGGCGAGGCGTTGTGTTGGTGTAGACTTTTGTGGTTCATGTTTCTGCCATAGCAAAGTCTGGAAAACAGATTTTTCCTCAGACATCTAAAGCAAACATTTAACAGCTGGTCTGAGAAATAGAAAGTAGACTTGAAACCTCAGTAATTCTGGTCCAGATACCATCAGTACTCTGACCAGCGTGTCGGAAACCTCCACCATCGGCTTCCATTCCTCTAATACTATTTCCTGTGTTTACTACAGCGAGCTGCCTTGGTTGCCGTATTGCAACTCGCAGCTAAAGCGCATTAAGTCGCCTCCTCCCTGAAGAAATATTCTGTCATTATGCAGCAGAGTGTTGGATAACTTCTCCCTCAGACTGACACCTCCTCCAGGACACAATCATCTCCTCCTGCCACAGTCTTATTTTATGACTCCTGCACCCACAGCCAGCTCTCTAAACTGCACTGATATCCACGAGATATTTTGTACTCTGATGTTAAATTTTAACTCCTGCTCTATTTTCTTAACAAGGGAAGTGGAGAAATTGATTGGACACGGGATATTTAAGGAGAGAAAGTGATTGTGGGGTTGCGGTATACTGAGCTCTTCACACGGTGCTGCTCTGTCAGGACCTTCTGCGTCTACCTGTTACGTTTTAGGTATCCTTCGGTGTCAGCTGGTTACGCTTCAGGATGCTGTTACGGTGATGTCAACACATGCACGCGGTGGGATGACGCAGCACGTCCTTATGTTTACACAATAGCCGGACTGTCTAGATGGTTTGGATTTGGCAACAGAGCCACAGATGGTTAGTTTTAGGCAAAAGATGCACATGGTAAGGTGTAGAAACAAAAACACACTCACGCGCACACGTCCTAATTTGCACAGGAATGAAGCACTTACGAGTCTTTTTTACTGTTGAGTTTTTTGACTAGTGACCCTCAGATTTTTATTTTTAGGTTTTATTCCTTCTGTGTTTTTTAGGCTTGTGTGTTTTTTTTTAAATCGTTTTTTGTTTTTATCTGTTGTTTTTAACTTGTGTAATTCTTTTTTACTGTGAGCTGCTTTGCACTTTGATTTCCTGTGGGATTAATAAAGTTAATCTAATTTAATCGAATTCACACGGGAATCGAACTCCGCACTTCTGCACGAAAAGTTGTTTGTTTGTGGGACCCGCGCGCTCTATAAGCGCACTCGTGCTCCTTTATATTATGTGATTACAGGCCTTTGTTTTTACCTGATGCTGTCTTTCAGCGTTTCAGCTGTACGCGATTTGTTACGTCCGGCTGTGTTATCATCTGACGCCTCATGTGCGCGTTTCATTTGGACACGCCCGCTGCCATCCGGCTGTCCGGATAGGGTTTGATAACAGCGCCACTGGTTCCCTCTGGCTGTGTTATCAGGTGACGCTGTCTGTGGATGTTGCATGTGAACGCGGGATATGGCTTTTGGTGTCACACTCGTACGCCGAAAGCACTGACAGAGCGCCACAATTTGACGAGTTCGGAGTGAGAACGGGCTGAAATATTAGGAGGTCCATTTTTGTGAAGGTGCTGCAGGTCCAGGACGCATGAATGCAGATTGATCTCCTTCAGTCTGCTATCACTGCAGCTGCATCGTGGCCCTCCTCCTCATACACAAACCCTACCAGGGCATGAATAATTAGCTCATCAATGACTGTCTCTGCTGAACAATAGCTGATGAGGATGGGACCATATTATAGGGAGGGAAGGGAAGGCACCGCAGCACACAGAGACCACACAACATCCTAAAAAATGCACACAGAGCAATGCTGAGACAATTAAGCTTTCATCCTAATTGTGATGGAGTGCTGACACTGCAGATAAAGGACGATAATAGTGGTTTCATCAATTAATCATTTTTTTAAGCAACAATGCAAAATACATTGGTGATCCAGGGATAGTGCATAAGTCTTTCATTAGAAGTGAAGAGGTGTTATTCCATCGCATCACATCAAAAGTTGAGCAGATCTTCTGGCAGTTTTGAATTCACAATTCATCGGTGAAACCGTGGACTATGACCTCCCAAAAATCCTGTGGCAGCTCCCACATATAAGAAGCTCGCCTTTCCATCATTGCTCACATAACACGCCTACGTGGTCTGGGATTGGAAATAATGACGGCTAGTGCCATGGCTGCAATAGAAATAAAGCAGCTAATGTTTTGAACATCAATTTGTAGAATATTTCTTGCCAAGTTGCTGATTGCTTTTTAACCATGCTTTTGAAATAAATCACATCGATTTGTCCAGGGTTCAAAGATTTTAGTACTTGTGAAAAAAATTACAGGAAAAGCAATGTCACTCCACTCTGGATGTAAAATTTGCACCATACTTTTAAATTGTACCAACAATAGCAGGACAAGTACTAAAAAAATCATAAATGAGGATGTTATGTGCTTGGTAGCAATCTTAAAAGCAGTCACCTTACACCATGGCAAAACAGGTTGGTAATGATTGTGTTGGTTTAGTATATTTTTTGAGCACTTCAGAGGGGAAGATACAGAAAAAAAAGATGGAATACAAGCAAAGCATTATTATGCAGTGCTGTTCGAGGTGTTACTGTAGCTCTGGAAGTTTTATTGGTTTGAAATGCAAAGCTTTTTTATTTTTTACACTTATATTTATCACAAACCAAACAGGCGCTTCTCTCTGAACGTGCTCAGATTAAATCACTCACCTCAGGCAAGGGGGTGAGCCCAATTTTCTGCCCTGATTGTAATCTCCCATAATCCTCAACAGTGAGCACTGGCCTAGAGGAATGACAAACAGTGAATTAGTGAAAAGTGTTTCCATTCCCAGGGAGAATTCACGTCTTTAGAGTGTCACTTAAACTGTTCGTCTTTGTGGCCACAGAGTTTCTGCTGTTTGCCCCACTCATGAACATGAAATGAAGGGAAAAGCAAACGTGTCCTTATGTAACGGACAGTTGGCTAATGAGCTCTTCCCTCAGTTCCTCCCAGAAACCATTAGCTTCAAGATTCTCAGAAGTGTTAAAAAGTTAGTGAGCTCCACTCAGCCGTTTGACCAAATACGTCTTGTTATGTTAGTGTCATGTCTTGAATTAGATGCTTAGTTTGCTGAAGCTGTTAATGGAAATCCTCTTTTAGTAAAACTGTGTGCGTTTGTGTGGCTGCCGCTATGTTGTTTTTCACTGCCTGAGTTGTCAGTCCTCCAGATCTTTAAATAACCCTACAAACATCAGTTTGTGGAAGCTAAAGCGGATTACAACTAAGTCTACTGTAGTTCCTTAACCCTGATGAAATTAAGATTTTTCCTTGATCTGGCTACATCTTTGGAGTTGAAGGATGAGTTGATTAAAATCACCTGCTATAATGAAAAATTTCTTTGGCATGTTGCTGCTGATGGCATCATTCAATTCCTGCAATGCATTTTTTGAATTTGCATCAGAGTCTTATGTCCTGTCGGTTCTGAACAAGGTTTGCCCATCAAGTGCAACAGCTTGATCCAGGATGTTAGGGGTTAACCATGTCTCTGTGAGGATGTGAGGAGAGCAGTCTCTGGTCTCCTGTTGTTGAGTGAGCCTCAATCACACGAGGAACAGCTCTCGGTCCAAGTCGGGTTAGCCTTGCCCTGATGCCGGCTCTCATCCCTCTCTTTGTCCAGTGCTTTTGGTTTCATGTCTTGCCTCTGGTCTGAACTGCCACGTTCAGTCGAAAACTCCACACAATTTTCTCTGATGTTGCTAAGTGATTCTTTATCGTAGAAAAGTTGTGCTTCAGCAGAAGGGACAATGGAGTCGAAAAAATTCGAAAAATATAACAAAAAAACAGCAAGGATTTGAAGAGTCGTCGATAGTGATATCAAAATGAATAAAAAACAACGATCCCCATACCTTATGTACATCACATTTATGAACAACTATTCTTATATTAATTCCTCTCAATATATTTAACCACACATTGAGGAGCCTACCAAACTTTAAACCCAATGTAATCCTGACAGCCAGCACTAATTAAACTAGTTCATTACTAAACACAATTAATTCAGTCTCACAGTCACCCGCACTCAGGTGAAGGTATCGACCCCTCAGGCCGACTGCTGTTCATCACGTCACTCTGATTCATCCGGTAAAGCTATGGCTGGAAGTGAAGATATGGATCTGTTTGCACGTCTCTGTGAGCAGTGTGGTCAGTCAGAGGCTCTGAATGAGAGCTTTCAAAGACTGAATGAAAAGCAGCAGACCTCCAGAGAGGTCACTCCGGCCTGAGACGACTGTCAGGCAGATGGTCAGCATGAGATCAGGTCCTTTTTGTCTTCCAGTAACCAAATCTTTACAGTAGTTGGGGGTTTGGTCCCTTGCCATATTGATTTTGAGTCAACCAACAAGCAATTAAAAATGAAGCATCTGCTGCTGGTTGGTGATTGGTAGTTTGACATCCAGGTTACTTGGTTAAAGGTATACAGTATTGGTATACTTACAGAGCAGTAATATTTAGAGTATTTGTCAATGGACACACAGAAAGGTGCTCCAAATACCTCACCATTTCCTTGTTTTTCCTTATCAAAGCTTTTTTTTTTTTTTTTAAACCATGCATAGGCAGGTTTTTGTGTGCGTGGGTGGTATGTTAAGACAGGAATGGTAAAAAGCCAGTTTGACCAGATCTGTGGGCAAACGGCACTCATCCAGCCGGACAGTAAGTTAAAAAAAGGTGACAGAATCCGAATCAGTTTTATAAAGTAAGATATTAATACATTTCATAATGTTATTTTCATTTTTCTGTCTGTGGATGTGAATACTGTACCTAAATATATGTGCATTGAAAGAGGAAATACAGATTTACAGCTGAAATAGAGAGTTACGCTCTATCTTCATTACAAGCTGAAACATGTTAAACCACGTTAAAGCCTCTGGGAATCCAAATCACCAAAACCTTAATATGTAATTTAGGGTCTTACATGCACATTAAAAAAAAGACATTATGGACACTCATCTAGAAAACTGATCTTCTGTTATATTGTTCTCAGAAAAGTAAACATATTGTAAGCATTTGAATGACTCATTGGGGGTGATGCTGAATATAAATATAATTTTCCTGATGAGCCGTTTTGAGAGTTGTGTTGCTTGGTAGCAGCTCAGGTCCATGTTTGGTCCCTGTGAAATGATGTCACTCTTATATATGGGGGTGGACATACCTGCACGGGACAATGACGGGCCCTGTGGAGTTTCAGTGATTTCTTTTTGAAATGGTTAGTTTCTTTTTGCCATTACGTGTTTGTTTCTTTGTTATTTTTGTATGTAAAGTGGTGAGAGACCTGCTGTCAGAGGGCTTGTTTTAATGAATGGTCAAAAAAAAGATCAGACATGAAGTCTCAAAACAACTTTAAAATATTGTCGTTTTAGTTTAACTTTGGTAAGTTAAGTTGGTAAGCAACTTTATTTTTATGTTAAATAAATTTTTTTTTATTTTTTATGTTTATTTTATTATAATTATAATAATTGGCCAGGCCGATAATTTGTCGACCCCTACCTCAAACCCTAAAAAACAGCGCCCACTAACTTTGGATAAAAGCATGAAGCATGTGTTCAAGCACACACTCCTAAAGGAGATCTCATGTTACTCACCAGCATCTCTCACCGCCCCTCCATTCAAAGCAGTGTGGGAACGGACTGGCTGTCAGTATTTTTGTTATTTCCCAGTGCTTTTGCTGGCTGCACAAAAAGAACAGTTTGGCCGAACCTTGACAGAAACTTTGATTAGTGAACTTGATGAAGGCTGAACTTAATCTTGCTGGTGAGGATGACGAAGCTGCATCTGCAGACGTGACAGCTGGATGACCTCCCACACCTTCATAAAACAAGGAAAAAAACTTTGAATTCTGGAGTTAGAGTTTTATTATCACACAACCGAGCAATTAAATCCTTCCTGTTTATCAATTAGACCCAAATGGCGGAGGTGTCAGACATGTCCCGGATTAATTACTGACAACAATTAATTCTACGGAGAGAGCGAACTTAGACAAGCGAACGCCAGACTGACTCAGTGTTGTTGAACTCACTCGAGCTCTCCTCCCCGGGGAAACGATAGATAGCAGCAGAAAGACTCATTTGAATGTTTCCGGGATGTCGTGGTATTAATTGGAAGTCAGTGGTGCGGATGTTTTGGCGACACTGTCAGAGCTGTTATTAGTAGCTGTCACAATGTTAACAGGAGACTGCATGATACTTTTAGATATGTGTTTTTGTAATCAGGTAGCTACCACATGGTGGTTAAAATGTTTCCGTATAACCAGGGACAAATCATTTGGTAGCATTGTCAACTATTGGCAGGCATGACAAATCCCTGTTTCTGGGCGATATATTCAGACATTGTTTTCTATGAAGGTAAAGCAGAAGAAACAAGATTCCTTTAAGAACATGCAAATCTATTACAGGTAACCGTTATACAGTATACGTGCACCTCTGTGACCACACTGACACCTTCTCTAAATGTTATTAAATGCACAGATTTCATCAAAATTTGTTTACAAAATTTTACATTAAGATGCACCATCAGGCAAAAATGCCATCACATGTAACCTCAGCTGGCTGATTGGCGGTATCACAGTATCATGGTTAGGAAATTGATACCATTATCGAAACTCCTTAACAGTCCGAGTCTTTACCGATACCTCTGTTGATACTTTTCTACTATTTGGTGGAAAAACGAAGCGACAATATGATTTTAACAGAACTGTTTTTTCTTTTACTGCTTAATAAGCAACTTTTTCTGAACAAAACAAAGCATTTCTAGCCTCCAAAAGCACGGCTGATGTAACAGGGCGCCTTCATCAGAAAATAAAACTAACAATAACAAAAATAAATTAGCAGCACTAAATGAAAAACATTAGTTTCCATCACTACTACCTATTTTATGGTGCTGGGAAAAACAATTCCCACCCAAACAACTGTATTATTCAAGTTTCTTGCCAAAAACAAAATTTTCTTTATCTTGATGTTACATTTGAACACATGACGATGATGATGTTTGGATATATATGTTTATATATACACACACATATATGTATGTGTGTATGTGTTCCGATATTTCATTTTAAAGCCAGTATAAGCTGATACGAATGACATGTCGATATTATCATACATCCTATGAAATATTCCATACTGCCTAAGCCTTTTGGCTGATTAGCATAAACCCTTTTTCATTATCCCTAATTTTTTGTAAGGTGCGTTAAAACCATCATCAGTATATTGTATGTGACTCTGTGATGTATGATTATTATTACTGCTGTGATCCTGTAAACTTTATGAGCCATATTTTGTTTTCAGATTTTCGGCAACAGTATATTTTATCTCTTATGGCTGATGCTTAACTCGACTGTGACGTCGATGACTACAGCGTTTCCTGTACAGTTGAGCAATAATGGCGGCTAATGTTAAGTTGATGACGATAATTCCAGTCACAGGAAACTAACCGTGGCTCCTTTGTGCTTTTGTGTGCAGGTGAAGCAGATTATGGAGGAAGCTGTGACTAAGAAATTTGTCCACGAAGACAGCAGCCACATCATTGCTCTGTGCAGTAAGTGCGTTTTTCTCTTTCTCCCTGGACACGCACACACATCGCCTCCGTTTCACCCTCTCGCTGTCTTGCACACACACACACACACACACTTGTTGAACTGCTCAGCAGGTGACTGGGTGCTGCTTCTTCGACAAGGACACTGCTTGACGTCACTGTGCCTCTGACTATGCTGCTGCATCAATGGAAAGTTAATAATCACAGTGGAGCTAATGGAAACCAATTTCAGAGACAGGCTGTACAAGACCCAGGCTTTCTAAGCCCTGGACACGTCCTTGTGTGTGTGTGTGTGTGTGTGTGTGTGTGTGTGTGTGTGTGTGTGTGTGTGTATGTGTGTGTGTTAGCCAGAGATAGAGGGTTGTCCCTCCTGACTGCGTGGTTGAGTTTGCAGCGGTGTGTGAGTCACAGCGTCCACACTGGTCAGACAGCTGACTCTGCCTGTAGCCTCAGATCAGCCAAATGACCGATGACACAGTGGAATCAACTTGTCTGTTTCACTGGGTCAAAATACACAACACAACACAACACAACACAACACAACACAACACAACACAACACAACACAACACAACACAACACAACACAACACAACACAACACAACACAACACAACACAACACAACACAACACAACACAACACAACACAACACAACACAACACAACACGGTGTGGAACGTTATATTACGGTATGGAACGTTGTAGTATGGTATGGCTTGGTATATTATATTGTGGTGTGGTTAGGGCTGGGCGATAAAATGATATCAATCGCGATATAACTTTTCCTCGATTGAAATATGAGATGTAGTGGGTAAAATGTGGATCGAACGCATTCCAGCCATGTCCTCTCCGCTCACATATTCCGCTGTTGTCTGAATGTTCGCTTGCTCTCATTCGCCCGTAGTGTCTCCAGTGGTGTCTCTGCTGGTGTCTCTGCCGATGTCTCCAAATGTCCGCTCCGCTCTCATTCTCTGTTGGTGTCTCCGAATGTCTGCTCGCTCTCATTCGCCCGCAGTGTCTCCACTGGTGTCTCTGCCGATGTCTCCAAATGTCCGCTCCGCTGTCATTCTCCGTTGGTGTCTCCGCCGGTGGCTCCACTGGTGTCTCTCTTGGTGTCTCCAAATCTCCGCTGTCCTTATCCGTCGGTGTCTCTGAATATTCGCTCGCTTTCATTCTCCACTGTTGTCTCCGCCGGTGTCTGCTCTGCTCTTACTTTCCGCTGGTGCAACTGCACTATTACGCACACGGACTTTTATATATTAGCTAAAATAGTTTAATTAGGGCTTTAACATACCTACATTTAAAACTATATTTTTCTATTTTTGTCAGTTTCAATTTAATTTAATTTAACATTATTCTTATTTTCTTTTTTATTTTCCTTTTATATTTAATGTATAATTTCCTGTACATTGAGAGCAAAGCTAACTGAAGTCAAACTGCTTGTTTGCTTAAGCATACTTGGCCAATAAAACTGATTCTGGTTCTGATTTGTCTTTAACTTTGTCTATAAACTATTCCACAATAGAAAAAAATACTAATCAACCAAATATTTACATACTTTGTGATATATGGTCAGTGGATAAGTGTAAAATATTGCAGGTAAGAAGAGGTAAAAACTGTGAGGTATTTTATATTTTCTTTACTCCAACCTACTCCACCCCGTCTCTCCAGCCAGTGACATGAAGACACAGTGAAGACACAGTGTACATAAAGCAGAAGAAAAACAGAAAAAACACACAAAACAACACAAAAACAACACAACGTACTCATCACTTCTCACCGCTTCCCCCTGCTGCTGAGGACTCCCACGACCTCGATAAACCTAAACCCAAAAGAATTTTGATATTTTCCTCCATCATCCAAAATACCCACAGAAATAGCCGAGTATATAACATATATATAATGTATATGAGGTAGGCTTATACAAAGAATATACATATTGTATATTATGTACATGTAAGTATAGTATGTATAATATTCTGAATAAGCAAGCAAGCAAACATACCCAAAAATCCACTTCACCACAAATATTAATAATAAAACACAGTTTTTTTTCCAGTAGCTCTGACAAGCAGGTAATATTTTGTGTTTTGCATAATTTAATGGTGCTGAAGAAAGCTCCAGCTGTGCAGTAACCTGATAAGAAAAAAGCAATTCTCTCCCCGACAGTGTGTGTGTGGTGGTTTCCGGCGACAGGCGACCATTTCTTTAGCAGCTGTGAGACCAGCGAACAATAAGTGCCCATTATTCGTAGTTAGCTCCAAAGAGGAGGTGTCTTTAAGTAATAACACACGCTGAGAGGGAGGGATGGCTCCCTCAATCACTTCAAATCAATACTTGAGACATTTTCCCCAAACTCCAGGCACTGCCATGTGAGGGCAATAGTACTGTTCAGACAAAAGTTGCAATATGGATTCACTATTGATATCAATCAATCAATAGATCAATAGATCAATCAGACTTTATCTGAGAAGCACACACACACACACACACACACACACAAATGCTACCATAAGTGAGGAAACACCAGAGGCAGGATAAAATCTATAGATAAAAGATAAAAGTAAATAAATATGGAAGCAGATAAAAAGGTTAATAAATAACATAATCGCAATGAAAATAAATAAATAAATAAGTCGATGAGTAATCAGGTAATATACGTAAATAAATAAGAGGTAAATTAAGAATAAAAACAGAAAGTAAAACATGTAAAAAAAATATTAAAATGATAAAGAAAGTAGTAAAATAGTAAACCGAAACTAAAGTAGTTCAGTTAAAAGCAACCTGAAAAGGTGGTTCTTGAGTTTGCTTTTAAATATAATATAAAAACTGTGAGAAAGATAGAATATGATAAAAATAATACTTGTGACAAGGATGCAAACAACAATTATCAATATTGTCAGCAAGTTAAATAATTCGAACAAAATAAAATTGTGGTAACGATAATTGCAATAACAGCCTGAAAATGCTAAACCAACCCTGAGAAATGTGAGGAACACAATCAGCAAGAATTCAAAGCAAAAGTGAAATACAACAGTTAAATGAAGATAAAAGCACCAGAGAAAAAATAGATAAGACAATAACTAACAAAAAGATTAAAACATCAAAGGAGAGCAGACTAAAACAGTAAAAAAAAGGATAAAAGATCGAAAATAATAAAAAGGATAAAAGATAAAAAGGATAAGAAAAAGAAAGAAAGATAAAAAGGATAAAAAGTAAAAGTGGGAGAGAGTGGCGGAGGGGCGGGAGAAAATATCCTGACGGAGACGAGGTCACTGAGCGGTTTAACACAAAACTTGATGGTGTTTTATTTGAAGACTTAATTGCAGTACTTGTGTAAATGTACTTGTACACTCCATCACGTTTGAATACTGTTGTCATTTGAATGAACAGTTTTATTGATTTAAAGTGTGTTTTATTCTTACTGTCTTTAAATGTATACATTCATAGTATATTCATCATTAATAAGAAAAAATGTTTATAATTTTATTTGAGTAGTATTTCCAACATTTGAACTGGTGAGGATTTTAGTCATTTTATATCGACTAACTTCTAAAATCGAATTACAAACTTTTCAGATCAAACTTCTCGATTTTTTTTAACATATTTATTACTTGCAAGTTTTCAACTTAAAATATATCGAGCCTCTATTAACATTAAAACTTTATACATTTGTCTTTGAATCTATCTGTGACTTTGTGAGAAATAAAGCATCAGGAACAGGAAGGTCTTTTTGTGCATTTGCTTTCGGAGGCCCGTGCGTCTCACTGGTCTTGGTGATTTCGGTTGGTTGAATTGTCGGTTGTGAAAGTATCTCAGAGTCTGCAGAGGTTTGAGGGTACCTCACTTATTAGCTACATGATGTCCCCACGTCACACTAATCCTGGATGATCCCTGTAATCCTCTCGCTGAAAGGTTGAGATGTTACAGAACAGACTGTTCAGGAGGAGAAAGGTGAGAAGAACTGACTCATTTTCCTAAGATGCTGATTCAGAGGACATAATACCGCTGGTTCTGTCCTTTCCCGTGTAAAGACGGGACTGCGTACGTTGTATTGACCCCCTTGGGCCGGTGTGATTGGATGCAATAAAAGAGCGTCCGCTGTGAGAGCAGAGTTCATTATCCATCATCATCAGTAGATCAAACGTCTCTCTCCAGAACAGCGTGAACCGCATTTGTCCCCCGTCCAAGTGGCGGAGAAGTGCCCTCCTAATGGCTGACCCGGGAACAGGGCGGTGTGGAAATTAAACTGTCAATCTAAGTTTTAATTATAGCGGTTCAGCATGACGTCGAGAGTCCAGCTCTGTCAGCTCACTCTGCTGCGGCAGAGTCGAGGCTGGGTCGCTCTGTTTTAGGGACGTCAAGTTCACACTGTTTGTCTCGTCTGTTTTGCCACCTTCTGTGTGGACGTCCAGTAGCGGTGATGGTGAATTTCAATTCAATTCAATTCAATTATTTAAATCAATATTTGGCATTTTGCCAATTATCTGTATCTGCATTTTATTTTAATGATCGACGATTTAAAAAAATAACTAAAAATTACAAAGAAGTGGGAGTTTAAGTAATTTATTTTGTTGTCATTGTTGGCTTCAGTTTCAGTTTATTCAGAGTCAATCTGTGAATAAACAATCTGATAAGCTATTCTAAGCTTGTAGTTTACAAGTTTACAAAAAAGCAAATTTCATGCAACTTTACTTTAATCTAAAACTTTAAAATGTTCAAAATTGCTCTAAGATCCTGAAAGTATTGTAGCACTAATACAGCACATGGAGACAAATGACACATGGAGAACAGCAGTATAAATTACCTTGAATATGTATTTCAAACAGAGTAGTTATTTGAAAACTAAAATAAAATAAAATGTAAAATAAAGTCTAAAACAAAATGTAAAATAAAATATTAAATTAAATAAAAAATAAAATAAAATAAATTAAGATAAATAATAATATACCTCTGTTTGAAGGAAAGGGTTTTCCCACTACCCCCCTGTTGTAGTTGGAGTTCAAGGATGCAGTCTGTAGTTTGTGAAGGCCTGATTAACCCTTTGAAACCTGGATTGACATGTTGACAAGTTTTCCTGTGCTGCATTCAGATGCCTTGAACAAGCAATGTGACCCTTTGAAAGTTAAGAAAATTTGAATTCTTTTGAGACCGTAGGGGGAAAAAGCAATGACCAACTTGGCAAGAAATGTCCTGCAAATTGCAACCAATTTGACCTTTTTTTTTTTTTTTTGAAAAGAGGGGAGGATTATTATAAAATAGTCCATAAATTTGGGAAAATGTTTATGTTTACAATTATAATAATTATATATTTAAATTATGTATTGAATTTTTTTTTTTATTTTCAGCTCTTTTTGTAACTCATTTTCTTGTAACTTTTTAACTATTTCTGCCAGTTTTGGGGCTGTACAATACGATATACTTTATTATCCCTGTATGGGAAATTTGTCTTGGACTCAGTGCTGTACAGATAATGCCACCGCACTTACAAAAAAGACATTAATAACGCAACACAACACACCACAGTCTAAACCATGTCTTGTGAAGTAGGTTGTCACCTTTCCCAAATGTTAAATGTTAAATAGTAACATACAGTATTATAAACCTTTTTGGTTATTTGATTAAAAAAAACAAAACATCAATATAACAAATCTCTGCTCGGCCAGGCGAATCCACCAGGATCCTCACATCCAGACTCTTCATCTGTTCTCTTGTTGTAGCTGATGAAGTTTCCCTCCTGATGTTTGCTTGAGGTTTCTTTCCTGAGATAAAAAGCTGTGAGCCATCGTACAAATCCTGCTGGATGCCCCCGTGACCCCCTCAAGGAAATTACAATGCAGCCCTCTTGAACCTTTGTGTGCTTCGCTCACATGTGCAGATTGGACAGTGTGTGAATGTGTGTTTGTGAGCAACAGAAAGCTGCAGAGAGACAGAGACAAAGAGACAGACGGAGACAGAGTGTAGAGTGTGTCATCATCCTGTGTCGTCATCTTCTGCTTCAGCTCATTTGTTTGCATATGTGAAATCCACTTGATATGAGAGAGAGAGACTGAACCATTAGATGAAGAAGTGGTGAATTTACGGCTCATAGGAAATTAGGATGCAGACTCTGGCTTTTGTTTGAGTCTAGTATTGTCAAAAAAAGTGGTCGTGCATTTGCAATCTGTCATTAATCTGCCCCGTAAGCTAAAGTTGCTATGGAAAACAAAACGTATAATCAAATATTTGTATTAAACAGCCAAATCCGATTCGACTGGCATATTTCTAAGTCAGGTACAGCCCTATTTCCTGCTACAGTCGGTGTCACGCCTGGTAACAACAGTCGTTTTTTGGAACGTTCTTGCACAGTGGTGCAGTGGTGAGGATCGAGGCTCGTCTGTGTGGAGTTTGCATGCTCTCCTCATGTCAGCGTGTGTTTTCTCCGGGTTCTCTGGTTTCCTCCCACAGTCTGAAGATATGCGGGTTAACCGGGGACTCTAAATTGTCCGTACATGTGAGTGAGTGTGAATGATTGTGTGTCTCTATGTGTCAGCCCTTGATAGCCTGGCGACTTGTTAGGGTTTTCCTCCGCCTCTCACCCAGTGTCAACAGGCTCCACCCACCCGTGACCCCTAACAGGATAAGCAGTTTTGGATGATGAATAAATTAGTTTTGCACCTCAAGGCCACTGTACCAAAAAGTGCACCAATCTGCTGCTCAGACGACTCTGAATCAACGCTGGATGAGTTTCGCCTCTTTAACGTCGTTTCAATCAGTGCAAAAAACACATCAAAATATAATATTTTAAATGTCTTTATTGCCTTATGGAATAGTATCGCAAAATGTGATGAAATGGAGCTCTGCAAAAGCCCTGCTTTGTGTGTGTGTCTGTGTGTCCGTCTGTATGTGTGTGTGTGTATGTGTGTGTGTGTGTGTGTGTGTGTGTGTGTGTGTATGTGTGGGTGTGGGTGTGAGAGAGAGAGGCGGAGAGCTGTAGGAGAAACAGGGACAAACGAAATATCAGTGTCTTATGCTGAATTCTTACATTTAGTATCACTTTCCAGCTCCTCCGTGTTTGTTTGTTTTGGTGGTGTGCATTGTGTGTGATGTAAAAGAAATAAATGATATGGCATAATACGAAACAATGGACACTTTTCTATCATCAGACAATATATTTCATTATATCGCACATGCTGGAGAAGATCTCTGTTCATCCCAAACAAGATTTCAGTTGTCCCTGGACGGCGGTACAATGTTAGTCTGGAGCTCTGCTTTTTAACCTGAACAAAAACGATGTGACACGTTACAAAAACATAAACCACCACCATCAATAATCGGGCATTTATCAGCACAGTTAGCAGGTATTAGGAGGGACACACAGGAAGAGTGGGTCAGCACGGTGACTCATCTCTGCGCTGACCTCATTGGATTTCATTAGCATCTGACCTTTTACCTTGTACTTCTCCCAAGAGTCTCGGCGCTCCAGAGGCCGATGATTAGCCTGCATTACAGTGACGTCATGGCTGGGTTAGCCTGCGGGCTCTCAGTGAAGGACTGATGAGAGGCAGCCGAAAATGTGGTCACATTGACATGTGGAATACTCTCTGTGCAGTATAATGTATACGCAGGTACTGTGTATGTATGTTTGACATGGTGTGTGTGTGTGTGCGCGTGTATGTATGATATATGTTAACACTATTTATCATATTTTTTACTGTTTATTTTATTTTATCTTATGCCCTTTTATTCTCTTTGAGTCCTGCTCAGGCAGCGCAATTGAATTTCGTTGTATTCATCTTTACGATGACAATAGATATTTGATTCGGTTCAGTTTGATTTGATTTGATTCAATTTTAATCTAATTCTATAAAACTACATGCTGTATGTTACATTTACAATGCTATCTCAATCAAATTGCAAAATCGAAAGATTTAATAAAACTAGAAATAATAAACGGCATATAAAATGTTTTTTTAAAATAAGACCGTCTGCACTGAGTTTGATTGTGTCCAATATTTTTTAATCAGAAGACACGTGTGTCCTTCTCGTACCTGATTATAATCTCTAAGTTTTCTGAAAAGAGTTCAATCTAAAGTGTCTGTCTTAAAGGTTGTGGTGCATGATTTATGTCTCTCCAGATATCAGTGCCTGATTAAATCTTGCACAACCAGGAACATCAGCCACAAGTACTCAGGCAAAGGTTTTTACATGTAATATTGGTCCATTAACCCTTTGAAACCTGGAAAAGCATCAGTTTTCTTGTACTACGTTCAGACGCTGTTCACAAGCAGTTGTAAAAAAATTGTGAAAAGTGACAAGAAAATGTTCTGAAAAATCATTAAATAACTATATATTTATTTTTATTATTTATTGTTATTTTAATTTTCATTTTTTATGTTAATTTCAGGTCATTTTCTGATAGATTTTTATGATCTTTTTGCTAATTTTCTGGATCATTTCTTTTTGCCTTTTTTTCCTTGTTTTGGTGAGAAGTCAGGCCAATTTGCTGAGAGTTAAAAGGATGGATTTCACACAGTTTCCAGTTTTATTCACTGACAAAGAAGCATAGTAGGTGACATATTGTGAAAAAAACTAGTAAAATATATTGCATGCTGTGTCTCAGGTCAGCTGTCAACTGCACTGCAGGTGTTTGCAGTCTTAAAACTAACAGAGTCAGCAAAAATAGACGGTGAAAATGTTGTAATTATAATAATTATAATTATATGGACTCTATGCCACCTTTTACTACAGTTTTAACGTCTTTATCTGTCACAGAGATGAGGAAATACAAATATATCTGTTTTACTCAAACTTTCCTGCTTCAAAATAAAAGCCCTCTGACAGCATCTCTGTTGTGTCTGTCCTCGACACAAGGCGTTTTATTGTGAAACTTTTGTGAAACAGGAGCTTGCACGACTTCATAAATGAGTGGAATTTGTGCTTATAAGTGTGGAAATACAGAAGTCATAGCAGCAGGCAGCTCTGCAGAAGCGTCACCGCAACAACGCTGCCAGTGTGAACGCTGCGAGCGTGCAACAAGCTGCAGTTTGGCGAGGTCAGGCGTTAAGATGCAGCGATAGGTGCAAATAAGACAATCCAGCGAAATACTGTGCATGTCAAAGAGCTGAAAGTGGATACAGTAAAGTTAGGCATGATAGAGTGTACTTATACTGAGCAGCCAGTGCCTGGTGGTTCTTGTGTTGGTTGTTGATTATACAATAGCAACACGGTCTCTTCTCATCAGGCTTCCTTTCATCAGTAATAACGAGCCAGTTGGCCGGGGTGGCCAGTGAGATTTCAGTGGGAGCTGGCGGCACCCCTGGTATTTACTGCAGTTAAAGATAGGAACCTGCAGGATGTTTGTTGGCCAGTCTCTCTGCGTGGTTGGACTTGACTGTTGTGTAACTGCGTCTATGTGTAGGAGTCCGAAACTTCTCCACAACACTTAAAGTGATCACATAACTCACCCTCATTAGCCTCGTGGACGGGGGAGTCAAGTTGTGTAACGTGTGATTTCTCTTTTGTGTAAGTCGTTATGGTATCACGCATGTCGTCTCGTTTAGGTAAAAGAAATTAAGATAAAACTGTGTCTCGGACGTACAATCCAAGACCCAGAGCCCTGAAATGAACAGTGTGTTATTAATAGAGCACCCCAAAATACTGCCATTGAAGAGCTGCCATCGCCACGACTGACTCCATTTTTTTCAAACTTACTGAAAAAAGGCAGAAAGACTAAAATATTCAGGTAGAAATAGAACAGTGATCCGTCTTTTGAACGTGTCGTCTCCACTCATACCCAAACTGTTCTGCAAAGAAACGCCGCCCTTAAAATATACTCTTCAATTAACTGCACTGTCTTTAATTAAAAGACTAATAGGAAATTACAGATGATACCAAAGCCTATTAATTTTGTCATTAGGTCACGGCTTCGGAGTAGGCTGATGAGGACGTCTGGTGTTATTAACCCTCCTCTTATGTTTGGCTTTAAGGAGCAGCATTAATGTTCCCGCATCAAACTGACTCAGTGCATGTTTACCATCAGACTAGTATACATTTTCTCCATTAACATTATCTTTAGCTCAATAAATATACATTTTATTAATAATTACTATAATCAAGTTTTTCACATCTTACAGGTCGTTGTTTACCAATGAGAAGTTTTGTTTCCCATTAAAAAAAATAATATTTTTTTTCATGTACGCTAGTTAAAAATAGACCACATTTGTTGAAAGCCCTGTTTTTTTTTCAATGTTTTTAAAATAGATTCTGTTACGGGGGCATGTTGATTAATTCAAACAACACATCTTTTCAGGCAGGTGTCAAATTGACCCTTTAAATTCAAATTTACATTAAAAAAACTACATTTATTTATTTATTTTTTTTAAAGCAATGTTTACAATTTTTACGACAGAAACCCAGAACAGGGGAGAAAATTGTGTGTGTGGTTTCATACTCCCAAAATTATTATTTTATTTTATATATTATATATTTTATATATTATACTCCCGCAACATAACAGGAGGATTAAATCAGACCTTTTACCAGCCTCCACCTTTATGATAAGAACACCTCAAACAAAAAGTGTGAGGGTGGGAATATTCTGAGTAAAAGGGAAAATGCTGCTCAGTCTGCCCTGAATATTTGAGCCTTTCTCCGACCATAGCGTTGGTTTGATTGGCACATGCACATCTAGAGACTGTCAGAATGATACCTGCATGTCAGGTTCTCTCAGGCCTTTTAACAGATGTGACAAGCTGGAGCTGTTGCATTTCAATTCATTGACGAAAGACACTTCCTGCATTGATGTCTGTAAAAAACAAAACAAAAAAAACAAAAAACAAATACATTTACACAAAAGCTGTGTTTGAAACCTGGCCGCCAGTGGTTTACGGTCCTGTAACTTCTCCCTCCACCACTAGGTGTCACTGTGTCTTTGAGTTCAGCTGCCTGTTTCACCGGTAGAGACCGGAGACTGAGCTCTGGTGGTGCATGCTGTGCACTACGTACTAGGGGTTGATCAATACTGGTTTTTCAGGGCTGTTACTGATACTGATCATTAGTCCTTAATGAGACTGATTATTGATATTTGGAACTAATATGCATTTGCAATGAAAATGAAAATATTTCTTTCAAAATTTAGAATTTGGAATATAACAAAGTTTAACACAAAAAACTTTGCTGAAATGCTTTTAGTAAATAAAAACTGAAACTTTAAACATCATATACAGAAAGTTCCCAGCAACTTTTTTATGAAGAAAACTTTTTTAAGAGAAAATTTATATTAAAAAAAATTAATGAATTAAAAAAATATCTCCATGATGTTTTTAAAGTGAAAGTTCCTCTCATGCTGACACTGTCTTTGCATGTACTGCAGACCGCCCTCCCTGGTGTCATGTGAGTGTCATACACATTATTTCATTCATTAATTTTATTACTTAAAATCAAAAATGCTGATACAGATAATGGACAAAATGCCAAATATCGGCCACGATAAATGGCCAGGGCGATAATCAGTCGATCCCTACTACATACAATGAGTTTGTATTTATGACGGCATTGAAAAACTTAACTTCGGGATTTCTCAGTACCCTGATATACAACAGCGATCAGAGTCACTGTAGCTGTTACGTCCTTCGGGTAAAACCCTGCATATCTCCATGGCAGAAATCAGACACAGAAAGTGAACTGAAGAAAGGGGTGATAATTGATCTCTGTGATTGTGGCTTAGAAGACGGACATGATTTGATTAAGTGTGAAAGTGTGGAGGAGTAGAGCAGAAGAAAAGGGATGATTGGTGAGGAGGAGAGGAAGGGATGGCCTGAAGCAGCTAATGGGCTCATTAGGAAGCTCGTGGTCATGTAATGACCTGCCAACCGAATGGACATCCGGGGCCTCCGCGCACCCCAGACAGATGAACGGACAGAAATAGAAAGAAAGAATAGGAAAGAGCGCCAGACAGTAATAGGATGGATGGAAATAATGAAGGGGCATATAACAAGGCTGTCCAAGGTTTAACATAGATTTAATTGGCTATGTATCATGATCAAATATATCAAAATATACACGCAGAAATATGCTGTTAATCAGAACGATAACATTACAGCAATAAGCATGCGCTCAATTATAAAACTCAGAAATATTACATCTCAACGCTAAATAATTGGCTTCAACTTGTCTAATCAGTTTTATTTAGGTTTTATATTCCTCATAATTGAATTAGACGAAGCTGATCAGTCTGTAACACTTCATTCACAGCATATCACTTTATTTTTTCCAGATCCCGTTAATTTTAGACTCAGCATTTATAGTGTTCATCCACACATGTTAGTGTTCATCACAACACATAAACAAAATACTTCAAAAACCTGATCATTAATGGGATTTATTCATGTCCACGTAGACCCAAATATGTTATCAGTATATTTCCTATAGCTCCAGTATATTATTACCATTGTACCATGTACATTATCAGGCAGAGGGAATTTAAGTTCAGCATCTTACAAACCTCCACTTGTTTGAATAATAAAAGAGAATAAGAGCCCAGCAGCTGACTCATGAGCAAAAAAAAGACAACATCTTGGGTGATGCAAAACAGAAAGCCAAAGCGCCAAAGGGCCGTCCAGACGGAGCATGAGAGCCTCAGCAGAGTCGTGACTGGAGAAGCCGTGCTCTGCACAAAGCTTTTAGCTTTTAACTTGACTTGCATCACAGTTCAGCTGCTGCAGCTGCTGCACTCACCAGCTGCAGACTGTTTCAGCCTGTCAGGGGGAGCTTTATGATCGCAGGCTTGAAAACCCACCAATAATCCTGATTAACTGGTCTCACGACTCTGTCAGTACAGACTGATGATAAAACGATACTGATTACTGATGATAAACGGCCGATCACATTAACCCTTTGAAAGCTAAGCAAAGTGGCTTGACTTCTTTCTAAGACATGGGAAGGGGAGCGACGAGCAACGAAAGGAGAAATGACCTAAAAATTAGCAAGAAATTCTTAAAAAGTACAAGACAAGTACCTGAAAATTAGTAAAAACAAAACAAAACAAATTTAAAATTTTAAAAAGTAGGAAAAAAAACAAGGACATGACCTAGGAATTTGCTTAAAAACATAATAATTTGGTAAAGTGTATAAATTGGGATGATTTAACTACAATTTGTTCTTTAGCTTTTTTCCCTAGACATTTTTCTCTATCTTTTTATTTTTATTTTAATTTTTTAAATAATTTCCTAAATCTACAAATTCCTTGCTATCAGTTGAACATATCATAACAAGTTGCTCATCGCCTTTTTTCAAATATTTTTTATAAGAAATCAAATGTGTGAGCACAAAAACATGAGAATAAGTGCAGAAGTCAAGGCCTGAAGATACTTTAGTATTCACAGTATTACTTCATCTTCTATCACTTACTCCCTGCAGTCTTAAAAAGTATCTGTAAAAACTTTTTTTTAGCTTTCTCCTTCCCGCAGAGGACAGAGACGGGGTTTTTAAGGTGGAAAAATGCATCAACCTATCCGTGAAAACTCCTCAAAGCGCTCCTGCAGCATAATCCAATTCTCTGCTGTCCACCCAGGTGCCCACCAAACTAAAAACACCCCTTCAGTCCTCAAACCTCATGCATGACCCTGTAAACTCAGGGCAGGTTAGGCCACCTGCTTGTTCAGTTTCCATCCGTCAGAACCACTGCAACAGTCTTTTAACGTAATTGACTGAGCCTCGCCCTCAAACGCCACGAGTCAGTCACAGTTCCTGCAGATATACACTCAGACATCCTGCTTGTAGACCTTCAAACAAAAGCATCAGTAATATTGATTTTCTTGCAGTTTTATTTAAATTTCTGCAGTTATAACTTCAAAAAATGGTGCGATGTGCATGGGGTAAAAGCAACACTGATTGCCATCCTGGTTTTTTCCAATCTGTTTTCTGGACCTTTACCACCTTAAAGTCTGTCCAAGCAAAGAAATCTCTGGCCCCACTTTTCACCATGTCTGTAGTACAAGGTACACAGAAAAATTTGTCCCTATATCAAGGCTCCATTCACACGTATTAGTGTGAATGGAGCCCAAATTTCAGGCTAAAGCTCTCACTCGAGAACCAGTCTTTTTCCAAAATAATTGTGTGCAGATAAGACAGTGAAATGTTTACTATCTCCATCTGTTCAGTTCTTTCTCTCCGTGTCTCTCCTTCACACTCTCCCTGGAGTTAATTGAGAATAACAGGAATCGGAAGCCACACGACGCTGTAGTGAAGTGTCAGGTGTTGCACTGATGAGAGCCGGTCTCCATAGAAACTCCACCATCCTCCAGATAAATGTTTGTACCTTGTGACAGAAAATCCAACTCAGAAATATGGACAAATTTAGACTCATACACACACTGACGGTTACATGTGTGAAGCATGCGGCTTGTCTCTGCTTGTGGTCTTTTTGATGTTCATTCGAGGAGACGTTTCATCTGCTGAGGCACTCGCAAATGGTTGGATGGGGCTGTGATATAACTCACTGCACTGCACAACATAAGCTGTGAACGTTGAGTTTTATAGCCTTAAAGGATAATTCCAAGACTGTGTTTCGCCTGTGACCAACCAGTGTTTTTGCCTCATGCAGTCAGGAGCTTGTACCGTGTGTTCCAGTGCAGGTCAGACCTGCTGTAAAGGATCCACGAGGAAAAGGTCACAGGCTCATTGCTGCTTTTTTTCTTTTTTTTTATGCAATCCTTTTGTTCATTTTACATGTTTTCAGTGAAACTAAGCACTGGAGTACTTGTCAAAAACCACAATCACGTAAGTGATGAATTTGTGTTTACTATGTGCACCACATGAAAACCACAGAGGGTGAAGTAAATATCATTGATTGTCTTGTTACAGTGCAGTGTTCTGCTGGGAATCCTTTTGGCCTTGTATTCATGTGGATGCCACTTGACACACTCCACACATCTAAACACTGTTGCAGACTTCCCCTCATGGCAACGGAACTCATGCAGTGTCCCCCCAACAGGACTTTGCACCATGACCCACCGCAAATACTGTTTTGGAGTCGCCTCAAGACTGTGACAAAGAGCTCGAGGCATCAACCAGACCTCTGAATTCCCCACATCTCCATCTGATCGAGCATTCGTGCAACCTGCCTGTACCTCAGAGGTACCCCCCCACAGTGGGTCCTCCTTGGATCAGACGTGGCTCTGACCAGTAGAGGCATGGTCATCGGACCTCGGGAGGGGGTCCTGTGGTGTGTAGGACCAGGGCGTTCGTGGTGGATCCTTTGAGCTGTTTATGAGGTGGAGTACCAGCACATCCAGCATGTTCTCATCCAGTGACTTTTGCATCTGCGTGTTACGCTCTAGGTATCCTCCTGCGTCTGCTGTTGATGTTTCGGGATACCGAAACCAATGCTGGATCAAGTGAAAAAAGTACATGGCAATCAGGTTCAGGCAACAAAAGCATGTGGTTAGGCTTTGGAAAAATCATCATGGTTTGGCTCTACATTCATATGGGATGCAAACAAGTCCGGGGTTGGTTGGATCCATCCACCGTCAATCCCACCCCCTGAATAGGGACATTTCATGTCCTTAGAATAAAATTGTTATCGGCATTGTTTCAACCTGACGGCGTCCTGCGTCGTATCATACGGCCACAAAAGGTTCCGTCTGGCCAAAGTACGAACTGATGCCACCCAGCAGGGTGTCATACTGCTGTGAAAGGTGGCTTTTGGCATTGGTACGCCAAAATCACTGACAAGACAGGGTTATTTGACAACCTCGGAATGGGAACGGGCTTACATGCCCCACAGATCCTCGGTCAATTTGGGAAATTGTAATTTGGAGGCCAGATCGCTGCCTTGAGCTCTTTGAGCCGTTCCTCGGACAATTCCTAAACAGTTCTTGCCGTGTGACAAACATTATCATGCAGGGGGGACTACCACCACTGAGGAGTGCCGACGTCATGAGGGCTGTTCTTGGACTGTGATAGAGCTTAGATCAGATCCAAAAAATCAGGGCCAGCACTGTATGAACACGAACACTTTCTGTCCAAGCCCGACCTGAGCCAGACCCACGGCAGGAGATTTGGGCCTAAGCCCGATTAATACCCAAATTTGTACTGTAAAAATAGGTCCATATTATGTTACATTTTTGATATTGTAAAATAAATATTTTTAATATTAAAACATGTAGTACATGTTCACATAAAGAAATAAATATTAATTTGGCGAGAACACGACCTGATTCAAGCCAGAGGCAATAGTGAGAAATTACAGCGCGGCCTGAACCCGGCGGGTCAGTTCGAGCTGAATTGGGTTCGGGCAGAGAGTCAAAGTTCTAGTCTGCAGAAGTGTTTGAGCGAGTGATGCATATCAAATGTCATCATGAATGCCAGAACCCAAGTTTTCCCAGCAGAACATTGCATTGTGAATAATCAATTTTCTTTACTTCATCTGTCAGTGGTTTTACTGTTTTTGCTGATGTGCACATTGTTGTTCTGCTTTGTGATTGTGGTCTGACGACTCCTGACCAAGGTCACCGGTAGAGAAAAACATTGCACAATTAAAATTGCCGGGGGCTTTTAACTTAGTGTGTGATTCAAACTTACCACAGAGATTATTAAGCAGAGGTTCTGAAGGCCAACTGTAAAATGTATGGGCTGTAATTGAGTTCATAATTATTTTCAGTGTAAATCAGAGACGTAATGATCTGTAGCCCAAACATTTCAGCTTTTTAAAAAAAGACAAATCCGTATTGTTGGAAAATGTAGCACACACCTCAGCAGCTTTGCAGATAAAAGCCTGATGAATCACGGCATCATTTACTTGCGGCATTAACAACCTGATATTTAGAGCCATTTAAGCAAATAAATGGCGGTGAAAGTGGCAGATGCTTTCTCTCTGCCAGTGAGACATTGCTTTATGTAATTGGTCTCTGTCATTTCCAAGTGCAATCTGAATAGTTGAAGTTACATTCTCATATTTAATGATGAGTTTTTGAAACAAACAAAGTCCTGACAGTTTAGTTTACAGCAACAAACTGGCTGTGAAATAAAATGACGTTTGAGTGGGTGCATGGGTGAGTTCCAACCTTGAATGTGCGCTGAGAACTGGATATCATGTTTCGAGATGGCTGCCAGTCATTCAAATGAAAGTTACTCACTCGGTGTGTTCGCCAGAAAACGGTCCCTTCCTGATTTGCTTCCTCTTCACACAAGTCTGGCACACAGACTGTGTAAAAAAGATGGACGACTTGACAGCGTCCCAAAAGTGAAGCCAAAATCTCTCAATCACCCCCTGACGGCTGCCTGTAGTATACATAAACCCTGCCGCTCTGTGTTAGTGAATGGGACATGGGCCAAAGTTCACATCAGTTACATTTTTCTGTCATTTTGGGAAGTGTTGATTTTCGTGATGAGTTTGGTTGTAATTAGTTATCTAGTTAGCTGACTCTGTTTTGGAGCCAGCCTGGAGCCAGGTGGCACTCCCACTTTCATTTTTTAAACCTTGGAGGTTGACACTTTGTACCAAAGAGCAGCGAAAAAGTGACGAGCGCTCACTCTGCAGCTAAATGTGGCTACCAAAATGTCCCCACAAGTACACTGCACACTTACTTAAAAAATAAATGAATAAATCAATAAAATACTGCTTGACTTAAAGAATCTCAGTCGACTGAGTGGTCTCAGACTAATGATTTGAGTCTTTGATATTGAGGAGGCACCTTTAAACAGTTCAGTATACTATACAGTATACAGTTGTGGCCGTTTTTCTCCTGATTTCTTTGGCAGTATGCAAGTCTGTCATTAATCATACAGTTGAACATTCAATTCCTGGTTCCTCTTCTAAATGTTGTGCTGTTGAGCAAGACTAAAGCCTCCTGCAGACTTTTTGCAATCGTAGGACTATGACCTCTGTTTTCATCAATGTCAACACGCATGAACAAAACATCGCCGGCGTGCATGATCCATCTATGGTCGTGGCTGGGGGAAAGATGAAAACTGCATGGCAATTTTGCAACAAGAGCTCAAAGTAGTATTAGCATTATGCAGAGCTGCATTGATCAGAGCGTCATTTCACGCTGCGTTTTTGTCGATTGGTTAGTGGATGTAGTTCGTAACAGCAGTCACGCAGAGAGATGGTCATCCCAAATTTCTGACACTGTCAGAATTTTATCCTGTCTTTGATTGTATGACTGTGAAAACAGCCAACACTTGATTTTGGCAACATTTTTACCTTTTCTGAGCTACAGTGATCTGCTCTTCATGAACGCACTTGACCAGCGACTAAAGAAGCTGGACAGTGTGTACGATTGTGCTTTACGTTTTATTACCGGCTGTGGATGGTGCGTACACCACTGTACACTGTGCCCTGCTGATACATGGCCTTCTCTGTCCGTCCGCAGACTCTCACACTGGCTGAAATGCATTCATTGCATAGTTTGTGTTCTGCCTTTATGCCCTCGCTCAGACATTTTTTATTATGATATAGAATCAAAGAGAAAATGCAGTGTTTTGTATGATTTTTGTTTGAAATAATTAATAGAATAGTCATCATTTTTCTGTAATCTCATTTTGTATTAAAAAAACAAGATCGTGAGAAAATCGTATCATGAATCGTATCTGTTCATGAGTCGAGGGAATCGTTACATCCTTAGACTTTCAGAGTGTAACTGAATAAAAAGGCGAATATATTTACAAACACATTTTTTTCACATCGTCGTAGGTTGATGTCTTCCTGCAGTTTTGTTAATTTGGCCTTCACTTGTTATAGAAAAGAGCACATTGTATAGCAGCAATGTTGCAGTGTTTTTTTTTCTGCTCAGAGGAAACCAGCCTCCCACTCTCTACTGAAACAGCCTCAAGATAGATTAAAAAAAGACTGAAATTAACAAAGGGAAATAGTACATTAGCATTTATGCCTTTAGTTTTTAACTAGTTTGTTATTAGCTTTGTGCCATGGGTGAGTGCAAGGCTCACATTTATTGCAGTCTTAATGAACACTTCTCACAGCATCCTTGCCTGCATTTCATCGATCTGCGGGCTTTAAAGCAGATTCAATCAGGCTACGTGTTTTCGGGTAATAATGGTTTGAGGACTTTGTTCCAGCACCAATAACAATCAGCTGTGTTTCAGAGACGGAAGCAGCCGCCTGTGTTGAAGCGCTTTTCCTTGATTTCACTCTTGCAAAGTGTTGCAGATGGTTTGCAGAGCCAAGAGGATTATTTTGTGTCTCTGAAGTTGAAAATCGGTAACTAAGGCAGACAGATCCAGAAACAAGATGGCAAGATATTTTTCTAATGTGTGTTTTTTTTTGTTTTGTTTTGGGGTTTTTTTAGAACAGCAGAAAGAGCTCGGTTTCTAATACCAGACAAACAACAGTGTTTCTTCATACTATGAATTCTCCTCTAATGTCCTCTTTCTCTGGTCAGCGCTGCACACGAGGTGATTAAATATTGATTCGGTCAGTCCACCCATCACCTCTTCAACCACTCATCAAATATATAAGAGAAGTAGTGTTGAGGGGGGAAAACAATGCTGAGGTTTATCTTCTTTCACTGACGAGACTTCAGGGGCTAAAACGTGTGCCAAAGGTAATCGATGGCTGAGCACTGCAGATCATGTGTAGGAGACCTTTATCTCACTGTTTCAGACTGTTGGACACACATACACACACACACACACACACACACACACACAAAAGCCCGTGATGACACAAAATTGTCAGTGTGTGGACTACATACGTAGGCATATGCAGACAAATAGACCATTACCCTTTTAACAGACATTGTAGCCACACAGCTGCCTTTTATGCAAAGTGCTTTTCCAAAAATGAAAAAACCTTATTTCATTTCATACAGATCTTTTTATAAGATGCATTTAAGTATTTTGGTTATATTGTAATTCTATTTTTTATTATATTGACTATTTTTTTCTATCTTACATTTAAAACTGAATATTTTTGTTAGTATTTATTTTGTTTATTTGTTTATTTAATGAAGTTACTTTTAATTTTTATTAAACAACACTGACAGTTTTTTGACAGTTTTTACCATATATTTTATATATATATATATATATATTTTTTTAAATTTTATATATATATATATATATATATATATATTTTTTTTTTTTTTTTACTAGAAACAACTAGAGAGGAAATTACTCAAAAATGAGCAAGAAATTAGTAAAAAGTGCATGACAATTACTAAAATCAGCACAAAAAACAAAACAAAATCCAAACAAACTGAAAAAACATAAAAACATTCAAAAATGATAATACATTTATCATAACATAATTTATACATATTATAATAAATAATTTTAAAATTATAATCATGATAATTTTAAATATAGTTCTTTAGAAAAAAGCTTTTGAAAGAAATCAAATCAATGTGCTTATGAGTTCAAAGGGCTAAATACTTGCGGAGGCACCGTATGGCAGCATAAGAAAAGCGATCCAGGGTTTAAAGGGTTAAACAGGGCCCTCTGAGTCTGCGTGTGTGTTCATGAATGTGTAACGATGAAGAACATCAGATATTGTTTTCATGGCGTGACGAGGTTTTCGGTGTCCTCTGTTCTGTAAAGAAATGTTCCCCTCGCTCTCCTCTCGTCTCGCCAGTGTTCAGCCGCTCTCGAAGCACCGATCAAGCACAGACAGCGTTTCCCGTAACTGAGCTCAGATGACATATTTTAGGCAGAACACCTCGCTCCATGTGTGAAAGGCAAATCCCCTCATGTGTGAGCACATGTGACTATTCCTTTTTCTTTCTTTTATTTTCCCAAAACCTTAACTTCACTGATAATGCCCTGATTTTGCATTCAACTCTATATTTCATTCGCTCTTTTTTCCTCCTACATCCTCCACCAGCTCTCGGCGGTTAAGACTCGGGCTTTATTCAGAGCCGTGGTGCTCGGCAGCCTGGCACCTGGAGTCCTGACCACCTGGCGAGATGCAGCAGGCATCAGGGAGGAGGCCCAGAGAGAGGGAGGGGTTGTGAGAACCGATACTCGCTGTCACCTCTCCCTCACTGGTTTTAATCCCTCCATCCCTCTCTTCTCTTTTCTTCCTCGCTGCTGGCAGCCGGTTGCAACCTCTCTCACTCCCACGCAAACAACATGGACTCTGTACCTTCCACAGTGGGTGGACACAGTAATGGAAACACCACATGAGAAAGGATTAAAAAAAAACCTTCAAGTTGCTTAAAAACATGACAATGAATTCAAAGTGTTTGAGCGTTCAAAGAGGTCCAGCAGTCGTGTTTACGACATTAACTAACAGACCAGCACAGAGGGTAATTAGTGTCTGAATTCGAGGTGGTTTCAGGAATCCTGACAGCATATGTCAAAGTGAAACCGTCTGCGTGGGCGAAGAGCAGCGCTGGTTGGCACAGATTGTAAAGCTGATGAAATCTGGTTTGTTGAGCATCTGTCAGACGCATTTATGACAGGACGGCCAATCAGAAACCATTTTAGAGGCTGTTTACGCGACAGCAGTTCCTGCATGAAACGTTTTGTTGTGGTTTGGCACTTTCGTTCAGACGACAACACTATTTTGGGAGCCTGAAAATGTAAACTTTTGAAACCAGGTTGCAGGGTGGTATTTTTTGCAAAACGCAACCCCTTCTGTCGCAAACTGGCAATGTGCAAATCCTGTGAGAACGGCGATGTCACAGCTGCAGTTCACGTTTCAGACAAATAGCCATGCACCAGTAGGAGGACGACGATAACGGGGGGGAGACGTTTCGGTCATTTGATCACCTTGAAACGGATTGTTTAGATCTTCTGTGCTGCTGAGGGGAAGATGTGTGTGAAACATCCATGTTTTCACACACATGGATGTAAACTGTAGCTGCAACTTCAGGAGTTTAAACTATGAGGCGGTAATTCTCGATGGAAAATCTTTTTGAAGTGTTTTAATTTTTCCGGGTTACAGAATCACTAACCTGATAATCACACTGAAGTACCATCGTGTTTCATTCATTCAGCCTGGCAGCGTGTTCACGTCAGCCGATCTCTGTTTGGATCTCTGTTTGGAATTTGTGTTTGTCTGGCAGAAGTCCAGATCTGTTTGAATCACTGGAGACAACTTGAAGACGTGGGCAGCGACACATAAAGTGACAGCGCTGTGAGTTCACTAACTCACAAAGTTCTTAATTAGAGCAAAGTCACTCCCTATGTTTTTGTAAAAATATATGCATAGTACCCGACCCGAGTCCTACCAAAGAGGCTTTGTTTTTAAA
Source organism: Plectropomus leopardus (assembly GCF_026936395.1). Lineage (NCBI taxonomy): Eukaryota > Metazoa > Chordata > Actinopteri > Perciformes > Serranidae > Plectropomus > Plectropomus leopardus. The sequence continues at coordinate 2,932,054 of NC_142181.1, read as the reverse complement.
TACATAATAAGGGCTCAGGTCGGGCCGGTCTCAGTACTCTTTTTTGCTTTTTTCTCTTTTGGTTGCTCTAAAGTCTTTGCTCCTTGCTGAAGCTCTGGCCAAGTCATGTGACACACACAAAACACACACACACCTCTCTCTGCTTGTGGCAAGTTTGTGGGAGTACTTCGACCTGATTGTCGAGAGTGAGGCTCGAGAGTACACAGTGAGTGTGCGTTGTCGTCGTTGCAATACCGTTTTAAAATATGATAGCAAGAAAACCGGGACAAAATAAAATAACCATATTTAGCTGCCTCTACCGCTGCCGCTGCCGCTGCCGCTGCCGCCGCCGCCGCCGCCGCTGCCTCCGCCACCGCCTCCGCCACCGCCTCCGCTCATCTGCCGCTGCTGCTCGGCTTCCGCTCGGCTGCGGGCTTCATACGTTGCATTACAGTTGTGTTTAGTGTCGGGTGGGGCTGTACGTCATGAGTAGTTTGGGGGCTCTGACTTAATTTTCAAGCCCACTAATGTGTAGCTCTCTGTAAAATATAGCAACTTGGTCGCCACATAGCAGCCGTTGAAGGCAGAAATTTACAAGTTGGCAACATTCGGATGTTTTCTGGAGGAACGAGCGTGAAAAAGATCCCACCGTGGCAACCTGAGCAATGACACCTCTGCAAACAGCTGCTCCCATGAAGAGCGCTGTGACGACAAACAGTCTCGACCATCACATCTCACACTTCGCTAACGCTCAGGATGCTGCTTAATATCAAGTGTCCTCAGCAGAAACTTGATATTCGTTCACCGGCACATGCAAACAGACACAGCAGCCTCCCGACAACCCCAATGCTTAATCAGCCCCAAACTCTCTGTGACAATCACTGTGATTAGTGCTGCACTCCGCAGATAATGAGCACATCTGTCTCCTCACAGTGAAACCATTGATTCTCCGTAATGTGACACAATGCCAGTTAAGAGAAGGAGGGCTCTGAAAAATGCCAGACTGCTGCTGCGGTGGCACCACTGGAAGCGATTCATGATGGATGTGAGGAATCATCTGACAGCTGATGGATCACAGCAGCTTCACGGGGGGTGGATTTTTATATTTACTCTTAGTCACGCTTGATAAGATTAAAGTCATAGATCATCATTGCAAATAGTGTAACTTAGTTTCATACGTAATGATTCTCCATGTGAGGATGATCGGGCACTTTCCTCTGCTTTAGGCTGATGAGCTCATTTTTACAGCAAACTCTGAGCTTTGACTTTCTTACAAGGTACTCAAGGTTTCCAAGTAAAGTCATTAAATTATCATAGTTAATAAACCACTGACTAATGGTTTATAGAAACGTTTTAAAAACTGGACAAAACGCAGTCACACACAGTTCAACTTTTTGAGATTGGATGTCAGTTTAGTTGAGATCAGGACAGCGCGACGATTACAGCATTTTTTTTATTATTGTTGACAGACGTTTCGGGCCAGATGCTTCTTCAGCGTGTACATATGGCAATAACACAAAGAAAGCCAACACGTGGGGTTAATTATAAGTCCACACGTGAAAACACCTATAGTGCATTCCAGCAGGGGGAGCCTGCATTTTTAAGATGCAGACTCAATCTGATATGTATTTAAATCATACAGGAATAAATAATACAATTAAATATAAAAATAGATAGATAAGTAAATTAATGAACAAAATAAGTATAATGACAAAAACAATAACCATAACAACAACAATAATATGATAAAATGAAATAATAGTAATAATAATAATAATAATAATAATAATAATAATATTGTGTGTTTACTTATTTATTTCCATTGTTTGTGTTTGTTCTTGTGACAAAAAAGATCTTATCTTAAATAGGATAAAATAAAAATAATAAAAATAAAATCAAATTAATTTTAATTTGATTAGTATTATTTTATTTTTATTGTGTTTATTTTATGTTTTATCTCATCTTATTGTTGTATTTATTTTTATTTATTATTATTATAATGCATTATAGATACTTATACTACATGAAAATGTATTATGAATGCATCGGTGTGTACCCCATCTTACTTTACATATACAGTGATAACTTATGATGCTGCATGGACTGTTATAGCACACTGAGTCCTATATGTGCATAGGTGAGTGTAAGTATCTATGATGCATTATAAGCCCCATCAGTCAACCTATAGTTTATAAAACCCTTGCCACCTATAAGTCATCATAAGTCATATCTATAATGTATTATGACTACTCATATATTGCATCAGTGAGTGTTATGTGTGTTTATGAGCATAAAGCATTATGAATTTATTATAATTCACTATGAATGCCCTCATAATAAATTATAGATGCATATCTAAAATGTTACCAAAACGCCCTCACTACATGATTCATCAACCATTAATAAAACCATTAGTTATTATATTATTTCATGGTTAAATAGTTTGAATCCATAAAAGAGACTTTTTTCAGAACAGCACAAACTCTTGTCCAGTGCAGCATTAGAATATGCTGTATGATTTCTTCATCTTGCAGCAGAAACCATTTAGAGAATCCACCACGCATGTTCATCACTTCACAGCTCAGACTTGAACTGTGTTTCCACAATAAACTAATAATTTAAAAGCACCGTGTGAAAACAAGACCGGAGAATGCACGGACAGAGAGAGAGGAGGTGTTGGAAGTCACAAGGTGAACAGAGGAAGCGTGAGAGAGTGGAGGAAGAGGTGTAAAGATAAGGTGCGAATCACGAGGCGATAATGTTGACTCACACACATGCTAGCGCGTGCATGCGTGTTTGGGAGATTAAAGGCCTGAAGATGAGATGATTGTCTGTCTCTCCTGTGTATTCAAAACATACGTAATATGTGTGTGCAGCATGCATGTGTTGGAGAAAATGTCTGAGAGATCAAAGGAGAGTGGTCAGTTTGAAACAGTGAATGGGTTTGTCACATTTATGAGAGAATTTCATCAGCTCTGAAGATGTGTACAGAGCAGTGTCTGATTTCCTGTTGCTGAGTGAGCCTCAGTCACATCTCATCCACTTTATTCTCCTGCGTCTAGACAGTAGCCAGAAGAGGGCCCGGTAGAGGAGCCGCTCTTGGTCCAAGTCGCGTCAGCCTCTCCCTGATGCCAGCTCTCCTCCCTCTCTTTGTACGGCGCTTTCGGTTTTGTTTCTCCCTTTTGGTCCGACTGGCCGCTCGGCATATGCTGTTGGTGGAGATCTTCTCGCGGTCTGCTGCATTCAGTCCAAACCCCACACAACTTTTCCTGATGTTTATAAGTGCTTTTCTATCATAGAAAAGTCGTGCTTCAGCAGAAGAAGCTATGGTGTCGAACAATAGAAAAATATATTAAAAAAGTAGCAAGGATTTGAGGAGTTACTGGCTGCTGCATCTACATGCGCCGCCATCAAACGGGATGTAGTCCTTTTATATAATTCCCACGTGGAGCGAGCTGCGATACATTGAGTATATTCAATATATTACCCAACCCTGCTAAAATGTATAAATACATTTTACAGTATTTATTTTAAAAAACTTCAATATTATTTTCATGTTTCAGTTTCAAAGTCTGAATATTAATTAAATGCTCTTTGAAAGGGTGCATTATTATATTGTTATATTATTATATCTGTAGCATAAAATGGTTTAAAAATGAAAATGATAGCATTTATCGCAATTATTTCTGGGACATTATATCATCCAACAAAAGCAGTTATCATGACAGGCCTAGTTTCTGACTTGGCTGTTATAAATGAGCTCAGAGACAACACAGACCCTTCCTTTCTCTTTATTTTACATCCTGCTTGACTTTTTTTTTCTCTGCCTGTGTTCCCTGCACCTTTATTTCCATTCTGACTCACCTCAGTTATAATTACATTTTACTAAGCCCTGCCCTGAACCCGCCAATCCCTCCTATATCCGCTGCAGTCTTAGTCATAGCAGACGCTGCATGTCTGAAAAGCTTCCATCGCAGCTCCGACTCAAACAACCGAGGTTGCAACGCAGCAAAGGAGCAGGAAGGCAAAGCTGAAGCTCCGCACACAGCAGCCGCAGCAGCAGTTCATTTCCAATGGCAACCGAAAGCAGATGTGGATCGGTCGCCATGCCAACCTGACTGACCCCTTGACCATCTCTGCCCCCTCTCTCGTCCTCTTTCCTTCCAACATCCTCCCATCCCACGCAAGAGAGCAGGAAAAGGCGTGAGAGGCAGAAACCCCCGAGAGACTGAGTCAATTTACACTAAATCTGGCCGAGCCGATTCAGAACGCCCTGATCCTCCTCACACATGGGCCAAAATACACACTCCATCCACACCTGTGTGAAGCCGATACCGGGGCCCGGCGCTGTCAACACTTCTCTTCCTTTGTCATCTTAAAAAAAGCAAATATCAGCGTTTGACATTTTTACATATAATTCCTTATCTTGAACAGGGGCTTCTTTTTTAACCCTTTGAAACCTGAGCAAATTTGCTTGAATTCTTTTGAAAACATGGTAAGAAGGCAAGAAGCAATTCAACAACAAATAGCCAAAAAAAAGCAGGCAATTAGTAAGAAGTTACAAGAAAAATACTAGAAATTAAAGGAGGAAAAAATAAAAAATAATATGACCTTAAGACAGCGATATTTTCAAAAAATATATAATTTCAAATGTATAATTCTTAATTTTTAATTTTTCCTTTTTTATATCTAATAATCTCCACACAGCTAAATTTCAAGTAATTTTTAGTAATCTTTTCCGATTTTTTTTGTTTTTTGTTTGTTTTCTAAAGAAATCAAACCAATTTTCTCAGTTTTTAGAGGTTTAAAAGCCGAAAGGAGTCTGAACGCAGCTCAGCAAAACTGACGTAGATCCAGGCTTTTAAAGGGTTAACTCAGCGCAGGAGAAATAAATGACCCATCAGTTATCACCCTCGGTGATAAATATCCCCCACTAGCTTCCAGAAACTGCTGTTAAGAAGAATCACTGACACGTTTATGAGGCTGTTGATTAAAGCTGCGCTGGGTGTTTGTGAAAAAAATCACAAAGAAACTTCATTTTGTTGCATTTGCTTCATTTTACGAGGTGAAAAAGTGAAATTCTGTTCTTCTCTCTAAGTGATAGCAACTTAACCCTTTGAAACATGGATCCACATCGCTTTTGTTTCTTATCTGACGCCGTCTGGACACATTCTGGTTGGACACGGTGGTTTTGGCATCACGCTCGAAAACACCAACAAAGCGGCGCTATACGATGCGTTTGGTGGAACACAGTATATATATATATATATATATATATATATATATATATATATATATATATATATTCACAACTATTGATGTTATTATGTTACACCTGTGCTTTTCCTACTCAGATAAACAGAGAAACTTTTTATTTGCAAGGTAAAGATTAGTTTATGTCCTCGTTTAAAAGTCATAGTTTCGCTTTGAGCTGAACAACAGACTCAAGTTTTGTTCCCCAAAGCCTCAACTTGAGGACTTTTTTTAGACATTTATATTTCAGCTCCTTCGTGTGCCACAAACAAGTGCTGCATAAACACCGCCGTGTCACCTGTTCAACAGCAGACTTTGTGATTTCCTTGTGGGAGTCGGGCAGCCCGAGGAGAAAGTGGGAGTTAAAAAAGCAAGTGTTTCCCATCCTCTCTGCTAAAATCAATATCATCTCTGCCGTTTTTCATCCGTCCTCCGGGTTACTTTTTCCCCTGCAATCTCCTACACCTGTCTCAATCCTCTTGTCGTTGCTTCACCAGTGTCCCCCACTGTCTCACTTTTCTTGTCTGTATCCGCACCAACTTCAGGAGCGGCAGCATGACTCATAAAGTCAGACAGGTATAGACCCCTCGGAAACAGATAAAAATAGTCCAGAGTTCGTTTATATCAGATGTTGTTCTGGAAAAAGCATGCGATGGATCTGTCAAAAACAGATGGAATACATATTTAATCATCTTAGCGAACTATCATGTTTACTCTTTATGATTTGGCATGAGAAAATGTTGATGTTTTTAATATATTTGCTGGTGTAAGGTTAGTTGTGGGAGCTGACGGGCCGCCTGAACTCTCTCTGCTAATGGAAGCTTTCCAGTTTTTGCTGCTCTAAATCCTAAATCAAACCATTTCACAACTCAAAGAGATTTTGCAGTTCAGAGGGAGGCTGAAGACTTCCACAAGTATTTCCTTGAAGGCTTTGAAAAGATCGCCCTCTTTTCAAAGCTTCTGTGTCTCTGAGGTCTTTACTCCGAGGTGTGTGTAGTGGTGTGTACAGTACATTGTGTTATGAGTTATTAAAAGCGAACTCTGATTATGGATTTCTCACAAACTGTGCTTGGATGTGATCTCATGCTATCTATAGATGGAGAATTATTTACCAAAACAAGAAAGACTTACAGCTGAAAAACATACTCCAGAAATATGAGCTACTAACTGTTAAATAAAAATAGCTCCCCGAGGTTTCACAAAGTAAAAGTTCCTCCCATGCTGCCATGTTGCAGGCCGCCTTCCCTGGTGTTGGTTGAGCGTCACACGCTCTTTAAGCGTGACGTTATGAGAGCTACAAATCCAGCATGAGACAACCCACCAGCAGTTACCTTTAATAGTCATGCACAATTATGTCACTTTTATCACACAGACGCACGCATCCACTCTGTGTGTTTATCAACTTGCAGGGCCTGAAGTTAGCAGGATGATTAAAGTCATCAATCGTAGCTCGCACATACATGCAGCTGTATGCAGTATTACTGTTGTGTATGCGTACCCGGAGACGTTGTGATCAACAGGGAGATTCTGTGTCGTGTCTTTGAGTCTGCTGAGACGTGTCCCTGCCTCTGTAATCTGTTTAACAGCCATCATTTGAGTGTAAAGTCAACACAAACTGTTACGCTGTAACCCGTCAGTTTCACACTAAACACAGTTGCGCCTAACGCTACATAACTAAGTCAACTGCAATCAAAATATAGTCTCAGATAATATCAATTCCCCCTATATTCCAAAAAAGTATATATATATATTTCAATTAATGGCCGCTACAACAAGCAATCTTCTTTTTTTTTTTGTTTTTTTCTGCCTAACATCATAAATAATTTATTCTCGCCTACTGTATGACGTCTGTAGACGTCTGAAGTGTTTGGTGTGTTTTGGGGGTAATAGCTCATGTGAGGCTATAATGAAGCCATGGTAACATCAGGGGCTGGTGGTCCATGTGATGACATACAGCATATTCTCATACAATGGTTTGTATGATATTGTACAAATTAGCACGAGTGAACTTACTTAGCCTTTTGTGTGCATATGCACATAAGACACATTTTAACAAAGAAAAAGACAAACAAACATAATTTCAACACAATGCGGTGTTCAGAGGTCATTATCATTTTACATATTTCTGAATTCTGTGAGATCTGATGGTCAATGTCTGGCCGTTTGTGAGCAACTCTTGCCCCAGTTTTTTGCAGGAGGCAGTGTTTGGCTCTTGACTGCTGTTGTTTGGTCAATTCAGCATACTGAATCGCTAGCAGAGCCCCTCTGTGAGAGAAAACCCTTTGACTGGAAGTTGTAAAGAAAAAAAAAAGACAGCACAACATTGAAGCAAACTTGTTATATGAGATAATATTATTCTATTATTCTTTGAGCTCTTTAGCAGAAATGGTTTGAAATTGTTTCACTAGCACACTGTAACTATCATTTGTGCCTTCAGTATTGAGTTCATGTGCGAACTGACCAACTTGTGTCCTGAATGTCATTTTTTGACCGGTACAGAGCACCGCTGCCTGCTGGTGTGGACAGTTCTTACCTTTCAAGATGGCACAGAACCTAAGTGCTAGTTAGCCGTTGACTGTAGTCTTTGCAGTGTTTTCAAGTGCAACTTTTTGGCGGAGACACAGGCGACACGAGGCGATCGGCCTTTGTGTTGAATAGTACTTTGATGTCAGTTTTGTGTATCTGGGCTGTAAGATGCCTGCAGGCTGGTGCAGCAGGTTTCCTATTTTTATGTAAGCTTACACCAGGTGATTCTAACCTTGCTTTGAGTTTTTAAAAAAATAGTTACAGGAAAATGCTGAAAATAACAAGCAACCAGATGGTGTGCGGTCCTCTTGACATGATGGGAAGAAATGATGCCAGTTGGATACAAACTTACTCTGACTATGACAGGTTTGCTTCCTTACAGTCAGCAGAAGGCAGGTGAAATAAAAATGGAGTTTCTTGCACACTTACCGACAGAAGAGTGTTGCTGGTGGCAGGGAGCTTTACTGCAGCAGCTTCTTACACCTTTTAAACACAAACAGATTCAAACGTAACAGGTTGTTGAGGAGTCCTAGTAGCAAAGTGGTAAAGATGCAGGCTGTCATAGATATTTGTCACAAATATATTTATTTATTTACAACTTTTCCTCGATTGAGATATGAGACGTCCAACCATGTTTTGACAGACAACACGAACAGCCAGTGATGATAAGAAAAGCTCTGCAGCGAACCAAATGCACTGAACGACTTGGACTGTAGAACAGCTGAGTGTTTGACAGCCACAGCACTGAAACAGCCACAGAGGTGGAAAGTGATTTATTTAGGCTTCTACAGACTACTTTGTGTTAGTTTCAGCTTTAATCAGACTTTGGATGAATTATTTAGAAACACCAGGACGCATCGCTCCGTGTCTCATCCAGCCGCTCGCGCTGAGCTCTCATTATTATTACCAGGGGCAGATGTAATGTTTTGGGGGCCTGGGGCCACAAGCACATGAGCTTATTTTCACCCTTTCTCTACAAGACAATACAAAGCATGTGCCATCTGCTGGTTTTACACATATAAAAAAAGTATGTACACAAAATAAGTTAGTTACAAAATAATGTCCAATGGTGACCAATATTCATTTTTACAAAAGTTTATCTTTACAAAGAACTGGTTTCCTCATCTCCCGATAATTCTCCAGATACGAGCTCACCTAAATGTTTCTTATGCAAAAAATCACCTTAATCTTTGTGCATCATCCATATGTACTAAATCAATATTTGTTTTTATGTTACTAAACAAAAAAATGTCCACATAAAAAGGGCAGTAGAAAACAAAATGGAGCTCGTTTTCTATATCAGCCAAACAACACATACGCGAAATCCACATTTCTTCTTCTAAATTCTCATACCGTCCAGTTTCAACCATCAGTGGGAAAACACGAGATCTCAGCTGAGCACATAGAGATATCAGTTATCGCTTGATGAGGCCATTTATTGGACTACTGTCCTTGTCCCAGTATATAATAATTGGGGGAGAATGGATTTATAGACGAAAGTACGTCCGACTTTCAGCTAGTTGTTATAGGACTTTCAAAGTCGCAGTCACACACCAAACAAGTTAGCAAGCAGCAAACGGGTTACATATCGAACTGTGGTTCATGCACGAATGCCTTATGGTTGAGGCGTAAACATTAAAAAAAAAAAAATTAACCGCCAACCGCATTATCCAAGTGTGTAAGTCTGACTTTGAGAAATTCGCTTTAGTGCGATTTCAGTCGGACTAACATTTTTACGTGTATTTTAAAAGTCCAGTTTTAGTTGGACTAACACAATAATTCGACTTTTTCTAACATCACGTAAAATTTACTGAACGACTGTCCTTACACTAGTCTTCTCCTTTCTCCTTCATGTACAGTTTTTACCCATTTGACCAGGTGCCTCCGGGGGAGATTTTTAAGAGATTTTTATCTGGTTAACAGCATCAGTGAGACCAGAGGGTTGAAGAGGACAACAGGCTGTCTGCAGACGTCTTTGGACAGAAGACAAAGTCTTTGTGGCAGACGCTGGGGTGAGGAAGGGGCTGTACACCTGAGAGAGGTGACAGCGTGAGACACCGACAGCAGCAGATAAACAGGAAACCTGAGACAGTTAGTCAGACAGACAGACCGATACAGACAGGAAGTGAGACAAGCAGCGCTGTTTAATTAGCTTTGTCTTCATTAGATCTGCTAATGATCTCAGTGGAGACGCATGCACCTGCCACTACCTCTAAAACACTTAGTGCTTTATTTTCTGTCTCAACACAAATATCTTTAAAGCCCGTTCATCCAAAAGATACAAAAAGGGACAAAAACAGAGAACTGTTTGTACTGAATTTTGATGTAGAGGAAAGTGTGTGCAAGTATGTGTTTGCTACATATACCAGCTCTATAAAATTTAATTTCTTACCCATTAAAGCCATTTCTGCTCACCAGCATACATCCCTCAGTATCTGGTACGTCGCGAAGAAAAAAGGTGAAAGAATAGTCTAAGGTGGTTTTAGTTTGTGTCGACAAGTGATTAAAAAAAAAACAAAAAACATTGAAGAAACAAGACTGTCGTCTGCAGAAACACAACTGCATCGGGCCTTTTTACAAATAATGACCCATATTATCAGTTTCCAGTTTTTGGTATGTGGAGGCTCGAGTGGATTAGAGAACGCCATGAATGAATCCTAAAACCCCGGAAATCTGTCAGAATCACCAAAAAAGAAAAAAAAATCACGAGAGAGAGAGAGAGAGAGAGAAAATCCAAATTCCCTTAAAGACACAGTTTGATTGTCATTAATCAACTCATCATCATTTTACTGCAAAACAAAGCTTAAATTTTGCATGCTTTTTCCTCCAGCCCAATATTAAGGCAATTATGCACATTACAGAGGATTTGATGATTCATCAGAGTCACAGACGCCTTAACATGAATAAGCGCGCTGGTGGTGAGGGACGGCAGCAGAGTGAGGGCAGCGGGGTGCGGTCTCTCCTCTGGGAGAGCTGCTCGCATCCTCTGCTCAAATTTAATGTTCCCTCCAAGACACACGCTCCCTGTAAACCTCCACTTCAGCTTCAACTTCACAGCCACTAATCTTCCCGTTATATACCAAGAAAACTTCTCTAAAGGTTAACCCTTTGAAACCTGAAACAGCATCATTTTTCTTTTTTCTTTCATCGGCATTTAAAACCTTTGAAACTGGAGCAAATTTGTTTGATTTCTTTATAAAAAAGGGCAATCAGCAACTTGACATAAAATGATCTGCAAATTGCAAGAAATTCTTAAAAGGTATCAAGAAAATTACATGAAAAAATTGAAAAAATTAGGGGAAATGTCCAGAAAAATATATTTATAAATGTTAAATTAAATATTAAAAAATAGTTTTGAAATTAGAGAACTGGCCAAGACAGTCATCAGTGAAAAACACAAAATTGCCATCTTTTCATGTTTTTGAAAGATATCAAGCCAATTTGCTCAGGTTTCAAAGGGTTAACATGTTAATCTGACAGAAAAAGGCCGCCATGAACGCACTGTACAAAGCTTTTTGAACTGAAAACCTAAAGCCTCTCAGCGCTCCCTCTAAGGCTGCAAGAGCAGCAATAAAAGCAGACTATTACACTCATAAAGCACTAGTTTTTCCCAGCATCACAGAGAATTATGTTGTTGTTGGTCATTATATTCCGCTGTAATATCCTCCACATTCACCTCACAGAGGGAGAAAAAAAGACGCAAAAGCTCAGAGCTGATATGATTTCATACTGCAGATGGACTTTTTTTTCTTTTTTTAAATGAAGCGAGATATTCCCTTTACATTTACACAGAGATCCATTTGCATTCATGCATTACTTTTCCAGAAAGCCTTTATTTAATTTCAGCGTACCAATAAGTCAGCACATTATTAAAACTTATCAAACCACGAACCACATATGTTGAAATGAGCGCGTGGCAAGTTCTGTGTTTGCTCTTGCTTGAGTAATTGTGTTACAGTGTTACCATCAGCCCTAAGAAGCTCATTATGGCTGAGCATTAACGCAGCAATTACAGAGGAAGGGAGCCGGCTAATGGATGGACTGCAGCAAGAAAGAGACTGTTTACCTCCATTTCTCCCTCATTTTCTGCATATGACTTAATGCATTTATCCAGGCCACTTCTGTCTCTCTGCTACAGCTAATATACTAATGCCCTGCTGTTGCTTTACAGTGCATTTGTGCTTTTGCATATCAGTATTCAGAGTGTATATCAGAGCTGTAGACTTGTTGCTAGACTCAAAACTTAACTTGAGATTTAAAGTCAAAAAGCTAAGGAAACTTGACCTGGTGACCTAACTATTATAAAAATAAAAAAAAAAGTTCTGTCTCATGGGGGCTTTAAGTGTTTCTTTCTCACAGTAACTTTCTGCTGCTGCACAGTAATTGTCATGCAGTCCCCCTTTACAACCCACCATTTTTCTTGCAGATTTCTATCACTGCTTTTCTGCTGCCGAGAGCCAATTTCCCCCACAGAGATCATTAAAGTTTATATGATCTGATCTTTATCGGTAATGAACGGACAACACAAGTACTCACGGTGTAAAGGGCACGCCGAGGGAGCAGCTGCACACAGGTTACTGCCTCCAACCCTCTAAATATTTAAAGGTGTTGTGGGCGGCCTGCAATTGTACCTCACTTCAGAAAATCACATTTCAGGTGACTGTGTTGCTTCTAATTTAATAAGCAGCCGTCATCTCTCCACTAGAACAAGAGATACAGAGGAAAGTGTTCCTTAATCACATTACCTCCACACACAAGTCCATTAGCAAAACTCTGAGAAAGAAAGCCTGGAGGTGGACTGAGAGATGAGCGGCCGCAACATGTTGACATTTGTGCAGATATGTAGGACACTGTACGCTGTAAAAAAGTCATCATTGTTGGCTTTATACTGTTATGCTGAGCGCATTGCACATAAATTACACACTTGATACTGCACACATTGGCTGTCTAGTCATTTGCAAATCTAAAATTTTCCAAACATTTGCTTTAGAGGAAGGTATTGTTGCGCAAACAGGACAGGACAGATTGAAATTAGATGTAGATATTTGTATTTGTTTTTTCAAAATGATGCGTGCAAAATCGAATGTGCAGATTTTCGTGAAATGTATGGAGCACATTCAAGCTTAACCGAGCATGATCCTTTTCCATTTTTAATATTTCACACTTCATACACCTCACACTGGCTGACAAAATCTCTCCACAGACTGACATAAACGCCTGGCAAAATACTCAAGATCCAATTCTGTGGTAATTCACCTGATAATTGGTGTCACCAGGTCCACATTTTCATCCATGATTACATGCACGCGTGCGCATCGACACACACACACACACACACACACACCAACATCAACAACAGGGGACTGTCAGACTTCACAATCCAAGTGGGAACTTCTATTAGTGGTCGTTTTAAAAATACAAAAATAGAATTGAAAATTTACTTTGGAGGTCTTCTTTCACAATATTACTCCAAATGTGATTTTTTAAATTTTTTTAAAGAAATTGCCAAGAGGGGACTTACAGCCTTAAGCGACATCTGTCTATCAAAGAGGGGACCTCCATACACTGCAGTCAAACTGTCTATCCCTGTTCTCTCACCTATTGAGTGTTTCTTTTCTGATAGTTTTCAGATATATTTTGCTGATAATCTCTCATACCGTCTTCCTTCCTCATGTTGAACATTTTACTTCTCTGTCCTCCTCTCTTATCAATATTACCGCTCTCAACTCTCGTCCTCGTCTCTCTGCAGCCGCCATCGAGGCCTGCATGGGTCACATGCTGAAGAGACGGGCAGCCGGTTTCCTCCGCAGCGACAAGATCGCCGCCCTCTTCACCAAAGTCGGCAAAGTCTATGAAACGGCTGGCGAGGTTTGCCGTAAAGTGCAGGAGCAACTCCAGCAGCAGGCTGATCTCACCAGGTCGGTCCCATTTCATTTCAAATTCATGTAAAAGTGTCCCTGTGCATCAGTGAGCGCCCGCTCACTAAGTGCTGTTTAAGAGACAGTTTTGTTTTCATGTTCAAGTTTTATTTCATTTTTTTTTCTCGAATTGGAGTGTTCTCATAAGGGAACATAACATAAGAGAATTTAATTTGGGCAAATTAAGAGAATCTGCCGTCTTAATTAGGGAGGAAGAGACAGTCTTCTCCATTACAGCCCACTTTGTAATGATGATAATGAGTCTTCAATTATGCACCAGAACATAAACTAATAAACATCAGCTACAATATATATACTGTTTGTTTGTTTTTATTTTTTGGATAAGCACACGACAATGGATGGATGGATTCAATAACTTTACTATCACATTGTGTCCACCCTGTATAAAAACAACATAATAGGAAAACCTGCAGTCCAATAAGGCCTGCCTTCTTTCCAAACAGGTGTGAACATTAATGATGGATCCACTCATTTTATTTTTAATGTCTAATAAAAAAAAATACATAACATAACAATAAAAGAATATAACAACAAATGAAAGCATATAAATAGGGTCTTGAAAAAGAATAAATCTGTAGAGCAGTAAGGAAATAATTATGGAAAAATGACAAATAAAGTGAATATAAAGAATGTAAAAATGTATTTAAAATATGGAAATATTTATAAACAATAAATACATAAAAGGAAATAAAAAATATATTAATAAATGTGGAAAAATGAAGAGAGAAAATATATGTATGATATGTATATGAAAATAATAATATGTAAATATAAAGACAAATAAGGGACAGTATAAAAGAATAGTTATCATCATTTATTTTTACAGTTATTTGTTCATTTTTTTCTATAATCATTTCTATATTTTTTTGAGTTTTTTTATTTTATTTATTGAATGCAAATAATACCCTTGCTCTATTTTTTCTTTACATTTTTTTTAAAAATATTTTGATATTTTCTTCATAAAATATAAAAACATTGCATGAACAAAAAGCCAGAATAGCTTATGTATTAATGAAGCACAACCAGCCAAAAAGATGTGAGGTCAACAAAAAAAAAAAAAAAAACACTCAGTGAAATACAGTTCATTCAGGTAACTCAGACTCAGCAACAAACACTGAAGAATGCTGCCTTAAAAGGACAATGACGAGGCCAAAAACATTAAAGGGAGGGTTTGTGGCACATACATAATTTAATAATAAAATAGTTAAGCTTTGGCAATACATTAGATTGGTTTTAAGTACTTAGCTTATTTAAAGTGTGCACTGTGCAGCTGTATTATCTAGAAAAAAACTATAATCTAGAAAAAAACTATAATCTAGAAAATTGAAGTACCCGATCAGGCCTCGGTACTGGCAGATATTCAACATGAAATGACTCGGCTCAGAGGCAGAAAACGTGATCGGGGCATCCCATTAATATTAAAGAAATGGAAAAGTTTTAAAATGTGAGGACTTTTTCCAACATCTCCTAACTATATCCCAAAGCATAGTTCATTCTTTTTCATTTTCATCAGATTATTTATTTATTTGTTTATGAATTTATTTTTGTGTGGGTTGTATTAGTATTTCTTCCAAAGAGCCTGCTCTTTGCACACTGCTTTTACTGCAACATTTATTTTCCACCCATTTTTATAAATAAATATATTTATTTAGGCATCATTAACATCCTGTCATTCCTTGTGCACCAGGTCATGTCAACATCATGTAAAACACACAGCTACAGATACACACCATCACCGTCACACACAGTCTCTGCTCGGTTGAGTGTTTACTAAAACTGAGCAATCTGTGTGCACACTGTGATAAGCCTTAGGCCTGTTTCCAGGTGTGTGTGTGTGTGTCTGTGCTCAAAGGGGGTTGGTGTGTATACTTGCTTACATGTTTGCATATGTATTTCTGCGTGCGTGTGTGTACACACAGAGTATGATAAAGTGCTTTGTCTGCAGGCACTTAGGCACTCGCCTAGCTGTTTGCAAGCCCATTAATTGTCCATTAGCCTGAGCCACATGGCTACCACCCGTCTCTCCGGGGCCGCAGACACAGCTTTCCAAATGGAGGAGAGAAAGATTTGGGCAACAAGGACACACACAGACACACACATACATATATATACACACCGCTGATGCACAAACAATCAAACAGAATGTGCAGCGAGATGTCATTGCAACATGGCTGTGTGATGTGATGTAAATCAGGAGTTAAACGTGTTTGGGTACGCCGGGCGCTCAGCTCTCCGTCTTCATATCAGCTGCCGTCTCGCGTTCATCTGTCACATCTCATCGGCCTTTATTTCCCCAGACACACAACATTAAAGCCTATTACTGCATATGGATCTGCTCTGCACACACAATGCATACATGAAATCATGCACATTCATAACACACACACACACGCACACACACACACACACACACACACACACACACACACACACACACACATGCGTTCCCACCCTGCCCCCTCTC
This sequence comes from Plectropomus leopardus, assembly GCF_026936395.1. Taxonomy (NCBI): domain Eukaryota; kingdom Metazoa; phylum Chordata; class Actinopteri; order Perciformes; family Serranidae; genus Plectropomus; species Plectropomus leopardus. The sequence continues at coordinate 2,915,893 of NC_142181.1, read as the reverse complement.
TCCCTGTCATCCCACCTCAGGGCTACATCTCTCATTTACCCTGGTTGCCATGGCAACGTGGCTTGTGCCACTGGCAGCGCAGGATGCACAGAGCATGATGGGAAACAAGAGACAGAGAGACTATGAGCAGACATCAACAGTGGAATAAAGAGTTACTGCGGTGGAGTGAATGGTAATTACAGCAACGCGGGACTGGATCGTGTGTGTGCGTGCGTGTGTGTGTGTGTGTGCGTGCACGTGTGTGCCAGAGGCAGGCTTGGTAAAGAAGCTGTGTTTGAGCTTGTGTTTGCCACAGGCTGCCACTGGACGACCTGCCACGGCTGCTTGTCTCTCTGTGTTGTATTCCTCGACAACCTTCCTTCTCTCACTCCTTTTTAAAATCTTTTTTCTTTGCAGGACAGCACGATGATGAATTACACCACCCTCTTTTTCCTCTCTACAGTCGTCTCCTCTTTCTGACACACTGAGTAAAGAGCAAAACTAGCATATCATCTGCATTCATTTCCCATCCTGCAGTGTTAGCAGCAGACCTGCTGTGGCAACAGCTCTCTAACACATTAAGTAGGAACTCTGCTGTTTTACAACCGAGAGCTTATTTTCATAGTTATGACTCTCAGTTTTATATAAATAGGGAAAAGCCGTACTGATATCGATACAGAAGTTTTTTTTGTTGTTATTTATTCCCCCTTTTCTGCAAGGGAAGGCATCTTTATGATAAAAACAAAAAGACAACCTTCATTTAGAGACTGGCGATATGAAAAAAAAGTCTTATCACAATAATTTTTTTCATATTAGTCAATATCGATATATATCACCATATACATCAAAAGTTATATCGTGATTGATATCATTATCATTTTATCGCCCAGCCCTACCTTTTATACTTACTTTTGAATTCAGTCATACACATTTATAAAACAACTTTTAATACATTTTGTCTTAAAGTTTTTTGTTTTTTAAAAAAAACAAGACAAAAAACTATTTAAAAGCATTGTAACCCTTTGAAACCTGGAATGTTTTCTTCAAATCACTTGGGCAACGTGAGCAAATTGATTTGACTTCTGTTCCAAATGAGGCAAAAAATGTCCCACAAACTGAGAAACAGAGAGAGAAATTTATTAAAAGTTGATAATGATAATAAAAAATGGAGAAAAATGTCTAGAAAATTATCTTTTTTTCTATTTATCTTATATCATTATAGATTTTTATTGTAGATTTTGTACCTTCCTCTGTCTCTCTGTCTTTTCTTTTGTGCTAAATTTCAGGTAATTTGCTTGCAGCTCGTAACATGTAACTCTTCTTCCCATGTTTTTATATATATATATATATATATATATATATATATATATATAAATTCCTGTGTACAAGTTGTGTTTCATATTTCTGTCAAAACATCAACAAATTTCTCTTCCAAACACCTGAATTTGTTCGAAATTGTCGATTAAATTTGAACTCATAATGATAACATTATAATTCAGTTTTACCCTTCAGCGTGAAGCAGCTCTCCACCTGTTGATTTCAACATGGGTTTGTTTTTCAGATTATAGCATTATCAAGGAAACAATACGGTGCAACTCTAGCACACTGTCTCCCACACACCCTAATCTATTTAGAAATATATTCAGTATTTTTGTTCATATACAGCTTAAACACACAGAGAACAGATACCTTTTCTTTTCTTGTATATTTAACATCATGGCTGTTGTTCCTCACAGAGCACGTCAGCGGGTCCCTCCATATGAAAACATATAAACCGCATGCAAGAACTGAAATCCACATCATGCAAATCCAGAGGCGTCATGAATCACCATGATATATTTCTTTCACATTCATATTCATTCGTCAGCTCCGAATGCAATCTGCTTGTAATCACTGTAATCAATTCAGTTAGCTGCATGTTGACATTTGTTGACATTTTACATTTTTGTAAAGAGCGACAACAGAGCGCAGCGTGGAGACAACACACTGAGGGAAGGATGTTTCCATAGCGCAGATTTACACACATGTGATCGAGTCACAAGAAACACTCACTTGTTGAGCAATAAAAGCAAAACCAGTTCTGTTAAAATCGTATTGTCGCTTCCAACAAATAATAGAAAAGTATCAACAGTCGGATCGTTATGGAGTCTCGATAATGGCGTCAATATCAATAAAAATTAATGATCCCCATACCTAACTTAGCTTTTCTTAACTTTTTTTGCCAGGTAGGAAACATGCTTCTGTGAAACCAAGAATTCATCCAAAACTGAGATGAGATGAGATTTCACACTTAAGAAGCTTCTGTGATGAGCCCCCCGGTTAACATTTACACTATTACTCTTTATTACACCCCCCGCACGGCGGAGTGAGACGGCCAAAGTTGGATCACCATGGCAACAGGGAGGGGTAACAACTGATGTGATCGCTCCTTTTGCTGGTAGGAGCAGGAGTATTGATATGTAGACTGGCAGGAGGACACACAGATTGGCTTAAATAAAATGAATGAACAACGTGGTGATGATGCTGTTTTTAAAGGTCACCAGCAGTGGGGCTGAATGTGGAGCTTTCTGGAGCCTAGCAGCTGGGAATAAATACTGAAAAAAACAAAAAATCTGCACTCAATGTCCATTAAATCACCTATTTTGGAGCTTTTTACTGTAACACACAGTGGACAAGAATCCCAAGTGCTCAGGATAAAGGTAATCTGAGTATGTGCACAAACACATTAACCATGAGCACACTACATTCAGGGATGGGGAAGAAAAATCAACAGTTAAGTGTTACAATATTTTACATTGCAATATTGTATCAATGCATAGATGTCAAGTATTGATTTTTTAAGCTATATTTAAAAAATAAATAAATTAATAATATTGAAAATGCAATAAAACTTAAGCTTTTTTCAGCGATCAGCCCTGAAAGGCTTCCGTTTTTGGATGCTGCTGTGTATCAATGAACAATATTAACTGCTTATCGGTGAGTGCTGACGACTTCTTTTTACTATTGGGATTTTTGAGTGAGCACAACACTTCTATTGTTAGAAATTTTCTGAAGCTAACCATGTGCTTTTGTTGCACAAGGAAATGAACGTACGCACGAGGTGTTCAACAGACCATCCAAGTTTTTTTTTGAAAAAGACAGTTTGCATATAAAGAGCAGAAAATGTACATCCTCTTCACAGGTGTAAGTTGACGTCCTGGATGGTCAACAACAGACAGGAAGATACCTAGAGCGTCATATGTGGGCGTGAACGGCACTGACCAAGCAACCCGTTCTCACTCTGAACTCGTTCATGCTGACGCTCCGTCAGTGATCTTCCGCGCCTACCTGTGGCGTTTTAGGTATCCTTGCTGCTGTTTGCTCTGGGATGCTGCTCCTGTAATGTCAACAAATGCACTTGTGGTGGGATGAAGTCGGTTGTTTGTGGGGCTCATTCACCTCCCCACCCATCCTCTAAGCACCCTTGCGCTCCTAATATTAAGGGGTTAATCGCAGCTTTATTACCTGACACCGTCCTTCAGTGTTTCAGGTGCACGCGATTGGTTTCGTCCAACTGAGTTAAAATCTGACGTGTCCGTGTCCGTTGCATGCCAACGTGGAAAGTGTGTTTTGGCGTCACACTCCTGCGTGGACAGTCACTGACTGAGCGCAGGTTTTTTGTTTTTTTTAACAGGAAACGTCATTAATGACATTAATGAGTTCATTAAAATCAAACTTTTTTCACGGGAGCAAGAAGGCACGAGAGGTCAGTTCAGGCGGTTACCAGACCAACAAACACACTGAGGATCATCCTGTGTCAGCGGTGTGAAAATGATGTATAGACTGAAATACAGAACAAATACCAACAAAAGCAGCTTATACCTCGAGTAGAGCCTTGAATAGAAGTCACAGGTGAGGTCACACAGGAGGAAACGCTCATTTCTCATGTCAAAAGGACACTGCAACACACTGCAGCTTTTATTAGAAAAAGGGAGAGCCTGTCTCCTTTGCATGCTGTCTTATCTCTGACATCATCCTGATGCTACCCCCCCCTCCCATCCCCTGGAGTACACACGCACACACACACGCACACACACACACACACACACACACACACACTCCTCTATGAAATGGCAGGGGACTGCAATAATCGTGACTTTGCGTGCAGACACAAATGCTGGGGGATTGCGAACATCGTGACTGAGGCAGCCGAGACCCCCCCCTCCCCGCCTGGACGCACGCACATGCACACACACACACACACATTCATTAGCTTGTTGAAGTGGGTGTGTGTGTGTGAATGGTTTTGTCTGATTGCTGTAGAAGTGGCAGAGATCAAACTCAGTCTGCGATGAAAGTGCTCCTCTCTGCAGGCTGGCATCGCGTGTCTGCCTCCATATTCATGAAACACTTGAGACGGCTGATTTCCAGCAGAAACTGGCACCTTTTCTCGGACATGGTACAGATTTATGGGAAACCAGACGGTAATGATGAGCTGTAATTAACTACAGTCTCTAAGAACTCGTCATGCTGTTAAATGCTGCCTCCTGATGGTCAAGGACGCCTCTTAGTAGCAGTTAAACCTCTGAAACTTGAGAGGATTTGTTTGATTTCTTTCATGTGAGGAAAAAGGCAAGAAATGTCCTGCAAACTGCAAAAAAATAGTAAAAAGTGACAAGGTAATGATCTTAAAGTTAGCTGTGGGGGATTACAAGATATTATTTAGAAAGAAATGTTCCATAAACTATTTAGACATTTTCTAACTTTATGCATAAAACCATGTTGCAGGACAAACATTTCTTGAGATAATTTTCTTGTTTTTGTTTTGGTTGTTTTTTTACTTATCTTTTTTTCTACTTTTTAAGAAATTTTCTGAAACCCTTAATTAATTTCTTGCTAATGTTTGGGCCATTTCTAGTTAAGTTTCCCCTTACCCTCTTTTTGTGTTTTTGAAATAAATCAAGCCATCTTGCTAAGGTTTCAAAGGGTTAAGCTCCCCCTAAACAAATTGGTACAATTTCTTTTAAAAATGTGAGAAAAAAGGAAAAGATCAACTTGGCAACAACTGCCTACAAATAGCAAGAAATTAGTTGATTTAGAAAAATGTCTTTTAAAAAGTGTTTTTCCCCCTTGTTTTTGTTTTTACTGTACTTTCATCCATTTTTTAAAACTGTTTTCAAGGTAATTTTCCTGTACTTTTTTTTAAATTTTTTTTTTTTACTAATTTTAAGCAAAATTTTGGTGTTATTTCTTTCTTTCATTTTTTTTTTTTTAAGAAATCCAGCCAGTTTGTTTTGGTTCCAAAGGGTTAATTATGCATAACTTTCAGCCTCAATAAGATGACCGGTGAGTTATATAAAGATTTATCTCCCCAGTACTGTTGTCATGAATGATGAAATTAGCTATAGAAACCTAAATATTTTTTGTGTACCAGGCTGTAAAGATGTTTCTTTCTTTTTTGTGTGAACATATTTTATTAACATTTAAAGAGTTATTGCAACTTATTCCAAAAATGAACCCACCCCACCCCCACCCCCACCTGCCGCCCCTCTCATCAGAGGTTGAGGAACAATAACCAATGACAACTTGTATCAGTTAATAATAAGTTCAAATAAAGGGAAAAGAAAGGGGGGGAAAGGGGGATAAGGACAATAATTAACAATAAATTAGGATAAAATAAAATATAGGAAGAAGAAAAGAATTAAAAAAATTGAAGAAAGAGGAAAGCCTGTATTCATGGGTGGCTGTGGTGTATATTAAACTAAATTTTCAAAGTTTTGATATGTTGATTTCTGATTTCAAAGTTGAGCATTTTAACACGATGATCTCTGAGGATTAACTGGCCTCTGGAGCCAGCCTCAGTTTTTGGCACTTTTGCAGCGGCTTCAGTTTTCGGCCCCAGAGGTCGACCGCCTGACACACATGGACTCTTTTCTTTAGCTGTTTATTGAGCGTGTTTTTGTGCTTTGTGCCCTGCAGGAGAGCCCAGAGTGTGGGCCACGAACCTCTGAGGAGACAGGGCTCGTCCACCACCAGCCGCCCCCCTCAGCCCCTCTCTGCCCAGGCCATCAAACACATCTGGGTCCGAACGGCTCTCTTCGAGAAGGTTCTGGACAAAATAGTGCAGTACATCGTGGACAACTCCAGGTGATTGCTTTTGTTCTTCGCTCCTCGGCATTTCACAGCAGTGACTCACAGCACCCCGCTGCAGGCTTTGTTGGAGCTGAATGATGAACAGTCCCCTGAATTACCTATTTAGTGTTTCATTCTTCTGCGGCGCTCTCTCTGCGGTCGCTTTGTTCTGTGCTCGGTCTGGATAACAACCACCGTGCGCTTCAACAAGCTGGCCACAGTGGGTGCGTCAGCCGCGCTGAAATGATGCAGCAGCACTTCACTGATCAAAGCCGCCGACATGAAGTGCACTGATGGGGTTCACAGACGTACGACAACGTGAATCACACTTTTAAATGGACAAAAAATCCAACTTCAAACTTGAATGTTGGCGCTCGATGATGCGGTTCTGATAATAATTGGGCAAATATAGAAAAGTGGGCATTGTATTCAGACAGTGTGATGTGATGAAGCATCCTCGGTTAAATGTCAAGTTTGGTGTCAGTCGCTCTAAAATAAAGAGCAACAGTCACACAGCAGGAAATCTAACACACGCTCATTTCTTAACAAACAGCAAAACTCGAAAGAGCTGCAGCCTCAAGTGTGACGCAGGTTGAACTAATGTCTGCCAAAGAAGAAGAGAAATCACTGAAAAAAACAGACTTTTGAAAGACTACAGTCTGACACCCTCTCACATCTAAAGACATCGTGAGTTTTTAGTCTCACACTATGCGATTGAAAAAGACTGGGGGCGACCGTTTGTAAACCTGTAACAAGATTCCTTTTGAGATTATTTCATCTCCTTCTCCTGGTGGAAAATATTTCACCAGACTCCCTTTAAGAAATGTGACAAATGAACAATTCCTTGTGTGTCCACAAAAGTACATAACTCTATACACACGAGATAAAAGCCGTCATTTGTTGACAGTATTTCTGTCAATTCGGCATCATTATGATCCAGAAAGATAAACCTCATTTTTGTACAAACTTTACTTTTTTGGATTTTGTCACACAAACTATCGGCCAGGCTCTGTTGGTTAGCTGTACTGTTTTAGTGGGAATGAGAGGAAAACTGATGCTGAAGTGGTGGAGTTTCTCGTCCTTTTCCTAAGTCCAAGAGAACCAAGACTTTTCAGTTTCTGGCTTTCTGCATCAATTTATGGTCTAAATGTCTTTCATTTGATCTAAACAAAAAGTTGTTCTACTTTCATGTTTTTATTTCACATGTTCTGAACCAGTGACAAAATCTTTGCACCAACAGGATGCAGGTGCCCCCAGCCATTTTCCAATTTGCAATAAAAATAAAGTGATTCACACTGGGAATTGTTTTTGTACTTTTAGTATCCATGAGATTCCAGAGTGCATAAAACGGCATCAAAATAGAGCTTGTTTATTGAAAAGTGAGCCAGTGGAGGATCCCCAACATCCCCTGACAGAGGTCCTAGATAAGACCCTAATGTCCTAAAATCCTAGAAATGACCAAAATCTCAGAAATTTCCTAAAATCCCAGACTTGTCTTGAAATCCTAGAAATATTCTAAGAAATGTCTAAAAATAATAGAAATTTCCTAAAATCCTAGAAATGTCCGAAAATCCTACAAATGCCATAAAATCCTAGAAAGGTACTTGAATCCTAAAAATATGCTAAAATCTTAGAAAAGTCCAAAAATCCAAGAAACATCCAAAATCCTAGAAGTGTCTTAAAATCCTAGAAATGTCCAAAATCCTAGAAATTTCCTAAAATCTCAGAAACGTCCAAAGATCCTAGAATTAGCCAAAATCTTAGAAATGTCCTAAACTATTAGAAATGTCTAAAAATCCTAGAAACGTGCTAAAATCCCAACGCATATAACAAAAGAGTGCAAGTCATTGCATTTGTATTTCTCTGAATTCGACTGATTGCTATTAATGTGATGTATCTGATGTGTGTGAGGTATCTGATGTGTGTGAGGTATCTGATGTGTCTGATGTGTGTGAGGTACCTGATGTGTGTGAGGTACCTGATGTGTGTGAGGTACCTGATGTGTGTGAGGTATCTGATGTGTGTGAAGTATCTGATGTGTGTGAGGTACCTGATGTGTGTGAGGTATCAGATGTGTGTGAGGTATCAGATGTGTGTGAGGTATCTCATGTGTGTGAGGTATCAGATGTGTGTGATGTGTGTGAGGTATCAGATGTGTGTGAGGTATCTGATGTGTGTGAGGTATCAGATGTGTGTGAGGTACCTGATGTGTGTGAGGTATCAGATGTGTGTGAGGTATCAGATGTGTGTGAGGTATCAGATGTGTGTGAGGTATCAGATGTGTGTGAGGTATCAGATGTGTGTGAGGTATCAGATGTGTGTGAGGTATCTCATGTGTGTGAGGTATCAGATGTGTGTGATGTGTGTGAGGTATCAGATGTGTGTGAGGTACCTGATGTGTGTGAGGTATCAGATGTGTGTGAGGTACCTGATGTGTGTGAGGTATCAGATGTGTGTGAGGTATCTGATGTGTGTGAGGTATCAGATGTGTGTGAGGTACCTGATGTGTGTGAGGTATCAGATGTGTGTGAGGTACCTGATGTGTGTGAGGTATCAGATGTGTGTGAGGTATCAGATGTGTGTGAGGTATCAGATGTGTGTGATGTGTGTGAGGTACCTGATGTGTGTGAGGTATCAGATGTGTGTGAGGTATCTCATGTGTGTGAGGTATCAGATGTGTGTGAGGTACCTGATGTGTGTGAGGTATCAGATGTGTGTGAGGTATCTCATGTGTGTGAGGTATCAGATGTGTGTGAGGTATCAGATGTGTGTGAGGTATCAGATGTGTGTGAGGTATCAGATGTGTGTGAGGTATCAGATGTGTGTGATGTGGTATCGTCTAAACTCAGACGTCCACATCAGAAATAAGTGTCATTACGCTTTCACGTGCTGACCTCTGACTTTGACTGATGTTGTTTTTATTCCTCAAATTAAGTCAGTCAATCAATCCTGAACATCTGTCATCAATTCTGGCTTCTTCATTGAAGATTGTTGAAAGGATTTCTGGGAAATGAAGTTATGTGTAGACATGTTTGGGAGAAATGTGTATATTTCTTTCTCATAAACACACATAGGCCTTAAAAAGCCGAATGCAAACACCGGAGCATGCAGATGTCAGTGATGGGGTGCCACTTTAGGACAGTTGGTGGTTTGCACCTCTGCAGCACCTAGTCTGCAGGACTTGGACCGGCCTCGCTGTGGTCCCGTACTGCTGCCCCAGAACACCTCTGATAACGTGTTCCTGTGATTCACTTGTTTCCTGTTTGTTTATCTCTGCAGTAAATACTATGAGCGGGAAGCTCTGATGCATGACTCAGTGTTCGGGCCCATCTTGGCAGCCCTACTGGGTGAGTATCCGCACACTGCCAACATCACCAGAGGCCAGAAACAAAAAGTGCAAAACCAGAACAAATGCTCCCATATTCATGTGAAATCCAGCATTAGGAAACAAATGAGGCGGTCGTTCCAGGAACTGCTGTCATAAAAACATGACCACAAATTCAAGCTCAGAGCTATTTTCCAGCTAGCAGGGAACGTTCCCACAACATTGGCTAACTTTACCTACAAGCTGCAATAATGTTTTAAAGAAACATTTTAATCTAATGTTGAAAGAAAGTTGGAGAATGTTCATCATTTCAAATACTGTTTTTTTAAGGCTAAATGCTGACTAATTTTTAAACTGACGTTCTGAAGATCTTTGGTTGACGTTGAGAGGCGACAGAACGTAGAATGTTCTTTTATAAAACGTTCCCACAATGTTACATGAGAACAAAGTAAGAGCGTTTTCAAAAAGCAATATTCAGAGATTGTCACTGAGGCCTGAGATTACAGACCTTTTTTTAGATGGAAATGTAATCTAATGTGATAGGTTAACAATATGTTTATACAGAATGTTACCCTAACTTTAAGAAGAACATTCTGGGAACTAAAAGAAAACGTTACTAAAACATTGCATGGTTGCATTGCACCATTCTCAGAATGTTTTTAGAACCAAAAATTGCTCGCTGGATTAGTGAGAGCAGACGATTTCCCAGCGAATTTTTGGTTCTAAAAGCATTCAGCAAATGGTACAATGCAACCATGCAATGTTTTAGTCATCTTTACAGCGGAAAGTTTTCTTTTAGTTCCCAGAATGTTCTTCTTAAAGTTAGAACAACATTCTGTATGACACAAAAAATGTTATTATTATTAACATATCACATTACATTAAAAATAAAAAGGTCTGTAATCTCAGCCTTTAATAACATGTTCTGAATGTTGCTTTGAAAATGTTCTTCCTTTGTTCTAATGTAACATTGTAGTAACGTTTTATAAAAGAATATTCTATGATCTGTCACCTGTCAACATCACCAAAACATCCTCAAAATGTTACGTCTTAGTCAGCATTTACACGAACATTATTTGAAATGATAAACATGCTTAAAACATTCTTCTAACATTAGATTAAAACTTTATTGCAACTCGTAGGAAACATTAGCCAGTGTTGTGGGAACGTTCCCTGCTGGCTGGGTTAGTAAGAGCAGAGGGTTTAGAGCCACCTCCACCGACAGCGTGGCAGCAGGAGCTGAGGGCGAACAGCAGGCGGAGAGCGCAGACGCCGTGGTTAATAAGCAGAGAAACAGAAACACACACGCAGGAGCAGAAAACAACGAGCTCAGCTGACTCAGCCAGAGAAAACGACATGAACAGTGGGACAAAATAAACACCGTACCCTCACATGCTGAGGTGCAGATACCGAGGGCTGATGGGAATCCGCCACAGGTGTGCAGAGCAGCACTGCACGCTGAGGACACCTGGTGGACCAGAGATGAACTGCTGAGAGTCTCCGAGTATCCGAGTTTTACACGACATACACTTACTGATCAAATATGTGCTCAGCACTAACGTTCAAAGCTTTTTTTTGGTTGTCAGAAAGTTTGCTGCTGATGTCAAACTCTGCAGCAATGTCTCTCTTTCCAGAAATCATGACCCGGTTACTCAAGATAATCCACTGACGTTAAAATTACTGCCATTTGCAGTACAAAATATGTCATAAATATATACTTTCTATGATTATATATAATCACATTTCTTTGATTTTAGGGCATTTATTTTATACTAAGTGACTTTACTTTCTTTTGCATTTTTATCATCTACATATATGCAATTTTGATTTCTTGGTAATATATTTAGGTTATTTAATGTCAAATCTCTTTTTATCATGTGAAGAGACAATAAGATTATAAAGTAGCTAATTTAGACGCTAGTATAACTAGTAAGTAGCCGCTGACCAGCTCGTGCTCGTGACAGTGCGAGATCAGATGTTATTTGGTCATGATTTTTGGAGCACAGACGTTGCTGTTGAGCGTTTCAAGTGTATATTTTGGGGTCTCCGAGCACCACCGGCTGAGTACCATCTAGTTACATTGTGTTGGAGAGAAGGCAGATATCTCAGGGCGAGTGTTACGATAAATAACTACAGCTAAGAGGATAAATATGTGTTTTTGATTTTGGTGTGAACGGTTCCTTTAATATTTTGCTTCAGCTAAGTAGTAAACTGTCAAAGGTTTGAATTGAAGCATTGCAATGATGAAGTGTGTGTGTGTGTGTGTGTGTGTGTGTGTGTGTGTGTGTGTGTGTGTGTGTGTGTGTGTGTGTGCTTTTGTCAGTGGGGCCCTGCGCTCTGGAGTACACCAAACTAAAAACGTCAGATCATTTCTGGACGGACCCCTCAGCCAACGAGCTAGTTCAGCGTCACCGTATCCACGGGGCCCACCGGGGCCAGGACACATCGGCGGGCCGGCGGCCTGCTCTCGGGGTGAGTGTGGCGGCTGTTTTTGGATCAGCTGCCTCAGTCCTCAGGAGATGTATCACTCAGGATTTGTGGGAAAAGTTGTAAAAGTTTTTTTTTTTTTTTCTAGATCCGGAAGCGGCAGTCCAGCGGCAGCATGTCAGAGGACAGGTTTGCTGCGTCAGCGAGGGAATATGTTGAGTCTCTTCACCAAAACTCCAGAACACACCTTCTCTACGGCAAAAACAACGTCCTGGTCCAGCCGGTATTTTTATTTATGGACATAGTTTTGATATAAACGGCTTATTCTAAGGCAACAAAAACAGCGATTCTTATTTTCAGGTGATTGTAAACTGAAGAAAACACAGTTATGAATATTATATACCATTTCTGCCAATAGATGCCCCTAAATCCCACACACTGGACCTTTAATATAAATTCCTGGCATAAGTATTCTGATGAAAACGTTATTGAGATGTAACAGTCCTCGACGTGCTGCTGTGGAGGCCCTGAAGCTGCTCTGGGATAAATGCAAAAATCCAACTTGGAAGCGTAAATACATGCAGTACAGACAGACAGCTCTGTGCTCCCACTCTGCTGGTCTACAGAGAAATTGCAAAATGATGGTTATTTTTATCCATTATTGTGCTGCACACACACACACACACACACACACACAAGCACACACACACAGTACCTTGTATGCGTGATCTCTGAAATAAAAGCTGTCTTTGTGCTGCCTGTAATAGCTGCACCGTGTTTGGCCTTGGCATATTTAATGAGCACATGTATGTATGTATGTGCCTCCCACAACGTCCAACCCTTGACAGTCATGATAACACACGTGTTAGTGCACGTACAGATGAATCCTGTGCTCAATGCATGCACGGCAAACGGTGCTGAAGCCCATATGAGCCTGCTCTCTGCTCCTTATGTCGTGACATAGTTTCTGTCTTTCTACCACATAACAAAAGATGTTCAGTGTGCTACAACTAGAGATTTAACGGTATGAAATTGTGACCAAAATGATCACGCTATCATCATGATATTGTTGAAATGTACAGGAAAATGCTGAAAAAGTACTGATACACACACTGAAATCATTTCGCCAAATTTTGTATTTTGTAGTCTCTGCGAACTCGTCACATGGTGCCGCTCTGTCAGTGAACTCCTGCGAGGGTTTAGGTATCCCAGCGTCACATCTTCACGCTGTGGGATGCAGTTACGTACATTTATGTATATTTTAATTACAAAAAATAAAATAAAAATTACATATTTAATTATTATACATGCCATAATAATAAACACATTTTTTTAGTATTCTGATATCAAAATGAAATCATGATTTCGATACAGCCAAACAAAATATGATGCATACTTACTAAGACTCAGCCACTTTTAACCAATAATAATAACAATAATAATAATAATAATAATAATAATAATAACAATAATAATAATAATAATAATAATAATAATAACAATAATAATAATAATAATAATAATAGTAATAACAATACTACTACTTCTACTACTACCACTATTATTAATAATAATACTTTTTTTTTAAATTGCACATTTCTTATTAAGGTTACAAAGTGCTTTCCAGAAAAGCATCAGATAAAAAAAGGCTGTAATAAAACAACAATAGAATAAAATGCAAACAACACAGTGATGATATATTAATACTGGGGAAAAAAAGAAAAAAAAGTGTAAAAAGTAGCTTACAATGGCCACTGAGGGATGATAAAAGCTAGCAGCATATTAAGTATTTATAAATACTTTCATGTAAAAGACAGTTTAAGAAGAGATTTAAAAGATGCCACTGATCAGAGGTATCATGACAGCCAGCCATCACTCACTCTGCAGCTTTAGGCCACGGAGCTACTGCCCCCGAAATTCAGTTTTTCTCCAAAGTTAAATCAAAATGTTCATGAGCCGAGTTTCCATAACGCTGAGCGGATGTGAAAGCGAGCTTTTGGGCGAATAAACTGCAAATGTCATGACCATTGCTTAGATAAAAAGGTTTAATCGAGGACACGGTGTCACTGTTCTGCTCTCTGGTTTGTGTTTATTCAAACCTGAAGTGTCACATAATGTCCTCTTCCTCTTTTGTCTCCGAACACAGAAGAAGGACATGGAGGTGTTGCGGGGCTATCTGTCACTTCACCAGGCTGGCGATAACCTCACCCTGAAGTGGACGCCCAACCAGCTCATCAACGGCACACTGGGAGACTGTGACCTGGAGAAGAGGTAGCCAATCACACACTATACATTTAAAGTAAATGTATAGTGTGTGTCCTCGTAAAAAGACGCACTTTTAACGGTAATGTTACAACATCGTGGTTCCCAGGAGGTCCAGCCAGCAGATTTCTCCTTTGTCATTAGTTCAAGGTCCACACATTAGATACATTATCACACATTCAGTTTTATTTCTCAAAATGTGGACAACATGTTGGCTTAGAGGGCAAAGGTTAAACAGAAATGGCACTTCAAAATAAAAGCACTGGGCTTAAAATTCAATGTACTCTAAAGTAAAGTGTGTTTGATTTCATTTTTTTCAAAACTTGACACATTCTTGAGTCACTGGTGGTCCATTTAGGCCAAATTTAGACGCGAACAGCCCTACTAAAAACAAAAAAGTCTTTTCTTTGCATTTTTGAAAAATCTGCATTTATACGATGTACACGGATCTGCAAAAACAACCGAAAACGCTGTAGTGTGCCAGGCCAGTCATTGAAGGTCTAACTTTGTACTGACACACCATAAAAGTGTAACCATGACAACCGGTTTACACGGCAACAGAAGGGGTGGCGTTTTTAAAAGATTAACTCTGGAACACGGTTTCAAAAGTTTGCATTTTCATGCCCTCAAAACGCCGTCGTCGTGTGTCGTTTGCCGCAACAAAAGTGTAATGTTTCATGCAAGAACCATCGTCGTGTAAAAGGTCCCCTAAAATGGATCCACAACCTACTTTTGGACCGCGACCCACCACTTGGGAATCACAGTTGTAAAATAAAATAAAACGTATTACAAGGATAAACACAAAATGGCCCTTCAAAATAAAAGCACTGTGCTTGAATTTCACTGTACTCAGAAATAAAGTGTTTCTTTAGTTTTTTTTTTAAAAACATTTATAAAATATAACCTAAAAAATGAGCTATTGTCTCTGAAACATCTTGTCTCTCCCTCTCCGTCAGTATCTACTGGGACTACGCTCTGACTGTCCCTCTGCGCCAGATAGTGTGTATCCACTGTCACCAGCGCTGTGAGTATACAGCACCACATGACGGCATTTTATTATGAAGGGTTTCATAAGCTGTTGTCATATCAAAATATCGATTACTTGTTGTGATAAAGTGTAAATCTGCTGTTCAGGGCGGTGCAGGTCATAATTCTCTTTTCACATTAGTGCCTATCATTAATCTTGGTGGCCTCTTCTTCACCTTTTATTGCCTCTCCTTTTATATCTTACATCAGTATATAAGTACATGTACTCACTCACTCCCTTTTTACATTAACCCTCTGAAACCTGAGTAAGTTGGCTTCATTTCTTTCAGCTTATAAAAAAAATGACCCCAAAATTAGGGAGAAATCAGCAAAAAAACTTGCCTGAAAATTGACAAAAACTAAGAAATCGAGTTTTGTTAGGAATTTTAAAAAAAAAATCACTTTAAAAGAAAAGTTGAAAAAATGCCTTGGAAAAAAATGATCTAATAATTCTGTAACATAATTTGAAATATTGACTAATGATAATTATTAATATAGTTTTCTGAATATTTTGCTCTAGCTTTCTTTTTTTTTTTAAAAAAAAAAAAAGAAATTATTGGATTTTTATTAGGAATGAAAATATAATCACTTTAAAAGAAAAGTAAAAAACAACAACAAAAAAACAATGAAATGACTTGAAAAAAAGTTCTTAAAAATGATAATGTGATCTGTAATCTGTAATATAATTTAAAATATGGACTTAAGATCATTATTAAAGTAGTTTTCTGAATATTTTTTCTAGCTTTCTTAAAATATATACATATATACAGTATATATATATATATATATATATATATAAATCTTGTATTTTTTTGGGCATGTCTTGCCAAGCTGCCTTTTTTATGTATTTTTTATGTATTTATTTTAAAAAAATCAAACCGATGTGTTGGGGTTCAAAGGTTCAGATACACGTGAAAGAACGCAGCACAAAAACATGAAGTTGATCCAGGTTAATATTTATAATATATTATAATAAAAAAGTGTCTTTTTCTCTCTGCGCCTCATCCTTGCGTAATGTTTTTCCATCCTGTTTCAGCTGACTGTGGTGGGACGCTGGTTCTGGTCAGTCAGGATGGGATCCAGCGGCCGCCTCTCCACTTCCCCCCCGGTGGTCACCTGCTGGCCTTCCTCTCCTGCCTGGAAACAGGCCTTTTACCGCGGGGGCAGCTGGAGCCCCCCCTCTGGTCCCAGAAAGGCAAGGTGTGTCACCTCGTTACACTTTAATCCAAAATAATATCATTTCTGTCTTTAATGCAGATCCCATTTAAGATCTGCATTCACACAAAGCTGCACAGATGTACAGGATGAACTGGATATGACAAAATTCTGATAGTGATGTACAGTTTTTTGAAAAAATGCAGTAAAACACTGTAAATCTTGATGCCTTTGGAGCATTGAAAACCTCACAGTCTTCTGTATAATACTGGAACGTAACAGGAAAAGCTGTTTTAGTGAATTTGTTGTAAAAATGCAGCCAAATTCTAACAGTTATTTACAGCTTATCCAAAAAACAGTAAATCACCGTGAATATTGACACTTTTTAGAGCCAATGTTACACTATGCTGTAGAATACTGCAATAAATTTAATGGCAGTTTAATACTGAAGCAATTTACGATGTCAACACTGTAAAATAACAGTAGGATGCTGGCAACTACAGCTGACAGTAGGTTATGGTAATTTTATGTGAGCATGTATTACAGTAAAACCACTGTAAAAATAATTTGCAGTAAAATATTGTAAATCTTGATGCTTTTTGAGCTAATATTACACTGTAAAAAAAATCACACTCTTCACTACTAGAATACTATAATAAATTTGATGTAATATACTGTTGAAGTAATTTACAATAGTGACTGTATAATATCAGTAGGATGCTGCCAGTAGTTTACCGTAATTTTACAGAAAAATCTGTTACAGTAATAAACTAAAACTATACTTCAAACTAAAAAAACATTTTAGTTAACTGAAATAAATGACTAAAATGAATTGCCAAAAAAAAATAAAAAACAGGCGAGAGCACAGGCGGCCTCCCTGGCACCCGCCCATCTGAGCCTGTTTTATAATAATGATATAATGTAATATTACGACTTTTTCTGATATATAATGATTTTTTTTTTAAGTCTAAAAAAATGTATTTATTGCAATGTGGCCCTAAAACTCCATTGTATATATGAGCTCAGATCAAGTTGCTTTATTATTTCTTTTTATTGTGGAAACAAAATTTTTTGAATTCCACAAAAACACTTTGTGAGAGTATTTTTTTTTTTTTGCCTTTGAGGCCGCCGATATCCAAAACGTGGAGAGCAGCTGTGGAGTTTTGTCTCTCTAAACTTACATGATATCCTTTATTATATCTGGCGAAGTCACTCTGACTCATAACTAACGATTCAGATACCAAACAGCGTTTAAATGATATGTACTCAGAGCAGTGTTGCCTGTTTAATGACACAAATGATCCGGCTTATTAAACACAGCGGACGCCGTCTGTACACTTCTCTTCATCTTCTGCAGGGAAAAGTCTTCCCGAAACTGAAGAAGAGGAGCAGCACTGCCCGCCTCATCGACCAAGACAGGAACGGTGAGGAGCAGACAGCTGCTGACTACGTGTTTCGCATCGTCTACCCCGGATACCGATACGACGCCAGTAAGTCACACTTCTACAACGAATGCACACGAAGTGTCCCCGAGGAAGCAGAGCAGGGACACAGCTCACTTTGCTTAGGGGCCACTCCTGCAAAATGAGAGGGGGCCAGGGGCCGGTCGCAGCAGCTCGATGCATGTTTCTAGGATTTTAGGACATTTCTAGGATTTAAGGACATTGCTGGGATTTTAGGACATTTCTCTGATTAAAGAACATTTGTAGGATTTTAGGACCATGTTTCTTAGCTTTTTGGATGTTTCTAGGAATATAGGACATTTCTCATATTTGAGGAGGTTTTCTAGTATTTTAGGTTGTTTCTACGATTCTAGGACATTTCTAAGAGTTGAGGACATTACTAGGATTGTAGGATGTTTCTATGACTTTAGGATGTTTCTCATATTTTAGGACATTTCTAAGGTTTAAGGACACATCTAGGATTTTAGGACATTACTAAGGTTTTTGGACATTTCTAAGATTTTAGGACATTTCTAGGACTATAGGATGTTTCTAGGATTTTAGGACGTTTCAAGGGTTTTAGGACATTTCTAGGATTTCAGGATGTTTCTAGACACTTCTAGAGTTTCAGGAGGTTACGGTGTTTCTACGACTTTAGGATATTTCTCATATTTTAGGACTTTTCTAGGATTTTAGGATGGTGTCGAAGATGGTGTCTGATTTAAAGATGTTTCTCGGATTTTTGGATGTTTTTGGATTGTATGATGTTTCTTGGATTTGAGGACGTTTCGAGGGTTTTAGGACCTGAAGATGTTTCTTAGAATTTTGGATTATTCTAGGATTATAGGGCGTTTCTCATATTTGAGGAGGTTTTCTTTTATTATAGGACATTTCAAGGATTCTAGGATGTTGCTAAGATTTGGGGACATTTCTAGTATTGTAGGATGTTTCTACGACTTTAGGATGTTTCTCATATTTTAGGACATTTCAAGGGTTTTCGGAGGTTAGGGTGTTTCTATGACTTTAGGATATTTCTCATATTGTAGGACGTTTCTTGGATTTTAGGACTTTTCTAGGATTTTAGTATGGTGTCTGATTTAAGGATGTTTCTAGGATTTTAGGATGTTTCTTGGATTTTAGGACATGTCTCTAATTTAAGGACATTTGTAGGATTTTAGGACCTTAAGATTTTTCTTAGATTACTAGGAACTGAGGAGGTTTTCTTATATTTTAGGACATTCCTAGGATTCTAGGACATTTCTAAGATTTGAGGACATGTATAGGATTGTAGGATGTTTCTTGGATTTGAGGACATTTCTAGGTTTCATAGACATTTCTAGGATTTCAGGAGGTGTCTAGGATTTTAGATGTTTTTAGGATCTCAGGACATTTCTAGGATTTTAGCATGTTTCTAGGATTCTAGGACATGGGGGCTTAGCTAGGATCTCTGTTGGGGGTGTGGGGGATCCTCCACTGGCCCTTTTTTATAAACAAGCTCTATTTTGATGCTGTTTTATTCTTCCTGGAACCTTATGTATACTAAAAGTACTAAAAACAATTATTAAGATGAGTATCACTGCAGTAGAGGCTGCATAAAACACTAATATAATCTTTATTCTGTGGTTAACTTTCCTGTCTGTGATAAATTAAGTACAATAACAATATTGTCTTCCCATCGTGTGTTTAAGAAGTGCAGGTGTAGTGTGGTGTCACTCCCACAATGCTCCTCCCGAGGTCTGTAGGGTGGCACTGTTCTAACTGTGTTCTCTGTTGTCCCACTGGTGCAAGCAGTCACTATAAACTACCACCACACCACGGGCAGCCGCGCTCCGTCGCTGGACGATGACGAGGAAGAGGAAGATAGGCTCCATGCAATGATCTCAATGATCTGCTCGCGGAACCTCACAGACCCTAATGTCATGAAAGGTTTTTATCACCTTAACACACACCCCCAATCCCCCACCCCCCCACTCCTGAGACCTCCCCCCCGGCTTCAGACGTGCCTCCCTGCATCCCACCCTTCATGCCCCCCACGGCCCTCCTCTCTTACCCCTCCCGACCCCACCTCCCCCAGCTCCGTCTGCCTGTGTGTGTGCTTCCTGAGGCTGAGCCCAACAGTGTGGAGCAGGCTGCCGCTGCCTGTGTTAACATGGGGACGTTCAGGGTGATCAAGTTGCTTTAATATTTTTTGATGTTACGCACGTCATATATAACCCATGTCCAAAGAGCCAAAAATAAGTGGTTAAAATAACCACTTTAAATTTGAGACAGTGGTAGCCAAAAGAGTCCAAAAAAAGCTGAGACGACTGGCAGCCTCTATCTTTGAACCACCAGGTCCACTTTAGTTTCATTCAGTAAATCTGCTTTTTTAAAATTTTGTTCTCGCTTGCTCTTATTTAACCCTTTGAAACCTGATGATTTCCTTAAAAAAAAAAAATGCAGTGAGTGACAAAAAAAAACTGACCCCAAAATTAGCAAGAAATTACAAGAAAATTAGCAAAAAATAAAATAAAATAAATAAATAAAAATAGAAAGTTAAAAAAACAGGCAAACAAGACTTGGAAAAGGTGCCTAAAATATTAAAAATAAATCAGTGACATTATTTTAAATATGTAATTATGGTCATTTTAAATTAAAAAATTAAATTTTTAATTTTTAATTCTAAATTAAAAACTGCCATTTTTCCATAGCTTTTTTAAAAATATTTTTTTAAATCTTCTTTTTTCTTGCAGTTTGGGGATCATTTCTTATCAAGTTGCTCATTACCTTTTTACCCATGTGTGAAAGAAATTACACTAATTTGCTCAGGTTTCGAAAGGGTTAAATATGTGTGAAAGGCATCCAAAAACAGCACAAGAAATGTAATTTTTTGTGTTGCTGAAAACATTTTAGTTGATAAATAGACGATATAGTGACAGGATCTTGGTTATTATTGGATCAGCACTGCTTAGTTTTACAGCTCCATCTGAGTTTGGTCAGAGTGAGAGAGACAGAAATAGAGAGAGGGGGTCTCTCTCTTTTGATCCGCTCCTGTCCTCTTTGTGTCTGTGGTTTCGGGCGTACAAAAATGAGAAAGTATGATCTGTAGTTTTAACAGCAGCTGGAGTGCCAGCAAAAATCTGCAGAATGATGCAATTTGGGATTTGTGCTGGAAGATGAGCAGAGAGATCTGGGCACTGGTGCGACCGCACTATGTGGGTTACTACAGATTTGTGCAAAATTTAAGTGATATTTTCAAAATGTTGTTAAAAGTCAAATGTGAGATGACTGCGTTTCGACTGAGTGATGTTATGCGACTTCTCCTCTGGCGATAACATCCCAGTAACCATGGCAATGGATGTTCACAACATCAGCAGCTTTATTTCTATCGCAGCCACCGCACTAGCCGTCATTATTTCCGACTGAAGGCGACATAGGTGTGTTATGTGAGCGATAATGGAAAGACGAGCCCCTTGTACATGAGAGCAGCCACGTATGAGGGATTTGTGGGAGATGTAGTCCACGATTTCACAGAGGAAATTTGGATTCAAAACCTCCAGATGATCCGCTCAACTTTTTAGGAATTATGGGATTCAATAACAGCTCTTGTAGCTCCTACTGCATCATGAGGGAGCCAGTTCCTACTGACAAGCACACAGACATAACATCGTGTGACCGAAAAAAAAGTGTTTCCGTTGATTTTTTGTGAAATATGTTTTTTTTGAAACGTGTGAAATACTACCTCATGCGAACGTAAAAACTTTTGTTTTTTTGAAATTGATGTCTTTCCATTAGGCGTATCTTATATTTCAATTTCAATTTTAATTTGCACAATTTGAGCTACCTAATGTTGGGATACAAAGCTGTCTGAAAATATATTTTCTGGCAAGTGCAAAGAAAAGTAGATGGTAAAAGTTACCTCGTATTCATTTGTTCTCTGAACATGAATATCAAGGGATGGGAAGCAATAGGATTAGAATTGGAAATGTGGTTGAAATTTAGCCCTGAAATTCTCTGGAATGAGACAAATGTCATCCATTGTCTCCATTATGGTCTCACTAATTGCTTCACTTATCAATGTGTAATGGATCAGAGGACTGTGAGGGATGATGGCTGCACTTAGTGACCAGCCTGCAGAGAATTAGCACAGATAGAGCAATTAGCAGCTCTACAGCCTGTTTGTTTGGTGTCAGTTCGGTACAAATAAGGCGTTTACATGGTTTTGCATGAAACGTCAAACTTTTTTCTTGCCTTTTGGACTTTTATTCACACTTCAGCTGTGTTTCAGGGCCAGAAAATGCAAACTTTTGTAACTGGGTTCCAGCATGTGAGCTTTCGAAGACACAACACCTTCTGTCGCCGTGTAAACTGGCAACGTGTGGATCCTGTGAGAACGGTAACATCACGGCCGCATGATGTCGTTCAAGGGTGTGTCATTAGAAAGTTACACTGCCAGCTACTGGCCTGGCATGCATACTACAGCATTTTTGGTTGTTTTTGCAAATCCGTGCACACGAGGATCGTTCTCACAATGTTATCATATGAACGTGTATGTTTTTAAAACGCGAAGAAAAAACTTTGCAGTTTTTATCAGGGCTGCTCTTGTATAAATTTGGCCTTAATTTGGTTCTTGTTCGTTTGTTTCCAGCCACGGCAGTTTTCTAAATCAAATTTCTAATGAGTTAAACCCAAATGTTTCTGGCACTGGACAAACAACCCATACAACAAAACAATGTCACAAATAGTCACAAAACAACTTTAGATTCTTGCAAAATATTCTTTTCCAGAATTTATCCAATCTAATCTATCTATCAATCTAATTTTTAAAAGGGTTTACTGGAGGAGTCCACGCTACAACCTCTGGAGGCTTGTTCCAAGCTTTTACTGCACTGAAGTGGGAAGAAGAGATGCACCTTGTCGGACATAATTTTAGTGCGTTACCTCTTAAATCATATCTAGAGTGGATAACAGGCTCAGCTGAAATATCACATATTCTGTGGTCAAGCTTATGTAACTCAGTCATGTCACCTCTGTGTCTCCTCTAAGCCTGAGTTGGGAAACGTAACCTGGAGCGACGTTACTTTCCTCGTGCTACTTTCAGGTGCCTTTCACAGGTATTTAAAATGGTGCGATTTCTTTCAAAAACATGGGAAAAAGGCAAAGATGAAGTCGGAAAAAAACACTTTCTCACACTATTTAAAAAAAAAAAAGAAAGCTCAGGGAAAAATATATTTATAATTATCATAATTACATATTTAAAAGTGTGTTGCAAAAATATTATTTTTAGGCACCTTTTCCAGGTCATTTCCATTTTTTAAAAACATTTTTTAAAGGTAATTTTCAGGTAATCTTAATGTACTTTTAACTAATTTCTTGCTGATTTTTTTTGGGTCATTTTTCTTTTCGTTGCTTATTGCTTTTTTGCCATGTTTTTGAAGGAAATCAAGCTGATTTGCTGAGGTTTCAAAGGGTTAACCTCTCCTTATATGACATCCCTGGAATTAGTTTAGCAGCTCTCCTCTAAAAATTCTCTTTTCTGTATATTTTATATTATGATTTATAAGGACACCAGACAGAGCTTAGCTTTTGACAAACCTGCATGACTTGAATAGGAAGGAGATGATTTTTCATTAGTTTTAAATTTGGTGAAGAAAAAAATCGGTCTCAAAAAGTATTAAAATTAAGTGCTAAAAATCAGGTTTTGTTTTGGCTGAATTTGCTGTAACTGAGGATAAGAGTCCCTGGACATTTTAATCTGGCACAATAACACCGTGTCTGTAGAAAATGTGCCGTTGTCTGACATCCAGTTAACCCTTTGAGCAAATTGGTTTGATATCTTTAAAAACAGGGAGAAATCTGTGAGCAAGACATGGCTCAAAACATAGTAAGTTAAAAAAGTTACTAAATTAACTGAAAATAAGCAAAAAATCAAAACCAAATAAAAAAACACAACAGAACAAGGAAATGACCAGAAAAAAAGGGCAGTTAATTATATAATGTCATATAATTTTAAATATATGGTTATAATGATTATTAGATTTTTTTCCTGCATCCTCCCTTGTTGTTTTTTTAATATATGATTTTCTGACAATTCTCCTTTTTTAAAAAAATAAATTCTTTGTCAGCATGTCATAATTTCTTGCAGTTTGTGGGACATTTTCTACAGAATTTGTCAGTGCCTTTTTTCCCGTGTTTTGAAAGACATCAAACCAACCTGCACACGTTTCAAAGGGTTGAATAGCTTGTGCGAGGCGTCTGAACGCAGCAGATGAAAACTGATGTTGCACCAGGTTTCAAATGTCTCTCTCTTTCTCTCTCTCCGTGTCTCTTCTGTTTCTTCCCACGGCTCAGTGACGCAGTCTAACACACCGGTTTGATGCTGTGAAACACACACACTGGAAACACACTGTCAGATGAAGAGAGCTGTTTTAAAGAGTGCTGCCAAACACACGTCTGTCACCTGCTTTCATCACTGTCACACAGATCCAAACTAACCCCAGGTCTCCTCGTCTAGGTCAAGGCCTCTCTGGCTGCTTTGCATTCTGGGATTTGTAGTGCTGACTGCAGAGTTATGAGAGGGTGTAGCTGTGGAAGCATGCCTCAACACTCTTGGGTTTACGCTGTCGTGGCCAAAGAATCGCTTTGATAATTTATTTTATTTTTTGCACTCCTTTAATTTGACTTAATTCCTTTTTGTCCTTTCATTTCTCACTTGCAACATGCCTGACGATATTTGCATGGGAGATATGCACCCATCTCATTGTTTTTTAAAGAGCGACTGTGTGTCTCTACGTACTTGTGATGGAAAATCCTCTCACGGTCTCCTCCTCTGTTTGTTTGGATCTCTCTCTCTCTCTCTTCCTCAGTTGTTTCTCCTCTGTTTGTGCAGTCGTTTGCTGCGATGCTGTTCACTGTAATTCTTCACTAACCCCCACCCCCGCCACCCCCTCCCCTCGCCCCCTCCTCCCCCTCTCATTACGGTCCTGTGGGGTTCCGCAGTAGTAGAGACGTGGAGTCCTTGTGTGAGCAGGGTTGCATTACTGAGCCCAAAAACAGTCGCTGATCACGTCTAGTCCCAAAGTAAAGAGGGGGGAGGCCAAATGTCGGTCTCGCTCCAGCATTTTTTCTGTTTGCTTTTTAAATATTATTTGTTTTTTTGGGGTTATTGAACCAAAGCGCAGCTTCATATTTATGACAGGTCATCAGCTCCAACCTGAAGAATTAAGGTGAAGAGCATTTATTTGATGTTGAAGTTTTTATGTTTTTTTTGTTTTTTTTCCTCCCCTTTGTGTGCCCTCTTACTGGAGTCCATTTGTTTTTCTTGTTTATGAAATAATTTCTTTTGGTGTCTCTTTGTCTTGTTCTGGCTTTATGCATCCTGCATGGCCTGAGCGTCAGCTTCGTCCCTGTCTTCCCCCCTTTTCTGTCGCCTCCTTCACTTCCTTTCCTCTTCCTCTGCTTCTTCCTCCTCTCTCCTGTTTGTCCGGAGCTCTGCTGTCTCCTCTGCCTCCCCTCTGAATGAACTGAAACCAGCATGGCTTCCCTGCATCCTCTCTGCCTGTCTCTCCCACAGCACCGGTCCTGCTTCCTGAACTGTCCCCCTCCACTTTTGGTTTCCTCTCTACGCTTGCTTTTCCAGCTCTCACATGTAACATGAGTGTAAAACTTTCATCCATCTACTCATCTCTTGATGTCATGAATAACCACAATACATGGAAAGACGTATTTACGGTTGAGCTGAGGGGCCTATGTCATAATATGTAAGGCACAGGACGTAGCCAGTGTGGAGTGGACATAAAGACACTGGAGACTTTTAAATAACAAAGAGTGTAGGACATGTAAACAGCCATTTTGTCTCAGAGCACTGAGACCTCTCTCTGTCTTCTCACTTCCTTTCTCTTTGCTTTAGACCACGGGGATATGATGGAGATGCAGGGATTCGGAGGCAGCCCATCGTCTTGGCAACAAGCCGAAGGAACCGCTCACGAGTCGCTGTGCCTGTCCTGCTCCACGGCCGGCAGCAACGTGTCGTTCGACTACCCGGCCGGCTGCACCTGCATACACGAGCCGTCAGACATCCACACGTACGTATCATCAACAAAACCCTCCCAGTTAAACCTTTACCTGTTACTGTGAGCCCGTTTTCATCTACATTTTTCTTAAACACATTGAGGATAGTTGAGTTTTTCATTTGTTACATAAAGGTGATCAATACTGAAAAAAAGGTGTCGTCAATAACACTGAGGGCACATGAAGATATTTTTGGAAAGCTGACTTTATTGATTTAGCACTCAGTTTGTGGAATCACATGAACTGAGCTGATATTTACAGAGATGTTAAATTTAAACCGATTTTCTAATAATAATAATAGAAATAATAATAATAATAATAATAATAATAATAATAATAATAATAATAATAATAATAATAATAATAATAATAATAATAATAATAATAATAATAATAATAATAATAATAATATAACATTATCCTTATATTAAGATGTGAAATAACAGCAGAAGTAGTGATAGTGGAAGTAACAGTGCTATTAGCTAGTATACTATGTAATATTAATAACCAGTATACTATAGTAATAATGACAATAATAATGATGATAGTAATAATGATACAGTTAACAACAACAACAACAACAATAATATTATAATATATAGTACAATAATAACATAATATAACATTATGCTTATATTAAGATCTGAAATGACAGTAGAGGTAATGATAGTGATCATAACAGTGCTATAAATAACAGTGATAGTAATAATGACTAATAATTGTAGTAATAATGATACAATTAGTAATAATAATGATAATGATAATTATAATAATAATGGTAATAGTAATAATGATACAGTTGACAACAACAACACAACTACAACTACAATTGGTAATAATAATGATAATGATAATAATCATAATAATAATAAAATTGATGATGGTGATAAAAATAATAACAATGATACTGAAGACAATAATAACAACAATGCAGGTAACATTTTTTTGATTACTTCTTGGCATTGTGTTATTTTTGTTGGTACATTAAAGCTATTGAGTACTAATATCCAGCTCTACCACGTTTGGTGCCTGAATAGCTGCTTTATTCAAAAAACTCAATCGGTTACGTTGTTTGTTGGTCTTGAACAGTCAGCTCATATTTTCTGTCACTTTAGAAACATTGATATGATAATTATGAAACATGCAAATGCAGTGTATTTGTGGTTTGCAGAAACGTGCAATGCCAACATTTCCGAGTGGATAGTGGATGTGATGATGGACGAACAAGCAACAGCTTAAACATTTGACTATTTACAGGCTGTTAATTTGAACCTTAAAAGGCCGACACCAAGACACACATTGGAGGAAGTGAACCCACCTTAGCCATGGAGTCTGCTGCGAGTGTCGCAGCAACAGTTATTATAGTTATCGATTTTGTGAAAATGGGATTCCAAGGAGTTTTTGTGGAGGCAGCATCCATCTAATCTATCCATTAGAGAAAAAAAACCACATTAAAGCACTTAAATCTCTACTTTGTTGGTGGAGGTTTATTCATTTAAAGCAAATATTTAAATAATTCACAGATAAGACAGCGGCTTAACATTCATTGTGGATTTTTTAAAAAAAATTTTCCCATCAGAATTCCTCTAAAGATGCTCTGCCAGAACATGAAGAGGCAGATCGTCTCCAGAGCCTTCTACGGATGTAAGTGCATCATATCTCCTTTGCATGAATTGTGTGAATTAAAAAAATATATAAACAGACATTTAAACTGCTTGCTCACACACAAGTGAGACACTTTTTACTATTTTCCGTCACAGTTATGTCTTGTGGGTTGGCAGTTTTATGCATACACATTAAATGCAAGTCTGCATAACAATATGCTAAAAACAAATTATTCATGTTTAGATAATAATAATAATACTGCAGTCAGTTTCTTTTGATTTTTGTTTTGCTTTGTAATGCACTAATTTTTTTTTGATAATGTGTTTGTTTGAGATTAATGTTCAGCCTGCTGCAGCTCTGCACTGCTGACCTCAGTTGAGAGCACGATTGATTTTAAAATCAATTAAAGTCATTTTGGATGTATGGCTCGATGCGGCAGCTACTGCTGCTCCATAAAACAGCGAGTCTGTAAACTGTTATGAATTATCCATCTAAATATGTCAAAGATGTAATAAAGACTTTGTAATGAACTTCTGAGTAACATAATGCGTTTATATTGTTTTAAAATATTGTTTATTCAAAGGAGACGTGGTTTTAATTACAGCATCAGCCGACAGATCTGATTGTATCGCCGTGAGTTAGTGAGTTATTGACCTCAATACGAAAATACAATGAAAAAAGTAAAAGCAGGTACTTCAAAAACAATACAAGGCTATCAGCTACTAAATTACTAAACTCAACACTATGGTTTAAAAAAGAAATTCTTACGCCTTTAATAGGTGATTGAAGACAGTTAACTTTTAAAGTTAACATAAACATTGACTTTTGCCGGACATGTTTATGCAATTATGACGTCAAGTTGACAACGCGTGTTTTAAAATAACGTTGTTATCAGTGTTAAACTCCCCTGGCATGCTTTATAGTTTAAGTTTGCTTGCTTGCAACAGCTAATAAATGTGCAACTACTAAACGTAAATGATAGCTACTACAAAATAGCAACATATATATATATTTTACCATCAATTGTTGACACTGCTTCCATGCTTTCCATAATTTCTGCTGCCCTGAAAGGTCACGCAAATGTCACAACTTTCCCAATTTCCCACTTGTGATTAAGACTTTGATGGGACGTTCATGATATTTTTAATTGTACTTTATCGGGTTACTATTTAAATTTTTGAGTCTCATACTTGGTCTCAGCTGTGTGTGTCTGTCCATGTCTCACCTGTCCATCAGGGCTGGCCTACTGCCGACACCTTTCCACTGTGCGGACTCACCTGTCAGCTCTGGTCAACCACAACATCGTCCCCCCAGACAGACCCTGCGAGGCATCTGGGGGCCTCAGCAAGGAGGTGTGGAGCAAGTACCAGAAAGACTGCAAGGTTTGTATGGAGCAGCAAACAAAATTAAATATAGCAGCCGGATCGAACGCTGTCAGCAAGCAGCAGGAATTACAGCAAGAATCTTAATCTTCCTCCTGCACCGTCTGATGCCCCTCCGCCCCTCCGCCCCCTGCCCCTCATTTAAAAGCCAGAAATCACATCAGATTGCCAACTCATCATTAAGTCATTGGTATTGATCAAACCCCATAGATAACTCATGGACAGTCTGTGCTGTATAGGGACTTTGCAAGTCTTATTTCCAGTAATATTTTATAAAGTGAGACAAGCTTCTCCTTTAGAGAATTATGAGGAGCAAAGATTTGTCCTGCTGGAAATGCTGAGATAGACACCTTTTCATCATCGTGAGGAAGCTGCTAGTCCCCGACTTTTCTTAAAAAATGTCTGTATTTTCATTTACAGTTTTATTTACACAAATTGGACAAAAGTTAAAGAAAATGTGATCATTTTTAACTATTTTGGCCACAGGTGGTCACAATGACTGTACAGATTTTGCCGTGATTAAATTGATACATTTCCGCATGGTGGCAGCTGCATATTGGTTGCTTGGCAACTACCATCTAGGGACAGTTCCAATACTGTCCAATTCAGCACCCATAACTTGCTGAAAATGTGTCTCATCGCTCTTAAATTTTGACACTAACTTCTCCGACTGAGGCTTCATCATATAGCAATGGTAACTATTATTTTCTAATATTTCTAGGCTACAATAACAGAAATAATTGATTTTGTTTTCAAAATGCGATCTTTAGGTTTCCAAATTCCAAACTGTATCTCCTGAGATACATTGCCCATGTAGGGTATAAATTCAATTCAAATAACCAACTTCTAAAACATTTTTATTAACAGTTAATTTGCCATTGTCTTTTATGTTTTATATTATAGGTTTTTTTTTAAGAGAGGAAGAAAAAAATGGTATAACTTTAAATACAATAAGGTATAAGATTAAAATACAGAAGCAATATAAATATATAAAATGAAAAATTGAATTTAAAGAAATGTATGTACAAAAGCTGCTATAGAAGAAGTTGCAGCGGACTAAATTAACCCATAGTGTGCAGTGTAAACAGAGAAAGTCAAGTGTGCATTAATGTAACGCCTGAAAACTGATTTAGCCATAAAAAAACGATTTATTTATATGAATATAAGTCATGGATCATGTGCTGCTCCTGCGGTCACCAGCCCCTCTCTGCACTTCCTCTCTCCCATGGAAGTTTAATGAGTTTCAGTGAAATGAAGTCTCATTACAGAGTGCAGTCTGATACCACTGTAGCTATTAAAGAAACCTCTGTAATCATTCATCACCACTAATTCACACTCTATTCATATCTGCGGCCTTTATCTTCTGCACTTGTCTGTATCTCCTGCAATCACTCTTTCTCTCCTATTATTCATGCACTTCCTCTTTTTCCTCTTACCACCCACACCAGGATCCTACGGAGCCCCCCTTGATAAAAATAAAATAATAAGAGATTTAGTGGGAGATAAGTGGGATGGTTGTCTACTACTATGGAGCAGTCAGTTTTCTATTGATGTTTACTAATTATGAATAAAGGTTATTATAGTCTACTTTTATATTCAAGAGTATAAACCTTTTGTTATTATTGCCGTGGCGAATGTCATGTGTAGTAATAATGCTGACGTCTGTGTGAAGCTGGACATGTGACTGATGGATGTGCTAAATGAAAGAGGGCAGTGTGGAGCTGTCCGTGGTGCTGAAACACAGGAGCGAGCAGGAGATTTAAAAGGTTGATTTATACTTCAGACAGCTGTTTGCAGCACCTCCACCTGCAGATGTTTAAGGAAAATGTGCATGAATTCACTTGCATGGTCAAATCAATGATTATTTCTTTGTTTGGTTTCTGTTTATTAATGAAAAAAAATGACCCCTTGCAATTTTCAACAGCGCTCTCAGTCAATTTATCCCGGCGCCCGGCACAGTAGTCGATTGCTACTGTCAATCGACAGTAGACTGACAGTAGCAATCGACAGTAGTCGATTGCTACTGTCAGTCCCATTTTTCCCTTAAAATATGAGTTAGGTCGACATTTTTTTGTCCAAGCTTTTGACATTTTGTTTATCTGGTTTCTCTTCACAAAAGCCTTTATACCGTCAACTTCGATTAGGTAATTTTACAGAGTAAACCACTTTTTCCATTTTTTAAAGCAAGTTTTAAAGCAACAACAACAACAACAACAACAAAAAGAACATGGGGTTAAGAATTTGAGATTAATGTTCTGTCCAAGCTTTTAACTTGGTAACTTATATAAAGGCTTTGTTGAGATCACACATTTATGTTCCTGTCATCCTCTTTCACGTGTGTAGAACTATAAGGAGCTGGAGCTGCTGAGGCTGGTTTACTATGGCGGGGTGCAGCACGACATCAGGAAGGAGGTCTGGCCTTTCCTGCTGGGACACTACAAGTTTGGAATGGGCAAAAAGGACATGAGCCAGGTACACGACACACACACTCACACACGTCGCCGCAAATTGTCTCTTGATTTGAGCAACAGGGTGTGATTGCCTTGTTTTTCCCGTGAAGATTGATGCCAAGATCAGCGAGCGCTACCAGCAGGTGATGCGGGAGTGGAAGGCCTGTGAGGTGATCGTCAAGCAGAGGGAGAAGGAGATGCAGTCGGCCATCTTTGCCAAGCTGTCCTCAGGCAGCAGCATCGACAGTCACGTCCTGCGACTCGTTCACAGAGACTCCACGCTCAGCAACGAGGTGAAGAAGACTACCGGGATAAACATTCAAAGTAGTTCATGTCGTGTGGCTCTGGAGGAGCCCTGCTGTGAACCCGGAGATGTTGAGTACCCTGAAGTTTTGTGTTAATAATGTATAGTTTGGGTCCCCAACATTAAGAAACTGCTGGATGCTAACTTGCATATGTTGGGCAATTTGTGTAATTTACCTTATTTGCACAATTTTGTAAATATACTTTTCAGTATTTCAGCAACTTCTCGACTAATTTGGACATTATCTTGGTGGTTTTTGGGGTTATTGAGGATGCTAAATCCATTTCTGATATTTTTAAAATTCTATTTTTTTTAAAACCAGAAGTCTGCATGTTTTAACGGCAGTTTAGCATCCTTAATAACCCCCAAAACCGCCCAGGTAGTGTCTAAATTAGCCAGACAGTTACTAAAGCACTGTCAATATATGTTATTATTATGTTATTATTAAATATATGCAAATAAGGTAAATGCCCAACATATGCAAGTTAGCTTCCTGCACTTACTTACTATACATTACATTGTTCAACATTTTGGGGGCATGTATCCCAAACTTTAAGGAAGTGCAATGCTCCATTTAAACTAAATCCAACAATCTAATTTCCTTAAATGAAACAAAGTCCCTTATGAAAACAACTCCTGTTTCTAACATTTAATATGCAGAGTTCACTGGGAATTTTAGGAAACCAGATTCAACAGAAAGAAAAAAATCATACTGCCTTTACAGCCTCAGACAGGTTCAGAATATAAGCACACACTAATAAAGGGAAGATGTAACAGAGACATAAATCTGCAGAAGACAGAATCCAGAGTCCTGGTTTCAGAGGTGAAGTCTGCCCTTGCTGTCCTCTACCAAATCTACGCTGCATTCATTCTTCTTCAGGTGTTTATGTCGGTGGATGAGCCGGATGCAGGAAGCCAGGAGACCCCCAGCGGAGAGGACAGTACCCCCACCATGACCACCCTGGTTCCCCCCGCAGCCGTCCCCCCAGAGGAGCGACCTCTGGTGGAGTTTGACTCCCCGGACTCGGGTCTCCCCTCCTCCAGAAACTACTCAGTGACCTCTGCTCATTCCCAGATCCTGTCCAGCATAGACGACGGTCAGAGCACCGAGGAGGAAGGGGGGGGCGGGGAGGAGGGCAGGACTGCGGGTGTGCTGGGGGGGCGTCAGGACTCACTGACTGAGGACAGGCTGTGCAGTCAGCTGGACAAACTGGTGACCAATGGAGCAGCTGCAGAGGCCATATCCCCCTCACTGTCCTCATACACAGTGAGTACAGTATATGGATATGTCTGTTTATATATCTGTTCTACTATTATCTATTATTACTACTATTACTTGTTTTATTTGTTTATTTATTTATTTAATTTATTTAATGTAAACGGGATGTTACCATTTGATGCACCGTACCAGATTATAGTTTAGAGCTAATTTGCATTTGCAGTCCCTCAGCAGGTCAGAACACACACACAATGACATGATACTACAAAGCTGTACAAGAGGAAAAGAAGAAAAGACACACACAAAACAAATAATACACACAATAGCAAATGGTATAAAGTAATCCTGAAATGAAGACAAACAATGCAACGTGAAACTACGCAAAAAGCACATTATTTACAAAACACAATAAAAAGCTTTTTGCTGAGCTGCAGCGTTTTCTTGTAGAGAAGGAGATCCTTCAATTGGAGGCTGAGACCTTAAAAACCACTTTCTTAGAGAACTAACAGCCATCAAAAGACAAAACATGATTTATGATACCACGTTTACCAAACTTACATTAACTCCTGCAAAGAAGCAGCAGAGTGAGGTCACTAGATTGGTTGCTGAGATATGGCTGTGCCCTGCTGGTGAGAAAAAAAAACTATGTAGTTTTCTAGCAAATCTAGATAAACATAAAGTTTTCTTACAGTGTCATATCTTGTTTAAGGTGAAAATCAAATAAACCACAATCATAAAGTTTCAGTGTTTCATCTCCACTGTGAAAGACTGAGGTTGCTGATAGTAAAACGCATAAAGATGCCAAAGAAAGACAGAAATTTGGATTTACACTTTGTCACCCTCTAGTGTTGACACCAGTGTTTGCTGTGTGCAGATCGAGCTGCTGGACACCGTCGCTCTCAACCTCCACAGGATAGACAAAGATGTGCAGCGCTGCGACCGCAACTATTATTACTTCACCTCAGCCAACCTGGAGAAACTACGCAACATCATGTGCAGGTGTGTACAAGAAGCAGTGATGATAAAAGATTTTCAGTGTAGTGAGTCTGCGGGATGGGATTTTAAAATATTTTTCTTATTTTTTAAAACTGTTCTTTGTTTGCAAAACCATAGAGTTTAATCCATGTTTGATGTTATATGTTCTAATCATGGTTATATTCATGCTGAAAATATCTTAAAATGAAACAAATAACAGACCAATCTGAAAACTTTATTTACACAACCAAGATCTTTGTGTGCATGAAGCATGATTTACTACTACTACTAATAATAATAATATAACAAAAATAGTAATAACCTTTATTTATATAGCACCTTTCATTTAAAATTGAGAACAAAGTGCTTATTATGCAAAAGAGATAGAATTTATAACCTAACAATATATAGAAATATATAAAAAATGTAAATATAAATGTCTATTCTCATCACTTATCTTATTCTATGCAAAAACATTAAACAAATGTCATATCTTGGGTTGAGCTGATTAACCATAACCATCCACCCAGTATCAATTAAATCAAATGTGAGATCATGAGGAACCATTCAAATTTAACTAATGTACTTTATAAATCTAATATTTGAATATTATAAGAAATATGTTTATTTTCTTTCTTTATGAAAAAAAGTTTTCATGTTTTCCTTTCACTCGTTGAGCGCACAGCCTGCACAGTAAAGCATCACCGGGTCATCACTGTCATGAGTCAACACAGTATCGATCAGTGGCACAATCACATAATCACAATGTGGCGTCATCAGGGGAAGAAACACAGCGTGTCATCAGGATGTAAAGCACCATCATCATCGACATTAGAGAACACAGCACAGCAGAAGTGTGTAAAATTACAGGAATATCTTAAGTAATATCCTACATATTTTTGAATTCGGGTGCATTTTATGAACCTAAAAATAAGGTTATTGTCTCCTGGTGGTGCCCCGGGGAGCTCTGTGTCGTGTCACCGACACCTTGGCGCGCAGAGCTTCAGAGAGCCAGGGATGAGAGCAGGTGGGCGGGCGGGCAGGTGTGAGATTTGTGCGGTGCAGCGGAACAAAACCGCCCACACATCACCGACAGTATGATAATAACATCCAAAACACAAGTTCACTCTCACTGGGTTCTTTGACATGAGGATTACTTTAAACTTAAGACTTGTTTCAGACTATTTCAGACAATGTTTTTGTGTACTTTGTCTTAATTTAATTTGATATTTGCATGTTGAGTTGAAGGTGATTTGTTTGTTTTCGGTGTCTCCTTCTCACCTGCAGCTATGTGTGGGAGCACTTAGAGATGGGCTACGTTCAGGGCATGTGTGACCTGCTCGCTCCACTCATGGTCATCCTGGATGATGGTGAGAAGAAAGAAATATGATATACTTTAAATCTCCAAACTATAATTATTATTGTAAACAGGCAGATGAGAAATTGGCCAAGGTGTCGTTACATAATTGAAGCTCATGTGCGTCATTTACCGTTTCTCTCGGTTGCTTTGTCACATTTTTCCTTTAACTGTTTACCTTTTCAAAACAGCTCACACACAGCCTAAATGTCAAAAACAAAATGATAAAAACAGCACATGTTCTTTGCAGAATCACCTTCTCAAAACCTGTTTTGTTTTGGTAGTTTTTGCTATAATAGCTTTCAGGTGCTTGGAAGGTATTTTTTTAACGTAAATATCAACACTCGTGTTTTATGGTGTGCCTTAGAGCTTCACTTAACCTTTACACCTGTGGCTCTCTGTGCAGCACCTGAAGGCAGCACGTATCTGTTCCATCTGCAGTCTGTAATATTGTGCACAGCAGATCTGCTGGTTGCATTTTGTAACCAGCCCCCTGATGCTTTTGGGCACATCAAACATGTCATTGTGATGAATTATTGAACACAGCTACACAGTTTCTCATTATCCTCAATCAAGCGGTGCAGTCAGGCCCGAAGTGCATCAGGAGGGTGCCAAAAGCATTTTTGGTAATTTTGTGGCCAGGCTGTTTGGTGCACCTGTGGCACACTTGAGCACGCAGTGGGATCAGAAAAAAACAGTCATAGTATAGCATGTTGAAAAAAAGGACACAAATCATAGTATAGTTGAAAAAACCTCATTGTATAATATGAGTATAGTATGTCAAAAGAAAGCCATAGAATAGTATGTTGAAAAACTGCAAAAAAGTAGTAGTAATGTATGTTGAAAAAAAGTCTATAGCATACTATAGCAAGATGAAAAAACTTATAGTACTGTTATAGTATATCAAAAAAGTCATAGTATAGTATGTAAAAAAAGTCATAGTATAGCATGTTGGGAAAATTGCAAAAATAAATCATACTACAAATATACTATTGGGGGGTATGGTACATCCACAAAATGGAACAGAATAGTATGTGAAGAAAAAGTAACAGTATAGCGTGTATAAAAAACTGCACAAAAGACATTGTGTAGTATGTGGAGAAAAAGTAACAGTCATAGCAATAATTAAAAAAGTAATAGTAACAGCATGTCGAAAAAATGGCTTAAAGTAGTCATATTAGAGTACGTCTAAAAAGTCACAGTTCAAGCTTGTTGAAAAAAGTCTAAGGATAGTATATTTTTTTAAAAAAAGTTAAATATGTTGAAAATAGTCATGGTAAAGCATGTAAAAAATATAGTCATAGTATAGCATACTGAAAAAACTGCAAAAAGGTCATAGTATAGTATGTCAAAAAAGTCATTGTGTATTTTGTCGAAAAGTAAGTCATAGTTTATGTATGACTTAAGAATATGAAGTTTAATTAAACCATCTCAGTTAAAGTGAATAATCTGGTGAAATAGATATCTTTCAGACTGTATTTTTTGTAAGGCTACGTCCCTCCAAACCCTGCATATACAGTACAGAAGCTGTCATAGCAAACACACACTGACAATTTCATCAATGTTTGAAATCCATTTGGGAAATATTGTTAGTTATGGGGTGTAGGTGCTGCCCGGACCCTATGACCCTATGTTATTATTCTGTGTGTTTGTGTGTCAGAGTGCCTGGCATACAGCTGTTTCACTCAGCTAATGAAGAGGATGAGTCAGAACTTCCCCAATGGCGGCGCCATGGACACACACTTTGCCAACATGAGGTCACTGATCCAGGTGATGGATATGACTCTTATCGTGTGTGTGTGTGTGTGTGTGTGTGTGTGTGTGTATTTGAGAGAGAGAGAAAGAGAATAAATGTAAATGTAAATGCCAAGATTCTGATGCACTCATAAATTTGAGTGAGAAAATTTAAATTGAGAGTGAGTAACCTTTACTAAAACCCGCTGACGTTCTCTCTGCTCGCTCTCTGACGTCAGATCCTGGACTCTGAGCTGTTTGAACTGATGCAGCAGAATGGAGATTACACTCACTTCTACTTCTGTTACCGTTGGTTCCTGCTCGACTTCAAGAGAGGTAAATGATGCATCCCTCACTCATTATTACTCAGTATTCTGCAACTTGTTGATTTCTCTGCTTTAACACTACAACCGCCGAGGTGGGTCATTTTGACCCCCTGAATGTAGGTTGAATTATTGTATGATATAGGCCTGTTGTTATATGAATCGCTGGTAGATATTTGGTTTATTATTTGGTTGGAGTTGTAGATATTTGAAGTTGAGTTGTGGGATTAGCTAACTGGGCCTTTTTCAGGCTGGTGGCTCCTTGTCTTTAGATTAGGATTTCACATCAGGGGAAAATGAGGCGTCAGATATCTCGCATCTCGGATCGGATGCCTCCTCCATTATATCTCCGCTATCTGATTCCTCTACCTTCATCTGCCATCTGTATCTGTCCATGTTTACCAACAAAACCTCCGATCTCCAATCTATAGCTATCTTATATGTGACAAAGTTCTTATGAAAAGTGAAGCTTAGCGTACTCGCCGCTCGTCCAGTTGCTTAGCAACGGCATGTGTTGCCACAGGGGTCAAAATTACCCAGCGCGGCGGTTGGAGATATAAATGATAATATTTTTTTTTTCTTTTTGTGCCACAAACCTTAAAATTCAGTAGATAATTAATAACACAATTCGAGGAAAAGTCGGGAAATGAGAAATGTAGAAATGTTTTATTTTAAGAAAGTTACATGCATTTGAAAACATGAGTGGGTAAAAATGACCTACCTTGGCAGTTCTAGTGTTAAAGCTTCATTAAGTCTTTTTCACCAGTGGTGGCGAAAGACAAACTAACAAAGTTAGCAGTGTTTGCAGATGGGAAGCTGGGAAGTGATCTTGTCATGTACTGCATTAGACACTGGCAGTGGTTGGTTGAGGCCCTTGCAGTGTGGGGTCAGAATTGGGGGAGAGTGACTTAAACCTCTTGCAACGCTGTTTCAGTAAAGCTCATGACTGGCAGGACTGAAGAAAAAACTACAACACTGTCTGCAGCATAAATGTGGAAAATTCTACACAAATTACTAGAATAGGCAGAAGAAGTGTTATTTGTACCATTTCAGTAATTTGGTGGCTCGTGAGGTCTACCATTCAAGAAAGCCGAAACCATGGTAACATGATGTCCTAGTGCTTTAAAGAATAGCAGTACATGCTCTACCAAGTGCTCGTGATGTTACACATTCAACACCTTTGTGACATGTCCGTTCCTTTCTAATGTTTTCCT
The DNA here is from genome assembly GCF_026936395.1 of Plectropomus leopardus. Lineage (NCBI taxonomy): Eukaryota > Metazoa > Chordata > Actinopteri > Perciformes > Serranidae > Plectropomus > Plectropomus leopardus. The sequence continues at coordinate 2,877,554 of NC_142181.1, read as the reverse complement.
TCCCTTCAGCTGCACCAAATGTACTCTTTCTGATTCTCTGATGATCTCTGTGTGCAGAGCTCCTGTACGAGGATGTGTTTGCGGTGTGGGAGGTGATCTGGGTGGCTCCCAGGATTTCCTCGCAGCACTTTGTCCTTTTTCTGGCATTGGCCCTGGTCACAGTTTACCGTGAGATCATCATGGACAACAACATGGACTTCACTGACATTATTAAGTTCTTCAATGGTAAGAGACATACACATAGAGTACATTATGAACTGCATTTGAATTTAATGGATAGCTTATTCCTTGCTATCCTGTCGTCAGTAATAATAGACAGTTACAGATTGTTGTGACCAGTTGCGTTGTTGAGTGAAATGTGTGTGAAATCAAGTATGCCGTATTCTCTGGAAAGGAATAGCTAAGAGGAATATGGATAAAATCTTCTATAGCCATATGTTGGGACAATAGACTGTTTTTTCTAATCCTGTGATTTTAACACCTGTTGCATCAAAAGTTCATAATCAGAAATATACAAAAATCTTGTAAAACCAATCTTTGCCATAAAGTGGTCTTACAAACTAAAATACTCATACCTCTAACCAATACACCCAGAGATGTTAAATTGATGTGAAATTATCAATTTAATATATTAGTAATAAAATAGAAACAGTACGTGAAATATACCACCTGACTGATCTCTCTTGTCAAACTACAGCCTAATGTAAATTTAATAATATATCTTTGACAACACTAAAAAAACTAAAAAAAAAACCTGACAGATAATTACCTTTCTTGTTAAGGTTTCGTAGTTAGCTAAATGTTATTAAAAATTCTGAAAAAACGTAATACCTTAGTATGTAATCATTAATAAACGTCATCGTAATGTATGTTTTAAAAGATGACGAGAAAACATAGTATAGTATAGTATGTCGTCAAAAATCCTGAAAACGTCACACTTTAGTATGTTGCCAAAAATCGTGAAAAGACGTCATAGTACTGCATGTCGTCAAATCATGAAAAACGTCATATTATAGTATGTCGTTAAAATCGAGAAAACGTCATATTCAGAATCAGAATCGTGTTTTATTGCCAAGTACATTTACATATACAAGGAATTTTAACAAACAAGAATAAAAATAGTAAATTTCAATAGAATCAGACATCAAATAAAAATGTAGAAGCAATAACAAAAAACATAAACAATGAAAAATAGAATATAATGAACACAAATTGTATGTAGAAATACAAACGGTGCAATGGAGTAAGTGTACAGTTGTACAGAAGTTGAAGTTGCAGTGCAAAAAAAGTGTGCAGTGTATAGAGTTCAGACCAATGTGCGTTAATGTAATGGGGAAAAGCTGATTTAGCCTTACATTTATGTGAGTTTCTGGGACTCTGGGTCTGGACGAGAGCCTATGTTATGTGGGGCCATGGCGTGTCTCGGCACACTTTTAATGAGGTTTAAATCAGTTTTCAGCTATTTTTGGTACGTCATTTTTTAACATTTTCCATACTATAGCCTTTCCTTTTCAGTCATTTTTACAATATTATATTTTATGGTGTTTTTGACCTTTTTTCAAAGATTCTTTGTTATGGCGTGTCTCGGCACACTATTTTATGCTGTTTTTAGGTGTTTTCAGCTATTTTTGGGACATGTCATTTTTTAACATTTTCCATACTATATTGGAAATTTTTTTTCAACATCCTATTTTTTGGTGTTTCGGACCATTATCCAAAGATCCTTTGCTATGGCTTGTCTTGGCACACTATTTAATGAGGTTTAAAGCAGTTTTCAGCTGTTTTTGGGACATGTCATTTTTAAAAACATTTTTCCATACTATAGCCTTGGCTTTTCCGTAATTTTTCCAACATCCTATTTTTTGGTGTTTTTGACCATTTTTGAAAGATTCTTTGCTATGGCGTCTCTCTGCACTCTATTTAATGAGGTCTAAAGCAGTTTTCAGCTGTTTTTGGGACATGTCATTTTTTGACATTTTTCTATACTATAGCCTTGCCTTTTCGGTCATTTTACCGAAATCCTACTTTATGGGTTTTTTTAATGTTTCTGAAATTTTCGTTGCTATGGCGTGTCTCGGCACACTATTTTATGCTGTTTGGAGGTGTTTTCAGCTGTTTTTGGGACATTTCATATTTTGACATTTTTCCATACTGTAGCCTTGCCTTTCGGTCATTTTTACAACATCTCAAATTATGGTGTTTTTGACCGTTTTTGAAAGTTTCTTTGCTATGGCGTGTCTTAGCACGCTATTTTATGCTGTTTTGAGGTGTTTTAAGCCGTTTTTGGGATGTGTCATATTTTGACATTTTTCCATACTATAGCCTTGCCTTTTCGGTCATTTTTTGGACGTTAAGCATTTGGGTGTTTTTTAATATTTCTGAAAGTTTCTTTGCTATGGCGTGTCTTAGCACACTATTTTATGCTGTTTTAAGGTGTTTTCAGCTGTTTTTGGGACGTGTCATGTTTTGACATTTTTCCATACTATAGCCTTGCCTTTTTGGTCAGTTTTTGGACATTCTATTTTATGGTGTTTTTGACTGTTTTGAAAGATTTTTTTTGCTATGGCGTGTCTTTGCACACTAGTTTATGCTGTTTTGAGGTGTTTTCAGTTGTTTTTGGGACGTGTCATATTTTGACATTTTCCCATACTATAGCCTTGCCTTTTCGGTCATTTTTTGGACGTTCAGCATTTGGGTGTTTTTTAATATTTCTGAAATTGTCTTTGCTATGGCGTGTCATAGCATGCTATTTTATGCTGTTTTGAGGTGTTTTTTTCCAGCTGTTTTTGAGATGTGTCATATTTTTACATATTGCCTTTTCAGTCATTTTTCCGAAATCCTACTTTATGGGGTTTTTGAATGTTTCTGAAAGTTTCTTTGCTATGGCGTGACTTAGCACGCTATTTTCTGCTTTTTTGAGGTGTTTTAAGCAGTTTTTGGGACGTGTCATATTTTGACATAGTTCCATACTATAGCCTTGCCTTTTCGGTCATTTTGTGGACGTTAAGCATTTGGGTGTTTTTGAATATTTCTGAAAGTTTCTTTGCTATGGCGTGTCTTAGCACGCTATTTTCTGCTGTTTTGAGGTGGTTTCAGCTGTCTTTGGGACGTGTCATATTTTGACGTTTTTCCATACTATAGCCTTGCCTTTTTGTCATTTTTTGGACGTTCTGCATTTGGGTGTCTTTGTCCGTTTGTGAAAGTGTTTTTGCTATGGCGTCTCTTTCCATGCTAGTTTATGCTGTTTTGAGGTATTTTCAGTTGTTTTTGGGACGTGTCAAATTTTGACATTTTTCCATACTATAGCCTTGCCTTTTCGGTCATTTTTTGGACGTTCGGCATTTGGGTGTTTTTGGCCGTTTTTGAAAGTGTTTTTGCTATGGCGTGTCTTTGCATGCTAATTTATGCTGTTTTGAGGTGTTTTCAGTTGTTTTTGGGACGTGTCATATTTTTACGTTTTTCCATACTATAGCCTTGCCTTTTTGGTCAGTTTTTGGACATTGTATTTTATGGTGTTTATGACCATTTTGAAAGATTTTTTTGCTATGACGTGTCTTTGCACACTATTTCATGCTGTTTTGAGGTGTTTTCAGCTTTTTTTGGGACGTGTCATATTTTGACATTTTTCCATACTATAGCCTTGCCTTTTTGTCATTTTTTGGACATCCTACTTCATGGTGTTTTTGAATATTTCTGAAAGTTTCTTTGCTATGGCGTGTCTTAGCACGCTATTTTATTCTGTTTTGAGGTGTTTCCAGCTGTTTTTGGGACGTGTCATATTTTGACATTTTCCCATACTATAGCCTTGCCTTTTCGGTCATTTTTTGGACGTTCTGCATTTGGGTGTTTTTGATTATTTCTGAAAGTTTCTTTGCTATGGCGTGTCTTAGCATGCTATTTTATGTTGTTTTGATGTGTTTTCAGCCGTTTTTGGGACGTGTCATATTTTTATGTTTTTCCATACTATAGCCTTGCCTTTTTGGTCATTTTTTGGACGTTCAGAATTTGGGTGTTTTTGAATATTTCTGAAAGTTTCTTTGCTATGGCATGTCTTAGCACGCTATTTTATGCTGTTTTGAGGTGTTTTCAGCCGTTTTTGGGACGTGTCATATTTTGACATTTTTCCATACTATAGCCTTGCCTTTTCGGTCAGTTTTTGGACGTTCAGCATTTGGGTGTTTTTGAATATTTCTGAAAGTTTCTTTGCTATGGCGTGTCTTAATACGCTATTTTATGCTGTTTTGCGGTGTTTTCAGCCATTTTTGGGACGTGTCATATTTTGACATTTTTCCATACTATAGCCTTGCCTCTTCGGTCAGTTTTTGGACGTTCAGCATTTGGGCGTTTTTGAATATTTCTGAAAGTTTCTTTGCTATGGCGTGTCTTAATACGCTATTTTATGCTGTTTTGAGGTGTTTTCAGCTGTTTTTGGGACGTGTCATATTTTGACATTTTTCCATACTATAGCCTTGCCTCTTCGGTCATTTTTTGGACCTTCTACATTTAGGTGTTTTTGAATATTTCTGAAAGTTTCTTTGCTATGGCGTGTCTTTATACGCTATTTTATGCTGTTTTGAGGTGTTTTCAGCCGTTTTTGGGACGTGTCATATTTTTATGTTTTTCCATACTATAGCCTTGCCTTTTTGGTCATTTTTTGGACGTTCAGAATTTGGGTGTTTTTGAATATTTCTGAAAGTTTCTTTGCTATGGCATGTCTTAGCACGCTATTTTAGGCTGTTTTGAGGTGTTTTCAGCTGTTTTTGGGACGTGTCATATTTTGACATTTTTCCATACTATAGCCTTGCCTTTTTGGTCATTTTTTGGACGTTCAGAATTTGGGTGTTTTTGAATATTTCTGAAAGTTTCTTTGCTATGGCGTGCCCTAACACACTATTTTATGCTGTTTTGAGGTGTTTTCAGCTGTTTTGGGGACATGTCATTTTTTGACATTTTTTCCATACTATAGCCTTGCCTTTTCGGTCATTTTTCAACATCTCATAATATGTTGTTTTTGACCATTTTTGAAAGATGCTTTGTTATGGCATGTGTCGGCACGCGATTTTATGCTGTTTTGAGGTGTTTTCAGCTGTTTTTGGAACATGTCATTTTTTGACAACTTTCGCCACACTATACAATGCAGTTTTTGGCCATTTTGTCGACATGCTAAATAATGATATGTTTGGTCTTTTTTTCAAATTTGTATGTTATGGTGCGACTCTATGAGGTATAATAAGTGGTCTTCAGCCATTTTTTGGTGTCATGCCCCTTCAAAGGGTAGCCAGGACACATAATGATAAACCCATTTCCCTCAAGTCCCAAGTAGGCACAAAGACATGTTTGTCAAGATTTAACAAAGGAAGTGATTTATTTACAACATATGATTTAACTTAACAGAACCAGAACAAACGGAAGATAACTAAACTGAAGTTTGCCCATAGGTAACCCATAATAAATCCATTTTAACACAAACTCTCAAACAAAGAAAAGCGTGGTGCGACAGGTTGGGAGAGGTCAGAGATGGAGTTCCCCCTGCGCTGTGGCGACGTCATCGAGCTCTTTAAACAGGGGTGGACCTCCGTCACCGTCTGTCACCTGTCGAAGCAGGAATTCGATCCACCAACCAGATATCAGCTCCTGAGCAATGACACACCTTAATTAACATATACATACAAGCACGCAAGGAGCAGCACGCACATATCCAACACAGCCAAGCTAAAAAGAAATACAACAAATGACATGCACGACGACCTCAGTTGTAACATTGGGACATGTCAAAATTTGACATTTTTCGCCATACTATACGATGCGTGTTTTGGCCATGTTTTTGACATTTTGGTGTTTATAACCGTTTTTGAAAGATTCTTTACTACGCTGTGTCTTGGCACGCTATTTTATGCTGTTTTTAGGTGTTTTCAGCTGTTTTGGGGACTTGTCATATTTTGACATTTTTCCATACTATAGCCTTGCCTTTTTGGTCATTTTTTGGACGTTAAGCATTTGGGTGTTTTTGAATATTTCTGAAAGTTTCTTTGCTTTGGCGTGACTTAGCATGCTATTTTATGCTGTTTTGAGGTGTTTTCAGCCATTTTTGGGACGTGTCATATTTTGACATTTTTCCATACTATAGCCTTGCCTCTTCGGTCAGTTTTTGGACATTCAGCATTTGGGTGTTTTTGAATATTTCTGAAAGTTTCTTTACTATGGCGTGTCTTAATACGCTATTTTATGCTGTTTTGAGGTGTTTTCAGCTTTTTTTGGGACGAGTCATATTTTGACATTTTTCCATACTATAGCCTTGCCTTTTCAGTCATTTTTTGGACGTTAAGCATTTGGGTGTTTTTCAATATTTCTGAAAGTTTCTTTGCTATGTAGTGTCTTAGCACGCTATTTTATGCTGTTTTGATGTGTTTTCAGCCGTTTTTTGGTCGTGTCATATTTTGACATTTTTCCATACTATAGCCTTGCCTTTTCGGTCATTTTTTGGATGTTCAGCATTTGGGTGCTTTTGAATATTTCTGAAAGTTTTGTTGCTATGGCGTGTCTTAGCACGCTATTTTATGCTGTTTTGAGGTGTTTTCAACCGTTTTTGGGATGTGTCATATTTTGACATTTTTCCATACTATAGCCTTGCCTTATCGGTCATTTTTTGGACGTTAAGCATTTGGGTTTTTTTCAATATTTCTGAAAGTTTCTTTGCTATGGAGTGTCTTAATACGCTATTTGAAGTTGTTTTGAGGTGTTTTCAGCTGTTTTGGGGACGTGCCATATTTTGACATTTTTCCATACTATAGCCTTGCCTCTTCGGTCAGTTTTTGGATATTCAGCATTTAGGTGTTTTTGAATATTTCTGAAAGTTTCTTTGCTATGGCGCGTCTTAGCACGCTATTTTATGCTGTTTTGAGGTGTTTTCAACTGTTTTTGGGATGTGTCATATTTTGACATTTTTCCATACTATAGCCTTGCCTTTTCGGTCATTTTTTGGACGTTCAGCATTTAGGTGTTTTTGAATATTTCTGAAAGTTTCTTTGCTATGGCGCATCTTAGCACGCTATTTTCTGCTGTTTTGAGGTGTTTTCAGCTGTTTTTGGGACGTGTCATATTTTGACATTTTTCCATACTATAGCCTTGCCTTTTTGTCATTTTTGGACATTAAGCATTTGGGTTTTTTTTGAATATTTCTGAAAGTTTCTTTGCTTTGGCGTGTCTTAGCACGCTATTTTAGGCTGTTTTGAGGTGTTTTCAGCCGTTTTTGGGACGTGTCATATTTTGACATTTTTCCATACTATAGCCTTGCCTTTTCAGTCATTTTTTTGGCGTTAAGCATTTGGGTGTTTTTGAATATTTCTGAAAGTTTCTTTGCTATGGCGTGTCTTAATACGCTATTTTATGCTGTTTTGAGGTGTTTTCAGCTGTTTTGGTGACGTGTCAAATTTTGACATTTTTCCATACTATAGCCTTGCGTTTTCGGTCATTTTTTTGGACGTTCAGCATTTGGGTGTTTTTGAATATTTCTGAAAGTTTCTTTGCTATGGCGTGTCTTAGCATGCTATTTTATTCTGTTTTGAGGTGTTTTCAGCTGTTTTTGGGACGTGTCATATTTTGACATTTTTCCATACTATAGCCTTGCCTTATCTGTCATTTTTTTGGACGTTAAGCATTTGGTTTTTTTTGAATATTTCTGAAAGTTTCTTTGCTATGGAGTGTCTTAACACGCTATTTAAAAATGTTTTGAGGTGTTTTCAGCTGTTTTGGGGACGTGCCATATTTTGACATTTTTCCATACTATAGCCTTGCCTCTTCGGTCAGTTTTTGGACGTTCAGCATTTGGGTGTTTTTGAATATTTCTGAAAGTTTCTTTCCTATGGCATGTCTTAATACGCTATTTCTTGTTTTTTTGAGGTGTTTTCAGCTGTTTTTGGGACGTGTCATATTTTGACATTTTTCCATACTATAGCCTTGCCTCTTCGGTCAGTTTTTGGACGTTCAGCATTTGGGTGTTTTTGAATATTTCTGAAAGTTTCTTTCCTATGGTGTGTCTTAGCACGCTATTTTATGCTGTTTTGAGGTGTTTTCAGCTGTTTTTGGGACGTGTCATATTTTGACATTTTTCCATACTATAGCCTTGCGTTTTCGGTCATTTTTTGGACGTTCAGCATTTAGGTGTTTTTGAATATTTCTGAAAGTTTCTTTGCTATGGTGTGTCTTAGCACGCTATTTTATGCTGTTTTGAGGTGTTTTCAGCTGTTTTTGGGACTTGTCATATTTTGACATTTTTCCATACTATAGCCTTGCCTTTTCGGTCATTTTTTGGACGTTAAGCATTTGGGTGTTTTTGAATATTTCTGAAAGTTTCTTTGCTTTGGAGTGTCTTAGCACGCTATTTAAAGTTGTTTTGAGGTGTTTTCAGCTGTTTTTGGGACGTGTCATATTTTGACATTTTTCCATACTATAGCCTTGCCTTTTCAGTCATTTTTTGGACGTTAAGCATTTGGGTGTTTTTGAATATTTCTGAAAGTTTCTTTGCTATGGCATGTCTTAGCACGCTATTTTATTCTGTTTTGAGGTGTTTTCAGCTGTTTTTTGAATGTGTCATGTTTTGACATTTTTCCATACTATAGCCTTGCCTTTTTGGTCGATTTTTGGACGTTCAGCATTTGGGTGTTTTTGAATATTTCTGAAAGTTTCTTTACTATGGCGTGTCTTAGCACGCTATTTTATTCTGTTTTGAGGTGTTTTCAGCTGTTTTGGGGACGTGCCATATTTTGACATTTTTCCATACTATAGCCTTGCCTCTTTCAGTCATTTTTGGACGTTCATCATTTGGTTGTTTTTGAATATTTCTGAAAGTTTCTTTACTATGGCGTGTCTTAATACGCTATTTTATGCTGTTTTGAGGTGTTTTCAGCTTTTTTTGGGACGTGTCATATTTTGACATTTTTCCATACTATAGCCTTGCCTTTTTGTCATTTTTTGGACATCCTACTTCATGGTGTTTTTGAATATTTCTGAAAGTTTCTTTACTATGGCGTGTCTTTATACGCTATTTTATGCTGTTTTGAGGTGTTTTCAGCTGTTTTTGGGACGTGTCATATTTTGACATTTTTCCATACTATAGCCTTGCCTTATCGGTCATTTTTTGGACGTTAAGCATTTGGGTTTTTTTCAATATTTCTGAAAGTTTCTTTGCTATGGCGTGTCTTAGCACGCTATTTTATGCTGTTTTGAGGTGTTTTCAGCTGTTTTTGGGATGTGTCATATTTTCACATTTTTCCATACTATAGCCTTGCCTTTTCGGTCATTTCTTGGACGTTCAGCATTTGGGTGCTTTTGAATATTTCTGAAAGTTTCTTTGCTATGGCGTGTCTTAGCATGCTATTTTATTCTGTTTTGAGGTGTTTCCAGCTGTTTTTGGGACGTGTCATATTTTGAGATTTTTCCATACTATAGCCTTGCCTTATTGGTCATTTTTTGGACTTTAAGCATTTGGGTTTTTTTTCAATATTTCTGAAAGTTTCTTTGCTATGGCGTGTCTTAGCACGCTATTTTATGCTGTTTTGAGGTGTTTTCAGCTGTTTTTGGGACGTGTCATATTTTGACATTTTTCCATACTATAGCCTTGCCTTTTCGGTCATTTTTTAGGCGTTCAGCATTTGGGTGTTTTTGAATATTTCTGAAAGTTTCTTTGCTATGACGCAGCTTAGCACGCTATTTTATGCTGTTTTGAGGTGTTTTCAGCTGTTGTTGGGACGTGTCATATTTTGACATTTTTCCATACTATAGCCTTGCCTTCTCCTTCATTTTTTGGATGTTCAGCATTTGGGCGTTTTTGAATATTTCTGAAAGTTTCTTTGCTATGGAGTGTCTTTGCACTCTATTTAAAGTTGTTTTGAGGTGTTTTTTCAGCTTTTTTTGGGATGTGTCATATTTTGATATTTTTCCATACTATAGCCTTGCCTTTTTGTCATTTTTTGGACGTTCAGAATTTGGGTGTTTTTGAATATTTCTGAAAGTTTCTTTGCTATGGAGTGTCTTAGCACGCTATTTGAATTTGTTTTGAGGTGTTTTCAGCTGTTTTTGAATGTGTCATATTTTGACATTTTTCCATACTATAGCCTTGCCTTTTTGGTCGATTTTTGGACGTTCAGCATTCGGGTGCATGAATATTTCTGAAAGTTTCTTTACTATGGCATGTCTTAATACGCTATTTCATGCTGTTTTGAGGTGTTTTCAGCTTTTTTTGGGACGTGTCATATTTTGACATTTTTCCATACTATAGCCTTGCGTTTTCGGTCATTTTTTGGACGTTCAGCATTTAGGTGTTTTTGAATATTTCTGAAAGTTTCTTTGCTATGGCGTGTCTTAGCACGCTATTTTATGCTGTTTTGAGGTGTTTTCAGCTGTTTTTGGGACGTGTCATATTTTGACATTTTTCCATACTATAGCCTTGCCTTATCTGTCATTTTTTTGGACATTCTACATTATGGTGTTTTTGAATATTTCTGAAAGTTTCTTTGCTATGTAGTGTCTTAGCACGCTATTTAAAGTTGTTTTGAGGTGTTTTCAGCTGTTTTGGGGACGTGCCATATTTTGACATTTTTCCATACTATAGCCTTGCCTTTTCGGTCATTTTTTGGACGTTAAGCATTTGGGTGTTTTTGAATATTTCTGAAAGTTTCTTTGCTTTGGCGTGTCTTAATACGCTATTTCATGCTGTTTTGAGGTGTTTTCAGCTGTTTTTGGGACGTGTCATATTTTGACATTTTTCCATACTATAGCCTTGCCTCTTCGATCAGTTTTTGGACGTTCAGCATTTGGGTGTTTTTGAATATTTCTGAAAGTTTCTTTCCTATGGCATGTCTTAATACGCTATTTCATGCTTTTTTGAGGTGTTTTCAGCTGTTTTTGGGACGTGTCATATTTTGACATTTTTCCATACTATAGCCTTGCCTTATTGGTCATTTTTTGGACTTTAAGCATTTGGTTTTTTTTTCAATATTTCTGAAAGTTTCTTGGCTACGGAGTGTCTTAGTACGCTATGTAAAGTTTTTTTGAGGTGTTTTCAGCTGTTTTGGGGACGTGCCATATTTTGACATTTTTCCATACTATAGCCTTGCCTTTTCGGTCATTTTTTAGGCGTTCAGCATTTGGGTGTTTTTGAATATTTCTGAAAGTTTCTTTGCTATAGCGTGTTTTAGCATGCTATTTTATTCTGTTTTGAGGTGTTTCCAGCTGTTTTTGGGACGTGTCATATTTTGACATTTTTCCATACTATAGCCTTGCCTTATCGGTCATTTTTTTGGACGTTAAGCATTTGGGTTTTTTCAATATTTCTGAAAGTTTCTTTGCTATGGAGTGTCTTAGCACGCTATTTAAAGTTGTTTTGAGGTGTTTTCAGCTGTTTTGGGGACGTGCCATATTTTGACATTTTTCCATACTATAGCCTTGCCTTTTTGTCATTTTTTTGACATTCTACTTTATGGTGTTTTTGAATATTTCTGAAAGTTTCTTTGCTATGTAGTGTCTTAGCATGCTTTTTTATGCTATTTTGAGGTGTTTTCAGCAGTTTTGGGGATGTGTCATATTTTGACATTTTTCCATACTATAGCCTTGCCTCTTCGGTCAGTTTTTGGACGTTCAGCATTTGGGCGTTTTTGAATATTTCTGAAAGTTTCTTTACTATGGCGTGTCTTTATACGCTATTTTATGCTGTTTTGAGGTGTTTTCAGCTGTTTTTGGGACGTGTCATATTTTGACATTTTTCCATACTATAGCCTTGCCTCTTCGGTCAGTTTTTGGATGTTCAGCATTTGGTTGTTTTTGAATATTTCTGAAAGTTTCTTTGCTATGGCGTGTCTTAGCACGCTATTTTATTCTGTTTTGAGGTGTTTTCAGCTGTTTTGGGGACGTGCCATATTTTGACATTTTTCCATACTATAGCCTTGCCTTTTCAGTCATTTTTTGGACGTTAAGCATTTGGGTGTTTTTCAATATTTCTGAAAGTTTCTTTGCTATGTAGTGTCTTAGCACGCTATTTTATGCTGTTTTGAGGTGTTTTCAGCTGTTTTGGTGACGTGTCAAATTTTGACATTTTTCCATACTATAGCCTTGCGTTTTCGGTCATTTTTTTGGACGTTCAGCATTTGGGTGTTTTTGAATATTTCTGAAAGTTTCTTTACTATGGTGTGTCTTAATACGGTATTTTATGCTGTTTTGAGGTGTTTTCAGCTGTTTTTGGGACGTGTCATATTTTGACATTTTTCCATACTATAGCCTTGCCTTATCTGTCATTTTTTTGGACGTTAAGCATTTGGGTTTTTCAATATTTCTGAAAGTTTCTTTGCTATGTAGTGTCTTAGCACGCTATTTTATGCTGTTTTGAGGTGTTTTCAGCTGTTTTGGTGACGTGTCAAATTTTGACATTTTTCCATACTATAGCCTTGCGTTTTCGGTCATTTTTTGGACGTTCAGCATTTGGGTGTTTTTGAATATTTCTGAAAGTTTCTTTGCTTTGGCGTGTCTTAGCACGCTATTTTAGGCTGTTTTGAGGTGTTTTCAGCTGTTTTTGGGACGTGTCATATTTTGACATTTTTCCATACTATAGCCTTGCCTCTTCGGTCAGTTTTTGGACGTTCAGCATTTGGGTGTTTTTGAATATTTCTGAAAGTTTCTTTCCTATGGCATGTCTTAATACGCTATTTCATGCTTTTTTGAGGTGTTTTCAGCTGTTTTTGGGACGTGTCATATTTTGACATTTTTCCATACTATAGCCTTGCCTCTTCGGTCAGTTTTTGGACGTTCAGCATTTGGGTGTTTTTGAATATTTCTGAAAGTTTCTTTGCTATGGCGTGTCTTAGCATGCTATTTTATGCTGTTTTGAGGTGTTTTCAGCTTTTTTTGGGAGGTGTCATATTTTGACATTTTTCCATACTATAGCCTTGCCTTTTTGGTCATTTTTTGGACGTTAAGCATTTGGGTGTTTTTGAATATTTCTGAAAGTTTCTTTGCTTTGGCGTGTCTTAGCACGCTATTTTAGGCTGTTTTGAGGTGTTTTCAGCTGTTTTTGGGACGTGTCATATTTTGACATTTTTCCATACTATAGCCTTGCCTCTTCGGTCAGTTTTTGGACGTTCAGCATTTGGGTGTTTTTGAATATTTCTGAAAGTTTCTTTCCTATGGCATGTCTTAATACGCTATTTCATGCTTTTTTGAGGTGTTTTCAGCTGTTTTTGGGACGTGTCATATTTTGACATTTTTCCATACTATAGCCTTGCCTCTTCGGTCAGTTTTTGGACGTTCAGCATTTGGGTGTTTTTGAATATTTCTGAAAGTTTCTTTCCTATGGCATGTCTTAATACGCTATTTCATGCTTTTTTGAGGTGTTTTCAGCTGTTTTTGGGACGTGTCATATTTTGACCTTTTTCCATACTATAGCCTTTCCTTTTCGGTCGTTTTTTGGACGTTAAGCATTTGGGTGTTTTTGAAAATTTCTGAAAGTTTCTTTGCTTTGTGCTGTTTTAGCACGCTATTTTAGGCTGTTTTGAGGTGTTTTCAGCCGTTTTTGGGACGTGTCATATTTTGACATTTTTCCATACTATAGCCTTGCCTTTTCGGTCATTTTCTAGGCGTTCAGCATTTGGGTGCTTTTGAATATTTCTGAAAGTTTCTTTGCTATGGCGTGTCTTAGCACGCTATTTTATGCTGTTTTGAGGTGTTTTCAGCTGTTTTTGGGACGTGTCATATTTTCACATTTTTCCATACTATAGCCTTGCCTTTTCGGTCATTTTCTAGGCGTTCAGCATTTGGGTGTTTTTCAATATTTCTGAAAGTTTCTTTGCTATGTAGTGTCTTAGCACGCTATTTTATGCTGTTTTGAGGTGTTTTCAGCTGTTTTGGTGACGTGTCAAATTTTGACATTTTTCCATACTATAGCCTTGCGTTTTCGGTCATTTTTGGACATTCTACTTTATTGTGTTTTTGAATATTTCTGAAAGTTTCTTTGCTATGGTGTGTCTTAGCACGCTATTTTATGCTGTTTTGAGGTGTTTTCAGCTGTTTTTGGGACGTGTCATATTTTCACATTTTTCCATACTATAGCCTTGCCTTTTCGGTCATTTTCTAGGCGTTCAGCATTTGGGTGCTTTTGAATATTTCTGAAAGTTTCTTTGCTATGGCGTGTCTTAGCATGCTATTTTATTCTGTTTTGAGGTGTTTTCAGCTGTTTTTGGGACGTGTCATATTTTGACATTTTTCCATACTATAGCCTTGCCTTTTCGGTCATTTTTGGACATTCAGCATTCATGGTGCTTTTTGAATATTTCTGAAAGTTTCTTTGCTATGGCGTGTCTTAGCACGCTATTTTATGCTTTTTTGAGGTGTTTTCAGCTGTTTTTGGGACCTGTCATATTTTGACATTTTTCCATACTATAGCCTTGCCTTTTCAGTCATTTTTTGGACGTTAAGCATTTGGGTGTTTTTCAATATTTCTGAAAGTTTCTTTGCTATGTAGTGTCTTAGCACGCTATTTTATGCTGTTTTGAGGTGTTTTCAGCTGTTTTGGTGACGTGTCAAATTTTGACATTTTTCCATACTATAGCCTTGCGTTTTCGGTCATTTTTTGGACGTTCAGCATTTTGGTGTTTTTGAATATTTCTGAAAGTTTCTTTGCTATGGTGTGTCTTAGCACGCTATTTTATGCTGTTTTGAGGTGTTTTCAGCTGTTTTTGGGACGTGTCATATTTTCACATTTTTCCATACTATAGCCTTGCCTTTTCGGTCATTTTCTAGGCGTTCAGCATTTGGGTGCTTTTGAATATTTCTGAAAGTTTCTTTGCTATGGCGTGTCTTAGCACGCTATTTTATGCTGTTTTGAGGTGTTTTCAGCTTTTTTTGGGACGTGTCATATTTTGACATTTTTCCATTCTATAGCCTTGCCTCTTCTGTCATTTTTGGACATTCTGCTTCATGGTGTTTTTGAATATTTCTGAAAGTTTCTTTGCTATGGCGTGTCTGAGCACGCTATTTTATGCTGTTTTGAGGTTTTTTCAGCTTTTTTTGGGATGTGCCATATTTTGACCTTTTTCCATACTATAGCCTTGCCTTTTCGGTCATTTTTTGGACGTTAAGCATTTGGTTGTTTTTGAATATTTCTGAAAGTTTCTTTGCTATGGCGTGTTTTAGCATGCTATTTTATTCTGTTTTGAGGTGTTTTCAGCCGTTTTTGGGACGTGTCATATTTTGACATTTTTCCATACTATAGCCTTGCCTCTTCGGTCAGTTTTTGGACATTCTACTTCATGGTGTTTTTGAATATTTCTGAAAGTTTCTTTGCTATGGCGCGTCTTAGCACGCTATTTTCTGCTGTTTTGAGGTGTTTTCAGCTTTTTTTGGGATGTGCCATATTTTGACCTTTTTCCATACTATAGCCTTGCCTTTTCGGTCATTTTTTGGACGTTAAGCATTTGGTTGTTTTTGAATATTTCTGAAAGTTTCTTTGCTATGGCGTGTTTTAGCATGCTATTTTATTCTGTTTTGAGGTGTTTTCAGCCGTTTTTGGGACGTGTCATATTTTGACATTTTTCCATACTATAGCCTTGCCTCTTGGTCAGTTTTGGACATTCTACTTCATGGTGTTTGAATATTTCTGAAAGTTTCTTTGCTATGGCGTGTTTTAGCATGCTATTTTATTCTGTTTTGAGGTGTTTTCAGCTTTTTTGGGATGTGCCATATTTTGACATTTTTCCATACTATAGCCTTGCCTTTTCGGTCATTTTTGGACGTTCAGCATTTGGTTGTTTTGAATATTTCTGAAAGTTTCTTTACTATGGCATGTCTTTAGCATGCTATTTCATGCTGTTTTGAGGTGTTTTCAGCCGTTTTTGGGACGTGTCATATTTTGACATTTTTCCATACTATAGCCTTGCCTTTTCGGTCATTTTTTGGACGTTAAGCATTTGGTTGTTTTTGAATATTTCTGAAAGTTTCTTTGCTATGGCGTGTTTTAGCATGCTATTTTATGCTGTTTTGAGGTGTTTTCAGCTTTTTTTGGGACGTGTCATATTTTGACATTTTTCCATACTATAGCCTTGCCTTTTCGGTCATTTTTTGGACGTTAAGCATTTGGTTGTTTCTGAATATTTATGACGGTTTCTTTGCTATGGCATGTCTTAGCATGCTATTTTATGCTGTTTTGAGGTGTTTTCAGCTGTTTTTTGGGATGTGTCATATTTTGACATTTTTCCATACTATAGCCTTGCCTTTTTGGTCGATTTTTGGACGTTCAGCATTCGGGTGCATGAATATTTCTGAAAGTTTCTTTGCTATGGCGTGTTTTAGCATGCTATTTTATTCTGTTTTGAGGTGTTTTCAGCCGTTTTTGGGACGTGTCATATTTTGACATTTTTCCATACTATAGCCTTGCCTCTTCGGTCAGTTTTTGGACATTCTACTTCATGGTGTTTTTGAATATTTCTGAAAGTTTCTTTGCTATGGCGCGTCTTAGCACGCTATTTTATGCTGTTTTGAGGTGTTTTCAGCTTTTTTTGGGATGTGCCATATTTTGACCTTTTTCCATACTATAGCCTTGCCTTTTCGGTCATTTTTTGGACGTTAAGCATTTGGTTGTTTTTGAATATTTCTGAAAGTTTCTTTGCTATGGCGTGTTTTAGCATGCTATTTTATTCTGTTTTGAGGTGTTTTCAGCCGTTTTTGGGACGTGTCATATTTTGACATTTTTCCATACTATAGCCTTGCCTCTTCGGTCAGTTTTTGGACATTCTACTTCATGGTGTTTTTGAATATTTCTGAAAGTTTCTTTGCTATGGCGCGTCTTAGCACGCTATTTTATGCTGTTTTGAGGTGTTTTCAGCTTTTTTTGGGACGTGTCATATTTTGACATTTTTCCATACTATAGCCTTGCCTTTTCGGTCATTTTTTGGACGTTAAGCATTTGGTTGTTTCTGAATATTTATGACGGTTTCTTTGCTATGGCATGTCTTAGCATGCTATTTTATGCTGTTTTGAGGTGTTTTCAGCTGTTTTTTGGATGTGTCATATTTTGACATTTTTCCATACTATAGCCTTGCCTTTTTGGTCGATTTTTGGACGTTCAGCATTCGGGTGCATGAATATTTCTGAAAGTTTCTTTGCTATGGCGTGTTTTAGCATGCTATTTTATTCTGTTTTGAGGTGTTTTCAGCCGTTTTTGGGACGTGTCATATTTTGACATTTTTCCATACTATAGCCTTGCCTCTTCGGTCAGTTTTTGGACGTTCAGCATTTGGGTGTTTTTGAATATTTCTGAAAGTTTCTTTACTATGGCATGTCTTAATACGCTATTTCATGCTGTTTTGAGGTGTTTTCAGCCGTTTTTGGGACGTGTCATATTTTGACATTTTTCCATACTATAGCCTTGCCTCTTCGGTCAGTTTTTGGACATTCTACTTCATGGTGTTTTTGAATATTTCTGAAAGTTTCTTTGCTATGGCGCGTCTTAGCACGCTATTTTATGCTGTTTTGAGGTGTTTTCAGCTTTTTTTGGGACGTGTCATATTTTGACATTTTTCCATACTATAGCCTTGCCTTTTTGTCATTTTTTGGACATTCTACTTCATGGTGTTTTTGAATATTTCTGAAAGTTTCTTTGCTATGGCGTGTTTTAGCATGCTATTTTATTCTGTTTTGAGGTGTTTTCAGCTGTTTTTGGGACTTGTCATATTTTGACATTTTTCCATACTATAGCCTTGCCTTTTCGGTCATTTTTTGGACGTTAAGCATTTGGTTGTTTTTGAATATTTCTGAAAGTTTCTTTGCTATGGCGTGTTTTAGCATGCTATTTTATTCTGTTTTGAGGTGTTTTCAGCTGTTTTTGGGACTTGTCATATTTTGACATTTTTCCATACTATAGCCTTGCCTTTTCGGTCATTTTTTGGACGTTAAGCATTTGGGTGTTTTTGAATATTTCTGAAAGTTTCTTTGCTTTGGAGTGTCTTAGCACGCTATTTAAAGTTGTTTTGAGGTGTTTTCAGCCATTTTTGGGACGTGTCATATTTTGACATCTTTCCATACTATAGCCTTGCCTTTTCGGTCATTTTTTGGACGTTAAGCATTTGGTTGTTTCTGAATATTTATGATGGTTTCTTTGCTATGGCATGTCTTAGCATGCTATTTTATTCTGTTTTGAGGTGTTTTCAGCTGTTTTTTGGATGTGTCATATTTTGACATTTTTCCATACTATAGCCTTGCCTTTTTGGTCGATTTTTGGACGTTCAGCATTCGGGTGCATGAATATTTCTGAAAGTTTCTTTGCTATGGCGTGTTTTAGCATGCTATTTTATTCTGTTTTGAGGTGTTTTCAGCCGTTTTTGGGACGTGTCATATTTTGACATTTTTCCATACTATAGCCTTGCCTCTTCGGTCAGGTTTTGGACGTTCAGCATTCGGGTGTTTTTGAATATTTCTGAAAGTTTCTTTGCTATGGCGTGTCTTAGCACGCTATTTTATGCTGTTTTGAGGTTTTTTCAGCTGTTTTTGGGATGTGCCATATTTTGACATTTTTCCATACTATAGCCTTGCCTTTTTGGTCATTTTTACAACATCTGAATTTATGGTGTTTTTGACCGTTTTTGAAGGTTTCTATATTATGGTGTGTGTCAGGACACTATTTAACTAGCTTTAAAGCATTTTTCAGCTATTTTTGGGTCGTCATTTTTCCCTGTTACAGGAGTTACATGTACAGTCTAAGAAAGAGTCTAAGCAAGATGAGGCAAAAGCAGAAAAAGGGCACATACTGTGATCTGTTGTCCTTTTTATCTGGATGTCCGTTGCAGCATCACTCTCTCCACTGTCCGTCTCTCCTCATTGGCTGGCCTTGGGGTGGCGTGTTCGAGTCAAAACTTTATGGTGTTTCTGTCCTTGGCTGGTCTTCCAACAGTCATCATATATAATGTCAAAAAGTTAGCTGAAAACGACATAGTATAGTGTGTCATAAAACATCAAATTTTAACGTCAAGAAAAAGGTTGAGAACGACCTATTGTAGTTTGTAATTCCTCCCAGTCACGCCCCTCCAGGTTTTACTGTTATTGCTAACGTGAGCGTTGAAGTCCCCCAGTAGAACGAGGGAGTTGCCAGAAGGAGCACTCTCCAGCACCCCCTCTAAGGACTCCAAAAAATGTCTGAAAATGACATATTATAGGTTGTAGAAATACATCATAGTATACCACAACGACATTGTAAAGTATGTCCAAAAATGTCAAAACATGATGCGTCCAAAAAACAGGTGAAAACCACATAGTATAGCATGTTGAGACATTTCAAAGTGTAGCATGTTGAAAAAACTGCCAAAAATGTCATAAAATAGCATGTCAAAATAATGTCCGAAAATGACATTAAAATTTTTTTTAAAAAAAGGTCATTGCATAACATTTTGAAAAAAGTCAGTGAAATATGTTGAAAAAAGTCATACATGGCAAAAAATGAACAAAATGTCTCTCATTGAATGTAGTAGTACTCACAGTGTGTCTGTTCCACAGAGATGGCTGAGCGTCATGATGTCCAACATATCTTGAAGATAGCACGTGAACTGGTGCACAAAGTACAGTCTCTGATGGACAACAAGTGACTATAGAGGAGGAAGAGGAGGTAGAGAAGGAATGGGAGGATGCAGAGGGAGAGTGTCCACCCCTGCAGGACATTCAGTTCTTCCTCTCATCGCTCAGAGAGAAAGAGTGTTTCCCGGCCTACACCCATCCAGAGCAGGTCCAGGGAGTCCAGGTCTCCGCCCTGCCCAGAAGAAGCCCCTGGGAATGGGGTAGAAGTGCTGCTGGAGTGGCCTGGCTCTGGAGCCCGGCCTCGATCTGTTTACATTTCACATGGAATGCCCATGGTGTCCGTCCAGACATGTGGATTTGTCTGCATGCTTGTGAGTTTGATCGCACTGTGAACACATTCTTGAGTCTCCCCCAGTCCTGCAGAGCTTGTGTGCGTGCATGAAAACATACACACACACCCTCCAAAACAACATCAGCTCTATCAATACTCCAGTTTTCGAAAGTGTCACCCTTTTCCTGACTCTGAACCAGAAAATGTTGGATGCTTGTCAGGAAGGCTTCTCAAAAGGTGTTTCTCCATGTAATGCCAGCGGAGGCCACGGGAGGGCAGGATTTACACACAGCATTGTGAGAGGAGCAGAAGACTTAGCCACGAAGAAGTTTTCATTAGTGACCAAATGGACTGTGCCAACTACCTTTTCATGAGTGTTTTATACAGCAAGCATGTGTTTTTATCCCCACCTTTTTTCTTTTCATCCGAGACTTCATTGTCACACAAATGTTGCCTTTATCAGTAACAGCCCAAGGTACTGAGTTGCACTTTTTGTGAGGGTTTCCTTCATGGTGCTTGTGAAGGCGTAACCAGAATTCGTGGGGGCCGGAGGCACCACAAAGAGGCCAAAACGTTGAGGATGGATGAACTGCAGCCAGCTTTCCTGAGCATGTTCGTCAGAGGTTAATGCATGTTTAATCCTCGTTCCAAGAAAGAAAAAAAACTGAGCAGAGCACAACAGTAAAGACAAAGCACACAGGCCTTCTCTCCTATTCCAGTCTACAACTTTCGCATGTCTCTTTTGTAGTGCCATAGTTTTTGTTCAGGGTTTCAGCTACCAGTAGGGGTGCTGAGATCAAAGCTTCGGTAACATTTTGGGGAATTTGGGGTGTTAAATGACAGGAGGAATTAGAACTGCATGATTCCACATGTCAGCTTTTTACTGCTGATATTTTATATTTTTAGAATAAATATCTTAAAATGTCACTGATTTTAAGCGAAACTATTAATTAAAATAAAGGGATGTTTGGAGCACTATGTTGGGAAATACTGAATAAAAACTTTTAAATATAATTTAAAAATAAATGACTGAAACTGGCAAAATTAAAAAAAAAAACAGCTGAGAAACACACACATGAACAGACTTTTTTGGATTATATATGTTATACATGAGGTTTTAAAATGTAAGGCTACGTACAAACACAATGCTTAGAAGTAAGATAAAGTCATTGATGGTTTGGGTCTTTCTATGGACTTGTTGACCGTAGTAAAAATATTAACATTTCCAGCCTTGTCCTTTACAAAAGTTAATGTTCTTTTTTGAGGCGAGAGTCAAACATGCTCACTATTCAAGACGACTTGTTGCATTTCGGATTGCTGTCAGGAAAAGTGGTTGCAATCGTCCGTGTGGAACCTGATTTTCCTGCTGCCTAAAGTCCAGTCTCGGAAAATAAATCATGCTGGGACGGGATTGGTCAAATGATAAATCTATTGTGTGAGAAGAATTTGCTTCTCTAGTGTTCAGTGAATCAGTATTACAATGCTTTTGGCTTCACAGTAACAGCACAGAGTACACTCGTGTTTGTATCTGAAGGGAATCTGGGAAATTTTTGATACTGTTTCCACCCCCCCCCCCTCCCTTGTCAGTGTGACCCTTTATATCCACGTCTCCTTAAAATGTCCAACACGGCTGCATATGATTGGTCATCCAGCACGGACCTGCACCTGTGATTCAAGTGCCAAGAGTCTTCCCCAATCCTGAAGTGTACTGTAGTCATCCGGCTCTCTGATTTGCTAGTTTGATCCCAGGAGCGGGCGGTGGTGTGGATGTACCTCGCTACGGCCTCTCCCCCTCCACCACCCAGCCGCCACGGCGACGGCGGAGGGTCGTTGGGGGCCCGTAGCAGAGCTTTTTCTTCCAATCAGGACATTGTGTACCAAAGCCTTGAAACAGCCCCCTCTGTGGCATGACGACAATGTGCAATTTCATACTGCATTTTGAAGACTGACTGTTTACTATGTGTGTAAAATATTTTTGAAAATGGTGATCTTGGAATCTTTAACTACTGTGCAATTTGTTGTTTGAGAAAATCCATCAAAGTCTATATTGCTGTACATACAAACGGAAAGCCCAATATTTCTATGAAGACAGTCAGAACATATATTACTTATTTTGAGATCTATTTTTTATGTTGGTTTTAGCAGCACTAGCTGGAGGTGTGTACTGTGCAGAGATGCAGAATGTGTGCAGACTATGTTACACGTTGACTGTTAAGTGTTCTTTCTCAATGTTGTGCACTGACTTCAAGATTTCAAATTTCTATTTATTTAGAGAGCCAGTGATTGCATTGCTGAATATGTATTGGTAAGGATGTATCATTTGCCTTGAATGTAATGTATTAATAAACAAGAGGTTATTCAATATTTGGCTGCTCTTTGTCCTTTATGCTACAGTAAAGAAGTCCTTTGAATGAGCACCGAAAGCAGTGCGAGGACCCTCTTAAATGCAAGGAAGTATTATTTTTCTCCCCAATGAATCTAATTTTTTTTTAGAGGTCTCAACATGCCCGAAAACTGGTGAAAAATATGATATTGCAGAACAAATCAAGGCACTTAAAGTTGAGAGATATATCGTTTTGGCCAATAAGTCAGATTAAGCTTTCCCAAAATAGGTAAAACCAGTATCCGCAGATACATCTGTCGAAATCAAGGAATATCTGTAGAGAAATTTCAAAGTAAAATCTGAGGTGATTTATGAAGCATGAAACTTCAATAGAAAAATTTCAGACATCTCTACTGATATTTATTTATCTGTTCCAAGAAAATATAGGCTCATTTATCGGCCTGACCAAAATTTCACTCGAGTTTTGGACAGACGTCACTGCCGATACTGAATTTTCTGTTTCAACACCATAAGCCCCTTATATTAGCAGAGCTGACAGATATATTGGCCAATATTTTTAATTTGTGCCATAAAATATAATTTGGCTGTAGATTCATACAGTTTATACACCGATTGTGATATTGCAGAACAAATTAAGACACGTAAAGTTGGCTGATATATCATTTTGGCTGATAAATCAGGTGAAGTGGTCCCGAAACAGGTAAAACCAGTATCAGCAGATGCCTCTGTCGATATCAAGGAATATTGGTAGAAATTTCAAAGTAAAATCTGAGGTAATTTAGAAACTGTGATACAATAACATACATCCATGAGAGAGTACTGACATGTTTTAATGTTCATATGTGTGGCATTTTTTTGTGTGTGTGACAGAATTATCTCCTTGTCTTGTGTTTGTATTGTTTTCCATTAAATTTCAGCCATGGATTTTGTACTGTTGCATACCTGTTTCACTTGTGTGACTCAAACTGCCAACCTGGGAGATTACAACTGACCGTCTTTTCTCCTGAGCTGTACTACTGTCATTTATACCATTTAGAAGTTCCTTCTAACTTAACACACATAAGGACAACTACCTTTAAAAAAATGTTTGAAAGAAGAATCGATCTCACAACTTCTGGGGCACCAACCAGCCGACTAATCCACTGAGCCAACCATCCTCACAACAGCTTTTTCATGCATGTTCTATATCAAACTCTCTTTTGGAAATCATTATATAAACTTGTCCTGAATGAAGTTCAGTCTCACAACCTTAAACACTATTAGAGCAAATCCAACTGCGCGTGTGCTTTCACACCTTTATGGTTCGGTTCACACCAATGACAGGAAATTAGGGCAGCTAACACCTACGAGCCGCGGAAGCACACTGGGAGAAGAAGAGACCTAATCCCACCTGTCCCTCCTCCTACTTCAAGTTTGCTCTACCATACCGCAAAGATAGCTTTCTTTTTCCCGCGGTCTTTAGAATTAGGCGCGTGACGGCGGTGCGTGACGGCGGTGCGTGACAGCAGCCTCGCGGAACCGCAGCGTGTTTCATGTTCACGTTCACACGTGACGCGCAGCTGTACCGTCGCTGCTGCTGCTTTATATTTCCACATTTATTAGTTCAAATTTCACTCGTTTGTGAAGTCGTGCGTCTCTTGCATTGCCGAAAACACGGTCCTGTAAACGTTTCAAAATAAAATGCCTTCTGTCAGCAACTGATGTGATCCTGTCCACTGAGACGTTTTTAGAGGGCTTTATTTTGAAAGGGAGGTGGGGAAGTTGGCGTGAAAGAGCCGCCTTTGTATTTCCGCACCTCTGTGACAGAGAGAGACTATCACACTGCAGTAAAAGGTGGTATAGAGTCAATATAATCATCCAAACAAAATTTCAACAGTCTGTTCCTGCTGACAAACGTGCGCGGCAAAAATCGGCGAGCCGCCGTTTCTGTACACGTGCTGCAGCTGACACACACACACGTGCCCCGGCCGCCAGTGCGGAGGCTCTAACTTCATAACACAGGCGCCAAAAAAAAAACCAAAAAAAAACAAACAGGTAAATGTAAAGTATAGAGACACGCAAACCACGCAGCTCATGACGATAAGACGCAGGTTTGTAAAGTCCTGAAGTCTGTTTGCATTAACTGCAGTGTGAAACCAAAACCAACCGGATCAAAAGTCCAGAACATTGGTTTGGACCTTTAGGTGTGAAAGCACATGTAGCTTTACATGAGTGTTGTACCGCTGAACTTCCGAGTGGGAGGCAAATGCTCTAACCAACTGAGCCAAAACCTCTGCTGGATCCTGCATTTAAAGGTGAGGCTGAGACTGTTCTCAGGGCGGGGGTCATAAAACTTACCTACCCTGGATAAGGTTCAAACTCAATATTCCAAATTGTTTTTTGTTTTTTTTTTGTTTTAATTAATTAATTAACATGAAATTTAAATCGTTTGGTCTGCACCAGGATGACGTGGATTTATGTGCCCTTCGGTGCCATCTAGTGGTCGCTGGAAGTACTACATCATGTGAAATCTCACTCCAGGGTCCAAACTCTGCGTGCATTATCCGACTTTCACAGAAATTAACAACAATTTTAGCTAGAGCTCAGCAGTACTCCAGCATCTGCGGGAAACCTGGATTAACTGATTATAAAAATAATCATTAGTTGCAGCCCTAGACACAAGTAACAAATACATTTTGATAAAATTTGTGTATTTGAAATTTAGCAAAAAAGTTTTTTGTTTTTTGGTTGAAAAAGAAAAACTTCATGTATTCACCACGGTCAACAATAATGAAGCATTTTGGACCTAAAAGGTAATTATCAGGACCTTGTGCTCCATTCAGCGTTTTAACTTGAAATTTCAAATTCAGTTTCAGTGTTGTTATTGTCACTCTGCCCTCTGTTTCTTTCTTTTTAAATTTATGTCACCATTCAACCAAATATAACCACACTGACAACAGATTTAAAAAAACAAACAAACAATGTTTATCACGGTTGATACTGATCAGTACCATGACATTGCACAATACAAAGGCATGAAAAAAAATTAACATTAAAATAGGTATTGCATCTTTCAAAAGCTAATTTTCCATTCATAAATGCTTCTTGCGATTTCAGTCCACTGCAGTTTCTCACAACAGAATCACAGATCTTGTTTCTAAATAGCCAGAAATCATTTCTAAAAATCGATGAGTGTGATGTGACATGAAAAATAACAATCAGCAGACATTCTGTGGTTGTGAGAAGTATTAGTATTATTTTTTTGTACAGTACAACATCGAAGGCCAAGAGTTCTCCGTAGACGAGGAGCCCGCAGGAGGAGGGGCTGACTCTGGTGAGGAGACTGTCCTGCTGTGGTCATGTGACCTTTGAAAAGTGCCGAGGCCCAACACAGATGGTGAGATGGATGAGCCGATGTCCATGATTATCTGTTCCACCGCACCTCTGTTCATTTTCCAAGACATGAGAAGGTATCACGTCAGTAAAATCAAACTGAGACTCAGCTGAGACCAAACATTTAATGACTGTTTGACGACCCTCCATGACTCAGTCAGATATTAATCCATCGTCTAAAATTATTTGTTGGTCGGTCTGTCATGACAACTACTTTTGCTGGATGAGCTAATGTCCCAGAAATAATTGTGATAAACAATATTTCTGTCATTTTGGGACCATTTAATGCCACTGATTTAATAATGCAATAGCATAATGATGCGAGTCGACGACAGATTATCCACCTGGCTGATTATTGGGGCCAATATTTGGCATTTTGCTGATAATCTGTATCAGTATTTTATTTTAATGCTTGCCGATAAAATTAATTAATCTGAAAATGGAAAGAAAGTGTCAGCATGGGAGGAACTTTTACTTTATAAAACTTCAGGGAGCTATTTTTATTTATTTTTCTATTTAAATTTTCACTTGACTTTATTAAAAAAAGTTGCTTGGAACTTGCTGTATATAATGTTGAATGTTCCGGTTTTGATTAAACGTTTGCTAAAGACATTTAAACAAAGTTTTGTGTTGGAGTTTGTTATATTCTAAATTCTAAATATTAACAGAGAGACTTTCATTTTATTGTAAATGAATATCACTTCCAAATATCGGTTATTGGTCTCATTAACTGCTAATAATCACTATCGGTATCGGCCCTGAAAACAATACTGGTCAACCCCTAAAGTACACCCTTTCAAAGACCAATTAACTTTTAAATCTTAAGAGTACTCAGACATCTGAGTAAGAGCATGAACAAAAATTTACATTTTTATATATGCATATATTCAATATATACAAGAAAGTGTATATAAAAGTAGCCAAATATTACTTAGTGTGAGACTTGAGAAATCTGGACAGCAAAAACAAAACCAAGTGATCCCTCGTTCGACTCACAGACAAGTTTAGAGAAGCTCTGCGAACATCAGTTACCTCCAAAATCCAGCAGTGTGCTGCAGTCAGCTCCAGGGAACATTTACAGAGAGGAGGATGACATTGGCATCGTAAAACTATGGATGGTGCATCTCTGGGCTCCTTGCAAGAGGTTGGCAAGCTAACGTCAACAAACATGCGTATACACACAATGGGCAATATCGAGGTCATCAAAATGATCAAGGTCTTGTCTGTATATCGTTTAAGTCGTTAATTATCCTGACTGGCTAAGTTGAGGTTTTTTTAAATGCTCTGAGTGTGTCTCAAACTACAATCCACACTGACAATTAAAGGAAGAATTAAATAAACCCAACCAAACAAAAAAATAAAAATAAAAAACACTGTTCAGAGCCAACAGGACACAAGACTGATGCAAATTCAAAACATCTTTATAGTTGCTGGTGATTTTAATCAACTCATCCTTTAGCTACGAAAATGTAGCAGCAAGGACACATTTTTATTTCATTTTTTTAACTATGTTTAAAAATGACTAATACCTTGTGCCTTATAAAGATTGGAAAGAGCTTTCTATAGCTATTCTATAGCTATTTCCAAAAATTACACAATCCTCCTACCAGTATCTCTAAAGCTCACTGATTAACCTTGTTTATCTATATTTTCTAAATCCGCTTCAACAACAAGCAGCTGTTACGTTTATTTTGCAGGGAAAACAAATTATCTCACCTGAAATGACAGCAGTATCAATAAGCTCAAAAGTTACTGATGTTCAGGTTTTAAAAAAAAAGGAACTGGGTCCTCAATAGAACCAGGTTTTGGTATCCATCCCTAAACATGACAATATATCATTTTTACCATATGTTATTTCCACTAAGTGTGCTGACACAATCAATGCGTCAATATTGCTGCAAATCACCGACATATCCCAGGCTGTGATAACGAACATCAAACATCTACGTAGGCAGGGGAACGCACTTCAATACAGCACTGGAGTCTGTGGATGCGGAGTAGAAGTTAAAAAAGGGGGCTCCACAAGGCTCAATACTGGGTCCTGTCATATTTACTATTTATATTAACAACATTATATCCACTATAACAAATTGTAACGCCCATCTTTAATATCAACATGAAACTAGTCCTCAATGTCGACAAGACCAAATACATGATATTCTCAAGAGCCAGACGTACTGCAGATGATGGTTTGAGCATCACCACTATAACAGTACTGAAAGGGTTTCAGAATACAAATACCTGGGCATGTGGTTAGATCAGAAACTTGCATTTAAATTTAATATTGGCATATGTATAAGCACCTTTAGTAAATTATTGGAATACCCTTCCATTACTGCAAGGTACTTTTTTTTAAAAACAGTTGCAATAAAAGTTCATCCAAAATTATTCTGGCACTTTTGACACTAGGAAATGTGACTAACAGTCAAAAAAAATGTGCCAGGCCATTTGTTCTTCAGGAAATGTCAAAGTGTTTCACACACATTCACTGAAATAATTGAGCCCCTCATCAATAAGTGATACATTAAATAACAAACATCACATCCTATAATAACCATCACCTGTTACTGTCGCTGAAATTACAAAAATACACTGACACTGTGAGAAAAAGGCAAACCAGGACACAACGCTTTGAGGAATAGCAAGTGAATTTGTGTCCAGCAGAGCAGATGGACTGCGTTATATACAGTAGTAACAATAAATCTGCGGCACACTCAAACACATGTTCTCAGTTTACTGGCCGATCCGATCTCTGCTCAGGTTGGAGTTGGGGATTACATGAACATCATATACAACGTGTTTGTAGTTTTTCTTCCCCTTTCCCTAAAAATGTTCCAACAAAGCTAACAGGATTGTGTTTACATAACAATGTTTCCAACGTTTTAGTCAACATGATGCCAGAATCAACAGCAGAATTTGCCTGACCGTTATAAGATTTGTCCGCAACACTTCTCTTTTTCTCCACCTGCGTCTTAGCTTCATTAAGCTCGTCTATTGATCGCAAGAGGCATCACTTCATCTTTAGTGTGAATATTAACAACTGTTAATAACTTTTATAAAACTATAAAAACTATTCTAAATATTTTCATATTCCAATTCCATTGTCTGAATATTCATAAGAATTAAAAGTTCATTGCTCTTTGAAAGGGTGTACTTACATTATTTTTAGTCCCTCAAGGATATTGCAATACCAAAAATAAACCCAAATCTTTCTCTCTCAACACTACGGGTGTGGAGGGAGACAGGGCTAACTGTACGCATTACACAGCTAATGCTACCCAGTGGTTATTAACAGGTTTAACAACAGAGTTAGCAACACTGCAACATGAATCACTATTTTTTTAAAAAAGCAGCATTTTAGGCAAGAAAACAAACAAACAAACCCCAAAACATAATAATAAACACATAATAATCATTGTATCAGTGGCATAAAATGGTTTAAAAATGACAATAATATTGTTTCTTCATCATTATTTCTGTGGCAATACATTGTACAACAAAAGTAATCATGACAGTCCGGAAAGAGGTGTGATATAATTTAAATTATATCTTGTGGTGAAGTATTCAGATCATTGCAGATATAAACACAATATTTGACTCTATTAAAGTAAAAATCCTGCTTTGAAAGCGCGGAAACATTGACAGCAAAATGCAATAAAGAGACAATCGATTAAATGTGGACGACATTCATTGAATGTTTATATCATAATTTGCACTGATGGATTTATCACTTCACTGTAGCTGGTTGAGGTGCAGCAACATTGTCATGTGTTGTATTATTTAAGAGTTAAACATGTAACCTCATATTTCACGAGCTCGTCGTGGTTCATAAATTAAATATATTTTTAAGTAGGTAACTGGTAACTAAAGCTCAAATACAGAGAAGAACAGAGTGACCGTGTGTGATGTGCAGCTGTACCTGTGTGTTGTGGTGATGGCACTCCTGCTGCTCCTAACTGGGGTTGGGTCTGTCTGCAGACTTCTGAATCTGTACAGAGGAACAAAAACATACAGGATGAGGTTACAGTATCTGCTCTCAGGATGACAGCTCTGTGACAAATGAAGGAAAGACAAGAATGTGCAACTTAAAACCACCAAGGAGACGTCCACAGCCAGCTGACTCACTGACGTTAAACATTTTTTCACTCCCCCCTTATTCACTGAACAAAGAGGCTGAGCGTTGATGAAAATGCATTGTTAGCAAATCAAAAGCAGACAGACTTTTCTGAGGAGCGTTCCTAAAAGCATGTAGAGAACAGATGCATGTTCGTCTAACTACCAGATGAGGGCAGAAGTGCTCTTCAGCCAACGTCAGGCTTTTAAATCAAGAAACAATAAAGCAACACAAAGAAACTAACAAACAAAATGACCACTAAAGACCAAAAACATGAAGCGGAGGCCAGAAGACGACAACAGGCGGCATTATGTGGCAAGAAACTCAAATTAAAAAACAAGAGGAGATGGGTACATGTGAGCAGATGGAAATCTGTAACGAGGTCTTCCTCTGAGTTGCAGATGGTTTAACTCAAATCAGACACTAAAAGAGGCTGAATTTTGGAAAAAAAGAAAGAAAAAGCTCAACGACAGGCAGAAATGTTACTGTACCTGTGATTGTTCTTTTAGGAAATCTGGTAGCTGAAATTCACCCTTAAAGACCTGGAAAAACAAAGGAGCAGCTTTAGAGGTTTAAAGCTCCACAGATGCATTGAATCTGCATGAAGTCATTATCTGGATTACCACGGCGAGGATCATCATCCTACATGTACAAAAACAAAATTATCACTGCCTCAAATCCAAGCTGAGCTGTGCTTAAGAAAGGGCGGGGCAATAAATGGATTTCATTAATTAATGTGAATTTGTGGTTTGGGATGATTTTTAAAATGAAAATCTAGATTTTCCTCTTTAACTTCCTCCGCCTCTCTTTTTGGGCTTCTGTAGCTCATATTGGGCTGTGCCCTCCCCCCATGCTTCCCTCCCAGAGATACACACACACGACAACATGACAGCAAGTGTTAATGACAATGAAGAGTATGTTCCCAAAAGGGCTCAGTCTCACCAGTCGTTTGGAACTGGTTCGGTTTTGCTGCATCAGATCTCAAACAAACCAAAGTCCGCTGCAAAGTTTTTAGTTGCAGCTAAAGGCAGCAGCACGAACGATTTATTTTAACATCTCAGACAGAGGCAGCCGAGTGGGAGAAATGTGTCTCACTCCGAGATCGAGTCAGCCCACAAACAGCCGGTTAAAAAGCAGACGACATTAGTGAAATACTTTCTCATTGTGTCCTGTTTGACAGGAAAGTGACCCGCTGCAAAGCCGTTACTGATGCAGTTGTGCTGCATATCGCTAAATACGGTGCCCGTATATACAGAGGAAAAGCCTGCAGGTTTATCCACATGCTGATAACTATCCACCCTCAGGTGTGTGCTACCAAGCCGCCCGCCTCGTCTGTACAACTGAACCCGTGAAAAGATCACAGATTAACCTCGTTTATCTTATTTTATAAATCCACTCAAAAACAAGTGGCTGTTTCTTTTTTAGCAGGGAAAAGAAATTTCTCACCTGAAATGACAGCAGTATCAATAAGATTGAACGTTACTGATGTTCAGGTTTTAAAAAAATGGAACCAATAGAACCAGGTTTCTATTTTCATCCCTAAACATGAGCTGGAGGGGATGTTGTTTGACTCGCTACAGCAGACCTACGACCCCGTCCTTTAAATGCAACGAGTAACATACTTTGTTAACATGGAACATGTTGAACGACAGCGGTATGATTTCAGAATTGGTCATTATTTATACTCTACTTTTTAAACTGCAAAACTGTGCGATATGCAAAACTGACTTGAAGCATTTTTCAGTTTTCGTAAGTTATTTTTTATCGCTAAAGTCAAAGCAGAACTAATTTCTTTGTCATTTGTAGTTAAAATTGCATGTTGAGTTTAGTGTGAAAAATTCTGAATTTTTTTTATTTTTAGGCCATAACGCCCAGCCACAGTTTAAGAGATGAAATCCATCTCAGCGTGTATCTGACTCGCTGTGTTTCGCTGTGACACCGTGTCATGCCAGGTGAACGACGCTGCTGGACGCATGCCAGTTCCCCACCGAGGGGGGGGTGACACCGAACCAGACTGAGAGCTGAAAAGAGCTACAGAGCAGAGGACGGATGGACGGGAGGAGGGGAGATTTAGGATCAATATCCTATTGAACATTGCCGGGTGTCTATGGAGCTGGATCAAGGCCAAAAGGTTTGTAAAAAAAAAAAAAAAGCTTGAAAAAAGAATTTGAAACTGAAACTTCAAGTTTTGATCTTGAAATTTAGGTTTCAAATTTAAAAAAACCAAAACAAATAAGTGTAGGAAAATATTAATTTTAATTAAAATATTTATATAATTTTGGTCTCACTTATATATCATTTCATATTTGAGATCTTATTTTTTTAGTTTATGTTTTCAAACTCTTTTTTTTCCTCCCCACTGTCAGATCGTATCTCTTCAGTTTCAGAGTTTTGGCCCTAATCACAGTTGTTCACTGGAGAGAATGTTTTTCGTGTGTTTTCCAGGAAAAAAACCAAAAAAAACTTCCCCTCTCTCGTTGGCCTCAGCCACACAGTCAACACATAGATGGATACTCCTTCAAGATCATTACTAACACGTGTCTTTTTCCACAGAAAATCTGCACAGGAAGTCACCTCCTTCGTGTCGAAGGAAAACAACGCTGTAGCACAAGGTCCTTCTGTCTGCCAGAGATAAAGGAGGAGGAGAGGCTGAGGAGCAGCTGATGGATGGAAGCTGAATATCAGAGGAATTTATTCCACACAGAGATTAAACAGCAGGCAGCAGCACTGTGCCGAGTCACTGCAGACCGTCAGAGGGCAGCAGTGAC
Source organism: Plectropomus leopardus (assembly GCF_026936395.1). Classification (NCBI taxonomy): domain Eukaryota; kingdom Metazoa; phylum Chordata; class Actinopteri; order Perciformes; family Serranidae; genus Plectropomus; species Plectropomus leopardus. The sequence continues at coordinate 2,845,080 of NC_142181.1, read as the reverse complement.
GCAGACACACAACTACACTCAACTACAAAATCTGCCAAAAATGTTTGCAATAGTGATGTCGCCAGAGCAGATACTTCGGTACAAAGAGGGAAATTTTCTGCATCTCACATTTGGAAGAGATAACTGACAAGAACATGGCTTTTACCTCATGAATTATGTATTTCTAACAAAGTCAAAAAAGATCATTTCAAAATCTTGCATAAAATCTATCCGTTTAATTCTATAATTCCCCGATAAAACTCTTTCTGTGGACACGCTGATGAAAATTTAATCCATTTATTCTTATAGTGTAAAATAACAATGCATTTCTGGACTAATTTCAGTTCTCATGTTTTCAGTGACTGTGATACCACTCATTATTTTATCCTTAAAGATAAAATCAGATATTATGATGATACAAGTAACATTTTTTTTTTATTTAAATGGGGAAATTATTTATCCATTAACAAAAATATTCAGGTTCACAATCCTCTTTCCATCTTTTGATTGATTTAAACTCAACTCTTTCCTCTCTTGCTCTTACAAACAACAAAGAAAAGCAACAATTTTGAGAATATAATGAACTTATTTGTCAAAACTCCCCTGATGTGATGTGAATATAGATTCTTTTTGTTTGCTTTTGTTTCTGTCTGTGTCCATTCTTTACATCTTTTTTTGATATATGTATTGAAATTATGATTATTATTATTATTATTTATTATGATTATTATGATGATGATGATGATGATCTTTGATCGGTTATCTGTGCTCTCATGTATGTTTGTGTTCTTGTTTAAGCAGCAGCAGCAGCTGACGGAGTTAAAGGAGTTTTTTTTAACCCAAAGAAAGTCGAAGGTCCTGCATTTAAGTTTAACTTCACGTGCTGTCGACGTATGCGGACCAGTGATTGGATTTCAATGACGTGACTCGACTCGAGATGTAATGTTATGTTATGGGACCCACAGGACTCGACAGCAGTATTGATAAGCCTAAATGTTATCGATTTTTGGGTTTTGAAAAAAAGCAGAACCGGGTATTATTATTGCTTATTGCTTCCCTGATGAGGCTAAAATGAGACTCCGGGTTGAAATCAACAGGACGCAGCTATATAAGCTGCTGTGTGCACATACAGAAAAACAATATCTCACAGGTGTAGTTTTGCACGCTATGTATCTTTTGTGGTTTCTCGCTGAGTTTCCAAAGCTGCTGCTGCTTTGACTTCCCCGCTTGATTCACCACTAACCTCAACTGCACCCAAAACATCACAACATCAAAGATAACCACAGGCAAACAGAGGATTTCGGCAGAAGGGCAAAGATCAACTCCACTATTAAAATGCAGAATTTGTGTGCCTGTACTTATTCTTTTAATCCCAAAAGGTTGCAAATCCAGTTTGGAATGTTTCATTTTGATCCTTTTAATGAATGACGGGTTTCATTAATAAAATGTATCAAGTACTGACTTCATTTAATCAGATAATCACCCAAATTTGAAATTTATTTTAAGGGCAATAGAAAAGGCAATTTAGGTAAATTGTCTAGATATCTTTGAAAAACACAGGAAGGCAATAAACAACAAAAGAAGACATGACCCCAGAATTAGCAAGTAATTAGTAAAAAATACAAGAAAATAACCTGAAAATTGGTAAATAAAAAAATAAATTAGCAAGAAATTAGTAAAAGAGAAAGTACAAGAAAATTACTTGAAAATTGATAAATAAATGAACAAAATTAGCAGGAAATTACCTGAAAACAGCTAAATATGGGAAGGCAATTAGCTACTGTATGTAATGCAATGACTTTACAAGAGTAAAATGTATCAAGAATTGACTTTATTTAATCAGATAATCACCCAAATTTGAAATTTATTTTAAGGATGCTAGAAAAAGCATCTTTGGAAACTTGTTCCTGTTTTTAGTATTTTTAATCTGTTTCCACTTTAATGTTGTATGCACTGTGTTGATAAATCTGTCTGTAACTAATTATTGTGATATTGTCCGAAACAGGCCTCTCCCGTGTCTCAATGAGATTACCTGTATAAATAAAGGCTAAAAAAAATATAAAAATCAATCTTTTGTTTTATTTAGGTTCATTTAAAAGTGTGCCGGACCCCCACAGTGTGGGAGGATTGGGTCAGGAGTCCTGTGGCCCCTCGCTGGGCTCCAAAGATTAAACCTTCCCCAAAATACTAAACTCATTCCTTAATCCCCCTGCGTGCCTTCATGCATGCTTGCGTGTTTGCCTGAAGTCGACGCGGGGCCAAAAACTCAATGTAATCTGAAATTATTTCCAACACCAGAGACAGAGAGGCGAGCGCATGTTTCTGATTTCCTCCTGGGTGCCATTTTGCAGCTTTCCTCCTCAGCGTGCCGAGGCTCCGGGCCAGACTGCTCCGAGTCTGTCCAAACCTCCTGCTCAGACACAAAGACGAGAGCACACAGAGGAGGAGCGGAGCTGAATGCCCTCCGGTCGCGCAGGAGGTCACACGCTAAAGGTTAAAAACTGCGAGCGGCGTATGATTCGGAATTGTGCAGAAGAGGTGGAGCTGTCTGCTTTGCACGGATCGATCTGTCCTTCACAGAGAGGACAGACGGAGACGAGCCTCGAGGAAAGACCAGACTCCATGTCTGCGTGATGGGATCACTGCAGTAACAGGAAGTCAGGCCGCTCTGGTCCAGCAGACTCTGACCTCGAGGTCTATTAGCTCTGGGATCTGTCGAGACGCTCGTGAAAGGAGCAATTTTCATATGGTGGGAGATTTACAGCCTCGTCCACCGAGTCTGATAACGAGCTGAAATACCGCTCAGCGTGATCACAGGGACGTGTGGCTGCCAGCACAGGCCTCGGTCCCCAGTCAGCTGACCCACTGCCTTCCTGTCCTCGTCCCAGAGCTGAACCACAGCAAGCCCACGACGAAGCTCTTCATTAGACTCTTTCCCCGAACAATGAGTTGCCTCCTAATTACAACTTTAAGAAGTCAGCACTTCGTTTTAATTAGGGACACGACTACAAGTTGAGCCTGAAATTCTGTCTTTACTGAAGAATGCAATTCTATAAATTGCTCTAATAGACAAAAATTCAAGATTGTTTCCTTTTTGGCTTGATTTCTTCGAAAAACACGGGAAGGCAATGAGCAAAAGAAATGACCACAGAATTAGCAAGTAATTAGTAAAAAATACAAGAAAATTACCTGAAAATTGGTTAATAAATAAACAAAGTAAGTAAGCATTTAGTGGGTGGGGTACAAGAAAATTACCTGAAAATTGGTTAATAAATAAACAAAATGAGGAGGAAATTACATTAAAAAAAAACAAGAAAATTACCTGGAAATTGGTAAATAAATAAATAAAGAGAGAAAATGATCAAGAAATTAGTATTAAAAAAGTATAAGAAAACTACCTGGAAATTGATAAATAAATAAACAATTTGCAAGAAATTAGTAAAAAAAAAAAAAGTACAAGAAAATTACCTGAAAATTGGTAAATATGGGAAGGCAATAAGCTACTTTATGTAATACACTGACTATACATGAGTATAACCTTTTAAGGCGTTTGATGATCAAACTGATAAAACTCTTTACGCTGATGAAGACCACGTGTTGGTGTGAGACTTTAGTCTGTGAAGTTATGGAAAATGCTGGTAAGTAGACCATGTGTCGCCGCTTTATCAAATCTATATTTTTTTCAGATTATTTGATAAATCTATAAAATGTCAAATAAAAAACTTAAAACTCAAAATAGATCAGAGTTCTTCAGAAAACTCACAGTAAAATCAGCCGTTGTGGCTGTAATTTTGAACCCTTGACCCCCTGAAGTATCAAAACTCCCAGGACAGCTGCGTAGGTGAGCAGACACCCTGAAAACTGCCGCAGCGTGCCTCAGCAGGGCCCCGCCGGGAGGGACCGGCACCGTCGGGTCAGCCAAGGTGCCTGCTGGTACAAACAGCGGGTCAGTCCAATGTGGGAGTGCCAAACCAAACCCTGCAGTGGTTCAGCCTCGGTATTATGGCGGGAGCTCCCTGTGACTAAGCCGCAGTCCCGGGGGGTTAACTGTGGTAACAGCCCAGTGCGTTTGAAAAGCTGCCAGTGTCGAGCCACGATCAGCAGGGGAGAATGTTTCAGCTGCACAGCGGTCTACTTCCACCCTCTCTGGGCGGAGAGTTTCCAGAAACATTGTTTCCTCAAACAAAACACTTCTATCTGAAGTGCACACTGAAACTTTTCAGGAGACCCGCCATGTGTGCCTGCTCTCACTCTGTGTGGGCAAAGGGTTTTTCAGTCAGCATTAAGGACAAAACGCATCTCAGACTGAAGAGTGAGTGTGTGTGTGTGTGTGCGTTTTAGAGAGGAAAAGCCTCAGAGGACGCTAAATGATTTTCATTTCCTTTTGCCAGGGGGCCCTAATACACTCAGTCTGTTTAAACTCATAGGACTGACTTTAAATCAGGTCTAGAGTCTCAGTATTTTCTAACAGAAATGTGTTCATAGCTACCAAGTATCAAATTCTTACCTCATTTTTGATCACTTGGTTCTTGATTTAAACTTTGATTTTTAGTTTGGAAAAGTTTTTGCATGGCTGCTTTCTTTTAGACAACAAGTCAAATTTGAGAGAAACAAAGCAATGAGAAGCAATCGAGAGGATTAAGAGAGATTTACTGGTGACAACATCAACATCAAGCAATGTCAGAATGACTCCTGACTCCCAGAAAGAAAAGCCTCTTTAGAGAATGCTTCTTTTTCTAAAAAAAGAAAAAAAATTTGTAGAAAGAAAGTGCTAATATTCTTAAAAGTAATGTATCAGAGAGGGCTGTTGAGCTCCTCTGTAGTTTGTTGTGGTTAGTCTGGCCGCACGTGCATGTTTAGTGCATGTGTGTATCCCACTGGCTCACTCGTTGTTGCCACTTTGCAGTGCGCTCGTACGGCAGTTACCGCTGATAATGAGACGGTGTCATTGCAGATGCAAAGTTCCCACTCTCAGGATCCCTCCTGGTCAACACCATCAGCTCCGCTGCAGTTATTTAGTGCTGTTAATTTGGATTTTGCAGCATTAGCTGCTCGTCGGCGGCTCATGATGAGAATTATGTTCTGACAACTCATTCTGAATTTCGCATAGAGCCCCTTTTAAAACCTCAGCACCTGATAAATGACTGAAAATTATATCTGATGTCCTTGCTCCACCAGGTTTAATGAACCAAAATGATACAAAAAGCTCTTTGTTTGGGCGCTCTGAGGCCTAAAGCTTCATCTGTGCTAGTACAGAAAAACAGTCATATGTGACTGATTGTATAACAGGGCCACGGTGAGTTCAGCAGGATGGTAAAAACATAAATTAAGTAAGACTTGGAAAAGACTTAGAGAGTAAAGAGTAATAACCTGGACATAAAAAGAGAAGATGCTTCACTTTTACACTGATTAGATCTGACAAACACAAACTCAGTTCAACTGTTCATCAAGGAAGAAGTAAGATGCATCAATCAATAAACACTATAGACGAGGTCCTCATTAATAAATCTTTCAGCCACTTTCTTCTCTCCAGCCTGACGAGTCGATGGTTTTATGAATATGCGTCTCTGTCGAGGTCTGAGAGCTATGATCATCCCGTACCTCATTAACTGTCCTTGCATCAGTGTGAAGGAAAAGGTCCAGCCGCAGACCGGCAGCCTGACACGCTGCACGAGACACTCTGCAGACGTTCATTTTCTCGTCTCTCCACTAACTCATCTCATTATTATTGGTGTAAAGAAACTGAGAACTTATTGATTCCAATATCCATTTCTCACCAGGGATCAGAACAACTGCAAAGCCACTTAAAAGCTATCGATTGTGGCTTCTCGAGCCAGACCCGATGAGCCTCATTTACAGCGAGCTGGAACGACCTCCACTGACCAGCAGCTACAACACAGCTGCAACTACAGCTGCTACAAGTCCTGTGATCGTTTTCTAAAACTGAGGCCGCTACATAAATCTGTTCAACCCACCTAACTGGCACTGGTACATTCAAGACCTGAACCCAAGCCAAGACCAGAGACTATTATAATGTTACAGATAAACAGCCTTCAAAGCAACATAAGAATGGTCGCAGGGTTGTGCGATATGACGAAATATATCGTCTGACAATTTAAAAAAAAAAAGTCTGATGTCGTTTTTACGTTTATCTGATCACACTTTGCGTCCGTCAGCGTGGCCAAGGGGGCGTCTACACAATGCACAGCACCAAAACAAACAAACATGAAGGAGGGTTTATCCATTTATTAGTTGGTTTATTTGTCAGGGACGATGCAATGAACATAGTGACGAGTTTGAGAACAAATCAATGATGTGTTGCACGCAGAGTCTCTAGACTATTTGTCTCTCTAAGAATAACCAAAAAACTTAACCTTAAGTGTATAATCAGTAATCGCTGCTCGCAGGTTTGGGTATGAAAAGTCAGACTCGGCATGTTCCACGTGCGATGTATAAACGACTTTAAGAAAACTTTTTTAAAGACCATATGATGCAGAAAACGATGCTTGGGTGGTTTAGAAATGGTCGACTGATACTGAACAGTACTGATGTTTATTTAGCTATTTATTTTATTGTATTTATTTTTTATTTAAATAGTCAGCAAAGACCAAACAGTACAGATGTGTATTTTATTTTTATATTCTTTATTTGAATGGTCAGCGAAGACGGATGCTGAACACATACAGTACTGGCGTTTTTTCTTTTTTTTTTTTTAAATAAGTACATTGTTTAAATAAGTACATTGTTAAATAAAAGTTGTTTGTTTAAGAAAGCAGCTTTCTGATGCTTTTGCGTAGTCACATCAGTGTAAAATCAGTGCACAATCCACACAGAAATTTTTTATTTTCATTCCAGTTCAAAAATTCTTTACATTGGTCGCCATATCGGTAATCTGTGAATTTTTCCACTATAAAATTGTTACTGGCCTCAAAAATCCCATATCAGTCGGGCTCTAGTTTTCATCAAAATATTGCATAACTGTCAATTTTGAGAACTGGATCTTTATCTTACTGGTTTATCCCACTGCATCAGTTATGACCCTCTGTCCTTCACATAAAAAGTTTAATTTTAATTCTACGTCTCTAAATAACTCAAGCACGAGGTATCACTTAGGAAGAGGATTCCTCTCTGAATACTGGGGATCTTATTTAATTCAAGACCACACGCCATTAAAATAAATTCTGCGCCTGCATTGCATAAGACATCTGGCAACCAGCCCTGAGCTAAACCACCGTGTAAGATGAAGCCACATGTGGAAATGCTCTCTCTGCTGTCTTGAAATTTCACCCAGCCCCATCCAAATATTTACCGTCTGGCTCATCTTTTCTTCAGCCCTGATTTCACCACAGAATATGCAGCCTGGGTCAAGCTGCCCGGCGGAGAAATAGTTTGGGAGCAGCCTTTGAACAGAATATTTGGATTGTGGAGACGGAAAGATCTGGATGGTTAAGGAAGCGTGACGTGTTGAGAGCCGCCTTATCTTGATGATGTGTTTTTGTTTTTTTACTGCGAGTAAAAACCAGTACTAAAGGTGATCTTTCTGAGCAGTTAACAGAGTCAACGCACATCTCCCGAAACCTCCAGCGTCTAAATCGACTGAACGCAGAAAAGCTCCAGATAAGCATTTACAGCAGCGGTTCTCAACAGTGGTAGACAGATTATCAGATGATGTTTGGCATTTTGCCGATTATCTATATCAGCGTTTTATTTTTATGATCACTGACAAAATGTATTAATGAAAAATTGTGTGTATTACACCCAACCAACACCAGGGGAAGGCAGTCTGCAATACCCGCAAAATCAGAGGTGTTTTTTTTTTTTTTTTTTAATTTATTCTTTTATTTTAAATTTCCACTGAACTTCATTTTTCATTTTTATTGTAAATGCATATCGGCTCCAAATATCAGTTATTGGTCTCATTAACTGCTCATAATCGGCATCTGCTCTGAAAAAACAAATTTTGGCCGACCCCTAATCATCGCAACTTTAAATGTGTTGTGATATTATTACGATAACATAGTATATGGTGATTTCTTACCCTTTCCCCGGAAGGAAAACTTTGTCAACATCTGTTTTATCTTGAAAATACTTCTTGGCATCAATGTAGTGATTCAATATTAACACGCAAAAATATTGCAAAACTATACTGTATGGATTGATACTACTCCTACTTTTTAAAAAAAAAACAATTCTTAAGTTAGAACAGATACTGAAACAATATTTTTGTCTGATTCCTTTATCAAAGGAAATAAAGACATTTTATTTCTACACCCTTTTTTTTGTTAATTTGGCAAAAGCCCAAATCTGAGTTTCACACTTTTTTTTCTCAATTCATTAAACTTTTGCTGCAACAATCTTACTAGCTCACGGCAGCAGTTTTTAAAGATTAGACGCACTGCTGCGTAACAGACATTATCGAGTTCACATTCGATATTCTCTGCTCGTGTTACTGTTATACATTATTTAAGTGATCCTGTTTTTACTGAAACAGACTTTCTTAACACATGCAGTCCGAGAAGAACTGCATCAAAATTTAATATTTCAACGTATTTTTGATAACTGTTTATACAACAGTTTACATAAATAATAAGCTGGTTAATTAAACTTCAGTGACTTAAGTGGAAGTGGTGGAATAAAATAAGTTTTCTCACTCCTTTTTAAAAATGTAAAAGTAATCATGTGTTTGACCGTTTCTTTTTGTTTTAAATTGTCTGTAAATATTACTTTTTTTGTCTGTCTGCTTTTGTTTGATAATTTCTCGATTCCCTTTATTACATGTTTGGAATAAATCAAATCAATCAAACTCAAATAATAACCAAAAGTGTGTGTAATGTAAGAGGAGTTGCTCGTAGTGAGGAGGCCGCAGAGAATGACCACCCAGCTCCGCGTTTTGCACTATTTGGATCACTGATTGCTTTTCCAGCCCTTGACTCTGCTCTCAGTTTTGTTTCCAGCAGCAGGCTGCTGTTTGCAGCAGTGACTCGACTTTTTTCATGTCGAGGACCCTTCAAGTGACACACATTAGGCCAGCGGTTACAAGTGAGTACGATATGAGAACAACATTCAACTTATTTATGCCTCAGGCTTTGAGCTGCGCTGGTGAGCAGATGTGAGTTCAGTGTCGTGTTGGATAAAAGCATGTTTTTGTTCCTCAAAGCTTTGACCCCCATTTAATAAGACTGAGCTTCAGGGAATATGATGAAGACCAGAATCGTGAAGTTATTGATTATACAGCTGAGGAGATAACAGTGGAGGCAGTGAGATGACTCTCACTCACACTGGACTCACTTCTATCGTGAAATAAACAGTGAAAATTAACTATTCTCTCTTTTTCTTGGGACCTACCTTGAGGACCCCTAGGGGTCCGCAGACCCCCAGTTGAGAACCACTTGTTTACACCAACAGAAATCTGTTAACTTGCCAAGCACCAGATGCACACCAGAAAAAGTTACTAGCAAGTGAAACAATAAACTAGTAAACATGAAGGAGCATTTAGTAAAAAAAAAAAAAACCCAAAAAAACCAAAATAAAGCAAAAGGAGAATGAATATTGGATTTAATGTTGACTTGAAAATTTTGAATACTTGCTACTACGGACAAACTTTAGCCACTTTTATGGAGGTGGACGACTCTGTGAAGCTCGAGACAAACAACAGACGAAACCTTAATGAGTTAAATCAGATTTCAAAGCTCTGCGAATGTCCTCCAGAAGCATTCTGACATGTATGAGCAAAGTGACCGCAGGAGCCTGTGAGAAACTTTGGCTCGGCTCTGGCTGGTAGGAGATCCTCCTCTGAATGTAGAGACTCCAGCCGGGAGCTGAGAGGGCAAGCAAACAATAATATAAAGCCTGCAGCTGGGTTTGATCCAGGGGAATCACGTTAATAACCTGCAGATGTACACAGCATAAATCTGAGCTTCAGCACTCACATTTTGCTATCAAGACATCTATTGTGAGGAGAGCGTTAACTATTACAGAGAACAGGGGCGGAGGAAGAGCTGGCACACACTGACATGGATATTTACTACATCCAAAGCATGTAAACAGGACCACAGGCGCTTTGAAAAGCACGTACACAGACGGAGCAGCACGAGGATCTGATATCTGACCTGCTCACTGACAGATGGCCGCCTTGAAAGAAAACTGGTTACGTACAGTACGCAGGCTCACCTTTGCAGTAACACTCCAACATTTTGGGAAATGTTTTTTGTACTTGTCTCACAATGAGACATTGTGTTTTTAGGAGCAGCTCACTTCAACACAATGGAGCTATTGATCGACAACAGCTGTCTGCAATGTCTCTGCAATCTTAAAAGTCCCGGGGCCGGATGCATTCAGCTCTATGCAGAGCCACAACTATTTATGTGAAAACACAAAGACAAATATACACACACATTTTTAAAGCTAAGTGTTCACAGGGTTTAGTTCTGAGTCATTTGTGACAATGTGTACAAGTGCATTTATGCTCAAATAACCTTTTTGCACATCAATACTACTAAAAAGTTAGCGTATTTCACCAGGGTGGCAAAAAACTGAGTAGATATTTTTACTCTAGAAAACTGAGTGTATGCACGGTCTGAAGTATGCATAATGTGTGCACATTCTCACTGCATGTTATGTTGCTGAGTTTTGGTTTGTATGTAGAAAATGACAGACACTGTTTATACATCCGGCCTGGTCATTACTCTTCTGTAAGCACAATGTGGGTGTTTGTTTTGGAGACAAGCATGCTAGCATGTTGATGTAAGACAGCCTTTGGGTATGCTAGAAAAGAGTGATTTTTACAGGGTTTCCATCCTGTTTTAGTGCTAATTTAGGGTAAACATGCCCATGACCCATCTCTGCACTGAAAACACAGAGATGAAACAGTTAGACTTTTCATTTGATTCTGGAAATGAAGGAAAACAAGCCGACAAATAGCCCTGAAATGTCGGACTATTTCATCTAACCGGCGAGAATCCCAAACATTCCTGGAAAAGAGTCTGGCCCATTTCTCAGACACTTCTGCAGAGGCTTGAACCTTGTCACCACTCAAGCAAATCTGCTGAAGAAAATCTCTTTTGAACACTGCAATTTTAGTGAAATCAATTGTAGATGTACAAAACATCAATGGCAGATCTCAGGTTTTCATGTTTGTGCCTCAGAATGACAGAGTGAAGGCCGTTTGTTCAACAATCCAACTTTTAGTTGTTGTTGTTGTTGTTGTATGTTTTTAACCCTTTGAAACCTGAGAAAATTGGCTTAATTTCTGTCAAAAACATTGGTAGAAGGCAAGAAGCAACTTAAGAAGACATGGCTCAAAAGTTGGCAAAAAAACTGTAAAAAAGATCCAAGAAAATCCAGCTTTCAAAGAGTTAAGTTATTCAGTATTCAGAAAGCTGAAAGTCATACACTGATAGAAGTATGAAAACAATTTGAGAGAAACTGCATCAAAAAAATATATCATACTTAATAGCAAAATACTCCAGCTTCTGAAATGCACTGGCTATGGGATGCACCAATAATAATTAATTAGAGGAACACTGCAATGACTAGAAGAGACACCAACAATGTTGTTGTTTTTTTGGCCACTGGCATGAGCCTCGCTTCGGTGTTTGGTTTCTCCTTCTCTCTCCTACAGCTCTCTGCCTTTCACGGACGCACACACCAAAAGCAGGGCTTTTGCAGAGCTCCAGACTGTGACTATTTCTTCGCATTTTGCGACCACAGAGGCCACTTTGACTTGCAAATACTGTTAGTCTAAGAACTGCAGAGCTGTTTGTTTGTTTCCAGCTCGCTGTGGATGAACTGTCATTAGGCGATTACAGTTTGCTAACACTAATATCCAACTGTTGACCAGTAGTTAAAAAAAAACAAAACAAAAAAACACTTCTGGCCCCAGACCAGCCAGGTCCTTCACAATAAAAGCACCATGGGTTCCGCTTTGCTTTATTTTTATTATAACAATACTTTATTTACCTTCACTGTAACAGTACTTTACTAAACTTTATACCAAGTTATTTAACATTCTAACAGTATTTTATCAAACTTCATTATAATAGTAGTTTGTTTAACTTTAGTTTATGGCCTAGCTACTTTATTTATAACTGTGGTTCATTTAATAATTTTGTATTTTATTAGTTTACAGTGGTTTAGAGGAGATGTCCAAATATCAAGATATATTTTGTGTCCCGATATAGCCAAAAATACTGTGATATTATTTTAAAGCCACATTTCCCAGTCCTATAAAACAGGGTGTTTACACAGAGTGCAAAGCACAAACAGGTACTGCAGAATTTACACACAAGAGACAAAGACAGTGACTGGAATTATGCACGGCCTGGACATGGTTGCTTATTTCAGGCATGGGGTGGGAGGTGGGGGCACTGGTGGATTGGACGATCTGGGTCACGTGGTACATCAGCCAATATAAGAAGAAAAATGAGTTTAAATCTTAGGACGAGCATGGAAAGATGTACTTTGCCACTCTGCCACCTGTCTGCTGTTTCCATCTCTGTTCGTGGTCAGACACATTCTTCCAACCAATACCCAAACCAGAAAAAAAAAAAAAAAAAATCCCCTGACACTGCAAATGTTTTCCGTTCAAGTCATAACTGCTTTGACAACATGACGAATTGCACCAAATTCAGTCTTTTTCCCCCTTTTTGGTTCCCCTCGAACAAATGGAAAAGCCATCCAAATGCTTCAGAAAAATATATTGGCTAAAACTCCAAACTGGATTACAGACAAACCCAACAAGCGCTATCGAAATGCCTCTCAACTTTTCCACAAAGAGAAAATCAAACCACACAACCCACTGAGCAACATCTAGTATAAAATCATCACTTTGAGGAAATTAAACACATCATCCAAATTACTGTAAAACATCAGGAATGAGATCATATAAATAAAATCATATTTACGGAGTCAGTCTAAAATGGCTCTCTCATACGGTCAGCAGTTAAAATGCCTGCACTCTGCTGCATCACCCCCTTCACGGTTAACAGTCTGCTGTGGATATTTAGGCTCCACTGAGTGTGCAGATTCCCACCCTTGGGTGTTGAGCAGCTCGCTGATGTAGAGTACGAGTCACTGCTTTATGTGGCCTGTGAGACACTTCCTGCTGGAACGGCTAACGGCAGGAAACAGTGTTGATGCTCTGCTGTAACATCACTGCTGTATGATAAATCACACACAGGACACAGAAACACACACCACTAAACACATGTATGGCTCAAACACCGTTGAGATAATTGGCTTCAGTTACTATCACTTACGCCACCACACTGATGCAATTCAGTCACGACTTCAAGCCTGTAGTCCGAATTTGGTCACTTCTGGCACCAAATATTTTTCCTACAGAAAGATTTTTCTTACAGAAAATCTCAGAGCTAATTTAACAGGTAACAACAAGGTCTTCTATAATATAAAGAAGCCCCTTCTTCTTTTATTTATATTTTTATTTTCTTAAATGATGGGGGACACAATTATTAGAATTTTTTTAAACAGGCTTTTAATGTCTGATTTTTTTCTATTTTTTCACTTTGTTTGTTTGTTTGTTTGTTGTTGATTTGCTTGCTGTGTATTTGTGTGTTATATTCTACTTTAGCTGCATTATCCTTTGTACAACGTCTTTGAGTTCCTTTAAAAGCGCTTCACAAATAAAACGCATTATTATTATATTATTATTATTATAACATGACATCAGCAACAACAACAACAATCAGAGTCCACCACAACCACAAACAACAACACATACAGCGAGAAAAAACCCCATACAAGACAAAAACAAACATCAAACAAGAAAAGAAAAAAACAAAAAAAAAAGATGCTCGTTATGACCTTTTTTATCTGGTTTGTGGTTTTCATTCAGACCAGCGTTGCTCCTAATGGCTGATACTTATAAAACAACCAAAAATCTCCAGCTGAGCCCATCAGCAGACTTCCCAGAAACTCATCAAATTCATCAAATCAAACATGTCAGTATGCCGAACACAGGCCCTCAGAAATAAAGTTTATCAAATATATCCCCACATATCATCTGCTCTAAACATCAGAAACAATTTCATCATTGGAACGATAAACAACAACAACGATTCATTGTGCATTTAACTGTACATCATTAAAAACCAAGTTTACAACTAAATATGTCACAAATATCAGCATACAAACAAAAATCCCTATATGAAAATAAATCAACATACAGTATATCAGCAAGGGCCTCTGCAGATGTACCACTTTGTGGTTTTATGCACCAGTATGTGTCACATCATTTCCATCACAGAAGCAACAGTGTGCACCTTGTATGCAAATTTCATCTACAAGTGTACTTGAACGGAAACACAGCGGCGTTCATGGCAGCCCCTTCCTGATTATCTTCCCAGTGATCTTGCTGATCTGCTGCTGAAAGAGCGCCTGCACCTCGTCTTCACAAATTAGTCAGACTGTTAAACCTCTTCCTTTCACACCTCTCTGAAGCAAACAATAATGTATATGCTGTGGACCAAATGCGTGTTGATACCTGTTTGCATTATTACTCTTTTGTAATTTGGCAAGATCTGTGCTGTCTGGGTCTTTGTTAATGCAATAAAATATTACTGAAGAAAGAATGCTAAACTCAAAGCTTCAAAACGATGGTTCACAAACCCATAAGTGACGTCACTGTGGATACATGCATTATATTTTGACAGTCTGTGGTTGAGACAGAGTAATACTAGCTTTAACAAGGACACAGAGCTACGTATTAGTGCAGCTGTACTTTGCTCTCACTATCGTACCGTGTGATTGTACGTGTAACTGCATGAGTTCACAGTAAAAAAGAAAGCCAGACTAATGACGACCTACTGCACCTTGAATCTCGTCATAGCCGGACACTAACATTGTTTAAACTTTGTTTCAGCGACAGACTGATTCCCCCCCGCGATGCACCACAGAGCGCCACATGAAGTCATTCCTGCCTGCAGCCATCAAACTTTACAACTCCTCCCTCTGAGTGACTTAATACAAACATCTACAATTAAAAATCCATCACTTATTTATTATACTTAAAATGTGCAATGGTTTTTAAGGTGCAATAATTCTTCATATCACTGTCTTAATTGCAATATTTGGTGCAATATTTCCACCACAGCAGCAATATTCTACCAACTCTTGAATATCAGCTATATTTAACATGTGACACATATTGTATATATTCTTATTGTTATTCTTACTCAGTTGTTCATTGTAGCATTGCACACACATTTATATTTTTACATTTTGAACTTATATTCTAGTAGTATACATTGTATTGTAGCATAAAGCACATTATTCTTCATTATTATTGTTATTTCTTCACTTTTTAAACACATTTTTTTCTTTTTATTGCTCTTTTTAATCTTTTTTGTTGTTTGTTTGTTTGTTTTTTCTCTGTACATACTATACATATCTTTATTATTATTATTATTTTTATTATTTATTCTATTTTAAGTTAAGTGCCTTCTTTTGTATATATGCATATTTGCATTATCATGCCTTTTTAACAAATATTTTACTCAGCTGCTGCTCTCTTATTTTCTGCTGTAACAAAATAATTTTCCTCATGGGACTAATAAAGTTTTTCTATTCTATATATTTTACACACTTTACATTTTCAGCACATTAACGAGCCACAGTTTCCCCCCAGGGGATCAATAAGGTATTTCTGGTATTCATGCATCAGAGATAAGACAATTTTATGCTACATGGCAAAAGTATGTGGACACCTCAACACTTAACCCAAGCTATAAAAGCCTTCAGGAAGGCAGCGCCCATCTGAACTTTTGGGTCCAGGCTGAAATATCTCAACTATTCAATTCAATTAGCATTTTATTTTCTACGGATGAATCCCTCTGATTTTGATAATCCCCTTGACTTGACTACCAGTGGGTCAATATTTTCCCCTTTCCTGTAAAAACAGCAAACATTTCCAGGATGGATTCATAATTAAATGAATGATGACTCCCCATGACTCTGATGATCCCCTGACTTCTCCTCCAGCGCCAACGCAGGATTAAGATTCATGATTTCGAGTGAAATGTTTTGAGCATGGCAGATTTTAAGTTTTGTCCGCAGGCCTCTCCCTGAAAAATATTCCACCTCTCTCTGCTGTACTTACATTTTATGCCTCAGATTTTCTTAGAAATGTAAGTATCTAAGTGTAAATCAATATTATTATGATGTGGATAATAATAGCGACCGTGGCTTGGAGAGACGAGATGTTTTAGGAAAATACCCAGACACCTGGAAAGAGCTCCCGTCTTTGTGCTTGGAAGCAACAAATCAGCCAGAAATGTTTGGACAGCAGTCAAACTGCCGGGAGGTCAAACTAGGAAAACACGCGAACAGTCAATGAGCAGATATTCTCCAGTCTGTTTCACCGCTAAACTGCTAAAACAACTGCAAACTTAAATAAACATTTCCCCATTTTTACAATCTTGTGTTCATATCAACAATTACTATAATACAGAAGCGTTTTAGTCGACCAGCGGCCGACAAACATTAACCATACAGGCATCACGGGGGAATTTCAAACTAATGGAAACTACAGATGGAAACTTTCCCAGATCCCCGGCTCATGTCTCCAGTGTCTGTGTGCAATGTGGAGTCATATTCTTCCCAGCCGCCTTGATGTTTTACACTAATTTACCAATGTCTAAAAATCAGTGTTATTGATGTTAGCACCTCTTTTATTACAGTCTCACACATTTAGATTTCGCATCTAAGCACCGGGAGGACCTTGAAACATCGGCCTCCGCAGACCTTGCGAGCTAAAAATAAAACTTAAAGTTGTGTCCTCTAGCTGAGACATACAGTATGCAACCCAAAGAGAGGAGCCGCAGAGCACGTCACCTGATCGCTCAGCTTGAGGAAACAGATTTAATAAAACATATTCTGCTCCAAAAATAGTAAAGGGCTTGACGTCTAGCAAGGACATCATCGCCAAAGCAAAGACGACCGTGCTCGTGCACACACACACAAAGTGTAACGTTAAGCGTGGGTCGGCCATTAATCCTAAAGATGACAGTTAAATCTCAGGATCTTCCTCCTTCTACATATCAAATTGTCTTTCAGACAGGGAGTGGAGACCAAATGTAAGCATGTTTCCCGGGAAAATGTAACTAAAAACCGTAGCTTAATGGATGTCATGTGATGTAAAGTGGAAACTGCAGTAGTACAGTGGTAACTGGGATACAAACCAATCTATGGAAATACCAAAAGTAAACAAGCTGCCGTTTTTGTCGTAGCAATACACACACGCACGATTCAAGTTGTCCTAACAAGTGTAGAAATTTCTCCTTTTATCTTTACTTTGTATTTGACGTTACTTTGGACAAAATCTGGGAGAATCTTTGCATTTCTCAGCTGCTACAATAAAAGGTCGACAGATAATCGACCGGGCTGATTACTGTGCCGTTATTTGGCATTTTGCTTGCTTGTTTTATTTTAGTGATCACCGATAAAATTATTTTAATAAAAAGTGCAAAGAAAGTGTCAGCATAGGAGGAACTTTTCTTTTATAAAACCTCAGGGAGCAAATTTTATTTTTACTTATTAACTTTATTAAAAAAAAGTTGCTGGGAACTTCCTGTATATAACGTTTTAGTTTTAATTCAATATTTGCTAAAGGCATTTAAACAACGTTTTGTGTTTGTTATATTCCAAAGTCAATACATTGACTCAAAGATTTTCATTTTTATTCAAAATGAATATTGGTTCCAAATATTGGTTATTGGTTTCATTAACTGCTAATAATCACTATTGGTATCGGCCCTAAAAAAAAAAACAGTATCCGTCGACCCCTAAAGTAAAAAAGTACACCCTAAAGTACACCCTTTCATAGACCAATTGAGTTAATTAAGTTTTAATTCAATATTTGCTAAAGGCAAAGTTTTGTGTTGGAGTTTGTTATATTCCAATTGTTCCAGTAACAATTTTCATTTTTATTGTAAATATTGGTTTGTATTATATTGGTTCCAAATATCAGTTATCGGTCTCATTAGCTACTAATAATTGGTATCGACCCTCAAAAAACAATATCAGTCAACCCCTAGCTACTTCAACTTAGCAAAAAAGGTCGATGATTCAAGTGTCAGCTAAGTTAACATTGACGATAACGTTGACAGTGTTTACCTTTGAGGGGCAACATTAGACTGTCTGCAGATGTTCCACAGAATAAATGACCGAAATCATTCTTGAGTTACTAACTCCAAAGAGTAACTAAAACAACACAGTTCTGGATACAGCTAAAGAGTAGCCAGTACTCACCCTTCTGGTGTTGTCCAGGACTTTGGGGTCAGGCCGGCCGTAGTTGGGAGGGTTGGCGTGGGGGTCGTAGCCCAGTCTTGTCAGCATGGGGGCGATTACTGCCATGTCCCTCACGACATCTGCTGGGATCTTCCCCACCCACTTGGACAAGGCCTCCACATTGACAGGCTTGATGACCTGGTCTGTGGACCTCTCCACCCTGGCCAGAAAAAATGCTGATTAGTTGAATTTACCGACACATTTCAAAGTTTTATTTAAATATTGTTTAATATGGGTTCCTCACATAAATAGTTTTTAAACATTCTGTAAAGGGTTTTGAAGTACTTTTTCTCTTTCACTGAGAAATTCTGCATCTGGTCCCACTAATGCAACCTGGAGCTGAGCGAAATGGAAAACAGTCCTATCATGATAATTTTTTTCATATCAGTTGATATCGATATATATCACGATATACATCAAATCACTATTTCTCTCAAGTTTAAAGGCTCCCTTTGACTCCTCCAACAGATTCTGATAAACCGATAATTTCCAGCTTCTCGTGGCTGATAAGATACAGACAACCATTAATTTCTTTTCGGCGGAGACATTGGCGGAAACACTAGTGGAGAACGAGGGCAGAGGGGACACCGGCGGAGACAATGGCGGAGAATGAGAGCGGTGCGGACATGGCTGGACATTCTATCGACTACACCTCACATTTCAAACAAGGAAAATTTATACTGATATCGTTATCGTTTTATCGCCCAGCCCTAGCTAGACCGGTGACCGTTTGACCAGTAAAAGAATGCTTTGCATCAAAATGGGTAGCATTAACATTAGTGGAAACATCGACAGACTCAGCCACGCGTTTGAGCTGGGGCTGTCCTAAAAACCACTTTCTGGGCTGCGGAGCTTCGACTTTTGTGAAAAATCTGAGCTTTGCATTAATTCGCAAACAGCAGCTCCTCTCATCCATCGATCTAATCCTATTAGCTCTGATTGGATCACTGATTAATAAGCCAACCCACGACTTAAAACTCCAAACTGTTGCTGAGGAAAAAAATATATAGAAGAGTTCAGCCTGTTTCACAGACCCACAAAAAAAGGAGAAAAAAAGTTAATGCTGGAACATGTCGAGTGTTACAGACCCGCTCCATGTTTCTGAATTCACTGTATCAGCCATGCTGCAAACACAGTTCCCTCTGAGCCTTGCACTGACAGCCATGTGAGAAAGCTAACACGCATTTAACACCATTTAGTGACCACAAAATGCATGATGCATTTTGAATGCAACATGCACGATATTAGCAATTTAAATCAGTCCCGGCATTAGAGTTGTTAGCTCAGCTTGTCTCCAAATGGCCCACTTAGCAACAGACCAGTTCATCTCTCAGCTCTGTTCACAATAAGCATACAATTGACTGTAATTCCATCACGAGACACTATTAAATATGATTTCCTGGCCTCACTCTCCCAGAAGATCTTGTTAGATATGCTAAATAAGTCACCCTTCACTCTGTCAGTTCAATCCTCTGTCAACATGATCACATCTCATATGTTTTACCATCCATGACTCAGCCTGTCACAAACTCAGCGCACGAACTGAGCAGCTTCATGGAGCTCAGTTATTCGGTTTAAACTCACTGAATATGTCAAAGAGAAACTATGTAAAGAACTGTGGAAGTTCATTCAGTTTTCAGACAAAGATGCAGAGTCAAAGTGCCAAAGATGACATCTGGAGTTTTCAAAAGTGTTTACTTTTAATTAACCACAATTACTAAATTTAGGAGAAATTCAGGCTGCTTTACAATGAAATTAAAATAAGTATCTGTTGTTTATAGAGTGAAGATTGATAATACGCAAACTTTCAATTCATTAGACAAGGGTTTTGGACCATTTTTCAAAGGAATCCACCATTATTTCATACTGAAGTAAATTATTCATTGTCTGGAATTAAATATTTAACAAACGAGGCGGGTATGAGCTGCTGGGCTGCATCTTTTGTTTTTGGGAATGAGCAAAATTTACTAGTACTGATTGTAGTGACAAAATTATTCTTTTACTATATATTTACTTTAATCACCTTAATTCACGTTATATTCATTAATATTATTATATTAACCTTTGAAATAACCTGAAGTGAACTCATATGGACTTGTGTAAAATCATCTTTCTAACTGTCCTTGGAAGTTTCATTTGTGAGTTAGAAATTTGCTGTTGGAGAGAAAAAGAGACAAGTGTTCTTTGTTTCAGTATGTCTTATCTTAGCGGAGGTAACCTCCCTAATTCTTCCAGCACTGTGTTGTTCCATGATAAATATGTGACTGAATGAGATCTTCTTTGTCAGAAAGCTTGCACCTCTTGGTGTTTGCGTTCTGTCCTTTCAGCTGAAATAGATTTGACTCTGTTGGACCCTTCTTTTATTCTTTTTATCGCTTTAATAAATATACAAAAGACAGCTGCTTTTGTATCGTGATTTATTCCTTCGCTTCTCTGCAAATGCAGTAATTTCCACCACACTGATCAGCAGATTTAATGTCAAATTTATGATGATGTAGATAGCCGCAATGCTAGCAGCCTAACAAACCATGAGGCACACTGATAACGTCCTCCAAGTTCCTCCTTACACACTATAATTGTCCTTGATCTGGCTTTCAAATATCAGGATAAACTAATTTAGATATTGTACAAGCTCCAAATGCATTATGGGTGTAATGGATCAGTTTTATTTTACCTCACAATTAGGTTCCAACCCAATTCGTTGCATTTATACATTGCACCTATCTTTCAATTTGCTCCAGATACTGAAAGTCGTGGTAATTCCTTGTCCAATCCCAAAATGATTTTTCAAAACACTGCATGTTTGCATGTACGGCTGGAGATATACTTGCTGTTTAACCTCGCATCTGGCTGCGTCAGGAGTGTTTTTGTAAATATACTTGCCTGAACGTGACGCGTGTTACTGGAGGATACCTCTAGAGGGCACACAAGAGAGCTCAGACTGTGGACAACTACCGGATGTGTGGGACGAAAACAACAGATATGGTGACACTAGAGGGGGTTAATATCATGTTAACGCTGAGATCAAGGCAGAAACGGCGACAGTGGCGATGGTGATACACGAGGCCTCTAAATCAAGCCCATCGGGGGCCCTGCCCTGACGTTTATATACGTACTGCATCTTGCGTCTGCGTCATGTTAATTTTTGAGTATGTGTCAATCCCATGCAGGTGATGCATGGCAGCCCTCATGCATATGCATAGTTAACAGCAAGTATATCTCCGGCCTAACAAGTTTTTGGGGGGGTTAGTCAGAAAGTATCCACAATAGGCCTACAACTAATAAGAATTTTCATTATCAATTCATCAGTTTCATTATTTATTTTGTCAGTAAAATGTCAGAATGAAAAAATAAAAAGTACCCATCATAAATCCCTTTAAAAGGAATCAACTTCAACATGCTTGTTTTGTCTGAGCAACAGTCCAAATCCCAAAGATATTCACTTTACCATAATACAAGAGTAAAAAAGAAAAAAGAAAATAGTCACATTTAAGGAGCTGGAATTTGTACAATTTTGAACCAAAAAGCCATTTCTTTTCTTTGGACTGCCCGTCTGTTGTCAGATTCTTCAGGTCACTCTCTCCCCTCACATACGTCTGTTTACCGTCTGCAGTCCAGCTTTTTTATCCCCATGTTTCCTGTCTAACTCTATACCTCAATATGGCAATTCACTTTCCTCTAATCCATTTACTTTGCAATCGAATCTTTACACTGTACGGGTATAGTCTCCTGCATGATTAATAGAGTGAGCTGGTTTTGTCATCTCAGGAGGATGGTGGAGATGGTTTCTGAGAGACGGGCCATGATCCAAATATCCACTCTGCAACAAATGGGTAGGGAATCACTTTAGGTAACTCCATCAAGACCCAGGAGGCTGCTAAGTGTTGACGTGGAACATAAACTGATAAAGACAAAGGCTGAGTATAGTGAACGCAGCTCAGCTTCAACGTTAGATGCTCACTGACACATGAATGGAAGATCTCCTCAGTGCACCAACACACACACACACACACACACACCATACAAGTGAATACACAAATGATTCATGGTTTAAAAATAAGTCATTTCCTTGTCAGTCATGTCAGAGCACTGCCACATCACAAAGGCTTGGGAAACAGATTTTCCAATTGAAAAAAATATATGCGTCATGCATAAACGTCTGGGATTTTTTAAAATAGCTGTAAACAGTTTTGCCAGTTGCGTATCCTATATGCAAACTGGCTGAGCCGGGGGATAATCTCTCCTGCCAACTAAACAAAACAGCCCTATTTGGAGGAAATGCGTTCCTTCCCATACTCGTACTAACCTGTACTAACCATAGCACAGATGATGAATCAATTATCCGATGGACATAAACTTACTCGTTCTGGAAGAGGAGATTGTCCTCTGAAATAAAACTGCTGAAACAATCGTTTGCTGCACGTAAATAGATCAAGTTGCCTTTGTTTTATACACCAACCATTCCCAGAAACAAAGCCTGCCACTTTCTTATTCAAAAGTTTGGCCGTCTGGTGCCATTTTACACAACTGAATACTTCTTATATTCAAGAGAAAGTAGGAAAAAAACAAAAAAACCTTTAAGGGTACTGGTATTTAGGGGTTGATTATCGGCCTGGCTGATTATTAGGGACGATATTTGGCATTTTGCCGATTATCTGTATCAGGGTATTATTTTAATGATTGGCAATGGCAAATAATAAATTAAAAAATATATTTTTTTAAATTTTTTAACTTAAATTTTCACTTGACTTGATGAAAACAGTTGCTGGGAACTTGCTGTATATGATGCAGAAAGTCTCAGTTTTGATTAAACATTTCACAAAGAAATTTAAGAAAATTGTTCTAAAATTATAAAAATTGACATAAAGATTTCATTTTTATTGTATTGTGTAGGATATCGGTTCCAAATATCGGTTATGGGTCTCATTTACTACCAATAATCAGCATCGGTAACGACCCTGGAAAACCAATATTGGTTGACCCCTACTGGTATCATTTTTTTTAACAATACATAACCAAAGAAGACCAAAATTAACATTAATCCAGATAAAAAGCTGTGTTGAGTTTAATCTACAGTACGGCCCACTTACAAGTCGAGTTGGCTCAAAGAAGCAAACAACAGTTACAACTTGTTAAGCTGAGGATAACCTTGAATTGGGAAAATTGCATTTATCTAAAGCACATTTTTAGTTATTAATATTAATTTGAGCCTTAATTGTGTTTGACTTTCATGTTGCTCCTGCATGTGTGGAGCTGTGCTATGAATGAAGGCCAGACGCAGATACTCAACAGCACAATAAAACAAGGCACACAATCCGGGTATATAAATATCCGTTTGTTTCCTGTCATCAATCTAAAATCATTTGCACCCACACTGCTGAACGAGCGATGCACACACATCTCTCCTCTTGGCTTTAAATGTGATGTGACAAAAAACCTTTCTACCCATCACATGACCACTTCCCTTCAGGCTGATGCTCCTAATGGCCTCCAGCTTGTCAATTATTCATTGCTGGGCCTCCTTTACCCAAGGTGGTGTTCTGTATCACCAACGGCTGATAAGAGTGAATTGGATAGAGACATCAAGATCACAAACTGGGAGGAGGGATGGCACGGCTCCCTGTTCTGGGGTAAGTAATGGAGTAAGTCGCTCAGCTAGGCAGGGCCTCCACTAAATCAAGGTCAGGTAATTGATGGTAATGCTAAGACAAGGTCCCGCTCTGGGGCCTGGATGCCCACTGATTGAGATTTTCACGTAGATAGAGACCTGGAGCTGTGGGATGCTGGGGAGCGAGGAGTGCTGGTGGTTGTAGCGGGCAAGAGGCATTATCTGCCAGGTGTCATGGGGGTTGACTTTAATGCACTGTGGGCAAAGTACTTGAGAGGAGGTGGGGCAAAATGTTTATGATGGTAAAAGGTAGTTGTGCTGCCCCGAAGGCTACTTGTGGCTGGCCTCCTCTTACATTAAATTGTATCAGGACCCATTTAAGGGAGAGGTAAGATTTTGGCCCAAAGCCTGGAATAGCAGACATGCAGACTGTGTGCTGAATAAAAACTACTACAGAACGCATACAGAGTGGAAATCTTAAAGCAGTGATACTCGACTCACGGCCCAAATCTGGCCGACCCCCGACATTCTCTAATTCACAGTAAAAATAAAGTGATTCACAATGAGAATTGTTGTTTGTACTTTTAGTGTACACGAGGAGCCAGAGTGCATAAAACAGCATCAAAGTAGAGTTTGTTTATCAAAAAAAGTGCCAGTGGAGGATCCACTCCACCCCTCCACAGAGGTCCCAGCTGAGTCCCCTATGTCCTAAAATCCTAAAAACGCCTGAAATGCAACAAACGTCCTCAAATCACAGAAATGTCCTAAAATCCTAAAAATGGAAAAAAAAATGCAAGAAACGTCCTAAAATGCTACAAATGCCTCAAAATCCTACAAATGTCCTAAAATCCTAGAAATGCGCTAAAATCCTAAAAACATCTTAAAATCCTAGAAACTAGCAGGATTTAGGATCAACTTTTATTGTAATTGTAGTTCATTTAATAATTTTGTATTTTACTAGTTTACAGTAGTTTAGAGGAGATTTCAAAATATATATCTAAAAATATTGTGATAATTTTTTAAAGCCATAACGCCCAGCCCTAATCCTCACTGACTGACAGGTGAGCCAACCAGAGCCAAATTAAGAATGGAGAGGTCACTGACAAATAAAGTGGCCACAAACATGGCTTGATGTGCAGAGAGATTTGACACAGCTGTATTGACTGTGGTAGGATAACTTGCAGGAAAATAAATGGGCATAATTTCTTCGATCAACGAGACATTATGGGTTAACTGAAAATGACACCAAAGTGACACGAATATGTCAGTCACTAGAACACGTCCGCATAAATAATAAAGTGGATGTGAATGGGCAATTTAGTTTGAACCAGAGGCCAGCAGTGTGACGCTGTGGCTTTGAATTATGTGAGTTCCTACAGTTTAAGGCAAATTAAATGTAAAACTTTTAAAGACTTTTTTAATGCCACTCAGGATGAAATTTAAGACCAATTTTTACAGCAACCAAAACTGGAAGAAAAAAAACATGAACCATGTACCAACTTTTTTTCAGTGAAGTTAGATCTGCTTAGAATTAGGAAACAAGTAGCATTTATTGGCAATTTTTATTATGGATTTTGTGTGTGTTATTCTGTATGTGGGATTATTCAACAGTTTTATTTCTCATTGTGAATAGTTTAAGAAGAGGGATTATTTTTGTTTTTTTCATTTAACAATAGATGTTACCAATTATTTTGAGATTTTACAAAATTATATAATCCTTTTTCCTATGGCTTAGCATTTTTCAGACTTTTGATAAATTGATTTAAGGCATTTTAATGCCATTTAAGGCCTTATTATTAGATTAATGAATTCAATGCCTTTTAAGACTTTTTAAGGATTTGCAGGATCCCTGGTCTACAGGTGCTGGTCAAACTAAACATTTGCAGATCAGAACAGAAGTAAATGGGCAAACAGAAAAACAAATCAAACAACAAATAGTTAAGTAAATCTTCTGTATAATTTTGTAGGAATTCAACCTCTTAAAGTGAAATTCAGAGGTTTGGAGCAACCACGAGAGATCAATCCGACCAGGAATCGGTTATGACCTGGAGATCAATGTTGCATCAGAAAGCCTTTTGGACTTTGTCTCTGACTGTTCCAGTTAACAGTGTTGTTTGTTGTGGACATGCAGGACAGAGCAGTGTCTCCGTACCTATCTGCAGCTCAGCTCAGAGGGCTCTGGTTAAGGCCCCCATTCATTAATATTTGATGGGAATCAATCTGTGGAGGGGTGACGTGTGCACTAAACGACCACAGATCTGCATCTGGATCCCAAAGAGCTCTTATCACCCTCGCTCCCGGCGGACGTTTAGTACACTTTTGGCCTCGTGTTTGTTTTTGGTGATGCATTCTATAGCTGTGCAAGGAAAAAAGTTCAACGCAATCCCTGTTTTAACCAAAGTCCATTTTCCAGTCTGGACACAGCTGCTGATGAAGAGTATTACGAGAGGCGAAGACATTGTTTTTCGGAGAAACTCAAGGGTCCTTGTCATTGAGCCGTAGCAGTCCATTGTTGAGGTAGCTAAAGAGCACTTGAGTCTCCATGGTGTCTTGGCTGACGCCCTCTTTAGATGAGCAGATTTTTAAGATGTACAGATTCACCAAACAGATGGTTGATCATGTATCTGACACACCGAAATAAGAGCTGTAGTGCTCTAAATTTGGGTCATCTTATTTTTACCAAGAAACCTTAACACAATAATGGAGATCCTGGTTTAAAACGTTGGTAATCTACTGATTTATCAATGAAATTTTCAATGGAGGCTGCAGTTCTTGAATTTGACACAACATGATCGGTCAGAGAAGCTAGAAAATTCTCAAGAGGTTAGCAACTGTGTCGAAACTGGGTAGCGTGTTTTAACCTACATTAAAAGCTCAAATGGCTCAATGTGCTTTAGGGCTGTGCGATATGACGAAATATATCGTCTGACGATAATAAAGTCTATCATTTCATATTGTGTTATATCGTTTATTTCTTTTACGTCATCTGATGACATTTGGCGTCCGTCCGTGTGCACGGCACCAAAACAAACAATCCTGGAATAACTGAAAAACTTGTTCTTATCGCAGCAGTGTATTCAACTTTATTTTATGACAGTTGCTACTTTATTTAACTTTATTCTAACTGTAGTTCATTCAACAGTTGTGTATTTTAGCGGTTAACATTAGTACATAGGACATTTTAAAATGGATGAGATATATACTAAAATATTGCAATATTATTTTAAAGCCATATCCCCCCTGCAATAGCTTGAACCTTAGATTCTGGATGTTTCGTTGACAGATTTACGAGCTCTTCTTTACGGACTGTGGGTTTCAGGGTTAACAAGGCCTTACCTCAACCACAATAACTTCTTTCAAGCTCATGTGTCAGCAAATACCAGCACTGCTGAAGAGTCCTTGAGAGAGAATCCCAGTGTTTTGACGTCACTGGAGACGGGCTTGTAAAAATAGCATTCGTCTATAAGGCTGAATCATTTATCCTTGTAGCTGTGTATTGAGGTTAAGTTTTATCAGGTCACAGATCTGATATCAGCTGAGTGTTTGCTTGATACTCGGGCTAGGCAATATGGAGAAAACCAAATATTCTTGATCATATACTTCAATATCTATATTGTGGTGATATTGTTCGGTTGACTATTGGTGCTTACAGAGAATATTCACACAATGAGATTTTTGATCAGTTATGATCAGTAATTTGGATATAATGACTAATTGGGTAAAGGTATATAATGCAACAGTCTGTTAAGTTCAGAGGCGTACACCACCTAACTGTAATGCAGACTTTAAACAAGAAAAAGACAAAACTCAAGATTTTCAAAATCTCATATCACAAAATGCAGTTAACAAAACCTGAGGCCGACTGCTCATCCTCCTCATCAGTGGTAGGAAAACTGGGTCCCATGGGCCGAATCCAACAAAAATATCTGATCAAAGTGGAAGTTTCCCTTTTACATTAGCATTATAAATTTTAATTTTTCCCCCACAAACCTAATAAAGATAAGATTGTTAATATAAGGCTCATGTAAAATAAATAAATTAAATAAATATTACAAATTGCAATCAATGCCCCCACATTAAGAGAAGCGCGCAAATTCAAAACTACTGATTAAAAAGCAAAATGCTCACACCAGAGAAGCTAATAACGAGAGAAAGGAATTGGGATTTTTGCTTAAAAAATGCTTAAACTGTTGATTAGTTGTCTAAATAGTAGCTGAATTATTTTATGTTGACCAACGAATTGATTAACCGGCTAATTATTGGTAAAGTGATGAACCTGTTCTGCCTATCTAGTTGTCAAAGCACTGTCACGCTACGGCATGAACAGAAAATCCGTAAAACCTGCGGAGGTGATTTAGCTGAGTTCATTTTTTGGTGAAGCACCACAGTACAAACATAAGCTGCTGTAACTCCATGAGTCCTCACCAACCCACGGTAAAAAAGGCATTCACCCTCAGATACAATTCTTAGACAAACTGTTTTAAAATGTCAGTCTCACTGAATGATCATTATATGGGCTTACAAAGTGCCTTAAAAACACTGGCCCCCAAATAAACACTGCAGAAAAACAACCATGACTGCACTTAACTGCTGACCCCTGGTGTACCCCGCAGCCTCCACGTTTCTCCTCATAGTGAAACAGATCAAAGTCACGCAACTCAGGAAGGAAAACAGAAGGAAGGAGAAACGAAATACGCAGCCAATTAGACTTTTTCAGCTGGAGGAAGGAAACCTACCCTCCCATTTCACTAAAGAGGAAGTGCGATGAGATCATAAAGAAGTGCATTTGGGACGGGAAAACTGCTCAGTGGATGCAAGGCCTTTCAGTAAAAGCCATGAGTGTTCTCATACGCAGACAATAACAAAACGTGGCCCGAATGTCTCTGGAGGATATAGAGTGTGTTCTGGTGCGACGTGGCAGGAAGAGAGTGGTAGCAAAGGGGGTGGGGGGGCAGATAGAGGCAAGGAATGGGGTTGCACCCCTTCAGGGGTTCCTCAATGACTTCCAGAGGCCAACCTCCCAAATCACTGAAACCAGGAAAGCAGGAAAACCTGCTTACATAGTGAAGTGCAGACATAATCTCATGTGTTCACTAATGACCAGGTTCCTCACTGTGCTCGGCCTTAGGATGTTTAATATCCAAATGAAACGTAATGATGGAAAGTCTGGAGGCTTTGTGAAAACATGGGAAGGATATATTCCAAGGCCATTGGTGCATGCTTATTTTTAAGGCCTGGCGAGTGAGATTTAATAGAGAGTGATATCTACGACCTGACACAGTACTTCTAAAATGTCATTTTTCTTCAGGTTAAGAGCAGATCTATACTTTCTCTCCCCTCCAGGCCAAGTACTTAGAAGCTAAGTAGACACGGGCATGTCCGAGCTCATTTCTATTGCACTGGGAATGTGATATATGGCAGGCCCCGGCTCACCACATGGAGCTTGTGAGGCTGGTGAAAATCACTTGTAACGACAGCAAATATTTAACCACCATTACATCAGCAACGAGCTATTCAATAAGTCTGCAGCTGCGGAGGAAGCATCTAGTAAAAATGAATCCTCTGTAAACATTGCTTTCTCATTATCAGCTTCAGCGGTGATACATTCGGTATCATGGAGATGACGGGCAGCTTCCTGAAACTGCATTCCAAGCAGGTCGAGTGTCCAAAAATGTCAAGGAACCTCTGACTAAAGAGAACGGAAAAAGAGAGCCAGCATGACACGGTGATGGATGGTGATTCAGCCTCTGGAAGAAACCACTTTGGAGCTGGAAGCACCTAAATGACCCCGATGCTTAGTTTAAACATACGCTGGTAAAGACAAGGGGCCACTGACCCCAATTTTACAAGGTCGTGAACTCAACCCTAATAATGTAATAAACAAAGAACAACAAGACAACAATGGAGCTTCTCCATTACAGTTTGAGGGAACTGCTTCTATTTTAAATCTACTCTTAAAAGGCATCATGGGGGCCAATGTTGTAATTACTCTTGAGTTGTGTCTGGACATAAAAACATGGACAAGTCTCTCCCAGAGCTAAAAACAGAACAGATCAAAGACAAAGTGACAATAGCCAGAGAGATGTCTTACTCCATGGCTACAATTAGCACAATTACAGTGTAAATAATGAAACGTTAAAGTTGAAGCAGACTCGACAGTGTCAGACTACAGATTCTATCTAATTAAAAAGAGCCAATGATGATCTTTCTGCTACAAACTATTTTTCCCGATAAGACTTAAATTATCACCAAAACTCAAAGCATGGTGACAGTCCACTGGCGTCCTTGCTGCATCTTATACTTTCAAAGTATGAGTTGGGGATGTCAATGGTTAACTGTTTAATCCTTTAACACCTGGATCGACATCAGCTACTGTCAGAAGTCTTAACTTAGCATTCAAACCTCTAAAACCTGAGAAAATTAGTTTGATTTCCTGAGGAAACAAACGTAATGAGCAAATTGGCAAGAAATGTCCTGCAAATTGCAAAAAAAAAAAAAGAAATTAAAAGTCGACAAGGACATTATCTGAAAATCAGCTGGGGGGGATTATTAGATATTTTAAAAACAACTCTTTTTATAACTCTCTTCATTAAATATCAAAATTATGTTACAGATAAAAGAAAAAAATATACATACATTTTTATCACTTTCTTGAGGTCATTTTCTTGTTTGTTTTTTTTTTAACTTTATTTTCAAGAAATGGTAACTTTTTACTAATTTCTTGCTATTATTTGGGCCATGCTTGCTGCCCTCTCCCCATGTTTTATATCGACACGTTATCAGTATTGGCCAATATTGGCTTTAAATAAAATATCAGATTTGGCCAACATGCTGATTTGTGCCTTTATGACAAATCGACATTTTTATGTTTATTTATAGCCAAATAAAAAGCGGAGAAATTTTCACCACAAAACAATCGAATTTCACCATCTCTAAATGGATAGCTCTTTGAAATGCAGGCCTCTTGTTTCACATCATTTTGCATTTTTTAAATTATAATTAATCACTTAGTTACCGGTCACTGAAACCGACATCCCGAGTATGCGTGCAGAACAAGACATCAGAGCTTAGGGTTTGGGCTGGGGAAGAGGAAAAGGGAATGTAGGAGCTGTCAGCATTACTTACTTGGAAAGAGAAACTCCTCCAGCTTTCCCAATGAGCTCCTCGTGGTGGAGGACAGCATCATTCCAAGGAACGTCAAGGAACTTCAGCAGCGTCTTCATCCACTTCTCAGGATGAAGGACCAACTGTTCGTAGTGCACAGGTAGGCATTTATCCGATGCCTCCAGGCACTGTGTGTACATGGTCTCTATGGCCCGATTCCACTTGGTCAGGCAGTCCCGGTAGCTGCTCAGGTCAAAGCCGGCGATAGTTACCTTCCGTGAGATCATGGAGTGGACCGAGGCCCGGCCATCGCGAATCATGAGTACAAACTTGGCACGGGGAAAGATTTTGGCCAGATAGGAAAGCGACTTCAAAGCAAAAGGGTCCTTGTTGCAGAGAAAGTTGGCGGGCTCTCCATGTTTGACGATGATTTCCAGCAGAAAGGCCTGCATGGCGGCGTCCAGCACCTCATCTGTCACACCGGCCTCGTCCAGGCGCATCTTCTCCCGCCCCGAGCGGCTCCACATCTGCTTCATGGCCAGGATACGAGGGATGACGCGAGTTTCTTCGCCACAGCGCACCTCGGGGTGGGCGTCCAGCATGGCTCGCATTAGCGTGGTCCCGCTGCGGGGCACTCCACCGATGAAGATGAGCGGCATGTCTTTGTTGTAAACAAAAGGCGTGCTGAGATTCTGGCCTGTCCGTAAGGTGGTCCTCATGCTGCCCCCCAAAGCTGACAGAGGCAAGATCCCGCCCGGCTGGCTTCGCTCTTCGATGCGATGGTGGCACTCCATGGCGTGGCGGCCCAGGTAGAAGACCGTGACCGAGCTGATGACCAAACAGGCCACCAACAAGTTCTGTTTCAGCTTGCCAATCATGTTGCAGGCCACAGACGGGAGAGGACAATATCACCACAGGGGCAATTTAGGGGGAGGGACGGGAAAAAGGAACTGAATCAAGGTCCCCACCCTTTATGGTTGTTTGCTGGGAACCGGGCATGGATCGAGCTCCCTGGTGCACAGCAGGCGTCGAGTCCCCAGCTCCATGAGGCCTGGACACAAAACACAAAAGAGACAATTAGGCTACACCTACATTACATTTTAAATTTAACATGCATCAGTATTGCTATGTTTCACTTTGGCATCCTCCATAATTCTGCGTTTTAGCAGCACTAAAACGGAGCTATTTGGAAATGCTGCTGTCCCCGTTTTATTTTGAAATCTCCAGTGTGGACAGGAAGGAGTTTGGAAATGCTGGCATGGACACCCCTGTTCACTTTCTGAGCTATGACGTGTCCTTCTCTGATTGGTCGTGCCCAATTCACCTGAGCCTCGACTATCCGTTGTTATTTAGAAGAATAATTCTTTATTGTCACGGGTACATTGTACAGGGAAATTGTTCTTTAAATTTACTTGCGGAGCAATGAGCAGCGGCGTGCCTGAACCTGAATGATCATGGGAAATGTGTTTTAAGGCACGTTAGTATGAATGGAGATTAAAGCTGCTGAAACACTCAAATGGACTGGGATCGTTTTTGTTTTTAGACTCCGTCTTAAAATGGAGTAATGTGGATGTAGCCGTAATTCTGATTATACAGCAGGGCAACATTCACCATGCAAAATTACCAACAAAACCTAATCAAAAGAACCATTTCATGTCCCAGATTTGAAAATAATTCATGTGACAGATGTCAGGCACCAGGACACTCCACTGTCATTATTGCAAACACATAAATCATCATTGGAGAATGAATTTACAGAAGAGAAATTTGTCAAGCAGAGTGATCGCCGCGCTCCCTTTATTTGACGGGCCTTTTGATCTCAGGCCAACATCACGGTGCAGTTTCACTTTGCAGAGAGCCTTGAATCACAAAGTTGACACAGAACTGCTTTAAACACGATTATGACAATGGAGTTGCCACCAGAAATACTAATGGACTCTGTCTCCCAGATGTTTTAAGGAGAGTGAGTGAAGAGAATTCAGTGCCCACTGAAAGATAAATGACTCTCCGCTGACAGGACACCAAGAAAGTAGAACAACAAATCTGTGCATTTAACCAAAAATAGCTTTTTGCTTTCATCCTGCCAGACATCACTCAGGCTTTAATTCTCAGGTAGCACATACATCATCTGTGACATTTAGCCTTCAGTCTCTAATTTTGGCATGCACACATTTTGTAGACAGGGCAATGTGTAGTTGCATGTAAAAAAACAAACACAGAGACACTTCCCGCACATAAATTCTACACACCGCAGTGGGCTGCCTGACAGCTTTTCCTCTGCTGCTGGACAGTAAAAGCTGTCTGCTTACTACAGCTTATTTGTTAAAGGGTTTTCTCGGTGCTGGCCCTGCAGCCACAGTCACCTTCCTGAACAAACGACCTGGCTGGGAAAGGAGGAGGTGCAGGGCGAGGGCATGCCTCAGCAGGTCAGTGCATGAGTGCCTCACTTACAAACCACATTCAGTCTGCTGGAAGTTTCTTATTAGGTTAACCTGGCCTGAAGAGAAAATGTTGGAAATAGTGGTGGGTAGTAAGTCAACTACAATTTTATTACCATTAACCTTTAACAATCAGCATTATCAGCAGCATCACTGACATAACTCATCTCTCATTCTGCCCTGTAACTCACACAAGTCATATCTACACCAAATCCAGAAGGTTGGAACAGTGGACTTATTATCTAGATTACTTGCAAGAGTAACCAAGATGGTGTGGGTGAGTGTTATTTTGTTTCTGTCCAGTCAAAAAGTGTGTTTTATGAGTTAACGAGGAAATTAAGCCTTGTCAGTCTTCTGTGACCATAGAAAGATGAATTCAAAAGGTGTTAAATTGTATTTCGTTGTTTAAGAAGGAAAATAGGTGTGAGAATATTACTTTCCTTAACATTTTAAGGGTTTCTATTGTGTATTTTATTTTAGTCTGAAAAGCCCAAAAAAAAAAAAACCGGAAGGTACGAAATGCTACATACTGCCCAAGCCTAATCTACACAGTCAGTCGAGATTTTCAATTAAAAGATCTAAGCAAGAACACACCTCAGACGCAATAGCACCTTGCCAAGAAATCCCAATGAATGAAATCAATATGTTGACCTGCATGTCAGTAGCCAGGCTCCAGTAAGGGTTTTGTGCCTTTTTCCTGTGTTAATAAGTGCTTCTCTATCTTAAAAAAGTCGTGCTTTGGAGTCAAAAAAATAGAAAAATATAGCAAAAAACAGTAGCAAAGATTTCAGGAGCCACTGGCTGCTGCATCTACATGCCCTGCTGTTGTCATAGCAACATTATATTCATTACACCAGTCAGTGTCAAGACCAGCAAAGTGCAGTTTCACCGTTTGTGTCACTGTTTGTGTGTGGCTTTTTATAGGACCCGTTTTTCATCTGGCCCCTGCAGACTAATAAAGTATAGCTTTAGTTATATGGTCCAGAATGAAATGTTTTAGCCTCACAAACCAGTAACCTGATTTACTTGCTGTCTGTTTGCACACGCTCCACGTCATGGTGAGCATGATGGTTAACAGGCTCTGTCAGCGTTGTTCTGCAGCAGTGCCACGGCAGGGACTCTCTCTGGCATCACCATGTGACAGGCTGCTGCTCGTCACAGCACAGCAATGAACCCAGTGCAGCAGACTCCCCCTACATGGTGTTTAGGGGGATGCGTATTCGTTTGGGCAGAGCAAAACAGAATGATGCAACACGCTGTCATCGCTTTTGTTCTAACTCATGAAGTTTTAATTAAGGACGCCGTTCCTTTACAGCAAAATACAGAACAGCTGACAGAATTTACTGTCCTGGGAGTGTGTGAGAGTCTGAAGATACACGGAGATCCCAGGGTCCTCAAACACAGCTATGTTTAGAAATGCTTTTCAGAGTAGTGTACATGTTTGGCAGGCAACGTCGACTGCTGACGAAGGCAGAAATCAACAATTTCCATCTGTGCCCAGCCCTGACAAAACCACATACTGGCTTAAATACTAGACTAGAAGACAGGAGTATGATACATGGAGATGAATAAAACATTGCTGACTCATCCTCAAAAGATGTGAAGACTGCAGGTTTGGATGGGGATGGTACCACAGGAAAAAATAAAATAAAATACAAAATATATATATTTATATATACACGTGTTTATATATATTTAAATAAAGGATCAACTACATCATCTACATGTCTAAATGCTATTCAAGAAGTTTTTACCACCCGACAAGATTACATGCTTGGATAATCACTGAGATCTTGTTGGATGAAATTGGCTACATTTATGCTGAATTTTGGCAAAAAAAAAACCCACAAAAAAAACTATTAGCTGCTGGCAGATCAATTGCAAAAATACTGGTTGGTATATATATATATATATGAAGGGATTTGGATCAGTATATTTTTTTAAATTAAATAAAATGCCACCGATCGATTGCTTTTACTCCAGAAAACAACACAGGTTAAAAAAAATAAAATTGCAATCTACCAAAGTATATATATTTGTTTAACCCTTTAAAACCTGAGCAAATTTATTGGATTTCTTTAAAGGCATTGGGAGAAGACAATGAGCAACTTAAGAAGAAATAACCCAAAATCTAACAAGAAAATTAAATGAAAATTAGCACAAAAATGGGAAAGGAAAAAAAGGCTGGACTGACTGGAGAGAAGTTCTTAAAAATTATAACAATTCTGTGACATAATTTTAAAATATGAAACTATACTTTTCTGGACATTTCCCCCATTATTAAAAAAAACCTAAAACAATTTCTAAAACTACTAATTTCTTACAATTTTCAGGACATTTTTAGCCAAGCTGCTCCACCCATATTTTAAAAAGAAATCAATTCAGAGTCCAAAGGTTTTAATATTTGTGAAAGACATCTGCACGCAGCTCAAGAAAACTGATGTCAATCCAAATTTCAAAAGGGTTAAACACTGTAAACGAGCATCACAACGACAGGAGTCAGGCTGCAGCCAAAGGCCGGGACCTGAGCTGCTGATGCCTTTTTGGGAATAAAGAACTGACCAAGGGGAAAATATCTAAATACATGTTGTGTTTAAGCAATAAAAAAAGCTCATGTGCTGAATATCATTGAATCAGTGCACGCTCGACAAGAATCCAACTGATTGACTGAAGTTTGTATATTCTGTATTGTGTTTGAATTCGGCTGCGACAGAGTGTGGGCCAATGCATCGCCCTGCCATCTGTTTCCCCTCTGACACCACGCTGCCATCTTCTTCTCAGTGGGTTACTTGTACCTAATGAGCCAAGTGGCTGTTACTGCTTTTAAGCAAACATCCTCCACCGTTACCTCGTAGTTACACAAGTGAGGAGCATTTCACAACACAACACTGCAGCTAATTCCTTGCATTAGCCTCCCTGTGAGAAGGAGCTCATGCAAGACTAAGCTGCAGATAAATGCTTCATGTGTTACCTCCGCGCTGATACTGAGGAATGTCAAAAATGTGTAAAGGCTGTAGAAAAGTTCTTACGGTGCAGCATCTGACGGTGTTTATTTATTTATTTTTCCTGTTGTGGGCTTTGTCTTTTCTCTCAGCCCACCCACGCGTTCTCACATCTCTGAGTCTTCTCCTTGGTGATTCAGCATTAAAGGGAGGGGGGACGTCACAAAGCATGCCAGGCTGCCAACACCTTTAGTCTATTAGTGGGAATAAAAGAGGGGTCTGCCAGTTCCCCAGGGCTGCTGCCACTGCCCTTAAAAGTCCACCCTTGGATAGGATGAGTGCAACTCAGGTATAAGTATACACTGTATGATTTTAGCCCGTTTTTGGACCTGATTTTTGAGCCACACAACTCATTTTAGAGTCGGGCCGAATTTCAGCGTTGTTTGGCTTGCAGTGTACTAGGGCATTAATGATTCATCAATCGGCATCCATATATAATCGATATACAATTTAATGAGCAACGCTCAAGCATCATCGACACAAACTGAAAACATCCATATCATCCTCTTTCATATGTGCCTTTAGTATGAGGGAAGCATTTTCTATATCAGTTTGTTTTCAGAGAAACTCAGGGTTAACAGACACAACACACGTCATATGTAAACAAAACCTGTACTCAGGAAACACATGCCGGACATCTCACTCTGCTAACTTCTCGTGACAGCAACATTAGCTGCTCAGTTTCAACCATGTTAGACTGAAAAAAACGTGCATGCAGGCTGAAATTCATCTGTGCTGTTTGTCGGGGGACGCAGTGACTTAAACCAGCGGTGAGTGAGAGAAAGCATAAATAAATATTCATTGGTTAAGTTCTGAGTAGAGGAAAAGTCTGCTAGCCTTTAAGCTTATTTATGCAATGCAAAATGCCATAGGCTTATGTTATGCTGAAGTTTTAGGAAAAAGATCCTGTGCTGAGTTTTAAATGAAAACATTTGTTTTCCAGAAAGCATTTTCAAACAGAAACCAGTTGCTTTTTTATTAATTATTTCCA
The DNA here is from genome assembly GCF_026936395.1 of Plectropomus leopardus. Classification (NCBI taxonomy): domain Eukaryota; kingdom Metazoa; phylum Chordata; class Actinopteri; order Perciformes; family Serranidae; genus Plectropomus; species Plectropomus leopardus. The sequence continues at coordinate 2,807,655 of NC_142181.1, read as the reverse complement.
ATTGCTTATATGTTGTTTTTATCTTTTTTGGGCCAAAAGCACATCGTAGAGTGTTTGCCCAGCTTAAGTCTTACAAGAGATTTAAAACCATTGTTTCAAGGAAGACTTCAAAACAGCAGCTGCAAAGACTGATACAGGCAGACGAGCAACCAAAAGATGTATTATCTCATTAACAATCATCTATAATAATACGAGAATGGAAAGATTTTTGCATGAAATGACAGGAAGCAAAGCAGGTGAGTAACTGGTTCTGAGGAGGACAACACTAAAAGGTGAGATACAAGGTGGTGGATGGTGAGAAAGACGAAAACAAAAGAGTCATCTGTGTCACCACAAAACAGCAGAAACAGTCTAAAGGATAATAAAGAAGTACTGAAAGCAGTGATAAGCTCTTCATTTGTCAGTAATATTTCCGAGTCGCACTGGTGCTCCGTGGTCGCAAACACCTCACAGGCTCACACTACCGACACTACAAAAACTAACAGCTCTCAGGTTCATATTTTCATAGTATTTGCAGGTCATAGTTGTGCTCTATGGCCACAAAATGTGACTAAATGGTCAAAGCTCTGCTATGCGTGTCTGTGAGGGGCAGAGAGCTGTAGGAGAGAGCAAGAAAAACGAAATGCCGGTGACAAATAAAATATTGTGACAATTAATAGTCGATGTTCACTATCTAGTCATTTTATATATCCCATATGGAACAACATGCGATACCTCAAATATATCTGATATATCACCCGCCCCCAGATTAGGACACTGCACGTGTATCAGTATTATTTGGTGGATTTTTGTCTTGAATCTTTCCGCAAAGCATTATTGATAAACCTGCCAAAACATGGGAATAAAAACTAGAAATGGCCCTAAAGATTTGAGATGGAGTCCCTCCAGAGGTGGAGCATTATGAATGTCTGGCTGATAACAAACTGCGGTCGAGATTCAGAGCAGTGTCGTGTTACATCTTGCACCGGGGCTGAAATGTGTTTGTGTTAAATTAATTGAGGCTCTTCTCTCCTGTTACTGATATTGTATCCTCCTTGTAGGATATTTTTTTCCATTGATCTGTTAGGGGAAGCAGCGGAGGCTGAGGCTGCTCTCCACGGGGCGACGGTGAAACCAAACCACATCAACACTTAATAACGAGGGCGACTCTGCGCCTCATGAAGCCCAGCTGTGAGAGGTCTGGGAAACTGAAAAGGAAAAGAAAATATCAGGAAACCAGGAATCGTACAAAGTTTCCTCTCACTTCTCGATCATTTCTACTCTGACATTTATTGCTTGATAAGAATGCCAGCCAGGTTAAACGTTTTGTTTTTTTCAATTAAATGTTCCAATGCTTAGTCCGAGGCTGGTTCTTGGCATGGGCCTGCCTCATCAACACCAAACACAGGCATCTTTAGCCCCGAAAAATTCTTACTTAGAGCTGCTACTGTTACTGGGGATGGTGATCAAAACAGGGTGCTATTGAGGACCCAGTTCCGCTATTTTTCAAAACCCAAAAATCAATAACGTTTGAGCTTCCATGGCCCCTATAATGCAGCATTACATCTCGAGTCGAGTCACAACATTTAAATACAGTCACTGGTCCGCATACATCTTCATCATCATCCACTCGCAGCAGCGGTGGTAAGCACACCCAAACTTTGTAGCACGTCTCGTCAGTTAAAAATAGTAATCAAATGTTGAAATCCGAGTTGAAATCAGTAGAATAAGAGCTAGTTATCTGGATAAATGAGGTTCCATAAGGTTTCATTGCTCTGATCATCTATAAAAAATAATTAAAACTACTGATGACAAGATTTTTCAAAGTAAATATTTCAACAAAAATACAATAATTATTTCCTAATTACTAAAAACATGACTGAAAGTAACAGTAGACATTAACAACACTTAAGTGTGAAAATGACCGAATTTTTGAAACACAAACAAAACATTTTCATCGATATTTCATCAAATTAAAAGCAATAAAAGCAAATCCAGTTTTGATGAAAACAGATTGTCACCTTGTCTTTCCATCAAATAACAGAGAAGCATCAATATTGGTATTGATAAGAACTTGGATTGTTAACAAGTCTTGATAATGGCATCAATATGAGTAAAAATTAACAATCTCCATCCCTAATTGTCACTAAAGAAAATGACAGTGTTGTAATTTCCCAACTCCAGTGTCAGAGACCCCTTTTCCCCTTGATTAATGGCAAGTCTCCAGGACAGCCTTACTTATTTCACAGTCTCGTACATGTGCATATCAAAAGCTCTAATTAACAGTACTCAAATACTGAAAACAAACACTACGACCAAACACAACCACCTCAGCACACGGTGAATTCGTTTTCTTTTTTTTTCACGTCTATTTAATGATGCATGATAACAGCCATCCTGACAGCAAACTGCCTCCAAACATCAGAAGAACCCAGCCAAAACTGAGACACTGGCAGTTAATTTGTCCAAATGCTGAATTTAAAATTTAAAGTCAAAGTAACATTCTTCCACTTCAGACACATCTCCAAACTTCTGTTCAATCTTTACACACACTGTGCAGCTGAGACAATCCTGATTTTGTAAACCTGCAGGCTGATCCCCTGCAGTGCTGGTTTTGGTATGCCAGGAAGGAAAGCAGAATAAAAGGACAGCAGGAGGGAAATTTACTGTGATCCATAAAGCACTTAATAGCACGAAATGGCGAACTGTAAATTAGCTGAAGTTTTGGAAAGAAATAAGATCTTTTGGAGATCATATTTTTCAAAGCAGCAGCTCTTTGTGCAGAAACGTGGTGTGTTTTGATCTGTGTGATACGGGCGGACATGACCGCTCAAGTGTGGCTGTGATAAATGTTCCAGATTATATCTTTTAGTAGAGTCATTAACATGATAAGGAGTGTTGTAGGGCTTGTAATGTTTTATCAATTAATCACTAACAAAAAAAAGCTTTAACCTTCACAGTGATATCTTCAGATTATATGTTTTTTTCTGATTTAAAATTTGACAACTAATTAATTGTAGTTGCAGAGCAGTTTTTTTGATCTGCTAAAACTAAACACACGAGATTGAAAAAAACACTTACTATCAGTGAATGTTAAAATACTGAGAATCACCACAAAAGTACAAATTAAAGTATCAGCTGCTCCCATCCTAACAAATCTGCATCAACCTTACAACATACAGCATGTCACCAATATCCAGCACAAAAACAGAATATCGTTTTGAATATCAAAAATTATGTCAGGAGGACTCTAAATTAAAATGTTACAGACAAACAGATGTTTGTGCGGCTCTGTCTCCAAATCTCATATTCTCTTACAGACAAATGATTCATCCTTTATTAAGTTACAGAACAGATCTGGGATGTGGGACATTCCTAAACGTCCACACTGTTGCAGGATCAAACAGCAGGACAGCGGACATTACCCTGTCCACAACCTCTGCCCCTCAGGCTTCGTCATAAATCACATGCTATCAACAAAACTCTCAGCTGCCAGCAAAACTGCATGTGTAAACTAATCCAACAGTGTGACTGTCTGCTTCTTAAAGGGATACTTGGCTGATTTTCACCCAGCTTTGTATCACAACAATGTTGGTAGTATGTGTAAATGAACTATGGCAAACTTCCCTTCAGCTTACCAGCACCCAGATCTCCCCCCTCATCTCCAAGGCACACGTCCTCTGACAGATTTTTGCTGGCTCTGGAGCTGTTGCTCGAACTGCAGATTGTATTTCCTTGGATTTGTATGTCCTCACCACCAGAGACAAAAAGTGTATAAAAGCGGATCAAGAGAGCGACAGCGGCAACACCAAACTCAAATAAAACTGTAAAACTAAGCAGTGCTGATTAAATATGAACGTCAGACAGGATCAATTTAGGACCCTACGACTCAAACTTCTCAAACAGCTGCTGAAAAGGGAAAGATCTCATGAAGAGGTCCAATTTAGAGAGGGGACACTGAGTAATAAAAAAGGGATACACTCACACAAGAATTAAAAAACAGCTACTGCTACACGTGGACTCTAATTCTGTGGAAAAAAAACAATATAACACCAGTTTCAAAAGTATTTGCATCTCTCTACTGCATAGTCAGCCTAGTTTTATGTGAGGACCCTCGTTACATCAGTGAAATACTTTATAAAATAATTACTTGACTACTGTTCCTCTGCATCCAGACTTTATCTGCAGAGATTACTGGGCAAATAAACTATGGATAACAAACACAGATGCCCTCCTCCCCCATTATTTGAACAAACCTTGAGTCAACCTTGGTTCCCCAAGGGATTTCATTTGCTTACGCACCTGTCACACTGTTTATGACCTGCAGGGACCTGGTCTGCGTGTTCAGAATCGATGGTGTGCAATTAAAACTGAGACAATCTGACATGTCTTTAAAAACCCAGCCCCTTGGCAAGAGCCATCTCCTTAAACGTTTGTTTAATCACTGAGCCTGTAGCAAGCGAAAAATATTTGTCTTGTTTGAGTTGTATTATATTCAAGTTAATGAGGTGTTTGTTATGCCTATGTCCCCTTTTTTTCCACATAAAATATCACACTCCCCTGAAATCACAAGCAAAGGATGAGGAAGGGATCAAGACTCGATGGTCGAATAACACCGGGAGTGGTTGCTTTATTGTGGTTTGCTAACAGCATAAGATTACCTTGATAAAGGACATTAAGTAAGCTGCCGGCTAGTAACAAAGAAGCCCCTTTTTTATATAGCAAGCTGCAAATGACCCAAATAAAAACTCAAAAACGACAAAGTGACATCTTTTCCCCTGGATGTGGTTGAACATGACTCACACTAAACTCTGAGCTCACTTTAAAGGCAGTTCCACTTAAAAAGGAAGGAACAGAAGTTGGTTTCTGAGCTTCACCGAAAGGTCAGCATTTGCAAAAATAATTAGCTGCATAGTTTCAAGTTGTGCCACTGACAAGAGCCTCTCACTTGTGCCTGGGTGATATTACATAACCATCTCATGGGCAGCTGTCCCAGGGGAGCAGCAGAACCAGGCTGCTTCAAATTTTTAAAGACAGAACCTCACCAACTTTTTACTAAATGAAGAACACAGAAACTTTGTTAATTTGACAGTAGGCCTGGGCAATATGGTCTATTTTTTCAAAAACATGCTTGAGTTACAGTTACAATTTTTTTTCTTTCCCTTTTAAAAACGAACTACAAATGACAAAAAAAACAAGTTTTGCTTTTATTTTAGCAATGAATGTGGAGTGCTTCAAGTCAGTTTTGCAGTTGAAACAGTAGAGTATTGAAAATGATCAAGTCTGAAATTATCCAACAATCGTTCAACATTAGTTCCATGTTAACAAGAAATGTATTGGTTAAATGACTGTATCCTAGGTCTGTTGCAGTGGAATAAAACAACATCCCCTCCAGCTCTCTGTGATCTTTTCACATGTAAAGTTGCACAGACGAGGCGGGGCGGCTTGGTACATAGTTATCAGCATGTGGATAAACCTGCAGGCTTTTCCTCTGTATATACGGGCACCGAATCTTTAACAATATGCAGCACGACTGCATCAGTAACGGCTTTGCAGCGGGTCACTTTCCTGTCATACAGGACACAATAAGAAAATGATTTTTAACTGGCTGTTTGTGGGCTGACGTGGTCTTGTTCATCTCGGAGTGAGACACATTTCTCCCACTCTGCTGCTGCCTCTGTCTGAGGTGTTGAAATAAATCGGTCCTGCTGCTGCCTTTAGTTGCAACAAACTTTAAACAAACTTTGCAGCGCACTGTGGTTTGTTAGATCTGACGCACAAAAACTGATCTAGTTCTAAACGACTGACGAGACTGCGCCTTTTTTGGGAACATACACAGACTGCTGTGACCTACGGGAGCCCAAAGAGAGCAGCGGAGGAGAAAACCTAGATTTGCATTTTAAAAAATCCTCCTAAACCACAAATTCGCATTAATCCATAAAATCCTTTTAGCCATGCTAGTAAATTCAGAAACATACAGAACTTTACTGCAACACAGCCTTAAAAACCAGGAAATGACAACACACAGAATCTAAGACAACATCTACTCTTAAATATCACAGACTATGGTGTTATGAGTTGGGCAGCTCTCTCCGTTATCTTTAACACCAAATCCGTGGATATCTGTTCATATCTTTGAGTTAAACACGACTGAGGAATCAATAACAAAAAAACTGAAGCGTTCTGGAGGCTCGCAATTGAACGAAACCTTACTAACAAAAATTGGTTTGTTCTTTTCAAAGGAAACTAACGTGTATGCTGATGTAAGATCTGTAATCTGCTCAGAGCTGAATGTGAAGGTCAGGCAGCCTTGAGCATTTCTGCTTTTTCCCCCTTTTTGATGTTACAAGGTGGCAGATGTGTAATCCAGTGTGTCGCCACACTGCCTCTGCACAACCATCCTGCTTCCTCTACAGTGAATCGGGTAAACTGACTCACTCCCCCAATCCAGAAACTCCTCACTGTCAATAAACGCACAACATCAGCCCTTGTCTTACTGGAGCACACATGCAGTTTACACAGGAAGTAGTCACACTTCAAACCACAGCAGTCCTGCCTGCATGCATCACGACATGTTTTCGTTCCAATACCTGCTTGTAAAGCAACGCAACATCCGAGTAAATCACTGCCTTTCTCACGGTGCAGCAAGAACCAGCAGATGTATACTCACTGTCACAGTGCAGGGCTTATAAACAGTGACTGACACATCACTAATCACTAAAGTGACTGGCTGAGAAACACAGCAGAGTAAATCTGCCAATGACTAGACAGTGTGTGTGAGTGTGTGTTGGGGGAAGGGTCGTCTGTGCACTGAGTGGGCAGCCTTTTCGACAAATAGTATGAATACAATTTGTAAGGCAGTGAGAGTCAATCTGGGCTGCCGGGGTTGTCAGTGTGGGAGTGTTGCTCTGGAGACTGTTTTGAATTTGACTCTTACAGGACGCAACCCAGCGAACATTTTGCATGTTTTTAGCCTACAGTATTTATCATAAATCCTACATGATTCGCTGCTGATTATTTTAAATCATACTGGACTGTGTTTTAAAGTCTTATAAGGAGGCAGTGATATCACTCACAGGATTCCTAGTGCTTACCACATGTGGGATTTAAGACTTTTAAGGGGTTTTTTTAAATGCCACTTTTAGGTGGGAAGGGAAAAAAACACAAACCAACATGAGTTACTTAAGGTTAAGGAGAATTTTTTTTTTTTTGGAATAAATACTGAAACTTAAAACTTGATTTTTTGGTGATGTTAATGCAAAAGACATTTGGTAAATTATTGTTATTAATTATTATAATTATAATTATTATATTTAAAAGGTAGCCATTAGTTTGAGCTTTTGCAATGCAATCTAAAAAAAAAAGCATTTCATAAACTACCTTCTATGTCAGAGCATTTTTAATATACTATTAAAAGACTGATTTAAGACACTTAAGTACTAATTAAGGCCTTATAATGGATTAATGGATTCAATGCCTTTTAAGACTTTCTAAGGAAACTACAGATAATAACAATTATTGATGATTGATAAATCAGTCGTGTAAAAATTTGTGTAAAATGTTGTAAAAACATATGCAATATGTTGCGGTGAGCTTTGACTGAGAAAACAACATTTGGTATTATTTTGCTGATTAGCAGAAGTAAGAAAGTGCTGACAGTTTGCAACCCTGATGGGAACCCCATCACATTTTACTATGCTATGACTATCAACGTTTTGGGACATGAAACCTGCTTAAAATAGGTAATCCATCACAACAAATGTGGTTTCATGGTAATCCAGGAAGTGAAGCCTTAGAGTTTTGGTTCAGTTAATTTTCATGCTGAATAGTAATGAATGCAAACCAGTGGCTGGATAAAGGCAGGAAAAACGCACTATACATAACTCTATAGAATCACTGACTTGTATATATTGGTATGGAGTTTTTTTTAACTTTCAAATACTGGCATCAATATGCAATAGGGGGAAAAATTATTTAACGCGTCAACATATTTTTTTTCAATACACATATTTCCAAAGCAGCTATTCACACACAATTTAGACCCGACATTGGTATTAACTCAATAAAACTACACAGATAAAGAAATACTAACATTCCAATCCACAAAAAAGTTTTGTGCAATAGCTTGTTAAAAGCACCATACACCATACGGAGAAGCCTGTAGATTACTGGGAGAATGTAGAGGAGAAAAAAACAAGCAAATCTTCTGGCAACACATTGACGCGCCACGTTTGGAGGACAAATGGCTCTGCATATGATCCTAAAAATAAAGACAAATGCAGCCATGAACAAGGAAATTCTTTAGAATAATCTGTTGCCATCCATCAGGACAATGCTAATGAGACGCAGGTGGACCTAAAAGCAGGACAATGAAATGCAAAACATACTGCAAAGAGAGGAAATGTTTATTGGTTCCAGAGGGAGAAAATTAAGTTGTTTGAATGACTCCATTAATCATCAGAGAAATCCAATAGAAAATCAGTGGAAGGAAATAAAGATCCTGATTCACCAGCATCTTCACATCAAGATTTAAACACTGTCTGTTTGGAAAAACGGGCCAAATCCAACCCGAAAACTGCCACATACGTTTCTTTGCAAAGGAAGCATATTGAAGCTAGCACTGCAAACAAAAGCTACTCCATCAAAATACATTTCAGTTAGTGTCTTAAATAATTGTTTGTATGTATCATTCCACTTTGCTGCACATAACTTCTTCTATACATTGGAAAGTTATGATTTCTTTTTGTAGTTTTATTGAGGTATAGTGGGAAAGTCCACTAGCTAAGCTAATTTATGCTTTAGAAAATGTCATAGGCTTATGCTAATAACATTAGCATGTTGTATATGTGGGGGAAACATGACTTACAAAAGACAGTTTCATAGTTTGGTGAAAAGATTTTGTTGACAGTCTGCGTTTTGTGGATTTTGGCAAAAGTTTGTCTTTGGGGCTTCAAGTCAGACAGCCCTGAAGTTTTAGGGAAAAAGATCACGATTTGAGTTAAAATGAAAGCATTTTTTCCAGAAAGGATTTTCTGACTAAATGAACCAGTTTTAATAATTTACAATTTTATATGTTGTTTTGCTCTTTTCTGGCCATAAGTAAATAAGTAAATAAGTTGAGGGACTGTTCTGTAGCTGTGGTGCTTCCTCACATTTTGGGAATTGTTCCACTTTGTGGTTCCACTACGCCTCAAACAGATTATTATCTTCAGTATTATTTTTATACAATTAAGTTGACATAAGAAAATAAAAAATTAAACCAATTTTGCTCCAGAAAATAACTTTCTTTGACAAAAAAATGCAATTTTGTCTGAAATTGTTTGTTTTCTTATGAAAATGCACAGTCAGGTGTTAATACATACGGAATAGAAGAAGCTAGAATAAAATATTTTATGTGTATGAAAACAGAGGATCTGCTCTTTATTTTAATGTACTCACTGTTTATATATTCAAAACACAAAATATTCTGGGGGTCTTGAATGACCGATGATAAATATGACCAAAAATACTGGCGCTGGCTGGCAACTTCATTACAATACTCTGGCGAGGAAAGAGTTAAACTACATCTACATGACAAGACTCACATCGATCCATTCTTCTCTCGCAGGGAAACCAGACCAACGTGTGTGCAGTCACCAAACTAGTTGGCTCATCTGTTCTTGCACACATCTCGTGTTCTTGTTTCCCATCAGTGTGACACACCGCTTCTCACAAAAATGGCTCTAGCGATTAAAGATAAAAATATTCTGCGTCAGCTGTAAGCTCTGTAGCCGCTGCAGACAATGACACAAGCACATTTGAAGACTTTGTCCCCTCAGTCAACAAACTGTCCATCAATCGAGTGTTTCTTAGTGAAAACAAGCTGTGCGAGACATCTTCCGACGTCTCCGGCCCTGCTATTCTGGGGGGGTTTGATGAATGTGGGGCCTCAGAAAGTCCTTGAGCAGTAAGCGCTCTTTTGAGGAACTTCATAAATATGAGCCGCGCTCTGCAGTCGCTGGCTGAGCTCAGCGGTCAAACAGCTGCTGGACTGAATGTAATAATTGTGATGCAGCAGTGGGTGTTCTTTTCAGACAAGGAAATGAGAGTATAAGTGAGCTTGAGTCCAACTGATCCGGCTCTGCAGCTGTGGAAGCCGACCCACTGAGAGCGGCCAGCGCTGACAAACACGCTGAATTCAACTGGACTTGGGTCTTTTTTCCCCCTCAAGACCACCTGCACACAGCAGATGTGCTCCTGGCTACCAACACACTGGTAGTCTATGCCCCTCGCTGGCCACTGGAAACTCTTCCTTCAGCTTACTAAGCTTTTTTTTTTTTTTTAATAAACATTCATCCTTGTACGCCTGCAGGCTACGATTGTATCTTTCAGTTTGAAAATCCACCAAAAACACTCTCTGTCAGATAATCCAAGTATTTCCTTTATGTTCTTGCAAGTCTGACATCTGCAATAAGCAACAGCAGGGAATATGAAGCTACGCGTGGTGATGCTCTTTTCACTAAAGCAGCCTGTTCAATGTGATTTTTAGTTAAGAACTCGTACATGTTATTTCCATGATCTTGGAAAGTTCAATCAATATTTGTGAACAGGAGCTTCTCTCTCAAAGCCAGAAACCGGAGGAGGAAGTCTCAAACATGTCACTGGGTGTATAGCCTGGATCTGCTCGTTAGACGAAGAATCGGAGACTGATTTTTTGGGCCGTCAGAATTCTTTTTTTTAATTACAAAATAAGTTTTATTCTGTTGAAGTGTTTTCAGTTTTATGTTGCCATATTGATCAAATCACCATGATGTTGTGCTTACAACAACAGTCACTTCCTGGCATTTAATCAGTTGTGGAGATATGTGAAATCCGCAAACTTGTTTATTTCTGTAGCATTTAAAGATATATAGTTTAACACTGTGGTCTGATTTATCTGACATTTCTGCCGTGTTTATTTCATGTACTGTGTTGCCTTGGTAACATCATTGATAAACCAAATCAAGAAGCTACGCAATGTACAGCTTTGGATAACAAATCCATTTCCCTGTTTGAAGACAAGTTAAAGCAGTACAAATATTCTAAATATAGTGTACACTTATACTGATTGTTTTTTTGTGGCTGGGCATTTTTAAGGTGGCTAAAGACTAACAAACTGAGGCAGCGTTTGCTCATTGTTATTTGAGTTTAATGTACGTGACACAAGGATTTTCTGCCCTAAGTTATTGTGAATAAACAATGTGATTCGGTCTGTGTTCAGATCATTCCCCTCAGGGTCATTTCTCACATCTTTCCCACTACACTGTCTTAGCAGCAGCTCCAGATTTTAGACATGATGACTTTACACATTTCAGCTTTAGCACTCAGTTTTTGTATTATACAATTATTAATGTTCAGTAATATTTTTTGTTTAAGCAATATTACAGGAGAGAGTGTGCTTTCATGTAATTTGAGTCTGTAATGTAATGTAATGCAATGTACTGCGTGTAATGTAATATTGCGATTATGAAACTATTACCAACAAAATAAAAACATGTAATCAAAATATTTTCATATTTTAGGGCAATTAGCTCTCAAATAAAAAGCCTTTAGCAACTGTTATCTCAGTTTCCATAGAAACACAAAAGTCTGACTAATTACTGGAAAACAACCAGTCACATCAGCAGAATCCTGTATGTAACGAAACAGAGGTCAAACCTTAACGACCTGCGGACACGTTTTCTAGTCCCTGTCGAGTCCGCTGACCAACTTGTGCTTATGCTCTCTAGAGATGGTGGGGTTTCCCAAACTAAATAAAAACACCAGCTATAAACACAGAACTGCTCAGCTTGCTCAGTCTTGACAAGAAATCCTTTTTCATACAGATTTAGCTATTACATCCACAAACTTTATCTGTATTTTTAAGGCAGTAGCTCCCTGTCACAGCACAGCTGATGGAGGATCCCAAACATTTCCAATAACTCAAGAGCAAGGTAAAGCCCATTAGTCCAAGATAATAAAAAGAATAAAGACTATTTCCAAAATTCACAACATGTTGTTACCTCATGAAATATTCTGCTTCTTGACGGCCTTTCAAAAACAACATTTTCACTGCGGTTGCACTGGGTTTTTAGTTTGACGTGAAGTTTTCTGTTTATCTTCATACATGCTGATGTCACTTTTATCAGTGTTTATAATGAGTCTGTTCAGAACATGGTGGTTTATGCTGGTTATTGTCAACTTAGTGTTTGTTTATAGTTCACACCATGACTGAGTCGGTTACTTTTCATGTGGTCAGCTGTATTTGCTTCCCTGACGTTCTTGTTCTTTTGATGAAACTGATGTTCAGAGATATGGCAGTAACCATATGATTTCTTCAAGAACAGTAATTCAGAAATGGCGATTCAATTCTGAGTAATGAAAAAGGTGTGCTTTCATGCACATCTGAGCAATCATAATGCTTGGTCAGAACTACCTGTTGTACAAACTGACTTAAACCACAGGAATAACATGCATGATTCTGAAAATGGCTGTAGCTCCCCTTTAACTGAGACCACATCTCTCTGCTAACACAACAGAAAACGGTGCATTTTTCAGGCCTGGCAAATGGAAAACAGTCCACCGTGTGTGGACCTCATATTAACATATGGTGCAAGCTACTTTGCATGACCAGTGTGATTAACTGAGGTCATTTTTTCCAGCCTTTGCTGCACCCACAGGCCCAAACACGTTCAAATGTAACCCAGAAACATTCCAGTATCTATTATAATCAGTAACCAGAAACCAAACTCTGCTCAAATACTGCATTAAAATATGTCTCGTTCATCAGCACAGGAGCACAGTTCATGCAAAGTCTATGTAAGGTTACGTGTATGTTATGGTCCTCTATTAACACCAATTTAAACAACTGAGGCTGCAAATGTATATAAACTTAAGATTTGGTGCAAAGTGCTCTTTGGCACACTCGCCATATGTATTTTAGATAATAAAAATGGCAGTAAGAATAGCACGGAGGACATGTTTTAAGTTGAATTACATTGAAATACGTCCTGGCTGGTGGCCGTGTGTAAGAGTTACCTCTTAAAAAATGTCTTGCGTGATCTCCAAGGTGTGTAACCTCACCACGTTTATCGATAAATAAGGCAGATTTGTGCAAACAATTCAACGAAACGCTACCCCGGGGGCGGCACGTAACGGTGCCGTCTGTCAACATGCATCCCCGGCGAAAACTATCTATTCAACACGGGCTTCATTTGTGATTTTATCAGCCGCGGTGTTTTTTCTCCAGTCTTGGTTGCTAACATGCCAAACACCAGCAATTATGTAACCCCCGTTTTAAATGAAAGGTAGCTGCGATAAAGCGACGAAAACGACGGATTATTCAAACCTTCCTTTGCCAAAAAATGTGCGTTTTACTGTCGCAGCACCCGGGCGAGAGGGAAGGAGAGGGACATTGCAACAACACACCAGCGCCAAAAAACCTACCTAATGCTGCGGAGACGGCGCAGGAGACTCGGGTCCGTCGGTCAGAAAACCTCCACGGAGTCCAGTGCCGGCGTCCGGACAGTCCTGCCGTCCTCTCGAGTCACTTTCGGGGCATTTTCTGTGTCCGCAGACCGTGTCAGGGGCACGGTGGTCAGGCTTGTTGCTCTGGTAGACTGGAGGTGATACCGAGCAGACTGCTACAACCACACTGCTCCACTGGTGGTGAAAGACGAGCTGTGATTAGTCTATCACTCACAGAGGTTGTGTGTCAGAGCTGCTGATTGGTCAGACGGTGAGGGGCGGGACTAAAAATGATTTAAATTAGACCCCAGGAAGTGCGCCGACCCCTGATGCAGATTTTACATAGTGGCCAAAAGTGGGAATACACCGTCAGATTTGACAAAATTAAATTTTTATTGAAAACGGACTCCTATGCAGTTCCAGTAAAAAATAAAATAAAATAAAGCATAAAAAATACATGTAAAAAACGTTATTAGAACGGTATTAAAAAACAATACTAAACAGTAAAATACTTTGCAATTGTATTTGATGCAATACCCTCTGGTTTGTCGAAAAAAAATATATATATATATAGTTGTGGTATAATGTCACCAGCATTCACTCATATATGTATGTGTACATAATATGTGTACCCCACCTCTCACCCAATTACAACTGGGATATATATATATATATATATATAATTGTTTAATCGCATTTCATTGTAAGATTATAATCGTAATACTAGAATTTAACTGCAAATTAATCGCACATTAAAGGGATATTTTTAAAGTTCTTATTACTCTTATCAACTTGAGTGTGGGCAAATATGCTTGCTTTATGCAAATGTACATTTATTATTATTGCAACAATCCAAAACAATGACAAATACTGTCTAGAATATTCTCCAGAACAACCTTACAGGTACTGCATGCACAAAAATATGCTGAAAGCATGCCATGGCAAACTTAAGCCCAACAAGCAACAACATTGCTGTTGTTGTTGTTGACAAAGTTTGTTGCTTGTAGAGTTGTCCAGGTGACTCTGCTGCGAAGTATCCAGCGTAGTCCGCCTTTGGCGAGGAGGAGGGCTCTGTGCATCAGCTGGGTTTGGCCAGCTAGTGGTATTTGAGACTCATCGTACTCCAGTGGTAACTCAGTTCACATTGACAGTAAATGCAAATAACTTTGGTGCTGTTGAACAGGTGTACCTAATAAAGTGCCCAGTGAGTATATATATAATACTGAACTTTCTATAAAAGCAAAGCTGTCCTGTTGAATGAAGTTGAAAAGCCAAATAAAATCTAAAATGCAACCCCCTGATCAGATGATATAAGGTTTCGTGGTATATTTTTTTCATTGAATTAGTACAAACTATACACACAGTTAACCTGGGGCCTTAAGGACTGCTGAAGTTCTGGGTTTGCGGGGCTTTTTCCCAGTTGTAAATCTTTGGTTCAGATCTCTTTGACATTTTCAACACAGATAATCACAGATCAGAAAATACAAAGCTGTTTCGCAAAGACAAAACTAGAAAAAAACACTATCAGGGGTTTTCATGTTCTGGCATCTGTCTGGATTAATACCCACACTGAAATGTATACAGTTAAAGCCTTTCATAATTTATATAACGTAAAACAGAGTCATAAACACACTCTATTGCAGATTAAAACAGCTTCCCGTGTAGGAATTATGCTCCTTCTTTACATGAGTCTGTGTCTCTTTTAATTCATTGTGGTAGGCGAAGCAGCTGCTGTGACAGAAGCCCCTGAGCAAGCAAACACATTAGAGAGAGACCGAGGCAGACTAAAAGCACATCAGGCCTCGGAGGGTGAGGGAGGGCAGATCGAGCCTCTCACAGAGATGAAGATTGCTTCTCTCTTTTGGACATATTTCTCACGACAGAGGAAGCTTTGAAGGCAGCGACAGCGTGAAGATGGCCAGTGATCAATGATGCCATTATTGCAGATGCTCTGGTTTCAGTCACAGCGAACAGTCAGCAGAGACCGGCACTCAGCATCTCCAGCGTTCAGAGTTCAAAAGTGTATGTTAGCTGATATGTGCAGACACAGAGAAAACTGAGAACCGTTTGAACAATGGGGCTTTCCTGGCTGACCCTGATACTTCAATTTTGAAATTAACTTGCACACTGTAAAATCTGATAAGTTAATTTTACTCAAACAATACAGGCATTGCCTTGAAAAATGGAAGTAAATACAACTTAGGTTATTTTAACTCTATAATTTCTAAATATTAATTATATTGACTTAATTTTGTGAAGTTATTGTAACTTAAAAATGACAAGTTTAATCAAATCAATCTTTCTAAGTTTTAGCAACTTTAGTAAACCAAGTTTACCGTACTATCTGTATTCTGCTGAACCTGGTCAACCATATTTGTATAACAGAAGTAGCTTTTTTGGCTGACCCTGATACTTCAGTTTTGAAATAAACACTTCAAAATCTGACAAGTTAATTTTACTAAAAAAATGTAGGTTACTGATTGCCTTGAAAAATGTAGGTAAATATATCTATCAATCTTAAGTTAAGGTATTTCTATATCTAATTTTTAAGTTTAGTTAAAATTTTGTTATATTTACTTAACTGTGTGAAATTGTTGCAATTTAAGAATTACAAGTTTAATTAAATCAGTCTTTCTAAGTTTTAGCAATTTCAGTAAACCAAGTTTACCGTGCATCATATCTGTATTCCACTGGTTGCAAACTGGTCAGTCGTATCTGTATTTTATTAAACATGTTAACAAAACAGAACTCGCAGAGCTCCTAACTTCATCATTGGCAAAATCCTCTTTGTGATAATTAGGTCAGAGTAACTTAGTTTACTGAAGTTGTTAACACTTAAAATAAATAAAATAATGTCACTTGCCATTAAGTTGCAACAACTTCACAAAATTAAGTAAACACAGCTGAATTTTGAGTAAACTTTACACTTTAATATAAACACATATAGACATACATTAAGGTTTATAGTTGTATCTACTTTCCTTTTTTAAGGTAATTTGATTCTTTAAGTAAGGTCAGATTGTCAGGTTTTACTGTGCAGAATTACAGCATATTTAAAGCAGACTGTGTAAATGAAAAGCACTCAGTGTTTTCCTCCAAATTAATTATATCACAGTAGCATTTAAACATTATGGGACAATTAATCTTAATTCCCACCCACAAATTATTGGATTTACAACCACTTTCATTTATAAACTAATTTAAACAGTATAAATTGCAATAAAACAAAACTATGATTATCATCTCATGGTTGTATGCCTCAGTGCACCAGTCAAGTTGCTCTGACAGTTTACACACATTTCCTCCCCCAGCAGCACACAAGATCTATACAATCTGCACAGTTTGAAGATGGACATCTGAGATTAGAGTCGGCAATTCAGTATCTGTCAAAATGTCTCCCTTTCTGTTACTGAGATATGTCTTTGAATAATGTGCAGAAAATTATGATGTTGTGGGTGTGCAAGAAAGACGAGACTGAGTCGAGTCAAGACGAGTCTGTTTACAATACACGGTCAGAGCAAGCTCTCAGATAACCTGCCAGCAAAGCTACACTAACAAGAAAGCCCCCAAACTCAGTTTCCCCAAATCTGCTTCTCTCGACTCTGAACCCTGCTTCTTAAAAGAGCAGCAGTCTGTGGTGAATGTCTCTATAACGTCTCTATAATGTGGGTCACCACAATGTCACAGTGAAGTTGACCTTTTCGATATGAAATGTCATCACTTTATCGTGACATCCTATAAGACATTTGAAATTTCGCCATAATAAGCATATGAATTCTTCAGTTATAGCCGAAAAAACAAGTTTTGTGAGGTCACAGTGACCTTGAACTTTTGACCTTTGACAACCAAATTCTAATCAATTCATTCTTGAGCCCTAGTGGATGTTTGTGCCAAATTTTAAGGACCTCAAAGCCTTTTCGAGATATTGTGTTCATGACAATGAGATAGACACAAGGTCACAATCACCTTGACCTTTGATGAAAAAATTCTAACCAGTTAAGTGGATGTTTGTGTCAAATTTGAAGAAATTTACTTCAGCTGTTCTTGAGATAATGATTCACAAGAATGGGATAGATGCAAGGTCACAGTGACCTTGACCAATGACCACCAAAAGCTAACTATCTATAACTAACTATCCATAAACCATTTCATCATTGGCTCCAAGTGGACGTTTTAGCCATATCTGAAGAAATTCCCTCAAGGCATTGTTGAGATATCACAGTCACAAGAATGAGCGAGATGAGGTCACAGGGATCTTGACCATTGACCTATGACCACCAAAATCTAATCAGTATATCATTGAGTCCAAGTGGAAAATTGTGCCAAATTTGAAGACATTTCTTCAAGGCGTTCTTGAGATATTGGATTTATGAGAACAGGATGGACAACCCAAAACATAATGCCATAGGAAACTTGCAGCTGTGGTCAAGCAGGAACATCATCGTATCGGATGACCGGATATCTGATATTTATTTAAATATTTAAACATTTATTGATCTGTCCCGACCAAGAATCTGGACAATCAATACACAGTTGGCACCTTTAGGCCAATTAATAAGATGCTCGGTGTCATACAGTGTTGATTGCAACAACATCTCGTGGTTTGATGTGATTATATAGTTTGGCCAACACTCATATTTCCCGTGAGACTCATTATAGCTGAGCAGGAACAATGCAGAGTGTGGAAATGAGTGCTGACTGCATTCCTTTGAGATGTGGGCAGCGGGCCATTATACCAGCGCTGATTTCTTCTCTAGAATCTGAGATTATACCTCAAGGTGGCAGAACTCATCGTTCCTTGAAGAGCTTTGGAGGTAGACGAGCGCAAAAATAGCTGCTGCTACACTGCACTCCCTGGAGAGTTTAACTCGTTGGAGCTGTGAGAGTGTGAGAACGGATGGGAGACATGAGAAAATGGGAGGAAATGTGTGGTGTCCAACAATGCCCATCTCCCCTGGGAGGAGGTGCAAAGGTCAAGGTGATGAGGTAAGAAATCACATATAGAACAGAAATAGTGCAAAGTAACGGTGCTAGTGACATGATTTGGCTTAACCCTTAAAATACACAAAAAGAAGGCAATGAGCAACCTAACAAGGAATTAGCGAAAAATGAGCAAGAAATTAGTAAAAAAAAAAATAAAACAAAACAAACTTTAATTAGCAACATAGTAAAGTAAAAGAATAAAAACAGAATAGAAAAACAAATAATAATATACTTTTTGTGTATCCACATTTAAAAAAAAGTAATTATAATAATTATAAGAAAATGGTTTTTTACCCTGGGTATTTGCTAGTTTTCTAATATTTCTCTCTTCATCTCCTTTTTTTCAAGCTTGTCAACTTTTACTATTTTTTTGCAATTTGTGGGACAGTTCATGCCAAGGTGCTGATTGCCTCTTTTCTCATTTATTTATTTTATATTTTTTAAATTAAACTAATAAAATGTTTATGTTTCAAAGGTTTAAATGCATGTGAAAATACATCTTAACACAGTGCAAGAGAACTGATGTCATTCCAGGTTTCAAAGGGTTAAACGAAACTTAGTTGTACTGAATGATGCAGAAAACATCTCTTGTTTGTGGGGCCCATGTGGGCAGTAAATGGGAAAAATGGGCCCCAGATTGTTCATAGGTTTCATAATTGCCCCATGCCAAATGCCCTCATGGGTGGGTTAATATTTTTTTATAGTAGCTGATGTTTCAGTTACTACAGCTTGTTAGTGAGTTAATTATTGTAAATGCATAACGGTTCCCAGTATCAGTTATCAGTCTCATTAACTGCTAATAATCGGTATCAGCCCTTTAAAACCAATATCGGGTGTCCCTTACTACACCTGTTACATAAACATAAACATTTTGGGAACTAAAAGAAAATTTGCTGCTGAAAATGGTACTAAAACATTGCATTGTACCATTCCCAGAACATTTTAGAACCAAAAATTTCTGGATGGAAACCAGTATCCATCAGTAATGAAACCATATATGATTGAAACCCTTATGTCATCGGGGACTGTTTGGTGAGGTCCTGCTTTGCTTCTGCAAAGCTGATATAACACAGTCTTAACTTTTGATAAAGACTGGTCAATTCAACACGTTTTGTGTCAAAATACTGGCACAGAAAGTCTATCTTTCCATCTGGAACAGATCGGAATCTAAAATGACTCATGTTTTGATTTATTCAGATGGTGAGCTCATCTGCTCACAAAGTTTCATTAGGTCACCTCTCTCAGTGAAACATGCAAAAGAACTGTGTAAGGCTTCATCACATTTTTATCCCAAGTCGTCACATGTTCCCGCTTTGCAGGGGACTTTTGGGTCTACCTATTATGCTTTAGTTATCCGTCTGTGTCTGCTACTGACATTCTCGGATGTCGCTACCGTGATGTCAACATGGTGGGATTACGCTGCATGTGGTTATGTTTAGGCAACAAAAGCATACGTCAACCTGGAAACATACTGCACAATACAAGTGACCAACATGAAAGCAGACAGCATGGAACAAGACAAGTTTGGGAACAGTGGTAACATCAGACAGATAGCTTATTTTGTTTCTAACGAAGTGTAAATAACTGTTCTTTTAAAATTAAAATACACAAATTTGGAATTTCAAACTAATAGCATGATTGAATACAAGAAATGTCCTGTGACATTTTTTAGATTTTGCACTGTATCCTACATTTGGTTCCTTTTACATCTGGAAATATTTTCTGCCTTCATTCTGTCCTTCAAATGACTACTGAAATGAAAACTCATGCAAACACCTCCACTGTACAATTTTGAGACGGCGATGATAATAGATATGAGAGATTAAAGATGTGTGTGGAGTCGGTGTAAAACAGATTTGTGCTGCTTTGGTTGATCAGGGTCTTAAAATCATTTCAGTCATCAAACTGGAAGTTCTCCACACTTTGATCACCATCCTGACAGAGTTAATATTATGAGAGCTTATGAAACTCACTTCTGAGTGCTGAAAATTGAAACACTCTGTGCTTTTACTTGCAAGTAGTAGCAATTTCAGCATCTTCAGCACAGATCATAATCCCACTGACGTTTACCACTGGAGGAACATAACATAAGCTCGGCTAAATCTTATCTGCAGCAAGACTGGCATCAGTGGACTTACAGTTATTCAGTGGTAATCAGCTCGTACTGAATCTGTGAAGCCAGGATCCTGTGCGTCTATCCCAAGGAGTTCTTATGCTTTTTTCCTGTAAGGGTTAAAGGAGTTTTTCTTTGCCCACTTGAAGGGGCTGCTCTTATCACCAGTGCTTGACGTGACTTGAAACAATTATCTCTTCCTGTCTTTTATGTAAACAGGAATCGTTTGAGTTTAATCTTATGTAAACTTACTCTCACTGAGTTTTAATCTATAATGTGAACTCAAAACAATGGTAGTAGTCACTGTAGTGATGAAAAAAGTCCTGTAAGTCTGAGAGGCATTTTTGAAATAATGAGTAAAATAATAAAGTTAGTATTTTAAAAAACCCTCTTATTAGTTTGAGAAACTAACTCATTATTTTGGAGAAGGCGTCTTGTGTCATTATTTTTGAGTAACTAACTCATTATTTTTAACAGGGTTTCCCATTTTGAGATAATAAGTCATATTTTGAGAAAGTTTCTCATTATTTTCAGAGACTTGATCATTTTTAAATAAATTCTTATTATACAGGCATTCTGAGTTAGGTTTTCAAGACAGATTCTGATTATTTTTATATACTAAGTTGTTATTATAAAGAAAGTTTCTGATTATTTTCAGATACTTCATTGTTTTGAAGAGTAATGCAATTCAATAACTCCTCCTCTGAGAGAGCCAGTTCTTACTGACAAGCACATAACCATAGCATCACGTGACCTAGAAAAGACTAAAAAGTGTTTCTATTGAAGTTTTGCGTAATATGGCTTTTTCAAATTGCCTGAAATACTACCTCATGTGAGCCTAAAAATTAAAATAAAGATAAATAGGGAGTTCTTAGAATTTTATATTCGAAATTTCAATTTTCGCAATTGAAGGTTAATGGAAAGCCGCCTTATGAGGCTGGGGCGTGAATACTGTCTGTGTGTAATCAGGAACAGGTGAACTGAGCTGCGTTGATGAGGTGGGCGTGACTGAGCGGGAAACCAGGGTGAATGGAAAACGACTGAACGGGAGCTGGTGACTGGGCTGTGACACATTTTCTTTGTTTACGTTGTATTTTCATTTGTTTCGTGTTAAATGAATGAAATCTCATGACTTTGCACTTCTGCGTGCCAAAGAAACGGGTTGTTACGATAACAGGGACAGCAAAATACATACGTTACTCAAGACATTTCACAACTCAGAGAGAAGTGAAACCATTATGGTATCATAACATCTGTTCGGTTTCTAGCAGAGATAGAAATTGTACTCATATCAAACATTATATGATGAGAGGCAACCTCAGGGGAACAACGTTTATTCACTCATTCTGCTACAAACAGACCAAAGAAGTCGTGCTTTCTTCAGGTCTATAATTGATTTAAGTTACTCTGAATTCTTGCATAATGCAGTAGCTGATTTCTTTTTTGGATAAAAAAAATAAAACTGATGTCTATGATCCATCTGAAGCTTTTGGCAAACACTGGCATATTCATAGCAATGTTTATTAATGTGCACTGTCCCTGTTAATATTAAATCAGAAATGAAGTACAATCAGAAATAATAATCAAGGAAGGCCATGTACAGTCTCAGTCGTTTGACCACAGCTGCACGTCAAAAGTTGTGCTCGTGTCCTTCGGAGCCCCCGAGGCTTTTCTGTCTAAAACAACCAGCTCCCTGCGGCTGCTTCCCAATTAGTAGCAGTGCATCTGTGCTGATTAGTCAACAGCTTTTCAACCCCTGCCAGCAAAAGATGCCAGGAAATGAGAGAAGGAGCTCTTGGCCTAGATACCCAACTATTCAAAGTCTAACAAGGTGAAGTGGCCTGCATAAAATACAAAGACGAAAGCAGTCTGTGTCACCAAGCTGTTAGTCTTCCAGGGGACAATGGAGGAAGACAAAGACATTCAATATGCACTACTTCCACTCTCATTCAGCTGGGGAACAAAAAGACTGAGTTTAGTTCCAGGTGGGATTTGCTTCGGGCCATCACAAGCTCGATTTCCAGTATGATTCATGACCAATAAATATTACCCAAGTAGAAGAGCTGTCACTTTGTTTCTTAAAGCTGTGTAGGATTTATATATTAGGGGGGTATACTTGCAGAAATGGAAGATACAAGAATAAGTATGCATTATTTAGTGTATAATATCCTAAAAATAAGAACTGTGTTTTTGTTACCTTAGAATGAGCCATTTATATCTACAAAGGGAGCAGGTCCTCGTCCACAGAGATCACAATGTCAAACCACCATGTTTCTACGGTAGCCCAGAACAGACAAACCAAACACTGGCTCTAGAGAGGGCCATTCACCTTTTCCCATTGATCACCATATATAGCAGCCCCTCTCCTATGAGAGCATCAGAAAAACACACATTTTCTATCATGACACAGCTTTACTCACTGCTTTTACAGGTTTAAATCATCAGGTAGATTTGTTTTGCTGAATAAGAGGTTTTAACCCAGATAAAAACCTCCTGAATTACGGTTGCAGTCTGTTTAGTTTAGTTTAGTTGCACACAATTAAAAACTGCATAAAATCCAGATGAATTAAAAAATGATAAAATCTGCAATCTTCACCACTAGATGCCACTAAATCCCCCTAATCTTACAGCCGTTTTTTTGAGCATTTCACAACTTTCCCAGGCTTTTGTTGCACCTGTCTAAACTTTTTTTTGGAACGTGTTGTAGGCATCAAATTTAAAATGAATTTGGAAAAGTTTATCAGTCTGAACATCAAATAATTTCTCTCTGTAGAGCATTTAATTAAAAAAAGGTGTTACACAACGTCCCAACTTTTTGGGAAGTTGTAAGAAGAGGCCATAAAGGAGCCGATGGGATCACATTTCACTAGAGTTGTACCTTGTATGATTTCATGTGACAAATAAATGATGATTGATTGGTTTGTGGAAAATAATTATACTTCTCTGAGTGTTTCTCTCTCTGTTTGTTTTCACACACACACACACACACACACACACACACACACACACACACACACACACACACACACACACTCTTGACAGGTTAAGTGCGCGGCTTGTGAGTCTGGTCAGGTTTTATCCCACAGTAAGCTGATCAGGGGTCTGTCTGTTGTTTGGGCAGATGGTAAAGGGGGTGAGGGGGCTGGGGTGCAGTGAGGGTGAGAGACCACATTAAAAGACATGGATGAGTGATGAATAATGACTAAGTATTACCTCTAAGCCAGCAGTATCCCAGTTATTAAATCCATACATCTTGTATATCACAGCAGAGTCACACAATGATCAGAAAAACTGACCACAAGTTTTTCAAGTTTATCAGCAGATGTGTGTTGAAGTAAAGGAAAAAAAAACAAATGGTAACACTTTCTGTGAAGACCACATCTATAATGCACTATGAAGGCGTTCATAGTGAACTATAATGCATTCATAATGTTTTATGACCACACTCAGAAACATATAATGTGTACTGATGCACTAAATCAACAGACAAAAGACATTATAGATGTAACTTATAATGAATTATAAGTGTTAAGTGTCTTTGGGATGCACTGTAAAAAGTCTATAAAATTAAAAGCGAAGTGCTGTAAAACATGACACCATAAAACAATAAATAGAAAACCAACAAAACAGTGTTTAATTTACAGTAATATTTTGTAAAGCACTGAACCAAAAAACTTTATTTTAAAGTAAAAAATAACCTTGAAAGCCGCCAGTTCTGAGAAAACACTCACATCACCGCCAAGAGGGCCTGGCTGTCCATTTGTTTGGATGCTGACTTGTGTGGTTGGAAGTGCATGTCAAGCAGCCCCTCATAATTCATTATTAATGAGTGATATTATATAACTAACTGGAGCTGACGCATTCCCCGGCCCAGTGTAAACTTCCCTGCCAGATCTTTGATGGACGCTCTCACATAATCACAGTGCACGGACTGAGGTCAGTGTCAATCGCTTTACAGAGTTCAAGTAACTCCACATACAGAGCAGCTGAGGTGCTATGTGATCCTGCACCAAACAGCACCTCTTCTTAATGACTGTCTGAGAAAACCAGAGAGTTTAACCTACAGACACATTTATGTAGACGCCACACTGACCGCGTTGGCCCGTTGCTGTGATACGGCATTGTGCAGGTCTGGCCTGTAAACAAATACAACTAGATGTAAAACTTTGGGTTTTCTGAAATAAAAAGCACTTAACTGCTTAAAGAAAAGAAAGCAGACTCATTGCCAGTTGTGGTGTCTTATTTTGATTTGCAGACAATGGCATTTCATGGTTAAAAAAACCCAAAAACTTGCAGTAGGCTTCGAATAGATATGTTTTAAAACCCCTGCTGTTGCATGTTTGTATGGTTGTTCCTTCTTTGCTTTTTGCTGCTGTTTTATATTGCACCTGCTGACTTGCAAATCAAATTTAATAACAAAAAACAAATCACTTTATTGGCCTGGCCGATTATTGGTGCCGATATTTGTCATTTTGCTGATTATCTGTATTGGCATTTTATTTGAATGATTATCTGTAAAATTAATGAATTAAAAAGTGCTAAGTGTCAGCATGGGAGCTAACTCGGGAAACTAACCTCAGGGAGCTATTTTTAATTAGGACATTTTGCTAAAGGCATTTAAACAAAGTTTTGTGTTGGAGTGTGTTATGTTCCAAATTATAAATATTGACAGAAATGCTTTCATTGTTATTGTAAATGCATATCGATTCAAAATATCGGTTATTTGTCTCAACAATAATAATCAGTATGGGCCCTGAAAACCCAATAACGGTCGACCCCTAAATGTAAGGACCGTGCTGCTTCATGTGCATTTGTTGACATTATGGTAACGCCATCCCAGAGTGTAAACAGCTGATGCAAAAAGAGACTTAAAACATCATAGGTAGACGCAGAAGCTCCTGACAGAGCGCCACCATGTGACGAGTTCGGAGTGAGAACGTGTTGGAGAGTCAGTGTGCTTCTTCCTTGCACTGCTTGTTAAGTCGATGCTGTTAAAAGGCCTTCTAGCCTCCTCTCACCAGCAGTGCCATCACAGTTAGAAAGCAGCCTAATGCTCCTTCTCATTAGCCTGTCAGCTCATGGTAGTGATACTCCTCTCGCTGGCAATGACTGTGATAAGAGCGCAATTTCCTCTAATGTTACTGTCACACATTAACCCCTCGTCAAACACAAGCTCTTCTGACTCTGTCTTGGGCATAAAGCCTCTGTGCACTTCCAGAAAGCTTTTAAACTCCTGAAGCTGCTGGCAGCACAACAAACATTAGGGTTTGCCCAACCCTCTGCACATGTAGGCCGTGTCCTCGTACGACTTTAGGCAGTTTCTAACAATTCTTTGGGTTTTTGTGGTAGAGTATAAAGCTGCCTGGCTTTCAAGCTCTACCAAGTCCTGGAGGGCAACGTGGTTAGCATTTCAATTATAACACAAGTAAAATATAGCACTCTCACAGACCATTGCACAGCACAGTGCACAGCAATGGGAATTTATTTTAATATCAAAGGGAAACCATTATTCTATCTTCAGGTTCAGTGATTTATATTTAGGGTTTCTACTGGAACATGATTACATGCTTTAACCCTTTGAACTCTGCAATTAAGTGGTCCCCAAGTGCTTACACTGGTATTTTTGCTTATTGTCATGCTAGTTTTCGGAGTATCTTCAAATGATTTATACCCCTTAATTCAGCACAAGCTGTGCTAAAATTTTATGTCAGGTATTAAAATATAAGACAAAATATTTTAACTGTAGAAACATAAAAGAAATATTTTTCAACACTCCATAAGTTATTTGAACTATGCACATTATTTAGTTTTTGAGATATGCTCGTCTGTCTCTTTAGGACAATAAAGTCGTCAATAATTGCAGTGTTTTTAACCCTTTAAAACGTGGATCAAAATCACTTCTCTGGTGCTGCATTCAGATGCCTTTCACACATATTTAAGCCTTTGGACTCTGAACAAATTGTTTAATTTTTCTTTCAACAATATGGGGGAAAAGGCAAAGAGCTTCTTGGTGACAAAAAAAAGAAAACAAAAAATGTCCAGAGAACTATATATTCATAATTATCACAATTATATATACAAAAATTATTTCACAGGTTTACTGTAATTATTAAGCAGTTTTTCAGGTCTTTTTGAGTTTTACCTCCCCATTTTTGTTTTTGTTGTCTTTTTTGCTAAATTTGAAGTATTTTTATTTATTTATTTATTATCATAAATTATTATTATTATTATGATTATTAGAATGTTATTTTATTCTATTTATTATTATTATTATTTATATATTTTCTAACCAATTTCTTGCAAATTTTTGCAAGAAATTGGTTAGAAAATAGAAAATAACCAATTTTTAGGTTGATCATTGCCTTCTTCCCATGTTTTTGAAAGACATCAAGCTAATTTCTCCAGGTTTAAAAGGGTAGACTATCATTTTATCTAACTAGATAGATCTAATTTAGAATTGCACTCCTACAACACTGTCAAATTCACAAGCCATTTCCCCCCCTATCAGTATCAAAATCCATGCATTCTTCTTTCTTGTCTAGACCTGGCCTCCATATCACCCACAATGCCACTCAAGCACTGACAGCTCCCTCTGGAGACATAAAAGGCTTACTAAAATCTTTGCACCGAACATTATAATCGTCATCTCTGAACATAATATTCAGGCATTTGCAAATTATCCAAAAGCAAGCCAATAAGGATGACATGTTCAAAACTCAGCCTGGAGTGCCAGACAGCAGAAGGTTGATTTAGTGTGAAAGAAAAATCTACAATCATTTGTAATGGATATATGTGAACACAGTTTGGACAGCATCAAACAAACATATCAGCACTTGTTGGAAATGCTTGTTTTGCAATGAGTCTTTGTGTTAAATTAAAACTAATAACTGTCTGTGCTCCAAAGAGGAGGTGGGGATGGATTGGAAAGTATTAACGCAAACTGTACTTGTCACGACTTGAGCCAGCTGCCAGTATTCGTTCTGTTGCCTGCTCTGTTTTCCCTGCTCCGTTTTCTCTGCAATGTACTAACTCCTCTTGTCCTCATGCCCTGGAGGAACCCCTTTTTCCTGCCATTCCCATCACCTGATCATCCACTCCCACCTGCTCACCTGTTGCCCTTTCCTCTCATTATTCTTGCAGTAAAAACACGAGGACATTTCCACTCTGTCTTTGCCAGATTGTATGGTTTGTCTTTCCTTTCCGGCCTTTGTTCTGCCTACCTGGACCACAGATAAGATTAATGAAATGTACTGATTGCTGTACATGTACATATTCACTGAAGAGTGAACAGTTGTTTCAGGTTCAGGTTCATTTTGGAAGTCCCCATACTACATTTGGAGGGAGATCGACCTGAAAGTATGATTTCCAGATCTATTTATTTCTAGATAAATTCCACATGTGGACAAGAGGGTTCCATTTTGTTACTAACATTAACAAAAGATTAATTCAGAAGTTGATGTAAAGGTTTTGGGAGTAAGGATACTAGATTTGGAAAGCAAAAACAAACAAACAACCAACAAAAACCTTGATGTGTGACTTCCAAAATCAATGTACATATACAAAAATCAATAATACATATTGAATTTGGAACATAACTTTCAAGTGTAATAGGCTCCCTTCCAAATCAGGTATATACCTTCCAAATTTAGCTATTGTGCTCCAGCTTCCTTTACTTTCAAGGTTGGACTTTTTATAACTCCATAAGCATTATTGGCACATCTAGATTTGGGACTTCCAAACATAATAATTTCACGTCCAAATTTTATAAATTACAAACTTGATCTGGAAGTTAAATGCTGTTTTTTGGAGTATTGTTTGGTAACGCTTCTCCTCAAGTCACAAGGTATCCAATACTCTCGCTGGTTTGGTGCTACGTATTTGTCCTTTTCAACTACTCTAAACGTAATCAAATAACTGTTTTAAGAGGTTAAAAGTTCATTTTAGCATGCTAACTTAATCCGTATAATCAATCTACTGTGGTTATTAATGTTGTGGTATGCTAAAAGCCTTTGACCTATACAATGCATCACTAGAAGGAAGTTATTCACATGCTGAGGCTGTGGTGATGAGTTGTTAAATATATCCAAAAACTTTTGCTCCAGATTTTGCCGTGGCCTCTTCTCTTTCATCAATCAGAAACCTTGGCTTGTGAGTCAAAAAGTTGATTTTGGACACTGGTGAAGGAGAAATTATAATGAGTTCAAAGATGGATGTGGTCCCACCAAAGGCGCCAGAAGTAGTTACACCACTGGTCACATTTGTTTTAAGTTGAGGATTGCAATCACAGCTTGTGTGATCCCATTGCAAGTTGGTCTCCAGTTTATGATGTGTTCTGTTGACATATTTTTACCTCAGTCAAGAGCTTTCAGGTCATAGATTTTTTTTCCTAAAGGTATTGCTAAACGTCATATTTTGTCATTCAGTTTGAAGAACCTGTTGGTAGGGCAAGTTAATAATATTGGGAATGTTAATCATTCGGTTTTGACGTATTATCGGCCTGGCCGATTGTTGGGGCAGATATTTGGCACTTTATTTTTTAAGATCGCCAATTAAATTAATTAATAAAAAAAATGCAAAAATAAATACCGACATGAATATTTTCATTTTTACTGTAAATGCATATTAATTCCAAATATGTTATCAGTCTCATTAACTACTAGTAAGTGTAATCAGTATTGGCCCTGAAAAAGCAATATCAGTCAACCCCTTTTAACTCAATCAGAAAATTGTTAGAACTGGACTCAAAAGTCTATGACAAATTCCTTTTTCAAAAGGGAATAAAGTGGTATGTAATCATAGTACCGCTCATCTGCTGTTGTGGAAGGAATGGTTTGACCTGGAGTTACCCTTGGCTGAGCGCTGAGAACTCCAGGAAGCAGGACATTAATGTGATTGATGGAGAAGTTTAATCTATTCTCTGAATAAAACTCAACTGGATGACCCATGCCAACAAATTATATCATAATGATGCACATGTTCATATTCAGAGGAATGGCCCTCACTGCTGAGCCAGTATTTCCTGCTTCTGTCAGGCCACATGCATAAATAGCACAAACATGTCAGCCTCATGGCAGAGGAGGGTGAAATGACATTAGCAAGACCTTGAAAAATGTAAATATGTGGATTTTTATATCAACTATAGATCAAGTGACGATAAGTGTAATGTGAAAGTTTTTTTGCTCAAACTGACAAACACAGAGAATTATCACTTGGCTCTCATCTCTGCATCAGAATCATAATAATAATTATTTCCACCTGCAGCTTCGGTGAAAAAAAGCCTTGTTAAATCCACAGTCTGTCTGAACACAAAGTACAGCTGAGGGTGAACGTCAGTATGCATGTGGTCATAAAGCATAAGTTATTGGACAAATCGAAAATGTGACCTGATGACAGATTAAAAGTCAGGGGATCACCAAAGTCATTAGGATTCATCCTCTGGGAACCATGAATGTCTGTACAAAAATTCATGACAAGCCATCCAATAGATGTTGAGATATTTCAGTCTGGTGTGTAGAACTGACACGTTCTCATCCCAACTCATCACGTCAGAGCTTAGTCAGTTGACTTCCACATCTACATATTACAAGTTTGGTATCCTTCTGCATCAGCTGTTTACGCTCCAGGATGCCATTACCATAACGTCAACAAATGCACATGCACGTCCTTATGTTTACACAACAGCGAATGGCAACCAACATGGACCATACCAATGGTTAGGAAGAGGCAACAAAGTTACGGATGGTTAGTTTTAGGCAAAAGAGGCACATGGAAAGGTGTAGAATAAAAAACAACATGAAAGTCAGTTGTTTGTGGGACCAATCCACTACCCCTCCCAACCGCCCTATAAGCACTTTAGAAATAAGCATTTCTACTTAACGCCAGTTCTGTCCGGCTGTGTTTTCAAGTGATGCCGCCTGTGTGCGTAACATTTGGAAGCTCCTGGTGCCATCCGTCCGTTCACTGCCGTATAATAGAAATAGAAATGAAAAGTCCAGCCATGTTCTCAGCTGATGCCGTCCAGCCACGTTCCAGTTGGACATGGAGGGTGGCTTTTGGTGTCATGCTCGTATGGCAAAAGCACTTACAGAGAGGAAATAGTTGACCAGTTTGCAATGAGAATGAGCTGGTCAACTGGAAGAAGGTCCAATAGCAACTGGCTAACTAAGAGGGCATATCTTCACCTACCCTGACAGAGTCGGACATAATTCTGTCAATCGATTCTCCCCTGGTGTTTGAATACTGGGACAGGGACAGGAGGTGGCAAACTCCACTGGCGTAGATTGTGCTCTGCATCTCCACCAAAGAACCAAGGATGGGAATTCGGAGGTGTTCGTGCCCATATTCCTAAACATGGCATCCCCACCCCCTGAACATGTGTGTCACAGTGGGGTCTAATCGCCAAAAGCTGTTCATTACTCATCTTCTAAATAAATTCTTGTTCACTCTAAATCAAGTCTGTTCTGACTGATCTGACATTACACAGTCATATCAGTCTATAGCAGCATGTCAGCCCACATGCAGCACGCTATCTATAGGCTGGATCTTTGGATTTAGTGTTCATTCTGTGTCATGTCATGCTTAACAATGTATTCTGTCCTAAATGACATGGAGTCCAGCTGCCTGACGCATGTCTGTATGTGTATGTAGAGATGTCTACTTTTGTTTGCAAACATAGGCTTACTGACAATACTCAGGACTAATAAAGGGATGGCAGTTTATTGTTTGTGATGCAGAAAGAGGCATTTGTGCCCATTATAACATACTGAAGATGTAGTTTGCAGGTCAGAACAAAGCAATCTCAAACTCTACAGTGGCTCCAAAAATATCCCAATGAATAATCTGTTCCATGATACAAACAATATATGTCATAAGTGGGTTTCCATTACAGATTTGTGCAAAAATTAAGCAATATTTTCGAAATGATGATAAAACATAATTGCGAGATGACTGCGTTCCCATTGAGTTGATGCTATGGGACGTCTCCTCTCAGGAAAACTTTCCAAAAAGCATGGCGATGGATGTTCAAAATATGTTACATGCATCATGTCTTTTCAAAAATCCACTTCTGTGTTCACATGGAATGAGGATTTCATCACCAAAATCACTTCAGATATAGGAAAAAAAACATTACTCTGTACCCAAAAGTTTGGGTCAAAATAGTTTATGTTACTTTACTGAGTGAGAAAGTTAGAGTAAGTCACCTGACGTGTATCACCTTTGGTGTGTGACGAATGTCACATGAGCAGCAGCCTCCTGAGTGAAACTTCTGTGTTTCTGTGAAACTTCACACCTGCTCTAGGTGGACCTTCTTGCTCTTTAAACTGTGTTGCAGGGAACTGAAGCATTGGAGTTAGTTTAATGCTTAGTGCACCTCATACAGACACTAAAAAAGGGTGCCTCTGCATTGGAATCAAGCCGACTTGCTGAGCTGCCGTATTTGATGTCCTGGGAACGAAAACTGGCTGATTCTGACATGAATAACTGGTTGTTGTGGGTACGGATTTCCTGTTACCCTGCTCACTGATCAGCTATGTTTTGTATAGAAAGCATTGGCATAATAGGTCCATTATGAGACTCTTCACAATATCAGGAAGTTTGCTCTCATATCCCTGAACTGCGACTGTAGCAAACCATCAACAAAGTCATCAATCAGCAAACGAACATTGCTTGTCTCTGAGTCAGTATACACACAGCCAGCCATTGATCCGCTGTCATGGAAGCCAGAAGGCGTATTTATGTTTACTTCTCTTGCCTGTCATTTCTGGCATGCCTGTATGATGACGTATGTGTTAAAATTTTAAAATGTTACACTAATGGCTAATGGCTGATGGGATTGATGAAGCATGTTGATGAACGGAGCCAGTTCTGCACTCCATTAAAACATCGCTCATCTTTTCCATGTCTTGGGCCTTCCACAGAGAGGTGAATTAATGGCCATAATGGCCAGGGTGGAGTCTGCTGCGAGAGAATTTCTGTCCAGCGTGTTGACCCAAGCAGCAAACGCTTACAGCATTTTCACATTATGCAAAATGGGGGGCAGCAACTTTCCTAGAATCCTTTCGCTGCAAATAAGCTAGCAATGGGTGATCTGAACCTAATGCATTTATAGTTTAATTGGCCCTGACATTTTATTGTATTTCCTTCCCACTTTGCTAATTCCCCGGGGAGCTCTGGCCCAGGCTGGTGCCTCATTGGCGAAACTTGAGCTCAATCAAGACGATAGACTCCTCCAATAAGGACCTCGTGATTGTGCCGTGTCAGAGATTCTGCCTCCAAGTCGACTTTCTGAGTGGGGGAGATATCTTCAGAAAGTCGAATATGTCGTCCAGACATGCTCATTAAGTTTGACAGGGCCACCACTAATCACGTCTCGGGTTGACGCTGCAGTAACTGATAGCCAGGGAGATAGAAGATAGAGCTGAGGAAGTGGTGATTTTACAGCTGCTAGGATATTTTCTACAGTATTTTTTATAATATTGTATTCATATAGTTAATCACTGTTTTCTGTATAAAGGCCTGCAACCAACCAGCTGGAGATATTGTAGATTTTAAACCTCTACAGAGGCCGACACACAAGTGATTTTAGTGTAAATATTGTTTACATCTTTACATCCACCCTGTGATCTTTGTACATTCTAGTCATGAAAATTGATTCAGAGATGTGTTATAATGTTGTTTTTTGTGTCCTGGAATCTTGAAAAAGACAGTCAGCAGTGAGAAGACAAGATTGCAGACAGAGACAAAAAAGGGGGGCAAAATGCAATTAACAAGCATAAAAATTTGCATTAAAAGAGAACTATCTATGAACAAAACAATGGAAATCAGTTGTACAACCAGGCAGGCTAAAGACATCCTATATAAACCTCAGGGAGCTATTTATATTTTTCAATTTTTATGTAAATTTTCACTTAAATGATGAAAAAAAAGTTGCAGGGAACTTGTTGTATATGATGTTGAAAGTTTGAAACCTTTCCCTCGACCTCCATCACAACCGCTAGAGCGCCAATCTTCCATGATCCAAAAGGAAGAGCATCAACACAGCTCAGTTATTTCCCCAATCAATTATGACAAAAGCTGCCTAAACTGGTTTTCTTCTTCCTCCTAAGTTGCAAACATATTTTAAAAGTAACTTTGGGGAAGTTGAAACAAGACTCAAAATACTATAAACATCTGGTGAGGACTGAGTCAGACATGAATAGAGGATGCCAAAATGTGAGTATTTCCATTGCCCTGCAGAAATGCAAACAAAGCTGGTGCACAAGAGACAGCATGTTGAAATATTAAGCAACACTGATGTGCAAACATGCACATAGTACAACATTAAGATTGCAACAGCAAAAAAACCAAAACAAAACTGTCTTGCAGCCTGTTATTTCAGTGGCAGGACTGGGCAAAACATATAAGCTGTTGGTGACTCACAGCAGCACTGAGCGGTGGACACACACATGCTGGACTGACAGCCGCATTTTCTTCTTTCAGTTATGTGTCCCAAAAAACTTACGCCGGGGATATATTTGCTGTTAACTACACATACGCATGCCGCCACACGTCTCCTACATCGGTTTAGTGCGTTGGCTATGCAGATCCTCAAAAATTAATGTGACGCGGATGCGAGATGCAGTATGTAAATAAACAGTCAAGTGCTGGTGATGCTTTTCATAATCAATTTCTCACATTGGCAGCATGAGAGACATGCATTAGCCATTGTCCCGACAGGCTTGATTCAGAAGCCTTACGTTCCAACGACATTGTTGCTGCTGTTGCCTTTTCTGCTTTGATCTCAGCGTTAACGTGCTAGTAGCGCCCTTGAATGTCGCCATATCTGTTGTTTACATCCCACACATCCGGTAGTTATATACGACGTGAGCTCTCTCATGTGCCCTTTAGAGGTATCCTCCAGTAACACGTATTCCTTATAGGCAATTATAACAGTTAACAGTTAGTCCCGACCAAGCAATCTGATTCGTCGAGAGGCAGTCCATAAGTGATGATATACAGTATAACATCACTGGGACTGTTAACTTTATTTATTTATTTATTTAGTCAATAAAAGCACATGGCACCCTCACACTCCTCCTGTGTCATTACCGGCAGCGAGCCAACCGGACGCTGCCCAATGGCGTACCATGCAGACACGACAGATTACATACAGCCACATTCTAAAATGATGCAGATTGTCTGCGTCATGCTGCTGCGGCTCTTTATCCATCCGGCGGCATATAATAACAAGGCAAAAAATTCTGTCCGGCCGCGTTCTCAGCTGACGATGTCCAGTGGCATATCATGCAGACGCGAAAGGCAACTTTTCTTATGCCCAAAACACTGCAAAAGCTGGTTGGCTGGTTGACTGG
The DNA here is from genome assembly GCF_026936395.1 of Plectropomus leopardus. Taxonomy (NCBI): domain Eukaryota; kingdom Metazoa; phylum Chordata; class Actinopteri; order Perciformes; family Serranidae; genus Plectropomus; species Plectropomus leopardus. The sequence goes on along the minus strand of NC_142181.1, from coordinate 2,772,765 downwards.
TTGACTCAGCTTCTGCAGTGACACTGGCGTTTTTGAACCAATGCAGATGTTCTTAAAAGCCCCATCTGCATCCCTAAGATGTCTGCATTTACCCCCAGTGACCGTTAGAGTGTCAGGAGATAGGAATGGGAGAATGTGATGAGTGGTGTGGGGAGACATGAAGCCCTCCACTCATCTGAACTTTGACTGAACTCCTATTGGGACAGAGACACAGTGAGGGATTACAAACGGTGCAGAGGCTTTGTTAACTGTCATAACTGTTCCCCGACAGGAAACAAGTGAGGCGCAAAGACAGACAGAAAGCTGGGCGAAATATGACAACAGCATGATTCAGAGCAGTGAGGGTGCAGGCTGGTGCACTCAGAAATCAACCCTCTGCAGACTCACAAACGTCTGGAGTACGGTAAAAAAAGAAATTAATAAAGTGTGTAATGTTGCTGTGTGAGTCACTGCCTGTGAGTGTGCAGTGACGGCAGATGACAGCTTTAAATACCAAAATAACCTCGTACTGCCACGTCTATTCAGACAAGCAGGTGACAGTCAGAGTAGTTCTTCACTACGCTGCTTTATAAACCTGCTCCACATCCCAAAACTCACATCCAGAGCTACCGCTGAGGCCAGCTGGCTTAATGCATCAGACCAGGTACTCAACTGGCTTTGCTTGGAGGCCACTTTAGCAAAATGACAGAAAGATAGGGGCCAGTCGCTACAGCTCCATACATGTTTCTATGATTTTAGCACATTTCCAGGATTTTTATCATTTTTCTAGGATTCTGGGAACGATTTCACAGAGGAATTGCAGATTCAAAACTTCTGGAAGATCCGCTCAACTTTTGCATCATGCCCGAGGGAGCCAATTCTTACTGACAAGCAAATAGCCAAAGCATCATGTGACCTTTAAGAGCTAAAAAAGTGTTTCCATTGCAGTTTTGATAGGAGTTTTCTTTAAATTGATGTGTTTCCATTAGATGCATTATATATACAAAATCTGAGGTTTAATGGAAACCCACCTACTGTTTCCTTGCTTCTCAAAAAGCACATTTGTTAATACTCATACATCTTTTTAAGGTTTCCTTTCATGTTTTTTGATAGGCGGCTAGGCCACGAAGACCTGTTTTTTTTTCTGTATTGTAAGCATTTTATTGAGAGGGATCAATTTGCACAAACTGTTAGCAAATATACACATATTATTGCTAAATATTCAAATGCAGCTTTAATATAGTAAGTGTATTATTTTTCTATTGATAATGTCAGTGGGTATTTGGGCAACTAGTATTATTATTTACAATCAGGTTTTCTGTGTCTTTTTGTCTTCTGTGTCTTTTGATGTGAAGCACTTGGTGCATGTAATGTCTTTGTTGGCTCAGGCTCAGTTCTTGAAAAAAGAATTTCTGTAATTATATGGAAAATATTATGCCAGTATAACTCAATTTTTGGACACAATATATAACAGTGTTTTAGAGTAGCTTCCTTAGATTGACACTTGCTGTAAGGAGAGGAACCACAAGATGTGATATTTTTGGTATATATTTAGATATAGAATTGTACAGAGATATAAATAGTACTACATCTCTGCTCTGGTTGTTTTATTACACATATAAAGCATGTGAATGAACAGCAGCTTGCTGATGACGTTTGCAGCTCGAGGAAAGTACATGTGTCCTGCACCTGAGTGTGTGTGGAATACATTACAGGGTGACCAGACATCCTGGTTTTTTTTTTCGGCAGAATGCACAGTGTCCTGATTCATCTCGGAGATGTTCTGCATATGTCCTGATTTCAGCTGCCAATCCTCCAAAAATACAAGAGCAGTACTATTTTTAAACATTTCCCACACAGCCCCAACCCACACATGGAGCAACCACCGACTCTGGCACAGAAATCATAAGAGAATTATGAGCTCGTAAATCTACCTTGTTGTGCTGGTTGCCATGACAACGAGGCAGCTGCAAGTGTTGCCTCATTCATCAGCCATCACCTACAGCAGTTGTTTCTGTCTCTTACCAACCAAAGTAACATCAGTCACGCTGAAAAGATTGTTGTTTTCAAGAGCAACTTTATCAAATGTGCTTTTCTCCACAATTTCTATTTATTTCATAAACTCTAAGTTGTTAAAGATTTATATTCTTTACCATAACAGTGAATGAGCTTCGAGATGAAATGAGATCTACATCTTAGACTCTGCAGATTTTTAAACGGGGATCCGTCTCAACGTCAGGGCCCTTAGGATTAAAAAAAAAAAAGGCCAAGATTCTTCAGCCATGCTTGCGGCTCTTTGAGGCTGCATTTGCCACAGCAGTACTTTGTGTTAACCCTTTGAACCCTGGGCAACTTGGATTGATTTCTTTCAAAAACACAGGAAGAAGGAAATGAGTAACCAAAGAAGAAATGACCAAGAAATTAGCAATAAAAAAATACCCACACATATGAAAAATACCTAAAATTAGCACAAAAAACTCCAACACTAACAAACATCAAACAAATAAACCTGGGAAAGTAAAACAAACCCAAAAAAAGTGCTGAAAAAAAGCTTAAAAATTACAATAATATTGAAAAAAAAATCGTATATAGAAATGTGATATTTGTGAATATAAAGTTCTCTGGACATTTCGTTAGCTTTAAAAAAAAAATCTAAATTAAAATGATCATTTAAAAAAATCTCACCCCAAGGCCGACTTGGTAGAGGTTCGAAGTTCAGTCTTGACCTTGGAAAGAGCAAACCTAGTACTCGCAGATTATTTGATTAGACTGAAAGTTCCAGAAAAGCTACTGATGGACATTGATGTGAATTGTTGTTCTGCTGTATCCATGGTCGATAAAAACAAAGAACATTATAACCGTAACACTCACGTGATTTTAAGTTATAAATTATGGTATACAAATCTATCAGACCAAGCAAAGGTTGTAAACGGAGTTCCTCCTACCCCTGAGTACTGTAAATACTACTTAGCAAATACAAAATGATAGATATATTTACAATGATACTGTCTGACATCAGAGCAGCTAATGGGAACTAGGAAAATTCCTGCCCCAGGAAATCATGGATGTTACGATGTTTGCCCAACAACCGTAATCCTCAGCAGATCGATGCACTAATGAGTACAGATGACTAACAGAGGCAACATCCGTCTACATAGCTGCTAATGACGCACAGCCTTGACAGACGGTAAACAATAGTGAGCTTCTAAATCAATCAATATCCCAGGCTGAAATGCATGTCCAATGCACACATGGCACATTTTAAAGGAACAAACATTCAGAATATATCTAATCCTACAACACACGCAACTACACACATAGAAAGTGTCAACAAATGATTAAACTGGTACCCAATGCTACACGGATCAAGTCACAACGTCGCTGTTCTGGTGACACTGTTTGAACGACAGACATTTTTGTAAAATATAAATGACTGATTCAAAGACAAAAGCTCAGAGTGATACTCAGAAATAATACAATGCATGCTTTTATGGGTTGACGGCTGTGGAATCAAATATTGCAGTTTAAATGGGTTTCAATGGCACATTTTAAAAGTTATTGTAGGGGCTGAGCTGAAAATTCCAAGATTAAACAAAAATACACAGTCTTGCCAAAATGTATGCCATATGCATGAACAAAATTATCAGAAAAAAGGTTTTAGACAAAACATTTCCATACTTTGTCCCCTAAAGTAGTCGTCCCTCAGTAGAACCTATATAACTCTGCTTTACTGTATGATTTCAGCACCAAATCCAGTCCGAAACAGCCCTCTGAACAGAGCAGAGCACAGTTCTGTACAAATAATAATATAATATAATATATAATATATATTAATATTACATCCACCATCACTTTCCCAATATAGCAACTCCTAACTACATCAGGGGAACTCATTTACATCACAAGCCACAGTGACATCAGATTCAAGGTGTTTGTTTTAGATAGCAGCAGAACAATAATCCATACGGATTACTGCAAACTGTCTTCCTTAACCATTAACCCATAAAGTCCCCACTTACATGTTCACTTAGGATTCCTCCTGCGGGACAGGTCTTCCAAAAGCATAAATGTGTTTATTTTAGACATCTGATTGACTGTTGATCTATCGAAATCTGTCCACCTGACTTCCACCTAGAGCTGGGCAATATGGCTTTAAAATAATATTATAAGACTATATTGCGATATATATCTTGATATCTTTTAAATGTCCTTTAAACTAATGTTAGCTACTAAAATGCAAAATTATTGAATGGACTACTAAAAATAACAAAGCAAAGTAGTGGTGCCCAAATTCTAGCCTAGAAAATGTGGCCTGTTATTTGAACATTATAAAGACTTGATTAATTATTATTGAGAAATAATTAAGATTTTGTACTTTTAGTATACATAAAGTGCCAGAGTGCATAAAACATCATAAAATTAGAGCTTTTTTGATCAAAAAAGTGCCAGTGGAGGATCCCCCACATCCCCCAACAGAGGTCCTAGCTGAGCCTCTAATGTCCTAAAATCCTAGAAACTTCCTAAAATCCCAGGAACGTGCCAAAATTCTAGAAATATTCAAAAAATCCTTGAAATGTCCTAAAATCCTATAAACATGTATGTGGCTGCTGTGACTGGCCCCTGTCATTTAGCAAAAGTGGCCCCCAAGCAAAGCAAGTTGAGGATTGATCTAGAGACAATAACCACTCAAAGTGTGAATTATTTCGGGCTGTTTGGTGTTAGTGGAGCAGGCGGAGCCCCCACCTCGGGCCCCGATGCCCATGTGCAGCTCAGTACACCCACATTCTGTTTGTGCGTCTGTGGTGATACGATGCAAAACATAACCATGTTCATAGTTTATATCTGTCAAACCTTTCTGTAAAATGTGCAGACGCCTGAAACATCAGAGAAGGTCCTGAGCTGCATGTGCTGCTGTGAACAAGCCTCTCCAGCAGTGAGGAGGAGGAGGAGGAGGAGGAGGAGGAGGAGGAGACCCATGGGTGAGATGAAAGAGACAGTATGCAAACACACACTTAACAGATGTTATACACACACTGATACGCATGTTTATATGATCATGAAATCAAAATCTAAATGGAATATGGAAAACTAAAGCATACGGCGGACCACAATGGATGAGCGATGTAGCTGTGAGGTCACTGGAAGAAACTGATGACTTCTTGATGAGAAGAGTCAGATGACAGCAGCGTTTGCCAATATTATGATTGAGGCTGAAGGGGTACTCGGAGCAACGCTAGCATGAAACAAAACAGCTGCTGGAGGATTCTCAGAGTGGACTTTCCAGGAGAAAACTCATACATTAAACAAACGGAGTCAAATTATGTTGTCGTGACAAGTTTTGTCAACAACACAGACTTGACACAGCATGAATGAGATTTTCCAGAAATCATGATACGGTTTGATAAGGCCTGAACTCCCTCTACAATAAATCATAAGCATGCAGAGAGCAGGGGATGTTCCAGGAAAAACTGAGGGGGATAAATACAGGATAAATTACAAGCACAGCCCGGCCTGCATGTAACAAAAAGCACTTTGTTATTATTCATTCCTGCAGGATCTTAGTGTTTGCTGTTCTCCGCAGGGAAAAAGGATTTCCACTCCAATCTGAAGCCAGAACTGTCTGTCTGTGGGATAATCTACTGTAGATAGTCATCATGTCTGGACAAGAGAAAAGAAAAGAGGTCACTGCTTCACTCTTTGATACCTGAGCAAATTGGCTATTATTTCTTTAAAAAAAAAAAAAAGGGACAAGAAAGATATGGCGCAAAAATAGCAAGACGTCAATAAAAAACTTACAAGAAAATTACCCAGAAAATAAGCAAAAAAAGGTACATAAAAAATAATAAATTCAAAAAAGTGCTAACAAGTGTATTTATTTATTTTAACAATTTTCTATTATATAGTTATATCTATAACTATGAGTATTTTTTCTGGACATTTCCCCTATTTTTGAATAATTGTTACCTGCATGAGTCCCTTTTTAAATTAATAATGATTGTTTTCAAAAGTGCATGTTTACTTCATTTTCAGGTTTTGGCAACAGAAGTATTTGGTTAGATTTAGACTACAGATCATGGTTTGGCTTAAAATAAGCAACATTGTTGCAAATATAATGTAATATGCCACTTGACATAGGTCATAATGTGTCAAATGTCAAATGAAACATAGTTGAAATAACTTAACATTTACTTTTGACTTATAACAAACATCATATTTGTGATCCATGTATGAACCAAGCCTTGCAGGACTTTATAACTGCGGTTACTCGTGGTTCAGTTTGTTGGAAAAGTAATGCAGAACCTGGCCAGCAGCTGTTTTCAGAGGTCAGAGGTCAACATTAGCATTCGTGTTAGCACACTTCCACTATTTTCAACACTGAGTGGTTAAACGGAAGATCATTGCAGTCAGTTTCAAGAACGGCTTCTGAGAAAACCAGTTTTTAAAACCACATTTCTTACGCAAATGTTTCACCAACAATCTTTCTGAAGAGCAAAGAGAAACTATGTTTGCTTTCAGTTTTATCTGTGTGACAAAATTTGGATTTTTGAAGTTAGGGTTAGCGGCCACATATGAGGGATTTCTGGGAGGTGATCGTCCACAATTTCACAAAAACATTGTGTATTCAAAACTCCCTGATGATCCGCTCAACTTTCTCAGAGTTATGTGGTGCAATAACAGCTCTTGTAGCTCCTGCTGCATCATGAGGGAGCCAGTTCCTACTGACAAGCACGTAGACACAGCATCATGTGACCTGGAAAAGCCAAAAAAAGTGTTTCCAATGCAGTTTGCGAAACATGGCTTTTTTTTTATAGCCTGAAAAACCACCTCATACGAGCGTAAAAACTTTGGCATCTTGAGTTTTTTTTCGACTTTGACGTGTTATTAGTATTGGGCATATTTTATATTTGCAATTTCAATTTTTCGCAGTTTGAGGGTTAATGGAAACCTGCATAGTGTAGCTGTATTCGTCTTCGGTTTCGGTACAGATCAACCTTTACAGGCTGAAGAATGCTTTAAAATCAAGTAAGTAAGTAAAGCTTTATTTAATAAGCACATTTTTAAACATACAGTTACAAAGTGCTTCATAAAACACATAAATACACATTCAACAATATATCAGTGCATGAACGAATTGAGTTTCAGTGAATTACAATGTGAAACACAGTATAATGAGGGACAGACAAGACCAAAACAAACAAAATATCACACATGGAGTCACTATAAGAAGGCTAAAGGTGAGTTTTTAGTAGACGTTTACAGACTGAGGACTCAGCAAACCTAATGGGGCAGGGAAGATTATTCCAGAGGGTAGGGGCTAAAACAACGAATTAACGATGACCTTTTGTTTTAAAGTAGGAGCGGGGGCCAGATAAGAGACGAAGATTTGCAGATCGGAGTGGTGGAGAGGTAGCTTAAGGAACAAGAAGATCAGAAATGAAACTGGGGGCGAGGTTGTGCAGGGCTTTGAACGTTAACAAGATTTTGTTGTATATTCTGAATTTTACTTGAAGCCAACGGAGGGATGCAAGAATAGGTGTTATGTGGGTACGACGGCTTGTCCTCGTCAGTAGTGTTTTGAACCAGTTGAACATGATTCAGAGCAGTTTGACTAAGGCATGTGTAAAGAGAATTACAATAGTCTAAGCGGGAGAAAACAAAAAGTAAAGCTAGATGTTCACTGTACTTGTGCATGTGGAGGTAAATAGCAACAGAGCCAAGCCGTCTTACGTATGACAGTCATCGAGTGCCTGATTCAGGTGTCAAAGCATTTTCTGGGACAGTCCAGTCTTGTGTTTCTTTTGGGGTTTTGCAGAGTAAAACAAGCATGTTGAAACATTAAGACTTTTATTGCGATTTCTTTTTCATTAAACATAAATCTGGTTTCTTCACATCAAACTCCAGTCAGTCTTTGCGGGCTGATCCTTTCACTTCACCTCGGGTAGTGGCACTCCACTCCGATGACAGCACTCTGGCTCCTGATGATTCTGCCAGACACTTTGGGGTTGTAGATCAGCATGAAGGCATAAATGAAGGCGTTCTCTGTCATCTAAGGAAAAGAGAACATCCGATTGACATCACGTGACTGATAATATCAATGCATCATGAATAAAAAAATCTCTTACCGCTAGTGTGCTGCCACAGCCGTGCAGCTCACATTCAAAGACCAGCACATGGGACAAGTTGTCAACCTCAGTGGCTGGACGGCCACCGAGTGTGATTTCCTCAGGTTTTACCAACCTGCCCAGGCCCAGCAGGTCCTGGCTCACCTCCACCTGGATCCTGCTCTCTCCACACCTCACAGCAACACGGCTGTCTGTCGCCGGCTGCCGCAGTTTAAACTCAAAAGGGGGCTTTTTCACTGAATCCACCGGATCTTCTGGAAACTTCCAGGAGAGCGGTTCGACCGCTTGGTGGATCTGGTCCTCCTGGAGCCTGCCAGCTTGTTGAGCAGACATCCTGGAGTACTCTCTCTCAGGTTCTGCTGCCGACTCGACTTCCACATCGACTGCCCAGAGGGTCGGCTCTGTCAGACTGAGAAAGCGAGCGTCACTAAGCTTGACGCAGGCGAGAACAAAGCTGAGCACAATAAGCTGCCTGGACCTCATAGCTGCAAACACAGAAAGTTCTCTGCAGCTTTCTGAAGCTCAAAGACTGAAGCAGACAAAGGAAGTGATTCCTCCCTCTGACTGATCAGCTCATTAGCTCTTTGCACATGTGTGAATCTCACAGCTGCACATCCCTCACTAATTACTCTGCCTGTGAAATGTATGAAGCTGTATGAAGAATTCAGTATTAATCCACAGGTGCTCCACACATTGCAGAGTGTTTTATTTGTGTCGAAAGGTGCTTTGAAATGTGCGTATCTGAAGGGGAAAGTGAGTGTGTATGTGTATTTAGTGGACATGAATCCATGCAAATTCTATGGTGGCCCTGACAGTCAAAACACAGCAACATTTCACAATTTAGAAAATTTTAGAAAGCATTTCACAAAACATGTCATTTTTTATAAACAATATTTTAGGAAATAATATTTTGCAAACTACATTTCAGAAAACACAATTTACACATTAGCTCTTTTCACAAAATACATAATTTCAGAAAAACACATTTGAGAAAAACACAACACTTCATGAAATGCAACATTTAAATAAAAAAACAAACCACACTCACAACTTATCAAAAAACACATCATTTAAAAAAAATGCTACATTTCACGCAGAAAAATCAATAAAATTTCATGTACCTAAACATTTCACAAAAATCTTTTTTACAAAACAAAACATTATCATATAAACCCAATTCACAAAATGTGAAATTTTATATAATTAAACATTTCACAAACAACAAAAACCCAGAAACAATTACAAAAGAGAGACACAACAGCATTTGTTTAGACTCACACTGAAATACGTCGGTGTGTAGTGGACAATAACTCTGTGACGCTGATTTGATGCAACAATCAGAAGAGTCTTGGGTCCAGACTCTGTCTGTTGTGCCATTTAGGCGATCAAAATCACATCGCTTAATGTTGGGGGAATGCTAATGGGAATGTTAATGCACTTATTTTGGCTTTTTGCAGCTTATTAGCAGCACATTCCTGCTGTGTGTATTAGAATTGACATTGTTTCTGGACAGAAATAAAGAGTTTAGAGAGGAGGAAACATGGGAAAGAATGATACAATCACAGCTAAACTTAAGTTAGATAACCAACATTAAACCTCATCATGATGATGTACATTGATGCATATTGCTTGTAATGAAATGTATCATTTTATTATGTCAGTGTGGATCTTGAACGTCCCCCTACATTTTGTTCATACTGTACTGAGCAGGAGGCAGGCTGCTCTCTTGGTTTCATCATTTATCTTTGCAAATGGCTCGTTGTAGGACGCCTGAAGTAGCACCTCATCTCAAGGTCGAAAGGGTGAGCGGTTACTATAGCAACGGTACCTAAGTAATGAGAACTGCCTGTCAGTCACATTTTATGGGATGCTGATTTACTGGAGGATGGAACAAATTATATGAAGGTGGAAAGAGTCAAAACGCTTACAAAACATTTTCATAATTTACAGTTTTATTACTACAGTCATGTATTTTACACCTACAGTTCATTCATTGTTAGAGCATAAACTATCAGTGCAGCTAAAACATAAAACTGCTCCCAGTTTAGTCCTGTCCATATAGAAAAATTATGTATATAGAAAAAATATTTTATGAATATATTACGAGAAAGCATCACAAACCATACCATACAATATCAGGCCCTCTCCATTTAAACCATACTTCATGGTTAAATAAACACAATTAAAGAATGAGTGAATAATGGAGCTGGCTGGTGCTTGTTCATTGTGCTTTCTGAATATTATTTTTTTACACAAAACTGATCAGATGGTGTGTATCTGTAGGAAAATAAATCCCCTTTAACTCAGGAATAACTGAATGATATTAAAACCACCTGAAGGTTGACCTGAATGCACACACACACACACACACACACACACACACACACACACACACACACACACACACACACACACACACACACATGCCCGCGTAAAAGTACATTTCCATTCTAATTGCATGCAAACATATGTTCACCTTCACACTTGTTCTTGACTCGATGTCAAGATTTCAAACTCTCATCTTCAAAGACGTTCTCCTCCAAATCAAACCATGCATTATTTATGAGACGTTATCGGGCAGACAGGACTGAGATAAGACAGGAGACATGGGAAATTCACACACGTTGTACCTTAAAGCCAAATGTTTTGCAGAGTGAAATACGTTAGAGAAGGATATTCCTCTTTCCAAAGCAGCAGTGTAACTGAGGAGTAGTGTGTGTGTGTGTGTGTGTGTGTGTGTGTGTGTGTGTGTGTGTGTGTGAAGCTGACTTCCAGCAGAGTTCAGCTAGGCAGTTGCTGGGCTGAAGGATTTTTGGCAGGCTGTGTTTTTTTATGTAGAGGACAAATAAGGTCAAATCTCTGCAAAAGTAAACTTTACAGTCCAGCAGCAACAACGCCCTCAAACTACAGTGCAGTCTGCAGACGGATCTCCTGCAGTGCATGAGTCATCTGCAAATAGAACATATCCCTGCAGGAGACCTGTCAAACCATCAGACCTGCTGCTGCACACATCAAAACAAAAGGCTTGTTCATCTATAAATGCAAACCTCGACAAAACCACATGTACTTTTATTGTTTTTCAGAACTGTCACAGTCCACAGCAGTCAAGCCACGGCCAAATCTGGCCACATTCACAATAAAGTGATTCACACTGGGAATTGTTTTTGTACTTTTAGTACACGTAAGGTGCCAGAGTGCATAAAGCAGCATCAAAATAGAGCTTGTTTGTCAAGAGAGGTGCGAGTGGAGGATCCCCTGCACCCCCCAACAGAGGTTCTAGCTAAGCCCGGGATGTCCTAAATCTTAGAAATGTCCTGAAATCCTAGAAATGTCCTAAAATCTTAGAAATGTCCTAAAATCTCAGAAATGCCCTTAAATCCAAGAAATGTCCTAGAATTCTATAAATGTCCTTTTATCCTATAGATATGTCCTAGAATCCTGGAAACATGCTCAAATCCCAGAAACACACCAAAATCCTAGTAATTTCCTGAAATCTTGAAATATCCTAAAACCCCAGAAATGTCTTAAAATCCTAGAAATGTCCTAAAATCCCAGAGACATGTATGGGGCTGCTGTGAATGGCCCCTGGTTCCCTGTCATTTTGCAAAATTGCCCCCCAAGCAAAGCAAGTAGAGGTCTACAGCATCAGCACAGCAAACATCCGAAAAGTCATAAATTCTTATTTCAGAAAGAATACATCATTTTCTTTTTGCCTTCTGCATCAAAAAACAAATTTCAAAGTAACTGTTCTTGATTTTAATTGAAGTGCAGACATCTATTTTAACTCAGGAGATCAAAAACAAGTCTGAGAGGAAGACTGTGTGTGTGTGTGTGTGTGTGTGTGTGTGTGTGTGTGTGTGTGTGTGTGTGTGTGATGATGTGGCAGGTGATAGCGAGTCTTACAACATCCTTTTTAAAGCTCCTCGATATTATCTGTAAGAAAATAGATGAATTTGTGTCTGAATTTCTAAACTCAGATGACAAGAGGAAACAGATAATCTTAAAAAAACAAACAGAAAGCTTTCTCAGATCTCTTTGATCGCTGAAGTTCTTTGCTCATAAAGTCTCTTCGTTTTTGTGTTTTTCAGTGGCCTGCTTTTTTATGTTTGCCTCAAGAAATCTCCGTAAGAACTCGTTTTTTAGCCATGCCAGCGCCTTGGCACCAGGAGCGGCAGTTTTGGTCAGAGCACCACTTTAGTCCAGAAATATCTCTGTTGGATGGATTACTCTGCAATTTGGTCATGGCGTCGGCATGACCTGTAACTGGTGATCTTTTGAACTTTCTTCTGTCTTTTTGTACATCATTTGGAGAATATCAGCTTTGCCATCGCACAGAAAATGTAGAGAAACTCATTTGTTCCTCAGTCTGTCAGCCTATTAACCCTTTGAAACCTGGATCCGCATCACTTTTCATGCGCCACGTTCAGATGCCTTCGCAAGAATTTAAACCTTCAAAATTTGAGCTAATTGGTTTGCTGTGTTTTAAAAACATGGGAAAAATGGAAATATGAAAATTGCAAGAATTCACTAGATTTAGAAATAATATTTAAAAACAAGCCAGAGAAAAATGTCTGTAAAACTTATACATGTAAAATTGTTTTTACAGAATAATTATTATTTTTAAGCATTTTTAAGTGACTTTGCTCCTTTTTTTCAATTATTTGTTTTAAAATTATTTTTTACAAAATTATTGTTATTAAACATTTTTAAGTCACTTCCTTCTTTTTTAACTTCTTTTTCTTTTTCTATATTTAAAGGTAAGTTTCTGGTATTTTTATTTATTTATTTATTATCTATATTTTTTGGCAAATTTTTTCTTTTCTTCCTAAGATGGTCACTGGCTTTTTCCCCATGTTTTTAGAGGAAATCAAGCCAACATGCCCAGTTTCCAAAGGGTTAAGCACCTTTAGTAACTGCAGCGATAAGATAATTATTTCCCACAAAGCATGACATTTCCCTCTGAAATATAGTAAAAGTATAAAGTAGCATAAAATGGAAACCGAACAAGAACCTCAAAATTTACTTAAGTACAGTATTTAATTGGGATAAATGTACTTAGTTACTTTCCTCTCCTGCTCACAGAATGAACAAGTGGCTGAAGAATTCACAGGAATTACAAGTATTTCTGGAGTCTACATGGGGACCAAAAACTCTCTGCAGCTGACCCGAGGCTGTTCTCAAAGCACAAATGACTCCAGACCCACAGAGTATATTAAAGGGACGTTCAGTGATCTTTTCTGACGTTCAGAAACCTGCAGGATCTGCACTGACAGTCCCAACCTGCCTCGAGCTATGGGGGCCTGTAATTAACACAGATAAAGTGCCATTCACACAGCTAGTTCATTAGAGCTGATGCAGTCCGAAACGACTGACACTGAGGTCATATGTGACGATGTAAATTACAGACACAACTAAACTGCCTTACCAGCAGCTAGTGGGCTTAAAAAACAGCTTTTTGGGTCTCTCTTTTGAAATGTGGTAGCAACTTTTGTTTCTAAAAATGTTCTTAGAATGGAACAGTGCAACCAATGCAATGCTGTAGTTACGCTTTCAGTGGCAAGTTTTGTTTTAGTTTCCAGCATGTCTTCTCAAAATAAGGTAACATTCTTTATACACATAAAAAATGTTAAAAAAAAGTTGGGTTTTTTTTCAACATATCACAAAACATTTTCATCAGAAAAAAAAGTCTTTAATCTCAGGCCTCAATAACATGTTCTGAATGCTGCTCTGAAAATGTGCAACTACAAAACTATGATCATAATTATGTATTTTAATTATTAGACGGAATTATTATTAGTATTTTTAAGTTTTAATTTTTTTTTGTTTTTGCTTGTTTACATTTTACTTTCTTTTCTTGACAATTTTTGGGACTTTCTTTGTAAAGTTACTCAATGCCTTCTTTCCATGTATTTGAAATAAATCCAGCCATTTCTTCGCATTTCAAAGGGTTAACCTGCAAGATGCAATGGTGCACTGCCACTAATTATTAAATACTAATTACCCTATGTCTCCTCCTAAGCAGCACTCAAACATTGATCCAAATTAATCTGCAACGGGTTTGAAAGAGAGACTGAATAAGTTAGAGATATATGAAGAGAAGAAACCAATGTTAAGTTTTCACTGACCTCTGTCCATGCTGCTTTCTACTGTTAACCTACACACAAAAACAAACCCCTTCTCACACACAAAAAAGGCACACGCGTCTGCTGCAGAGCCGTGTACACAGCTCTGCTCTGCTGGCAATGGGAAAGCAGTCTGTAGCCTATTTTATTTTGCCAGTGCACGCACTAATTTTGGTGGGAAAGGGGAAATAAAAGCATAGCTGCATTTTCTGCATCTGTTCTTCTGTGATAGTCAAAGACTGGTGTCTCTGACTGATGTTTTGTCCAGACAAAGTCAACAATCTGACTCCACTGCTGTTATGCAACAGTTGTTTAGGCATCCAGGAACTCAGTACAGCTGAGGTGAGCCTGTTAGAGCTGAAGCATGGCGCTGGGATGGCAGCTGTTTCCTTTTTGCTGGCTCACAAGCCGAATGCCTGGATGTCCCAGGACCTATTAAGTGATAAAGCTGTCAGTTGAGAGCTTAGCGGAGCATCTCAGAGGAACAGGCAGAGCCAGATGCTAATGAGCAGCTCGCTTAAATGACTGACAAGGATTTGAATGCACTTAAATTACAATTGGACAAACAGCCACACATTAAATCTGTCATAATGTGTTATAACTGTCCGTAGGGATGATACAGTTTGTATAGTCAGTGGCTCAGGAGGTGTAACACATGCAGAACTTTTACACCAAGATACACCTTTGTCTCTGATAGACCTAAACTCTGCTTTTTCTTCTCTTAGTGTTATTCTACCTCTGGACTGAGAGGATATTCTTTCAGATTTTTCTCATTATTTGATAGAAAAGCCAACACAAGGGACATAAAGTTACATTTTTCTTTTTCTATAGCTCTTTGTTGCCATCTAGTGTTCACACACGTAACATGGTTCTTTTATCCTGCAACAGTAGAGAGCGAGCTGCTTGGACAAAAACACATTTGCACCAACATGTTGTGTATCATATTGCACAATGAAGGGACAGTTATATCCACTTACAATATTAAATTAGAGAAAATATTCAAATGTTAGAGTAGAATGACCTGCATTGTTGTGTGTTATAGAAAAAAAATCAAACCATCCAAGCATTAAACACAAGTACAGCTGGAACTCATGGAAATGTCTTTAGTTTTGCAGGAATCAGGTCACAAAAAAAAATTCTCAGTGGGCATGTTGTAATGGAATCCAGCTTGTTTTTGGACTTATTTAAGGTCAACTCTGTCCATCTGATAAATCCCTCCCTGTGCAACAAACACAAGATAACACTCTGAACATATTCAGTCAAAAGGTTAGAAACATATTGTGGGCTTTTAGATATCTCCAGAGGAAATTGATTACTTGATTGCCAGCTGCATGTTTCAAAGTTTCCTGTGATGATGAGATAAAGAAGTCATGTTCTTTAAACCACAAGAGAAGATATTGATATCGGTTGACACAGAGCTTATTAGAGGAAAAGTGTCAGTGGTTTGCCAACACTTGTGTGGAGACCTCAGGGCAGAATGGCTGCAGTCACAGAGCTCTGCTTCCTGCTGTTTGCTCTCATCAACAACATTCATGCACGAGAACTCATCAGCGTCAACAAGATTTGGGAATCTTACACCTTCGATCTACCCAAGAAGGCCGACTCCTGCCTGATCTCCAGATTTGTTGGTGAGGAGAAGCTCGTCCTGTGGAACACCTCCGACCTCCAGGCCGACAGCTCCACAGTGCCTGCAGACTTGAAACAACGACTTTCAGTCGTCAGCACGGAGAATATTTCTTCTTACAACATCCACAAGCTGACCGAGTCAGACTCCGGCCTGTACCGAGAGGAGTGCTGGACCGAGGGCGAAGTCTCACATGAGAAAAACATCAGCATCATTGTATGTAATTCAGTGGCTGATAACAAAAATATTCCGGTGAGACTTGGACAAACGGTGGACATGCCATGTTACAGAGCGGCCGATGATCTGGATGTCCTGTGGCTCAGGCTGGACTTTGGCTACGACCAAGAAATATGGACCAGAGTTTTTGGGGATAATATGACATCAGTGGTGGACAATGTCAGAGCACAAGTGGTGAAAAAAACAACTCTTCGTTTATCCAACCTCTCGACAACAGCCTATCCAGTGTTCGCCTGTGTGGTGATGAACCAAAAGCAGTGTGTCAGCGCTCAGTCTGTACAGTTGGACCTGGATGCAGAAGTGATCTACCGCTCAGTGGGAGAGACCGCAGTGTTACCGTACACTGTTTTTGATTTCAGCGGCGACCAGCCCCCAAGATGGATTAGTTTGATCTCCAACACTGAACTACGGCAGGAAAACCACACTGTGCCTTCAGTGGCCCAAAACTACTCTCTGATGTTTTCATCTCTAACATTAAATCACTCAGGTTTATATGACTGCCAAACCTCTGTGGGGATACAAAGGTATCATCTGGTTGTGTGTCCTGAATTTGTCCTGCCTGCTGTAGAGGTCTTCTCTGAGGGAGAGGATGTCACTCTCACATGCACAGACTTGGAAAAGGGCACTTGGCATCTTTGGTTCATCAGGTCCAACCGAACAGAAGGCAGAGTCGTCTGCTTAAAGTATAACCTGAGAGTGAGTAGGGTGAGCTGGCACCTTACTGGGAGTCTGGTTATCTCTGATGTCTCACAGAAAGACACAGGAGAGTATTGGTGTGCAGTTTTGGGCCCCGATGATCAGTGTGTGTCAACAACCAAAACTCTTGTAAAGTACAGAGAGCCTTTTGGGGTTCACTCCACCTTCTACAAAGTGAGATGCTCGGTGCTCAGCGCTCTGCTGCTGATGCTCTGTGCTGCTGTGGTCGCTGTGAACTGGAGGACCAGGAGAAGAAAGCAGCTTTAAGCTCGGACGGTTGATATGCATGCGCTCATATCCTCACTGTCTTTAATACGATGTGTTATAGAACGGGGAAAAAACAACAGATGTTAGAAATCCATGCTGATAAAACCTTTAAACTTAAACACAAAATACAGAAAGTACAAAATGTAAAATGGAAAGATGGAAAGAAAAATGTACACTCAGTGTATGACATAATAATAATAATAATAATCATAAGAATAAGAATAAGAATAATGATAAGAATAATAATCATAAGAATAAGAATAAGAATAATGATAAGAATAATAATGATGATGTTTGATGTATTTTAACAATCAAAGATATAAAGTTTCATTTTTATTTTTACTTGGCTGGCCTTACAGCTTGGCTAATGACATAAAAAAATCAGTTAAAAAACATCTATTTAGGGCATTACTATAAGCTTAAAATATTAAATGAAATGGTCAAAGCTCTTGCAAATGACAAGGTAAGATACAATGTAAACCATATTTTTGTATGGTAAGAAAATATACACTCATTACATGAGATATAATAATAATAATAACAATAATAATAATAATAATAATAATAATAATAATGATGATGATGATGATGATGATGATGATGATAATAATAATAATTATTATTATTATTATTGTTGTTATTATTATTAGTGTTGTTCTTGTTGTCATTATTATTACATGTAAATAATAAATATATATGGTTTCATTTGTATTTTTTTGATATGGCTGGCCTGATTTTTTTTCTTCAGCTCAAAAAAAAAACAACAAAAAAAAACAAACAGTAAAATGACACATAATGGCTTTATATATAAGCTCAAAATATTATGATTCACTGAACTGTTACATAGCCCATGTGTTTGAGCGCACTCTCTCTTCATCTGTCTGTCTCTCACATGCACCCACACTTTCACATGTGTAAAAAAAAAAAAAATATGTTAAAAACTCTCATTTACACTTTTTTTTTAAAAAACTTTGTTCTTGCATACTTTTGTCAAAGTTTATACTTTCAGGTCTGTGCTCATGTTTTATTCTTTAAATAATTCTCTTTCTTGCGTGATCAAAAACATGGATCCAAACCCATTTTGTAGTTTTCTATTAATCAATAGCAATTAGAAAAAAAGTTCTATTATTTTTGTAATCGAAAATGTTCTGAGGCTAAATTCTGCCGCTCATCCCTATATTTTAATGTAAAAGTGCAAAAAAAAAAAATGTTGTCCTTAAACTGAATGAAATATCATGATAAATGATCATAATCTCAGTACTGATAAAAAATAATCAGTTATCATTTTGGACTTCATGGTGCAGCCCTAATATCTTGTAGTTTTGTGTTGTTGTGGATATGTGTGATTTGGGCTGCTCCCTGACACAAAGACGGACGCTGATCTGTTATATGATATCGTTTTTAATATTTAAACATAAATATTTCAGAAATTAATCTTTGAGATGGCTTTGACCTCAAGTTATGTTTTTTAAAAAAATCATTTCACTGATTTTTATATATGAAAGAAACTGAGTTGCCTTTTATGCATCCATAATTCTTGTATCTTGCTGTGATGTCAGTGTTATATTTATTGTTGCTATACTCTGGTCTATATCAGTCAATAATCAATTGTGTATATAATAAAGATGAAGCTTGGAATTCAGTTTTTCATCCATTCATTAATTCATATTTGGTTTATTCGCTTATTTCAGTGTATAACTCCCAGAACAATAACAAAAACCCACGATACACTTTTTTTTTCTCATAACACATTTCATGAACAAACAGGAGCAGGAAGAAAAAAAACAAATAATAACTGCACCTTTCTTACGAATAACAGAAGCTGCTGTAAATACAGACACAAATGTTGATCTATATTTGCCTTTTTCACAAATCATATTTAATTTAGCAATAACAACAGAAAGAATCAATTACAGTCCTCTTAACATTACTGTCACTCAGAGTTCATAATGTCCCATTATTTTTTCTTAATATTTGAGTCATTATCCAAAAAAATCCACAGTTTGACTCCATATACTGAAACACAAATCTGCTTTAATGCAGTGCGAGCGAACTGACTTTTGAACAACCTCTGTAGTTTTTCGGGCAATAATCGGTTTCTGGCTTTAAACATGACTAATAATGTTTTTGAATCAACTAAATGTTTGAATTTCATCACACACGAGGTGATAAACAGTCTGTTTATACGTTCTTTAACATTAACACTGTTAATAAGTCATACTGCTCTTTTCTGTAACACATACAGGGGTTTAATATTAGTCATATTACTGTTTTGACTGTGGTTTCTGATCTTAATTATTATAAGCAATACATTTCCTGGAGTGCAAAATGTTTCCTGTCATATTTAAGAGCAAATTAACAACATTCACAAATATCAGTTTGATTTGTACCTGTGCTGCTGACTGCATTTCACTGCATCTCATTACTCAGTATTACTCCATGCTGCTTTTTATCTTTTTTTGTTGTAAAAGGGACGCACATGCAGGTGAAAGAAATGCAGTTCTCTAATTGCATAAAATAAAATAAAATAAAATCTGAAGTGTGAACACATACAATACTCACACTGAGGCCAGGAGCTTTTTCTAGGAGCTTCTTTATTTTCTGAACTACTGTAGGAGATACTCTTGGTTTAAAGAAAAGGGTTCGAGGAATGGCAGCTCTGTGTGCTTTCAACTCTCCGTTGAACAGAGAGCGCCATCAAGTGGGCTCAAAAAATAATAAAGAAAATGGCTCATGAGGCTTCACTTGGCCATTACAGAATAGCAGATTCACTTGAGAAAAAAGCAGAGAATATCAGTAAACTGGATTATTGCTCCCAAAGATTAGATTTGCCACCTTAAACCATCTTTCCTACACACAGTTTTATAAATGAGGCCTCAGGACTGCGTCTCAGAGGTCCATTGAGATAGCTGTCATGAAGTATGAGGTCTGAGGGTTCCTGAACAAGAACCATTTAGAGATTTTTTAAAAGGATTTGCAGCAAAATGCAAAAATTATTTTACGCCTGATCCTGCGCTCCAGGACTGATGATGCCTCCAAGAATGCAGGGATGGAGGCAAATGAGCAGAGTGTACCATATTGCCACCACTACCACCTGCTGGTCAGTCAGAGCACTGAGCTTCTCTGGTGTTCATGTCCATTAGATTCACCCTGACTGTCTGAAAGGATGCAGCCTCTAAACAACACGTTTGATGCTTTGGCGAGCGCCCTGAATGACATCTGTGCTGACTTTGAAATGCAGGGGAGATTCTGAACTACAGACAACGGCCGTACTGTGTAAAAGCTTTTCAATTTTGGGAGCAGACAAGAACAACAACACAGTTGGAAGTGATAGTGATGCATTTCAAGCAGGAGAGGATGAAGAGGATCAGAGCTGTGCACGAGCTTTCTGTGAAGCTGAGCACACCTCTACCTGCCTCAGAAGCCTGTAAAAGCTGTTCGGCATTGCAGGACTTTTCTTCAGCCCAAGAAAAAGTGAGACTGAATTCTTGCAATTTTGAAAACCAACCTCTTTTGAAGATGAACAGCAAACTTTGGGTTAATACTGTAGGGAAGGAAGGGAGGAAGTAAGGAGGGAGTGAGGGACGAACAGACGAGGGAAAGGATGGGAGCTAAAACTTGATTTTGGTCTTTAAATCATTTTAAGTTTTGACAACCTGTTTTTTCCTTTGAGCCTAATATGGGCTCCATTTCTAAAGTGGTGCACATGTTACATTTTGGTAGCACAGTGTTGCTCGGCCTGGATTTAAAACACACCCATTGTATTATTTTGCAGTGGGTCTGGTCTACTGTCTCAGCAAAAGGCAAATGAACACAACACATGAACGTTTAAGCTCAGTTTACTGTTTAAATATTTTAAAAACAAAAGTGCAAAAATTTACGCTTGTGCAACCCTCGACCTCTCCTAGTCCAAGACAGATAATCAGTGTCATTGCAGGTCTCTTGCTTTTTAAGTGCAACAGCTTTACAGACTTGGTGGCAGAGACTTGAGCAGATGTTTGCCTGCTCAGGGAGAGCAGACAGAGGAACGACACGTTTAAATAACCTGCAGAGTGAAGAGGCACACCCAGACACACCTGCCTCCAATCAGACCCCGACTCACAGCCACTGGCTCACAGCGAGTGTGAAGGCCTTCCACTTTACACACACACACACACACACACGTGAACGTAAAACCACTCTCAACAGTATCAGTTAGTGTGATGGTGAGTCAGTGTGAGTGTGAAACTTAATGTTACAGGCATACCAAGTATCATCTATCATTTTAAGATTGGAGACAGGAGTCCCACAGCAGACATGGCAAATAATGATTCATAAATTAAAGAATTGTGACAGGAACAGCGAACCCCCGAGAAATGCACTATGAAACTACAATATTTAAAGGTACTTTGTAGGTAATCGTGAATTCACAGCTAACTTTCTACAATGTGAATCATTAGTTTTGTGCAGAGAAGAAATGTGCAAAGCTGCATGCCACCTGCGTTTGATTATGAATGAAATAGGATTAGCAGAAGGTGCCACCAGTAAACCATTATTATGGTGATTCTCACACTCACTGATGTAATTTCACCTTGAAATGGGTCCATAATCCAAGGATTAGACACATTAACAGGCCTAAAGTGGAGTAAACCTCATTTCCATGGCAAACTCTGACTCACAGGCGTGGTGTGATGCCAAAATGTTGTTGTGTTTAGTCCCTAAATGCTAAATTGCTATATGCTAAATGCTATATTTGGCCGAAACGTCAGTCTGAACTTGTCACATGGCGCCGTGGAGCCTATGATGTTTTAGGAATCCTGCGGGAAGCCGTTACCATGATGTCAACAAATGCATGTGGCGGAGGAATGAAGCAACATTGTTTCTTTATTTACACAACAGTGTGAACAGTCACGATGGCTGGGATTAGGCAGCAAAGTCATGAATGGTGTCATTTAGGCAAAATGTGTGCTCAAATTTTACACAGATGGGAGGAGGATATATAGTCAAGTCAAGTCAATTTTATTAATAAAGCCCATTATCACAAATCACAGTTTGCCTCAGAGGGCATCACAGCATACGACATCCCGCTGTCTTTATACTCTCACATCGACTACAGAAAAACTAAAAAAAGAAACCCTAAATATTTCATATTTCTAGAATGGTCTTCCATGCAGAGTCTCATGTTTGTACTGTGATATAGTGTGTGGAGAGGCTCATTGAAATCACTGACCAGTATAAATACTCATCCTGCTGTACAGACATAGACACAGTAAACCATTCAACACAAGTTGAGTTGTTGTGATGTAATTACTTTTCATTTGATGTGAAAAATTATTCAAAGTCAATGAGACGTAAAGTGTTCTGCAGTCTATCACAGGAACTGGCATTGTTTACTTCCCTCCAACACATCATTTGCTCTATCTCGCAGTCACAATTATTCTCTCTGTCTTACTGTCATACACATTTCACAACAGTGTATCACAGCATGCCTCATTTAACTAGACAGCAGCGTGCGCATGCGTGTGTGCAATCCCTTATGTTTCTGGTGCTGCATTGTGTTTTTTGTCTATTTGTTCTCATTTGCTTGTCAGTTGGTGTTTGGATGCATCTGTTATAAGATAAATCTACCTCATGTTGAACTATACTTAAAAAAAAATCATTATGTTCATTCTTTTATACCCCATTTACACCTTGTATTAACGTGATGTGTGTGTGGAATACGATTCCTTGAGAAACTCAGTGATGCAAATTCTTTAAACCAAAGTATCATTTAATCTATAAAGCTCAATGGGGCGCACTGTGTTTTGCACAGATAATTATTACTGTCACACGACGTATTCACGCTGTGGACACGTAACTTGATTTGATGGTGCAGAATTGCAAAATTGAGAAAGAGAGACAAAACAACGAAGGGTACAGATAAACGACAGGCCAGAAAATGTGTAAAAGCTTCAGAAGTTTGGGATATTTTCAAACTCACACAAACAGTAAACTCTGTACACTTAACAGTGAACTAGTTTAGCATGATAACACAACGTCATCGCTTCAGGAGCTATTATGTTAACATCAGCATTAATATGAGTATAGATTCCAGGTTTGTCTCTGGAGTTAGCGTTCGCTCCCCTCCCGAGAAAGTAGTCCCCGAGTGGCAGGGAGTGAGACAACATGTATATCTGTAATAGATAAACACACACACACACGCTCCGTTTTTTTGACTGCTGTTGATGTTCTGCGATGGTACAACTGCGATGTCAACAAATGCACATGGTGGGATGACACTGTTCGTGGTTATGTTTAGGGAACACGAGCGCATGGCAACCAACGTGAACACCGGACTCCTGCATGTAGGGTTGCTTGGACCCATTTACCGCCCCTTCTGCCCGCCCTTATATGGCATTGTTACCGGCAGCGTTTCAACTTGATGTCATTCTGTGGCGTATTATGCAGACGTGGCAGGCGCCATCCATCCGTTCTGTGGTGTATAATAACATGATAAGACTGGTTCTGTTCGGCCGCACTTTTAGCTTATCCTGTTCAGGGGTGTATTGTGCAGTTTCTTCTGGCGTAAGGATCGTATGCCAACAGCTCTGTCAAAGCGACATTTGATGACTTTGGAATAAAAATGAGCTGGTAACTGAGGATGAAATAAAGTTTGTGTTTTATCTCCAAATGTACAAACAAAAAGCGTCCTGATGTGAACCTTTTGTAACGTTTAGAATTTGTGGATCGGTATATAAACACACGTCATGTGATCATCATGGTTGTTATTATATGGGCTGGGCACAGAGTTGTGTAGGACACGTAAAGGCCCTGAAAACATGTATTCTTAATCAACTTCGCTATGTGTGACGGGGTCTGACATGAGCCCCAAATTTTCTGCCAAAAATAGAACAAATTTGGTTATTTCATGTCAGTCGTTGTGTCACATACGTCCAAACATCATAATTAAGTTTAGAAAAAGTTGATGATATTTGTAAGGTTTTATGCTTATGTTACCAGCACTGTCAGTCAAATCCAGTCAAATCCAATGAACCCAATGAAGGATAAGCTGCGGTTTGGAGTCTATAACTTTTCACAAAGAAAACTAAAGATTGCTTAGACATGAACACTAACTTTAACAGGCTATGAATCAGTCAATCAATGTGTAACTGTAAAGGAAGCATGGTCACATCAGCCAGACCACATGTTAGAGGTGATCTGACCCATTTAATCTCAACAAGAAATGACATTTGTCCAGTTTGGCCACATTCAGATGGAGTTATCCAGACAGCATGCCAAGATGACATTTGATATGTTTACACAACAACAAGGGAATTGTGCTCAATTCAAGTGAAACAAACATGAAATCTGAAGACATAATGGCTCTGATGAAAACAAGGATGATGTATTTGAAGAAAGCCTCCTCCTCTGGTGTACCCTGAACACATTTACAGTGAGACATGACCCTGCAGTGTTCACCTTCATCCACCTGATGGCAGTATGACTCCAGCTCTGAAGCCTCCACCAAATCCTCCCTCTTTGTTCTCCTGCCAATTTCTCCTCTTCTGCTGCCTTTTTTTTCTTACAACATCTGAGAGGAGAGAAAAAGAGAATAAAAAAAAAAAAGTATCCCCGGGTTAAAATAAATAGCCTTTCACAGTTAATTTAATTGACTATTTTGTACAAAATCGAGGTAATTCCGCCTCGGCTGCAATAGCAAACAAGAATAGCATTGCCTTGGCAATCAGTTACCACGCAAACAGAGAAAGGCTTTAATCTGCTTCTATCACAGAGGAGCCACGGCTGAAGTTTGTTCAGACACTGTGAGGCACCTGTTTTCTTAATTGTTGTAACATCTCTGCAGAGAAAAAAATACACTCTCAGTGGAGCAAGGGATAAAGGGAACAATGTAAAAATATTTAACATTCACAGAGAGGAGTTCGAGAACAGCAGTGAGTGAAAGACAGAATGATGAGTGCAATGACATATATCTAAATATATGTTTTGTGTCCCTGTTGCGTCATGCTAAATCAATCAATTTGACATCAATTTGACATCAATTTGAATGTACATTTTAAGAAAGCTTCCTCAATCATTATGTTTCTATGAAAAAATAATGTAGGAGAAAAACCTCATAATGTAGGAGAAAGACCTCTTGGAAAAAATGTCTAAAAGGAGGCTTCCTTTATCAGGGGCCATTATGTTTTGACACAATGAATAAATAAATAATGTAGGAGCAAAACTTTACAATGTAGGAGAAAAACCTCTCGGGAAAAAAATCGCTAAACAAATCTACCTTTATCAGTGGCCATTATGTTTTGATGAAATAACAATCTAGGAGCAAGATCTTTTGGAAAATGGCTATAGGAATTATTATAATCTTTAACTTTCAGGGAACTTCTTAATAAATTTGATCATTTTTGGTCAAAGGCGTGAAATGCTTGTTATTTCAAAGGTTCGGGGTTAAGGTCAGTGTCCAAAAGTGGCTCCTATCCTCCACTTTCTAACTTCTTCATCATGTTTCTCTCTTGCTGGCGAGACACATATGTGGGTGTACACAAGTGTGTGTGCGTGCGTGTGTGTGTGTGTCCCTCAGTGTCTGCCTGTGAAACAGAGAGCATGTCCGTTGGAGGTGTTGCTGTTCTCGCCTGTCCTGCTACCTCCAGCTGCGTGTCTACCGCCCCCCGCAGGCCGGCAGAGGTTACCCCATGCTGACCTGTTTAATTGTCTGCCTGTCCCAGGGCCCACCAATGAGAGTGTGTGTGCGTGTTCCCGCTGTGTCGAGGAGGACAAGGGCGACAACACACGCACATGCACACACATGAGAAACGCACAAAGGGTAAGAGCATTAAAACACAAACAAAACTACACAGTGTCTCTGTCAGATGCTGTCAGGCACACGTTGTAAGTGTGTGTCCCATTAAAATGTGCTTATATCAAGGAGTTTCTCTCAAGTCTGCCTGTTGTTTTGAGCACGCAGCACGAAGTGCACACATCCCACCCACAGATTTAGGAACTGTCGCTTCACACCAGTAACTAGAGAAGTAACCAAGTAACTAGGGAGAGCCAAGACTGCACAATGCTTGAAATATGGTATTTTAATGATAAGAACATTTAGTAGTGTTTATGCTGCATCTGGATATTTTATTTTTTTTCAAACTAAACTAATCATCAACATATAATCATGCAGTTGAACTGAACATCTATATCCAGTCTGGAAACATGAAAAATCTGCCACATACTAAGCTCCAATGATTTAACTGTGTCACCAACTTTTTCAGTGCACATGCCTTGAAACGTCCACAGAGAGACAATACTAAGGTCAAATCATTAAAGCTTATATATGTCATGTATCCCATCTGTTAAATGGTTAAAATGATTTGAAATGTTGCAGGGTTGCTCTGAGCTGATTTGCGCATTTGTCTTTTAAAAATTTAACAATTGGTAAAAGTGTTTTAGCAGTTGAAATAGCTAGAAGACAGATTCTTACAATAATTGGGCAACCAGTTACACAAAAAACAATACGACCGACTGGAACCAAACACACACACACACAACTCTTTTTTTAAAGCTAATTTGAGAATAATAAATATAGTTTTACAGGACTTCAGAAAAATAGTGTTATGCAATACAAGCACCATGAACACAGCATATACTGCCTAATTCTTTAACACCAAGGAAAACAGCTAAATGTGTTTCATACACTGGTTTATCTGTGGTCATATGGACGTCTTGTTAAATTATTTGATTGATGGAGCAAAACCTGAAAACCCAACACCTGATAAATTTGCTTCATTATTTCTGAGACCAGGTAGTGTCTGCGAGTTTCACTCGGACATACTGTCCATTAGACGAGAATGGGATGACATGTTTGTTTAACAAAGGACAGTGTGAACGCTAACCAAACTAAAAAATGCGACATCAAGGATGTCCGTGTGGGCATGCACCTCTTTGTTCGTGTTCTCTCAGGTGTTATAAATAGTTCTCACACCCAGTGTTTCATTTGACTGGACTGCTGTTCAGGTTTGGATTGGATTGTCAGGATTGGGTCTACTTGATGCCAGTTCTACTGGTATTTTGATCCTTACATTTATCTGTTGTGATGATCCATTTGTCGGGTTTTGCCCGAGCCCCACGCACCCAACGAGGAAGATAAACTGTGGTGGGACAGCACCTCCCCGGCTGGGGGCTGGTGAGAGTTTCCTAATGAAGTCCAAAGATCTCTCCCACTGCAACCGCTGGTGCCTTACGCTTTATGCAAATCAAGCCCCGGCTTCTCACCAGTAGCTGCAGCTCCTCATGTTGGTGTCATTACGGTAGCACGGTGGCCTCTTCAGAGTGTTGGCCCGCACGGTGTTTATTGGGTTGTTGCCCTGGCAACAGGTCACCTCTCTCATCATCTCCAGCACGTCAAAGGGGAAGCCAATACGCTTTGTGTTGACGAAAACACAGAAGCTGCTGATGTGATCCTCCCCTCAAGTCAGCCATCATCCTACGCCTGCTCCAGTGTTGAGGTCTTTGTTGGATTGCTTTTTGTCAGGGACCTCCCCCTCGACCTTACTGCCATGGGTGACCCTAACAGGAGCATCGCTGCAGACGGCATCGCTCTCAGGAGCCCAGGAACACTCAAGCTTCTCCACTACCAGAAAATGACAATCCACAGAGAAGAATCCGTCTGTCGCAGACAGACGTCTGTACTGTATACTTTGTCAGAATTGTGTAGATGGATTGATAATTTAGCACAGATTAGGAGCCTTAATTTTTGTCTGGTATAAAATACAACGACAAGACTTTGCATTATCTCCATTGTGGCTGCACTATGATCAGATCTTTTTTATGAAAATCAGTTAAGAAGGGCTTGTGGATACAATGCATCATGGTGAGTGTCAGGCAACGCCACCTTAGCTGGAAAAAGCCAGATTAAGTGACTTCACAACTTGCAGAGTGGATCATTTTCTTAATAAAATGGTTAAGGTGTATAGATTGCATTTTCACATTTGAGATCTGATCACAGTGCAGACCAGACCACAGATCTGCCCAAACCGATCACAATACAAACGCATACAATGTGAACAAATACAATGTGCTCTGCATGCATTTACACCTGCGTTAATAAGATCTTTGTTTTTCCTGCTCCAGATTGGATATTAAGATCAAACAGATCAAAACTAAACGCTTTAAAAACAGTTTTGTTCCAGCTGCCATCACACTGGTGAACAAGGAAAATTGCACTTAATTGTTTTTATTGGAATTTATTACATATTTAACATTTTGTTGTCTGTGGTGTCTAATAACTGTGTTAAATAGATGCACTTTGTACTGCAAACCAAATGTAGGTACGGACACAAATAAAGTAATCTGAACCTGAACCTATATTAAAGGTAGATGTAGATGATGTCAAGGAGACAGGTGTCCTTGTCCTAGTAAACAAGTACCGCGGGAGAATCGATTTATTGACGGAAGTATGATCGACTCTGTTACATTAGGTGGCGATTCCCTCTTTCCGCTAGTTGCTGTTGGACCTTCTTCCAGTTGACCCATTATGTCACATACCAAAAAAAATAGCAAACGGCAAACGAGCTGCACGAGTTGCATGTTGATTGGTGAAAATATGACTAACTTTTCAGCGCTGTACATTTCGAGCATACTCTACACTTTGCTTTTATACTTTTTTAACCTTTTTGTTTCTTTCCCAGATTCCTTCCATAAATTTATGCTGTTCAACGTCCGAGTCAAAGCCTGGCGCAGGGACTGTGAAGCATGCACACAACGCCTCGGACAGTTCAGGTCCGATTGAGGCGTACACTTGAAAGATTAAATCGACCCCCAACCGCATTATCTTGTTGTGTTAGTCTAACTTTGAAAAATGAAACTAAATGATTTCAGTTGGACTAACATGTTTAAGTGCTTTTTAAAAGCCCACTTTTAGTCAAACTAACATAATAATTTGACTTTTTCTGACATCATGTAAACACACTGACTGTTAAGGCTTTATCTGTCACTTTAAAATAATCTGTAGATTATTAAGACAACTGAATTTTCAGATCTACAAAAACACCTTTCCAATTCCACAGCAAACACAACCGACTTGGCAGCAAATCAAGAAGAGAAATATATAGATTAATACGAAATCTATACTTTGTGTCATGGTGGAGGAGTGGATACTTTCCAGTGTGTCTGTGAAGTGAGAGCTGAGAGGGATTTCATAGTGTGCTCTCAGTCGCGGATCATAGATGCTCAGCCACCCCAGGGCAACACGGGGCATCAGGATGAACTACAGGCCAGGGGAGGGAGGCTGACATGTTTCTTAACTGTGTATGAGTGTGTGTGTATGTGTGTGTGATAGTGTGGAGATCATGGGTGTGTGGGGGCTATTAGTGGGAGGTGTGTGACTTGGGGGGTGGTAGTGGTTGCGGTAGGGTGGATACTGAGGGATGGTGTGTGAGTGTGTGTGTGTGTGTGTGTGTGTGTGTGCCTTTGCACTTCCATGCCAGCCCCCAGGCCGGCCCCATAGTAATTACACACTCCAGTGGCTGGACTGGGAGGGAAATTGAAGGCCTGGGCAGGAGGCCCCAGCTGCCTCACTCTCCCTCCCCATCAGCCTGCTGCTGATTGAGCTTGCCTAACACACACACACACACACACACACACACACACACACACATATATGTACACTCTGAGATAGCCATGCCCGCACATGCACACTTTCGCTCTATTTCACTTTTGCATACACAAGCACTGTCTCACTATTTCTCTCTCTCCCTCTCACACACACACACCAATCCTCAGAGGAAATTCTGCTTTGTGTTGCGGTAATGAGATTCTCACACACCCGGCCTTATTTACCAGCCCAGGCCAATAAAGGGCGGGACTGAGAGGGTGAGGGCTTGGTGTTCATGCGTGTGCACAGTGTGTGTGTGTGTTTATTTGAAGGTGGTGGTATGAGCTCATCCGGCCAGTTTCTCTTCTAGATGATGACATCCTTGAATCAAAATACCTTCTGCTCCTCCATCACTCAGACTGAAGTTCAGGTGGCGTGGTAAAAAATAGGTTCTTGTTATGATTTCCTGAAATAAATCTAAAAAAGAGACTGAAACAACATGGCTCTCATTGATTACCCTGCCGTGTTTTTCTTTGGAATGGCACGTCCGTATCCATCATGTGTCTGCCGTGAGAAGGCGCTGGCCTGCACCCAAGGACTGTCATTCCTGATCAAGATAGTTAGGTATGCTGGAGGGGGGTTCAGGTTGGTGTGTTTCACAGCAAAATTGGCATTTTTTTTCTCCATCAGTGTCTTTCCTTTTCTGTCACACATACACCAATGCCGGCTCTCTCCATCACATAGTAGCACTGAATTCATACGAGTCTATCATATTGGAAATATCATATTTATGAATTATGAGCACATGAACGGCCCTCCAAAGTCATAATTACAAGTGGGAAATCAGGGAATTTTAATGATATTTGAATTGCAGAGTTGTGACATTTGCATTATGTTTCAGAAGCAGAAATGGTGTAAAAGCATGGAAACTGTCAACAATTGACAGTAAGAAATTATATATTTCATTATTTTGTTCCTAGTAGCTATCATTTACTTCTAGTAGTTGCACATTTTAGTATATTCATCTACTAGCCGTAGCAAGCAAACAAACTTTTAACTATAAAGCATGTCAGACGAGTGAACAAACATTGATAACAATGTCATTTTATAACACTAGTTACCAACTTGATGTCATAAATGCATAAACATGGCTGGTAAAAATCAATGTTTTTTCAATGGTAAGAAACCTTTTTATTAATTACGCATTAAATATCAATTTTTCTTCATGTTTAGTGTAATATATCAGTGTTAACTGCTTACTATGTAGAGTGACCTGTATTAGATATAAAAAATATATATTATAATTTAAAAAATAAAGTAATAAATACAAACATAGATAAACTGGAAACAGCCATCAGCCTCTTATTCAAACATCGGTTCAGTCAAATAAAAGCAAAAAGCCTAAAAAATAATCTTTAAAATATCAATAATAACTTTTATTTATATAGCACCTTTAAAACTATAAAATATAACTTTTTATAAACTATAAAAAATAGTTTACGAAGTGCTTTGACAAACAAAACAAAGCAGAGTCAATAAACCCTGGAGGCAAAAAACAACAGAAGCCAATAATGCAAACAGACAAAAGCCAGGTAGAAGTTAAGGTAGAATTAAACAGATTAGAGACAGAAACATGCCAGAAAAATACAATTACGGCAGTAAACACAGAACATTAATAATAATGATAAGAGAAAAGAAAAGCACAGTGTCCGAAAATGAGTAGGTAGAAGTCCAACACATATATCACTACCCCTTTCTCATTTTTTCTTTAACACATACATATTATGTCAACAAATTCCCAAATTTATTCACAACTAGCGTACACAACCATCGCTAGTTTACCTACCACGAAATGGAATAAGTAAATAACTATCCCAGGTTTATTTACAATCCAAATATCCCCTAGTGTTACGAAATAAAATATAAAATTTAAACACTCCTAACACAACCTTTCCGCATCCATATACATCCATCTGTGATGATGGGCTTTATAAGTGAAACTGAAATGAACTGAAATTGAAACAATTCCTCTGTCTCTTCGATAGCATATTAGCCGTAAAACTTAACCGTAACAGTAAAACAGTTCTTGCATGAAAGCAAAGTTTGTTGCAGTTTGGCCTTTCATGATGCAGTGACACTGCTAACTACTGGCCTGGCATGCATACTACAGCGTTTTCAGTTGTTTTTGTGGACGCGCAGATCGTTCTCACAATGTTATCATATAAATGTGGATAAACTAAAAATGCAGACGTTTTCAGTGGGGCCAGTATTGTGTTCTCAGTTTGTTTTTCTACCCCAGAGTGACCAAATAAAGTGTGTAGAAGTTTATTATAATACTGCAGAGAAATCAGTGGAAAACAAAACAAAACACAACAAAAAATCTAAAATATCTAGGATTTGTAGTACATACAAGTGCAAAATCTCTGAAATATTTCTTTAAGTGCTTCTCATAGACAACCAGTAAATCCACTTTGCAGTCACATTTAATCTAATCAACTATAAATAATAATTATTTCACTGTAGTGTATGAGATTTTCATAAAATATGAAAAAATGAAAAGGAAATAGAAAACATACACCGCACACACTTGTTGGTCTCACCTCAGAACACAGCTTGTCACTTCTACTAAGTATATGGCTATGATAAAGTCACTTCATCCCCCTCCTCCTCCATTTCTTCCCCCGGACTCTTTACATGCAGCGGGGGGTGAGGAGGGGGTGAGGCGTGAGGAGGGTGTGCAGCGTGGACGAGGCAGATTGTGCGTGTGTGTCGGAGGCCGTGGTGTTAGCGGAGGAGGAGAGGGAGGCTGTTGCTTTGAGGATTCGGCCCGCTCGCCTCGCCTCGTCTCGCCTGCATGGCTCTTTGAAGCTGTTCGATGACCGCACAGGGCAACATCACTGCAGGTGGGGGGAGATGGGTGGTGGTGGTGGTGGTGGGGTATGGAAGCCTGTCATTTGTATACAGCTGTTTCTTTCATCTCGCTCAGCTCCCCTCCTCCTCTATCTCTTCCTCTACCCTCTCCTCTTCTATTCCTCTGTCGCTGTTGCTTTGCTCCATCTCCGAGACCCCTTCAAGCTCTTTAAAGAAGTTGTGCGCTGCAGCCAGGCACCCGGGCCTGCAGCCAGGTGAGCTCGAGCAGGTTGCGGGGAGCGGAAATAATTGTGAAAGGTGCCAATACAATAGCTATCATTAAGATCAAACGCAAGAGTTTGTGTGAAGTTGGATTTATTTTTTTAAGCACTGCCCGTCTCATCCTGATTTTCAACCTGGGATTCTTTCTGTATCACACTGTGTATATCTTCGGCTTTTGTTGTTGATTTATTCCATCAACAAAAGGATTTGATGCATCTGTTTTGTTCACCCTGCGATTGGACACACCGGCAGCCCAGTCAGGTATCAAGAGAAAACCATGCTAGAGTTATTCTCTTAATAGTATGTCTGTTTTTACCAGAAAAAGTATATATTTCAAAGAACGTTCTGTAAGATCTTTTCTGAATTGTCCTTTAATACTTGCAAATCCTGGAATGCCTGCATACGATTATGCAGCATGCAAATAATCATGCAAACAGCCAGCGCGTTCTAGTACACACTCGTCAAATAACGCCGCTCAGTCAGTGCTTTCGACGTACAAGCTTAATGCCAAAAGCCACCTTCTGCTTCCATCTGGAGCGCGGATGTACGGCGACAGCTGTGAACATTATTCGGACAGAACGGATGGCCTTATTATTATATAGAAATCCCACCGTGTGCCTTTGTTGACATCATGATAGCTGTCATCCCACCGTGATGAACTTGTTTGCGTCACCCTGACAGCATCCCCCAAAACAGCTAAACACCTAAAATGTAGAGTATATTCAGAAGTTTACTGACAGAGCGGCACCATGTAACTGTAATCTTCAACAAAATAAAACATATAATCCAAATGTATTTATATTGTAGAGCAGTTCACTATAAATAAAAGACACTTTTTGCTGATTTTATCTCTGTTTCCATGGTGAAAAAACAAAAGCTCGCTGTTTGCTTCCCCTGTGAGTGTTTTAGCTAAACTATTAAGTTTTTTGTTTTTCTAAACCTAACAACGTGCTTTTGTTGAACAACGACATCAACGTAAAAAATGAGATGTGTTAGTGTATTTAGAAAAAGACTTTTTTGTATTTCACAAACAGAAACTCGACATTTCCTGTGAAAGTGAAAGTTTATTGTGAAAAGACACAATGCATTTAAGTGCATTGATTTGCACACAAACTGATACGCCGTCCCGGAACGTCAACAGCAGACGAAAGAGGATATCTCACGCGTTATATGTAGACATGAAGATCCAGTGACAAAGCTATAATACGGTTTGGATGAGAACGCGTTGGATTTGTTCAAGATTTAGAAACGTTAAAAGAGTTGCCAGAGCAATTAGCGCTGGTGAACCTTTTTGTATGAAAAGTTTACTGAAACTCCAGCTCATATACAGTAGATTGCTTTGGAATAACTTTGAAAATTAACGCTAAATGAAAATTTTAGTCGGAATCTGACGTCACACAACAATCATCCGGCATCCACGGAGGCCACCGAGGCGCACATTGTAAATGATGAGAAATCAACTAAAAGGCAACGTAAAGAATATTTGCATGTGTTTAATCAAATCATATCTGCTATCATATAATAAAACCTGTTCCACATGTAAATTAATGTCAAGATATATTGCCAGTGTTATTAGGTAGCTGGTTATGGAAAACACTAATCTGGAAAGCAGTGAAAACATCTAAATGATATTAATAATTAATAAATTTAATATAATAATATATAATACATTTCAATGACATGTTTTGATATGTTTCCAAGTATAAAAATGCCTTGAAATAAAATATTTAATTTGGACTAGCCACAGAAGCACCAGTTCGTCACCGTCTGTCATGTTTTTTCTTTAAGTTTGGTGTCGTGCGTCTGGAACGCTTGGAAATCGGAAGTTGGAAGTATCAACTCTTCATCAGTATCAGCAGATATCTAAAACTACATTCAGGTACTGGAATTGGACTAGAACTGGAAAAAAGTGGATCTCATCTCAACTAATAACAGGCCGTTCTTTTGTCTTTCCCGACAGAACACGGAGCTCCTTCATAATCTCATACAGTCCAAACACTGAAACACTTGACAAATCCCTCTGTTCTCACACACACACACACACACACACACACACACACACACACCACATATGACTTGACGTGTTGCTACACCAATTAGCAGCAATTAACACTAGCCCACTGAGCACCTGCGTTTGGAGCTCTGGCATCTGGGCTGCATTATCAGAAGTATGTTGTGTTATCAGAATAAGCGCTGGAACACTAAAGCCACCCCGCCGGGCTCTCGCCTGTCCCCGGAGGGTCTCAGCGTGTCTCTTTCCCAGCTGCAATATGCAGTGTTTTCTTGTATCATAAAGACTGTCATGCCCAACTTTTCAATCCAAATCATTTACCGTATACCTCTCTTGTTATTTAAAGGCCACCTAGACAGAAGTCAGGCATCGCTCCTCCATCTATTCACCCATTCTTGTATGAATGAGTTCCAGCACCTCGGCGCTCTCGGCCGGCCGTGTTGTTGTAAATGATTGTTTTGCATTGAGTTTCCTGAGTACCCTGGACGAGTTGAGAGACTGCTCTATACAAACAGGCCGAGTGGTTGTTATTTCAGCGGTGACGCCTGGCTCACCAGACACAGAGGGCGGAATATCGATTGGCTGTCGCCGAGCATGCAAAGCAGCGGTCTGAAGGAGACACTAGAAAGACAGCGCAGGCAGCTCGGAGCGGAGAGAGCAGCTCATATAAAGCAAGAGCAACAGAGGTGGGGAGGCTTGAGAAGTGTGGTGGAGAATACTGACTCGTGAAAGATGGAGTTCAGGCTGCTGGGAGAGATTTTGAGGTAACGAAAATCCTGATTTAGTCTTGTGGGGCCACAGCATTGATCCACAGAACATGCTGGGAAAATAAAAACAAATCAGATGGCTCACATTTTTAGTACAATACTCACATGAAATATGTATTTTCAAAGTGTTTTAGGTCAAAAGTCAGTCTCACAGTTCTTGTTTTACTGCAAGAGGACGTTCAAGATTTAAAGGGATGATTCAGACTTTTTGGAGTGGGGCTACATGAGGTACTTACCTATGGTAAGAACCTCATCGAAGATATCCAGGATATCCAAAACCTTTACAGCAAGCGTCACCTGGCCTGTTGAAGACCAGGTGCTTCACCTTTTTGAAACCTGAGCACATTGTCTTAATCTTTTTCAAAAACATAGTTTTTGAAAAAAAAAAGGCAAAAAAAGGATAAAAAGACAAAAAGGTAAAAAAATTAATAAAAATACAGAAATAAATAATAAATAAATAAAATAGTACACAATAATTTAATCACAATAAAAATAAATATAGTTTGAGACATTTTCCCTGTTTTCTGTATTATTATCTTTTAATTTTCTTTCTTTCTTACTCCCCTTTTTTTAAAACTAATTTTAAGGCATTTTCTTTTCCCATTTCTTGCAGTGTGTGGGTCATCTCTTGCCAAGTTGCTCATTGCCTTTTTAGCAATGTTTTCAAAATAAATCAAACCAACTTTTTCAAAGGTTTGTATGTATGTCAAAGGTGTCAGAATGCAGCAGGGAAACTGATGTCCTTCAAGGGTTAAAGAATCTGCAGAGTTATGCAGAGAAACTGCAGAGAAACTGCATAACTCCTCCCCAGTAGCACCTTTCACATCTTACACAAATTGGTATCACATGGATGGGAGCTGTATGGTCGGGTCAAAATATGATTGATTTTTGTATAATTGGGAATACAGGATGTTCACTACATGTGCTACTTCTTCTTAAGCTTACAAAGGCTTTTCCTCACTTTACTAGATCACAAATTCCCCTTCTGGAAAGCCTGTGGTTTTCATGGTGTAACATCAATGCAAGAACAGGTTCTGAGAATATTGATATTATAACTCTTTTGTCTTTTCATTGCAGTTAGTGCGGAGGTCACAAACCATCCGCTTCAATCACTTTACGAAGTAATATTCTGCACAAAGAGTGTGATATAAGCAGCTCCTGGGAGTGATTAAAAAGAGCCTGGATGAAAAAAAAGCAGGTATGCATAACACAGATGAATAATTAAACATAAAACATAAACCGAATTAAAGATAATAAGGTAATGATACACTATTTTAGTTCATTCAAAGTATCATCAGAAGGCATGGATTCAGCTTCTTTTCAAAGCTAAAGAGAACTTTTTTCCACTTTTTTAAGCAGCTCCTTTTATGCTAAAATGTAGCTACATAAAGAATTAGTGCATCCAATTAATTTACTTTAATTTGAAAATGTGCTACGTAGGCTAATAATAGTGATGACGCTGACTTTGCCAATATTTTGCTGTCTGCCAAAAATTATATGCAATTTCTGTCCTCTCTAAAATACAGCATTTACACAATCAAAATATCCCATATAAA
This sequence comes from Plectropomus leopardus, assembly GCF_026936395.1. Lineage (NCBI taxonomy): Eukaryota > Metazoa > Chordata > Actinopteri > Perciformes > Serranidae > Plectropomus > Plectropomus leopardus. The sequence continues at coordinate 2,735,692 of NC_142181.1, read as the reverse complement.
CCTAGAATGCAATACTAGTTTTCTCCAGGTCTTCAATAAAGTGGTACCGTTGGCCCAGGATGTCTGCAGTGTAATTTGCTGGTCTAATCCACGTCCTCACATCCTGTAAATCCGGACTGAAACTCATCACTGCAGCGAGAACACTGGGAAGGTGTTAAATTACAACAACTAACCGGCTGGGACTGTCTTTCACACCTTGTCCCATCACACTAACAACCACTGAAATATTACAAATGTGCAGAATGTGGCTCCATTTTTGCCAATCACAGCCGTCTGATTATAAACACCGGCGTCAGGTGAAAGAACAAAGACACAGCAGAGACTGAACCAAACTGACACTGTCATCTGTTTACCCATCCTTTATCGCCGAAGTTCAGTTATTCAGTACTGCTCTTACAAATCAAAATCAATGCACACATATGGGAGAGTTATCATTTTTTTAGCAAAGCATATCTTGACTTCTTCTCTGAATCTGAATTTATATTTTCTGAGGTCAATATTGATATTAATATATGACATTTAGCACATTATGATGACATTTTTATACTGAACTGCAACGTTTATGCAAACTATTTAACGCTGCGCTCACTGACTGCTTTCCTGGCAAAAAAACCCACATCCATGCTGTGCTAATATACCAGACAGAGTGGCACCATGTGAGTGGGAGCAGGTTGCAGATGCAGAGAAAAGCACCAAACACCAAGAGCATTTTATCAAATCCAAATCTTTAGTGTGGTGATCAGGGTCCTAAACGTGTGGGCAAAAAAATCCATTCAGGGAAATCACACAAGAAACAAAGTCCATAAATTCAACCTATCCTCACTCCAAAGTCGTCACGTGTTGATGGTTGGATAGAGACCGTCCACGTCAAGCTATGACATTTTTGTGTGGGAGTCTGGAGTTAGTCCTGTGTGTGTGTGTGTGTGTGTGTATTTTCTACACCTTACCATGTGCTTTTTTGCCTAAAACTAACCATCCGTGACTTTAGTGGCTAATCCCAACTATCCTGACAGTCCGTGCTGTTACGATATCACCGTAACGGGTTTCGCCATCCCACCGTATGCATCCCGGCACGTCATACCTTGACGTCTGTGAAAAATATCCTACTACAACAATAGCTCAACATGATGTGTGTGTTTTTTCATGTTTACCTCTTCTTCTCTTCTTTTTCTTTACAGACGCAGATTACCCACCTGCCTAACAAATTCAAATTTGTTATTGTTTTTGATCAGTTTTAAGAGATTGTTTGTACTTATTTATATATATATATATATATATATATATATATATATATATATATTTATATATATATGTATATATATACATGTATATATATACACAATTTTATAATTGTTAGGAACCCCACTTGTTAAGCCCCCTGATCAAATCAAATCAAATCAAATCAAATCAAATCAAATCAAGGATATTCTGACCTATAAACTATGATAATAACCTGTTATGTTGCCAGAAATCTCTCCTTGATGTGACCAAAAACTATTAGTACACCAACAAAGTTTTGTACTTTTTGGATCATATTACAGTCATGAAATACATTGAATTGTTTATTTACAGTACAAGTCCCCGTATATGCCAGTCCCCTTTGTGGTCTCTTCAGTAATGAAGTATTAAATAAAAATGTGGGGAAACTCTCATTGATCTTATGTGTTGGAGCAGGTCCACAGTCAGCTCACTCCAGACTTGTGCTGTCAGAGCGCAAAGCTTAAAAGGGCAATGAATACAATTTTTCCTGGCCCACAGCACACGATGACCCTAATATATCTGCAGGGGCTTGACAGGGTTGTTGATCAATACTGATGACTTAATGATTACTCGGCCAGGTGCTGAGAACTCTGGCTTTCACTTTCATGGCCGTTTGCTTTTTTTAAGGCAAAACTCTCCCGCTGCTGACAGGTCAGTGGAGGTCACACATTATTTAACGTTCTTTAAATAAGACATCAAGTATAAGCTGTGACCTTCAGGTGGTCATGATCAAAAAACAAATCATCACCACTGTCAACAGTATTTTCTGAAAAGCATTATGTTTATATAAAATGCTGTGGCTCAGAGGGAGAGCGGGTCGTCCTCTAATTGGAAGGTCAGTGGTTCGATCCCCGGCTCCTCCAGGTAACATGCCGAAGTATCCCGAGACAAGATACTGAGCCCCAAATTGCTCCTGATGCTGTTTCATCAGAGTGTGTATGCGTGCAAATGGTAACTAAGTAGCAGTTGGTGTATGGTGCCTGTGACATGTAGTGTGAAAGCACTTTGAGTGGTCAAAAGACTAGAAAAGCAAAATAGGTTCAGTCTTTTTTACCATTAATTATTTTTATTATCTTTATTTATTTTCTCTGATATTTAAATACCCATACATATTTTCTGTGTTTTCTTTTTTAAATTAATTTCTGCAGTTATTAGCAATTCCCCAGTGCCTGGGCGAACCCCATGAGTCAAGGCCGGCAGACAAAAAATTTCAGGGCGAGCTCCTCCGAGCTGTCTCCAGGAGAGCCCTGCTTTCTGTCTTTCAGGCGAGGTGCTGCGGTCTCTTCTTAGTTGTTTCATGTTGGGTTTGTCTCTTAGTATGGCCCCTCTTGATGGAAAGATGATGGAAAGATGCAAATTATTAAATTATTTTACACAGAACATTATGATAAACACTATTGTATGTGTTGACAAATTCAACAGTAGGCGAGTTACCATTAACCCTGAAAATGCAAATATAGAATATGTATATTTTGGAAAAAAATCCTATTTGTTGCAAAAAGGTTTTTAGGGGATTCACAAAAAGCCATTTTTCACAAAACTGCAATGGAAAGTCTTTTTGGCTTTTTTTCACATGATGCCACATCTATGTGCTTGTCAGTAGGAACTGGCTCCCTCATGATGCAGCAGGAGCCACAAGAGCTGTTACTGCATCACTTAACTCAACAAAAGTTGAGCTGATTATCCGGAAGTTTTGAATCCACAAATCGTGGACTATCACCTCCCAGAAATCAATCATACGTGGCTGCTCCCACGTATAAGGGGCTTGCCTTTCCAGTATTGCATAACACGACTAGGTTGCCTTTGATTGGAAATATTGACGGCTAGTGTGGTGGCTGCAATAAAAAATAAAACTGCTAATGTTTTGAACATCCATCACCATGCTTGTTGGAATGTTATTATGAGAGGAGAAGTTGCATAACATCACTCAGTGGAAACAGTCATTTGGAAATTGTGTTATACAAACTTTTCGAAAGTATTGCTCAAGTTTTGAGATGGTAAAAAGCTGAGCCGCCAACACAAGATTAATGGTGACAATTGTGAATGAAATGTATTATATTGAGGTGTTAAGAAGTTCAGTGTTGAGAGAAGTGGGTGGTTTACATGTCAACAACAAGACGTGTTTGCCCAAATCTGTAATGGAAACCCTTCTAGTTTTGTGGTTGAACGTGCCTGAAAACTTTCACAGCAATCAGTCTTACAGACTTGTATGTCTCCTGTTTGCAGTGGGAATGACAGCCTGATGGTGGCAGCCATAGAAAGTTTGGAGGTCACCAAAAATCATTCTCTACCTGGTCGTTTTACCAAAAGTTATTTGCACATCTTAGTTTGGATGAGTTTGTGAGATACTGACACATAGATGGGTTCACCAGCTGACTGGTAGACTACTTGGGAAGATTTTTTGGCCCAATTAAGCCAGTCTACCCTTCTCTACATTCCTGGATTTCTTTGTTTTTTTAACAATTTGATCAGACGAACTCACCTGCAGTTCATCAGTGTATGAACTTGTTTGGCGTAGACTGCAGGCTTCAACCGTTTCCTCCTCAACAAGTAAATATGAAATCCACCCAGGGGACTAAGTTGTGTGTACCATGCAGTAAGTGGCCCCCGCTGAGCTATAATCTGATCAGTGTTGTGAAAACAGTCCTGATAATGCTCTGGAATTAAAACGACGAGCCCCCCGTTGACTGTTACATTGGAAACCAGTGGCACACAGACTTGGGCTAATGGCTCGGCTTACATCTTAGATTGGTTAGGAAAATGGGCTTGAATAGTACTTATGGGAGCCCTTAATAGTGAATGCATTGTGAGCTAATTAGCTACAGTAAAATACGGTACAGTGTACAGGAGCTTAATAGGACCATGAGTTGGTTTGATTGGATGGTTGGAGTCTCCTTCACTGACTGCACACGAGGGACACTCAAACATTTTCCTTTAATATGTTCCAAAAATACACACATTAGGAGTATTATGTGAACTTTTTTTTTTCAATTAGCACTGAATTGATGAATGATATTTAATATACCAACATGTTATTACTGAACTCGTCACATAGTTCCGCTCTGTCAGGACCCTATTCGTCTATCTATGACATTTTTAGGAATCCATCTGTGTCAGCTGTTTACGCTCCGGGACGCCGTTACTGTGATGTCAACAAATGCACGCGTGGTGGGATGAAGCTGCACGGTACTTATGTTTACACAACTGTCCAGACTGTCACGATGGTTAGGATTTGGCAACAAAGTCAGCAAAGTCACACACGCACACAGACTTTGGCAGCAAACTCCGAACTCCCACATGAAAGGCGATAAGTGCACTCATGCTCCTTATATTATGTTGTGAGGCGGCGTCGTTATAACCTGACGCACACACAACCGATTCTGGCTGCATTTTCAAGTGACGCCATCTATTACTGTATCTCTTTACATCTATATTTTAACACATTTACTCAGCACATTATACATACTTTATACTTTAAAAAAAAATTTACTTTAACTTTTTTTCTATTTTAAACATACATTTTTATATACTTTGGCTTGTTCCTACCCCTGATTGTTGTAAGTCACTATGCCTGGCATCAGAGCGACTGTTATGAACCACAATAAAATATTTCTGATCCTGATTTCTGATTCTGATTTGCTCAACAAGCTAATGTGCAGGACGAGCTGCGTGATCTTATTTGTACATGATGCAGCGGTTGGTCAAAGTCTGTAGCTTGGGTTGTTCTGCAGCCTGCTGTGTGGCTGAGTGTGACTGTCTGCTCTGTCATGATGTTTCTGATTCATGCAAGATTTGATTGGCGGTATTTTCATGTTCAATGTTCATTTTAGGGTTTTGGGCAAGTGAACTTATGTTTGTTGTTTTGGCTCATCTCTAAATCTTTAAATATACTGCTGTCTTTGATTTACGTACTGTGTGGCTGGCCTTTCTTTGGAGTACGCAGAATGGAGAGTCATAAAAGAATATCAAATATTCATTGTATTGTCATAATAAATATCTTTATCACTGAGGCAGATGGTGGCATTCCTCTTTTATTTCAGTATTAAAACTCAGTGCACCTCTTGTTTTGAAACAAGACACTACTGCCTGATTTTTTATCACAAATTTATCTGCAATCACACCATCTGCTCGGCTGTAAACACCGCACTCCAAAAACCCAACTCACACAAGATTGTCTGTGTTTAAGAGTTAATAGCAGTAAATCACAGCATTCATCTGCCCATCTCAATCACTCCCTCAAAATGCGAATGAATAAAACATCGTCTGTATTCTCCCGTAAGTGATGAGAGGTCGCGATCTGGTGTTAAAGGTCAGAGGCCCGCGTCCATTCATATCTGCCAAATCTGCTCTCACAAGCAATCATATGTGTGTGATCAATACCAATAGCAAACATCGCTGGTATCATGGCGACAATTACAGGTTTGGAGATTGCGCCGGCTTGCATTCAGCAGAATGTCCAGGTGCGTTTGGCAGAGCAGCCAGAGCCGTGTGATTTGGTGGAGCCATAAATAAAGACAGCTACACTGTAATTTTCATTACTGAAGAGTCTGGCTGTGGGTTACACCACTGCATCCAGCAATTTAAATCTAGTTGGGTTTAGCCAAATACTTCTGTCTGTGTGTGTGTGTGTGTGTGTGTGTGTGTGTGTGTGTGTGTGTGTGCATGCTGTAAGGCATATAGGTTTGGGTCAAATCGAGTGTGTAATTGCGCTAAGACTGTACTATCTTGTATATATGTCACTTGCAAGGCACTCACTTAGAATTTTAATGTGCTGATAATAAAGAAATACATTTCACATCTTAAAATAAAAAAAATTTGCAGAATGAAATAGAATATTGTTGATAAAATCATTCAAACCAGTCTATACTGAACCAAAAATTAGAACGCAACATTTGCTTTTCTACTATTTTTCACCTATTTAAATAGAATATCTAAGATTATTTTTATGCACACAATTGATACATTTCTGTCAAAATTTGCCTTTTATTGTGAAATTTAAACAAATTTGCGACCAAAATTTCAGAAAAATATATCTTTTGAGTGCAAGAAAATAAGTCTTAGCTGTTTAAGCCAAACCTGTAAAAAAAAATGGGAGCAAAAGCAAATATATTGTGGTTAAAAATGTTTCAGTGTATATTACAGAATAATGGAATATTATATATTTTTAAGGTGTATTGCAAGAATCATTTTTTTAGTTTCTTTGTATGAAAGTCCTGTTTGTCTGTAACTTTGTGTTGTTTGCTGTTTAATCAAAGATATAATGAATTTGTGAGTAGGCTTGTATACTATTACATAAATGTGGTCAAGTGCCACCTTAAATGATCTCAACTAACAAAGAACAGTTAAGATGTAGCCAGTAATAATTTTATAGGTCATTAAAGGTCAAGTGTATTGATGACAAACTGATCTTCCCCGTCCAGTGTTTGTTTGTGTAGCAGTCATCAAATATTGTCTTCATTATGCACATTTCTTCTCCCCATCACGACCTTCCTTCTGTAAATCCTAATCTGTGCTATGTTTTTGTGTGCTTTACAGGGGGGATGGTGAATCTTCTCTGCAAAACTGACAGTTGCAAATTGCATGAGCACAGTAAATTCAGTATAATACATAATCACCCTCTGTTAAAATGTCTCCTCCTATTATTTGCATGACCCTGCATTAAATGCATATGCAAAGAAGAGAGAAACACACTTTGCAAAGTCTCCAGCCTGCTGTGTCGACAGCACAGCAGTGTTTGTGGCAGAAAAATAAAACCTTTAGTAAATCTGGCCTCGTCAGTGTTTTTGCTTCTCCTTGTGATTCTATATAAAATAGATTATTTAAAACATCTATGATTACTAATGGCATTATTAGAGATTGTGTTTAAGACTTCTTAAACTGTGTTGTCATAATAACTGAAAAAAATGTCATTTTTAAAATCAGTATTTCAATACTATTAACAAAAAGACAGCATGTGTTTCTGCATGCTTTGTTATTGGGATGAGCACTGCACTTCAGACTAACAGGGGTTACGTAAACTGTTATTTGGTATCATTTAATAAAAATACACATGACTTAACTCTGGAAACCTGAGCAAATTGGCTTGAATTCTATCAAAAACACTAAAAAAAAGCAATGACCAACAAAAGACAGAATAACCAAAAATAGCACTTTGTAACTTTGTTAATAAAAGTGCAATATAAATAGAGTTTATTATTACTATTTATGAAAAAAGTAGTAAAGAAAAGTACATGAAAATTACCTAAAAAAATTTGTACTAAAGAAAAAACAAAAATACAAATCAAAACAAAACAAAAAGAGAAAAAGATACAAAAATCAAGGAAATAATCTAAAAAAAAGTGCTTAGAAATTATATTAATTCTGTAACTTTTTATATGATATTATGATAATTATAAATGCAATTCTTCCCTTGATGCTTTTATTAAATCATTTTCTAAATCTTCTTATGTCTTGCAATTTGAACATTTCTCATTAAGTTGCACATTAGCTTTTTTCCCATGTCTTTGAAAGAAACTGTACCAATTTGCTCAGAGTTCAAAAGTTTAAATACTTAAAGCAGCACATGAGAAGTGATGTCGCTCCACATTTTAAAGGGTTAATTACCACCAGTCATATAATCGCTGATAGGCAATCAATCAGCCTATACATTCTTTATCGATACTATAATCATTTTATCTTGGCAGAAAGCATTAATTAATACCAGTTCTTGACTATCATAGGGTAGAAACTAATTCTGCTTTTCTCTTTTCAGGAATATTATGAGGACTTGATCCATCCTGAATCTCAGTCGCACAGAGAGACTTAAACATGCTTTTATCACGGTGATCATGGCCATGTTCTTATTTTTTTGTCTTTGGAGCTGCAAAGTCGTCTGTACCTGTCACAGCCAAAAAGAGACTGAAGAGCTTACAGTGCTGCAGCACAGACAAAATAAGGTTTGTGGTTTCTGTTTTGATTGATTTTAAGCTTTATGTTCCGCATAGAAAGTGAGACTAAGTCTCCTCATACTTGCACACTGTACAGCCCGGCCTGAAAAGATTTTGTTTATGTGTATGAGTGAGTGCAATCCCCTCACTCACAGCCACCCGCATTTTGCTTAATTTCTTAGGAATAAGCATGAAGGAGGGAGAAAATGAGTGATAATCCACTTTCCTCTTCATGGTGAAGGCAGCCAGACTGTAAAACAGAAAATAAACTAAAGTCACAAACAAATAGGCCTGACACACTGCTGGTTTTTAAAGTTTTATGGCCAATGTAAGCTGACAGTATGAACACAGAAGAAACAGAGTGACAATACAAAAGCACGTTCTCATCCCGTCATCACATGTTGCCGCTTTGCAGTGGACTTCCACGTCTACATATTACGCTCCAAGTATCCCTCTGCGTGTGCTGTTGATGCTCTGTGGTGGCGCTACTGTGATGTCATCACAAACCTGGTGGGATTAAGCTGCATGTGGTTCTGTTCAGGGAACAGCAGCACATGTTGAAAAGGATGATTATAGAGGAAGGAGGACCATGATAAAGTGTCGAAAAAATCCATCACATTCAGACAGGAAGTGACTCCTGCATGAAAGTCGGCTTTTTTGGATACATCCTCAGCCCCTCCTGCCCGTACTGTAGTGATCCTTATGCTCCTTATATTATACAGTTACTGGCCGCATTTCAACCTGACAATGTCCCGCGGCGTATCATGTGGATGCGACAGGTTCTGTCTGTCTGTGTTTTCAACTGACACCAACTGTCCACATATGACGCTGCTGCGGCAGGTGCAGTCCGGCCTCCGCGGGCATATAAAAACAGTGTGAACAGTTCTATTTGGCCACATTATCAGCTGACGACGTCAAGCGGTGTATCATGCAGACGCAAAAGGTGGCTTTTGACGTCAGGATATTACACCGAAAGCACTGCCAAAGCAGCAGTATTTGACAACAATAAGACAAGGCTGACTATGTATGCCTCAGTAGGGGAACTCCAATGATTAAAGCCTTTAGTGTTTCAAGTGTGTGTGTGTGTGTGTGAAGTTGCAAATGGCCTCAGGTGATGTCATTTGAGTCAGCATCGGTTAGGACTGAAGACTACAAGTTTAAAAATGATAAATATTGGACATATGGAGCTAAGAAGATGTGAGCTTGCAAGACCTGTAGCTATTAGCAAAACATCCAACTGGAAATATTGTTCTTCACAGTTGTGCAGTCACACTTATGACATACACATATTCAAGTTCTTTGGTCAGAAAAGCGCCATGAAACGTCACGCAAACGTCACAACTCGGCAACTCGGGTATCAAAGAAATTTCCCGATTTCCCAGTTGTAATTATTACTTTGGAGGGCGGTTCATTTACTCGTAACACGAAAATATGACAAAAATGATATTTTCAAGGAGCATGCGAATGCAGCATCTGACTCTGTTGGCGGCTGAGTTGCACTGTGGGTAATGTAGGCTCCAGGTTTTGACAAGAAAGAAGAATGCATGGAATACAAATGACGATATCCCTCATTCTTTTTTTCTTTTTGTGCTGTCCATCGTGAGTCCGACAAAGTTGCACTCTGTAATGCTAAATCTGTGGAGTACTCCATTAACAAAGAAATTATGCTATGCTAAGATGAAATGTAACCTAATGTGCAGGTCCAATAAATGCCTTTACTGGTAAAAGTGTTCCACAGACAGATAGAGCTCCTCATGTATCATAAACTCTCGACGTGGCCCCGGCTTCCTCCCAGGCGAAAGGAAGAGGGATTCGGGGGCCTGAGCAGTTTCCCAAAGATCACAGCATTTGAATAATATGAGTTGAAGGCACCTTTCTTAGCGAGCTGAAGAGATTAAAAATTGCAAAACGTGTAAACGTCTTTAAGAAGCTGAGGCTCAGTGATAAAACGTGATGCGTGCCTCTGAGGTTGAGAAGAAGGCGGGGAAGGCAGGCGTAAGGAAACACATGGACTTTGGCAAATGTGGTCTCAACAGGATGTTCTGGGCTGGGTTATACCTTCACTTTGACTGCTAGCCTTTTTCCGGCTGCTGGTAAGCCTTCAATTAAATGACGGCTACCTTTTTCAAGTCACTAATCCTCTTACAGTTTGGAACCCTACCCTTTGCCATGCGGAAAATACACACACACACACACACACACACACACACACACACACACACACACACGCTCAGGCATGGTGTGTGTGTGAGTGTGTGTGAACAGTGAGTCTTCTTCAGCCTCACCCTCCTGCTGCCTGTCTCGCAGTCATCCTGCCTTCTGGTGCCTTCTTAAGTTGACAAAAGAGGCTGTTCTTGTCACAAACCGAGCCTGGAGGTACAGGCTGTATAAAGAGAGAGAAAAAAGTGAAGCAAACCTAAACATGTGTCATACATAAACATGACAGTCGTGGTAATGTCTGTAACATATATTGCATAGACGTCTTTGTAGAATTATGAATAAATACAAATGAGATGTAGAGCAGAAAGACTGTAAAGGATGAGAAAATAAAACTTCAAACTAGAAATACCGTAAAACTTCAAATAAAAGCCTAGTCCCAATTAAACGCCCAGCCAATTTTACTACTTTTACATTTTGACAAATAAAGGCCTGTCTCAATTAAAGGCCGCTCTGGTTACCATGCAGCTCAGTTTTATAGAAGTTCTTCAGATGTATAAAACCAAATTGTTGGCTGCTTAGATCACACATATGAAGATATACATATGTTTAAACTTTTGTCAATATGGACATGCTGCACACATCGTTAGCTTAGTAAGATTGTCTAAGATTCAATCGTTGAGTTTTACCGAAACTGTGAGCACCTAGAGGATGGTATTATCGGCATAATACACAAGAAAGACACAAAAAAGAGATTAGTAGATGAAGACCATTTTTTTTAAAAAGCAAGGGGAAACATGTCCATTCAACCATATTCATAATTATCAGAACTACATATAATTGTTTTTACAGAATTATTATAATTTTTAAGCTTTTTTCAGATAATTTCTTGCTTTGTATTTTGTTGTTTTACTTTCTCACATTTTAAATTTTTTTGTACATTTTTTGGGGTAAATTTTCATATAATCTTTATGCCCTTTTCACCTGCTTTTTGCTAACCTCTTGGTCATTTCGTCTTTTGTTGCTCATTACCTTCTTCCCATGTTTTTCAATCAAATCAAGCTAATTTAACCGGGTCTCAAAGGGTTAGATAAATAATTTGATTGTATCTCATCTTTGCTGACAGTTCTGTGTGAAAGGAATTTAAAGCCCGTCCCATATAGATGCCCGTCCCGAATAAAAGCCTGTTGAGTTCAGTGGTTTAAGAAAACAATAGTCTAATAGTCTAATGTCACACTGACATCATTCGTCAAGGTTTGGCACAATTTCCCCCCCCTGAGTTGGGAAATACCTGGTTTCCCGGTTTTCTTGATGATTTTGTGTTTCTCAATCTGCATGTAAGATTCCACTGCACTGATTTCCTTTGTGACGCGTTAAAAACAAACAAACAAACAAACAAACAAAAGACCTTTTTGCATAAAATATAGAGAGCCTCGTATGCACTGCCTCTGAACTGGTTTCAGCCATGCCGCGAAATCTTATATTTATTTCTTTATTTCTTAATTATACTCCTAATTTTATTTGCTAGTTAACTGAATCTTGACTCCTTTTGACAACTTCTGATCCCCGTTTGGTAGTCCACCCAACTTTCCTCATCTTTATAATGGTGCTTGTTGTTGATTTTTGCCCAAAGAACATCGACAAAATATACTTAATTTGAGAATGGCAGGAAATTGGACTGGTTAAGTTGAAAAAAAAAAAAAATAAATAAAGGAAATGTTCCTCCTAAAGGTACATTTTTTAAAATTTTTCTTCCCCAAAGTGCTTAAATTGCTAACGTGGGAAGAGAGTAATCTTGGGTAATTTTAGGGGAGGCCAGAGGAAGTGCAAAAAAAGCAGCTCAGAACTGTCAAGGTTTTACTTTTTCAATATTTAACCCATATTGACGGCTAACACATTCCTAATTTAACCTAAAAAGACTCCAATGACTGCAGCGTCTATGGTGATGATAATTAATCCTGCACCCATAATGCCCTTATGACCATGTATGAGCACATAATACTTACTGATACATCACAGCATCACTCATAAAACATTACAGACAGAAATTAAAACTGGTTTATAAATGTTTATGACCAGATATCTGTTGAAACATAATCTTTTTTTCTTGACTTTTTATAATCCTTTTGAGTTCTGTTCCACAGTCAGACACACGGACAGCTGCCCCTCACTGAAGCTATTGATCAGGACGAGCCACAGAGCTCTGTAAAACGCGGGGTGTTCCCGCTATAATCAGCCAACACTGAGTATTGATTGGCCCGTGTCAGGCGAGTCGAGGAAAGGGAGGACACAGTCAGAGTCACGGGCAATTAATGGTCTCCATGCCACAGTGGCAAGTCTTCTCTGCCCTCCCCTCCTTCCCCTCTATCTCCGTCAGGCAATTAAAATCTATTGTAATGGGTTTATTGACACGGTAAATATGCATCTGCATTGCAATACTGGGAGGCTGCATACATATTAGCAAATACACAATGCAGAGGATTGTTTGGATATAGAAAATATAATCAGTTCTAAACAAGCATACTGTAGGTGATGGTTTTTCCACAAGACTGCTGGGAGAGAATACAAAACATCACACATATATTGCAAACACAATGCATGTGTGTTGATGTATTTTTAAATAGTCTGACCTCAGAGCTCTCATACTATATTTTACCTACAAACGATTCCCAAAGCAGTTTTTGCAATAGCACTGCTGCTAAATTTAGAGAAACTTTTAATTTTGTAATTTGCAGTTTATTTATTTAATTAGAAAAGGGGACTGTGAACATTAATCCATATTTAAACAAATATACATGCACCCTAAATGAGCTGAAGAAAAAAAGAAAAAAAAAGCTAGGGGAATTTTTTTTTATAATGATCAGAATTGCCTTTTTAAAATTCCTTTGCAGAATTATTATAGTAAGTAGTAAGTATTTAAGGATTTTTCCTAGGTTGTTTGCTTGTTTGCTTTATTTTGTAACTTTATTTTTCCTATTTTTCTTCTAATTTTTAGTTAATTTTTCTTGTACTTTTTTTACTTGCTAATTTTTGGGTCATTTCTTCTTTCATCGCCTTCTTTTGATGTTTTTGAAATAAATCAAGCCATTTTGCACAGGTTTCAAAGTGTTAAAGTCCAGTTTTAGTCAAATTAACATAATAATTGGTCTTTTTCTAACATCATGTAAATGTGCGTAAGCGTCCTTAACGTTGGAAATAGCTCCTCTTCAAGTAACAGTTTTAGGTATTGTGCTTTTTGGGCAACTCTGAAGCTCACAGCAGAACTTCTCACACAATAACTGTTTTGTCAGCGGCTCCTTTAACACGATACATGCCAACCAAGCCATGCCCCAAAACACACACATACACACAGCTGTGACTGTTTCAAACTCATGGTTATAGAAATGCTAATGAAAATAAGGTTTCTGTAATGACCAATCAAAGCAAAGAAAGAAAAAAAAAAACATTATCTGTCAATATCAGTGCGAGCCTCTCAGAGCAGCGAGTTTGGCTTGGACACAGTGATTTACTGTCCAATTTACAACGGCCCCTGTATCCGTTTCAATCAAATCTCCAATATTAACACAGAGCAATAATTCCTTCTGCTTTATTACAAATGTGGCCCTCCTATTCGATAAATCAGCTGCCAGAAGCCGGCATAATTCACAGTAGAAATCAGGCATATTTTATATTGGCTGAGTCACAGTCAAAATGAACCATTATTTCAGCTTTAAGTTCTTTTTGTGCACTGAGAGTCTGTCTTCTTACTGCACCGTTCCTTTTTTCTTTTTCATTTCGAAGAGAACTTTGCGCAAAGCTTTTGACACAGTTCACACAGATAGCAGATAGTTTATAAATGAGGACATTTACGGCCATTAAAAGCATAAAAATGTAATAAAACTGCGAGGATTTGATAGGACACTAGAGGAAGTCTAGCCTCTAACATCACTGAGTGTTTGAGGGCTTGCACAGCTGAGTGACTAAATGTCTTTGTTAACTGTCTCAAAGCACAACAACGGACCTGTAGCTGAAATAATCCTGAGCTAAGTGTTTGTCCTGAAGATGCAACATTTTTTCACAGTTTGGTTTTAATTCATCAAGTTAAGAATGATTTTATTCATTAGTCCTGTGACTAAATGTGGTTTAGTTAATAGCTGAATAGAGTTCATTTCAACTAATGACTTTGAAGAGTAATGATGCATTCGAGTGTTCCCAGAAAATTCGTAAAAGTTTGAAGTTTTGGAGTTTAGCACCATGATGTTGAAGCCAGTGAAGGGGTAAAAACCAGAGGGGACATCAGACAAGTTGTGTTATAAGTTTACAAGTTGTGATGTGTCACTTGAGGTTCATAGAATAACATTGTGAGAATAATCCTTGTGTACACAGATCTGCAAAAACGCTGTAGTGTGCACGCCAGGCCAGTAGTTAGCATTGTGACATGCATGTGCAGCCGTGACCTGACCTCCTTGCAGGAACCCGGTTTCTAAAGTTTGCGTTTTCAGCCCCCCAAAGTGCTGTTGTCATGTGAATGAAAGGCCAAACTGCAGCTCAAGTTTAACATTTCATGCAAGAACTGTTGCCGTGTAAATGGCCCTTAAGTATCCCAGTTTTGATAATATATGAAATTTACATGAAACTTGGGAGATCAGGTCAGTCATTTTCCTGTTTGCTGTTGTGGAAACGTTCCCTGCTAAATGGGGTGGGAATATAACTCCCCACAGCCATCCACTGATTCAAAATGACAGAATTTGTCCTAAAACCAAAGTAAATTTGGAGTCACTGCATAGAGAGAAACAAAAAGAATGACCAGAAGAAGAATCACACACTCAACTTAGATTCCCACCAAAAAAAACACAGAGAGCCAACTGAAGGTGTTGACTCTCTGGAGACACGTGAGCGACTGAGCAGAGAAGACCTCTCTGTAAAACCTCCAGCAGGCTGATCACCAGCAGCTGAGGAGAACAGCGCAGCTGCACCCAGCAGCTCCTGATTAGCAAGGAAACCTGTGGCCTGGATTTCGGATTGTTCAGTGCTGGAAAGGGTGGTTATAATTTAAGGGAAAAATTTAAATTCAGATAGTTTTTGTACGAGCAGGAAAAGTTGTTGTTTGTCATTCTCTTGAGTTAAACTATGGCACAGTTTTGATGTGAAACTAAAGCAACTTCCAGACACAAACCACTTTAAAATCATGTATAAAAACATCATTTTTCACAAAGTACAGGGATAAAGATGGGCTTTGAAAATCACTGGTAGTTTACAGGGGTTACTGTTCAGTTATTTGGTTATTTAATATTTATTTTTCCCAATTTATCTTCCTCTTTTTTCTGTAAATAAAAATGAAAAATCATAGGTATTTAATTTTGAGAATGTGGGTGTATATTTCCTTAATTATAGTATAGGTTTTAATGAATAAGGAAGCTGGCTAATTATAATTCAATGATTTATGGAGAACAGGTGGGATTAAATAACTTTTTTCTTCTTCTCACTCATTTTCGAATCAAAGAACCAAGTCACTATGTATTTGACCATTTCTTTATATTTTTCATTGTCTGTAATTATTACTTTTTTGGTCTTATTTTGAATAATAATTTCTCTATTCTTTTTTTTAACATGTTTGAAATTAATCAAATCAAGTCAAAGATGACCATCGTGAAAGAAACGTGGTGATATCTTTGGTCGTGGTTCTAAAACGTCGGTCAATCAGACAAATATTCGAACAAAGCCGCCTGTCAGGTTGAGGGTTCACCCATCATGTCAGAAGGAAACTAATTTTAGGAACAAATGACATCATCAGAACTCACCTCATTCCCGTCCTGTTCCAGTGACTCGATCAACAGTTGTATCGGCGTGTCTGGGCTCGGTTACTGATGGCTCTCTCTCAAACGCTGCCTATCTCATTACAGTAATGAACTTTATAATTACCTCCACCCCCTCAGAGAAGAATGAAGGCTATTAAGACACTGGGATTGGCTTTTATATCATGTACTTAGCCCAGGACACTAACCAGCAGCCATTTTCCATCTCAATAAACTCCCACATCCTTCAAAGCCCTGACAACACTTCCTTCCTTTGCTCAGAGTGACAGGGGTTAAAAAGTTTCCATGCAAAACACGATGACACCAAGTTTTAATGCAGACTTCAGATTGTCTCACAACTGCAACACCTTTGTGCTATAACCTTAGGACTCATCAGATTTTGGCTTTTAAAGAAAATTTCCATAAAACTTTTATTATTTGCTTAATCCACTGAACTCAACAGGCTTATATTTGGGGACAGGTGTTTATATGGTGGGCTTATTATTCCTTTCACATAAAACTTGCTCAACAAAGATGAAAATATAATCAAATTGTTTCATTAAATCTCTTTTTTGTTTGCATCTCTCTTGTCTACTGTGCCGGTATTAGTTCTGTTTTGGCGCTCTCACAGCCTGGAGGAGAGACGCTGCTCCGTAGTCTGGTTAATAAAGTAGTGAAGCTGTATTTTATGTGAATAAAGTCATGCTGATTCAAGAAAGAAAAAATAAATATATACTCATAATATTATGAGAATTAAGCTGTAAATATAAAGTGATTAAACTTGTAAATTTAAGAGAAAAACTCACAAATTCATGCAAAAAGTCAAGTAACAGCACTGTACATGATACAAACTGACAGTACAGGACCTGAGTAAATGTATATTAATACTACATAATATAAGTACTTCACTTGGTCAAAGTATGGTACACTGTATTGTTTTTTTAAAAACATATATTGATTAAAAATATGTAAAATGGTAGCAAGCATATACAGTTGTCTTTAATTTCAGTGCTAGCAGGGCTCCTTTTATAAGGCCTCTGGGTTTTTCATACCACCTGCATGTTTTCTTATGTTACTGCATTAATATAATTATTATTTATTTATTTTTAAATTTTGTTTAATTCTACCACATGCACAGATAAAGAACTGAAGATTTGGTAGCAGAAGTGACCTGACCCTACCCCTCATATTCTGGACTAAGGGGTGCATTAGGACTTTCTAATGACAAAGTCCTCATTAAACTAATAGTTGCTTATATTAAAATGAAGCGCCTCTCATTACCTTATCATTGTGCTACAACTGTAGATTACAAGCTAACAAGTAGCACAAGGAGCACTCTGAAGGCATCCATGTAAAACCATTAGATCAATCAGCAATTAGCATCCGTGCTGTTAAAATCATAACAAGGGAGAGAAAAAAAAACTATTTTCCCTCGAATATTTACTTTAATTATACAATTGATCATACAGTTTATCTATCCTCATATCAAATGAAAGCTGAAAGAAACATTACCATGCTTGTTTGCATTTTATTACGGAGTATTAGAGCTGTTGCACAACAGTGGTCTTAAATGAGCACAACATGGTGTGAAAATAGATTTGAATTTCAAACTAATGACTTGCTGAGTTATAACTTGGCTTGTGTGTAATTGCCAAGACTGTGTAACCAGTGCAAACAGGTAAAGAGTGAGGACATATATTATATACCAAACAATTTAAAAACACAGGCTACAGCAGTGATAATCAACTTGTGGCCCGTGGGCCAAATCTGGACCCCAACAGGGTGCCGGGTGGCCCTCTAACCATTTTCTAATTTACAATAAAAATAAAGTGATTCACACTGAGCATTACTTTTGTACTGTTATAAGGTTCCAGAGTGCATAAAACAGCATCAAAATAGAGCTTGTTCATTAAAAAAACTGCGAGCTGAGGATCCTCCACATCCCCGACAGAGGTCCTGAAATCCTAGAAATGTCCAAAAATCAGAGGAATGTTCTAAAATGGTAAAAATCGCCTAAAATCCTTGAAACTTCCTAAACTACTAGACACATCCTAAAATCTGAGACATGTCCAAAAATCTTAGAAACATCCTAAAATCCTAGAAAAGTCATAAAATCTTTGAAATGTCCTAAAATCCTAGAAATATCCCCAAATCCAATGAATGTCCTAAAATCCTAACGTGCTAAAATTCCAGAAACACGTATGGGGCTGCTGCGACTCGCCCCTGGTGTCCTGTTGTTTTGCGGCCCCCGAGCAAAGCCAGTTGGGCGTCCCTGGACTAAAAGTATAGCCTCTACTACCAACAAAACAAGTTGAACATTATTAACACAAAAGACACATTGTAGCAGGATAATTCTCCCTTACTGGCCCTGGAAATGAAGACCAAAAAGCCGAATTTCATCCTGCATCTACTTGTGCTCGTCAGAGCGCATTACACATAGAACCCATTTGTGAATGCATTGTGTTTGGCTGGGATTAATTAACACTTATAATGTAGTGGGGAATCAGGCGAGTCAGCCTTGTGCTATAATAGGGGAGCATTTTGGCTGGCAATACTGGACAAAGAGTTCTACCTCTGAGGTGTGTGTTTGCGTCTGTGTGTGTGTGTGTGTGTGTGCGTGTGAGAGAGAGAGAAAGCGAGGGAGAACAAGAAGCCTACAGCACTGCATTGTATGCTATCATGCTGAAACATATGGACAGACAGGTCCTTTGTCACCACTGTAAGGGCACATTTGACATGGTTTGATATAGAGAGGCAAACAAACACAAAAGCATATCCTACTCCCTCAATGCCAACCTGTCACTCCGTCAAGGCAGCGAGTGTGTGTGTCTGCACGTGTGTGTATGAATCTATTTGAGCCAGTGACCAAGAGAACTGCAGACCATGGCTATGCAGAAATATAATAGACTGGAGGTTTGCCAGCATGTGGGATACCTTTGCTATATGGATCAACGCGAGGAAAAGAAATCAGTATGATGAATATTTACAGGAACAGGTCCAAAGTTGAGAAAGCATGATTCTACAATTTATTCACTGCAGTCACTCATCATGCTATTTGTATGTGCTGAAAACCTCATCAAATGTTTCCTAAAGTGTTTTGTTAACCCTTTGAAACCTGGATTCACATCTTTTTTTTTTTTTTTTTGCTTTCAGATGCCTCATTTGAACCTCTGAACCCTCAGCAAGTCGATGCATTTTCTTTTGAAACATGGCAAAAAAGGTAATGGGTACCTTTCTTCACAAATTGCAAGAGATTAATAGAATTAGAGAATTATTTTTAAAAAACTAGACAATTTTGTCTTGTGAAAAAAAAGAAAAAAGAAAAAAAAATATTATTACATATCTAAAATTATGGATTTTAAGCAGTCATTTTCTTTCTTTTTTTGTAACTTTTTTCTTCATTCTTTTTTTTAAACTTAATTTCTAAATCTTTTTTCGGTAATTGTTATCTTTTTTGTTTTTTAAACAATTTCTTGCTTTTTTTCCCTTCTTTTGTTGCTCATTGCCTTCTTCCCATGTTTTTGGAAATAAATCAAGCCGTTTTGCTCAGGTTTTAAAAGACCGTTAAGAGATGGCTTTGAAGTTTATTTAAGCATAACAGGGGAAAAAAATGTCCTTTTTTGTCTGATTTGGTCACCAAATGCATGATCACACTGATGGAGTAACATCTGCAGTACCTCAGCAGCACCTATGGGTGTCCCTCTTTTTCTTCACAAGTCATGTTGTCGTGCTGCAACCGCTCTCCACTGACGCTGTGGCAGGAAGTCCACCAAGTATGACCGTGTGTGTGTGTGTGTGTGTGTGTGTGTGTGTGTGTGTGTGTGTGTGTGTGTGTGTGTGTGTGTGTGTGCACGCGTGCGTGCGTGCATGTGTTTGTGTGTGTATATGTGTGTGTTTGCAAGACAAAGGCACCTGTGCAGCACAAAATGAATACAAATCAGAATCGGAATCCGGTTTATTGCCAAGTGGGTTTTCAGATACAAGGAATTTGTTTTGGTGAATTGATGCATAACAATAACTTTAGTGAGGGAAAATGAAATATAATCCAACGTTATTTTACTATACAAAAGTACAATTGACAACAAAAAACATTTTTAATGATAGGTTAAACAATTTTATAATTCATTTTTTAACTTTACATAAACACTTACAATAACTGAAATAAATAGTCATTAATAATATTCAGAAGTAAGTGACAAAAAGAGAGACCTTAGAAGTTTAACCATCATGTAGTGTTTAACCCTTTAAAACCAAACAAAATTAGCCCCCAAAAAATAGTAAAATAAAGTTACAAGAAAATTACCTGAAAATAAGCAAAAAAACCCCAAAAAAATATACTAAAAGGTGCTTAAAATAATGGTATTTGTGTTTTTTATTTTATTGTGTTTATATATTTTTTATATTTTTGGGATGATTTTCTAATTAAACTTTTCTTGTCACCTTTTTCTTTTTTTTTTGCAATTTTTGTGGCATGTCATCCCAAATTGGTTATTGCCTTTTTTTTCACTAAGGTTTTTAAAGAAATCAATCTGTTGAGGTTTGAAAGGGTTAAATAGCTTAACACGGCACATGATAACTGATGTCGATCCAGGTTTTAGAGGGTTAAACCTACAAAATAAAAAGTGGACGTGCAGGTGTTTTCCTCTCAGCGACCCTTGTTGCTCCTCTTACCTCGCACTTCACAGTCCTGATGGTCTCCAAACTCCTTCAGTATGATCTGCAGCGAGTTTGGACCACACATAAACAACAACACCACATTATTAAGCAGCTTGTTGGTGTGCAAAGCCAATCTCCGCCACCTTTTGTTCAAATCTACCCACTGAAGCAAAGGGCCCCTTATTTCCTTGGAAATTGCCAGTTTTGCGGCTTAAAAGGTATTCTAGCATCAGTGTGTAACACTGAAAATTGTGGACACATGAGGTGGAAGTTGACGGGCTTCGGTCAGTGTGAAAACACTGAAATATTGTCAGACTTGCATGATCTCTATCACACACTCTGGATATGATCATATTTACAGTAATAAAGTTTGTATGGATGATTGTGACCCAGAGGGGAGTGATGTAAGATTGAGTGTGATGGCGTTTTATGGCTGTCATTAACATCAGCCTCTGGTAAGACAGAGCTTTAGGAGTGGATGGTTCATCCTGGCTCCTTCTAACCCCTGAAAACTGTCTTGATTTCTCTGGAAGAGGGCAATGAGTAACTTACGAGAAAATGACCCAGAAATAAGCAAGAAATTACCAAAAAGTACATAAAAAGTAACTTAATATTAGGATAAAAATAAAATAAAATACAATAAATGCTTCACTCAAAAAGGGGAAATGACCAGGAAAAAAAGCTTTAAAATACAATTATTTTACAAAAATAATTTAAAATATATAACTATTATAATTAAAAAACCAGTTCACATGAAAATTTGCTCTAATTTCCTCTTCAGAATAATTTTCTAAATCTACTAATGTCTTGCAATTTGCAGGACACTTGTTGCCAAGTTAGTTATTGCTTTTTTTTCACGTTTTTGAAAAAAAATCAAACCAATTTGCCCGGAGATCAAATGTGAAAGATGTCTGAACTAAAGTTTTCCTTATATGATGTCGTTAATGGCAACATTTCAGCCAAGGCCTACTTTTTAGTTTTACCGCTTCATTTTGTTATTTTTAACATATTTATTTATTATTTTACTTTGTGCTGTTATCCTTGCATTTACCTTATTTACAATTTGAATATTTTATTATAATTATTATAATTATTATTATTATATTATTAGTAGTATTTTTTCTTTTCTTTTTGCTATTATCATTTTATTTATTTATTTATTTATTTATTTATTTTTTTATCTTTCCATTTATAGGTTTTATCTCGCCTGTGGTGTTTCCTCATTGGTAGCATTTCCTCAGTTCCTGGTTGTAATGAGTAAGTAATAAGTATTTTTTAGTGCTTTACTTAATTACAAAGTCTTGTTTTTATTCATGTGTTTGTGTGTGTGTGATTCTGGTTTTACTGTATGAAGCACTTTGTGTTACAGTGTTTGTATGAAAAGTGGTATACAAATAAAGTCTGATTGATTGATGCATTTTTGTGGTGGATCATGTGTTTGCAAGAATTTCCCTCCAGTCCCTTTCTCAAGTGACTCTGCCCATCCATGTATCCACGACAGGTGCTGTCTGGGCCACAGGCATTGTATAATAACACAACCATTTTTTTCTGTCTGTGTTCTCAGCTGGTGCCGTCCAGGGGCGTATCATGACACAAATGGTACCTTTTGGCATATGAATTATTCAAACACAAGTACCCACTAAATACTGCATTTCCCCTACCAGTGAACACTGGATGAGTCTGCCTTTCTGTCAGCTTTTTTGGCTGTGTGGGTTGTTTTGTTGGTGTGTCTGTGTGATGTCATGGACTGGGCGGAGAACCGGCAAACAGTAGCCAGCAACAGGAACAGAGGTCTGTTAAAACTTCTCAGTGGTTTCTTTTCGTTTTATGTCTCTGACTTATTCAGTCTGTCTTTCAAACTCGGTGCAGATGTGTTTGGATCGATGTTTTAGCTGCTCAGGAGGAGATGGAGGGTAATTAGTGACAGCGAGTCATTGCATCTTGCCAGTTAAGTGTGAAAGATGAATGTCGTATGCATTCTCATTGCATTAAAAAGCCAGGACAATCCCAACCTGGACACTCTGTTGGAACTGTTGCCTTCGGGCAGATGTTACAGGACAATGAAAACACAAACAAACAGTTTAAAAACAGTCATAAATGCACTTAACACTGCCAAAACATGAACTGTACAATCTATAAGAAATGAATCCTGCAATGTATACCAGCAAAATGTAAAGTGTTTTGTATATGCTTTTTTTTCCTTAGTATCTTTCCCTCACTTTTTAAAAATATATTTTATAGTTAGTTTTAAAAGCATTTTTCTTTTATTTATTTATTAATATTTACTGTTTTTCACTTGATAGGATTGCATCCAATTTTGTTGTACATGACGATGACAATAAAAATATTCTATTCTTCTATTTTATTCGACTCAGATGTTAGAGGGTTTTAGCAGGATTTTGGTGCATCAGGAATGAGGCTTTAGTCATTGTAATGTATTTACTTGTATACTGTGTTAAGACTTTCAGTGGAAATCTCTTATATTTTTCATTAAGGAGAAACACTGGAATATACACTATGACTACTTAAAAAAAGCTGCTGCTGCCAGTTTCTTAAAGAGCATCTCGGTGTGTCATCAATAAGACAGACTTCTTAAATCCTAAAGCCCTCTGCTAAGTAGCCTTATGATTCTTCCGAGCTCGAGAAAGGAACTGCCTAAATATCTCTGTTTCCCCGGCTGAAATGTGGAGTCCGCCACTGAGTCAGATTTAAGGTGTTGTGCTGGCAGCGGCCCCACCTTGAATTATTGTACAGGCCGGCAGAGACATAGAGAGGGAATGGAGAGAGTTTAAAATAGAAGAAAGCGAAAGAGAGGGGTTGTGGGTAGAGAGAGTGTGAAATAGAAGGAGAGATAGAGATGGATGAGCCCGGCACAAAGCGTATAGCTGCTGGAGAGGCTTATGCTTTCGACGGCAATGTCAAAATGCAACGCACTCTCCGCTGCCGCCTTTATCTCTCTCATGCCTCTTCCTCTCCTATCTCTCTCCTCCTCTTCTTCTTCTTCCCCTCTCTATGGTTTCCTTCCATCTGCATTCGTGTCCCTCTCTATCTCCCCTCCTCGCCCCCCACCTGCCGCCCCGCCTCAACTCGCTTTGTTTTCTGCCTCTTTCTCCCACAATGCCTTATTTTCACGCGAGCACAGGAGGATGAAGACAGCAACGCCAGTGAGCGTATTGGTACTCCTCTCTGTCCTCCTATCTGCGTCTCTCCTCCTCACAGACACACACACACACACACACACACACACACACACACACACACAAAACACCTCAGCATGGAAATTGAAATAATGATAATGTATCCCTCAGTCTGCATCAAAGTATTGCCACTTCAAAAAAATGCCGGCAGGCATGAAATGCAAACATGAAGCAGATGGATTGAGAAGGAGGAAGGAGAAAGGCAGTGTGTGTGTGTGTGTGTGTGTGTGTGTGTGTGTGTGTGTGTGTTTGTGTGTATGTCTTTTTCTCTTTTTACCGTCCTGCCTTTACTTTGTACATTGGCTATAGCTTAAGGGCAGTATGTGTGTGTGTGTGTGTGTGTGTGTGTGTGTGTGTGTGTGTGTGTGAGAGTGGTGGAGGGCTGCCGTGTGGTGTGTGTTGTCAGTCAGGGATGATAGTGTTGTAGGAGCATGTCTGTATGTGTGTTTTTTCACCGTGTGTGTGTGTGTGCCTCTGTCTGTGTGGTGAGAGTTGCCTTTATGAGTTTTTGACAGCATATTTTTCAGTGTGTGTGTTTTGGTCAAGTGTGTGTATTGTTGGTTTCTTGGTTTTGGCAGGTGTCACCTCACAAATCAGGGCCTTCTCCTGATGTATCTGTGAAACTCACAGTTTCTCACTCATTTATATATATATTCTATAAAACTTTAAAATATATTCTAAAGGTTACATCTTTAATTTCGTTAAAATTCAATATCGTTTTAGAGATATACACTTTTTACTACATCACTGGACTCCAAAAGGAGTCTGACTGTTGGCAGGACTGAAGGAGTTTATCTAAAAAGGGACAATGCAAACTGATAAATACACAAGGTACAAAAATGCCAGAATTAGCCACAAGGCTATTTAGACTTTCATCCAAGTGACTAGTGTTTGTGTCCTGAATGACACCAAAAGAGTTATTTTCACAACATGACACTACCTGAGATACATTACCTCACATTACACACACACACTCTAACACACACACTAACACACACACACACACACACACACACACACACACACACACACACATATAAAGGGGAGAGACAATATGAGAGAGAGCAGTCTGAGAAATAAGAGTCAGAAAAGTAATTTTACATCCTGTGTTTTAAAGACAGAAAAGTAGATGGAAAACAGAACTTTTAATCAGAAATGGACCGACTCTGTTCAGTCTTCCTGACCCAGTTCAGTGTCTCATCATATCATAACATATGATGTCTCAGCGTATGTTCCAGGGCCGTGGCAAAATATGTCCACTGAAATGCGAACTGAGGGCACAGAAACATAAAGCTGTCCCCTGGTTAAAATGTAGAAAATGCCTGTTGTGTGTGTGTGTGTGTGTGTGTGTGTGCTGTTTGTTTGTAGTGACTTACAGAAAGCGGTTCAATATAATGGATTCCGTTAGTTGCCATGAATAACCAGCAATGAAGTGTCGAGGCAGCGCAGTTCTCATTTTTCCGCCAACACACAAACGCATTTCTGTGTTTTTGGGTGTACGCAGGTCAGTCAGCACCATATGGCAGCAGACGTAATTAGCGTCTAATCGGCTTGATGTTTTGACTGCAGTTGTTTCACAGTTCACTAGCTGTTTGGGTTAGCAGGGCTGCTAGCTAGTTACTCCCCGCAGGGCAGCAGGTGAGTCAGACAGCAGGGTGCCGTCTGCACAGATGGATACACACATACACACACACATACTAACACACACACAGTGACACACAGACACATGTTAGGATGGCACAGTTTTCAGGAGGTTGACCTACCTGGAGTAACCTAACCTCAGCCATGACAACCACATTGCCAACCCTGAAATCTACCTGAACGTGACCACAGGATGTATTAAACAACTAGTGTGTGCTCACTTTGATCCAAATATGGCCTAGTAGAGATGTGCATGTACACACACACACACACAAGAACACACACACACACACACAGTCTTTTGTCTTTCATCAGCCCCTCGCTCATCTGATAACAACACAAGAGAAAATCACTCGGTTCTGAGTGGATATTTGGTTGTCGCTCATTCAGAGGCTTAGACTGGCTCTGAGTGAATACAGAGAGAAAGACACACACACAAACGCACTCTTACACACATGCATTTCTGCTCTTACTTCCATTTTTAAAAACTTGCTTTAATTTCTTTATGAAGATACTATTTTGTTTTATATTAGATTTTTTGTGTCTAAAATATACATAATAATAATATATATAATAATACAATAATAAGTCGATATTTTGGCCCAGTTCAAATCAAAGATTCAAGACGGAGGTGGTGTATCATCTATATAGCAGCAACTCTCTGTGTTTTCGTTCTGATTTCCAGTTTTTCCGGGTTATTTTGTTGCTAAATACAATTTCTAGCTTCTTAAAAGATGAAGGGGGAAGTGAGAGTGAGATACTTGCTACAGTTGGATTTTATTGATGAAAAAGCCGGAGAACGACCTGAGCAATGTGTGTGTGTAACATGTCCACATACAGTGAGCAGCACCGTTCAACACCAACATCAGGACCGGCAAACCGGTTCACAGCCGCAGGGATATAAATGAGACGGTGCGGTTAGCCTGCTCTCATTCCAAAGTTGTCAAATACTGCAACTTTGTCAGTGCTTTTAGTGTATGATCCCAACGCCAAAAGCCACGTTTTGCATGGCGTCAGCTGAGAACGTGGCTGGAAAGAACCATTCACGGAGTAAATATATGCCATAGCTGGCTGGACGGCACCTAGAGCAGAACTCCACCACAAAGCGGTGCCTATAAGGTGCACAAAGGATCCTGTGGGGTTGGCAGGTGGGATGGTGGATGGAACTGGTCCAACAAACCCGGACTTCCAGGTGGGAGTCCGGTGTTTGCTTCCCCTCTGAATGTAATGTTTTTTCTAATCCTAACCATCAGTACCAGCATGTGTGTTTGCTGACATCCCAGCATCGGTTGCCACATGCTTTTGTTGCCTAAACATAACCACGTGTGATGTGATCCCACCATGTGCTTCTGTTGACATCACGGTAGCGGCGTCCTGGAACGTCAGCAGCAGAATCACAAGGATACCTTGAGTGTAATATGTAGACCTGGAAGTCCACCGCAAAGCGTCAGCGTGATGACTTTTGATGAGAACGAGTTGGGACGGGCTGCTGTTGCTGCAGGCAAACACACCGTCTGCAGAGTTTACTG
This sequence comes from Plectropomus leopardus, assembly GCF_026936395.1. NCBI lineage: Eukaryota > Metazoa > Chordata > Actinopteri > Perciformes > Serranidae > Plectropomus > Plectropomus leopardus. The sequence goes on along the minus strand of NC_142181.1, from coordinate 2,708,552 downwards.
ACTTGGCCAGCAGACTTCACTATAAGCCGGCTGGCTGCTGGAACAGGTGACGAGCCTTATGACCTAAAACCGGCTACTGGCAATTTCAACAGCTGAGTTGCAGGTGACACCATCAGCCGGCCTGAGTCCAGCTCCAACCGGTCAGTCTACACCACTGCAGCTTTTCTCTGCAGTGCTCTAAAACGGTTTTCGTAATGGCAGAAATCTTTGCTCTGAACTGGGCTTTTTAAACCAAACAAGTTTCATCTCAATAAGAACTCATCACTACTGACTGGTCACATTTTTATAATCTACATGAGTATATTATATTATATATGGTGTTTATTACTGTGTGGCAGCTTTTTTTCAATCCAGAATTATGAAATGATAAAGTTCAGGAAAAATATAATATAAAAATCTGCAAGGATCCTTTAGATTGTAGTTCCACAAAAAACACTATAGCTCATCCTTCTGAATATAATAATGATAATACATATATTTATATTAGAAATATCCAATGCAAATGTGTCATATGTATAACTAAAAAATGCCATGAAAAAGGCAGACCTCTGGAGGAGAGACTGCTGTCGGCTTCAGACACGCTGCCATTTATCAATATTCATTGTTTGACATTGTCTGGAAATATGGTAAATCCGGGGTTATTTGAATATGAGTGGAATTTGCACTCTAGATTGCGCTCTTTCACGCAGCAGCTTGTTTACACAAGACATATGCACGCCTAAAATTAAGTCGACATTATTTTCATTGCCGCAGTACGGGGAAGCTTGTGTTACATGCTGCTCACACATGCAGTGTGTTCCAGGCTTAAAGCTGGTACGTCTCCCTCTGGCGACACACAAGTGACATTATCGGGCGCTCAGACATAATATCAAACAATGTTCATGAGAACAACTTGCAGCGACTCCATCCAAATACTTCATATTCAAATTCAATTTGAATTCAATTTTAATTTTATTTATGAAGCCCATTATCACAAAACACAGTTTGCCTCAGAGGGCTTTACAGCATACGACATCCCTCTGTCCTTAGACCCTCACATCGCCTTAGGAAAAACTCCCCCAAAAAAACCCTGCAACAGGGGAAAAAAATGGAAGAAACCTCAGGAAGAGCGACTGTGGAGGGATCCCTCTTCCAGGACCCACAGACGTGCAATAGATGTCGTAAATAACAATTAAATTAAAATAATGACAAAAAAAGAAAGAGAAAGAGAGAGGGAGAGAGAGGGGGAGAGATGCACAGCAATAACGGTAACAAAAGCATGCCATATTACAATAATGATAGGTGTAAACTTACTAAATGCACTCTATGATAGCACGTGATGTTAAATATTGTGCAAATATTGTGTGTGTTACTAAGACCCCCATGCGTATATTGATAGTGGAGGCATGACGCATAATAATGGCAGTAGAAGGTAACATCAAACAGGATCGTGGCATCAGCGCAACCGGGGCCCACAACACAGGTGCAGCTTCAGATAGGACCACAGCAACAGCAAAACCAAGACCACGATCTAAGCGAGCCGGAGGTACAGGATCAATGCAGCCACAGCATGAGCACCACCAAAGGCAGGATCACAGCATCAGCACGGCCATCACCACAATCAGGCGCAGCCAAGATTGCAGCCAGTATCCATGAAAACTAGGAAACAAGGGAGCACAAATGCTCAAATCTTTACGTATCACACATTTCATGATCTTATCTGTCCACTGTCAACATCAGCTGATTGCAATACTTGCTGGTTATTTGGATCTATAAAACCTGCTGGAGCCAATGTTAGCTGCTTAAAGCATGCATACCAATATTCATATATATTTAAACTTTTGGCAATATGGACATGTTACACTCTTTAGTTTTACAGTATTCATCATCATCTCAACAGTCCTAAATTGTGTCCTCGCCTTAAGCCAACAGTAAAGATTTTATTTTCACATTTTAGGACAAATAGTCACTTGACAACAGTCCATGTCACAGCACTGATACACAGTGTGCAATTACGATGGCTTGAAGCAGTCTGAACACACTGCACATTCATCATGCACTGTTGTAATCTGCTGCTTCAGTTTTCACACGTTGTGTTACATTTGCAGCAGACTGCAGCAGCGGAGCGGCCCAGTACGTAAATCCTGAGGTGTGTGTGGAGAGATGGACTGGTCCTGATAGTGTTGTAAGTGCTATACAGTTAAACAATAGTGCGCGGTGAGGAAGCACCCGTGCTGAGGGTGTCATATATTACAAGGAAGGCAGACTCCAAACAAATTATGGCTGTGTCTTTGTGTTGTTCTTAGCCCTCCATCTTTCCCTCTCTCTCCCTCTCTCTCTCTCTCTCTTTCCTAGTGTTATATATTTTCACACTCCAGTGAGTCCATTGCGCGCATGCACACACACGCACACACACACACACACACACACACACACACACACACACACACACACACACACACACTGCTTGTCTGACTGTCTCCTCCACCCTCCTCCTCCTCCCCCTCCTCCTGTCGTTCCTTCTTTCCCTCTTCCTCCTCTACTGCATTTTCCGTCTTATTTCTCTTTCTCACTTCATATCACCCTTCCTCCCTCTCCCTCCCTCTCTCCTCTCCCTCCTCCCTCCCCCGCTCTCTTGGGTCATGTTGCAGCAGCTCCAGCAGAAATAATAGGAGCAAAGGCGTGAGGTTGTTATTTGCATAGAAATAGCATGACGCCCCAGGCAGCTTCAGGAGAAGGACACAGAGATCATTTGTCTCAAAATTTTAATGAAAACTCTTGCTGAGACAGAGATTTCTTTCCCTCTGCACCCCCCCAACCCCCACCCCACCTCCCCCATCTTTCCTCTCCTTCCCCAATTTCCATTCTTCCTCTGTACCTTCCATATACCGTCCGATCCTTGCGCTCTCTCCTCTCTTCTTCCCTTTCTGAAGTAGCACAGTGTGATTTGAAATTAGATGACACATCAGTATTGTGCCGCTGTGCACCAGCAGCACGTCAGTCTTACTGGCAGCGTGTCAGACATTGTAGGAAACATGGAGGACTGGAGATTTCTCTGTGGTGAAGAGGGTTTGTGGATGTTTCAAGCTGGTAAAATGTCCAGTAAAGTGGCTGAAACACACAGAGACACACACACCGAGGAACAGAGAACTTGGATCAACTATTGAACAATTAACATGCAGAATAGCTCTGTAGCAATTATGGAGTACTGTGTTGATGATGGATCCATTTATTTGTTTAACTCTAATGTGATTATAAATATCCATTGATTAATTGCTTTTTATTATGATCATGTAAAAATGACAACAACTGAAATGGATGATAATCAAAACAAACTCAATTAATTAATTCTATTAAACAGTAAAAAATAAATTAAAGAAGCAGGAGGAAATATGTATGGTAAAAAGTTGCAGTTTTTTGTTTAAAATTATATACGTTATATTTAAAACATATGGGTAGATGTTTGACACATTACAAATCAAATGCTTGTGATATGTTTTTGAAAGACTGTAAATAAGAATTATAATCAATAAGTAAATTTCTTTAAAAAAAAAAACAAAACACAAAAAATATTTATCATATCTTATATGTGGCAATTTTTATTTATTTATTTATTCATTAGTGATCATACTCAATCAAGCCCCATTGGTCATGTTTTTTACAATATTAATTTCAGGCATATTTTCATAAATAGCTGGGTTTGACTTCCATTTGGGAAATAATTTTGTGTTTCTCAGTAGTTCATTGCTGAAAATATTAACTTCATGCACAAACCACCATCTGCTTTAACAACAAAAATTTGAATTTGGACAAAATTACAATATGGATTCATTAATTTAAATTTTAGCTTAATAAATATCAAAACAATCATTATCAGTGTGTGTAGTTAGATTTAAAAGACACAAGCTGACTGAGCTACAGAATAAAAGCAAAAGGACTGTCCTGCATATGAATGTCATCTTTTCACTAAACAGTATATAATGACCTGAATTTGCTCATGAGGGATAAAAGAAGACTTCTCAGAGTTCTTTACGTATTTGTTTTATTTTGTTTTTATTTGTGACTTTTAAAACCACAGCTTTATAAATACAGATTTTATTTTTTTACAACACTAACATCAACATGCCTGTGCAGTGTAAATACAGTATAACCTACAGGACAATTGCAATTTTTTTCTTTCCTGTACTTTAATTTTTTTTCCTTGTTGTTTTTGTTAATACATACGTAAACTTATGCGGACATACTCGTGTACATCTGTCCATCCCAAGATCTGTAAACAAACAAACAAGACTGGAACTGAGGGAGTGTACATATAGATCCTAACAAAAAGAGAGAAGTGAAACAGTAGTGGAGTCATACAAAGTCTGCTCATAATGGGGCAATAAATTTAATCAATTTATTCCAGATTTGATTGAATTTATTCTTTTGGATCCTCAAAGAGAAGGTCAGCTTTTTACATATTTCCAAAATTATTTCATACCAGTCTTCCAAAGTGTGTGGGATTGGGTTTAGCCAGGTTTTAATGTGTTAACTTGAATTTAGGTAAATAAAATGATTGGGAACCACAAACACTCTCAAAACACCTTAAAAAAAGGTCATTTGCTTCTGTATCCTAAAGAGGGATATAGTGTTGTTGTTTTGTTAAAAACACCTTAGTTTGCACAATAATAATAAAATTAAACAGTATACAAAAGCAGCCGCTTAAAACTGACTCTGATTGTGGTTATGTCCTCACTGAGCGTATAAAAAGTCAGTGTATTTACACGAAGCGTTCCCCCCTCTCTTGCCCTTGGTCAGGCTGGTGTGACTGCTCTGCTGCTGAGCTGCGCGGCTCGGCCCGGGCAGGGAGGCTCGGTGTTGGCTCGGTGCTGGGTGTTTGACTGGCCACTCCGCTGATGTGCTCAGACAAGTCGTGGGGTTTAGTGCCAGGCTGGATGCCAACTAGGATTACACCGATAGATGACGCCGATATTAGCCTCTTGTTACATGCTGGACATTGGCCAGTCATGTAGTCCATCTCTACATGAAAAAGTGGTGTCAGTAGAACGTGCTGCTTTTATATTATAATGCAGAATTGTGTGCCAGATAACAGTGATTAGCAGGATTCAGCTATACAACATCATACTCTCTAAAGTAACTGTTGAGTCTGTCCACAATATAAGATAAAAATAGATGTGCTAGTGTAGAAAAAATATGATAGCGAGAGATTCATTCAACCTCAGGGACTGTTTAGCACATTTTACTTGCTTTTCATCCAAATATGGTCACTTCTGCCTTCACAAAAACAAGAAATGCCAAACTTGAGGCTTCAAAACGAGAAATGTGTGATGTCATGGTAGCCATGCCTGTTATTTTATACAATCTATAGATGGAAGCCACGTCCACTCGGCTCAAATTGCAGCGTGTCTCTTAACCTCAAAATTGGAGATTCAGGTATTCCAGTTGAGCTATGTGGGAAGCATGTCCTGTGCAGACTGCCTGTCCTTGCTGTGTGCTGATTACAAGTAAAGAAAAAATGTGTGCATGATGGACATTTTTGCAATTACCCCCTGGCAACTCAACAGTTCCCCCCTGGGATACAACTATAGTAGCCAACGTCGTCCCACAAAATAATTTTAGCATAAAATGCATACATTATATTTGAACAATCCATGATCGATTCAGTCTTCAGTAACCTGAATTTCATTTAAACTACTTTGCTAGTGCATCAAACTGCTGCTGCAGAAGCATCAGTCAGGTAAGGGATGACAACATGGAGAAAGCTACTGGTTACATGGCGACGACTGGCACCTTGCAAGTGTTGCAGGAATCACATTTTATTATCAATACTAGTTCCATTTGCTCAAATTGGCAATTTTATTGTACAACTTGCAACTGCACTTTACTTGTGCGTCCCTCAATCATCTGCTGGCTCCCTTAACCAGCAACCAGTCATCAAAAGTTTGAGAACAGCTGATCTTATCTGTAAACATAGAATAGCAACTCATTCTCTTCCCAACTCGTCACATGGTGCTTCTCTGTCAGAGACCTTCTGCGTCTACATATGATGTTTTAGGCATCCTCCTGTGTCAGCTGTTTATGTTCCACGATGCCATTACTGTGATGTCAACAAATGGACATGATGGGATGACGCAGCACGGTCCATGTTTACACATGCCAACCAACGCCAACCATCACAACTGGATAACAAAGCTACGGATGGTTAGGTTTTGGCCTAAGAGGCACATGTAGAAAAAAAGCTCACATCCACACGGGAAATGAATTCCAGACTCCCACACAAAGTCGGTTGTTAGCGCACTCATGCATCTTATATCATGTTGTTACCGGCAGCGTTATTACCTGACGCTGTCCTTCAGAGTTTGCGTTATTGTTATTGAGCATACGACCAGTGTCATCCAGCCATTCTCAAGTGATGCCTCCCATGCATATTGCATGTAGACACACCCGGGGCTGTCATACAATAATAACGGCAGTGGTTCTGTCCGAGCACGTTCTCATCTGACGCCGTACAGCTGCGTTCCGGTTTCATGTGGAGCGTGGCTTTGACAGAGCGCAACTATTTGATGAGTTTGGAGTGAGAACAGCTAGTAGGAAGGAAGCAGGAAGCTAATCTGTAAACGATGATGGATGTTTACAATTCATAGTTTTTGGTAATAATTAGTTTTCATAGTTTTTTTTTACTCTTCTTAAGAAACACAGAGTATTGTCATTAATTAGCATGACTTCTAAGATAAAGATTAACTATTTGTTTTTTAGTTTTTCAATTAGCATATAGAGATCTGCGCGTGATAATATGAGCTACCTTCTCTGTGGCACCGGCTCTGTTTCACTGGATGTCACTCAGTCAAAGTGGCTCCATCCACTGAGGTTCAAGTCCACCAATCAGGGTTATTTATTCCAAAGCAGCTCTGCCTCTGGGAAATGTTTGTGTAACTAAAACTCCAGTGTGCTCCCTTTTACTGTCTCTCTCTCTCTCTCTCTCTCTCACACACACACACACACACACACACACACACACACATAGTTACACACATTTACAGACAATATTGCCTACCTCGACCCCCTGCTGTGCCCATGAAGGATGCACTCCCCACACAGCTGCCACCAAGCGGGGGAGTGTTGGGTGGTACGAGGTGACCCCAGACGGCGAGGGCCATCGGGCCGTCCCACCGACACCTCCCCCCTCCACTACCACCACCACCATCGACCCACCCACACAACTTACCCAACTCCGCCCTCTTGACCGACACCTCACCGGGACGCCGCGCCGCAGGGTGCTCCTGAGCGCAGCAGGGTGATGATGGCGATGATGGTGGAGGGGGGGAGCATCTCCACATCCTCTCCAACCACACCTGGGAGAAAAAGAGGGGGGAGGGATTGGAAAGACACCTCCGTTTCATTAACATCATCTTGATCTGGTTATCGTGGCTGCAGCTCAGCTCGGCCGTGAGCAAACTGGGAGCGGAGAGAGATCTCCCAGTTTGAGGGTGGGGCGCTGGGTGGGAGGAGGAAGAGAGGAGGGGAAGAGGAAGTCTGCAGTAATCTGTGTAAACACACGCTGGCCTCCTCTCCTCTAGAATATTAATTGAGTTTCTGACAGGAAGAGGAGGTGTGTGTGTGTGTGTGTGAGGAGGAGAGAGTGGAGAGTGACAGCCTCAGTGTTTGCTCGCCCGTCGATGTGTATGCATGTGTGCGTTTGTTTGTGTGTGGAGGTGGGGATCGTACAAGTGAGATCTTCTCTGTTTGCTATCTCGCCCCGGCGTCTGCATGCACCAATCTGTGTGTGTGTGTGTCGGTGTGTGTGTGTCTACGTCTCATACGTCCACCCATCCAAGGTGACCGTGCTGGCTGACGCCTGAGGGCCCCCGGGGCACCACTGACAGCTTTAGGTGCGAGTCGGAGATTTGTTGCCCAACCTCCTCCTCCGCCCACCACCGGTACCCATAACCCATCAGGGCTATAAACCACCCCCCCCCCACAGGAGTGATGGCTAAAGAGGTTAAAACAAAAGAGGTGAGAGATGAGAGGTGGGCTGAATACAAAGATGCTCCCGTGTTTGGGACAGAGAGCCTGATGGATGGGGAGGGGAGAGAGGAGGGGGGGTCTGACCTTGAAGGTCAAAGGTCAAGGGTTGAAACAGGGGAAAGGAAAATGAGTTCAGTGGCCTCAGCGCCATTCTTCACGGAGCCGCTGCCGCCTCTGGACACACATACGTATATAAGCATTACAGAGACACACTCACACAGCATTTTTAAACACTCGTAAACTCACAAGCTGATTTTACTTTAAGAAGTAGGAAACCGATTGCCTTGATAGAGACAAGTAAATATAATAATTCATTTTAACTGATGTATATTTCATATCTGTTAATTTAATTTAAATTTTAGCTAATTTTGTGAAGTATGCAACTTAAAAATGACTGAATTTTGTAAGTGATAGCAATTTAAGGTTTTAAGTTTTTATTTTGGAAGTTCACTGTAAAATCTGACAAGTTGATTTAACTTAAAATATTCTTGGAAACATATTGCCTTAAAACAATAGGAGTAAATATAACTATAGATCCTCATTTATGTCAAAGTGTTAAGTTTACTTGAAATTTAACTGTTTTTACTTAATTTTGTGCAGTTGCTGCAACTTAAAAATGACAAGTAGAATAATCTTGTTCTTTTTAAGTGGTAGCAACTTCAGTGAAACCAAGTTAAACTGATTTACTCTTTGCAGGAGAAACTGAGCGTCAAAATACCCATAGACGGGTTTCCTTTACAGATTTGTGCAAAACTTAAGTCATAATTTCCAAATGTTAATAATAATGTTGATAAAACACATTTGCGAGATGACTTATCATTGAATGATGTTATGCGACCTCCCCTCTCTAGCATCCCAGTAACCATGGCGATGGATGTTCAAAACATTAGCAGCTTTATTTCTATTGCAGCCATTGTACTAGTCTTCATTATTTCCAGTCTAAGGCCACGCAGGCGTGTTATGCGAGTAATAATAGAAGGGAAAGCCTCTTATGCGTGGGAGCATCTGAAGGTTTTCTGGGAGGTGATAGTCCATGATTTCACAGAGGAACTCAAAACTTTTGGATGATCTGCTCAACTTTTGATGACTTATGCGATGCAATAACAGCTGTTGTAGCTCCTGCTGCATCATGAGGGAGCCAGTTCCTACTGACAAGCACATAACCATAGCATCATGTGACCTAGAAAAGCCAAAAAAGTGTTTCCATTGGAGTTTTGCAAAATATGGCTTTTTCAAATGGCCTGAAATACCACCTCAGGCTCACATATGTATGTTTTGTGAAAATGGGAAAATTGTCATGTTTTCATTGGGAGTATTTTATAATTGCAGTTTCAAATTGTGCAATTTGAGGATTAGTGAAAACCTGTCTAATCAAACCATAATCATTTGTCACATTGTAAAATATGTGTGTGAACAGAAACATCAAGTTTCCACTTACAACAAACAGTGTAAACAGCTCTAGTGTTTGCTTTCTTTTCAGCAAAATTAGTCGCACTATGTACATCTGTAAGGATATTTTGATGCTCTTTCCATCCTTGTACGTGTGATCTATGCTGCCACATGTGTGGATGACCACATTCACACACATCCTCCCCTCATGTGTGTGGTGTGAGGGTGTCAGCACTCTGAGTCTGCCCTGCACGGGGGGCAGAGGACTACGCCAGGGAACAGATGGTGGTGGCTGGGAGGGAAGGCGGCAGGGCACAGAGGCAGCGGGCACAGCGAGAACGCTGTGGATCCCGTGGCCTCGGCTGGGTGAGAACAAGCAAAATCCTGATGCAGGGTTTTTCCTCTTCGCTGGAACAAACACTGCATCACTCTTTTGGTGGGGAAAGTTGCACCCACAGCACAATGCTGGTGGAAAATGGAAGGCAGCCAAGTCACTGGGTTGTTGTGCAAGTACTTTACTCAAGTCAACCACAAACATGCTGTCTCTACGTGGATATATATTTTGGTCTGGGTTGAATGACTGCTAGTTGGGACTGGCAAAACTATAATGTTTGCTTCTCACTGTGTCCTGGCAGTAGAGCTTGAAAATTGCATCGTAAGTCGACAGAATATTGATGATTGATTTTTTAATCCGAAATAAATCAACATCAACCCTTCCTACACCTGATTGTACAAACGCATCACTAGGCGTCACATTTTCTGCTGTTTTGGAAAAATCTGTCTCCCCAAAAAAATGAAAGTATTGGTCTTTTGTTCAGATACTTAACTTATTACTTAACTTAACACCAGTCTGAAAAAAACATGTTTAACTATCATCAGAAGTGTGCTGTGTTGCACCAGGCCGTTCACGTCACAGCGTCATGTTGAAACACTGTCAGTAACAATGTAATATAAAGGGTGGGAGGGGCGGTGAATGGGTCTGAAAAACTGGACTTTCATGTGGGAATCCAGTGTTCACTTCCTGTCTGATGTTTTTGTTTTTTTTAACCTAACCATTCATGCAAGCATGTGCATTCATTGACATCCTGGTGATGGTTGTCATGTACTTTTGTTTGCTAGACATAACCACTGTCACAGATAAGTACAGGAGGAGGACCCAAATGCAGAAAAAAAGGGCAGACAGGTGTACAAACAAAAAGCAAGCTTTAATGCTGGTGAAAATGCCCAAGAAATCCAAGCAGGTAGCAAAGCAGCAAAACACAAAGCACGAATGAAACACTAATTAAAAACTGAACTGAAAACAACCAAGATAACAAGGAAAAACGTAAGACTGGAGACAACAGTAAACACAGTGGAGACAACAGGGAGGATCACAGATGAACTGACAAAGAACAAAGGGAGACACACAGGTATTTATACACAGGGAACTAATCAGGAGAACGACACGCAGCTGGGATTGGCTGAAAATCGAAGGTGTGGCAGGGAAGACGAGACTGAAACAAAACAGGTGTGCAAGGAAGGACTGACAAGACTGATAAAAGACAGGTGTGATATAAAACAGACAAATGCAGGAGGAACTAAGGACACAGGAAAACCACAAGAACCATAAGGAAAAGTAGAAACAGGTTAGACCTGAATTCAGTACAGGAACAATAATCGATCTTAAGACATAAATCGCAGTCTGCAACACACTACAGCAAAATACATGTATGCAAAACAAAATCTGCCACCAAGGAAGCATAAAAGGGAAACTGGATGATTGTGCAGTAACAGTCATAGTAATCTATCTCCTGTATGTATTTTAAATGTCATTCTATCTCATAATCAGCTGCTGCATTAAGAATATAATTAAATACATGCAGTGTTTCCCCTCATGGAAGCAAACAGCCGTTCAATAAAAACAACATAAAAGGGAGCAGACGTGAAAAATGCCTACAAAACAGGCCATCATCCATCCTCGCATCCTATTTAAGATGAACATAACACATTGCAGTGAAACGAGACGACACAGTTTGTCATGGTGCCTGTCGATAGTCAGGAGGGATGGCACATCACCTTGGGACCTCCCTGGGGGGCTTAATACACACAGGCCACCCTGGACATCCATAGACGCCCTCATTGACCCCCAGGCACACACTCCCTCTCTCTCTTTCTCTCTCTGTTGCTGTCACACACGCTGATGAAATGTTCTTTAATACCCAATCGACAGTATTGACATCCCCCTGGGTAGCAGGGTCCCCCCCGAGGGGCGACGTATTGATTTTGGGGGACTGTGGGTCCACAGTCCCCCGGTGACATGTCCCCAGTCCTGCTGCCATTATTGGGAGATTAGTAGGGCTATTACACCTCCCAGGCCAGATGGACGTGACACCGGGAGGAGTGGCAGCCAGATGACCCCCCGTGTGAACTTCTTGAAAGAGAATTAGCTGCTGTCAAGGATTTCGACCAACTCCTGCGTTTGTTCCCAAACTCTGATCAGCATCAGAGCAGACGACGAGCAGATGAAAGAGACAAAATGGCTTATGCTGCATTCGAGCCATGTCAGCAGGACGGGAAGAAACAAACAGATCCTATTATCAAGGCTCCATAGGTTATTCCAGTATGGTAACTGAAAGCCTTCTAGTGACACTGGATGAATAAAATGTGGGCCAAAATAGCTTAGCTTTTATCACAACACACGTGGTTGGTTTCCTCGCAAGTTAACCAACATAAACACTGTGTAACATTAAATAATTTTTATTTTTAAAGCATGTCTGGCATTTAAAAAAATAATAATTTTGCTTGGTTAGCTGACAAGTTGCCTCAGAAGTAGATTTCTGTTGCAATTAGTGACAGAAACTAATTAAGGAGGCTAATTTCTGTGTTTACTTTTGGTTGAAATTCAGTATGAAGTTTATGTTAAAAAACTTTTTTAACCCAAATTTGACCAATCATCATCATCGTTTACATGCGGACCATCATGATGGTCGGGATTAGGCAACAAAGTCAGGGACAGTTAGGTTTAGGCCAAAGAGGTCTATAGCAAAATGTAGAAAGAAAAAACCTCACATCCACACGGGAAGCAAACTGGTGTTTAAAATATGGGGAAAAGGCAATCAGCAACTTTGCAGAAAATGTCCCAAATTGCAAGACATTTGTAACAGGCAGAATTTATTTGTTTATTTAAATTTTAAGCATTTGTATGTGGTCATTTTCATTTGTTTGGCTTATTTTCATTTGTTTGGCTTATTTTCAGGTAATTTATTGTACCTTTTTTTCTTTTTACAAATTTCTTGTAAATTTTGGGGCCATGTCTTTTTAAGGTACTTATTGCCTTCTCCGCAGGTTTTTGCACGAAATCTAGGGTTAACCCTGCCTTAATCAGTTCATGTGCAATCTTTGCTCTCCTTTATCTTAACCACACTGTAGTAGTAATGCAGATACTGCAGAAAGTAAGAAGAATTGCAAAAAGATGTAAAAAAAAAAATATGACATCCAGGATTTTGCAAAATAATTACGTTTTTGTCTGGTGATAGAGTTCTAACATATACAACAACTGCTGATGTTTGAGGAAAAAATTAAATAATATTATGTCTACTTAACATTTAGTGTTCAACTGTTGATTGTACTGAACTGTGATTTGGTATAAAAAGGCTTGTGAAGAATCTTTGATTTCAATGAACAAACACAAAGCACATTGAATCCTTAAAATAATCTGTAGGAACTTCTGAAACCACTGCTACAACAAAATTAACTGCTCCAAAGTCTCTAAAGAAACACACATTTTTTTGATGACACGTTCTTTTAAACATCCTGGTTTCTGCAGTTTCTTAACATAAAACATCCAACGTTCCCGATGTTTTAAAAAGGTCTAAAAAGTCTTTCTATTTGTGTGGATCTCCTGTTGCTTCCAAGTCTCTCCCAGCGTTTGTCCCCCTTCCTTTTGACCTCCCTTAAGTTGAGATGGGGAGCTGGAATTCACTGTGGCTCAGCTGAAATGGCGATTATTGGCACACTACTCTGGGCTCTGCACCCTGCCCTGTGGAGCCGGGATGACCTCTGCAGGACGGGGGGCCCAGTGATTGATTAGCTGGCCTGGGAGGACCACCACTCCCCCACTGGCTAGGGCATATGGAGCTGCATGTCCTATGGACAGCTGCGTCGGCAACACTCATCCTCACTGTATGTGTGTGTGTTGTCTGTGTGTGTGAGAGAGCCCAGCCTTGTTATTCTGCATTGGTCATCTCAGTGGCATGTCCTCCCTTAGCTATGCAGCTCTGCATCCTGCTGTGCTACTGCTTCATTGTTATGTGGACTTACTAAGATCAGGACTTTTAATTTGGCTGACTGAATTTATCAGAAACACTCAGTAAAAACTTTGGTGGAAAATCCAGTTAAATCCATTGCTCAGTAGAGAGCACAGACGCCCAATCTGAAAACTGAAAATTACTCAAGTTTTTAGTAAGTTCATTTGAATTAGAGATGTTCTGACCATGTTTTTTTCATTTCGTTTTATTGCTGCTATTACCAATGCTGATAGTCTATGAGCCAAATCATACAACAAAGCCACCTTCTACGTCCACATGCAACACGCACAGACAGCATCACTTGAGAATGCGGCGGATGGCTGGAAGACACAGGGTGTGTCTTCCAGCATGCACAGACGGCGTCACTTGACAACGCGGACGGATGAAACCAGTCACATGCGCATGAAGCGCTGAAGGACAGCATCTGGTAACAATGCTGCAGGTAACCACTAACCATTTGTGACTTTTTTTCCCTAATCCCAACCATCATGACAGTCTGCACTGTTGTGTAACACAGGGACCGTGCTGCCTCATCCCACTATGTGCATTTGTTGGCATCATGGTAAAGGCATCCCGGAGCGTAAACAGCTGGTGCAGAAGGATACCTAAAACGTCATAGATTGATGCTGAGTGTCCTGACAGAGAGGCACCATGTGACGAGTTTGGAGTGAGAACGTGTTGACTGGATACATTCACTTAAACTTTAGTGCTCTATTCATGGAGCTACATTAGCAACCTTTACAATGTACAGTCTTTTTAAATCTTCAGTCTTCAATGTTTTATTGAAATTACACGCACGTACAGCAGTTACCCTTACATGCACAAAGCCCCTCATAAGCACCTCAACTGTCTATCAATCATCCTATCACACAAACGCTTGCACCTGCAACTTCTAAATGGACCGACTTCATATTTTAATCTCGTGTATGTGGTTTTTTAAGTGGGATGGTCAGTCGGGTTCTGGGGGTTGGGTATGAACCAGAAGAAAAGAAAAAAAAACAGATGATTTGCGAAGGTAAGTTCAAGTGGATATCTGTCCGGGGTTAAAAGTGAAAGTAATTCATTACGGGGAGATAGTGCTTGGCGATATTCCTCATCTTGACGCTTTGCCGCGTGGCAGTTGAGAGGGGTGAGGTGAAGGGGGGCCAGGGGGGTGAAATGGCTGGTGGTGGCGGGAAGGGGCTGGGGGGGTTGAGCAACATCTACCTCATTGGAGGAGGAGGAACGGCGATGAAGGGATAAGGGCCAAATTGATGGTCATATTTTACAGTGGGTCAGTGTGGAGCGCGCTGTCCAACACTGTAATTACAAGTTTGGTTAGAGGAGAGAGGAAGAGAGAGAGGGGAAGAAGAGAGACAGTAGTCTTTGTCATGGCCGTAAATGAACAGCCAGGCTTAATTGAGTGGTAACCTCTGAAGCTGTTGTGCTAACACTGCAGAGAGATGGGGAGATGGAGGGAGAGAGGGGTAAAAAAAAGAGGAGAGAAGTGCTGATGAGGTCTTTTGTGTTCGTCAGTTTGCTGCCTTATCCTTCCCCACCCTTATACTGCTGAGAGCGAGCATCTCACATAGAAACAGTCTGTACAAGGCAACATTTTAACACAGAAGAGAAGAGATTATTTAAAAATTAAAACAATAAGACTTGAGCTTTAAGGCTTATTATTATAATTGATAACAGACAAACATATTTTTTGCATAAGGTACACTTACTCCATCGCAAAGGCTTCTCAACAACAAATAGATTGTCACTAGATTTGGTCACCGTGGTCCCAAGTGGATGAAGCACAATGACTTTGGTGATCAAAATTTTCACTTATCCAATGAAATATATCAGCAGCCACGGACTAATGGTTACCTGACAATGTGTCTTGATGACTTTGGTGATCCTCTGACTCTTAATCTAGTGCCATGAGTTCCACTTTTGAGAAATGTCTCAACAATTATTGGACTGGCTTTCCATGACATTTGGTACAGACATCCATGTCCCCATAGGTGTCATTTACACATGGGGATACAACACATTTCGTTTTTTTTATGGATCCGTGGACATAGGGGTCGTTTTCACAATGTTACCATATAAATGTGGATTTTTTTTTTTTTTAAGGCAAAGGGAAGACTTTCCCATGTTTAGTAGACCCGTTATCGTGGCTTTGTTCTCAACAAAGGTCCCAAGGTGCTGTGGCATACGGACTCCTAGAATAAACCGAAGCCATACGGCATTGCCATCGGTGGTTGTGTTGATGCTTTTAGTCACTATGAGACCTTTGTTGCAGTAATGCCTGCGTCTCAGATGCCCGCCTGAGCTCCACATCTTTAGGTTCAAATAACTTGATCAATTTTCTTATTGTATCTTGTGATACAGTATGTCCCCTCTGAACTGCAGAGGGCATTACGAATGCAGCCACCTCTTCCAAGCTTGTGTGGTTTATTCTTCTGAAAAGACGCAGTTTTCGGCACAGTCTCTTTAAAGTCCTAATATTGATAACTACACTGAGTTACAATATTTTCTTTGTTATTAAAGCCGATTTTGAAGTACCATTTCACCAGTTCATCTATACAAGGCATTTTGAAGAGGACTTTTTTCTGGACATTGTCTTCCAATAGTATTCTCGACAATTTGACTTTAATCTTGACATTTCGACTTTATTCTCATCATTTTGACTTTTTTCTCGACGTTGCATAATGCAAAAAAAAAAAAAATAACAACAAAAAACTTCCTCCTCTCAGAAATATACCTCCTGCCTGGCCCTAAACCTCTTCTGTACAATAGTCACATGTAGCCCCAAAATCCTGTAAACAGAGGGAGTGAAATCAGAGCAAAAAAGCTTAGGATTCAAAGCTCTAAATTAGATTTGTACACAATGTTATTACCACTGAAGCTGTTGGTGCTAAGCGAGGATGGACATGTTCATCTTGATCCTGTTTGGGGTTGCTAATTGGCAAGGTAAAGCTAGCATGTATAATCCACCAGCACTTGCTACAAGTTTGTTTTAGCTTATTCAACAGGGAAAAATAAGAAGTTCCTGCTCGGTGACAAAGTCCTTGGCGGTTCGTTGGCGCTCATTTGAGCAGGCGATAAATCCAGCCACAGTGTGATGAGACTTCATAGGAGAGTGCACAAAGGTAGGGCTTGTTTTCTCGGCCAGGCTTTTATCGGCAACATGAACATCTTTGGTTTGATCACTAGAGAGCGCTCCCCAGTTGGTTCCATGTCCTAAAAGTTCCAGAGAGAAACCTTTTAATACGTCTCTCAGTGTGTCTTTCAGTGCCTCACTCAGTCCCTCCTCCTATCTTCTCCATTTCTCTCACTGTCTTTCCGCTCTCCTCTTCCTATCTGTGTCTCTTTTCAATTCTCCCCTGCTCTAATTTTCCCGTCTCATCCCAGCGTGTGCGATTGTGGCGTCTCATCACAATTTTGGCAGACATTTCTTTTCATTTTCCTCCCTCATCTCCTGTCTTATTTTTGGCCTCACAGCCCCCTAAACCCCTACAACCACCCACCCAACCGCCCCCACCGCCATTTTTTTCTCATTTCTCCTCTGTCTCACTCTTTTCTTGCAATCTTTCGGCTCGTCATTTAGGACGGCTTGTTTCTTTCAATGTTCCGAGGTAATGGTTGAATATAGCGGGGCTTGCCGTTGCAGAGAAAAAGGGAACAATTTGTTCCTTTTGCAGTGAGCGGGGACGCTTGTGATCAAGGGTGTGATCTGCAAACGCACAGGACTGCTCGCACGCACACACACAAACACACACTCACACATGTACACACAAAGTGATGATGATGAGGCCATTTCCTCCCTCATCTCCAGATCCTCATCTAACCGCTAATGAAAAACACGACAATTACCCACAACTCTTTGCACCTCAGCCTTCAGCGGTAGTAATCTTGTCGCCGATATGAAGTCAGCTTGCCTCCACTGTCCCGTCCTCTTTCCCATCCGTCCATCCCCGCTCTCCCGTCCATTTAGGGAGAAGCCGGGCACTGGGAGTGCTCAGCGACAATGATGACTGCTGCTGGATGGTTGCAAGAATGTGATTGGAATTGGAGATATGATATAGCATTACTTACATGGGCCAATGGGGGACTGACAAAGGCTATATTGAGGGTAATGAACAGTGGATTAAGGGTGAATAATGAAGCACTGAGGATTATCATTTGGTACCATGGGAGCATCATGAAGCTTTCATATTGTTAGTGGAGTCTGGCCGTGTGTGTGTGTGTGTGTGTGTGTGTGTGTGTGTGTGTGTGTGTGTGTGTGCACGCTCTCTGTAATCTGTAGACCTCAGTCCGAGACAGAGTATCAGATCTAACCCTTTGAAACCTGGATGAACATCAGTTTTTCTGCATTCAGACGCCTTTCCAAAGTACCTAAACAAAAAGGTGTAATTCCCTACAAAAACACTGGAAATTGGTAAAAGGTGACTAGAAAAAACCCGAAAATGAATGTTTACAAAGGAGAGAAAGAGAGAGGAAAACTGTAGAAAATTATTAAAAAAGGCGGAAAATATCAAGAAACTACATTTATGATTATTCAAATTCTATATTAAACAGATGTGACATTTTAGCACTTCTTTCAGGTCATGTCCTATTAGTTTGTTTTGTTTTTACTTGATTTTAAGGTAATTTTCTAGTAAGTTTTTATCAATTGGCTAGATTTGATTACAAAACAAGGGAAGAAGGCAATGAGTAAAAATAAATTTGTACAAAGAAATTGCTAACTAATTTAGTTTTGTGGACATTTTTCCTTATCTTATTTTTAAAAATGTTCTTAATCTACTTATTTTTTGCTCCTTGCCTTTTTCCCTTCTACTTCAGGTTCAAAGGTTTTAATAGTTGTGAAAGGCATCTAAAACCTGGACTGAATATTTCCAATAAATGAAGAAATTACTGACTTTCAAATCAAAGGCGGTTTAAGTGAAAAGTAGTAAATTCCTGTCCTCGTATACCTGTGTAAACAAAGAGATAACTTTAAAATTCAGAATGTTAATGAATCGAGTGCTGTGTTTCTGAGCGTGCATGATCACATGCATGCATATTTGATGAGGGAATTTGCCACCATGCAGTCCACATGACAGTGCATCATCTTTTCTACCTCTCTGCACCAGGTGACAGCAAGGTGTCAGTTATGATGGCACTTTAATTAATTGTGTTTGTCCTGTTCACTGATAGTCATGGACCGCTGGGTATCCATGTTCTGGCTGTTGGGACTGATGCAGAGCACTGAGATAGTGGATAGTGTGTGTGTGTGTGTGTGTGTGTGTGTGTATGTGTGTGTGTGTGTGTGTGTGTGTGTGTGTGTGTGTGTGTATGTGTGTGTGTATGTGTGTGTTTGGAGGGAAGCAGTACATGGCAATCTGACTCAGTTGAAAATCTTTGACTTTATGTTTATTCATGTCAGTGTTTTCTTAAGGGGATATTAAAGGGGCAGTTCAACCCAATTTCAAAAATACATATTCTTCCCCTTACATGTATTGCTATCTGTTAGTGTGGTTGTTTTGGTGTGAGCTGCCAAAACAATCAATAATATTAATGTTGTCCTCCTCAGCTGAGCTGTAATGTGAGCTAGCTGAGTAATGCTAGGTGCAGAAGGTGCATGCTACTGTAACAGCATAAAGGAAATATTACTCAATGAAAATATTAACACATTAATTTTACAGTTTAAATTGTTTGGATTTATATATAAAGGAATAATGTCAAAGATTTAGAGGTGTCTAGTGGTGAGGATTGCAGATTACAACCAGCTGAAAACTCTTCTGGCTTTTCTTAAGTGTTCATTGTTCAGGAGGTTTTTAGCGGGAGCGTATCCAATGATCTTATTGTGAAGGGCTGACAGTGGCCGACGTGAAAACCTAACCTGGATTTATACAGAGCAAGTATTTGGTTTGTCCATGCTGGGTAACTGCAGAAAAATGGCAGTGAAACAGCGATCTCTGCAGATGATGACGATTGAAATTTGTCACATATTTTAAGGTGACAATATATGAAACATACTTATTACAAACATATTTCATTTCTGCCAGTATATCCCCTAAACACTGGACCTTTAAGAGGGGATTTGTTTATGATTGTAAGTATTTTATATAGTGTTATTAAGCATTAATGCACTAATAAACCAGCTATTGATGGCTCATAGATTTACTTTTTTAAAAAATGTCATCATATCTGTTTAAAACTACATTACAGTTTGTTATAAACTATGCATTACATGATAAAAAATAACGCTTGGAAATGTTATTATAAGGGGTGGAAATTAAGTGTTACCATGGAGGTCTCCCCACACTTTAGTATGAAACTTGTCCTTCAGAAAGCGGTCAGACTTCTCTGGAAAAACAGATGCAGGGAAGCGGATCCACATGCTTTAGTGCCACTTTGATTATTCATAGAAAATGCAGACTAGGGACTATGGAAGTGAAATGTAGGTGGGCGAAGAAACAGGCAAAGAGGGGTGGGGAGGGAAGGGGCATCGGTGTAAATAAATAAACAAATAAATAAATAAATAATAAACAATCACGGCACCCCTCGCTGCACACACTGCAAGGAACCAATCAGCACCCTGGCTGAACGCCCTGGAAATTGTGTGTAATGAGTAGGAAAAGATTAGAGGGAGCTCTTGCTAGGCTGTAAATTGACATTAGTAAAAGAAAACTCTTTTACTAGGCGGGCCCAGCAGTCTCATTTAGACAACAGAGGAGGGGGGGGCGGGGGCTGGGACAAACACTGAGACGGGGAATGAAGTGTGTGAAGACACTAAGATTATAGCTGGAGAGCAGCCTTGCTGTTGAATGCTGGATTTAAAGCCAAGAGTATTTTTTCATTTTTCATATAGTTGCGTGGTATTCTCAGTGGAATGAAGGGGGAGCCCAAAATAAACCTAATCACAATTCAGATGATGACGTTTGACTGGCAATTTATGAATAATTTAATGTTGTAAGAAGTTTTAGTTCTATCAAGCCACAACTTTTGAAAGCTCCACTCGATATACCAACAAATGATCAAATTGTATAAAAGATGATGTGTAAAAGGGTCTTTCACGCCAAACTCGTCAAAAATGTCCGCTCTGTCAGTGTTTACGGTGTACGAGCATGACGCAACCTTTCGCATCCAACTGGAATGCAGCTGGATGGCGTCAGATGAGACCAAAAGACAATCACATAAGAAAAACAGTCAGTCATTAAAACAGAGAATAATAGAAGATAAAACTGTAGTGAAATGTGATCCTGTCAGCTCCTTTAACTTGTGCACTGTGACTTAGTC
This sequence comes from Plectropomus leopardus, assembly GCF_026936395.1. NCBI lineage: Eukaryota > Metazoa > Chordata > Actinopteri > Perciformes > Serranidae > Plectropomus > Plectropomus leopardus. Next base: position 2,687,619 of record NC_142181.1, on the reverse strand, counting down.
CTTTTTCTTTTTTATTCTTGCATCTTCTTACATCATTGGTTGTTGCCTCATAATTGTCAAAACATACCGTGCTCAACAAGATGGCTACATGGTCACTCTTCTTGCATGTGGCAGCACAGCTCTGCTGCCGTTCTCACACCGAAATCGTGAAATACTTCCGCTCTGTCAGTGCTTTTGGTGTACGAGCGTGATGCCAGAAACCACCTTCCGCAAACAACGCGGCTGGACGGTGTCAGATGAGAATGCACTTGGACAGAACCGGTGTCGTTGTTATTATACACCAGCGAATGGCTGGACGGCACAGGGTGCATCTTCAGTGTGTCACTTGAGAACACTGCTGGACGGAACCGGTCACCTGTGCATGAAACGCTGAAGGACAGTGTCAGGTAATAGAGCTGCCGGTAACAATGTGATATCGTGTGAGTGCACTTATAGGGTGGGTTGACACCTTAACATGTGCCTCTTTTTCCTAAACCAAACCATCAGTTCCAGCATGCGTTGTCCCAGAGTTGATTTTCTCTTGTTTCCTAAACACAACCACATACAGCTTTATCCCACCAGACTGTAAAGAGCAGACGAAGAAGAATACCTAGACCGCGATATGTAGATGTCCACTGCAGAGCGGCAACATGTGACGACTTGGGATGAAAATATGTTAATGAGTGATATGTTGCATCAGCATAAGTGTCAGCTTCCTTTAAAACTGCTAAGATTAATGTAACGATTTTGGTCATAGGAGTAGTAAAAAAGCAGTGAGCCCTTGATATTGTGCTCCTTGCTTCTGGTTTTGTTTTGTCCGCTTACAGTCAATCGTAGTTATGAACAATGTAAAACCATCAGTTAATAACCAAAAGATAAACTTAAAAAAAAGTGAGATATGTGAATGCAAAATAAATAAAATCCATTTGTCTCGTGTGCTTCAACAACGATTCTGACTGCCATCACCTGACTGACCCAACAACATGCACATCCAAACACTCGGCCTCAGTCACTCATCTGTTTGCATGTGTGTTTATGTTTGTGTTGCACTCCCCACCCCAGCCGAGCAATTCTTGTAACTATGCAGTTGGAATAATAACAGCCTCACCGGCTAATGACGATAATGGCGCTGACGATTACCACGGCACGAGAAAAAAAGAAAATGCTGGGGAGAGAAAGGGGGAGTATGGATATCGCTGGACAACAAAAGATTGCATAATTTAGTCCGTTTCTTTTTTTTCTTCCTTTCAGTCTCATTTCTCCGTCCTCTCTTACTTTCTTACACCCCATCCCGCTTTTTCTTTACTTTGTCCATCTTCCCACATTATGTACTCTGTTTCTCCCTCCACTCCCAGACTTCCCTCTCTTCTTCCTCCACCCCCTCCTCCCCCCTCTCTCACCCTGTAACCTCCCTCCCCTTCTCTCTTTCTGGCTAATTTAAAATTTGTCAGACGCTTGCGTCTTCTGGATGGCTGGCCTTTGATATTTTGCGAGCTCCATTTGGCACAAACAAGCCTGCGGCCCTGGTGCATCCTGCTGACTGCTGCACTAGTGGCAGGCCCCCGCCATTTATCTTAGCCCCGGCCACCCAATGCTTACTCATTACAGGAGCCTCGGCACCAGCTTAACCCCCACCTCTCTGCCGACTGCGTGCATGCAAACACACTCAAAAACAGTCAAATGCTGTGTGTGTGTGTGTGTGTATGTGTGTGCGCATAAACATAAGCACATGCATATCACCAAACACATTTATACCCCATGGACACATGGGTAGGAGCATGCAGACACAGAGAAACGTGCTTGCAAATTCAAACACACACACATACACACATCCTGGGATCATTGCTCAGTCCCCCCCTCGTCCCCCCTAAGAGGTAAATGCCTACATTTCCCCATACAGTGTGAGCCCATCCTGTGTATGTTTTATAGTCGAGGTTAAATGCTCCATCATTTCAACTCCCCACTGGCTCTCAACGCTCTCCACAAGTGTTTCCATACATGCTAAAGAGACTGTGTTTTCCAGAATTTAAGTTTTCTGTACCTTTTATTCAAGTGTGTTTGCCAACTCAGCCAATATTGCAATGTTAATGACGCGATCACCCACCCATGTGTCAGTCCGTGTGCTTGCAAAGATCACAATTAGGCTTTTTTAGGTCATATTCAGCATGTACTCACTCATTTCCAAACTCCATTTTTTTTTCAATTTTTAGGGGCCAGTACTTATTCATCTGTATTAATAAAACACATGCCACCAACTAATTGTTTGACAATGCTAGAACACAAGAAGGATGAGCCATAAAGACAGAAAGGTACGGTAAGAATGTATTGATAAGATAAGGGAAAAAACGTGGCAATGTGTGACAAGTTGGGATAAGAACGTGTTGGTTGGAGGTACTGAGTTGTGAATGGAAATATATGGAGGAATTTTGCTAATAATCTTTTTACAAATGAATTGAAACCAGTTAGATCTGTTGCTTTGTATGGAGTGTTGGCCGGCTGACTAGAGAGGTTACAATAATGATTGTTGAAACTGCGACAATGGGCAGCGGTGACAATGGCATAATGGTATAGGTGACATTCAATTTGTTGAGAGGGTTTTTATAGGCAAACCTGTTGATTACATCGCCATAGTCCAGGATTGGGAAAACTGTCATTTTAACCAAACTGCGGGTGTTATGATAGCCTACAAGTGTAACTGTTTTTCACATCTCACCAGGTTATTTATCGCCTCTTATGCTACTTAGATGTTCATCTTTTGATCTGTGTGATTTTTCAACATATGTACCACAGGAGCTATAAAAGGTATTTGCACTTTTTGAGGGAAAAAAATCATCTTGCAATTGTCTGAGTAATTTCTAGTCATTCAGGTTTATTAGCACACTGAGAGGTCATGTTAAATCCTTTTGGTGTCTATATGTTTATCGATGAAAACATTTTAAAAACCTGTGAGGACAGAAGCTCATTGTGGTTCATAATGGGTCACTGCCCAGCATCTTCTTTTGTTTTTGTAAGGTAGATAAATGCGTGAGTGTGTCTAAATGTGTGTGTGTGTGTGTGTTCTGAAGCAGTCTAGACATCCATCTCACATCACAACCCTCACCCCAAATCAAATCCATCGTTGGCAAATATTGATTTGCCTCAACTTGTTTCTGGCACATGTAGATGTCAACCAGCGCCCCCCCCTACCCCCCCACACACACACACACACACACCTGTCTTTTCTGTGTTTTGTGCTTCCTCTCAGGAAGAGAGGGCAATTTTTACAGCGGTAAGGCTTTAAGTGGAGCAGAAAATAGACATTGACCTATCTGTTAATATCAGCTTAATCGCAGCCCTCTCTGTCAGGAGCCACATGTGTGAGGACAACCACAAGAGCACACTCTTTGTATGGTTGAGTGTTGTGTTATCGTTTGTGTGCAGAGATATTTTGTTGTTTTTTTTAAAAGAAACTCTGATAATTAGGAACAAAGTAATCTTGATGAGCCCGTTGTCATTCTGAAATCGTTAAATACTGCCACTTTTTCAGCTCTTTCGGTGTAAGATCCAGATGCCAAAAGCCATCTTTTGCGTCCACGTGCTACACCGCTGGACATCGTCAGGTGAGAATGCAGCCAAACATAACCATTTACGGTGTTATTAGGCACCACTGCGCGGTGACTAGCCGTACCTGCTGCAACAGCCTGATATGAAAGGGCAGCTTCAGTTAAAAATACAGCCAGAATGAACCTGTCGGGTTCAAATGATGTGCCGCTCGACAGCCTCGGGTTGAAAAGCTACAAGTGATGACACAATATATGGAGCACGAATGTCCCTATAAAGCGAGAGAGAGGGGTGGTCGATGGAAATACATCAATTTAGAAAAACAATCCCATTTATTGTAAACAGTTTTTATGCTTGCATGAGGTGGTATTTCAGGCGATTCAAAAAGCCATATTTTGCAAAACTGCAATGGAAACATTTTTTGGCTTTTCTAGGTCACATGATGCTATGGCTATGTGCATGATGCAGCAGGAGCTACAAGAGCTGTTATTGCAACACCTCAATTCCTCTGTGAAATCGTGGACTATCACCTTCCAGAAATCCCTCATACGTGGCCGCTCCCATGTATAAGGGGCTCGCCTTTCCATTGTTGCTCACATAACACGCCTATATCATCTTGGATTGTAGAATAGAAATAAAGCTGCTGATGTTTTGAACATCCATCGCCATGTTTCCTGGAATGTTATCACCAGAGGAGAAATCGCATAATATCACTCAGTGGAAACGCAGTCATCTCCCAATCGTGTTTCAGCGACATTTTGAATACCATACTTAAATTTTGCGCGAATATGAAATGGAAACCCGCCTAATTTCTTAACTTTCTGAAATCCCTTAATTTGACACTTAAGTCCTCTTCAGTGATTAGTCAGCTGTGTGGAGGTGAGGGAGGAGACAGGGTTTGAACTTCTCTCTCTTCACTCCTTTTTTTTTCATTAGATACATGATTTTTGTCACGTTTCATGTGTCGAGTGCTTTGCCATGAATCTTTTCCAGGAGAGACTGGAAATGACAGCTGATGATTTTCGGACAGCAACTCACACAAAACAGCTCTGTTGTAGTCAAAGCCTTTCAATCTGGGGTCAGCTGAGGGTGTCTCCGAAAAACTGTATAATGAAAACAGAATGAAAATTAAGTAGACAGGATAAACAGAGAAGAATATCCTAACATCATTTTTGTCCATCACTGTGCCATTTCCTTCCTCATGTATCATTAAGAAGGATTGTGCTATTAACAGCAAGACATAACTGCAAAAGTAATTTCCTTTTGGTTTTAAGACCCTGAAGCATGGTTTGGCAAAAAAAATAGCTTATTTGGAGGGAAAGATAATGGATAAGACAAACAGATAAGCATAAGTAGTCTCAGTCTGAAAATTCAAACTTTTCTCAATGTTCGAAAGCTCCGCCACCTGCCAATAAAATGGTTTTACAAAATTTTTGTGGGCTGTGTGTTGAGGATTTTTGGTGTTTTTGGTGTCTAGATGTTTTATTTTGCATACTTATTTATTTGTATTTTTTTTTTCTTACTTATTTTTCAAAATGATAACCAGGAGTCTAAATGTGATGTCCTCCTCTAGAGTGATTGTGACATGTTGTCGCATGCTCAAAGATAATACCTGCCCGGCAACAGCCTGTTCAACCTGCTACCATCTGCTGCCGTACCACCAGACTTCTTCCTTCCTCAGGCTGAGACTCCTCAACTCATCCTAAAAATTCAAATTTTTTCTCTTTTGTTGCATAAATGGACTTCAGTTGGAGTTTTGTTGTGCTATCCTGTGTTGCAGAATGCTAATAAATAACCCTTGTAAAATGGTTCATGTGGTAAATTTGACTATTGTTTCATTTACAGCAGCAGCGAGAAACACAGAAACACTAACTTATAGCCTATAGACTCTGTTCCAGACTGGGGCACTCATCCATATCTGTTTACAGCACACATCCTGGCTAATTTGACCTGGACTTCGCCTTTCAATATCCATTCAAAGATACTTTCCAGGAAGGATTGAACGTCTATAAAAGTGATGCATGTCCCACCATAACACAAAACGACCACGAGCCTCCTGCCCCGATGACATTCAGAGACGGCTGCATAGACACAGGTATACATGCAAAAGTTTGCATGTGTGTGCGCACACCCCACACACACTCACTCAGCTGCGACTCCCTCAGCCCCTCCCATCAGAGAAGTGAAGCCTTTTAATTATCTGCTGATTACCTGTTAGATCACCTTAGCTAATGGAGAGCAGCTCCCCGGGGAGCCATCCAATCTAACTCTCATCACACACAATGGGCTCCTCTTCACTGGAGAGAGTAGACTCTGTGTGCATGTGTGTGAGAGAAGGATGTAGTGTATGTGTGCGCATATGCATGTGTGTGTGCAAAAGAGAGAGACACAGAAAGAGAGAAAGTCCCTTAGAGGCAGATGCTGAAATTAATACTGAAAATAGCCATCTATTTATTCTTTCATACACTGAATTACCATCACACTGCTCCACATGCACACACACACACACACACACACACACACACACACACACAAACACACACAGACACACTGTATGTCACTTGTGTATTCCGGTTTTTGTGGTATGTTTCCATTTTCATCAGAGTTGGAGTTCAGATCATCACAGATTATTTCATATCCTGCTTTCATGCAGCAAAAAAACCTGACTGAATTCAACATTTTGCTCGTATGGCTTTCACTGTTCATTTGCTCTGTGTTTATTGTTTTTAAACTTACTCTGTAATGGTGCATTGAAATGTTTTGCTTGAAGTAAACGCAATGTCAAAATGCTGCGTAATAGCAGCAGAACTCATATTGGTTTCCTAAAAGATCTGCACAAAAAAGGCAAAACAACAAAAACAGACAAACATCAAATTGAGCAAAATCAATGGGATAAAAAGTAGAACAAAAGTTCTGCTGGAATTCTTTCCCAGGTCGCAGTGGAAAAAGGACATGGATTAGTTTCTCTTTAGTAAGACTGTCTTCCTTCACTGGAAAGAAAGGACAGAAGACACTGGACCCCGACTCCTTGTAATACATGGGTTCATGGCAGCCCAATCGCCACAATAATATGTTGGCATTGGCAGTGTTTGTCGGTGAAGTTAGACATCATCACACAGAAACCACAAGTGAGACTAGCAACTGACAAAGCCATGATCATTATCGACCACGATGTAGTTTGTTTAAAGCCTGATAGCTTTTAGTTTCTGGTGATTTCATTTACGCTCCAAAACAAACAAAAGTGGTGTTCATCTATGAAGATTGCATGCTGAACAAAATGTGTAAGTATCATAAACTTGTGTATGTCACAGAGCTTACTTTTGGCGATAATTGTAAATCCTGTAAGGTTTTTGATAAGGGAACCAGCGTGTGGGAGCGGCCACGTATGAGGGATTTCTGGGAGCTGATAGTCCACGATTTCACAGAGGAATCGTGGATTCAAAACTTCCAGATGATCCGCCCAGTTATGTGATGCAATAACAGCTCTTGTAGCTCTTGCTGCATCATGAGGGAGACAGTTCCTACTGACAAACGTGTAGCCATAGCATCATATGATCTAGAAAAGCCAGAAAACTTTTCCATTGCAATTTTGCGAAATATGGCTTTTTCAAATCACCTGAAATATCACCCAATGTGAGTGTAAAAACTTTTTGGCGATAAATGTGAGTTCTTTTGAAACTGACGTGTTTCCATTAGGCGTATTTCATATTAACAGTTTCAGTTTGCACAACTTGAGGGTTTTTATGGAAACCCGCCTACTGGCAGCACCTCTCCTGGCATCCGATCACCACAGTGCCATCTCCTTTAGGTGCCATGATTCCCTCGTCTCCGTCTTAGTGCCATTCCAATCATACTTGTGTTAAAGTACGGCAGGAAACAACAACCTAATGAGGATGTAACCATAAAGCCACAATTCCCTGACATCCTAATCCAGACCCTGGGCCAAGTGAGTCAAATTGAACCAGTGTGGGAAAAAAAAAAAAAAAAAGTGCGGGCCTGGCACCGGGGGCTATAGGTTACAGTGTATCGCCCGTGGCCAGGGACAGAATGAAAGACTCCTTTCCCCCATGTTCCCTCATCAGGGATAGCCTGGCCTGCCATCAGAGTAATGGTGCTACAAACACAGAGGCGTGCTGAGATGAGAGAGAAGGTTTCCCAAAGACGGCTGACTGCAGCATCAAACAGGAAAGACACACGGGACAAGAGATAGAGGAGGAAGAGAGAGAACGAGCGAGAGAGGGAGGGAGAGAGAGGCCCTGGAGTGGTGCCAAGTTCCCAAGGTAGTGTACAAGTATCTTTAGAAGCCGGGCGTCTTGTTAGCTAATACATTACACCAATCACGGCCGGCTATCTTAAGCTACAATTAATCTGTGCGCTGGCACAGGCTGATAGGACAGCAACATGCTGTTTCTTAATTAAAAGCAAACGGATTAAAAATGATTAATAACGGTATTAAATATTCTCATGGACTACAAGCGAGGGGAAATCGGGGGGCTTTCTTATGCGGGCTTAAAACGAAGAAGTCATTAACGGCGGGCCCAATCTCCCTAAGCCAGGGCTTTACTTTGTTTGGGATCACAAGTTGCTTACTTCATGAATATGCATTTTGCCCCTATCAAGTCGAGACCAAAAGGCAATATCGTGGTGTGGCTGTGGTGTGGTATTTTTTTCCCCTCAGTGGCGGTGAAACTTTGAGTTTTTGATTTGTGACATTTCGTGGTCTGCCTTTGTAGCTGAGGCCTCTGTGTTAACTGGTTCCTGGCCACAGGCTGCCAGGCTCTGACAACAAATGTCACTTTTATTCTGCGGATATCAAATCATGGATGTAGGTATGTCACGTTTGGGATAATGTTGAGAGTTATTGCATGTGCAAAGGTTTCTCTCTTTGAATACAGCAATAAATAAATAAATAAAACAGATAAAAACATACATGTTTAATGTAAAAGCGCAGTGGTAAGGTATGCACCAACGCTTCTCTAAAGATGAACATGTTTCTTGGTCACAATGACATTTCTGTTGATTTTGGGTGATTCTGGACCCTGGTATACATAAAGTGTAAATGTTTCTCACATGTAATGTTTAATATATTTATATCTAGCAATATCTGCACTTGGCAGCTATAGTATGACGAATGTTACAGAATCATTGAAAATATGGAAATATATGGTATGGTATATTTTTATATTGCTCACCAACCGATGATCTTTTCACAGTGTTTATACACACACATATATATATATATATATATATATATATATATATATATATATATATATATATATATATATATATACATATATGTAGTTAGGGTTATGCAGGTAATTGACTAAGATTGAGCTTTAAAGGGATACAAGTTTTAACCACTTTTGTATCAAAACAATGTGGGTAGTTTGTGCAGATGAATTGTGGTTAACTTTCCTCCATGTAGCCAGTTCTTCCCCTCCCTCCTTTCCCCCACAGTGAAACACTGTCAGATGATGTAAATTATATAATTTGGCAGTGTTTTGCTTTCACTTGGGGCTGTTGTACAAACTAAAGGCTGTTATACAACATTTTCATATTGCTCAACAGCCACCGCCAACACTGTGGCCGCCACGTACTGTCTGTTTGTCAAACTCGACCGAAATCTGATCAAAAACTAAAACAACGCAGCGCTGATCTAATATAAATCTAGACTATGGTACAGCACTGCGTATTTCTCAACAAAAATGTGTTTTAAGGCTTTGTTTTGCTGTACTGGCGAGAGTTTGTTTTCTGTACAGTAAAAATGGAGGCTTAAAAAATGAAGATAAAATGGTTAAACTAAGATCAAATATAAACCAAGATTCTGTAAAGAGTTGCATGTTTCACACCTCAAATGTTTTCGGAAACATGTTTCAGTTTACTGTTTTGAAACCTGGATCAACATCAGTTTCATAGTGAACACTTTTTCACTTTTTTTTTAAATTTTCCACATTTTTTGGGGCATCATTTCTTCTTTGTGTTATAAATTTTTTCGTTGCTTATTTTCAAGTCATATTCTTGTAAATTTTTCTAAATTCTTGCTAATTACTAGGTGCAAATGTTTTTGCAAGAAATCAAACAAGTTTGCTCAGGTTGCAAAGGACTAAGGTGGTAGTTGTAGGTTTTCTACCTCTTGAGCAAAAGCACCCCTTTTCTCTGTTTTCTCTGCTCATGGAGCATCAGTTTCTAAGTATTTGCGTCTTCCTCCTGCAGAGACGGCCTAGTTTTATGCGAGGGCTTGCTTTATATCGGTGAAATACTTCTGCCAAAACAGCCAGGCAACAAAACTCGAAGTATGAATGAAATAAGAATCAACTAAACTGAAACCCAACAAGAATGAAATGATGAACACAGTGATGAAAACAGACAAATGGACAAAGAACAAGGGGACAGACACAATTATATATACACACAAAACTAATCACAGGTGGACTGGCAAAAGGAGGGAAACACACTGATTGTTTGGGAACACGAGGGTGAAACATCAAGACTAACACAGAACAGGTGAGCAGGTAAGACTCAGGGAACAGGGGAGGACTGATGGGTGATAGAAGACAGGTGTGACAGGAAACAGGCGGGAAAAAGACGAAGACAGGAAGTAAAATCAGACATGACACATGAGGAGTGAATCTACAAAATAAAACAGGAAACAGACTAAACATTTAGCAAAAACTCAAACAGAAAATCCTCAAAACAAAATCCACAAGATGACAGACTCCAAAGAAAAACACCATGTTGGAAATAAAAAAGCCAAATCTATGAACAATAGATACTACCAGTTATTAAAGGCAATATTCAGGTTTAAATGTGTAACTGTCACACATGTTCTCTTCCAGTTTAGATATTTTACAAAGAAAATTGACTTTTATTTCACATTTACATTATATTTTGTAAAGATTGTTTTTATAAATGAATGAAGGAATGAATGTTTTCATTGTTTTCTTTTTTCACATTTAGGGTTTAACCCTTTGATACCTGGTGCGTCATCTCTTTCTTGCTTTCAGAATACTTTCACAAGTATTGAAACCTATGAACTTGATGCGATTTCTTGTAAAAAAAAAAAAAAAAAATGGGGATAGAGCCAGTAAGAAACTTGGTATGAAATGTTCCACAAATGTCTAGGGAAAAACAGAAAAAAAGCTAAGGAAAAATATACTTTCAAAAATATGCATAAAAGGGGCAATGAGCAACTTGGTAGGAAATGTTACACAAATTGCAAGGAACTAGTAGATTTAGAAAACTATTCTTAAAAAAAAAAGATCTAGGGAAAGAGGGAAAAAGCTACAAGAAAAAATGATAAGAACTACGTATTTAAAATTTTGTTAAAATGATTCTATTTTTTAAGCATTTTTTGAAGTCAAGTCATTTTTTTATTTCTCTTGGGCTTTTTTCTCCTTTTTTTTAATTGTTTTTAAAAAATATTTTTTTTGTATGTTTGACTAATGTCTTGCCATGAATTCTTCCATTGCTCATTGCTTTCTTCCCATATTTTGGAAAAAAATCAAGCCAATTTGCTCAAGTTTTACAGGGTTAAGGTTTTGGGTGTTGCGGTTGTGATAAATTATTTTGGTTAAGATTATTTCCTTCCTTCACTTATTGTAATGTAAAAACAGAATTTGGTTACTGCTGTAACCAAATTTTCAGCAGAATGGTAACAGCCTTTAAAAACTGTTAGCGGTAAATTCGATCCATGAGCTTCCTTTAGTAAAGGAGTGATACGTGTCCTGTGTCGCTCTAATCAAAATGACACCTGAACATCATTTCATAATTTAAATCCCAGCCCTTTACACAAGTCGAGAAAGACCCCTTCCCTCCAACAAGAGGCTGTGAATAGCATCATTGTGAGCCTGCGACTACAATTACTGCTTCTAAATTCAGCATTGCCGTAATCAGGCCCTCTGGTTCTGTGTAATTTAAATACTTATGGCTTGTGTCCAATGGCTCCTGTGCCAAGCCCAAGTGTTAGTTGTAATTGACCATACAAGCCTTTTCTCCCCTTTTCTCTGCTAATTTCATAAGTGCTATTTTTAAAATGTCAATTATAAAGCAGATTAATGTATCTTAATGTGAGATTAGATGCATTTTGGCATGAATCACAGAGCAATCACATTGGGTTTGATTACATTTCTGCCCCTATTATTGAATATAAAAGGCCTTTCTGCTCCAGTTTTACATAGCACGAGCTAAAAGGGCACGCTGGTGGATTCTGAATGTTATTCAACCAAACATGCTGCAATTGTTGATATGGCTCCTCTTTGATTGTGGCTTTCTAGAGGAGTTTTTCTCTGCCCGACACACACTCCTATACACTCACACATACCTTTGTAAAGACTCTGAATGAGAAACACGGTGTTGATGTTGTCATTCCAGCGAGAGGTGAACTTTTTTTTTTTTTTTTTTTTGCAGCTGAGGCCGAATAGAAAGAGCCTGCATCCAGGACACTATTCTCTTTAGAAAGCAATTACTTCAACTCTTTTCAAATTGATTTCATTTGCCTCTGCTGCCGGGCTCTTTCTTTTTTTTCTCCTCTGACTTTTTAACATTTGAAATTCTCACACTTCTCCTCAATGCCTTCATTCTCGTTCCCTCTTTCTGTCACACCTTACTCACTTCTGCGTTTTGGTGTAGTGGGTTTTCTACTCTTTTTGCCTTTTTTCTAACACTCAGAGCAAAACAGGCCTGATTATGATCAGCTTCATGTTTGTCTTTGCAAGGAAGCAAGCAGCAGAATAATAGCATTTTCAAATCAGAACGATGATAGCATTTGTTGGTTACGATAACACGGTGGTGCTGGTGGTGTTTGCTTGTGCAGTACATGTTTGTATGTGTGACCTGTCGTGAATGAGGGCACATTTTTTGAGATTTTGCTTATTTGTTGGTTAGGTTTTTGTATGTGTGTTGCCCTGTTCAGTTTGCCTCTGTGTAAAGCCTTTTTTCGTGTGATCTCTAGGCAGGTTTCCATAAAACCCTCAAATTGAAACTGCAAATATAAAATACGTCTAATGGAAACACATCAATTTTGAAAAAATTTGCATTTATCACAATTTTTTTTTTACAATCTCATGGGGTGGTATTTCAGGTGTTTTGAAAATGCCATATTTCGCAAAACTGCAATGGAAACACTTTTTTGGCTTTGATAGGTCACATGATCATATGGTTATGCACTTGTCAGTTGGAACTGGCTCCCTCATGATGCAGCAGGAGCTACAAGAGCATTTCAGAAAATATCGCTTAAGCAAATCTATAATGGAAACCTGCCTAATGATGGCGATATGAAGCAAGTAATAACGAAGTAAGAAAGTAGTCATTAACCTTTAGTTCACAATTACTGTTGTGTATCCAGATTAACATATTTTAGTCCATTTTACTATTAATAACATCATTGCAATGGATCCATCTTAATAAACTCATGGCTGCATTTTACTGGGTGATACAACATACAGCAGAGAACAATGCATATTGATGGCAAAGTAATCATTGACATTGATTTTTAAAACCTGTAGATGAACCTACTGAGACGGCATAGCTCTCAAGAACGCTGATTTTTTATGAAAACTTTTTAGAAGCTGCAATAATGAAAAAAAATGTAACCTTATGGAATTAGTTATTGCAACAAATTATAATAACTTTTGTTTTAAATGCAGTTTTCATTCAAAAACTATTACAGAAAGGTAAAACATGAAAATGACCATAAAAAGGACAACAGAGGGCAGGCTGAATATTTATAAATTCATGTTGTTCACAATAATTGGACTTTTCTTAAATTGTACCCTTTATTTAGACATCATATCCAGGAAACTAACTGAGTTTGTACACACACACACACACACACACACACACACACACACACACACACACACACACACAGAATGACAATGTGCCAATTTGGCTGTTAAATGGTGATGTGGATTGATTGAGGAGGCTGAGCTGAACACCTTGGAGACTAAATAGCCTGAGAGAGAGAGATGGAGCTTAATTGATGATCAAACACCCACCAGGTGTAAATGGCTGTTTTTGCTTCGTGTTTGTGTGTGTGTGTGTGTGTGTGTGTCTGTGTGTGTGTGTGTGTGTCTGTGTGAATGAGTTTCTCCACATGCACCTTTTGTACTTTGTGCGCTCAGTATAAGTGAGCATCTACATGCATGACAGTCTGTGTGTGTGTGTGTGTGTGTGCATGCGCTTGCAGTATTTCCATAGAGGCCGGACAAGAGATTTCAAAGACCCGTAGAGGTTCCATTCAGCCTTTGCGTCTTTCATATTGACCTCAGGGTGACAGGAGGACAGAAAAACACATGCTCTGTACCATCAAGATGAAAGCGGGGACACCATACGCACACACTTACACACACACGGTGAGCAATCACCTTTCACAATGGCCTCTCCAAACTGTTGTGAAATTCAAATCCACCCTCAGCAAACACTTCTCCACACAAACACCTCTTTCATTGGACAGTGAGGACTGCCGAATATTCTCTTCTTCTCAGTTAATAATTGAAAATGACTATAATAGCATGTGAAAGGAAAGAAGGGACAAAAATAGCACCGTAATGAAATGTTATGCTGTGAAAGCTGAGTCACAATGTGATTAACAGCCTTGTATACAGAGCACAAAGAGTCGTGCTGAGTGTAATGTTCGCCACACCACTGGTTTCTTGTTGTGGGCAGGTGTGGTCCATCAAAGTTACTGTTGGCGTCCATTAAATGTGTAGGAAGATATCACACTGTGAGTTTTGCAGTCTTACTGACATGTGAAATTAAAGAGGATTTTAAATGCTGCTCTACAGAAAACTTGTAAACTCTGTAAAAATGTGCATTTTCAGCTCAGCCACTTTGGGGTTCAGTATCTTACCTGAGGATAAATCGATATACAGACTGGAGGAGCTGGGATCAAATCACAAATTTTCCAATTAGTGGATAACCAACAAGTTCTCATCCCAACATTACTTTTGACATTTTAGGTATCCTTCTGCGTCAGCTGTTTACGCTTTAGGATGCTCTATTATGATGTAAACAAATGCACTTTGTGGGATGACGCAGTACATCCTTATGTTTACACAATATGAGCAAATGGCAGCCAATGTGGACCGTAAGGATGGTTGGGATTAGGCAACAAAGTCAGTTAGTTTTAGGCAAAAGAAGCACATGGTAAGATGTAAAAAAAAAACCAAAAAAAAACCCCGTCACATCCACACAGGAAGCAAACTTCAAACTCCTGTATGAAAGTCAGTTGTTTGTGGGATCCATCCACTATCCCTCCTGCCCACCCGCCCTATAAGCACACATGTCCACGTTTCATGCACATGCGTCTGGTTCTGTTTGGCTGCGTTCTCATGTGACTGTTCAGACACGTTCCTGGTGGATGCAGAAGGTGGCTTTTGGTGTATTTGGCTTTTGGAATAAGAACGAGCTGGGATGACGCACTCCACCTCGACAGCTCCCCCAGAATATACAAGTTCATCAAATTCATCAAATACAACAGCTTGATTAGTGACCCAGTGTTTCAAAATATGACGCTCTAGGTACCACTCTAGCTTCGAGTGTGCACGTGGACGCTGGTACAATTTCCGCTCGTTACAGATGGGATATAATGCAGGGAAGTTCTCGGACATCCTGAATTGCTTTCTACAACACACTAAGTGTGTAACAATACTACTACACACTATGTGTTTGCTACAGTTTTTTTTCTTTGCACAATTATCCTGTGTAATCGGTCCTCACAGGTCACACAGGTAAACAAACAAAAATGTATATAGTCTTCAGTATTTTTACTTTATTTTTCTATCATCCTTGTGTATTACATTTTTTGCGATTCTTATTTTGAGTATTCAATCCTTTTTCTATCTGTAAGTTGGTGTAACAAGTGAATTTCTCCTGTGGGAGATCAATAAAGTCTTATCTTATCTTTCAAATATCGATTCTCCTGTAGATCAACTTTTCTCATTATCAACAAATAACTTCTATTCCACTAACCATCCGTTATTTCTTCTTGTACCCGTACACCTTTACACATTATGAAAAACCTGCACATTCATTTATCAGTCTAAATTCCATCTGTACAAAGAGATCCTGCAACCACAGACTGTTCCTTCCAGGCTCTCTACCATCGGACGGTCTCCAGCGTCCTGATAAATATGTCTCCTAATCAGTCCACGAGTATTGCTACCTTCACCAGCAGCGACTCTCCTGCTCTAATATTTCAGCAGAGGAAGGCGATGCCTCCCACGACACTCCTCATCAAACCAAAGCCCTCAGTGTTCTCCCTGTCTAATGCTCAGCGCCTCGCACCCTGAAGATGATCAAAGTGCTATTTTTCTAAATTCAGGCTTTTTAACTTCAACAGTCTTAGAAGGGATGAGGCAGATCATACTAAGATGATGAGAGAGGGAGAGTGAGATTGAAAGTGTGTGTGTGTCTGTGTGTGTGTCTGATGGGGCACTACAACATCTTTGTAGTCCCTTCTTCAATTTTTTTTTTTTTTCGCTTCCTAACTCTCACTCTGGGCCCGCAGATAGGTCAGCTCCATTACCAATCCACCGGCCCACAAATATTTAAAACAAATTGAATCGCACACCCAATACCCATCACAATTACGGCAGGCACAATAACTAAATTAGCAATTCAACACAATAATTGGAAATGCAGCTTGCCTGGACCCGCAGGCCTCCCTGGAGGGCCGGCTGATCTGTGGAGGCACGTCAAGCCCGCTAATTCCACAGCTAATTACTGATGCACGGCGGAATGAAGTTGTTTGTCTCCCAAATACCATTTTCAGTTCACGGCGAGGAACACGGGACCGTGCTGAGATAGACAAAAACAACAAAGACGCGAGACAGAGTGTGGTCATGCTTCTTTTTTGTCCTTGTTGTCGTCTCATTTGTTTGTTGTTCATTTGTCTGTGTATGAGTTTTACTTTATTTCCTGATGGTGAACATCATGGGGTGTTGATGTAAAATGGGCTAATGGAGGCAGATTGTAATGCAGGTAAGACTGGAACTAAATTCAACACCAGTATTTAAAAACTCATCAAGTGAAACAGAATGAAAAAGTCACACTTGGTTATTCTGTATCAGCTACCTATTGCAAGGTTTAATATTGGGAATAGATCGTTTTGGAGGTTTTAGCCATCGTCTGCCCGAGGCATAAGCAGTGTGAGACTCTGTATTTAAATACTACGTTTTTTGTGGTATTTTCATTTCCTTAAGTTAACCTTTTAAACCCTTGATTTTTGGGGGGGTTCATTTTGTACTTCGTTTATGTGCAGACTTATAACATTGCTGTGACATTTAAGTGTTATTTTCTGATTAAGTCAATCTTCTAAAAAATACCATCAGAGTGCAGACAACAGTGCACCCACCCCGCGAAAAGTCCATGGACGGAGGAGGTCAGGGTGAGTGGTGGACGGGTCAAACAAACACCGAACTTGCAGCCAGGAGGCCGCTGTTTGTGTCCCATGTGACACTTAAAGTCAATGTTAACTCTTTTTAACTTTACTTATGTACATCTTTTACAAAATATTCAGTCTTGTAAGTGACAAATGTGGTTATTTTAAATGAAAACACTATCTTTTTCTAAACCCAACCAAGTACTTAAACCCAAGTGTGCTAACACCATGTAATTGAACATATTACATGTCCCCGCCACATATTCAGTGTCATGGTCATTTCATTTATTTCTGTCACGCTGGCATAGAAGTTCATTCTTGCCCTGTGAAGTATTGTTTTTAAGTCATTATCTTCTTGACTTGAGTCCACCACACCAAAATACACCAGTGTTTTTCTAAAAACAAAAATGTATGACATGCGGATATTTTTAAAGATGCATTAATCACATGAAAACCAGACACAAAAAGGCTATAAGATTTAAGAATAATCAATTCTCAGAGGTTGTTATCGCACAAATTTGACCAAATAAAAGCTTAACTAGCTGTATGATACTAATGGAGGTATCTTTTTTTAAAATACTTTGAGTAAACTGACCCTTTATGCCTTCTAAACTGCTGAACTGATATACTGAAACGGTCTACATCAGCTGAACCACTACTTCAGACCGGCACTGTACAGCATTAAACAAGTCCTTGATTAGTGTTGTGATGACGCAGCCAAACCAAAGTATGTCCTGCTAGATAGATCTTAGTAAGCTTCGGACTATGTACTCAGTGGGTCAGCCCACCTTTTTGATGGCCTTGATAATCATTCCTACTTTCCAAAACGGACAGCTCAACATGTACCCCCACTGTGCGAATGACTGGTCAGACAGCAGAGGTGAGAAAGTAGTTTTATTTTTTTTTCTTTCTTTCTTTAGACAAATATATCTGTCACTTTATGTGTGAACAACACCCTGAATACCTCAGAGGAGAGGCTGTCCAAAGCACTTTGTTGTTATTCCCATTTGTATGATTCACCACATTGAGACTACAAAGACACAGAATTCGTCATTTGAAGCAGGTCCTTTGGATGTCTTCGGACAACGCATCATACAAGCTGGTCCGTTCGACACATACCAGGGCCTGAAAGCATCAAGAGTTATTTTCGACTGATGGCAAACATACAATAATCCTGAATCACATTCAATCAAAATGCTAAACAAAGTGTCACATTTACTGTGGACCACTTCCTTCTGTGCTGAACCTGCTTATTATGGTGATTCAGAGCCAGAGCAAAAGGCTACATTTGCTAATATTCCTGCAAACTGCAGAATAACATTTAAACCATACATCAAGTCTCTGTCATGGCTATCCCACTGATAACTTAACATACTCTGCAGCATCATTACATTATTCAACAGGGGAGCGGCACAACGGCACAAATCTGCATGTTTACATTACTGTAAACTGCGTGCACGCCACCCTTAAATGAGTTGCAGAGTTCTAAATGCGCAACTAGATAAAATGATTACTTTAGATGTAAATGAGGAGTTCAGATGAGGACTAGGCTGTAATCTGACAGAGGCATACAGGGGTGCAGTGGTGATGCGGTGGGGGGGGGGCAGCTTGTCATTGGGGTTTCGAGGCGCGAATTAGTGGCCAAATTGACCATGTCGCCACATCAGAATTTCGTTGCCAATCAGCCTTGAACATAAACGACAGTGCAAGAAAACCAACGCGTACGAGTGAGCGGACAGGGGGGTTGCGGGCCGGGTGATTGAGGCTGCCTCTAATTTGGATCCTGTCCTCGTAGCCCCGCTAACTAATCCTCCCCATCTCTATTTATCCTCTCAGAATCTCATCGGGGGAAGCAGGCGTATATTAACAGCTGGAGCTATCTGAAGGGCTCCCTTTTGAGACGTCGCTCGGCTCGCGTGTGGAGAGCTTAGCCGCGGCTAAGACCGGCCGGTGACATTTCCAATTGAACGTATAGATTTGTTGCGGAGTTTGAGGGGTCTAAGGATGGCATGATAGCCTAATCTGATTGCCTCGGGGCTGGAGGGGTTCGGGCCAAGTTATGGATTTATACGAGAGGAACATAGACAAACACTATGACCCTAAACTGTCATTGTTGGGCTGGATGTGCTGTCATGAGATTCAGTGAGTAACATGATCCAGGGCCTGAGCTGCAGCTCACTGAAGCCACTGCACTGAGCATGATGAGGGGAAAAGTTTGAGAAAGACAGGACCCAATACTTTGCACTGTAAAATGTTGTGAACCAATTACAGGACGTCTGTTAAAACTTTGACACCAAAGATTAAGATTAGACAGCAAATTAGGCCAATGATGCCAGATCAGTTTTGGTCTCAATGTGATGCAATTTGATTGGCTATGAATTTATGATTGAAAACCCATATAAAAGGGCATATTTACTTCTGAGGACAAAGGTGACATATCACTTTACAGTTCTAAATACAGTTTTTGTCTCTGCTATTATGTCCTCTTTTACCCTGATCTTTGTTTCTCAGGCAGCTCTTTCTTACAGGTCCCATCCAAATATTTGGAAATCCTATTTGTTGAGGCAAATCAGACAATCAGTCCACAATTTGAAGTAACTTTTTGGAAGTTAATTTTACTCATCAGCAGCAGGTAGCTTTCACACCACTGGTAAAACCTCCAAAGCATGCAGGCAACAAAACTCAAAGTACAAAAGAAAGAAGAACCAAAAATAAACTGAAAAGGAGGAAAACACAGTGACCGACTGATGATACGAATGTGATAGGGAGGGTGGAGCAAACCAGACTAATACAGAACAGGTGTGCAGGGAAGACTCTGGTAACAAAGGACTAACAAGACTAATAGAAGACAGGTGTGACAGAAAACAGGCGGGAAAGGACAAAGACAGGCTTACATACACGAGGAGGTAACTTAAAAAATAAATCAGTAAACAGACTAAACATTTATGAATCTGCAAAACAAGGAAAAACACAAACAGAAACCCCAAAACAAAGTCCACAAGACAACAGGCTATGAACAAAAACCAAAGACTTGCAACTGTAACCCTAAATATGTTCAGCTGTAGCGTTTTCTGTGGACTAATAAATGAGCGACAGTATGGCTGCCTTCACGTGCTTTATGAGCAATGACTCATGTTATTGACTAAGATGTCAGTCAAAGTTTTAAAGATGTCCAACTTATCTCAGCCTGTCCCTTCCTCTACTTCTATATCTACCAGAACTTCATGTTATGTTACTATTTTTACAGAATATGTTATATTATTGTAGTATTCAAGTTATGCTTCTTCATTCTAACATTATATTCTAACCATTTTTGGGATCCTGGTCCGTCTCAGGGACAGTAATACTGCAGATATGAGCACCAATTTTATCTCAGGCTGACAAAGTCCCTTTATACTTTTGTTTTGGTCCAAAATTGATCTTATTCTGTTAGCAGGGGTTGAGCTGTTCTCACTGTTACCTGTCAAACACAATGTACAAAACTCCACAACTAGTAAAGGTCCTGCAGGTCCAAGGTCCGAATACTATCAACTAGATGTACTATAAGTATCACAAGCAAAAGTGCTCATAAACAAGAAATACTCTTGTTGTTTTTATGATGATTGTTATTACTATTATACTGTATACTGTTGCATTAACATGTAAATAGCATTTTAATGGCATAGCAGGTTGATGTGGATATAATTTCACTAACTCTATACACTATTGAGATGTAATAGTAATGCATCACATTTTAAAGACAATTGTATTTTAAATGTTTCTCCAGTGACCAGTAACTACCGATTTTTATAAGTAAAATGTTTGATACCAGCACTAAATATGTGCCCACCACATTATTTTTAAAAATGATGTTAAGTTCTCAAATATTAAATATTTTAATGCAAGCAGCTGTGAGACCATAACCCCAATAAATACTATCTAAATCTGGCAAAACTTTTTATTTGATATGATCAAAGAACACAACATTATGATTGTGACTTGGCTAACTTACACCATTTGCTGGTTCTTGTGAGTATGAAATATGACACAGCACAATGGACACAATTTGGCTTGAAAGGTATTATAATGTATATTGTGTAACAATTTTGTGTATATAAAATTAAAATTATATAAATTATATTATATCCACTCATCAGAGCTAATTGCTTGAAATCAAAAGTAGTTCTGATCGTACTTCTAATACTTTAGTGTCACATCAACGTCTAGATTCAGTTTCAGAGTTGTTGTTTTTTTATCTCCTCAGTTTTGTGTAAAAACAATGATCGCTATTATTTCGATCCGTTAGCGGCTGACCTTCAGAGTCTCAGTTTTCCCTCTTTCCTGTCTGCATGAACCAAACACCAACCACACAACAAGGTCACACACACAGTCTGTCTCCCATTTCTAAGAACGTCCCGGCTAAAAAGCAAGCTCTACCCAATTCAGAGAGTCCCTCTACACACACACACACACACACACACACACACACACACACACACACACACACACACACAGCAGCAGCACCCTATCTTCTTCTATTCCCTCTCCACTGATTAAAATAACCTCCACTCCCGTCGGGGAGGAGTCAAGCTATTTTAGAAATAAATATTCCCTCGGCGGACAGACGGGACAGACTGAGATCTGTGTGTGTCTGTGTGTGTGTAGGTGTGTGTGTGTGTGTAGGTAACCCAGTGTGCTGATGCTCAGCTGGGTCCCCCTGATGCCTTATCTCTCCAAACCCCCCACCTCCCACCCTTACCCCACCCCTCCACCCCCCTTCTTGCAACATACACACACGTGTGAGTCTTTATCACGACCCGACACTTGGGCTCGGGCTGGTAATCAGAGCAGCGCGCCTCCCCCAATCCTCCCTCCCTTCCTCCCCTCAACACCCCCCCCACCCCCCACTTCCACTGAGGGAAGAGGCGCATTCTAATCTCAACTGTTGCATATCTAATACTAATTGGAATCCTGCAACTGGGTCACTCTCATTGTTTTTCAAGTATTGTCAAGTCGGGGGTGGGGGCGGCGGCGGTGGTGGTGGTGAGGGGGGACATATGAAACAGAAATTACACCCCACACCACACCACCGCCATCCCCTCTTTAGCTGGAGCGCCCTTGATTGGATCCTCTCGCTCACTCGTGTGTGTGTCTGAGACAGAGAGAGAGGGAGAGGAAGATACAGAGATCAAAGAAAACAGATGTGTTTCCTCGTGAAACACCAACACACACACACACACACACACACACACACACACACACACACACACACACACCTGGCACCGTGTTCTGTTTTTTTTTTTTAGATATCCACTATCTGACACTGCCTGGCCTCAGAGGGGTGAAGGTCCGTGCTGCCCAGACACCCATGGGTGCAGAGCGGACATGAGTGGGCGGATGCTGACACCCGTCCAGGCGGCTGAGGTGTTCAGGAGCGACCCTGTGTGATGATCAGTGAGTCGTTTGCAGAAAGACTATAAACATGGTTGCTTCATCTTCAGATGTGATGTAACACAATATTCTCTTAGAAAAAAGCAAAAAAACCCAAACAAAACAAGGTCCTAGATTAAGAATAACGGAATCAGTTTATCATATGATCACAGATTTTTTTTTTTTACATGCAAAGACAGACTTTTCCGTTTTGTCTAAATGTGGCCACAAAAGAGTGAACACAGGGAAATGTGTGGTCGTGGTTTGTCTGCAGTGTGTGTCTGTGCCCTCTGTGTCCTGGAAACCTCGTGCTTTCTTCCCTGTGGCCACTGCCAGCCTCCATAAATATGGAAACAGAGAGTGATTCAGGATCTGCTGCCTGTTGTGTATCCATTGACATGTTGCTTGTCAACTGAGGGGTCAGCACACCTGAGGGGAGCAAAAGCATTTAAGCAAAAGGAGAAAACTGCTGATTTCTAATATGCTAAAATATTCTCATGCTTGTAATCTTTACTGTAAAGCCTTTTCCTTTAAAATTATTGATGCTTGCATCCTGCAGGCTGTCTCCGATGATTAATCGAGTGAAAAAGTCACAGTTGACTGTTCTGTACCTGGGTCCCCGCGACGGAGAAAAGCCTTTTGTTTTAAGGGGGCGTGGGACGATATGCTCGCAGTAAAACAGATAATCCACATCCACCAGAAGTCTCCATTCTCCTTGACAGAAGGATAATGCTCTGTACCTGCTGTTATATCTACTGCCATCTTCTCCCTCAGATGTGATCGATGCTGCGGCTCACGCTTGCCATTTAACAGATATACACCATTAACTGTACCATGGCATCCAAATCTAACCGGAGGTGCTTTCCAAAGGCCAGTAAGTAAATTGAAATGTCTTTCTAAAGCTTGATCTTTAGTGGCCTTTAAATAGAAGAGAAATATCACGGCACGAGAGGGAGCGGGAGATGAAGTGGAGGGAAGAGAGAGGAGAAGTCAGGAAGTGAGAGTGGTGTCATTCTCCCTGAAGTCTGTAGGAAACAATGGATCCAGTCAGAGGATGAAGAGTATAAAAGAGGACACACACACACACGCAGACTGACTGTTTTAAAGTGTCAACCTCCGGTAAAGGTGAATCAATATTACAATAATCGATCATCATCAATGCAGCAAACATCAAACAAGAGCGTCACCATCAGGGCATGAGTGTGCACTCTGCTACAGCTCCCAAACTGATTGAACAGTCAAGCTAACTCTGACACACTGACAGTTAAAATACATTATATGCAGTTCACATCAGTTTATACCCACACTGCTGTGCATGCAGTTTTATGTAATCATTGGCTATGTTTACATGCACGCAAAAATTCCACCGTTATTCTGAATATGCAACATGTTCCCATCCCATCTCGTAACATGGTGCCGCTCTGTCACTGACCTTCCGCGTCTACTTACGACGTTTTAGGCATCATTCTGCATCAGCTGTTTACACGTCGAGATGCCGTTACCATGATGTCAACAAATGCACATGGTGGGAAGCAGCAGCAGGCAACGATGGCTGGAATTAGGCAACAAAGTCACTGATGGTTAGGGTTTAGGCAAAAGAAGCATATGGTAAAGTGTAGAAAACACATGCACACACACACACACACACACACACACACACACACACACACACACGGCAAGCAAAGTCTGGACTCCCACAGCAATATTTGACAAATTCGAAGTGAGAACAGGCTGGAATAAGACACTTTTCTGAATTTGATACAGGTCATATAAACAGTATACTGTTTGGAAATTTTGAATTAGGTCTTTTTCTGAACTTAGAATTTTCTGATCAAGACGTGAGGTATACTTATATTTTTTAAAAGCATTATTTGGGCATGTATATGGTGCATCCAGAATATGAAGATGTTACCATAGTTTGCGACACACAGGCTCTTTCCTGTTTATGGCAGTAAAAGTTTCTTTCACGAGGATGTTACCTTAGAATGACTCAAAGTTCACACAGTTTAATGCAGGTCTCCGCGGTAAAAGTCCCGGGAATGTCCAGATTTTTATGACCCATCCACCGCCCCAACCTGCCTCCTTACAAGACATCTGCTCTCATCAGTGCATTGATCACATGATTGCAGCCTTTCAAAATATAAAGGATCTTAGCGAGTTTGGTGCATTTATTTTTAAACTTTTAATCTTTTTAATCATTTTTAACATATCTACTTTAAACATTATAAAAGACTGCGATATCAACAGGTTTTTGGATATGTGCAAATATTCTAGCACCAACCTTTTCAAAAAGGTGGATGAATATGTTGGTACAGTTAAACAAGTCTGCTACTGGTGGAAAACTTTGAAAAAAAATATTTTTGATACAAAGAAGCTAAATGACATGAATCTCCAATTGTTCCACTTTCCCATATTTTTATGTGATAAACAGCATGTTAACTGGAATATACATGGTTGGATGTAAACAGGAATATTAGTTAAATATTCATTTTCATTAGCCACATTAAGCGTTTATCAGAAATATTGTCTTTTTAGGAAAAAGGGCAAAAGCAGAGGACTTTGTGCATGTACAGGCACAGGCAGCAGACAGAAGGCCAAGGTTCACAAAATACACTTTAGTCGTGGATAGGAAAAATATTTGGTTCTGGGTAAATGCTTACTGTGCATGATTTTCCTAAAAAAAGAGAGAGAAAAACAATGTATAGACATATACAGATGTAATCTGACAATCATCACTTATGACCCATTAGAACTGGTTTGGGGTGTATTTTTCTGCAGTAACAGACAATCCTGCATAGTATACCTTTAATAACATGATTTTAAACATTACAATGGGAGATGTGTCAATAGCCTATTTGACGCACGTTTCCTGTGTTTAAAAAACCCCGTGTGCACATGCTAATTTGGGTGGAAAAGAGATATGGCACTGTTCACTTTTATACCATAGCAATGCTCTTTTTCTAACCTCAACCAAGTACTACAAGAAAAACCATAAAATCATGAATCATGCTTAAGTTGACTTTACTCAACATATGGAATACATCAGATGTATTGATAGCCAATATTTTACAAATCCGCATTTTGCCTCTTGCCAGATAATTAAAGTTTGTCAAACAATGACACTTCAGAGAAACATTGAATATATATATTTCTGAATATTTCTGTACACTCTTTTATTCACTTTTATACATTGTTGGAAAAATTTACAGTTGAAATGAGGGTTGAACATTAAAAATGATTTACAGGGTTTAGTGAGTCTCTCAAGGAGCCTCAGAAGTTGTGCAGTAAATCAGCAGCTGTGCATGAGTCCTCACATAACTCACTGACTCAGTGAGATACATCAGGCCGCAGCCGATGGAGGATCTTCAGATTTCAAACACGTGAATCCCTCTGCAGTCTGACTTCCTCTGTCTCCTGTTCTATTGAAATTATTTCTGCAATTTTCTTAAATTCTCCTCTCGTTCTTTCATTCCTTTCTTGTGCTCTTGGCCTCCTTGATGGCGTATTAAATGACTTTAGTTTACTTACCAGAGTTATACTGATGTCTCAAATGATACAGTGTTGCTTTGGCTCACGTCTTCCTCTCATATCATGCAAATAAAACAGATTTGGATTCAAATTAAATTCTCTCGCTGTTTCTCTCTCTCTGTTCCTCTCTGTGTCTCTCCTCCCTCTCCTTCTCTTGCTGTGAGAGAGGAGAAGAACCAATGGGCCCTATCGGCCCCTGAAGACCAGCGCCGTCCCCCCATCGCTCACCCAACCTCATTAACTCGAGCCCCTACACACTCCCTGTTAGTCACAATTCAGAAAGCATACAGTTCAGAAAGCATACACTACACACACATACACACACACGTACACACACCCACACACACACACACACACACACACACACATATGCACACACGCAGCAATTAAAAATGCAGCCTTGCATATTTGCATGGCATTTATGTTCCAGCACAGTAATATTGACACTCTAACTGGCTGCTGTAGTGCAAGAATTCTGAAATATTTGCAAACACACAGACACATTCGATCCCCAGACCTCCCGTTTGTCATATTTGCTCCCGGCGACTCATGAGGGAATCATTTTTTTGATTTAGCCCCAAATAATAAACTTCAGAAATGATCACAATTAGAGAATGTAAAAGCCTGACTGTTGTAATAAGGTTTTTGTAACACTGCTATAATGAATTAAATGATCATGAAATTACCTATTTTGTCATTTTGCAGGGGACCCAGTGGACTCCTCCTCAAGGACCCCCCGCGTGTCCCCAGACCCCACTTTGAGAACCATTGTCCTAACATTAGCCGGCTGTATGGCTCCCAGGGACAAAATCTCCTGAAAAGGATGATTATACTGTCACCACTGTATATGTGTGTGTGTGTGTGTGTGTGTGTGTGTGTGTGTGTGTTTTTGGAGAAGCCCTCCTTCATCACCACAGCAGTGACTGTGAGGCTCCACTAGATGGCAGTGTTGTGTGTTACAGCGCAGAGCTTTGGTACATGGGCACAATGACAGCTCTGCACTGGAGTGTGTGAAGTATACTACAAAACTATGTGCACATGCCTACAAATAATTATTCATATGATCCATGGTTTAGAGTCATGATGAAAAATAGAGCCATCATAAATACGACGACATGATGAGCTGTACAAAGATGACCATTTGCCCCGTGCGAGTTCAGCCCTTCCACTGCAATATGTAAATCAAAATCAAATGTTGTGAGTAAAGATTATTTTTATCACTTGATCGGATGATTATTTTCTGAGATGCATGTCCATCACAATTTCTTAAAACTCTATTTTTTTAAAAAAAAAAATTCAAAATCTAATTTTGTCAGACCAATTCCAAAGAAATTCAATTTGCAATTATATAAAACGGAGAAATCAGAAAGCACAAATGATCAGGTTGGATATAATTTATTGGTTATCAAAAATATTACTTGTAATTTTTTTGTTGACTGATCATTTCAGCTCTAGTTGAGCCTTTTACGATTGGACAATAGAAGTCTGCTTTGATCACTGCAATGTTTTCAAATAAATCCATTTATTACAATCATTTCATTATATTTGCTCATATTAAATTAGGAATCGGGGTGAAACTTCTGCTGCCTGGATTAGTGAATATGATAATAATCTTTCTCTGGTTATTTGCAATAACTCAGCATGTGTTTGTGGTGAACTTTAATTTGCCATTTTATAAAACCTGCTTTGGTTATTGTCTCTTTGAGAGATCAATATGAGGACGTCCGACCCACAGACCATGACATGGATCATGACTGGGATCATTTTACACTCATCGAAGCATTTTTTAAAGAGAGACCAGAAAAACAAAGATTGAGTGTTTAGTATTTTCATTGTGTCACTGTTTGTGTGTGTTCTTGTGGATCTCTTCTCTTGCCGAGTTGTGTTTTAAGGCCCATCTATCTCTGGAAAGACATTGCAAACTAGCTTAGGCCATAAATACTGTAGGATGTGCAGCTGGTCAATGCTATGCAGTTGTCACTAAAAAAATAAACATTAATAAAATGCATGCAATCAGCAGAGTCTAGAAGCACCATTACATCACACAATCTAAAAAATCCTCAAAACAATAGGTTGAAAAGGAACAGGCAAAAAGAGGCATAATCTCAAACCTTAAAAAATAAATATACAAGCATGAATAATATATAAAAACTATACATTGTAAATTGCACCTTTTTGCTTTTATTGCACCATTTATTTAAAACATCTGTGACTTTACACTGAAAAACATTTAAAGTAAACAATATCTAAAATTACACTTTTTGTAGTTTCAAGCAAATAGATTTTGGCACGTGAATGCAGTTTTCTAAAGCTTCTTATAGACAGAAGAAAGGAGTGCACTTTAACATTGGTGATGTGAGTCAATATGAAGAAAGGTATGGAAGCTGACGGAGATAATTGGAGGATACTTAAATAAATGACACTGTACAGTCAAAATTTGTTGAGTTTAAGTCATTTAGCTCTCAGTTTAAAGTCATATCATATCGTCATATCATAAAGTCATATCGTCGTGTCGTTGCACCATTCTGAGTATTCAGCTCTACTGAAAGAATACAGTCCAAAAATAAATAAATAAATAAATAAATAAAAAATTCATGCAAAATCTGAAAGTCTCTAACACATTAAAACTTGACACTAAAACACAGGATCGTACTGAAATAATTTTTTTCATGGCTGGATTAAACAAAATGTGTAGTTTTTCTAAGCTTAAATATCCTGACATTTTTCTGCATGGTAATTAAATATATTCAGATGGGGGCAGCTTCATGTAAGCACAAAACTGACTTACCAAAAGATCATTTTGCCAGAGATATTGTTGGTAAATAGGAACGTACACTCAAGTATTATGTTGAGGTATTCCCATTTGATGTTAGAGAAAACTACTCTAATATTGTATGAGAAAATGTCAATTATATTATCATTTGTTTTAACTTTAAAAAAAGTTAGTGCTGCTGCTTTAATTTTCAAGTGACTGAACTTGAGAAGACAAGTTGCAACTTTACAAAATTACCTCAACTTGTTGTCTCAAATTCAATGGGCACTAACTTTAAGAAGTAATAAACAATAGTTAATTTTCACAGTGCAGAAAAACTTTAAAACCACTCTTAAACCCCCCAAATTTTGAATGCAGAACCTTTACTTGTAATAAAGTTTTTGTATTGTATTGTACTGCTAATTTGTTATATATAAAATATAATAAATATAAACCATTTGATCATCTTATAATATACATTGTTTAGAATAAAGCTGAAGTATTAGAAATTAGCTCTATCTCACATAAATAGCTGTGTGCACATGCTAACACTAATTCAATATAGTTTAGAATACATAATATAAATTTACTATATATATATATATATATATATATATATATATATATATATATATATATATATATATATATATATAAATTTAATTTTTTGGTAAGTTAAAGAAGTAAAGTGAAAATAAGTATTTTCGACAAAATGCTCTCGTTAAAAGCACAAACCAGTTGACACAAAGTGAGCTTGACACTTTTAGGGCCCCAGAAATCCCGGGGCCCCAGGGCAGCTGCAAATTGGTAATCGAGGTAAATTACTTAAACTAAAAGTTAGCAGTAGTCTTGTTCCAAATGAGAAAATTTCTTCAGAAATATCTGTTTTGGTCTCTGACATGTGGATCGTCCTTCATGGGCCGAGTTGAATTGAACAACAAGAAAAGTGAGCAGCTGTCGAAATTCTGTCTAAATGGAGTTCACTTTATTAACACCTGTGATTGTGAGAGAGGGACTGATGAGAGAGAGAGGGCACGCAGCAAAGAGAAAAGAAGAGTTGCCTCCAGAGGATTCTGTTCTCATTAGGCTCTTACTCCATTTATTAATAGCCAGTCATTGGGGTTGCAGGGAAATTTCCGTTGCCTGCCACTATGCATGTAGGAGTGATTTTTCTTTCACTCAATTGGCTTACCGTTGCACTATTCACTCTGAATGTGTTTTTTTTTTTTTAAGCGCCGCCCTCTCTCTTTTGTTTCTCCCTCCTTCTCTCTGTCATTCACACTTCAATGGAAAGCTGTCAAACTTATTGGGAAAGTAAGACTGGTGTACAAGCTGATAAAAATGTCCTGCTATTGGTTGCCAGACCTGTCAATACAGTGTGTGTGTGTGTGTGTTTGTGTGGATGGAGCTAGATTTCCTTTCCGCTCGTTTAGTGTGTTTTATGGGAGCTGGAGAAGTCAGATGGTGGGGATATATTTACTTGTCGTTTCACATTTTCACTGTTAACTTGTCATTTTTTCCCCCCTCGAGGTTTAATCCTTTTTTTTTTTTTTTTTTTTTTTTTTTACTGTCAGTAAGTCACATGAGAAAAACAGCCATATATTAAGGCCCAGTCATGGAAGCACTTTAATTAGCAAAATTAAGCAATCTAGTGGATTCTCTAATGGAGCAAATTCATTCAATGGAGTTCAACTTGTTAGTACTTTGACATGCAAATCTGTGCCACCATCTTGCCAGTGTTAGTCTTCAGGGCAACTGCCAAATGCAAAATTTCTTTTGCAGTGATGGCTTCAATGGTATAGTTTATTAGATTAAGGCTGCAGGAGTGAGATCAGTAGGGGTTAGGGTCATGGTGAGTCAGTCAGAGGCAGAGTAAGGCACAGTCGGCCGGGCCATGCCTTCACTGTCTTAGGAGAAACTTATTTGTTATGCCAGAGGATCTAAAACTGCAGAGACTGAGCGAGCTGGTTAGTTAGCTAGTTAGCAAGCTAGCTTGGAGAACTTTTGTGGCCAACATGCTCGCATAAACATCATGTTCTCACTTCAAACTCATCACACGGCGCCACTCTGTCAAGACCTGCCGCGTCTACCTATGACATTTTAGGTATCCTTGTGCATCAGCTGTTCATGCTCCGGGACGCTGTTACGATGATGTCAACAAATGCACGTGGTTGGATGACATCATGGTGGGGTGATGCAGCTGATTATCTTGACATCACAGCCTGCAAAAATCAGCATGGTCCTTGTGATTACTACAACAGCGCGGACTGACATCGGTTAGGATTAGGCAACAAAGTTCCAGATGGTTAGGTTAAGGCAAAAGAGGCACAAACACATTCATATGAGAAGCAAAATCATCACTCCCGCAAGGTTTGTTGTTTGTAAGAGCCATCCACCTCCACACCCACCCACCCTATAAGCATCTACATATTATGTGGTTACAGGCAGCGTTATTACCTGACGCCGTTTCATGTACACTGGTTCCATCGGTCATTCAAGTAGTAGCTGAATTTCAAATAACGCGTGACAATGAAATAATTGGGCAATAGTGTGGCTTATTGATGTGTTTTGGACAACAGTGAAGCTCTATGGCACGGAGGAAAATATTTCTACAGCATTTAACAAAATGTACAGGTTTACTGGCCAAACTAGTTCATGCACTGGAAATAAAAAACACACAATATAGGTGTAAAATAAGGTAAAACAATGTAACATTTGAGAAATCACTTGATAGTAGTACGACCAAAGACTGAAGAAGCCAGTGTGTGTGTGTGTGTGTGTGTGTGTGTGTGTGTGTGTGTGTGCACACTTATTCTCTTCTGCCATTACCAGTTGAGTCCATCACCATCATCAACACCAGGGTCAACCAGAGGACGGCCATCCCTTATTTACGCACACACACACACACACACACACACACACACACACACACACTTAGACACACAGCTCCACTCACACTTTTCCTGCATTGTAAATTTTGTTCTAGTGTGTGTGCCTGTGAGTGTGTGTGTCTCTATATGTGTGTGTGTGTGTGTGTGTGTTACAGTAATCTGCCCTCTGACTCACGTACCATAAAAGACAAGTTGTGTTATATATCCAATCAAACACACACCAAAGCACACGCACTGCAGGACAGTGGTGCCCATTCCATTACGATATTGTTGCGCTATTGTTGAGAATGTGACGCACACACACATACACACACACACACACACACCCCAGCACCCTAATCCACAATCTGTGTTTGAAATGCAGGGCCAGGGTCAAGGATTACAATAAACTCTGATGATCAAATAATGCAGGAATTCTTATTCCAGTGGAGCGCCTGATCGTCTCTACTCCAGAATACTCAACAAGGAGGAGGGAGGGAGGAGGAGGAGGGGAGGAGGAAGAGAAGGAGGGTGGAGGAAAATAAGGGAGAGGACAATGAGGGAGAAGATGAGACATAGGAGCAGGGAGAGGGAGGGAAATAATGAAAAGGAGGAAGAGGAGGAGGTGAGTTAGAGGAAAGAGGGGAGAAAGAGCCAAAAGCTTGCCAGAATAAAATGTTGGCATTGTATGTTTTTATAAACCGCGGATTTGTTACATTTTACATTTTATATGTATGACACAATTCATATTTAATGTATAGGAGCTCAGTTTGTCATCGGGGGGCAGTCCGTTCTCATTCTGAACTTGGAAAATACCACCACTTTGTCAAAGCTTTTGGCGTAAGATCGCAATGCCGAAAGCCAACTTTTGCGTCCACATGAAACGCCACTGAATGGCGTCAGTTGAGAACGCAGCTGGACCTGATGCATCAGGTTGAAACACTGCTGGTAATGACGTAACATATTAAGTGTAAGGATGGGTCCACAAACCCTGGACTTTCATGCAAAGGTCTGATGTTCTGTCTGAATGTGTTGTTTTTCTTCACTCTACACTCTTGCCACCTTCCCCTAATCCTAACCATCCGTGACTTTATTGCCTAATCCTAACTATTCATGCCAGCACGAGCGTTTGTGAAGTCCCAGCATTGTATGCCATGTACTTATGTTGCCTAAACATAACCAGCATGCTCACAGCTGCAGCATCCCAAAGTAAAAAGCAGGCATAGAGTGTAATATGTAGACATGGAAGTCCACTGCAATGTGGCGATGTATGATGACTTGGGATGAGAACGTGTTGCAGGAAGAAGAGGGAATGGTGGTTGGTGTGACACCTTGGTGAGAGGACAGCTGGAAAACAATTTTTGCAACAAAAACCGTTGTTTTTTTTAACAAGAGTTTGGGACACTCAGCCCGTTCTCATTATAAACTCGACACAAACCTCTGCCCAGTCAGGGATTTTGGCATCAAACGCCAACGCTGCTGGACGGCTTCAGGGTCCCAAAAACTCTTCTTTTTGCACAAGGAAGCAACCATGAATATGAGGTGTTTTACGTAAGTTTATTTTGAAAAAGCGTGCACGCATCATAAAGAGTTATTTCGGCTGGACCACAGTGCAGAGACACGGATACAACAGTTAAGTTGCAACAAGAAGTTATTCTTTATACAACATAAACATTAATTTGTCTTGTTCAGGTTAGTAGCAATGGGGCTGAGAGTTTTTTCAAGGAGGTGGGGGAGATCCAGGTAAATGGTTCTGGGGTTTCAGGTTTTTTTGGCAGGTTTCAAGGAAAACAGAAGATCACACAGCTGGGGACTGGAGGAACTAGATGCAGATGAGGGCAAACAGGTAAGACTGGATGTGAGCTGGTGGAGAGTGGAGGAATGAGCCTCCTCTTTTATCCTGCAGCAGAGGAGGTGGCTTGATTGCATGATCAGCAGCAGGTGAGTGATGAACTGCAGGTGTGAGGATAAACAGTGTGCCAAACTCAACGACTCCACAATGTTTTTTCCAATCCTAACCAAGTGGTTTTGTGCCCTAAACTAATCACATATGAACCACAGCATTGTCGCTAAATAAAAAAGTTTTATTGTCTAAAAGTTTCAACATATGAGCTACATATTAAACATATAAATGTAACATATGAATGGTTTATAGACACATAAAATGCCAACATTTATTCTGGCAATTGGGTTACAAGAGAAAGCAATAGAGGGAGGAGAATGGGAAGGATAAAAAAAGGGAAATAGACGATGCTGGAAGCATCGTCTGTGACAAAGTGAAAAAAATGCAGTATAAATGTTAATGATAATAATGACGATAACTGATATGTTGATCTGATTGGTGATATATTGACACATATGATCATATGTGGCTTCAGGGGGCTTCTAAATGACAGCAGTCCTTGTCTCTGTGGATGGCCTTATTGCACATAGAGCAAAAATTTCACAAAGTATTCTTTGAGTTAGAGCTGCAGGAATTGGGGTGATTGGTTCCTGTATTTGATTTTTCTTTCAAGGCGACCTGAAAGCATTTAGAATTTAGCTCCTAATCTTTACATTGTTCTGAGAGAGAGAGAAAACATACGCATTCAGCTTCTTTAGTCTTTTAGTGTGCTGAAGAAAAGATCATACTTTTGTAACTTACAGCTTTTGTATATTTTTCTCATTTTGTCAGTTGCTCCTATGAGTTATAATAACATTGTGCTCAATAAAACGGTTGCTTTAATCTAGGAAACACAGTGACATTGTTAAAATGAGGTCTGATGGGGCAGGAAGCATGAGAAGGTTGTAAACAAGCCAACTTTAAAACTATTCGGATGCAAAATTGAAAGAGAGTGCAGCCAATATGTTGGTAATTTAAGGCCCAGATATAACAGACATTGTTCAGTGTACAGTTTGCACTCACAGTCTAACAGTCGAGACATTTTGGGCTATTGAGCTTCACTGCACAGGAAAACTGATCATGGCCACAGCCACTGAGGAGGTCATGTCTTTTGTATTATTTATGGGAATTTGGGGGTTTTAGCAATGCAGCATGTAACCAACTGTGACTTCTCCCAAGTATTAAGAGTGAAGGACAACTGTGACCAACACAAAAACGCAGTCTAGAGCCAGTATTTGGATTGTCTATTCTAGGCTACTGTAGAAACAACATGGCTGGCTCCTTGGAAGAGGATTCACTCTATATGTAGATATAAGTGGTTAATTCTAAGGTTAAAAAATAAATAAAATAATAATAATCTTATTTTCACCTGATTTTAAACTAATGAAGACACAGA
Organism: Plectropomus leopardus; assembly: GCF_026936395.1. Lineage (NCBI taxonomy): Eukaryota > Metazoa > Chordata > Actinopteri > Perciformes > Serranidae > Plectropomus > Plectropomus leopardus. The sequence goes on along the minus strand of NC_142181.1, from coordinate 2,652,879 downwards.
AATAAATATTTGTTCCATTTCAGCCAGTATATCTCCCTATATTCTATCAACAGGTTTGAATCTAACGATTAGCAAAACAAAAATGAATGAGCATTTCTCCACATAAATTTCACTGTTATTTTATTCTTTGGGAGTTTTGAAAACACATTTAAAGTGTCATATTGGAATATAAATCATACAGAAAATATAACCGATTGTATGAATACAATTAAAATTCAAGATATAATTAAAACAAATAAAGTTGGTTGCTTGGAGGAGGATTATGACTTATATAGTTGAATATAAAAATTCATTTAAAGAACTTATTTGTAAAGATTTAGACCTACAATCCTTATTATAGTCTACCAAGCCAACCAAGTTTGGACCAATGTTCTACACAAATCATTCAAAGAATTTAAAACAGTTAAAACTATTTGATAACTATGTGACAATATAAGGAAAGGAAGAGGATAGGTAGGAAAAGGTGGGAAGGTGAAAGTGGAGGTTTATTGGTGGGGTCAAAGCTGGGGGAGAGAAAAAGAGGAATAAGGAGGAAGAAGATGGACAAGGAGACATCAAGAGATGACAAAAAGTGGAGGTGATGATAGGGGAGGAGGAGGTATAAGTAGGAGACCCGAAGAGGACAGAGGGGGAGAGTTGAAGGAGGCGTCCTGAATACAGTATCTGTCTCTCCATCCCTCCTCTGCATCCTGCTCCTTCCATCACTCTGCTAACGCGCTGAGCCCCTGGCTGCACGTTTGACATGGGCAGGTTATCTGCCATCTGTGTGATCTCTGATCAGATAGCTGAGTGTGCGTGTGTGTGTGTGCATGTGTGTGTGCATGTGTGTGTCTGCCCACATGTGCATGACTGTGTGTGTTACTGCAGTGGCCCTCTGGAACTGCTATCTGTGTGAGTTCGTATTTGTGTATGCCATTTGCTCAGGTTGTGAGCATACTCCATAAAAACACAGACGCGTGTGTATGTAATTGCATGAGTGTGTGTGTGTGTGTGTTTGGACCCCTAGCTCCCTCCACTGGGCATTAACATTCATGGAGCCAGCGGGGCATGTCAGAGCCCATAATGACCCCAGAGAGAGGCCCTGGGCTGGGGGAGGGCTGAGGAGGTGCCTGGGGGTTTGGGTGTTGATGGAGGCCTGGAGGCGAGAGGTAAGGAACTGCTGTAGCGAGCTGCCTGACAAGGTCTATTTGTGTGTGTATGTGTGTGTGTGTGTGTGTGTGTGTGTGTGTGCGTGCGTGTTTGTGTGTGTGTGCAGCTCTGTGTTCCTAAAAAAAAAAATGCCAAAAGCTTTTTGTTAACTAATTAATCCACTTAATCAACAAATTTAGAATCCTTTTTTACATATTATTGTCCTAAAAATGAATCCATCCATGCAAACGACTTTTTCTTTTGAGTGTTCAATCAAGCACCAAAGCAGAACAGAGCTGTGGATATGGGGGCAGATCTGAGGCTCTCCAAAACTCTGTTGTGTAGACTTTATGGTCAGACTGATGATTTGGGCCAATACTAATCAATTAATAATAATCATTTGCTAATCAGCCAGCTTGCACCTTATAAATAAGCCAGTCCCTCGAAGATTGTATGGGCCTTTTTTTCAATTGTTGCACCATGAAATGCCTGATTTTCTGACAGCTTTTCCAAAAAATTGGATGCAAGTTGCAATGTTTATGTGCATATTTTTGCAATGAGATTTCTTGGACAAGTAAAAATTGCAAAACCAGTTGTGATGTTGTCACAGACTGAGAGCTTATTACTATGAGAACTGAGTGTTTTCCACAAAATTTGAATCTGTCTGTGAGTGTATATGGGGTGATCGCTGATCGCCAATGATCGCTGACCTCTGATCAGCTGTTGATACTGTTTGATACAGAACTGATGGACCATCCTTGTGCCACTATCCTCCTGCTCTGCAGGGTTAGCATGAGCCAACACAGCACAACTTGATCTCATCTGTAATTGTCACATTTTGCTGCTTTGGCTGAAGCTCTGCAGCAGCAGTTAACATCCGACATTGAGGTGTTAATCTCAAACCATCACCAAAACAGCTCAACTCTGTCCTTAAACTAGTCAACAGCTGTAGGTAAATGTTAGCCATGTGATGCAAACAGTTAGCCCTGTTACTGTGAGTGTGTGACAGGCACAGAGCTCCAGTGTGATGATAAACAGATAGAGAGAGAGGGTGAGTCAATATGCTACGTGCAGCTCGACAATAAAATGAAATTTTATCCATTTTAAATTTTGAAATTTGCAGTTAAGTTGTGGTGACTGGACAGAATTTCAGTTGCTCTGAATTCAAGAGGACTGACTGAATTTGTATGAATCATTGTGATTGCAACATCCTGGAGGGACTGTTGAGTGAAGGGAGACTGGAGGTCTGGTTGGAATAATTGTAATCATTATGGTAAATGGAACAAACCTGTGCTTATATAGCACTTTTCTAGTCTTCCGAGCACTCAAAAGTACTTTTACACTACATGTCACTTTCATCCATTTTAACATATATTCTCACACTGGTGACCGAGGCTACTGTACAAGGTGCTACTATTTGCAATTTGTGGTTCAGTGTTTTGCTCAAGGATACTTCAACATGTTGATTGGAGGAGCTGGGGATCAAATCACTAACCTCTTGATTAGTGGACGACTTGCTCTACCTCTGCCCTTATCATGTCAGTAATATAACTGGCTCTTTTATGACGACTCTGTTTAGAAAAAGAACATCAGAGTCTCCCCCAGAAATGCTCTTGTTCTTATTGATACATCATCACATGCAACGAGATGAAACCAACGATGTGCCCTCCTGCTGATATGAGTTGATCTATGTTATATTGTACATCCATCTAATGTCTTACATATCGCTATTTTTCACTCATTATCCCCTCAAGTTCATCTAAAGTCATGTGGAGAATGCAGGCATCGATCCTGCTACCTCTCTCATGCTAAGTGAGCATTTGAGCTAATTCCCCTGTGAACACTTTCCCATTGTAAGTCGAGTCATGGTCAACTTTCTGTGTTGTATATGGTGCCATACTTGGTGGTCACTTTAAGTTGAAAAACTGAATACAATATAGCTAACTGGTTAAGGCGATAAATTGCTGATTTATTGTGCTCTGCATTCACAGATTTAAATTCCATCATCGTCGTACTCCAGTTGACTGTAGGCTAACCTAAATATTACATTTCAACAAAATAAAATGTTCCATTGTGATTGGAACAATAAGCTAAGATCCACCAGAACTTGTCCAAAACAAAAGGTCCCACTGTGACCTTTAATTGATCAGCTGCTGATATTGTCCAGGTTTCCATTGTTCTGTGTCTGTGTGGGTTTGACACCCATCCTAATTGCTGTCCAGTGTGCTTTAATAAAGTAATTCCCCAATTAACTCAATATAGTAATTGGTAAAATAGATCCAAGTTAGGATAAATTTTGTTTGCTTTATAGTGCCACACTGTCCCCTTACAAACAAGAGAGAGTCAAGGTGGCTAAGTGGTTAAAGATGTCAGTCTTTGTTTGTCACGATCCCTGCTCCTCTCCCCCTTCTCAGTACTTTTCCACTCACTCTCCCTCTGCTCCCTCTACCTGCTGACCACGCCCACTCTGCCTGCTCACTCACTCACCTCCAGCTGCAGCTCATCAGCAATCACCCAGTATATAAGCCTCCCACACACACACACTCGTTGCCAGATTGTTCCTTCGCACTATGCAAGACTCTCCAGCATTCTCCTGCCAGATCTCTGAAAGCCGACCCTGCCTGTTCCTGACCTGCTCTCTTCGTCTGATCCCCGGTAAACCTTCCTGCCTTCTGTCCCCGACCACGAGTTCTGTTTTGGCGTTCCTGATCTGCTCTGCTGGCAAAGACCTCTCCGCCTGGCCCCGACGATCCTCCTGGTCCATTCCCATCGGTACCGCTGCATCATCGGACTGCTCACTCGGTTTCGGAACCTCCGCCTGTCCCCGACCACGCTTCCGCCTTCTCCTCGACGGTAACTCCACACGTGCTGTCGAGCTGTTGGGCTACGGGGTTTCCTCCGCATCCACGCCGAGTGACGTAAGCTTCGGTTCCTTGCTTCGATCTCCCTCCAGAGACTTTGTTGTGGGTTCCGACCCGAAGAACGAACTGTGTGCTGAATTACCTCATCTTGCTTCGTGTTTGAATTGTGCTGGGCTGAATAAAAGTCATTACCAACTATTCCTGTTTACCGGTGTACTGCATCTGGGTCCGTCCAACACCCGTTACATTGTTGGTTATATTTCAGTATACATACATTTTAATGAAGGCAATGGGAAGTTAGGCCCAGATTTAGAAGCATTATAATGAGACAGAATATAATACCACAACACAAACAACAAAGACAAAAAAACAACAAACATTTTTAACATGTTTTACATTTTGTTTTTTCTCACCAGATTATCAGGTGCATGCATTTTTAACAGCAACATAGTACACACACCACTTTATCAATAATCTTTACCATGAGAAGCTGAATCTTCAGCACTCAAACCTCCTTTTTCATTTCACTGGAAATGCTGTATTTGAAATGGGACTTACCAAGAACATAAAATAAATTATTTCAAATGGCAAATCAAACAAAATGAAACATTTGATAAACGTAGCTGGGGGCAACCATGAAGTGAGAAACGCTTGCATGTCCCTATTTCATGTGTAAATGAAAGCCTGACTGCAGTGGCTTCTCTATATGCATGTTTTTTTTTTTGCTTCATATTCATGTAGGCCACTGACTGTGTGTATATACAAGTGTGTAGCTTGCGCACACAGCTACGAGCTTTGTTCTCTGACAAAACATTTATTCTGCGCACACACGCGCGCTCGTGGAGCTTGGTGGTCATCCCCCAACCCCCAACACGTAAAGGTCAGTGCCTTCTTTGATGTTGCCCCCATAGATCACCATTATTACTGTAGTCTATTGATTCCTATGGAGATGAGGCCTGCAGCCGTGGTTCTGGGTGACTGAGGCTGAGGTCAGGGTTTGCCTCCCCTGGCTTCGCTTCGGAATATAAAATCCAGCTAACTGCTACCTATTGCTGTGCATGCTGAGTTTGGTCTGAAGGACACACACAAACATATACAAGAGGCGTGAATGCACATACACATCAAACAGATTACACATGTACTGTAGCTACAAGGGCTCTGGCACTGTGGGGTTTTGCAGGCTGATGCTGATATATTAGAAGTGAAGCTGCACAAAGCCATTTTCAGGCCGTTTTTTTTGTGTGTTGAAATTCAAAACCTTTAAGTTTGACAATGACAATTCCTTATCCTAAGAATAACAAGAATTTCATTCTTACCGCTTAACCTGAAGAATGACAATGATGCTATTCTTAGGGGAAAGCATCTAAGACCAGATTTATACCATGAGACACTAAATTCCCCATGACAACAAAGCATAAAAATAAGAATAATCATACCCTGTGTATCAAAAAGAGCATGTACTTTAAAACTATGTAATGTTATTTTGAAACATGACCATTTTTCAAAAGCAGTCTGAAACTACAGCTACTGAGTACTTTTACATGTTGTTAAAAAAAAGTAAAATTTTTGTGGGTTTTTTTGTGTTTTGTGCTAAAACTGTACTTTTAAAATACATGTAACCATGTTAGTCTACCTGAAATCATGTGAAATCAGATTTCTCAAATTTGGACTTACACACCCAGAAAATTCAGATAGGAATCAAGCTACTGTTTCATGTGTAACCCTTAACTTGAACTGGTTTAGGTGTTCTGCGTGGGCTCCTTGTCGCCACACTGGGCCTTCAAGCAGCAAAAATTCATTGAAGAAAGTTGGGAAAAGCAGAAGAAGAAGAAGAAGAATAGAAGAAAATGAAACAAGACAAAGGTAAAAAGTAAAGGGTAGAGTGTGCAGGAAATGTAAAGCGCCGAAAAGTTATCCAGGTTTACATCGTTCGACATGCAACCCGTTTGCTGCTTGCTAACTTGTTTGGTATGTTACATAAAAGGCCTATAAGAAGAAGGTCCAATAGCATCTAGCTGCAAGCGGGTATATCTCGATCTACTGTGGTGAAGTCAGACGAATTCGGTCAATAAACAGATTCTCCCCTGGTGCTTGTATACTAGGACAAGGAAAATAGTCCGATTAAATGTTCTAATCAAGCTAAAAGTGTAGTACAACTTAACTGTCATGTAAACAGAATGAATCTTGCAATGGGATGACACCAGCCACAATGAAGCGATCCACAACTTGTGGGCCAAAGGTGTAAAGTGGGGGGGTCAATGGCCCCTTCCACACTGCCCTCCTCCAGGACCTTTGCTCGGACCACATCCCTCTTCAAACTCAGCCTCCACGCACAAGGATGGTCCTCTTGACTGCATCTTGCACAGTTGTGATGTTATTCAAAACCGCTTTCCTCTTCTTGCTACAGTAGGTTCCACCGGCACCACATTTTGCCATGATGACACACACACACACACACACAAGATAAAAAACAATACCAGCCCTGCCGTTGCAGCTGGTAATCATTGCAATGTAGCAACATTTATGCATTCAACTCCAGAATCCAAATAATACACGGCAGCAGCCAGCCTCCTCCATGTTCACGCATATGACCCTGACCCAAACCCAGAGTGCTTTGCTACTGTTGTTAAGCATTTTGTCACGATGACCCCGAGGTCAACTCACTTCCTCTTGCTGCCTGTCGCTGCAGCGACAGTCGGCGAGGTCTCGGTGGGAGCGCTGCTGCGTGCTGCTGTGCTCACATCAATCATGCTCACTCTAAGATGGCAACCTCTCCCACCTTTACTAATGCTCCTTCCTCATTTGTAGCCAGAGCCAAGCTGCTCTGAATAACCCTCAACCTCCCCTCAACAACATAACCTTGCACAGGTGAGTGTTGCTGAGATAGTCAGGTGGTCTGTACTTTTATTTAAAGTGTCTTCTTTGTCCTTTATGGGAGATTGAAAGAGAAGAACCAATAGATTGGACACACAAAAGGATTGAGACATTATGCACACTATTCCTGCCACCCAGACAAACAGTATATATCAGGCTTTGCTAGAGTTTTCTACTCATCAGCCTAGATATAAAAAAAAATCTCTGTGTCCCCAACATTTTAGCATTTACAAGATCTTGTAATCGATGCTGGTAGATGACCCTAAGAATGGCAATGTCAGTTTGTCAGTCCACTTTGGTCCAGACTGAATTATCTCTAACTGTTGGATGGACTGCCATGAAATTTCATGCATGCATTAATGTCCCCCTCCGGATGAACTGTAATAACTTTGACCAAATTTTATGACCAAATGACTTTGTGTTTAGTGTTTCTTAGCTGGAGAACATTAGCAATTACCTCAAAGCGCTGCTGTGTCTATGTACAGCCTCACAGAGATGTAACATGGCTCAAAACTCTTAGCGACCTCAACGATCTGTGAGGTCGCTAAGGTCACAATCTAAAATGTGATGCAGGAGTCCAGTGTTCGCCTCCTGTCTGAATGTTATGAGGGTTTTTTGGTGTGTTTTTTTTTTTTTACACCTTATTGTCCCGTAATCCTAACCATCCATGACTTTGTTTCCTAAACCTAATCATCCATGCCAGCATATGTTTTTTGATGTCGCGGCATTGGTGGCCATGTGCTGTTGTTGTCTAAATATAACCATGTGCCCTATCAACCCACCATGTGCATTTGTTGACATCACAGTAGCAGCATCCCAGAATGTAAGCAGCAGATGCAGAATGATACCTAAGTCATTATATGTAGACAATGTAGAAGTCCACTGCACAGCAGCAACATACGACGAGTTGGCATGAGAACATGTTGGACTATTACAGCGGACGTCTTTCAAGTCAGTTATATTTGCACAGTGGCGCAGCCTTCCTATACTTTGCAGGCTTAACTAGCTTCAGCTTGCAGTAAATTCCTCTTTGGCATTCAATGTTGCCACCATTGTATGTATACAAAGCCAATTACTGAAAAAAGAGGAATCCAAGCAGTCTAATGTTATTCAAAGTGATTTTGTGGTTCTTAAAGAAATTAACTCAATCAACAGTGGCAATTAAATGGTTATGAAAAGCAGCACTGTGGTGGCTTAATTTATGACATGGGGATGTACGAGTGCATTCCTATACTGGTAAGACGCCGTCATTTTAGCTGCTGTCATAATGTCCTCCTATTAAACCTAATGAGAATCCTTAAGAAGTTGTAAAACCTTGGCAGTGAGCCTATAATATTGTTTTTGAGTAATATGAATACATAAAATTTGACTGCCCTGTCTGCTATAATGCTGCTCAGCATGTACTTTTCTTACACTCAGAGAACTGCTATTAAAGGAAGGAAAAAAAAGACAAAAGGTGTGCCTTTGTACATTCAGTGACATTTCATATGAGCATTTGTTTGGTAGATCAATGTCATATGTACTTTGGGGTCTTTTGGCAGCACAAGGAAATACACCTCAGCAGTGTTTGGACTAAAGCTGCATTCAGGACAACATTCCCTTTGTTAATGAACATCGCCACACTGCAAACAGAAACACACTAGATCGATAGTGCACATTGTATCTGGCTACTCAATTTTCAGCACTCTTGTTTATTGGTTTTGATGTGATGGAGTGACAAAGGCAGTGTATTCTGCATGTTGAATAGAGCTAAAAGAATGCAATTCTTGGGGGACAATGGTGTACTTGAGAGAACAAATGCAGATTTGTGCAGCAGCTTGTTTTGCATGAGTCCAGTGGGCTGGAGAAGGGGGTGATATGCTGCTGTTATCTGTGCTGTTTGATGTGTGTGTGTGATGGTTGATTTACATCCATGAAAATGTGCTAGTTGTTCTAGTTAACACTAGAAGCCTAGTGTTAACTATTTACCTGTTCATCTGAATTTCTGTGTGTTTTTACATGAGAGGTGAACTGAAGAAAAGGATAAGAACCAACATTTTTGCCTCTAGGGATCAAGGATGGTTTGTCTGTTCAACTCTTTGCCTTTGTTAAATAATATGAATATATCAAACATCAAAAACATTCATCATCCATAACCATTTATCTAATTCAGGGTGGTGACGGGGCTGAAGCTGACACTGGGCAAGGCTGCCAGGCTAGAGACTGACAACCACTCATGCTGACATTCACACTTGTAGCAATCTAACGCCACTAATGAACCTAAACTGCATGTCTTTGGAGAACCTGGAAAGAACCTATGCTGAGGAGAACATGCAACCTTTGACAGAAGAGCCCCAGCCTTTTGGTGGATCAAACCCAAAACCCTCTTGGGTTTGAGATGATAGTGCCAACTACTGCACCACCATGCCACCTTATACCTCACCTCATATTGATGTAATATAATGTGATATGTTAACAATTATAAAAACACAATTTTACATTTTTCACATTTCATTTAACATGTTCTTTATGTTTTTAGAGAATGTTACCCTAACTTCAAGAGAAGCGTTCTGGGAACTGAAAGAAAGCTTGCCTCTGAAAACATTATGGGCACATTGCATTGGTTGCACTGTACCATTCTCAGAACATTTTTAGAATCAAAAATTGCTGACTGGGAGACCTGTGATGAAACAAAACATCACAGGTTTGTCTGTAACTGGAAACCGAAGCTTGTCAAAGAAATAAGACATTTATTTATTTTTTTTATGTTGTACCTTTAGAACCTGCCAATGTAATAAAGACATTTAACTTTTACTAAAGATGAATGCTTTGGTTCCTTCCTGTTATTTTTTTTTCATCTAGATTTTAGTATTGTGTTGTGTATGGTCAACTTTCATTTTCGGTTTTATACTGACATGGAGGATTCTCCTCAGATGTGTCCGACATTTTAACATTTGCATGCATTTCTTCACATGTTGTCTGCATGTATGTATACTTCAGCATATGTTTGCACCCCTCTGCTGCACTCATACATGTAAATGAACAGATTGCTCATGTTTGAGAGACATGAACAGACATTCCTCTATATACCTCACATGCTCTCACATTGAAGGATGGCAAATGTGAGTCTGTGCGTGAATAGTGTGTGAGTCTATGCACACACACACACACACACACACACACACACACACACATACACACACACACACCAGTGTATGGATATCAAGCTGAGCCCCTGATTTCCTTCCACTCTGACACATGATTTCCCTGGGAAGCCTGCGATACCACCCGAGAACAAAAGGGGACCTGAACGCAGCCGAGCGCCTATCTCCAGCACACGCCACTGTTAATCAAAGACAATTAAAAAGGGCCCTGCCAGCAAAGGCAGCCATGATGATTTATGAATAAATTACTGGGCTCATTTGTATGCCATAGATCATATTTGTTGGGCATGCTCCCCCCGTGGAGCAGGATCGGGGTTTCTCCGAATTACTGCGTGTAGATAACAGCTACAGTATCTCTGCTGGGTGGGAGGGTGACGGGGGAGCGATGAGAGTTCAACCTGTCCACGTTATCTAAGAGAAAGAGGCTGCTCAAAGAATCTGTGGTACAAACTTCTTCTGTATTGTGAGCCTCAAATTTCACTGCATTTATACACCATAACAAAGGTACAGTTTTATCCACGTGCACCACACACAGACGGCAACAGATGAGTACACAGTCAGACAGAACCGGTGGCATTGTTATGGCACGTCGACATGCAAAGCACACAGGCGATGTCACTTGATCCAATCATCCAAGTGCGCATGAAACTGAAGGACAGTGTCAGATGATAACACTGCTAGTAACCACCTAATTTAAGGAGCGCAAGTGTGCTTTTAGGATGGGATGGCAAGGAGGTGAATGGGTACCACAAACAGCTGACTTTTCGGACACTGCTTCCTGTGAGGATGTGTGTGTTTTCTACACCTTACCATGTGCATCTTTTGCCCAATCCCAACCATCATGACAGTCCTCTCTGTTGCACAAACATGTGGATCACACGGCTTCATCCCAACGCATGTGCATTTTTTGACATCACCATAACGGCATCCCAGAGCATAAACAGCTGGGGCATAAGGATACCTAAAAAGTCATGGGTAGACACGAACAAGGAGGTTACCGCACTCCCTTAAATCTCCTTAAGGTTTTAAGCATTTTAAACCTTATTCCAAAAACTTCTATAAAAGAAAAATGACAACTGACAAAGTTGCAAAATTTTCTAGCTGGCAGCTTTGCAATAAAGTCTTCACTAGAGTACCTCGCTGGAGAGAGCCCCACGGATGATGTTTTTCTGTAGGCTGATGCAGAAGTTTTTGTCGCCTCGTTTCCTCATCAAAAGCTGATGGAATTTTTCCATTGCATTTTTGCATTATAGCAGAAAATAGGTTCTGTGGTAAAGAAACTTTCGGTCGGGCTCTGTATTTAAAGCTATGTGATGATCTTCAACAGGCCGGGTTCGGGCTTCAACTCACAGGGTTGGTTCAGTTCGGGTATGTCGTCTAAACGTTTAGACCTGAGTGAGATGGCTGCAAAGCTGCAGACCTTCAAACCGTAACCAAGTTGTTATTGTGCCTAAACCTAAGCACACATTAACCAGTGTAATCAAAGTTAAATTTAAAGTTTCAACATATCCACTACATAATAGTGTGCCAATGAAACGTATCCTTGGTTTGCAGAAATGTATAATGCCAACGTGTCTGGTTACTGGGTTGAAATAAAATATTGACTAGTTTTTGACTATTCGAAAAGTATTGTGCACTGTGATATATATCATGTGGACTATTTCAATATTAATACCAATATGAGTTTAACTGTAATGTGAATAATTTACAAGCTCAAACATTTTCAAGAAAAGTTTTCCTCTAAACAGAGTGGATATTTGAAGAAAAACCAAAAAGATTCTTTCAGGCCAGCACACTGGCTTACAGTCAGGACAGACCCCTACAGTATTAGAGAAGCAGTAATTACAGTGAGCGTGTGCGAGCGTCTGTGTCTGGGATGGAACTTGACCCGGGGCTGCTGCTGGAGAGGACTGCGGCGGTCGGAGCAACACTATTACAAGTGGTGATCTGATAAGCAGAGATGGAGGCAGAGGGAAGGTTTGCAGTGCTGCTGTGTGGAGAGGAGCTGATGAACGTCATTAATCTGCGAGCTGGCGTGAATCATCACTCATAGATTGGTCAATAGGTGCCTCACTCACCAACAAGCCACTGGAATCCACAAAGCATGGACAGAATAGACAGGGATGCCCAAAATCTACTACTGTGATGAGTAACCAAACGCTTAAAATCATGCTGACACTGAGTGAGAGGTTACAGCACAGCTGACTGGTGACAATGTGACAATGTTTTTGTTAATCAGCTGTCTCTTTGTTCTGTGACACAATGGACCCAATTAATCTGTCTGTCCGTCACTGACAATATATCTAACATATTATAGATACGTCTTTGACATTGTAATGTTTTTAAAATTGTTTTTCAGAAGTTATTTGGATTTAATATGTTGGGTTTTTTTTGTTTACTTTATGATGTTACTTTCATTTTCAGATTTTTATAATATAACATTAATTAATTTGTTTTTTACCATATATCTTATACACATTGTTTTTTTACTAGATTCAGTTGTATTTGTATCTTTTTATTTTTACATGTTCATTGCATGAATTAAGTTTTATTTTGAGATTTCTATTGTATAACACTGACTTATTTCTATGGTCTATGGTGTATGCCTTTTTCAGATTAAGCCAACTTTCCCCTAGGTGCTGCGATATTCATTGTTTTCTAAAATAAAAAAAGTGTGTGACAGAATGCAATAACACAATTACTTTAAATTACTGACTATGGGTTAAGCATCAAAAAGGGAGAAGCGTGAATAAATCATTAAAATGCAGTCCCCTGCCATTTTTAAATACTTTATAGCATACTTTGGCAAGTGTGGAGATGGAATCTGAACCAGCTATACCATGACACGTCCAACTGGCAAAGAACTATGAATGTAAATGTCCAATAGGCAGCAGTTCCAAATAGATGTAAAATGTAACAAACACAAACTACCATCTGGACTATTTTCTTCTTTTAAACAGGAACAAAACACTTTGAAAAAAGATGTCCCCCTGTTTATCAAGACAAATGCAAAACCGTAACGCTACTCTCGGTGCTGCAGAATAATTTGCCAGAAAGAATGGGGAAAAGGAGGAATTAATGTCGAAATAGAAGGCAAGAGCCAGTTGTTTCATGACTAACTTGGATGGCCAAGCAAGCTCAAGAAGATGAAGCTTTATGGTCAGATTTGAGTGCCTCATTGTCTATACATGCATTTTATTGGTGTGACTAAATGCTCCAGATGCTCCTCTCACAAATGACAGGATGCCGTTAAAAGCCAAATTAATAGCTATTATCATTCACAAACATTTGGGCGCCCACAAACAAGTGGAGGAGGCTGCTGCTGAACATTTCAAAGATGAAACTCGGGTCTTGATTATCTCAATTGTAGGACTACAACATCGGCAACGGATCAACAATGGAAGGGTAAGCTCATTTTTTATGATGCTATAGGTAAAGATCAGGATTTATAGCTAATCCAGAGGCTGGTTTTGGACATTTTGGTGCCCTTTACCAGATATCAGTGTGCACTGAAGGGACTGATCTTCCCACAACAGCTGTAGGAATGACGACACCTCCACTACATCTCCCACCTGGTCAACAACATCTGTGTGGGAATGCGACTCCAGCATCAGTTCAGCATCAAACATGATCATTCTCCCCAAATTCATCAGTCTGTGACTCAGCATCAATGCCTCCCTCTTCAACTGGATATTGGTCTTATTAACCATTAGACTCCAGCATGTTAGGTCAAGATTAGAAGAGGACTCAAGGAAAGAAACAACCACAGCTCCTCAGTCCTCAACCTGAAGGGCTCTACTCCCTTTTCACGAAGGAGTTCTCGCCTCTACGTCGTTCAGACAACACTGAATCAGCTTACAGGGGCAAGCTCCAGCACCCGGTGGTGTGGCACGCCTTGGTCCTCAACACCAAGAAGACAAAAAACTAAATTGTGGACTTTGAAAGGCCAAACTGCACCCCATCTCTTCCTCCCTCAGATAAGATAAGATAAGATAAGATAACATGCCAGATTGCTCCAAAAATACAGTAGCAAAAGAAGATTACAACAGAGCATCAAATAAGTGAAAATAAAATACAAAGTGTCTAATAAAAATAATGTTTAAAAGTAAAAAGTAATATTGCACCTGGAGTTCAGAATTGCACGTTAACATCAGTAAAGTACTTTTGCACAAACTATACTTAAGATTGTGGCAAACGTCTACTGCTGCACCATCAAAATTATCCTTACAGACTGAATCACAGTATGGTATAAAACTTCTCTGTTTTTGATCTAAAATGAGAAAAAAACCTGCCTGATACATGTTACCATGTCCACAGACTGTTTGCCCTCCTGTCTGGGAGGTGAAACACAATTCTCCGTTCCAGGACCTGCAGGTTTAGGAAACAGCTTCTTCTGTAATCAGCTGGTAACGCCTAAAACATAAAAGCAAAATGAACCTACAGACCAACATGTGTAACCGGTCAAATTGTACTGCTCACATTCATTATTCTGGTTTTATCCTGGTTTTGATCATCTTCAGGGTATGATGCTTTATGGAAGATAACCACACAGTTTTTCATATCCCTTTGCATGTTATTGACGATGTACTTGTGTATTGACATTGATGGATTGATACTTCATAGCCTGTGATTCAGTAGGCATTGTCATCGTAAAGTCTGCATACATCAAACTCGATGTTTATTATCGAAGTTTATTAGATCCATGTTGCAGAGTGGCGCTGCACTTTACCTAAAAGATTGCTGAAATCTCTCAGTCTGCAGGAGGCTTTAAAGGTAGATTGTTAATCTGAAGTGATTACAAAAATATGTCTTTCTCCTCTTTGGTGCCCCTCCAGCTGGTCGCACCTCAGGCAACCACCCAGATCCCCTTACTAACAAAAAGCCCTGCCTAAATCAACCAGTACACTCAGTAAAACCAGTGAGTAATAAAGCTCTTATTTGAAAATATTCCCTCTTTCATATGTTTGCATGCAAACAAAGTCCTCCAGGTGCAGCTGCTGAATCTGACTGCAAGAACCACGGGATGTATCAATCGTTGTAGTAAATTATAATGCCTCCAATGGAAAATATCAGGGAGTTATTCTAATATATGTTGACATTTAGTACAACCAAGGCTCAGCCCACTTTCTATGTATTTATCAGAAAACAAGCTCACCTGGCCCCTTTGAGCAAAAAGGCAATTTTCTTTCCATTTGCAAATTGTTATGTCCAGGTTTTGATATGCCAAAGAAGCACATATCCA
Organism: Plectropomus leopardus; assembly: GCF_026936395.1. Lineage (NCBI taxonomy): Eukaryota > Metazoa > Chordata > Actinopteri > Perciformes > Serranidae > Plectropomus > Plectropomus leopardus. The sequence continues at coordinate 2,637,631 of NC_142181.1, read as the reverse complement.
GGCTCCAAGCTCCGGGAACATACATTCACACACAGCCAGCGCAATTAGAAAGAGATGGGTAACCATTTTAGGGCCTTTAACCGTGACTAAAGGTAGGCAAACACCTCTCTAGTTTTCCTCCCTGACTCCCCCTGCGCAAGACGAGCTGCATTTAAAGAATCAATTAAGGTGGAGATGGAGAACATTGCGACTGACCTTTCAGAGAGGGAAATTAAAAGAGCACCTCTAGCTCGTGGGAAAAATGAGCGGTGGATAAGAGGGTTCTTTCTGGCTGCTTTTGCCTTTTAAATACACTTACAGTCAGTCTTTTGTGGGAATTTGTTTTGTGGGAAATGAATGAGCGGGCCATATGGGTGACATTTACAGAGCTGGTCGTGCGAAGGCGGGTCATGGTTCAGTCGCTCTACTGTACTGGATGGAAAATTAACTGAAGCCCACAGTATTAATATGGGTCACTCCTGAAGTGTGCGTCACCGGGCATGGCTGGACTAATGTCTTTGGGGCGAACCATCAATATAAAGCACATTTTGGTTGACAGTTATCTTAAAGGAGTAAAGGCACGTGCATGCCCCCCGGGAGAAGAGACATGCAGTAAGTTCCCAGTAACATAACATTATCTGGATAAATATTAAACCTCTCTGTGTGACTGTTCTCTCGATTTAGCTACTTATCTTTCTATTTAAACATTTTATTTATATTTTTTTTATCTTCATAGAACAAGATAAACAGCCTTCAAAGTGGGGATAGTTTTGCTATAAAATACATAAAAGACATACCTCAAGAACATTTAAACATAAATAAAAAAATGACAGCAATGCATTCCATGTAAAAAGCATATAAATAGGTCATTCAAGCAGATATAATTTGCAATAAAAAATATTCATGTAGAATTATCATGTCACGAAAAAACAATCAGCAAAGTCTCAGGAGCATCACTCAGTACCCCAGGTACGAGTTTCCGTATCATCACACAAATGGAAAGAAATGCAAAACTATTTGTAGCTATATGAATGTTCATTTTATAACATATCTGTATGAAAATTATGTAGAATACCTAATTTCCTGTGTTGTATTGTTTTCCATGACCAGTAACACTCTTTATGTAAGTTTATCTGCTCACAAAATGTACAAAATTAAGTTTATTTTAGTCCCACCTTCAATAAATAAATAAATACAATGGTAAGAGTATATGTAAAAGTTTTGTTCTTTAAAAGCCTACGGATTTAATAGACGGTGGTACAGATGGGGGAAATGGTCCAAGTGTCTTTAAAAAATAAAATAATTTAAAAAAAAACACACTCATAATAGCTCACTGAGCCACACTGACATAATAATGAAAAATAAAAATATTTTAATTTAATTTAGGAACGAGGTTAGGATTAGGATTTCTCAAGTGCCTGAATTAAATATCTGATCATGAAGTTGAAATAAAACTTTTTTTAAGCTTTATTCTGCACTGCACCACAAATCAGATGAAATTCATTGAGACTGAAGGATTTCTCTGCATTCATTGGTTTGCAGTTTGGTAAATTTGCATTGTGGGAAGTTGCAGTGAATTAGCTGACGTTGTAAATGGTAAATCTACAACGTGGCTGCAACCATCACAGGCTTACATTTGCTACTGAAGAATTATCAAAACAATTAGGAAAGAAAGTACTACACCTGTAGAACAAGCAGTAAATGAATATTTTATAATACCATGAAGGAATTTTGCTCATTTTGTATGTAATTTAATTGGTAACTGTCACTTAAAAGTGCCAACATAAATCTTTGCAACTGCATCATAGTGTGCTCTAAAACTTTATTAAGAGTTTGTGCTTATAAAAAGTAAAGAGGGAAAAAGTAAATTAACATGTTGCCATTTTATGATCAGATTTACAATAAGCTGCTGATTGCTTTTTAATAGTCAACTGCGTAGTAGTTTCGGAATGACTGTGAGACATACATAATGGGAAGTTTCTTAAAAACACACTATGTCAGTGAAGTCCTCATTCAGCACAGTGAGATTCCCGGTACGACTGTTCTCTCTGTACCTCCCCACCACCGGTGGTCTGTGTCGGCCCCAACGCCCAGCCTGCAGCCCTCCTGCCTGGGGCCCACAGTGGCAGATGGCCAGGACAGGCTGCGCTGAGCAAAGCACTGTGGGTATGAAGAGAAGCCATGGGATGCTGAGCTGCACACACACACACACACACACACACACACACACACACACACACACACCTGTGTTCATGAAAGGGTTCAGCCGAAGTTACAAAATACTCGACACTCACTGTGTTTGAAGTCGACTCGCATTGACTTATATTTAGAGTATAGGAAAAAGTTCTAGCAGCGTGCACATCGCAAAGTAGTAAAAACTGCTGAAAAAGGGGAAACAGATAATTAATAAAATAAGTCTGCACGCTACAAAACACTCCCATGAACATTTATTAAATTACGTCCACAAGACAATAAATGTTCATGGGAGCATTTTGTGGTGGTGTGTGTGGACTTTATTTATTTTTTGTGTTTATATTCATGTCTGTTATGAAAGAATTAGCAATAAAACAAACAACATCAAACAAACAGGGAAAAAAAGTGAAAGTAAAAAAAAAAAAATAAAAAAATTAAAAATTATAGTTATTCTGTTATGTAATATCAAATTATGTAATTATGGTAATTTTAGTTTTTTTCTATAGTTTTTAGTTTTTTAATAATATTATTAATAATAATAACTAATAGTTTTATAATATGTGCAGGGTTCAAAGGTTTAAATGCACGTGAAAAAGCATCTCAAATGCAGCATGAGAAAAGTGATGTAGCTCCAGGTTTCAAAGGGTTAAGGATTAACATCGTTCATGTTAGTCATAATCATTAGAGAAACTGTTACTATAATAGTGTTGATGACTGTAATAGTAGACAAATATCTGCATCAAACCAAAACATCTATCCTCCGCACACACACACACACACACACACACACACACACACACACATAAACATAACCGGGGGGGTTGGGGAGATTATCCTCCTTGTCACAAAGTTGAGGCTAACACACACACACTCAGGCGCAGAGAGCCACACACAGTCTGAGCTCTGACAAACACAGGGAGGCTGGGGTGTCGACGCACACTGAGTGCCACCTGTGCCCAAGCACGGAGAGATCGAAGGCCAAAGTCCTGCATCTCTGCAGGGAGGACGGACTGGCACTGGTGTGCAGGTAGGCATGAAGGGAGCCGAACCCACCCTGTCCTACTGTATCAGCTGGCATCTCACAGATTAACACTTGGATGGGCAGATAGGCTTGTTAACACATGCTCCCATCCACCCCCGCCTACCAAACACACACACACACACACACACACACACACACACACACACACACACACACACACAAAAACAGCTAAATCCTCCACCACAGAGAGCAGATTTCAGCCTCATCGTCTCTATTCTGTCAGGGTGGAGACGTGAAGTGATGGCGGGTGTACCAGAGCGATCCCAGTCAGGATTAGCAGCACTATCGTGGGTGGGAATCGGTGGAGAATAGGAATCTGAGCTGTGCAGGGGGGGCGGGCGGGGGGGTGAAGGTGAGCAGGTCGTGGACCAGAGAAGTGAGACAAAGATTAAAATGTGTCAGCTGACAAAAACACTGAGGATGATGTGATATCAAGTGATCAAACAAGAGGCAATCTGTGAGTTATAAACTGCGTTTGAACTGTCTGTTTAAGGCGGGAATATCACGCCGTTCTGTCACCTCACCGTTCTGCATATAACATTCGATTGGGGAAAGAGGGGACGGAGTGATCGCGCAGCTAAGTGAGAAACAGAGGTAGTAACAGCCCTGAAACGAGGTCTGTGTAAATGTATATCTAGAAAGACTTGACCAGGGGTGTGACCTTTCGATAACATGTTTGCGTGCGACACACTGCAAGAGATTTAAAATGCAGCTGTTAGCACAGTGGCTAATTCAAAGAAGAAGAACAACGGCTATAAATGTTTGCAAATCGGGAAACAATGAGGTTCAGGAGCTCTTTACCCTCCGAGCAGAGGACGAGATCAGCTGCCTTCTAACAGAGAAGGTCACGGTTGTGATACTGCTGTTTCTGGTGTTTAAAGGAAACAACAAAAATCAAAACTGGAAAAACAATTTCCTTTTACTAAACCTTTTCTATTGTTGCTCTAAATTAATCCTTTCAAACCTGAGCATTTTTTTTTCAACATTCGAGGAAAGAGACAATGAACAACTTAACACAATAGCCAAATGATCTGGAAACAAACATGAAAATAAATACAAAAAAGGAAAGCAAAACAAAAATAAACAAGAAAATGGCCTCAAAAAGAGCTAGAAAGTAAAAATCTTGGAATGTGTATAGATATTTTTTTGCAAAATAACAAATAAATAAATAATAAAACATTTTTTCCACATTTTTGCACTTTGGAATTTTTTTAAGATACTCATTGCCTATTTCCCCGTGGTTTTGAAAGAAATTCAACCAATCAAACCACAAGTTTCAGAGGTTTAGAAAGGAATCTTGATGCAGCACAAGAAAATTGATGATGATCCATGTGTTTGAAGGGTTAAAAAGAAGCGGGAGAGATAACACATTGGATAAGAGATTTGTCAGTGTTGGAGCTTTGCAAATCTGGGGACTTTGCCAAAGGGGAACCAGATCCAATATGAAAACCAGCCAGCAATGACAACTAAACCTGATCAGTTTACCATCAACTAATAATCGGTTGTGGTTGCAGGTCAATAAGTTTAAATTAATTTCACTACCTTAATGCTGCTGTATGAATACAGAATTATTGAGGTATAACAGTTAAACGCTGTTTAACTGTGTGTATGTGTGTGTGTGTGTGTGTGTGTGTGTGTGTGTGTGTGTAACTTCCTCAGCCAGCTGACGGAGAGCTTTTACTGACTCAACATGAAAAGTATTTCTTTATCTGTCCAGCAGCATCAGAGATGAAAAGATGATAAATAGCTCCTTATATGCGTCTGCAGGGTCATAATCTTCCCACTGACCAACACACAGCCTTCAGCGCCGCCTCGCTACAGTATATCACGCTGACATCAGACGAGCGCCTTGTCTCTCCATCTCCTCGCCCCTGTGTGTTTGTGCTAACACTTTCCAGTTGTGACAAGGGATAATGATTGGTGAGCCACAGATCTGGGATCCCATCAGTTAAAACTACTCACAGTGACAGCTCTTCTACAAGAGAAACACACGGCAAAGAGCTGCTGTTCTCTCTCTCGCTCTCACCCACCTCTTCTTACAATCTGATAGCCACCTTTTTTTCTCTCCATTTCCTCTCTCACCTCCTCTCATTCTGTCACCTGTTCCCCTCCTGTTTTCACCCGGTCCCCCTCTCCCAGCTTGTTGCTGTCTCCCTGCATTTTCCCCAGCACCTGAGTTTAATACAAGGAAGAGACAACTACAAGTTCATTATCAGGCAAACACCAGCCAACCTTTCGAGTGGCTGTGTTTGTCTAACCCACCATGTCAACCCCCTCCTGCCTCACCCCCCGAAATGTTGCTGCCAGCTGATGCACCACTTTATCGCTGCATCGTTACATCACCATCATATCCAGTGCTGTTCACACATAAAACTACTACTACTACTACTAATAATAATAATAATAATAATAATGTGTCCCCCTGTTAACCCTTTGAAACCTGAGCAAATTTGCAAAATTTCTTTCAAAACATCAGAGGAAGGCAATCAGCACAACCGAAGAAATTATCCCCAGAATTAGCAAGAAATTAGTAAAACAAAGTGCAAGAAAATTACCTGGAAATAAATAAATAATCTTTCCTTTCATACAAGAAATGCAGCCCAACGTGCTTTACAACAAAATTACATGCACCAAGTGCTTCACATCAAAAGACATAGAAGACATAAAGACATAATAAAACCTGCTTGTAAATATAAGAATTAATCTTCATGGATAAAACCCACTTTATAATACTCGTAAAAATAATGATAAAAATAGAATGCACCGAATGCATAACATAAGATAAAAAATAAAACCCATTTAGATAATTTTAATGAAAGTAAAGTTAAAAAAAGAGTGCATAAAATGCATAGAAATTAAGGAAAATACAACATTTAAAGGAGGTGCAGCAATGCGTCAGCTGTTAGTGCTTCGGGATGACGTCATGGTGATGTCAACAAATGCACACGGCGGGATGACGTCATGGTAGTGACATAGCCCGTTACCGTGGTGTCACAGCATGCAGAAAGCAGTATGGTCCTTATGTTTACACAACAGTGCAGACTGTCACACACGGGAAGCAAACTCCGTACTCCCACACGACAGTCAGAGGCTCGTGACCGGTTCCGTCCAGCCTCATTGTCACATGACGCCGCTATTAACATGTGGACATGCCCGCTGCCCTCCAGCCGTTCACCAGCGTACAATAACAGCGTCACCGCTTCTGTCCAATCGTGTTCTCATCTGACGTCGTCCAGCTGCATTCCAGTTCAGCACAGAAGGTGGCGCATCACACTCATACGCCAAAAGCACTGACAGAGCGGCTCTATGTGATGAGTTTGGGTTGAAATATCACAAATATTCACAAGATGTATTCGATTTTCAGTGAAGCAGTATACTCCTTTCTCATTTAGGTTATACATGTATATGTATGTCAACTTGTCTGTATGGGAATAAAAACTCTATTTGGCAGGCAGGTGCTTCTCACTCAGAATCTGACATGCAGTATTTCTCTGAGTATAAGGCAAAACAGGAAGTGCACTCATGCATGTGTACACAACGGATCGATTTCACCGATCAATGCACTGTACTGCTGAGCTACAGATTCTCAAAGGACTCACAGGAGGGGGGCAGGTAGGACAAATGAGGGGTTCTTTGTGCCTCTATTTACACAAAATCCCCCGTCATATGGAAACAGTGACCTCTGCCTGTTGGATTATGTCTTGTGTAAAGTCTACACTGTAGACTTTACAGTTTTGAATGAGGGTGATTTTTGGATGAAAGCTCACAAAATGGAAATGGTTAATCTTCTGGGGAGCTTTAATGTGTTCAGCAAATTTCATGACAATCTGAGAACAAGAGTACAAGTAAGAGCTTGAACTAAACCAGTATGAGACGCATGGAAAGAAAGCATGAAAAGGTGAGTGAAAAAAGGGGCAGAACCTTAACAGAGGAAATGTGGTTACGACAAACTAAACAATTTATAATGGAGAAAAATGAAAAAGAACTTGTGAGATGATTACAGCTCAACCAAAACATTAAAAGGATATTTTTTGAGCTGCTTGACCACAACCAGAAACCACTGAGGACAATTGACTCTAACTCAAGCGGCAACCTGTGAGGCTGAAGAATGAAGCCGACACAGAAGTGCCAAAATCTGTAGTTCATTGAATGACCACTTGAGACTACAGTAACTACGAGTCAGTTCCTCCCCTCGCTCCTCCACTTTGTTTTCCCCCATGCATCTCGGTACCTTCATTAGTATTACATTTCATATACTCTGATACTACTGCTTTTGCAGTGTTTTCAGCAGAAGGTCCAGATGCCAAAAGCCGTCTTTCGAGTCTGCATGATACGCTGTTGGACGGCATCAGCTGGAAGCGCGGCTGGACAGAACTGTTGGTGGTGCTTCTCACCACTGTATCTTTTATGCTTGAGTTTGGTGGTTACCTTTAAAACTGCATAGACTTTTTATGGCATTCTCTGAAGTACAAAGCTGTTCTTGGCCTACTTCCAGCATATTTATGTGTCTACATTAAGCAAAAAATTTGAAAATGGCAATGCTTTCTGTTCACAGAGCTTATTCTTATTGCCTTTACCTACAGTTCGTACGGAGTTTGGCAAAAAAAAAAAGCCTTAATGAAGGCAGCCCCATAAATGTGGAATCTTCTTCAGAAAGACTTAACGTTACACTCACTGGTTCCTCTTGGCCATTTCAAAGCACTTTTCTGTGCCATCTTCTACATGCCAATGTCAGGGTGTATCTTAGCTGGTCTTATTTTTATGGTTATTTATAGTTGTGTATATTAACATACTTTTAAGTCCTTCTTTGTGGGAACTTTATTTTGTGTTCCTTTCATGTTTTGTATTGTTGTTTTGGAGTTGTATATTTTGATTTGGTATTTTTGTTCCTTTCTGTGTGACTGTAACTTTTGTTGCTGCCTGTCTTGGCCAGGACACTCGTGAAAAAGAGATTTTTAATCTCAAAAGGTTTCTCTGGCTAAAGATGGGTTAAATAAATAAAAATAAATACATGCTAAGAGAACACCTGGTAAATGATACGATTTTATTTCCATGTTAGAGTTGCACATAGACACAGTGATCGCCCTCATTGTGAAACAAATGTGATAAGAAGTTGATGTAAACTCAGTCTGTCAGTGGATAGTAAAGAGGAGAGGAAGGTGGTGGGGGGCAGTAAAAAGAGATGCCTTACGGCTGCACAGATGTCTAGCAGTGGTGATATATGAGGGATCTGGGAAAGTGGTGGTGTGAGCTGCCAGACAGCGGCTAAGTGATTAGGGACGTGTGGCGTAACCCTGCGCCATATTTAGCCACGGCGGGGCGCCCCGTCCCCTGCCATCTCCCCGAGGCCCAGCGCCAGATGTCGAAAGCTGCTGCGGCACGCCTGGCAGAGCAGGCTGGCAGCAGGGTGGCACAGCAAGCCTGGGTACAGCGAGGATAACACCAGCTTCCCGCCAACTGCCTTTCATTCACTCATAAGCAAGAATCCACACTATATCAATCAGGGCAGGGATACTGTTGGCATTTTATTTACATTTTGGTGCGGTCCACTTCTGATATGAGATTGTTTACTGATAATAAAATACATTTATTTTAATGAGGAATTTTCATATTTCTCCTTAAGATATTTTTCTTAATTTCGGGTTAAAAAATGGTTATTCTGAGACTTTACAACTATTCAACACATTCTCCTTCTGCATCTGCAGTTGACATTCAAGGATGCCACTGCCATGATGTCATCAAAGGCACATGGTGAGATTGTGCTGCATGTTGTTATATTTGGCAATAACAGCACATGGAAACCAACGGCAGGACATCAACAAGCACACATGCTGGCATTGATGGTTAGAATTAGGCAACAAGGTCATAGGTATGTTTAGGCAAAAGAGGCACTGGTGAGGTGTAGAAAAAGAACATCACATTCAGAGAGGAAGCAAACACCACACTCCTGCATGAGAGTCCGGGTTTGTTAGACCCATCAGCAACAGCAGGAGGGGTGGTTGCCAACAGCGATTCAAACTGACGCCTAAATCACCTAAAATCCCTTAGATGTACGTTAAAAGTCCATTTCATGCCAGAGAATGATTGACACTTCCTCTTTTACCTACTTGGCTGGTTTCCAGGAAGGCTCCAAGGAAAGCTGCTTAGCCTCTTACGGTATTGTAGCACAAAAAAAAGTAGTAGTAGCCCCAAAAGCATTTTCCCTGTAGGCCACCATTATACAAACGACATCTGTAAAACTGTTCACCTTGAACTGCAAACAAGATCAATTATGACTCTGTCTGAATTTTTGATCCATGGAAGTTTTGTATTTGTAAAACTTTACTGTGATGTCATCACAATTTAAGTCGAAGAGACGAGTGGGAATTTTAGCGCCAGAAAGTTAAACTTCTTGCTAACCACTGCCTAGATTGCCATGAAATTTGGCGTGGATAGTCATGATCCCTGTAAGTCGAATCCCAGTGTTTTTGAAGCCTTATTTGTCTTTATTCTACGACCATGGTTAGGCCATAACCCCCACTTTCTGACTTTTCAGCATTTCAGGCAATCGTGGATCAGCCTCATGCCAAAATGTCAACTTTTCAATAGACAGAATGAAATTTGCCTCACACATGCATCCTTCACATGAAATACATTTTTTTTATTTATGTGACTCCTATGATCTTTCTTCAACTGCCGCCTTTAGGATAATCTACTTTTGTCCAATGTTGTGGACTTAACAGTCCACTGGTGGAAGGGCTCTAATAACAGGAAAATCTTCCCTGCAGCAGATGATGATGAACATCAATAAATGTTGTTTTATTTTATTGAAGTCTTGTTTATGTTGCACTTAGCTTTAGTGGTCTTTAACCTGCTCAGAAAGTGGACCATTAGAAAGAAAACAGAAAGAAAAATGTAATGCCAAGAAAATCAGCCATGATATCAGTTGCTTTAATTGCAAAAATAACAATCATATTTCAAAAATCCCCATCACTTGAGCCCTAATAAACATGTTAGGCAGACACACACACATAGTATACACACACAGCCTTAACTCACTGATCTCCCTGCAGATGTTGCGCTAACAAGTGTCCCCCAATTAGTCATTCTCTCCTCCTCAGCCTGCTCCCCCTTTTTTTGTTCTTTCTCACTCTAGGACACTCTGCCGGAGGCTGACCAAGATAAAGTTTTGACTGGCAGGACCATTTGTTTTAATCAGGTGTTTGCAGACGCTTCCCTGACCTCCATTAGTTGAAGTTTTAATTGAAATTAACCCCCACTACTACCCCAATTAACCCACGTCCCCCCTGACTGGCGCCCGCCCTCGTCCCGAGCATCTGTTTCGGGGTGGGGGGAATGGGAGTCAGAGCGGGGAACCGGAGGGGAGGCTGGGTTTGCACGACCGCCGAGGATGCGGTGTTGTCACCCGAAGAGAGGCACCATCACATCGAGTGCACACCAACTGCGCCTGGCTCGCCATGAGGCCCCGGGGGGCCTTATGTCTCTCTGTCTACAACATTCCAGCAGCGAGGCTACACATGGCTTAGTCTTGGCCAGCGGGAGGTGGGGGAGGCAGGTAGAGGGATGAGCCCAAGCAAGGGAGAGGGGGATGAAGATGTCCCACAGGGGGGGAGTCACAAAAAGGAACGAGGGGAAAGTTGGGAAGATGAGAGAGTGGAGAAGTAGTAGAGGATGGGGGGAGAGTGAGATGGGGAGAGGGAGGGAGGTGGTAATTACTGTACAGCATGCTTTCTATCTTAAGCCCTCTTGCTGGAGATAAGAGTGTGTGGATAGAGTGCAGAGTGTGTGTGTGTGTGTGTGTGTGTGTGTGTGTGTGTGTGTGTGTAGCCTCCAGCACCTGCTTCCTTGCCTGTGGAAGGTCTCGAGTAAGGAAGCTGTCAAAGTGGCCCCTCCAGCTCAGAGCTGAGACTATTGAGTGTGTACACGTGCCGGAGTATCTTTGTTTAGCCTTTCTCCACGCCCCGAGACTATTTGTACAATCAGAGCTTCATAGTGACTACAGTATAAATCTGCAAGCACAACGGGTGTGATTTTAAAACTACTGTACTGTCAGGACTGCTACTGGGTCAGCAGGCATCTGAGGGAATAATCTGTTAAACATCTACATTGTGAGTGTCAAATACACACACGCCATCATCTGTTAAAGAGTTGGAATTATACAACAAGTAGTTACGACTAAGCAACTTCTTCTTTTAGAAGAAATGTGCAAAAAGTATTTTTGAATGCATTTTGTTAGAGCGAAACAATAACAGTCTTTAGCAACATAATGTATTATACTGTACAATGAGGACAGTATGCATGGACTTTGCAGATGTGTGTGTGTGTGTAAATGTGTTTTTGTGGTATGAAAATGATTCTATAACAGCTGGGTCAAAAATGACACCTAAGACAAGATTTTTAACCCATTGGTGTTCAGCTTTCATTGAAATTTGAACAAAGAGGGGGTCAGTCTAGGAAAAGTCATTGAATTTCAAAAATTGCATTGTGGGTGGTTTTCAATGCTGTTAAACACAGCAGTGGGTCATTTTTGAACCATAAGATGATGAAAGGGTTAAATATGGTAAAACTATTGAGCATTAGAGAATGTGGAGAGATTTCTGATCCAGAAAGCTGCATTGCTTTGTTTAGAAGTAAAATGCATCTTGACGGTTTAGTTTGTACATGTTTAATGTGATTTTCAGCTGATTTTATCTTCTATTGTTACCCCAAGAAGATTTTTTTTTTTATGAAGTCTTCCATTGCAAGAATGAGACCAGACAAAAATATGTCTTAATAAAATATTATAACTTTAATCCAATAAAAGATGAATTAGGCTTCACTGATGAAGAGGTAATGTTAGTCTACTACCGGACAATTTCTATGTGTAAGAGGGGAGAAAGCTAGACAGCAGCATGAAAAGATGCAAACGAAACAATACTCAGTCCAACAGCACATTAAACTGAGAGCTGCACTGTTGTCTCAAGTCATGCAGAGAAGGTGGACCCAAATGCAAGAGACTGCAGGTGTCAGGAACGCCAAAAGATCACTCTTTAACCCAAAGAAACAGCAGCTGAACATCAGACTAACAGGATCCAACAGAGACTGAACTGAAAACCAGGACTTAAATACTCATTAGACTGACGAGGGGATGAACCGCAGGTGGAGAAAAAGGGCAGAGGAGAATGAGCTGATGAGGCAGAGGAGCAGGCAGGGAGCTGATTGGCTGGGAGACACTGAAGAGCAGGGAAGGACTAATGAGGCTGATGCAGGACAGGTGTGACAGAAAACAGGCACGAAACAGACAAAGGCAGGAAGTAACATAAGACTTCAGACATGAGGAGAAACCCTACAAAATCAGGAAAAAGATTGGCAATAATTAATACAAGAAACAAGCAAAAAACACAAGCAGAAAACCCTTAAACAGAGTCCAAAAGACGAGAGAATATTAACAAAAACCCTTAATCATGACAAGTTGGCTGAATGGAGCTCAGCTGTGTGTCAAAAAAGATTTTAGCCAAAATTATTGCCCAGCTCTCAAAATGTTTACATTGTCAAACTAATTTGGCTTCATATTTTACAACAGCATATTGTCAACAAACAGAAAGCACTTGAGAACACACAGAGGCCTACAAATCATTAACTCTTCGGGGCCCACTTTAATATCACACACTCGTATCGCTCTGCGCACAAAATGAGCTAATCAAAAACAAGCTTCAAAAAATTTTATACATTAACAATATTTTCTACTTTCATTTAGTTCATTTTTCAACCAACATCAATCCTGATCATAAATATCAAATATTCATTATTTTTTTTAGAATATTAACCCTTCAAATTTCAGGGTTTTGTCATGATGCCACTATGTTTTTAGATTTAAAAAAAATTACAACCAAAAAAAAAAAAAATTTTCTATATGCGGCATGCAAAGTAGATTATTTCATTTTCAATTATCACAGCCGAGGATATGTCAATAATTAGGAGCGATACTGATTTTTATATATTAATAATTTTGTGCAGTGTCGACAATACTCATACCACTCTGCGCTTTTCAACATCAGGCTAGAAATAATGTTATACACTAATTTGTAATTGTAAGTGTAAGTGTTTGCTTTATGTACGTATGTATAAATAGGCAGATAGAAAATCTTGGTCTTGACTCAGTCTCACCCTGCTTTGGTCTTGGTCTTGTTCTGGTCTAGGCACAATCTGACCTCGGTCAAATCTTGGTCTCGGTTAGTATGGTTTTCACTACAACGCTACTATTTGGCACAAAAGTCCCATATTTTGTTACCTCCCCTCTGCTTACAGATCACCCAGGGAAATGTCAACTTTCTGGGCAAACAAATGGTGGGAAGTTCTTACTAAAAGACTAACTTTGGAAGACGCCCACTGAATTTGAATGAACTCAAGATGCTGAAGTCTCTGACTTGCTTCGAATAAACTGCACAGAATGTGGACCGTGGATTTTGTCCAAAGAACTCACACTGAGACACACATTAGGAAAGGGCTCTCTTTATGTGATTTTTCAGCATCACAATAGCATGCTTAGACAGTAGGGCTACACAAATGAAGGTCCATTGCTCATGCTGACTGAAACATCCATGCAAACAGTGAACGTGCAAACAAGAATCCAGCCCCTGCTGATGCACACCATGAGGCTGATGGTGGAGACGATGATGAAAAAGACCAACAGTGCATCAGTGCCCTACCCTTCACCTGAGATAAGAAGAACCAAGCGGAGGGGGTGGGGGCTGAGGATGGGGAAAAGGTGGAGGCTGAGAGTGGGGCAGTTAAGGAAAGGGGTTGTGTGGGGATGGTGCCCTTCGAGGGACAAAGAGGCGAAGGACTTGGCCCCTGCCTACTGTCACCATCCACAGCCATCCCTCATGTAGGACCCCCCAACGGTGGCTTGTCCATCCTCCACACACACAGTGGAGCTGTGCCACTGTAGGTCTTTGGTCTCCAGCCAGACTGTGTGCATGAGATGGTCCGATGGTGTGTGCGTGTTGGGCTGGGGGATGTGGAGTGTCAGTCCCAGGGTGGAGTATACCCTTGAGCAAGGTGGTATTACACTTTGGCTTGGCCGGTGATCAATTTTTCCATTAGCAGCATCCACAAGTTTTAAAGAAAGCCCTTTGTTATGTTTAAAAAACAAAACACATGGGTTTTATTATCAATATTAACAATATCAATGCTGGATTATTCCAAAACAAAGACCATTAAAAGTCATTTTCACTCAGTGATTTGATCAAATACTTAAATAACTATCCCAAATATCAATTTTTGCCTCTAAAAATGTTCTGACAATGGTACAATGCAACCAATGCAATGTTTTAGTAACAATTTCAGCGGCAAGTTTTCTTTATTTCCCAGAACGTTATTCATAAATTTAGGGTAACATTCTCTGTGAACATTTTTTGTTAACATGTCACATTACATTAAATTGTTTTTTAAATGTTCTGAATGTTGCTTTTTAAATGTTCTGAATGTTGCTTTTTAAATGTTCTGAATGTTGCTTTTTAAATGTTCTGAATGTTGCTTTTTAAACGTTCTTCCTTTATTCTCATGTAACATTTTGGGAATGTTTTATAGAAGACCATTTTATAATCTGTCACCTCTAAACATCACCAAAACATCCTCAGAATGTTGCAGTTAAAGAGGTACCTTGTGCCTCCGACTGTCCACCAGCATATAATAACAATGCTTCTGGTTGTATCAGAGCGTGTTCCCATCTGACGCTGTCAAACCGCGTTCTGGTTGGACACTGAAGGTAACTTTTGGCGTACACCGAAAGCACTGACAGAGCGGCGTTATTTGAAAAGTTTGGAGTGAGAACGGGCAGCCAGACACTGTTGGCAGCAGCTGCAGCACAAGGTGCATATCTGCTCATCAAGAAGAAATCTAATCAATCAATCAGTCAGACTATATTTATATAACAGTTTTCATACAAGCAAAACTGTAACACAAATCAGTCATTTCAATACACACTAATGACACAGCCTTTGGGAGCAATTTGGAGTTCAGTGTACTACCCAAGTATACTTCAACATGCAGACAAACCGGGGATAGAACCGCTGACCCACTCGATGCCTACGGCTGCCACTAATTTCTTTTTGGTTTCTTTTAAATATGACCACGATATCTCCCTAAACTGGTTTGTTTTAGACTGTTTTGTCGTGCAGATATGTCCAGTATTGATCACTTTCAAAGGCAACAGCAAACCTTCATGAATTCTGCAAATGAACCTGTAAGAAAGCTGTTTCTCAGTGAAAGGAGTGTAGAGGGTTGAATATAGTTTAAAGTTGGCTGGCAGTGGCAGATCCATGCACAGTTTATGTGAACCCCCGGCACACACTGAAACACACACCTTCACTATTTAATAGATGAACTTACCTGCAGATGCTTTCCCTGTTTTTGGAATGACTCCCAATCAGGGGTTCCCATCGCTGCGGCTACATCCATCGAGGAACAAATTACAGTTGGGGATTAGGATTGGGGAGGGGGGACAACCCAGTGTTTTATCAGTGGGACCGTGTTCCGTCTGCCGAGCCGCTTATATTTCAGGTAAACATAATCCAGATTCAGCTCTGGCGGGGGTAGATTCAATTAAGATACAGAGACAACTTTGTTAATGCAGCCGTATCTTAATACCCTGGCCACAGCTTGTAATGAATCTGGGCTCAGTGGTGGGAGCTGAGAGTCGGGGACAAGGGAAGAGGACTGAGTGTGACAGTATCCTGTGGCGCTGGATGCTGGAGTTACAGTCGTCAGGCCAAGGTCTGGTACTGTATGGGTGAGGAAACTTGTGTTTGCAGGTTTGTCTTAATGCACATCAGATAGTGATTTGATTACAGAGAGGGCACTTCTTTGTGTTTCCTAGATAAGTTTATCGAGGAATCGGATTTCTAACAGAGTTGGACTGATTGATCACTCCAAACTAGTCAGTAAAGTTTATAACTCCCAGATAATTTGTTATTTTGTAGATTGATTTAAATGTAGGTAATAGCATATTTCACTCACATACACACACACACACACTCTCTCTCTCTCACACACACACACACACACTTACTCTATATGCATGCATTTTCTTTTTAAGGCTAACTGTTTTCCCAGTGGCCAGTTTTCAGCATGTCCTCATTCAACGGTTCGGCAATATACTTCAAAACTACGTGGGCTGTGCAGGAATAACTTGCTCATGTTATGTAGGATATGTACAAATATTGATATATTACGAACAGTCTGCAGTCTTTATGCTAACCTAAGCTAAGCTAGAGTTAGTTATGTGACAATTCCAAATTTGGTCTACAGAGGGGCATTTCAGTTTTTGAAGACTTGCAAACTCAAATTCTCAAATTATTACTTAATTTCAGTCAGTGCTGTCTATCTATCTATCTATCTATGGCTATCTATACCTCCTGTGGCACTGGAGGTAAAGCAATTGTCCACCAATAGTAAGAGGTATCCTTGGGCACGATACTGAATGATACCTCTGTGTGTGTTTAAATGTTTAAATTAAGTAGCAGGTGGCACCAATGTGTGAATGGGCGAATGTAACAAGTTTTGCAAAAGCACTTTAAATGGTTGAAACACTAGAAAGTTGCTTTTACATACATTTTTCATGTATATATATATATGCCAAAAACAGACTTCCCATAGATCTAAAATACTTATTTCTAAAATCAACATTAGATGAAAGTTGTTGAAGCAGCCTGTTCTCATTCTGAAGCCATAAAATAGCACCACTGTTGCAGTATTTTCAGCATAAGATCCCAACACCAAAAGACACCTTTTGCTTCCATAAAATACAGACGTGAAAACATGGGTGGACAGAACTGGTCGCGTGTTATTATATGCAGTCGGGTGGCACCTGCAGCTGCAGTATGATATGTGGACAGGCGGCATCACTTTAGAACGCATCCAGTAGCGACATAAAATAAAGAGCATGAGGCCTATAGGGCTGGTGGGAGGGGTGGTGGATATATCTAACAAACCCTGGACTTTCATCCAGGAGTCCAGTGTTTGCTTCCTATATGAATGAGATATTTTTTTCTTCACCTTACCATGTGCTTGTGTTGATATCATGGTTAGCGTCATCCCGGGATGTAAATAGCAGATGCAGAACGATACCTGGAGCATAACATGTAGACACGGAAATACACTGTAAAATAGCAACATGTGACGACTTGGGATGAGAATGTGTTGCTTTAGCACATGCAGAGTGAAGTCACATTCCTTATTGTGGATAACTGGAGGTTGAATTATGTACTGCAGTTAGAATATGTAGTAGTTTGAAGAAAGTGAAGAAAAGACTGTCTGGGATGCCCACTTTCATAGGCAGCTGTGGCATTAGGATCTGAATTGACACGGCGATTTCTTTTAAATCTACTATCACTGTTAATGTAAGGAACAACTTCTTTTCAAAGCTAATCAACTCTGGATGTCAGAAGCGAAGCCCAAAGCAAGTCTTTGTCCTACAAGTCTCCCAAATCCTTTGTTCCCCACCCATGCAGAAACAACAGTTTGACATCATCTGATTTAATGGCGATTGATGAAGACATTTCCTGAATTGCATCTACAAGAGCTGCTGAGTCCCAAAGCTTTTTGGTCTTTCAGTCTGGGTCACCAGCTCAACAATCCTCCTTCAGTATCAGCTGAGAGACAGCCACCCTGAGACCCATGTGGTGAACAGACTGCCTAACCAGAGCATATCTCATCCCTCTGGATGTTAATATTTATTGACGGCACTAGGCTGGTGTTAGAACATTAAAAAGGGGATCGGGAAGAAGGGCTCTGCGGACTTAAGCCCTGGGAGGCCACGGCGACTCAAAGACTTATTCAGATGATGTGCAGTGAGATGCTTGTCCTTGAAGAAAAGGAATTAGTGTCTGTGGAAGTCAAAGGAAAAATGGAGAGAGAGTGGAGCAAGGGGGGGGGGCGAGAAAGACAGGAAGAGAATGCGTTTGACAGAAAAAATGCGTGCATGTGGATTTGCGAACGTGTGTTTGCATGCATATTTGTGCACATGCCCATGTGAGATAGAGCAAAAAAAAAAGAAAGGAAGGAGAGAAAGGCAAAGCGAGACTTCTTCACACAGGGAGAGATGATGCAAAGAGCACAGGCTGGTACAAAAGTGTTACCACAGGACCGAGCAGACAATCCCCTCTCCAGGAAACGCAGATCAAAGCGGATTTAAGTAGTCAAGACTTGTTCCGTGCGGTTCCAACCAGCAGTTTCGACCCTGTAGCCATACTTTTCCTCTCCGTGTCGAGATCAGTTAGGAAGGGGTGACGAAGCTGCGAAATTGAGTCATGGCAAAATTTGACAGAGAAGCCCCAGTGTTCCTGAGGAGCAGCGAGGCTCGCCAACATTTTGAGGCATGTGTAAATTTACTGGAAAAAAAACCAAAACATTTTAATAATAAGTAATATTAATGTGTATATCATGCTGCCTATAACTATTAGCACAAGAATCAAGGCATTACTCAAGTTTTCTTTGTTTTTAACACTCTCAAATTATCATTTATGCCGCAATACATACACGTCACTTGTAAAAGGCAAAGTGACATTCACATAGAGGAAAGGTGCCCACTTTAAAATCTGCTTTCATTTAGATCTGCATACACTTTTTCAGGAGTTATTTGATTCAAACTGCTGTAATTGACTTTTTGTGTGCATGAGCATGCGTGAGCATGGCCCAATGAGTTTACAGGAAAGAATGCAGTTTTGCAATGCTTGTTCCAAATTTTTGACTAATCTCTTCCAAGGAGACTCACTTGACATTTACTTTCGACACATGTAATTCAATTCAATTCCAATTAATCAGATGGTTACAAAAATGAGTAACAGAAAGGCAACAATTGCTGTAATTTTACTGGCCTTTTCTTCCAGCTTACGGCGATTGGGAAACATCATGTATTTGTCTTGAAATCAGTTTCCACTGTGTCTTCTATGCTGGACACGTCTCAGCTCTGCAGTGAACTTCTGCGTCTACATATTACGATTTAGGTATCCTTCTGTGTCTGCTGTTTATGTTCGGGGATGCCGCTGTCGTGAACATGGTGGGATGATGCAGCATGTAGTTATGTTTACGCAACAATATCACATGGCAACCAATGTCAGAACATCAACAAACGCAAATGCTGGCACAGACAGTTCGTTTTTTCAGCGAAGAAGGCACATGGTGAGGTGTAGAAAAAAAACATAACATTCAGACGGGAAGTTGTGACAGCTGGCATCCGTACTTCTTGGATAATGGGGGTTTTGAGAGCATTGGAGGAGGTAAAGTTAGCGTCAAGTGTACAGTCACACGTGTCCGGGGTTTCCACAATGCTCATGGTTTATTACAAACCCCACATCAACCTTACAAAGCCCAGTTGTAAAGCTACTTTTCCATCATACATGAGCAAACAGTCAGCACACAACGTTACTGTTGAGTTGAAAGGCTAAAGGAAGACAGGAGCTAAGTTACAGGGATCCGTCTATGGCGAGAGGCGCCGCTCAACTAACTTTGAGGATAAACCATAAACCATCTAGTGACATAACTTAGCAACACAATATGTCTTAAAGGTAAATTCCACAATTTCAGCTGTTACAACGTGAACATCAGACTCCTGCATGGAAGTCTGTTGTTTGTGGAGCCCATCACCCCTTTAGCTGTCTTCACACTTCTTATATTATGTTTTTACTAGCAGCGTCTCAACCTGACTCCGTCCTGCCCGGTTAAATGTGCACGTGAGAGGTTCCATCTGTCCCTTTTGTCAAGTGACACCACCCGTGTGCAGGTCTTGTGGACACAGGTGCGATCCAGCCTCTGTGAATGTGAGTTAAACCATTTTTAATTGCTCAAACCATACCTCTAACGATATCTTAATGTGATCTAACAGTGATCTAACATTTTGTTCACTTGTCTAAAGGGATAAGACAATAACAAATACACCAAAGCTTAAACTGACCCTTATAAAATATGCTAATTATTCATTTGTCAAGAGATGGAGCCAACAGTTTTCCTATGCTGTTGAAATGTTCAACCACATATTATAGCGACATTGTAACATGTAGTCAAGATAACAGAGACATTCTTTCAAACTACCCGAAGGAGGCTGGTTTTGAATAGTGGAGACTGCACATCTGCAAGTGTAAGAAAGATGTGTGAGAAGTCTGCATTAGAAACAAGAGGTGGCAGATTACACATCTGCACTGCCTCACTTTTCACAGCCGACTGTGTTCTGTGCAGTGCGGGCTGGCAGGACAGCGCAGAGATAGAGTATGAGGTCTGAGGCTGCAACAGAAACACAGATAGTGAGCAACAGAGACGGCTTAAAGGGCTGATAGAGACAGTATAATGTTGAGAGAGCAAGAGCCAACAGAATGCATATCCACAGAGGAGGCAGAGAGTTGTAAGAGAGAGGAAGAGGCAAAGAAGGGGGACAAAGTAAGTGGGTGATTTATTGTTTGTCTTGATCTATGGTGTGATCACAGACATTCAATTTATTCCACAGAGGGGTAGAGCGGTGACAGCGGTGGCGTGTGGGTATGAGCGGACATCAGCGCTATAGGGACAAAGATGCCAGTTTCACCTCTGCTGTACAAACCCCCACGATTATTATTATTTTATTTTTTTTAATTTAGGGGAAATGTCTGGTGGAAATAAGTCAAATTTATAGCAAATCAGCATAATAACATCTTAAAATTATTTGACAGTGTTATTATAACACATCTTTCGGGTCATTTTCTTCTTTAAAATTGATTATTATTTATTTATTTTAAAAAAATAATTTTGCACATTTTTCTGAGACTTCTAACAAATTCATTGCATATTTTTGGGTCATTTTATCGTTTGTTGCTCATTGCCTTCTTCCCATGTTTTTGAGAGAAATCAAGCGAATTTGCTCAGGTTTTAAATGGTTAAAGAGGTAACCTGATGCAATAGCAGCTCTTGTAGCTCCTGCTGCATCATGCCTGCGTGAGCCAGGTCCTACTGACAAGCACATAGCCATAGCATCATGTGACCCGTGAAAGCAAACAAGTGTACGTAAAAACTTTTTTGCAAATAATGGGATTTTTTTCATAATTGACATGTTTCCATTAGATGTATTTTATATTTCAGTTTGTGCAATTTTAGGTTGAATACAAACCCATTTAGTGTCATGTGCAATTATTTGGAGGTGCCTGTAAAGTGTCAGCAGACAATTTATTTTGGTGTCTGTCCACGGTCTGTTGTCCTCCTGCCAGTAACAGCATGGATTCTGTTCAGCACGGACCATGCTGACGGACTGGGTTTTTTTGTTTTGAATTTTTTCTTGAGCCCAACACCAGTGGGTCTACTCTCGTCCTCGCCCCCAGTATGAGGGCCACACCCCCCCTGCAGTAATGTCTTCAAACCCTGCATGTGTCAACTTATCCCTTGAGTACTCCATCTGTAGGAAAACATGCCTGGATCCTCCTTAACCCCCACGGTGAGCTCCTCCGTACCCAGGAGAGAGATGGCAGAATCTCCCTCAGTGTGACAGACTTGTTCTCCATCGCTGTCCCCAGGTGGGTTATCCTCTGAAAGCAAACCCCAGGAACATCCCTCCACCTCCATCACATGGGAGAAGATCCCATCACAGAGGAAGACAATTTCATACAAGCTGCCGGCAAAGATGTTGACACTCTGACCAGTTGTGAGTTCATAGGAAGGATGATGAAGATCACACATGGCTCCAACCAGAGTGGTAAGGTACCTCCTTCATCCAGCTACCTCTTCCACCCGCCACCCAACATTAAGCCAAGATCTGGAGAATTCATTACAAATCAACCCCTCACCCTATTTCCTATGCCCCCACCCAAACCCTGCTCAAACTGCTTGCATCCTGTAATCCGACAGATTAATGGCAGAGCATGAAATGTGGCGTTTACGTCGACAAAAGTTAAATGTTGTAGGGAGGGAGGGGCGTTGTGGCTTTGGCGTGTGGATTACGCCCTGTGAAACCTCCTTAATGCCAGTATAATTTGATGGAGCTGCCAATTTGCTGTATGCGCACTCTCTCTGCCCCACTTCTTATCCCCCCCCCCCGAACCAAAGCCGACTTTGCTGCAACACTTCTGAGGAGGATCTGAAGTTTGGAGAGGCGGAGATACGCGTCGGGAGGAGGGACGAACAGCCATGCTGCCTGGGATCCCTACCTCCTCCCCCGAGCTTAAGATCACAGTGCTAATGTCACTGCAGAATTTATGTCACGTCTGGATTTGCATAATATGCTGTGTGAGTCAAAGGTACTACAGGTGCATATTCAGAAACTGAAACCTGGCCGACAGTTTATTATTACCTTAAATGTGTTTTCTGACATGAAATGTGGCACATTCCCTGTAACTACCATAAACAGCCAAACAAACGCACAAAAATAAACATATTGCCTCAGGAACCTTTAACACGTCATCAGTACAATTTGCAACAAAATTTCCTTAGTTTTCCTTTCTTTTTTTTCTCCAATGTCATAAATTACTTAAAATGCACAAATATCCACATACTGATGGACACTATGTGACTGTGATGGTGATTCCTCAGATGTGGTCTGATAATAAATAATCAACCAATAATCAATAAATCAACGTAGAAACCACCCAGCTAGCAGGAAATGTTCCCACAACATTGGCTAACATAACCTACAAGTTGCAATAATGTTTTAAGGATGTTTATCATTTCAAATAATGTTTCTGTATGTTCTGTTGTTTTGTCTTTTTAGTCTTGCAAAAGTTGAATTCGAGTATAATGGATGAGCAAAACAGGAATCAAAATCCATTATTCCAAAGCTCTACACAGCCCTAAAGGTGAGGATGGTTTGGCCAACCCAGTGTCACTCCAGAGTCACCACGTGGTGACGGTCAGACAGTGACCATCCACGTCAGCTTTAGGTATCCCCACCACATCAAGCTTTGACACTCTGAGTTCAGAGTGAGAACGGGTTGCATAACCACATTATATTAAGGAGCGCAGGTGAGCTTATAGTGCGAGTGAGAGGAGGTAGATGCATCACACAAACAGCAGACTGGGCAGTTCACTTCCCATGTGGATGTTCATGTCCTATGTCGATGTGTGTGTGTGTGTGTGTGTGTGTGTGCGTTCGTGTCCAGAGTTCGTGTGTTTTCTTCACCTTTACATGTGCCGTTTTTGGTGCTTTGGTACCTAATCCCAACCATCATGACAGTCACGCGCGGTTGTGTGAACGTAGGGACCATCCCACCACCCGTGCATTTGTGGAAAGGATACCTAAAATGTCATAGGTTGACATGAAAGGTCATCTGACCAAACGTCATGTTTACGTCAACGTAATGTGTTGGGTTTTTGACATCTAATACAAACTTAATTTCAGTGTGTGTGTGTGTGTGTGTGTGTGTGTGTGTGTGTGTGAGAGAGAGAGGAGACTAAAGGTATGAGGTTCAGAGACAGGTCAACAATTCTACTTTTACCTCTTGAGGACATGGTTGTCTAAGCTAATCACACCACACAGAGACACCCACACCAGCGCATCTATCAGTGTGTTTTCCTCTGTGTGTGTGTGTGTGCGTGTGTGTGTGTGTGTGTATCTGACACAAGTAGAGTCAGGTCAGATCCAATCAAAGCGGTGTAGTCCTGTTCTCTGGCTCACCACATCCCACCTCCCTGAAATAATACTCATAATTCACGGGGAGGAGGAGGGAAGTGGGAGGGCGGAGGAGTTTGCTCTTTAGCATCATTCAAAGGACATTTCCAAACTATCGCTCAAATTGACAGAGGGAAGCATGGGGGTGTGAGAGGAAAAGGGGAGGGGGGTTGATGGTGGTGGTAGGAGGGGGGGGTACTCGGAACAATCACACTCATTCACACCTCCGTCGCCAATCCCTTCATCCCCGCATCCCTCCCCCTCGGAGTCCGCCAATTAATCGCAGTGAAAACATGTCTGATTGAATCTTTTCAAGCAAATCCTCAGGCTTGGGCTTTTGTTGGTCCACTCCTTGTCAACATCCATTAAAACAGGCCTTTAATGCTCCCGCCCCGGCTATCTTCCCCGCAAAATATGGAGTGAGAGGACGGGAGGAGAAAAAAAAAAAGAGGGAGAAGGGAAACAGGCGGGGAGGGAGGGAAGGAGGGGTGGAGGACAAAAACCTCCGGCGCAGACTGATCCCACTGTCTTCAACTTTAATCAACTGTATGCTAGACCGCTCTTCTCTCCCTCTCTCTCTCTGTCAGTCCCTCTCAGTGTCTCTCTCTCCTCCTCTCTCTGTCTTTCTCTCTCTCTTCCTCTGTCTGCCCAATAATGGGCTGTTTGTAATGCAGGAGGCGAGCTCCACATCAATCATTCGCCCCAGTTTTCAACCCCCCCACCACCGCCATTGCTGCCGCCACCACCACCTCGTCCTCCGCTGCAATAAATATGGAAATGAGCAGGAGCCAGTCATTGGTAATTTCAAGCTCGGTTCACTAGTGTTAAAAAAGGACACAAATGTATTAATTGCCGGCGGCCGGAGGAATCCCATTTTCTGTGGGCATTGATTACAAAATTGGTGTGAGCGGCCTCTTTTTTTTTTTTTTTAAAGTTACAGCTGGTTGTATAGTGTGTGTGTGTGTATGTGTGTGTGTGTGTGTGTGTGTGTGTGTGTGTGTGTGTGTGTGTTGAAGTGGAAGATGGGGAATGACAAAGATATGGTTGGTGATGTCACATGCACATAACCCCAGTGTTTATCATCAGCGGAGATACATCACATTGTGGTGTAGGTCAGCTTTTCTTATCTTTTTTAAGCCCTTTGAAACCTCAGCATTTTTTTCTGATTTCTTTCAGAAACATGAGGAACGGGCAACTTAACAAGACATGGTCTAAAAATTTGTAAAAAAATTGTAAAACAAATACCAGAAAAAAGCCCAAAAAAGGAAGGGGAGCGAGAAAATACCCTTAACAGTGCAGAATATAATATTATATATGGATTATTTTACATATTTTCTGATATTTCTTGGATAATTATCTAATAACACTCTCATCTTTTTAAATCTACTTTTCAGGTAATTTTTGTGTCATTTTTTTTCTAATTTCTTGCAATGTGTGTGGCATGTCTTCCCAGATTGGTTATTGCCTTTCTTCTCTGTGTTTTAGAAAATAATAAAACCTGTCTGTTCACGTTTCAAAGGCTTAAATAACTTGTTAAAGGCGTCTGAACACAGCACAAGAAAACTGGTGTCCATTCAGGTTTCACAGGGTTAAGCATTTGCTGTTTTTTTGTCTTAGACTGTATTCAGGTGATGGGACACACACACACACACACGTGCATGCACAAGACATGCAAGTCCAAAACACCACCCTCAGTAAACAGGTAGTGTGCATGCCTGCTGCACAGCTGGCTGTACTAATGTAAGATTATGTCGCGTGGAGACCCAATTATCCACAATTGATCCCAAACACCTCCTACTACAGCTCAGAGAGCAGCCGAGAGTGTGTGTGTGTGTGTGTGTGTGTGTGTGTGTGTGTGTGTGTGTGTGTGTGTGTGTGTGTGTGTGTTGTTGCACAGAGGAGAGAACCCACATGGACATTCTTGCAAATGCAGCAGGGAGACACCAGGGAAACATTTCCCTCAAGGTTAAAGGATCATTTGAGTTATTTTCATGCTGGGCCGTATTTTCAGATTCTACCATCATGAAGACTGATTGGGTTGAAAACGTCCTCACTTCTTTGAAGAGCTTCATAAAGATGCAGGTTGGTGCTGTTTTTTTCTACATGAAGCACTAGTAAAATGTGAACCTAAAATAAATCTTCTTCTGTTTCTGTCTGATCAGAATTAAACATTAACATAATGATGTTTGAAACCTGGAGCGACATCACTTTCCTTGCTGCTTATAGATGCCTTCTACGTGTATTTCACCCCTCGAAACGTGAACAAATTGGTGCGATTTATTTCAAAAACGTGAGGATAAAAAGGCAATGAGCAACATCAGAAATGTTCCACAACTTTGTAGATCTGCAAAATTATTTTATAAAGAAAAATATCTGGGGAAAAAAAGGATCTCCTATCAGCTGGATGTGGCATGAAAACCTCAAAAGGAGGGCGCCCAGGAAGCATCAGGAACCACCTCAACTTGGCAGTCTCCCACGTCAGCTCATCTCAAATTCGGAGCCAAGCCACTCCTGCCGATCACCTCCCTCCAGGTTTCTCCATCATTGCTCACATGAACATTAATGTTCCCCAACTATCGCTAGACATTTTCCTCTTCAGGACCTCACCCTGAAGCTTTTAGAAGAAGTTGTTAAATTTCTCCTCTGGAGATTACGGATGTTAGTTTAATGTTTCATGGAAATTCACCCCAGAGCGACTGAGATGTTTCAGTCTGGACCGAAGCAGGTGACCAGATACTCTCAGTATGTCGTTGGCCTCCTTGATCTTTTCCTGATTGTTCACTGATTTGTGCTTTGATAACCCAAAACTTGTGGATGCAGAGTCTGGCTTTGGTCAAGTGTTTACCGACAGCTGATGTCTGGTACACATTTTCATTTTGTTGTTGTTTTTTTCATGTCCTCTTTTAGACATTTTGAGTTTAAAGCATCACAGTTATGGATGATATGTGGTTAACCCTCTGAAACCTGAGCAAATTGGCTTGAATTTTTTCAGAACACACAGGAAAAGAATGATGAGTAACTTACTAACTTTTTTTCTGAAATTAATGACATTTCTTATCAGGTTGCTCATTATGTTGTCAAAAGAAAACAAACCAATATTAACAGCTTTCATGTTTAAATGCTTTTCAACGCAGCATAGGAAAACTGATCCGTGTGTTAAAGGGTTAAGGGGAAATGAATGCGTGACGCTCTGCCATCACTAGAAGACTGTGATTGCACTGGACAGCTTCAAGTGAGAGCATCACTGAGAAGTTTGCATCCTGTCAATAAAAGAGGTCTTAAAATAAAAAGTTGCATTAAAAATAGAAATATATATCCCCACCTGCATACACACAAACATAATTCCAGCCTGTCAGCCATCTAGCTCCAGTGTGTGTGTGTGTGTGTGTGTGTGTGTGTGTGTGTGTGTGTGGTTGATAAAAAAAAGAATGTCCATGCAATATGCATGGTAATGTGTACATATATTTATGCATAATGTGCTTTTGAATGTATTACTATGGAGTCTGGAATTTTTGTTTATGTCTGCCTGTTAGCCCGCCTGTGCTCACAGTGAATCTGTTTGCCCTGCCACGAACCCCAAGTACTGCAAATGAATCTTGCTTTACTGATATTAACGCAGGGCAACCCCATTCACAAGTCCAACACACACTGTACACACACACACACGTGGCACAATAATAATAAAAATAATGAATCGACACAGGTCCAAGATGGTGTCCAAGGATTCTCATCTCCCCATAAATTATAGCCATAAACTTTTGCCGCCACGCAGCCTAATTAATTCTTGTGCCGTTACACAAAAGGAAATGTCGAGTGACAAATGGGCGCAGGACTTGAAAGCTGCCAGGTCTGCAAAACATTTTCCACTCCAATTTATAAGCAATTTTACTGTAAATCATCAACCAGAACTGGCTACTTGAGGAAATGGGGCAACATGGGAAGTGGAGTGATGAGGGAGAGAGAGAGAGAGAGAGAGAGAGAGAGAGAGAATGGTGGGGGAGAAAATGGACAAAAGAGAGAAGAAATAAATACAAATAAGAAATCCAGCACTTAGCATGTCATCATAAATTCAGTTTCAAATGTGTGTGTCCAAATTGTAAACTTATAGCCCTGCTTATATGGAGATCTGAATACATAAGGCATCGTAAAATCAATAATCATATAAATAATAATACTGGGAAATAAATCTTTAAAATCAGTTTATCACACGTGACTTATGCGAAACAGAATTTATTACAGGGCATTTTCGGTCACCTAAAACTTTCCTAATAAACTTTAGTTTAACATAAATAATTTCCAGTGCCTGTCTCTTAAGAAAAATTAAATTACACAGACATTAATGTGCTCAGAGGGTTTTCACACTAATGTGTTTAATGTTGAGTCTATGGTTAACAGTTTGGTCAGAGGCAGAGGCCATCCTCATTCCCATCCACATAAGCACTGAAAAAAACTAGAAAAAAAATCTTTGTACAAATGAAAATGAAAAAGCACAATTGAAGCACTGTCAAGAGCATGCCAAGCCAGCAGGTGGCGATATCACCGTAACCATAACCCTAAAACCATAAAGATCTTGGCCAATCAGAAGCCTGACTAGTGACCTTCATAGTGCATTCGACAACCAGGGGTGACTTTAACATAGTGGAGTTTTACTAAAGGTTAATTTTTAGTGACTTAAAACGCAGTGTGGATGTAAGGCCAAAACACATTTATTTAAAAATCTGTTCACAAAACTAACCTTTTCCATGTGGAATAGGTCCAAAAGTTAGCTAAAGCTAGAAGGACTCTTAAAATAGTTTTTAAAATAAAGACGGTATCCTTTAGGAAGTACGAATCTGGGAAGGCCATTGTCAGTAATGTATCTGGTCTCAGTTCAGGGTTTCAGTGATGTCAGTTTAATTGCTGTGTGAGGTCGGTCTCTAATTCTGTGAAGTGAGCTGAGCCTCCTAAATTTGCAACCAAAAAGCTGTCAAAACTTTCAATTGTAATTCCTAATGTAGCTGCGGTAGTTCTTGAACCAAATAATAAAGCATGTATAAATCAAAAACCTTGCTAAAATTTAAAAAAAAAAACACACAACCCTATATCACACAGAGGTGGATTCAAATGAAACTAATATTATAACACGACCTTTGTGTTTTGGTGGAATTGTAATTGTGGTGGAGACTTTACTTGAGAAGTTACAGACATGGCAGATTCATACATCAAGATCACCGACAACTTCTGCAATTATTACAGCTGACTAAAGGGTCTCCCGGTAATACCAGTACTGTGTGGACAGGGCTGAAGACATTAAAACACCACAGACATTTCGGTACTTTATTGCCATATCGACGAAGAGATTATAAAGTAAATACACCTTTGTCGTTTCACTGTAATTTACCAGGAATGTGGATTTTCTGTTTTAATGTGTTGGCAAAAGACATCGGATTGTGTTGCAGCGAAAAGCCAGGTTTCTTTTCTCTTTTTTCTTTTTTTTTTTAAAACTGTATGGTTTCTCCTTTTCTTTCTTTTTCTTTTTAGCTCTCTATTGTTAGTACAAAAAAAACTGACAGCAGCTGAAAATCTTCCTAAAATAATACAGATGCAGCTCTGGAAGTTTACAGCTGTGTCAACTTTCTCGTCGGTGCCACCTTTACACATCTTTACCACATCGATGCAGGCAGTCCTCTCAGCATCTATTCAGCACAGAAACATTGGCGGGGCCGAACCTGGCAGTATAATGGAAAGCAGCTCCTAATGCTGAAAGAAAGCTCACTTTGACTCTGCATTGATCAACACTCTGGACTGATCGGGGCCGATGCAAATAACAGCGAAGTGATGGACAGCGACTGGACTGCCTCAGCCCAGCCCGGAGAAATTAGCCCGCATGCTTCCCACCGCACACAGACCCTTTATCAATGTCGGCGGCCCCAGGGCCAATTTGAATGTGACTGAGGCACTCAGTAGACGTGACAGTGACGAAGGAGGCCCATTGGAAGCTATGGTTCAATGACTCATTATGGAGGAGGCTACAGGCTGTGTTTTCTGCATTTGATACAACGCGGGCCTTTAAAAGCACTAATTGGAGTGTAAATGTGTCCTTTCTCTTGCATCCGTTTTGTTTGTTCTTATCTTGTTACTGAAATGAGCTCGTCAGATCAGCCATTAATCTCAGTTTGAACTTTACAGTACATTTTGATAAAGAGGAAACAAGTTAGGAAAACCAAAACTCAAATGTGTGGAAAAACGAGTTGAATAAATACATAGGAATAAAAGTCTGTCCAGACTAATTATAATATAAGTGATTACGTTTTGAACAAGACAATTAAATAGATTAATGCCCCACCTCTAAATCAAACCAAAGTCTGTTCTCGTGCACTGATCGAACATTTTCCTACAAAAAGTAATGCACCAAAATTGATATACATCCCACGTAATCATGAGCACCGCTCTGCTTTTGGTGCTTTTGACGCCAAAAGCCAGCTCCCACATACAGCTGGAACGCAGCTGGACAGCGTCAGATGAGAACGCGCTCGGACAGAACCGTTGGCGTTTTTATTATATGCACCAGGTGCATCCACATGCAGCGTCACTTGAGAACTGGACCAAAAGGTTCATGTGTGCATGAAATGCTGAAGGACAGCGTCAGGTATTAACGCTGATGCTAATCATGTAATATAAAGATACATACGGTTTCCTAAAACATCATATGTGGACGCAGAAGGTCACCGACAGAGCGGCACCATGTGACAAGTCGACTGGGGTGTCGGATAGAAAACACTGGACTCTCCGAACTGTAAGAACTTCAAGAGAATTTGAAAGTGCGAAGTCACCATGTGCATTTTCCTAAATCTTAACACAGTAACTTAACTTGCTTGGATCCAACTAACATAACTTTAGATTTAGTACAAAACTTTACATCTAGGACATAAGGTCATTGGTGGTGTGCTAATTCGTGGAATACAATGTAAACTGTTTCATGTGTATTTTCGTAGGATATTGTATGTAGTATTGTTTGAGGATCGGTTGAACTTAATGAACTTTTTGGGCTTTCCAGTGCGTAAAATACCTGCATATACACATGAATTTGTATGGAAAAAGGGTAAAAAAGGCCGCAGGCTGTCTCACCTTTGAGTGTGGCAAACTTTACAATCTTATCAATCTTATCAAACCATAGAGGCGACACATCAGAAAATACTTAAATTAATCATTTTGGTAGTGGCCATTCGTAACAGGTTTGACAGATTTTGACAATCACAGTTGTCCTGCTGATTGGTGCATCAGACCACAAAAGACAATGACAAAGTGTCTATTCATGTAATTTGGAGGATGATTTGGTTATGTGTGTGTGAGACGTAGTGTAGAGAATAAGAAATTAGGTACCGTCCTATATGCACTATTTTCTACTTTGCAAATTCTTCACTTTTTCAGAGCCACAACCTGAGGTATTTAATTAATATAAAAATCGTATTAATATAAAATGTATTTGTCTTAAAACACCGCGTTTTTAGTGCTGTTAGAATATTGTTAGAGGTGACAATGAAGAGAGTCGAAATTCTGTCTGCCAGAACAAATCCACATAGACAGTGTGCAAAATATGATGTATATATGATAGTAATACCTGTTATAAAGTTGGTACAGAAATGACTGTATCAACCAATCATCAGCCAATAAGAAGCCTGAATAATTTTATAAACCTGGTTAGAGCTGAAGTTATTCACCTCGATGCTAGGGCTGCTTGAAACAAAAACAATGAAATAAAAAGGCTACCATGATTTCAACAAAAGCTCACGGCGGGATTACGCTGCATGTATTTATGTTTAGGCAACAAAAGCACACGGCAACCGACACCGGGACGTGTTGGCAAGGATGGTTAAGATTAGGAGAAGGGGGCAAATGGTAAAGTGTAGAAAAACAAAACATCACATTCTGACGGGAAGCGAAGACCGGACTCCTGCATGAAAGTCTGGATTTGTTGAGCCACTCCGCCGCTGCTCCCACCCGTCCTATAGGCACCCTCGCGCTGCTTATATAACATCATTACCAGCAGCGTTTTAACCTGACGCCATCCTGTGGCGTATCATCGGCCACATCTTCATGCTGTGCGAAGGCGTATAATAACATGGCGACTGGTTCAATGTGGCTGCATTCTCAGCTGATGCCGCCGTATCATACGCACGCAAAGGACGGCGTTTGGCAACAGCATCGTTCTCTGAAAACACTGTCAAAGAGGCGGTACTTGAAGACTTCAGAATGACAGCGGGCTGGTTGGCCTCTAAATTATAATATCTGGTAAATATTTACAGCCAGATCATGGGATATTTTGCGAAAGCGAACCAACTTTTTTGCCTAAACCTAACCCCCAATTTTGTGTTTAAAACTGCAACTGTCAGGATGGTAATATATGTCATTTTAGAACTTTTGGAAGTGGAAATTGACCTATCCTGTCCTTTCGGTATGAAAGAGTGTTGGGACGGTGGGGAGAGGCAGCAGCAGCCTGTGATTCAAACTGTGATCACACTGAATGGTGCGCTCCATGAATAATGGCTGTAATTGAAATAAACAATGACCAAACACGCTCTGGCAAAACAGACTGTCCTCCAATCAAATATAATCTCTATTCAAGTGAGGTGTTTGCATTCGATTATTCATGTCCCAGTCTGAATAAGGTGGTGACCTCATCTGCTTCATCTGCGCTGTTGCAGTATTGACTTTATTGGCTTAAATGAGGTAAATTAGTTATAGAGGTGTGCTTCAAAATATTAGCACACCCAAGTTTGGCTTTACATTTCCAAACTGCAGCACAAATCCAGTGATTTGTGGTGTGATCTCAAGGGGGTTTGAACAGTTGGCCATGTCAGTATATGCACCAAAAGAACGCCAAAACATTTCAGAGCACGGCAGCAGGACACTGAAGTGGAACAGTGACCATTTGTCTTTGTAGCCTCCCCTCGCTTTTAATTTTAATGAATCATTTTCTGTGAAATTTCAGCCGCCTATCTACTCCATTATAAACTTTGGCAAGGGTAAAAAAAGGGAATTGCCGTCTAATTAATTATTTCCAGCTTTTGTTTCTAATTAAATGCATGGTTAGTCTACTCTGTTAAGGTGGGTGTGTCGCAACAATGCTGTTTTACCAGCGCAGACACACTCGCTGAGCGTGGTTCTGACTGTCACACCCACGCATCTACAAGAAACATGATGCTGAGCAGCAGAACAAAGGAAAGTTTGGAGAGAAAAAGTAAAGGAAACTTCTTCTGCAGTGAAATCAGCATACACTCTGTGGTTGTTTAATAAAGTGTACAGTGGAGGAAAGCAGGCCCAGTGTTTGCCAGATTGTGTGTGTTTACAAGCCCAGTTTTTTTTTTTTTCCTCAGCATTCTCATTCACTTGAATGATATGAAATGTGTTTGTGCACGTCACCATTCCTGCAGCTGCTTGGACCTCAAGAACGCCACGCTAAACTTATATGTGACTCGCCACGAGCGAGAAAAGGCACCCTAAACCATGTCCTATCTTCTAACTATGATTAATGACTGCCAACTGTCATGCATGCATCAAGAACAGAGCCATACATCATGCAATAACTACAGCTGGCAAATACTGACAAGTACACTGAAGCCACGCCACAGCATAGACCTAATAGCACGTTTCAATGTTCAAGCTATTTTGATTTAATATTCAAGTACATGTGTTGGAAAAAAAATATTCAATATGTACAATTTTGGCAAAACAGAAAGCAAGAGAAAAAAAACGCATGTGTGTGCATGGATGCATACACACACACACACACACACACACACACACACAGACACAGACACACACCTCTGTTCTCGTGTAATCCGTCATCTTGCCTATGGTTTTAATTCCTGTTAACTGCATGGTTGCATGCCGCTGCATCGTTCATTCTAATGGAATTGAATAACAGAGCTGCTTGGCTGCACTTGCACAGGCCTGCTTTAATTGGAATGAATGTTTTTTTTTTCTTTTTTTTTTCCTCGCAGAAATATTCAGGCCAATTTTTCTCATCTTAAAGACAATGTGTGACTCAAGTATTAGTCAAGTTTCCTCCCTTTCTGTAGCTGTATGAAATATAGAAAGAACACATTGAAGATGTCCCCAGACACTTTGTGTATGCACATTAAAGTTATATATTCATTTTATAACATATTACATGTAAAATAATGGATCTCTCTATTCCTGATGGCCATCACAAATGTTATGTGTTAGGTGCCGTGATATGTGGAAAGCCCTGTGATGGTCAGGAAAAAGGAACAACAAACATCAGGAACATCAACTGAGTTTTTTTTTTTTTTTTCCTTCGTGTGTGTCCATTTTGAGTACAAAATGAAAACTCAGATTTCTCACAAACTCATTTATTTGTTCTAGATGATGGGATTATTGTACTTCTATAGAAAGAATCTATTTAAGAGTCAGTTAATAGTTAAACAATAACTAGACAGTACTAATCACTAAAAAAAAAAACATGATTAACATTCATTTCAATCCATTTTGGAGATATAATCCACTTCTATTTGTTTTGTTTTTTATAATTTCTCTCCTTTTTATGTGTTTACTAATATATGTAGTTTTGGTATTAGTGCCACATAAATTATGTCTTCTTTACAAAGCCTCTCTGATGTCTGTGTTTTAGTGTTCTGGACCCAAAATGGCAGAGACAGACATGAGGAGCAGGATTAAAAGTTTTAATTTTAAAAACATGAATTCACACAAACAGAAAAAAATCATGCGATAGTGACAGAAGGCAGGATACCACTGGTGAGGATTTCTTCAAGATGTCGGCAGCAGAGCAGGTGAGTCTCCAGGTGAAACACAGGAAAAACACAGAAGCACTGGGAACACGACAGTGCACATTGAAAAGAGGAACAAAAAAACTGGTAAATTCAGCAGGAATAAACGCTGGAAACATGAAGGTTAGCACAGGAAAAACACTGCAGGAAGAGCACCAAGAAGTGCAACCAAACACGACAGAATGATCTGGCAAAGTGGAGTGAAAAGCAGCTTCTGTGGAGGAGCTGATTGCTGATGATTCAGACCAGGTGAGCCTCATAGCCACCTCAGGAGAGAGAGAGAGAAGGGCATAAGCCACGCCTCCCGCCAGACATACTTCAGGGAGCGAAACACAACAAGGAGGGGACGGGAAAGAGAAAACACAAAAAAACAAACCACAAAAGCCACAACTGATAATATTTCTATTAGAAGCACGCTATCTTCTATGGCTGCCAAACTAATTGGGATTCTGCAGCTACATGTGCTTATCCTTTAACCGACACAATGACTGTGTTGAGTGTTATTAATATTCACTCTTTGAAATTCACCATAATAATTATTATTCCTTAATTATTATAACAGGCAACAAGATCAGGTGATGTCCAGATCCTTTGCTTCTAATCATTACTTCAACTGTTGTAAACATGAGGAAAAATCTTTTTAAAAAGTACAATAAAATTACCTGAAAATTAGAAAAAATAAATGAAGAAAAAAAAATAATAAAAAAATAAATGAGTAAATAAAAAAGGACATGGCTCAGAAAAAGTGCCTTGAAATTATAATAATTCTGTAAAATATTTTAAAATATATGATTATTAAAATTATATAGTTCATAGCATATAGCATAGTTTTTTGGGATGTTTTTCCCCAGCACCTTTAAAAATATTTTTTTGCAATTTCCAGAACACTTCTTGCCAAGTTACTCAGTGCTTTTCCCCCATGTTCTAGAAAGAAAGTAAACCAATTTGCTCAGATTTTGAAGGTTTAAATACATGTGAAAGAGTCTGAACGCAGCACAACAAAAATGATCCAAGTTTCAAAGAGTAACCAGAACACAAATATTTATTTTCCTTATAGAAAGTCCAAAATGCATTAATTAGTGGAATGCAGCAAAACTTCCCATCACAGCGAATCAGGGTGTTAATTTCATACTGACGTGACATACTGAGGCTTTTGACCTGACGCAGGAAACACCATTGTTTATTCCTTCCTCTGCTCAGGCTGCTTGCACACTCTCATCACTGTATATGTACACAGAGCACTCAATACTCATCAGTACACACAGTGACAACTTAGGGGCCAGATTAGTGCATGTGCAATATCCACCCTCCACCAAAGTGAATTAATTGTCTAATGGCTTTAAATTGATTAGGCATGTCTCAGGTTTGAGTTGCAAATCTCCCTCTAATCCAGGTATTTCCCTCTCAGGATAAGCACGGGATTGCTTTAATTAGCAACATGGCCATGTGTGTTGGGTACAGTAACATGGCAGCGAACACCTGGAGCTGAAGTTACAATGTGTTGAGGTGATAAGGGCTTTCTACGGTGGTGCATTTAGCCACTTGCTCAAACACACTCGGATAATGCCACAGAAGAAAATGCTAAGCTGGCAGAAAATAACAAAAATAAATTTGCCCAGGAGGCAATGAGCATTTCTTAAAACGAGAGACTTATAACTTTTGTGTTTTCAAATCACAACCCTAAAGCCTTTCTCTAATATATTGTATTTTTGTTGTGTTAGAAAGTAAGAAATCCAGCATCCTGTTGTAGATTCCCAAAGCTTCATAAAGTTATGGGTTCCTGTCTGCCTATAAGTAGGCTGTTGCTTTGTTTTTATCCACTTTAAGAAAAAAAAAGTCCTGGAATTGATCGTGGTCGTCCCTTAGCTGATAGCAAATGTAACGTCCAGTTAGGGCAAAGTCGGGTAATTTGGGATACTTTTTGTTCAAGAAAACCACCTAAAACTCTGCAGACTATCTGAAGTGTTACTTTTAAAACGTGTTGTGGTTTCCCAGCTAGCAGTTTTTGGTTCTAAAAACATTTTAAAAACTGTAAAATGCAACCAATGCAATGTTTAAGTAATGTTTTCATTGCAAGTTTTCTTTTAGTTTCCAGAACATTTGTCTTAAAGTTAGTAACTTTTTCTCAAACATCAAAAATTGTTGTTTTTTTTATTTTATTTTATTGTTAACACATTACATTTCATTGTATTTTCATTAAAAGATGTTATGTAATCTCAGTCCCCAATAACTGAATGTTGCTTTTAAATGTTCTTCCTTTGTTCTCATATAACATTGTGGGAACGTTTTATAAAAAACACATCTACCTATGATGCTTTAGGTATCCTTCTGCGTCAGCTGTTTACGCTCCGGGATGATGTTACTGTGATGTCAACAAAGGCAGGGATAAAAACAGAGCTGAGAAATGCTGCAAAGAGCCGGTAAAAGCACTCAGGGTCGCTGGTTTAAGCAAAGCAGGAAAACTTAAACCTACTGCAGAGCGTGTAAATTATTAAAAAACAGAAGGCAAAAAGCAGAAAACTGGTCTGAATGTCAAAGGCACACAAAATTTGCAAGGACACGAACAAAGGATGAAGGCGAACTGGCACCGAATGAAGGGAGCGCGCGGACTATATACTGTGGAGGAGACAATAAGACACAGGTGCAACACATTAGGGCCGGGCAGGTAATCACACAGGAGGGAAACACAGAGGCAGGAAGTGAAGCACCTGAAAGGAGACAAGATGTGAGTATCAAAATAAAACAGGAAGTACAAGATAATCAAACATGAGGGGGACAAAAGAGATAACTAACAAGATGAGACATGACAGCCCCCTTATTTTAGCATAAGCTACATGTGTTATTAATATGGCATGTTAGATCTTTGAGTTAAACTTGGACTGATGGAAGAATATTCTCTGAATTAAATGGTGTAATGTGAATAAATCAGTGTATTAAACTACCTAATTTCCCCTCCTCCCCCTTAGAAGAGTTGAAAGTTCAGAAATTTATTTCTGCTTTTATTACTATTATTTTTATGTTTTATGCAGATGCACTCTCCTACAAAATAGATCCAGAATGGGGGTGAGGGTTAGGTTAGGGTTAAAATGCACAGGCACAAAAAAGGTTAAAGTTCCTTTAAAAAAATAAAAATAAAAAGTTAAAAAGTTCCTAAATGAACCGGTTTGGGTTAGAATTTCCTCCAAAAGGGTTTTATTTGGTTAAAAAAAAAAAAAAGATAAAGTAGGACATGGTAAATTTAAAAAAAGAAAAAGAACGAAAAGATATAATATAATAAAGTTAATGATAAAAATGATAGGGAAAAGCATGAAGAATAAAATGTAGGAAGAGATTAAAAAAAAGAAACAATAATTAATTTTCATTAAAAATTAGAGTTTTTGAGGCAGAAGTAATGGAAATCTACATTAATAATGAAAGATGATGGTTCTTCTGGTTCCTCTTGGTCACCTCCGTGATTGGATGAAATGAGTAAGAAAATACAATTTGAACTCTCTATTTAAATTTGAACATAAATAAATAAACACACCTGAATAAAAGATATGTGCTTTCATAAAATATATTAAGAACAAGAAAGAAGATATAAGAGCATGCATACATTTATAAAAATTTAAGAACCATTAAAAAAATCTAAAATAAATGCTTTAAAGAATTAGAATAAGAATATCACACAAGAGGAAGGGTAGGGTTAGGGGTTAGGGGGGTTAGACGTCCAAACTAAAAATCGTGCAGCTCAAAACCAAAAGACAAGCTCAACTCAGCACATCCATATTTAGCCTGAAAAAGTGTTTGATTGTTTGAAACTGTTTCACTTCTGTGCACAATCATGGACACACTCATTAAAGAGCGATATTTCAGACAAAATGCATTTCCAATCAACGTTGAAACAACCTATTAATGGAAGGAAACATACCAAGTAAACTCTCAGCAGATTTTGCACTTAAGTGTGTATTCCATGCAATATCACGGTGGGAAATTGCCAGTGCAATCATACACAAACAACTCATTGAGAAAACCCTTGCCCTGAGCGAAAAGCACAGCAGTTGGTCTCCAATATGTGAATGACAAATGAATATCACTCAGTGGGTCAGATGGTGTAGACACACTCGCTGCTCTGTGCTAATCAGGCCAACCTACAGACCTCACATACCATCAGGACATCCTCCAGGGGGAAATTAGTACTTTCCACTTTGCTAAACGAGTATACTTTCCTCCCTGGGTGAACACATTGTTTGTTACATGGGCAATTTCTTTATGTAAATTGTACTACAATGGGTTACATACCAATTATAAGTGAAACATTCAGTTTCATACTGATTCAGAGTAGCAAATTAGAGGTACATTTATGCACATTTTCTCAGGGGCAAGCTACACTAAAGGCAAACATAAGCTCAAAATGTACTGTGATTTATTTGCCGGTTAAAGGTAAAACTTATTATTATTATTATTATTATTATTATTATTATTATTATTATCATTATCATTATTATTATTATATTCTGAATGCAGGTTAGCTCTCTGGCATACTTCCCAGTACCAACCAGTCCACAACCTGAGATCCGCAGACATGAACCTGCTGACTGTTCCCACCTCACGCTTAAAGACTTGAGGCGACTGAACGTTTGCTGTTTGGGCTCCTTGGTTGTGAAATGATCTGCTTGAGGATCTCTTAAATCATTTTTGAAGACTTATTTTTTTAATCCAAAGACATTCCTATAATTTCTTTTAAAAGAATTCTTTTATTATTATACTGTGTGTCACTCCTGAAATTGCACTTAAGTCTCTTCTGTTTGAGTTTTAAATTCAACCGTTTTTACTTTTTTCTTTTGCGTTGTATTTCTTTTTTTTCCTGTGTGTGTTTTATGTGAATTTAAGTGTAAATGAAAAGACAAAGCTAAAGACTTTCCTTTTTTATACTGCCTACTCCACCCGTCAATGACTACTTATTGATTATTCTTAAACAGTTTTTTTAATATAATTTTAAATAATCGTTTTATCTTTGCACCTATTGTCTGCATTTTTGCTATTTTTAATGGTAATTTTTTTGTGATTGATTTTACCTTTTATATCATATCTCTTTTCTCGTTTATTGTAAATCTGTTTTTTTTTTATTATGTTTTTATATTTTATTGCTCTGTAAAGCACTTTGAATTGTCCTGTTGTAGGAAATGTGCTTTATTAATAAAGCATATTAGCATTATTATGCTAATATAATACTATTAGACTTCTGAGTCTACATGTTACGCTCTACGTATTCTTCTGCATCTGCTGTTGACGTTCCGGGGTGCACGTGGTTATGTTTAGGCAACAAAAGCACATGGCAACCAACGCCGGGATGTCAATAAAAGCATATACTGGCACAGATGGTTGGGATTAGGCAACAAGGGCACATGGTAAGATGTAGAAAAAAAACATCACATTCAGACGGGAAGCAAACACCAGACTCCTGCATGAAAGTCCGGGGTTGTTGGTCCACCGCACCTCCCACCCACTCTTTTGGGACCATCATGCTCTTTATGTGAAATCGTCACAGGCAGCATTTCAACCTGATGGTGTCCAGTGGTGTGTCATGCAGACGCAACAGGTTCATCTGGTTTCATTCTCAACTGACGCCACCTGTGCACGAATCACAGGTGCCATCCGCCCGTCCAGCAGCATATAATTACACTGTGAACGGTTTGTCCATCTGTGTTGTCACCTTACCACGTCCAGTGGCGAATCATGTGAAAGGTGGCTTTTGGTGGCAGGATCTTCCACCAAAAGCTCTGCAAAAGTGGCAGTATTTGACGACTTCGGAACGAGAGCAAGCTGGATTTTCTGTTTTTCTCTCTCTCTCTCTCTAGGTGGCACTCACTGGTTCATCGATGATGGCCAAAGCTGATCATACGTACTTTTCTTCTTCTGTTTATTCAACAAATAAAGTCTGTGCAGCAGATGTTTAGTTTTTTCTTAAAAAGATCAATTTAGTTGTGCAGACAGGGAAAGATTGAGATTTTTTAAATTTTGTTATAAGTTGAATAATACCAGTATGAAAATGCCCCTAAACTGACTTACACAGTAAAGGAAATGGTCCCGTGAGTTAAACATCTCCGTCTGTCGTTACTCTCAGAGGAGGAGGAAGTGTAAAGAATAGAGAGGTGGCAAAACAAACAGCTCATCAGCCGCGGCCTGCTTATCAGGCTGCTACATGACTGTGTATCACCCACTCGCTGAGTATTGAGCCAGGGAAATGTGGCTCAGCGATCAACCAACCTGCTCCATTGATTAACAGCGTTTTCTCATTCCTGGCCAAGAGATTGGCTTTCCCCAACATGTGTCGTTTGTTTGAGGAGAAACGAGGACCGCTGCCATGTGTTTGTGTGCTTACGTTACGTTCGTTCCGAGGAGTGGGTACACTTCCAGCTGAGCCACTCTGCATTTAAAACTAGCAGCCAAATGCTCCTCATATGGAGAGGCGCTTGGAAAAAAAAGCCTTCTCAGTTTGAACGCGAGTATCTCAGTGTTCGCCTGCTGGGCATGATCTTCCTATTGGCTCAACACTTTGGCCCCTGTTGTACCCTAAAGTAAACCATTTCGTACCCCCCCTCCCTCCCTCCCCGAGCATTTATCCCCCCGTCACCCCCTCTCACCACACACACACACATATCAGTATTTTGGATCCCAGTGGGTGTGTGGGCTATTCAAACGTCCTGACTCAGAGATTTAAAATGTCATTTAAAAGCCATTCAGTGCTGTTAAGGCTTGCTTTATTTTTCCAGCGTTAGACTACAAGGTCAGTTTGCACCAACAGCTGATGAGCGATCAATAGGAGATTTGAATTTAAAGAGCCGTGGCCCCGGGGGCGGTCAGCTGCCGGTGCATGGTGTTACCACAGGGGGGGCTAAGCCCAGGGGCTCAACAGAGACCTATATCCTTCCACAGACCCTCCACCCCCACCTTCCAC
This sequence comes from Plectropomus leopardus, assembly GCF_026936395.1. NCBI lineage: Eukaryota > Metazoa > Chordata > Actinopteri > Perciformes > Serranidae > Plectropomus > Plectropomus leopardus. The sequence goes on along the minus strand of NC_142181.1, from coordinate 2,596,085 downwards.
CCCACATCCCCAAGCTTGGTTAACTCTCAAGACCATGATTAATTCATGGTGGATTACAGTCTGGAGGCAGGGGAGAAAACTCGGATTGCATATGGTCCTAACTGCACACGCAGGGTTTGGGGAGATAAAGGTTCCCCCTTAGATTCGTGCCACAATCCCACCGCCCGACTCGCTCCCCTACAAGTATGAATAATTTTTTCATCCTTCCTGCAAAAAAGATCACGCCTCAGTGTTTGGGTTTGATTATTATTACGGCTCTGTTCGTCGAAATAAGTTAGGAAAAGTCCCTCCCAGCCGTCAGACCGCACCGCGAGAACAGTAAGCTGCAGGGAATAATAATGTCGGAGCAGGCTAATAAAAGCATAACAAGCAGGGGAGCGGCGGTCACGGCAATTTCATCATTGTCCTTCACAGTTGCACAGCTAACTGCTTATGATTAGTCGACGACCTCGAGTAACTGAACACAAGAATCTGAGGCCGGAGAGGTTTTGGGGGGTGGGGGGGGGAGTGGCATCAGCATGAATTCGCTCCCCCTTGTGTCGGCTACAGCAGCCAGTCCGCTGAATGCCTCCATGGCTGGGAGAAAAGTGAAATCAGCAGAAAAGTTTTTTTGTTGTTCAAATGCTTGTTCTGTTTGTCTGTGAATTGTTCTCCAAGCCATCAGGATGTGGTGCAACGCTGCGGCATGCAGGGGGGGAGAAAACCCCTTTGTTGACAGTTTTAGATTAGCATCGCAGAATGCATGCTTCAAAGCATGTAGCGTTTCTACAACTCTGCTTCTACATTAACTCTCTTTTTGTTTTCTCCTTTTTCTTTTCATCACTTTCCACAAACTGCAGTTTCAGTTTCACTCCACACTGTCCGATCAGACAAGTTGATTTCACTTAAAAACATCCAGGAAACTGATTACCTTGAAAAATGTAAGTTATTATGTGTAGTATAGTCTCAATCTACGTTTACTTTCTAATTGTTGAGTTTACTTTTAGTTAGATTTACCTAATTTTGTGAAGTTGTTGCAACTTCAAAATGACAATTTTAATCAAATCAATCTTTTTAAGTGTTGGCAACTTCAGACTGTGCTATCTGTATTCTCCTGTTTGCAAATTAATCATCCATATTTGCATTTTCTTAAACAACCTCTTTGTCATGATCACGTTAAGTCAGACTAACTTGGTTTACTGAAGTTGCTAACACTTAGAAAGAACAAGGTAATTCCACTTGTCATTTTTAAGTTGCAACAACTTTACAAAATTAAGTAAATACAGCTACATTTTGATTAAACTTAACATTTAGATTTTTGTTTCCTTTTTCGAGGCAGTCAGTTTCCAAGATTATTTTTAAGTAAGATCAACTTGTCTGATTTTACAGTGCATGTTTTTGAACAACGCTGATCAGAATTGTTTACCTGTCACCGTGTCTGCAAAGGCCAATTATTTCACACTCCAACTGAATGGAAAATTAGACGTGTAGACAAAAAGCGTTCATTATGAAGTGAGTGACACTGGCCTGATAAGTAGCTTACAGAGAGCCCTGTGATGTACGGCTGCACTGACAACGTGTGATACATAACACACTGTGGTGTACACGCGTACTGTAAGATCGCTGCTCCAAAGAAAATATGTTAAAAAATTCATAAGTATATTTTCTAGTTTTATTAGAAACACATTTTTGTCAACATGTTGTATTTATACAGTGAATGGTCTAATATGCACTGGAGGTCACATAAGCTTAGGTTTATTGGAACAATAAAAGACATACCATGAGGGATTGATATTCAAAGAGATGTAGCAGCTACTAGCTGCATATTTGACCATCAATTTTTAATAGTTGGGATTTCTCTCCTTCGAAGACACAAAAATAAAACTTGTCTAAGTATGTTATATTAACAATTTTATGAAGTCAGCAGACTAAAAAAATTAAGAAGTCAATTACTCCTTTTAACACTTACATTTTGTCTCAACACATTCTGCAGATGATGGTGCAAAGCACTTTAACAGTATTTGTGCTATTTTTTTTTTTAATTTGGCAAATGTCTACTTATGTTTTTATTGTTTTTTTTAACCTTTTTTTGTAAACAACATCTTGTACAAACTAGCACAGTGAACCACAACCCCAGCAAATGTGTTTTTATCTCCATACAATATAAATGAAATCAATACAAAAGTTTGGTTGGTTGCTTGGAACATTTTTATATGGATCGAGAGGTTCTAAAACATCGTTTTTCGAGACTTCTGGACTCCTGAATTAAATAGATTACGTAAACAGTTGACTGTTCTAAGTCCCATTTAGAACCCCGGTAGAAGATTTTTAGAAGGTAGACTTCATTTCAACATTTCAAGTTCACTTCCATTTTAAATAAAGGGTTTGCAATCCGTAAAAGGGTTTTTACTGTTTGCCTTTTGAAGGCGGCCTTCTTCAGATTTGGTGGAAATTCTGAAACCACGAAAAAAGAAAAGAAAACAAAAAAAAAAAACCAAACAAACAGTCCTGACAGAGGAAAAAAAAACGTCATTTCCTCTGGCCTTCGGAAACATAGTGTCAAAAAGGTTAAGTGTCAATATGGCAGAGCCTTGAGAGGCCAAGAGGTCTGAGGAGCTTCTGAATAAATACAAGGGACAAGTCTAGTGCCTCGAACATAGTCTGAACGCCGCTCAGCCTTCCTACAGTGCCAGGTCAGCACACGATCAACCCTCTGCCCCTTTATTCTCTCTCTGTAAAGCTATTGAAGTCTTTGACAGTAGCTAATGATGTTTTCATGTTCGGGACATACTATAGGAGATTTCGAAAGGGTTGTTTTATACCCCAGCGGTGAGTGTTAGGAGGTTTGGTCGCTACGCCGGGCCACTGACAGGAGTCAGGAGGGGTGACAGGGTGCCCCAGGGGCCCAAAGAAAGGAGGGGCGAATGGGTGGCAGTTCAGCAGTCTCGCCCATTCTTTTTTTTTTCTTCTTTTTTGTCCAGTTTTGGATGCAGGGTGGGGGGGTTGGGGGGCAAACGAAGCAATTGTGAAACACCCAAACACAATACTGAAGACAATGTTTCCCCACAAAAAAGGTCAACAGATCAAATGAGAAAATAAATAAATAAATATAAAAACACCAAAAAAACAAAAAAAAAAAAACAATGGCCCTAACCCTGTCGATATCCATTTCCCTGTTCTGGAGCCCCAAACACACCAAACCTCACCACCCTCCAACACCGAATCTCTCGTCAGTAGAGTCCGCTCTCTGGAAAAGCTACCACACGGTGCCCTCGTTCATTTCCGAGGGCGGGTGGGACAGGTGGTTGTTGTATCCGCTGCCGTTCAGTGACAGTGAGGTAAAGGGCGGACTAGGGCCGAACACCTCGGAGGAGATGCTGTGGAGGGGTCCCGGGATGCCGGGCTCCGGGCTGGGAGAGTCCCCCGGATGGTGGGACATTATATCGGAGAAACGCTGCACCTCGCTGGAGGGGTGGTGGCCAGGCAGGGGGTGGTCCATACCTCCGAGAGGGGTGCCCGTGGGGCCTGAGGAGGGCACGAAGGGGAGATCGACCGGGGTCTGGGCCTGCGACGATGGAGGCCCCTGAGGGAAGAAGTCATAGTTCCCTCCCGGGCCGTAGTACTCGCTTTGATAATCTGCAGATCCAAGAGAAGAAGAAAAAAATCAGCTCGGAGAACAATGTGTGTAGAAATAATTCCGGAGACATTGAGGAATTCATTGAATATACATAGCTTGATTTGTATTAGAGAGGGCGAGAGACCCTCGCCGTACTACATTAGTCACAGAGCACGTTACACTTAAATCAAAACTGCAATTGGGTGGGGAGAACAACGTGGCCACAAAATTAATTAAAATGGGGGCCATTTCATCAGCGATTCTACCTACTGAGACCGATCTTTTTTTTTTTTTTCAATTCAGCAGAATATTATTAGACTTTTCTGCTTCGGCAGAAAGGACAAAGGCCCGAGCACAAATGAAATTCTCTGAGAATGATCAGATATTTCAAAGCATTTTGAAGCAAGAGTGTGCTATCAAATCACTGAGATGTAAACTAAGGTCGAGTAACTCACTCATTTCTAAAAGCTTATGGACGAGGTTACACAAACTGAATAAAACATCGTAACCAAATTTGTTTTAAGAAAAGTATGAGCCTTATTCCTGAAACTACAAACTTGTCACATTATTGAGCAAGAGCATCACTGCTGAAAAATTAACTATTTGTTTTCAGTTTAAAAAGTTAGTGTGCAGGCTACCTTTAATTTTTAAGTTGAATGAATTTGAATTACTCTTACTACTTATATGAATGAATTACCTCAACTTGTCTTTTCAAATTCAGTCAACTTAAATTTTTAAGGCAGACCGGACACTAACTTTTAAAGGTTAAAACAAATAGTTTATTTTTACAGTGCAGAAAATCACTGCATTTTATAGAACTATTCATATGCAAAACATTATTCTAATTTGGTGCACTAAATTAAAACTTAACTCAGCTCAGGAAGCTAAACGTGCACAGGCCTAACATGATATCTACCATCATTCTTTGAGGCGTCTTTATAAAAAAATGCTTAATTCTTATTCAACATTAAATAGCCCAAACAGGCTACAGAGCAAGGAATTTAAAAAAAAATAGAGGAAAATAAGGAAACATACAAATTATAATTTAATGTGACTGAAACTCGCAGCAGTGAGAATAAAAAGGAGAATCATAACAAACATTAAAAATGGATATTAAAAGGATGTTTCACATGAGAGAGAAAAAAAAACACTTTGGAGGACGTATAAAATATCTACTTTTCTTTGATGAAAATTGCAAGTGCACGCATACCTCCATAGTAGGAGAAGGGCCCGTTGGGGATGAGCTCTCCGGGCTCCAGCCGGTCCACCAGCGTCCTCATCCGCCTCGGGCTCCGGAAAAACGCGTGCCTCCGGGCGCCCAGCGCGCTCAGCTGCTTCATGCGCCTCTCTTTGGAACGTCGGTTCTGGAACCAGACCTGAACACACACATAGACACACACAAACACACACATATATGGGTCACCTCGTGTCACTCTGCAAACATGCACTAGGCTCCTGACGCCATTTTGATTGCACGTCAATATTGTGTGTGGTGAGATGGGAGGAGAAATGGAGGTGATGGAGGCGGACTCAGTGCGCATTTTACGCGGCAGAAATGTCTAAATAAATATGTAAACAAACAAACAAACAAACATTTGCCCATTGTGGTTTTTTTTCTGCAAATAAACCCGACTATGTAAATTCTCCTCTCATACAAAAGAAAGTGTAATTAGGTGTCATATTTACCCTGGCACCTGCGCCGCGCTGGTTCCACATTAGAGTAAATAACCGGTGCTGTGTGTGTGTGTGTGTGTGTGTGTGTGTGTGTGTGTGTGTGTGTGTGTGTGTGTGTGTGTGTTTTGCGGCGTGCGTGATGAGCCGGTGCGTTAAATCCGCAAGGCTCTGCGGCGGAGACACTGCGCCCAATTATCGTTACAGGAGCGAGAGTCACATCTAACCTCCCTAATGATCTTTTAACCCTCCATTTACTCCGACTGAAGACTGCAGCAGCGGGGGCTTAAAATCTCCAATTAATACTTAATAGGAGGGTTGTTACCAATATATTACCGGGCTCTTGGAGGTTATCATTTCCTAATCTATAGGCCGGCTTCCTTTAATTACGCGCTTCCCTTTTTCCCCCTCGTGCTCATACATATTAGATACCCCTACTTCACCACTTTCACTTTATCGCCATTAATCTGCTGTGCTAAAGCTTTTTACCTGCTCTGCCCCGCAGCCCCGGAAACACGAGTAAACTAAAAATAAATAAATACTTTTTTTTTTAATTCCAATTATTTCTACGTTTTCTATAAGTAGGTTTGTTATATTCCGTGTGGGTAATTGTTAATAATATTTGCAATATTAGTTTGCATTATTAACAATTTAGTTCATCGCATAAAATGACCTCTTTAAAAAAAATATTGGACATAAAAATAAATAAATAAATACTAAAAATAAAATAAAATAAAAAACATTCCCTTCTACAAAATTGAATAATAATAATAATACCAACAACAACGATGTGTTTTGTGGGTTGTCTGTCTTGCTCTTTGTTTAACTTAATGTGGCCCTGCTGTAATTCAGATTTCTGAGGAGACAATCTGAAGACCCTTGAAACAGATTTTCTGTCTTTCCACTTGGCTGGAGAGGCTCACAGCATGGCTAAATGTGGTCGCAAAACGTGATGGCAGCGCTGTGCCAGGACTCCCAGCGCTCCCAGCGCTCCCAGCGCTCCCAGCAGCCCCGGCGCCAGTTGGCGACTCTGCCCCGTCGCCTGCGCCAAGAATCAAAAATACCCATATAAATTACCCGTTTCCAAATCAACCTCGTGCGTCGGGCCAATCTTTGGCTTAATGAATTCAATGTGACCGCGCAGTTTGAAGGGAAGAGGCCTCCTTTAAAGAGGGGGCGAGGGAGGTGAGGGTGAGGAGAGGGGGAGGTGGTGCTGAAGGGGGGGAGGTGGAGCCTCTCTGATGGGATGAGGCCTGCACGGTCATGGCAGTCTGGCAGCTTGGCAGGGACGTTTTTCCATAAAATATAAGCTGTTACATCACACCTTTTAATGGGTGCGTAACACCCTATAAAACAGAAAAGGCGCGAGCCCACCTCCTCAACCTGTGGGTGCCCCCTGAATGATATTTCCATAATATCTCAGACTATCAGACACAATCTGAAGATTTTAGTGATTTATGTATGAATAAGTGGGGATGGTGAGACCAATAATTAGGCCTATGCTTTTTATTTAAGGCCACGTGGACCCTGAGAAACACCCCAATTTGCTAACAAAAACGCGCTTTTGTGCGTCTTTATTCGGCAGTTAATGAATTAAATTGTGGTGAAATAAGAGAAAAAATCCAGCGGAACTCCTGCACTGTCAAATCTGACAAGCTGGTCTTATTTAAAATAATATCATAAACCGACTGCCTTGAAAAAATGTGAGTAAATATAATTATAAAGATTAATTTATGTGGATTTTTTAATCTAATTGTTAAATTTGGCTGTATTTACTTATTTTTGTGACACTGATGCAACTTAAGAATGACAAATCAAAAGAATTTGTGTGCTTTTATGCTACATTCTAATCCTGCTACATCATGCTGAGTTTAAACCAAGTTATTCTGACTTGATGTGATCATCATAAGGAGAATTTTCGCCAAAAATGTTTAAGAAAATACAAATATGATTGACTAGTTTGCAACCAGCAGAATACAGATGTATATACATATACACAAGTACAAGTTAGATGTTTTTTTTGTCAAACACAGTCTAGAAAATGACGTTCAAATTTCTCCTTGATCCTGCTACATCATGCTATAGCACAGTAAACTTTGTTTATTGAAGTTGCAAAAACTTGGACAGATTGAATTCATTAAACTTGCCATTTTTAAAGTTGCAACAGCTTCTCAAAATTAAGTAAATACAACTAAATTTTGAGTGAATTTCACAATAAAGTATTAAATATACATGAATTAAGATAACAGCTATATTTACTTACATTTTTAAAGGCAACAAGTTTCCTAGATTTTTAAAAACTAAATCAACTTGTCGGTTTTTACAGTGTATAAATGACTGAGACTAATGATTAAAATAGTGATCTGTGTTGAGAGACACACGGACCTCGAGAAAAAAATCCTGATTTGCTAATAAATATGCGCTTTTACGCGCGGCAGGTCATGATGAGGCTGTGGTGAGATGAGAGGGATAATCCAGGATGCTGTTTGGATGCTAAATGTCGGCGCTCCTTTACCTGGATGACTCTCATGTTGAGGCCGGTCTCCTGGGCCAGCTGCTCCCTGATGTGTCTGGTGGGTTTTGGGGTGGCAGCGAACGCCGCCTTCAGCGTCTCCAGCTGTTTGGCCTTGATGGTGGTCCGCGGGCCGCGCCGCTTCCCGCCGAGGTTCTGGTCGTCGTTCTCGTTATTCACCGTCTCTTTGTCGGACAGCGCGGCTATCTCCGTGTCCTTTAGGACCACGTCGTCCTGTAGCTGGTCTTGAGAGTCCGGCGATAAACTGGGGTCGCTGCATGCCGTTACTGAAGAAAATAACACGAGGGAATCAGAATAAACGCGGGAAATGCTGCAGTGCAAAAAGAACAAAAGTGTATTTATCACTGTGGAGTGCGTCAGCAGTGATGTCATTAAAGGTGGCTGAACTTTGACCTCAACTTTGTGATGCAAACCAGAAAAAGAAACGATATTATCTGAGAGGTTCATCCAGGTTTTAGACGGTGTTTAGCAATTTGACTTAGTACTGTTTTATGCTTTGCACCTTTAACATGCATATGAATATTGAAATAGATAATCACTGACATTTTATTTTTTTAAAAATAGCAGCTGGGGATTTTTTTCTCCTCGAAAGAAACTTTGATATTAAGTTAAAAAAAATTAAAAATAAACGTAATAAACATCTTACATGAAGAATTATGGAATAAACATTTACATTGCAGGCCAAAATTCATATCATAATGTTATATGGCGGAGAGAAAATAACAGGCTGGAACTGAAAATATATATACATATTTTGGAATAAAATGATCAGCAGACAATAGTCTGTGCTTTTTTTGTTTCTTCTCTGGATGCGTCTAAGTCCTGGTCATGGAAATGATGAAGCCACTGCGGGGCTGAGCACATCACATCCATCACAATTTATCCCGCCTCACGCACACAATACACACACACACACACACACACACACACGCTCGTACGCACCTGAGAGGAGGTTGGTGTCTTTTACACTCGTGTTGTTTAGGTAATCGTCTTTGCAAACGAATTTGTTCTCGTCTATGATGTAGAGCTCCTCTCCAGTGGAGAGCTGCTTATTGCACATCATGCATGTGAAGCAGTTGAGGTGAAACACTTTGCTCCGGGCCCTCCGGACCAGGTCGTTTGGAGAGATGCCCTGCGAGCAGCCGCCACACTTCGTGCCGAACCGTCTGCAGGAGGAGAGGGGGGAATGAGATGTTTTTTGTTAATTAAAGAAATGTTTTACAGAAATCATTATGAAGCGTTTAAATAATAAAATGAACACGCAGCTTTGGTGAAAAAGCGGAGATGATGGGGACAGAAAGAGCCGTATTTAACAGAATATTCATTTCCATTTGATTTTGTTGTTGACTAAGAAGTCACATTTAATGTTAAAGGAAAAAATGAATTATAATAGGGCCTTAACATAAAGTCACACGTATTTCTAAAACCCCACTTGACCATCTGAAAGCGCATTTTGGGGAAAGTCGAATCATAACCCGGTCTAAAATATACTATTTTACATGAAAAGAATAATAATGAAAAGAAAAGATTTCTCTAAAGATAAATTATAGATACTTATAATATGGAGAAGAGAGAAAAGCTTCACTTGAAAACGCATTTCAGGAGCTTTTTGGACCGTGTGCTATTTCTACAATTAAGAATGAACGTTTTCTGTATGCTCTATCCACCCTGAAGTGTTGTATATTATTATTATTATTATTATTATTATTATTATTATTATTATACATTTTTATTATCGTGTTTTTCCTGTTTATACATATTTAAAATCAGAGTTGGAGCGTAAGAGTTGTATTTTTATTGCCAACGACTGCTTCTTTCGAGCCTAGTTATTGTGCATTTGACAATATAATAATAATATTTATTTCTATAATAATAATAATAATAACAATAATAATAATAATAATAATAATAAATTAAAATGTAAGGTTATGTTTTTATTGTGTTTTTTTAAATATTAAATGTATACGTCAGCACACTTTGGGAAAATAACACTCTAAATTATACTAATAGAAATAACGTTGTGAATAAAGCAAACTCTTTAAAAAAAAAAAAACAACAACATTATTTTAAAAATGATGATATATGATTCCCTCCCGCCAGAGGCCAATGCACAACTTTGTATGGACCTGCTGAACTGAGTAGTTTTGTTGAATTTATGAAATATTTTATCCCCACATTTTCCATGTGTATATATATATATATATATATATATATATGTCTAGTTAATAGGCAGCTCTAAGACAGCAGCCTGCTTGCTTTGCTTTGGAATAATAAATGATAGCCCTGCCTTTGACTTCACCGTTAAACAATGTGTATTGAGTGGTGTGCACTGCTTGTTGACTGCACGTCTGTGATTGCATTGTCTGCGGACTTGATCTTTTCAACTAGTTTACTATTCAAATCCACTTATCACGTCCGCCTCAGTCGGACTGAGCAAACACACCGGGCCGCGGCTCCTCTGGCCGGGGTTTGATCCTGTGCGCTCCCCCGGCTGCCCACACGCTGTAAAAAAACACACCCCAAGTGTGATTTCCTCGATTTCCTAACAAACCGCCCCCCTCTCTCTCCCTCTCTCTCCCCGCTGAGAGCGAGTGCACACGCGTTTAATGTTGCTGGCCCTCTTTTGTTGTTGTTTTGCATAAGAATCCAAATTAACAAGCTTTTAATTACTCGCTCCTAATCAAAGCTTATCGCCTGCAAGTGCTCGTTCACGCCTACAGGCACGGACAGGTCGCTTATCCATTTATTTAAAGAGAATAAATAAATAAAACACAGAGTCTGCAATCACTATAAATGCCTCACTTGTGTGCAGTCAACAGATGTGCAGTTTTAAAATATATTTTGTTTTTATTCTATTTTGACTATTTGTCTGCAGCATTGGGTTTTTACTTTTTATTACTTGTTTAGCCAATAGTATTTCAAAAGTATGCAACTTATTTCCAAGATGTAAATAATATAGATAACAAATATTTGTTCTGCACTAAATCTGCAAAAATAAAAAATACATAAATATTTTTTGGGGTAAAATGTAATGTTTGGCCTTTTTTTTTATGCACTATCACAATCGTTTCTCCTGTTATGTTCCTATTAAATGTATTTAGGCTATATTATTTTCTAAATGCACATGTCCCTGTTTGCCTGCAGTCCAGCTCCTGATACAAACTCACACGCACACACACACAAACCAGAAAACAAAAACACAGCTGATGAGTTTCTCTGTCACCTTTCCCCGAGCTTACCTAAAGAAATCATTTTTGCAGTACAGTCTCCCCTCTCGAGAAAAACATTTCTCTGTCAAATTACATTTGCACTCGCAGCACTGCACGCACTTGACGTGCCAGGCTCTATCCAGCACGTTAAGCAGAAAGCGGTCCAGAATAGGCCTCTCGCAGCCGGCGCAGTGGACCATGGCTTTGGCTGGGCTTTACAAAAAGAAACCCACAAACGAAGCGCGCGCGCGCACACAAACAAAATCAACAGCACAGGCCGAGCATTGACCGAGTATCTGCTCTCGCTCCCCTCCTTGATTCGCTTGGAGCTCCCCGGGTCAATGTGCGCGGAGAAGCCAGTCGATCAGGTGTCACCACAGTTTTCTCCCTGCATGCGTAAAAAGGCTCAGCGTCCAAAAAACACACACAGGAAAGGATGGCGACCGCGTCCTCTCTCTCTCAGATGGAAAAAGCCAAAAAAAAAAAAAAAAACAGTCCTTTTTTATTGGATCCGGGGGCAAAACACACAACCAAAAATGTAGATTTCAAGCTGCAGATCGGCTCAGGCGAGATGACCAATGTGGTTGTCCCGGCGCTCTTGGAAGTGACGCATCGGTGAGAGGAGCGTCGTGTGCCAGTCAGCGCTGGAAGAGGCGTCTAATAAAACGCTTTTAGGGCAGAGCTGTCACACAACAAGACACGCACGCCTATAAATAATTCAGTGCACTTTGACATGGCAGCGTATCCAGTGTTCAGAACCCGGCGGGAAACAAAATCACACACCCAAAAAGATTTTCTCAAAAGAGTGTTTTCCCCTCTCGCTCAGTCCGATGATCCTGGACGTTCCGCTCGCGGCGGCGGTGTGGTGGGGGCGGATTGGGGGTTGGATGCTGCGATGCGCTGGCGGCTCCGGTAGTTGTCAGTGTGTATGCTGGGATGCCCTCAGTCTCCAGTACCGTGCGTATGCTGGGATGCGCCGGCTCTCCAGTAAACTGTCTTGCTCCTAAAGCTCCAACCCAGCCTTATTCCCAGCCTCCTGACGTCAGGCCGCGGTCCGACCAATCAGCGTCGCACCATGCCAGCAACCATCAAGCCGCCCCATCATAACCCAGCGAGGGCTCTGCCTGCTATTTATGCCACACACTCAAGACACCAATTGTCAAGAATTTCCCTGCAAACTGTCATATGTTAGTGAATGTGTTTGGAGGAAGCAGCCGCGGCGGAGAGGGCGAGCAGCGCGTGGAGGGAGAGACGCCACTTTTCAGCTGCTGAGCAAATTGTCTTCTGGGCATGAGGGGGGCATGAAGAAGGAATCTGAGCAGGTAGATAATCTCAGTGGCGTCTTCGGGATAAAGAAGCTGGAGGCGCAGATTGCATGGCGCGCTCCCCGGTTCATTCCTGTAAAGTTACTTTGCGCCAGAAAACTACGCACAAGTCGGGCATGTTTGTTTTGGGTATTTGAGAATAACTGGAGGCTTCTCTTTTTTTTTTATCAATAAACCAGCTGTCCGTTAAAATATGAAATTTTAACTGCCTGCTTTGTACTTGAACGCATCATCCATATACAGCTAACTGTTTGATTACGCAGCAGAACGTCTGTGCCAAGATCTGATTGAGTTGATATTCTGGAAATATGATAGTTTTTCTCTTTTTCTCAGAGTCGTGCAAAATAACAGAATGGCATGTGCTAATTTACTCTAACGATGGGTTTAAAGCAGCTGTCACCTGGTGTGATGGAGAGGAAGCTTGGAGAGACAGAAAAGCCCCAAAGTTGATGCTCAAATCCAACTTCAGTAAATAACACCACGATTATGAGCCATCAGCCTGTTGGCTTATTGGTCATTTTCCATCAGTAAGACTCGTTATGTTGTGTTGATAATTTGCAGGCCTTTAACTATTTTTCTTTTATTCTTTTTGCTCAGTGAACAGAGGATGTCTGTCAGGATGGGAAAAACTTCACGTGCTTGTCGAACAAATTCGTTTCGTTCTACTATCTAATCAGGATTTGCATTCGCCAGGAAACTAGTTTAATTCATCTCTAAAGCATTTGTTTACACAAACTGCTCGCTTGTGGCCTGTAAACACACCGATTTAACCGATTTATCCACAGTAAGAGAATCATTTTTGCGTCTTTATTTTGAAAAAGAAACACGGTGTGTGTTTGTTCGTCTTAACACGGCTCCATTGCTGCGCATTTGGAGAAAAAAAAGCACCAAAGATCACCCATGTATTCTCTCCCAACAGCCTGCCAGCATCCTCTTGCATATGGGCCGCTTCTCATGCAAAACGCGCGCCCGTCCCCTTCCAGCTGCCTCCCGGCGTCTGGGGAGCGCCCCTTCAACAGGACATGTGCTGGTGGCTTTAAGAAAGAAAAAAAAGAAGCCAGAGATAACGCTACCAAACGCACATCTCGTTTTTGTTTTATCGTCTTTCTCTTCTTCCTCTTCTTCAGTCTCGCTTTTCTCTTTTTTTTTCAACTTCTCTGTTTTTCTGTTTGTTTCTGAGCGGCGCGTCTGAGCGCATTCTGAGCATCTGGTTATGTTTCCATCAGAGAGACAGGCAGAGAGGGGTCATTGAGCTCGATGACAACTGGGCGGTCCATAGATCTACAGAGAGGGGGGCAATCAGCGATGGAAATATCGCGTTTCTTATGGGATACAAAACTCACTTTTCTTTTTTTTCCCGCCCTAAAAACCTGCAGACTAATCTAAAAAAAATAAATAATGAAAAAAACTAAGGCCAGACAGCGTGCAGTACGCAGGCCTCTCCACCGCCACACAAACTTGTAAATGCAGCATGTAAACAACAAAAGTTGTTGTTATTTCCATGTGTAGAAGATGCCTTGATAGTCTGTCAGTGGGGATAATCTCTGCCTGATTTAGAATAAGCCAGAGAGAGAAGAAGAAGAAAAAAAGCCAGCTCACAGAGGCAGATTAATCCACGAATAGAAGGAAATCAAAATATAGGCTATGGGCTTAAAAATATCTCAACTCCCCTCCAGGCAAACACACTATTAAATGCAAAAATGGTTTTAACCTTACCACTGTAATCCCTCACTAGCAATAGATTATATTCTCACTCATATTTTTTTTTATTCTGATGCAGGCAGAAGTTGTAAATTGGAATTTGTGGCGCAGCGTCAAGTTGAAGAAAACAAAACTTGTTCTTTTTTATTTTGTTTTCTTTTTGTCCTGAATCTCAGAATAGTTGGAGGTAGATTTGATGTGCAAAGAAAATGAAAGTCAATACATTGTAGTCGCTAACAATGGCAATCTAAATACCTATAATTAACCAGAAATGTGTATTTTATTGGATAGCTTTTATTTTATTCAAATTTTATATTTTACGCATTTCTTTTATTCCATCCAAAGTCTTTTTTTCCGGACAGTGCAGGCCTCCACAGGCAAGAAAGGGATCTCCCTGTATCAGGGCCATAGTGTTGTAAAGCAGCCCAGGAGATTTGGGGTTTATGAAGTGCAGACAAGTGAACTGGTACACTGCGAGATAATTAATCTGAGATAATGAATGAGGCTGTGAAGATGCATGCAATCATTAATTCTAATCATGACACGTTTATTTGTCTCCCGTCTCTCCTCCAGGCTCAGTTAAGAGACACAATGTCACCACAACAATGTAGGAGAGGGCCGCGGCTTCAGGAAGGAGACGACTAAAGACTGAACCGAGCAGGTGATTGGATGGGATGGAAACGGGAAAAAAGGTGTTTAATATATAAAAGAAAAAAAGGAGACAAACGCTATTTCTTCTTGTAGTTTCCCGGGGTGGCCACGCTGGTAAAGCCGGGCTGTGTGACATTACAGCCGGGGCCAGTGAGGCCGGGCAGGCAGCCGGGGGGACAAACCGTGACTCCGGTAATACAGAGAGAAATATCACCCCCGACTGGAGCTTTGATCAACTGAGTGTACCGGGGAGGAGGAGGAGGAGGAGGAAGTGGAGGGTGGGGTACCGGTCCGCTGCTCTGCTCTGCTCTGCTCTGCTCTTTCTCTCTCTGCAGGATTTTTTTTTTTTTACAAAGGAATAATGCAAACAGGCGCTGATTTTCATAATTCATAATAAGACGCATTGATCATTCTGGCTTATGAATGCGTTTATTTTCGGAATAAACAGTCCCATTTCTGTGAAACTGGCTCAGTTAATATCATTTGTATAATTTTTCATCTCTATTCCTATAAAAACTTAACATTGGGGAATAGGGGGGAATTATTCGAAGGTGCAGCTGTGCCAAAATGTGCATATAGTTTAAAGGAGAAAAAAATCGTATGAGACATAAAACAGAAATTATTTCATTTTATTTTCATTGCACTGATTGTAAATCGTAATATACAAAAGTGTAACAACTGTGGGCTGCATAATTGTATATAATTTGTACTGAATTACAAAATAGAGGATTCTTTGCAAAGAAAAATGATTTTTTTATGAAAGAAAATGTTTTTCCCCAACAACGAAAAGCGTTATCATCATTTTATTATTTCATTTTATTTTAAGTTCCAAAAATAAACAGAAAATGAAGTATTTTTAGTGACACCTGCATCCACAGAAAGCTGCTTTAACAAAGTGCTTTCCATCCAAACTGTCCACGTGTCAGCTCTTTTCTTGGTGGTGCAAACTGCATGAAAAGCGCGCACATTTGACGCAAAGTTAACCATCACCAGTTGAGTTTGTAGAGGAGGAGATGTTGTTGGGGGGGGGGCACTTTCCTGTCCCTGCACTGACCAGCATGTCAGCCATTCTGTCCATCCATCCATGACTCTGTCCATCCGTCCCGCGGTGCTCACACAGCAAAGGCCCCATACTCTGTAATGGTATAACCCACACGACTTTAGGCAAAGCACGCAAAGTCCTACCACGATCGACTGGCTAGGCTGTGTCCTCCCTTCCCTCCTCTCCTCCCCCCTCCTGTAGATCAGCAGCCAAACATATGCCGATGTGAACTCATCGTGGATTATTGAGCCAACACCAACTCTACGCAAACATTTTCCAGACTTTCCAACTCCGGTCCCGTCCTGCGCTGAGAGAAATCCAATGGGATTTATAGATCATCTCCCTACAGCTGTCTCTTCTCAGCCAGTCAACCCCCAACACTACACACACACTACACCACACTGCACTACACTACAACACACACACACACACACACACACACACACACACACACTAGCCAATATTCAGAGGCTGATGATCTGACCTTCCTTCCACAGCTCCAACCAAAACCTCTTTACTGTCTGTGCGTTTTCTCAAGGAGATCACATGATTTGGGGGAATTTGGGGGATTTAGAGTCCAAAACAGTCACCCTGCACAGACTCCGAGGTCACCCACACACAAGGCCACCACCACCACCATCACTACAGCAAAGCAACCTCCACCAGGGTCCCGCTCACTCCTCTAGGGGGCGAATTGAATCCGGGTGCAGAGAGGGTTTAGCCAATGATGCTATTATGACTATTACTACTATTATATTATTATATTCGTAATTCCAAGTTATTACAGCCGTTATGTCGGAATTAATCCTTAGAATAGAAGGTCACCGCACATTTTACGCATGGCTTACTTGGTGATAAATCTTCTGGACACGTGGATAAAGTCTTAACTATAAATAAATGAAAAAGTACTCAAGCAAATGGGATAAAAGGTTTTAAAAGTGGTCAAAATATTTAGTGTTTTGTACAAAATTATATTGTTTTATGCAAGAACAAAAATCATATTTACAGTTCCAAACGCAGAGCAAGATAGGAGATACCCCCTGTTAAATCAACAAAGCAAACTACAAATTTAAAAATGTAAAAAAATAAAAAAAGAATCACATGAGGTTGAGAGCACAGACGCTTGAATGAAAACCTTCTCTGTGATTCCAAACTAAAACCAGAGTCGGTGAGAAACGCACATCCATGCAGGCGCAGGGAAGCAGAGGGAACCTAGTCCAGATTAATGGTTCTCCGCGCTTATTCTGCAGTCGGGGTGAAAGGGCTAGGATCACTAATGATTATAATATAATGTGTGGCGATAACCACTCCCTTTGAGATATTATCGCCCGATGGCCAATGCTCAGGGGACGGGCTGCATGGCTGCAGAGCGGCAGATAGCTGCTGCTGCTGCCGCCGCCGCACAGGATTTCTGCGCTCTGAAAAAAAAAAAGCCCGGAAGCATGGAGAGAGGGAGAGCTGGCCGCTGCTGATACCTGCATTAAAATAGAGCAGGCCGGCCCGTGCACGCTGCTTAGACATTCATCTGCTGTTTTATTTATTTATTTTTATTAACGATGACATGATGAGGGTTTTTTTTTTAAATATCAGCGCGTGTTTAGTCAGGAACCACCTCTAATTATCATCTTAAACTGGCAAATCCGACTGTTTAAAATAGTAACCACCACTAAGTGAACCTGGAATATTCCGTTTAGCTTTTTAAAATGGTCAAAGAGGCCTTTTTGGGCTTATTTGATCCCAGAAGAAAGTGATCTTAAAGGTTTTCTAAGACGAGCAGGTGAAAATATAACCTGCAGTATAACAAAAAAACATTGTAATAAAATAAAATAAGCTGAATGGAATAGCGTGGTTCCTAAAATGTAATTTAATGCTGCTAAATTTCCAAAATCTGCTTTTCCATGAACCATTTTGAGACGATCAAAGTGTTGCAGGACTGAAAATGATTTATGCTCTTTGTTGGGTGAATTCATTCAAATTCTGTTAATGGAAACAAAGGTGGAAAAACTCTCTTAAGCTAAAGACATTTTAGCTTCATGTCTTTGTTTTTCATGTCTTGAAAAACAAAGACATGAAGCTAAAATGTAGCCTACGTTGAAAGTATTTTCATTTTAATTGTTGCTGCTGGTTCACTATATTTTATACATATATGGGAGTTAAATTGTTGGAGGGGAGCTGGAATTTAAAAAAAAAATACGTGGCCTACCTATAATTTAGATATCATTTGAATTAAACCGTGTGCAAATGCGTCTTCCAAATTTAACTGCAGGATACAACTGCAAAACCAAGCTACAGTTACTGCTCTGTGTTGAAATCTTCTCCACCCAAAAAGCCACAGACAGTAAATATTAAGCACACATGAACCTGGAAATGTTCTCGTGTTACAAAAGAAAACAAAACGCAAGGAGAATCTGATTATTGTTTAACGCGCACAACTTTTCTAAACCCGCTTAGTCTGATAATCCCTGCATAATTATCGACATTCACTGATCGATAACAAACAATGCAGTTCTCAACGTCTGAGTGACAAAAAGGCTGCGAGAGGAGCAGGAGGAGGAGGAGGAGAAGGAGGAGGAGGAAGAAGTGGAGTGAGTGATGTTGCTGTGCCGGACGCACCGCGGCCAATCCCGCACTATCCATCTTCATTGGAGCTCTGTGTGCGCAAAAAGCAAAGGCGCGCATAAGGTAAAGCCCGCATCAAAGCCGCGGCTTTATTTTTATATCCAATAGATCAGCAGGCAGACAAAGCTTTATTTTCGCCAGGAGAGAGATATTTTACCTCTGCCTTACGGTTTTATGTTGGAGAGGTGTCAGCCGGGGGAAATGGATGGCTAATGCATAGGCAAAGCGCTGCTCGCCTCGGCATGCACGTCAGAGAGGGGCTGCAGGGAAGAGCAGCGGGGATTTAGGGCCCCTGGGGGCCCAACACGGGGGACTGAACACTGGGGGGGGGGGTTGAAGCACCCGGCTTCCTCTCATACTGTAGCTCATAACACAGTGAACACACAAGCACATCTCAGCAATGCATGTTTCCACTGTTCCACTGTTTCCACTGTTTATTATTAATCCAGGGCCGCTCGCAGGTTTTATGGGGGCAAAGCACCAAATACTGGGCCCCATGCACAAGAAGTCTCTGTTAGATCCCCTGCCCTTCCTTTCTTGATCCATGTCTCGCACGCACCTTTATTCATTTATCTATTTTTTTACAAAGTCAATCTGCTTTATCTCCCTTAACTTTATTTCATTAATATATATACATATATATATATATATATGTATATATATCCCTTTCTTTGGGGAAGACATAGCAGCGTAAGCTGGTGCTCCAGCACATTCGGCTTTAGCTGCATTTAGACACCAGTCCTCGTGCAGGGGCGGACTAAACCATTTTGTGCCTTTTAGGGGCAAGAGGAGCCGAAGCGAGCTTCCATCTTTTTTAATGCAATGTTCAGTCTTTCAACCAATTTATAACCAATTATAGTTTAGATACTGCACTAATTACTTGGAAATAAAGAAATGCAAATAAAACCCCTCTCACTGGGGGCCGGGGTAATCACTCCCACTTTTCCTCCCACTACAACGCCCCTGCCTGTTCCAACAGTCCTTTTATATTATTAGGTAGTGGCATTAGGGACGTGCTCATAATTTTCAACAGTTTTCAAGGTCAGGATTGAGCTTTCTCGCTCTGCTCAATCAAATTTGAGGCAATTCAGAACAATACATAAAATCAGAAAAGCTGAGTTTACTCTAGGAAACCGATTGCCTTTAAAAATGTAAGTAAATATAAACTATATATATAAACTAAAACTATTAATATTAATTTGTTTACTTTATATTTAATTGTTAAGTTGACTTAAAATTTAGTTATATTTACTTAATGTTGTGAAGTTGTTGCAGTTTAAAAATGACATGCTTAATTAAATCCATCATTTTAAGTTTTAGCAACTTCAGTAAACCAAGTTTACTGTGCCATATACATCTGTGTTCTGGTGTTTGCAAACTAGTTGATCATATCTGTATTTTCTTAAAAATGTTAAAACAGAATAGATCTCTTAAGTTTATAATTGACAAAATCGTCTTTGTCATGATCAAGTTAAGTCAGACTAACTCGGTTTACTGAAGTTGCAAACAAGGTCATTTTTAAGTTGCAAAAACTTCACAAAATTAAATAAAAACAGCTAAATTTGAAGAAATATTAGCAAGATATAAAGTAAACAGAAATTAAGATTGTTACATTTACTTTCATTTTTTAAGGCATTCAGAGAACAGTATTATCTGAGTAAGATCAACTTATCAGAATTTAAAGTTTATTCATTTGTTGCAGATGACCATTGCAAACATTCTTACATGATATGAGATTAATTTATTCAGATTTTTTCCCTCATGGGTTATGTATTCAAAGGTATAATATATGAAAGATTTTCCTTCTGAAAATTACACGTGGAGTGTTTCAGGTGCTAAACATGGAACATTTTCAGTCTTCTAGGTCAGAGGCTTTCTGCACCAACATTTGCATTACGTCTGTTAATGCAAATATTCACACTTAGAGCCACAATTTTGAATAGCCTTCCAAAATGTGAATATTATCACACAAACCAATCTGTTGGAATCAGCCAAGGAATCTCCCACATTAGCTGAATGTGCTCCTGACTCCTCTCACACATCTCCACGCAGAACTATTAGCTAGTTGTTAAAAATCTTATGCACTGCTCACTCCCTGACATGAATGCAGATTTCCCGCCGCGTGCCGCAAAGAGTTAACGAGATTTACAATGCCGCTCAAAACACAGAGCTTCCCTGTCATATTTCCCCCCTCATGCTAAATAGAAATCTTAAGAAGTAATTGGAATTTACTGCATACCTGAATAACTGCATATAAATAAGCACACATTTCATCGGGGGGTTCACTGACACTGTTTGGTCGCATAAAAACCGCTGCATACATTATAATACACAGCAAATAATCTTATTTTGCTGCAGCCTTTTGCTACATGCTTGGGATTCTGTCCAAATTACCGAGGATTCAAACAAGCGTTTTCAATTTATTAAACCTATATGGGCAACATTTCATTTTAATGGGACAATTTATTTCTGGGAAGGGATTATCAGGGGTTGGTTGAAACCATGGCAGTGTGTAAATCTGACAGTGTTCATCTCATTTAAAGGCAGCCGGCTCTGCTTCGCCCGGGCCTGTTTCAGTGGACAGAAGAGGAGGAGGAGGAGTAGGAGGAGGAGGAGGAGGAATTCAGGTGCTTCGCAAAAGGCCTCGACCCCGTTTCCCTCGTCCTGCGGCTGAAAAGCAAACCTAGCTCATTGACTTTGGCCATGTCTCCCAGACAAATTCCTCAATTCTCAACACCTTTATGAGTCTGCATGCGCTTACTGAATTTGGTGGAGGAGGACACAAATCCTCCGGATGGGATTGGCAGTCATGCCCCCGGTCTCTCGGACCGACACGCTCGGGATGTAAAGTGGTCGTCAACGGCGCGACCCCCCGGTCGAGAGGGCTCTGCGGATTTGGAGATAATGACATTGCCGCCTCTATTAAGATTCACATTAACCATTTCACCACACGACCCCATTTCCCTTTGTCCTAGCCCTGGTGTCAAAAGCCTACCATGCCTGTGGTAATATTCAAAGCTGGCCAAACAACCTGCATGCGCACAACCTCTATTTCGGGGAAGGACAAGAGAGCCTGTCTATATGCAAAGAATACAGAGGAAATATCTCCCACTTGTTGAAAGCAAACTGTGTTAACATTCATGGAGCAAACTATTTGGCTGCAAATAGATCCCCTCTGCCTGTATGTGACATTTTCCATGTTGGAACACACACTCAGAAATTTCTTTTTCTCTGACTGAATGACACCAAGTGACCTGTCTTTCTCTCTCTTTCTCTCTCTGACACACACACACACACACACACACCAACCTCTGTTGCCTCCCCTGCTGGCTCCCAGAGCTGTGACTGTGGGAGGGAGGCCAAATTGTTTGTCTCTCCCTGTGTCAAGGCTCTGCAGCGGGGATGAGACCATGAGAACAACTGCTCCCCGTCTGGCTGCTGGCTGATGGCTCCATCAGGGTAAAGCAACAGGGAGTCTGACGCTGGATGAGGTTGAATGTATGTGTGTGTGTGTGTGTGTGAGTGTGTGTGAGTGTTATGCGTCGGAGAGGAGAGGTGGGGCGATCCGTCCGGGAGTCGAGAGGGATGCTGTGTGCAGCCGAGGACAGCAGTTAAAGGAACGCTTCAAAGGTGATTGTTGGGAAGCAAGTGCAGTGTCACTGAGTCCACCAAAGATGGAAACTAAATTTCGAAAAAACACTATAAAAAGTGCTATAGGCATAAACAATGGTGACAAACTGCACAACAAAGTACTCAGCTACTACCTTTCTAAGAAATGTTTTTTTCTTGATATTTGTGAAAGAACTCTTCTTATCCATCTGCATCTGACAAGGAGCCACTTTTGCATCCTGTCTCCTACAGTCAGTCAGTACGTTTACGGGATGTTAGAGAAAGCCGAGTTATTACTTCAGACCGATTAAAAACTGGATTGAAATTGTATTTAATAGAATTTCTTGAAGTTGTATTAACATACCTAGATAAGAGGTCGAGGGTCGATTTACTCGGTTATGTATAGACCTCAACCAGACCTGAACTGGTCTACGTGTTTTTCCAACTCGTTCTCATCCCAACTCATCACATTATGCTGCTCTGTCAGTAACCTTCTGTCTACTCACGACGGTTTTGGCTCCGGGATGCCTATAAGGTGATATCAACAAATGCACGTGGTGGGATGAAGCAGCACAGTCCTTACATGTTTACACAAGACAGGGCCTGTCACGATTGTTGGGTTTAGGCAAAAAAGTTGCTGGTGGTTGGTGGCAGAAGAGGCACATGGTAATGTACAGAAAAAAGCAAACTCCAGACTCCTGCACAGAAGTCAGTTGTTTGTGGGGCCCATCCATCTGCCCTGTAAGCGTGGTTACCGTTAACGTAATTACCTGACGCTGTGCTTCAGCATTACATTCGCATGCAACCGGCTCTGTCCGGCTGCGTTCTCCAGTGATGCTGCCCCTGTGCGTTAACAGCGCGTGTTCTCTTCTGACATTTTCGAGCTGCAGTCTATTGGACATGAAAGGTGGCTTTTGGCGTCACGCTCATACGCCACAAGCACGGACAGAGCGGTGCTATTTGACAAGTTCGGAGTTAGAACGGTATGGTTTTGTGCATGCTGCATAGTCTCCGCACCGGGCTTTGACCCAGAAATTGAAAAGCATAACTTCATAAAAAAAAGTTGGGAAACACAAAAGTAGAAGAAGGAAGATGAAGAGACCACGTTTTTTCTCCGTCGATATGTGTTTCCCCCACCTCAACCAAAACTTCAATCCTAACCGCAATCACTGAAGGGTAACAGAAGAAACACAATATTTGATGGTGGAACAGGCACAAAACAGGAACTGGTGCAGCTCGAATATGTTGCTGTATTTTTTTTGCAATTTCCAAATCTGATTTTGGCCGCCTTTCCCGCCTTATGTTCATGTACTACTTTCAGTTCCACCTCATCATTGGTCCAAGCAAAAAAATTTCTGGTTTTAGTTTTTGCCATCTCCGTAGAATTTTCTGTAATAAAGAATCCGACCACAGGCAATGCGTCTCCCATTTACACCGCCATTACAGGAGGACGTAAATGCTCATTTGATTGGCGTTTTAATATGAACACATATTATTTATAAAACACTTTGTTTTAAATCTGCATTATAAAATGAAAAAGCAGGATGTGGCCTGAAGACCAACCAGGTTGCAGGTCTGTTTGTATTTGGAGACTGTGATCCTTTAACCCTTTAAAACCTGGACGACATCAGTTTTCTTGTGCTGCATTCAGACGCTGTTAGTCTTTAAACCTTTAGATTGTGATTGGTTTAATCACGGGAAAAAGGCAATAAGCAACTTGGCAATGAATGTCCCCCAAACTGTATGAAATTAGTACATTACAAATATATATTTTCGGAAAAATGTCTAGGGAGATATAATTTGTATATGCCATATATATTATATTTTTAGATATTTGTAATTGCCATATTTTTATATTTAAATGTATTTTACATTATAATTATATTTTAAGCAGTTTTTTTCACAAGCCAGTTCCTTGTTTGTTTGTTTTGCTAATTTTAAAGTAATTTTCTTGTACTCTTTTACTAATTTCTTGTTCATTTCTTCCTATGTTGCTCATTGCCGTCTTCTCATGTTTTTGAAAAAAATAAAGTCAATTTGCCTAGGTTTCAAAGGGTTAACCACAGGAGCAAGGTGACTGCTAGAGTTTACACTACATTTCTACAGTACATTGCATGCAGTGCTTTATTGGGGAGTATTTAGTCATATTTCATCCCCGCTCATGTATTTCGCTGAACTCTCTCTCCATTCATTCAATAATTCCTGTCTTGTGATAATGCCGGTGAGGTAGTTATGCCGCTGCATGGAGAACCCTCCTCCTCTCCTGACTCGCTGTGCCTGCAGATGAGTTGAAAGGGTGAGGAGGTCGCAACCTTCCTGGGGGATGTTTTACGATGACACGGCCGGGAAGGTCTGATTTGTCTCCACTGGAGCGTGCTGCTGGCGTCTTCACACCCAGCCAGAGAGAGAGAGATAAACAGAGAAAGAAAGAGAGAGAGAGCACAGAGGAAGAGTGTCTGTGATGGCTGAGGGGTGGGGGGGGGTGTTTGTTGGAGGTTGGACATTGCAGGGTGGAGGAGGGTGGGCTGTAAATTAGCTCGCTTGGCAGACTGATGGTCAGCAGCAACAGCACCCACCTTGACCCCCACTTAGGACGTCCAGCTGAGCCCCAAGGGAGGAGGAGGAGGAGGAGGAGGAGGAGGAGGAGGAGGAGGAGGAGGAAGACTGTCATGTGACTATGTAGGCTCACCTTTATCTCTATGTGGTGCCAAATACAGATTCTGGTCACTGCCCACGCCTTATTGTTGACCTTTTGACATATGAATGCTGATTACAACAATAAAAATAATGAGACTGGAACACATGGGTTTAACCCACTGACAAAGAGTTTTCCTATTTATATACAGGGGTAGGAATAAATAAATGTGCACTTGCACGTGATATTTACTGTGACTTGAGTATTTGTCACTGAGATTGATGTATAGGCCTTTTTGGTCTTTTTTTGGCTTTTGTTCATTACATTTGATGTAAGACTGTTTTGTTTTTACGTGTTTGAAATAAAGATTCATTCATTCTTGTTTCCCCTTGGGTACCTTTAAGGTTGTGAACACTAGAACCGCCAAGGAGGGTCATTTTGACCTCCTTCCACAACAGCGTCAGTGAGCCCAAATATTTCATTTCTTGAAGCAGGCAAGCTGTTAATTTAAAATGATAAGTAAGATTTGACAAAATAATAAAAGTCAGTTTGTAGATGTTTGATCATTTCATCAACAAATGATTTTTGAAACATTTGAAAATGGGCATTTAAAGTTAATCAATAAACTGCAAAAAAACAAATTCAAACAATTTAATTAGTGTAGACAAACACTAAGTACAAGTTACAAATGAATCTGGGATAATAATAATAACCTATGTTATTGGCAATACATGGATAAATGGGGGGTCAAAATGATACTGTGTGGCAATGGTTTGTCCCACAGTGCCCAGAATTCAGTAGATGATCAAAAACATGACTTGAGGAAAGTCAGGAACAGAGAAATGTTTGGGTTTTATTGTAACAGAGATACATGCATTTGAAATCATGAGGGGGTAAAAACAACCCCATCTTATTCAACTCAGTCTGACTGCGAACAGCCATGATATTAACACTGAGTATGTTTGGGCTTAATGTTCTTTAGGACCCAAAAATAGACTCAAATGCAGAATTGTGGCTGAAGATGGTGGCTTTATTAGGAAACATACCTGGAGATGATGGGGCAGGCAGGTCTGAGAGGAGGACGAAGAATTGGGACCAGCTGTGAAAAGCTGGCGGATGAATTGAAGGGCTTGGAAGGGTGTAGGGGTTCAGATTGAGTTGGTGAGTTGGTGTTGAAGTGGACGGTGGTGATCTGAGGCACAGGAGAAAATCATCAATAAGAGCCTCATAAAACACAAGGAAAAACTCTGGTGTCAAGACACAGAGCAGCTGAGAGGTTACAACCACAGTCTGCTGGAACAACCTGGCAAAAAGTGAGTGAGGCCTCAGAGTTCTTATAGTGCGTGGTGACGAGATGATTGAAGACTGGAGTGTAGACTGAATCAGGTGCCAGGTGAGGCACAGCCACACCCACCACTAACACACACACACACACACACACAGGGGAGGTGGAGACATGAGGGAGACAGGGAAAGGAACACATTGTAAATTAATCAAACCCAAGACTTTTATGGATAAATGGAAATATTTTAAATGTCCTGTGCATTATTTTAAACACATTTAAGTGTCAATGTACTTGAAATTTTGGGATTACCAAGAGTTCAAAATGATGCTCTGTATGAACATTTTTTGCCTGCACAGCATGAGTGTGCAACAACTGAAACTACCAGCAGGATGAAAAGGCAATGTTTGCATCTCAGAAAGCACAGGCACACAGATCAAAAAAGGTGTTAACTTATTCAAATCTCTTTTGTGTTATTTAAATAAATAAAATAAGAGTTTAAAGGTGGAAAATTTAAAATTTTATCACACAAGGGCCTGGAGACCTAGGTTAGATTCTGTATTTATAAAAAAAAATTATGGTTAAAAAAAAAAAAATTAGAAAAAGTTGAACATCAAAAAGCTCAAAATAAAACCGACGCTCCTCCAGGTCTTGCTCTTTATGGTAAGGTGAGCCATGGCAGGATTGATCACTGTTAAAGGGGGTTAAGAAAAGTATGAAATTTATATAGTTAAAAAAACTAAAATCTTTTTCTGTTTTTGTGGTTAAGCTGCCAGTGGATGTTCGAATAGAATAGGATATAAGGCCTTTATTGTAATTGCACCTTGTGCAACGAAATTTGCTGTCCAGCTCCCAAAAAAATGATACACCCACACACACAAGTGCTCAAACCCACACTAACGCACACACATGCAGCTGCAATACAGATAAATAATAATCCTAAAACAGAAAGATCAAAAGGTACAGACATATCAGAAGCTACTATTTTTTACATTCTGATGAATTTTTAAAAGAAATATATAATTGCATTATTATTGTTATTGTGATAAATATTATGATAAAACATTTTGTTTTTTTAACTTATTTTCAGGTAATCTTTGTTGTACTGTTTTTTTTATATTTTACTCATTTCTTGTTGATTTGGGGACCATTTCCTTTTTTAATTTTTTTTTAAATTGTTGCCCATTGCCTTCTTCTCTTGCACCAATAACATTCAACTACAATAAAAAAAATACCCTTTCCAAATACATCGCTGTCATTTCTGTAGTGCAATATACACCTATATTAATATATTTGTGAGGAACTTTAATCAGTGATATATATCAAGCAGCATGTCTCCACCCTATCTATGAATACTGAAAACTAGAAACACAAATTTATTTGTAGGCAAACAAAAGTAGTGTGCAGCATTCTCCACCTTTTATGAAAACTTACCATATATAGTAAATTGGCCTGTATTAAACAAATCAATCTCACGCTCAGCAGTTCATCGATCTGCTGTTTCTTTGTTGCTTATTTGCAATCATGGAGCTCATTAATGGAGAAAATTATCTGAGTCACCCCGAGGTGCGTCGGCCGGGGAGGAGAGAGTTAAACCGGCTACAGGGGGCACAACCAAAAAGAGAGAGAGAAACTTGATTTGCATGGAGTTTTCTGGAATGCGCCACCCTATGAGGCGTAGGTGGGAGAGTTAGCGCCCTACAACACACATCCCCAACACACTCTAATAAATCATGTAATCCCTGATACTGGAAGACAAACATGGGAGCAGATCTAATCAGGACTTGGCAGAATCCTTTTATCTGGGCCCATCTCTGCCTGGTCACACACAGTACACAGTCCCGCGCTCCTCCCATGACAAACACTGAAATGGTGGATAGCTGCTGATGGATAGGACCTGTGGGGTGTGGGCTGGGTGGGTGTCCAGCCCAATAAAGATGTTCATCTGACCATTTACATAATAAATAAGATTCCATTTCTAGCGTCATTGGACAATGAAACCTTCAACTGAAACCCAGAATAATGACAATTTTGGTCCTTGGGCCATCTAAAATAGATGACTGACCATATACCAGAAGTTAGGGGGGGGATCTTAGGATGCATTTCTGCCTCTACATGAGTGTATCTTCACAAAACCAACCTAAAGTTTTTATTTTAAAGAAATCCATGAAAAATGGTGCAGTTATTTTTAATTTTTAATTTTATTTTTTTTAAATCTGCAACAACAAATAATGTTTTGAGGGAAGCACTATTACACCTGTCATAATGATCAAAATGTTAAAACTACAGGTATAAGTAAAGTGTTCCCTGACAGCATATTACATTTGTTTTCCTATAATATCTGCTCAAAGCAACCAAAGCATGATAAAAACCTTTTTGTGGTTATATTTTGGCATAAGTCAGGGAGAGATCGTGGTCTCTCTTTTTAATATTGAAATACTCAACAATGTAACCCAATATTACAGTCCTTCCCAAACCTTTACCAAAGTGCATTTGATGCCTAAATCGAACTCGCCAGCTAGATTCTAGATTCACACTTCTACAATGTCTACAGCTGCCATCAACTCTGACAACATATCCTCATACAGGGGTTTGCATGATATGAATTAGTGCCCCACGTTACATCCTTAACTTAAACTTATGCAGTGGGCGTAAATGTATGATTAGGAAAGTAAACCTAACATCCATATTTATCTACACAAAACTGACACCTCATATGTTTTCCCAATGTATCGTCTCGTGTTTCTTTATAGTGTTTCCATGATATGTGTAAATGTGTCATCAAAGGTCATCTACACCTGTATCACTCTGGGAAATCAGACTAAGTCATAACACTGATATCACCTTCATGATTCCAGTTTCAAACACTTTCCCAGACTGGTTTCAGATGAATTCAGTTAAACTGGGCGTCCTCCTGTAAATATTCAATGTGTCACTTACAGGTAGATGACTGGAGAGCCCCCCCACCCTTTGCTTTCTGTAACACTGCGGCCCACCATGAATCAAACACACAGCCAATCCACCGGGGAGCCATCACTGGGAATATATAGCAGCTCCTGGGTTACTTTGTATTGTAATAGATGCATTGTGCCGCTAAAGAATATCCCGGGCTGTATTCAAGCAGAATGAACAAAAAGGGAAGCAGAAGAAAGAGTCTGGTGCAGATTCAGGGGAAAGTAGCGTAATTAGAAAGAGATGGGATCGGGGGAGGTTCAGTTGCTCTAGATGTGAAATCTAATTTCTATATAATGTCATTTAAATCCTGTGATCCAGGAATTGTATTTGAACTCGGATTATCGGAATCATCAGCCTGTGAATGCCTAAGATCCCAGCCACTGTTTGTGTGTACGTGTGTGTGTGTGTATGTGTCTGTGTGCATGCGTGTGTGTGTGTGTGGAGGAGGATTTAATGTTCCTCAAGTTCACAAGTTGCAAGCCTTTTTGGGATGATTATAGTGGTGGAAAGAAAAGATGGAATCCATTTAAAGTGGAATAAAAAGGCAGAGCAGGAGGGAATAAAGGAAGGTTTTGAAGACAAAATGAGCGGGAACTCATTTGAGCAGAGAACTTGTATCTTTCGCTTGCAATCACCAACAACTTTTGGAAGCAACAATGCAGTGAAAATGATTTTCATTTTGTTTGCTGGTGTGCCAAGCAATTATACACACGATGTAGGTGTGGAGTCTTAAATGGTCCAAGTCATAAGTTGCATTTCTCTCACCTCTGAAAAAAAATTGTGTTATAGCATACATGAAAACAATACAACCAATACTGCATTGACACTCAACTTATCTGGCCCTCAAAAGGATTTTCTAATTCACAATAAAAATTGTTTTTTTGTACTTTTAGTATGCATGAGGTGCCAGAGTGCATAAAACAGCAGCAAAATAAATCTCATTGATCTAAAATTGTGGAAGATCCCCACACCCCCGACAGAGGTCATAGCTAAGCCTCTAATGTCTTAAATCCAAGATATGTCTAAAATACTAGAAAAGTACTAAAATCCAAGAAATGTCTCAAAAATCTAGAGGTCCTGAAATCCTAAAAAGATCTTAAACCTAGAAACGTCCTAAAATCCTAGAAATATCCTAAAACCTAGAAATGTCCTAAATCCTAGAAAAGTCCTGAAATCCTAGAAAAGTCCTGAAATCTTAGAAAAGACCTAAAATCCTAGAAATGTCCTAAATTTTTAGAAACATGTATAGAGGTGCTGCGACTGGCCCCAGGCCTCCTGTCATTTGAGATGAGTGTTCCTGCCATACCGCCTCTCACTGTACATGTTCTGTACTCAGCGTGTCTATTGAGGACAATAAAGTTTGTTTTCAGCTCAGCGGCTCTTTAGGGAAAAGGAGAAATTCCGAGAGATGGAATTTATGATCAAGGAAGAATCTCCATCATTCACAGACACAACACAACATTATTAATCCCGTCTGAGCTATTGCAAACTACAGAATAATGAACAAATGAATACAGACTGAGGCCAGCTGATGCACCACAAATACAGCAGGTGTTCAGGATGTTTTAGGAGAAATTGAGATTTACAGTGTGGGATGCCGAACCTGAGCCCGGGGCGACCTGACGAGAACCGACGGGTCAACTGGGCTCAGAAAAATATTTACAAATGATGTTTGGGTTCAGGTCAGATTGGTCCTGAAATCTGCAAACCAACTGTCTGTGTCTGGCTACTTCTTGTTCAGTGCTGGGGTTTGTTATTTTCTAACTATATTAGGCAGGTTTTAACCCTTTATTTAAACAGAGAAATATTGTCAAGGGTACAGCTAGTTTTCAGGAGCACCAGGAGCTGCATCTGCACTGAGCTGACTACATTTTGAAACACCTTTTTCAAGCACAAATGATTAGTGTCGAGCGTTTTTAGGTGTTTTTTAAAGAGACCTTTGTTGGCAGTAAAACTAGTGAACAACATAACGACAGCTATACCTCTTCTTCTTTTTCTTCTTTGCCCTCTTTGAGTTGGCAAACAACAAAACTTCATCACAGCCAGCATCTGGTGCGGAGTGGAACAGGGAGCAAAGTATTTTATTCATGATCACGATTAATAGTGGATGAAGTACCTGAAAGCCACACTTGAGTAGAAGTTCAGATATCTTACCAGAAAATGACTTTGGTAGAAACCAAAGTCATTTTACTGGTGAGATACATAAACTGCAAATGGAGTGAGCCGAAAACTCGAGTATACTCGACATATCCCCCATTCCCTATTTGTCAAAGAGCTGAATTCTTTAATTCTTTATTCTCTGTTTCTCTGTTTGTGTTGTCAGTCGATGGAACTTGTATGAAAGATTTATGTAGTTGTTGCCCATGTTGATCAGCATTTCGTCCTGAGCTGCTGTGATAAAAATCTTATTTTATAGGAATCTGACAAAATCAATATAAGTTCAATGTTTCCCACAGAATAACTGTGTCTCTGTGTGTGTGTGTGTGTGTGTGTGTGTGTGAGGGAGGAATCTGGCTTAAATGCTTGCGTGTTCCCTTGTATCAGCTATCTCGAAATTTGGACATTTTTGCGAGTCTGTGAATGCAGCACAACAGGCAGAGCTCTCCGTGAGTTCTTTTTATTCCTCAGCAGCAGTTTGTCACTTGCTGGGTAAATAATTGATCTGTCGATTTGATCAGATCACATGGATGGATGAGAGGAGCAGTTTGTAAGTTGAAGACCAAGCAGAATCAACTGTTAAGTTTCATGCTGGCCCATGTGTGCTGTAAATAACCAAATGTCAAACATATTTCAATAATGTGGCGGCCCGTCACAAAACATTAATGTGTAGGAAACCCTAAAGTTCAATGACGACAGCCCTGCAGCCTGTTCTCACTCTGAACTTGTTAAACACATCTGATCTGTCAATGCTTTCAGCGTACGAGCATGACGCCAAAAGCCATGTTTTGGTCCAACTGGAACGCAGCTGGACCGTGTCAGATGAGAATGCGCCAAGACAGAACCATTGTTGTATTTTGTTTGTTTTTTTCTCCACCTTACAATGGGCCTCTTTTACCTAAACCTAACCATGCATGACTTTGTTGCCCAATTCTAACCATGGTGACAGTCTGAATCGGTTTCCATGTGCTCATGTTGTGTAAACATAAGGACCGTGCGGCGGCGTCCCACCATTTGTTGACATGATGGAGCCTAAACAGCTGATACAGAAGGATACCTAAAACGTCATAAGTAGACGCTGGAGGTTGTGTGAATTTTCACCACCAACATTTTAATTTAGCTGAATATCATGTTTGTATGTAGTAGGACTTCCATTTT
Organism: Plectropomus leopardus; assembly: GCF_026936395.1. Lineage (NCBI taxonomy): Eukaryota > Metazoa > Chordata > Actinopteri > Perciformes > Serranidae > Plectropomus > Plectropomus leopardus. Next base: position 2,563,943 of record NC_142181.1, on the reverse strand, counting down.
GCATGATTGCATGGGACACATGAGCGTGCATGCAGCACGTCCTACAGAGAGACGGTCTTTCGTCTTTTGAGTACGATGTAAGAGAGTATCCAGCAGCAGCAGCTCAGGCCTCAGTCCCCGCGCGCTGAGCTGACAATAAAACAGAGGAAGCTCTCAGTGGAGCCTACAGGTGTGCTGCATTGTCTTTCCTCTGTGACAGCCCTGAAAGGAGAACATGCTACTCACTGTGGCGAGCCTGATTGTAGTGGCGTTATCGACCAGCTCCCTGGTGTAATTCCCAGATACAGAGCGGCGGAGACAAACGCAGGTAAAAACACTCGAAATCTTTTATCTCCAGCGAGCAGCCGACGGCGGGGTGAGAGTTCCTCTTTCCCTCAAGCCAAAACACTGAATACTGGCAGGGATGCGGCTTCTTTTTACTAGTCCATATACATGCTTTAAACTCAACAGCTCGGTTGTTGTAAATGCACATCTAGAAAAGAATATCAAGTCAGTTCTAAACCGGCTTTAAAGGAGATCCAGGTGAAGATGGAGAGCAGAGCAAATCAAGACCACAACAGACATGAGAGCTGCAGATTAAAGCCTGCCAGGTCGAACAGACTGACCTCTATCTTCTCTGTATACCTTTAAACATCAAGATAATAATGTAAAAATGATAACATGCAAACAATTCTACTACTGAAATCATAATTTTTAAAAATATTTTATTGCTGTGTTTCCACCTGCAGTTTGATTTCAGCTGAAAAGGATACAAGTATGGATTTTAGCTCTTATCTGTTTGGACTAAAGCGCACATGAGCCAACAGTTGTGAGTCATGGTTGTAAGTCATTCACTAGTCATTGAATAGTGAGGTTTTTTCCTTCAATATGATTAATGTTAACATTTGTGTCACATTTACATACCTATCAAACAGGTGCATGAGAGAATAAGCAAAAAAAACTACTGTCGACACTTGATGGTAACTCTATTACGGGCTGTTCTCATGCACCATTTTCCTACAAAGAGTAATGCACAAAAATGTGTGCATATCCTACGTTATCATGAGCCATTTATTCGTGTATAGCCAATGAATCTGGGAAGGTTGCGATCACATGACCAATGCAATACACTGATGGACATAAAGAAGGAAGTGGTCCCTTAAACAGGAAGACTGAGGTGGTGGATGGCTCACAAACCACAGGACTTTCCCCTGGAGACCAGTGATTAAAACCACGTGAACTTTAACCCTTTGAAACCTGAAAAAAGTTGACCTAATTCCTTTTAAGAACATAAAAGGAGGGCAATGAGTAATATTATAAGAAATTACCCAAAATATTATTATAAGGATTTTGTCATTTTGTCACTATGTTTCTTTTCTTAACCCTAACCACAGTGAAAGTTGTCAACTTTAAATGAACTACATTATGTCAGTCATGGGCTGTTAAGTCATAAGATATTAATCGAAACACTGCTTGAGGATAAATTGCAAAACAAGATATTTTTAAATAATACTTTTTGAGATTTTTGTTGTATTTGTATAATATTTCAGTTTCTTGTCTATGCATCAAAACACCAAAGCAAAGTCCTTGAATGTGAACACCTAATCTGCAAATAATATGAATTCTGGTTTTGATGATGTTTTGGTAATTTACCTGAAAAAGAAACAAACAAACATGATTTTGGGTGTTATATATAGGTTTTATATGGAATCGGATTTGATTTGAAAGGTATATTTTCCTTATCTGGCAAAATGTGTCATTTGATCAACCTGCAAGTTCACTGTTACTTATAGTGGCATCAAGAATAGTACAAAGCTCAGCTGTTGAGTTTATGATTCAGCCTCGTTTAGTGCCATGAGAGAGCTGAATGGAGTGCATTTTTATCAGTGTAAAATGTAGGTCTTTTCCTTGTGATGTGAATTCAGGATTCTTAAAAGAGCTTTGTGACAACCTGAGGCCAAAGCTTTGAGCTGCAGGACTCAAATCCACAGAGGAGTGACACCATGTGGGTCCGGAGGTCAGCGAGAGGCTAATGAGGAGCGCTGAATTCAACTTTCATTATGAGCGCGGATACCTCTCTGCTCTTTCCTCATATCTCTCAGGCCTTTTCTCTCACCCTTTACTTCCACTTCCACCCTTTTCCTTTCTTCTCTCCCTTTTCTTTCTTCCCCTGCCTTTCATTTCGTCTGTCTCATTCCATCTCTCCACTCGCACCACCTCCATCTCGACATTGTGCCTCGCACTCCAGCCCTCCGAAAAAAAAGAAAAGAAAATCGGAAAACGGCAAATCCTGCAGCCCCTTATGGCATCCGTGTTTACCAACCCATAATGCCGTTCTCAGATTTGTTCAGCTCCCAAGATCGCTCCTTGTGTGCATGTATCCCTCCACCTCCCCCCTACACTCCACCTTTCCCTTATCGCCCAACAAAGGCGGCGGATGCTGTATTTTCAGCTGCAAAACCTCCTGCAACGTCCCCCCACCCCCTCCACCCCCCTGATTGTTATAGTGGTAAGTACGCTGAAGCATCTCGCCGTTTTCTGCTGCTAAACCTGGAGACTAAGAGGGGAGTCTGCCAAAAGCTACATACAGAGAGAAAGAGAGAGAGAGAGAGAGAGAGAGAGACGCCTGTCAATGCTGCATCCACACAACCACTAACTCAAGATTAGGCACTGCTCTGAGCTGGGAGGGATTTCAACAAGACACCTTCTTTTACCTTGATGGGTGGTGGTGGGGGGTTTAGGTGAGGGTGACAGCAGAGAAGAAATAACACAAAAAGAAATATAATCTGCATCTATTCATCATTAAAGAACAGCGCGCAAAGTTGCGGATGTCACCGCCGGGTTCATCATTGACACCTCGCCAATGCTGGATGGATAATTGAAGTCTGGGTTTTTTTCAAAAGGGGGACGTGCATAGGGGGGAAGTTATAATACCCAGGTGGAATGAAAGGATGTGTGTTATGTCTGCCAAAACACTCTAGCCAGTGCTTTAGGTCTCTTCAGGAGCTGAGCACACACAGCAGACAATGCTGTTTTGCAGTTCTTTGTAGACTTCACTCATCCAGGCACACCCGCAATCTACAGCGGATACAAGAGAACTGAGAAAGAGGGAAACACACTGGCGAGGACGTCTGAAACTGTAAGAGCAGGGTCAACTTTGTCTGCAGAACAGCATGTGTACGGTATGTTGCCCAGTAGGTAGCTAAGTACAAATACTATCTGCAGATACTATTTATGGCTGACACTGTTAGTTAGTATCTGGTAGTTTTTCATTGTAAGTGGACATGCCAGCCCATCCTGAACTTGTCAAATACGTCCACTCTGTCAGTGCTTTTGGTGTACGAGCATGACGCCAAAAGACACCTCCCACATTCACCTGGAACCCAGCTGGATGGCGTCAGGTGAAAACGTGGCCAGACAGAATTGTCGGCGTTGTTATAGGCGAGCAGACAGCCAAACGGCGTCCACATGATACGTGCATGGGTGGTGTCATTGATAACGTGAAACTGTGTATGCATGAAATGTGGAAGGACCGCATCAGATTGAAATGCTGATGGTGATGATGTGATAAAAGATGCGTGAGGGCGACTGTAGGGATGATGATTTTGTCTCACAAACAACTGACTTTCACGTGGTAGTCCAAAAGTTGTCATTTTTCATTTATTTCTCACAGTAGTGGTAACTGTATGTGCCTTTTTAAAAGAACTCTGGAAACTGTATTATGAAGTTCTTAATGTTACCACCGTTAACCACAGGCATCTCCATATCAACCACAACTGACACTTTTTGGAAAATGGCCTTTAATAGACAGTTGTTTTAGATAGATCCTACAGGTGAGATGAGCTCTAACATGGTATGATACAACAGTAAACAGGTGATAAAATAAGACAAACCTGACTTATGTTGACAAAGTAAGGTTTCTTTAAAGTCTATGCAAACCATTGATGTTTAAAGACACCTGGATACAGCACCGCCATTTTCATTCCTATGAAACTTGCTCAGTGGCACATTACGCTAGAAAATTCTGTGTGTAAACCTTCCCTACTCTTCCATATCTTTGCATAAAGCACACTACAGACTTTTGGTGGCCACGCAGCTAACTATTGGTTCAGCCATCTGCTAACTTGAATAGGGATGAAATGACTTGATTGTGCATCACTTATAGACTTTCGAAACATTATTAAAATGAACAACACACTGTCAGCCAGATTTTTTGTGTGTGTATTGTCTTGCCCTGAAAAATCAAAATCAGTAAACATATTGTTAAAAAAAATAAACAGTAACTGCTTTATCATTGTCTGAAGATGGTTTTACAGACAACAAATTATTCATTTCCCGGCTAAGGTCAAGAAAAGTCAGTTTAGATGATCAGCTGTGTGGTTTTGATTCTTAAATGCCACTCTTAATAAGACTAGTGCGGTTGTTATATTATGTTTCTGTATCTAAGCTGCCAGTTCAGCTGTCAGTCCAACATTCTGCCCACCCACTCATTTCTGAAGTAAAACATCCCTTTTCTCTTCCTGTCAACAAAAGTATTTACCCGACCCGATTTGTGACAGCGAAAAAGAATGTCTTTTGGGATCCCAGTCTTTTCTTGCCAAATAAGAGAGTATCTGCTGCAATCGGAACTAAAACAGCCAGTATACTTTTAATAGAGTATGGTGAGATGCCACAGATGCTTGAATGACTTCTGTTTATTTTCTACCTTCTCCCTTGTTTACATCTTCTCATTTCCTGGCAATTTTCCCTGTGTGAGATTACTCTCCACACTCACCACGGCTGGTGGTTTCTTAGACCAAAACAAGATGTGCTGTCGACTGAATTTCAATTAATACACCTCCGGGATTTTCTTCACTTGATAGGAAGGTCTGTAAAACAAATTAGTTTGGCAGCTCGCTCTAAAAATAGGAGAGACGCCGAGGATGTGAGCGGGAAAACTGGGAGCAAAGAGGTCCTGAATGGTTATTTGTTTGAGCTGGAATGACTTTTTGTTTCATCTGGTTTGTTGTAACACACGTGGATGTGATGTGACTGCACATATACACACACACACACATACGGTGGGAAACACAGGCCCGGTGCATGTTCGGCAACACGAGGGAAGCTGGGCAGCAGCCTGCATATACACACTGTTTGTTTTGGACTCAGTGGCGTCTCATTTACACGTGTTAATTGCAGCTAATTGGTTCTAATTAGATGAACAGGAAACCCTCTGGGACCACTCATACCTTTAATTTGAAGTAAATATCATTAATTAACATATGCTAATTCCAAGCCAATTAACATTGATTAGGAGATGCCAGCAACAAGGGGGGAAAAGCTACCAACTCTCAAAAATTACTAATGACTCAGCAAGAGGGGAGACAGCAAACGTCACATCGGATGTCAGGGAGATTGGGTGTGAGTCCAGGCACGACTGGCAACCTTGGCCCCTGGTCCCGCCACCCTGTATGGGGTCATACTGTGACCACTAACATGGCTACCATTCCCGCCACGCTCACTGTACCCACTGTCTGCCATGTATCATACTCACTGTGCCCACCATCTGCCGGTCCCACTGTTCCCACCACGCCTGCCGTACCCTCCGCAGTTTCCATACACACCCTGCCCGTCCTACTCGTAACCACCAACCCCCCCATGCCGCACCCAGTGTCCCCCATACCTGCTGTATGCACCATACCTGCCACGTTAGCTCCACTCGCCACACCCATCAGCATTGTGCCAAATCCGACCTGCCCTGCTCGCCGTACCAAAGCTGCCGTGCGTGCCGTGCTCACCGTACCTATTGTGCATGCTCTGTGGTACACCTGCACAGGAAACATCCCCGCTGGCTCTGCAGACAGAGGGCATGTGTCTGCCAGGCGATTGAACAGGAGAGATTAGAGGGCTTACTGCTGAGAGAGGGAGCAGAGAGACAGCGGGGGAGGAGGGGGGCTGAGAGGGAGAGATGGAGTGAGACAGAAAGAGGGAGAAAGTGACAGTGAGGGCTGGGGAGGAATGACAATTAGCAACATACACAAACATTATGTGCAACCAGTACAAGAGATCAGAATGCAACTACCGAATCTACGTGAACTATCTGATTATATGAACTATATGAACTATATGAACATTGTGTCTGGTCAAAGAAATGTCACAGAGAGATTCAGAAACTCAAAAATATAGATAACAGAACAGAAACACTTAGTTCAGAGAATCTTAACCAACTCAGACCTCAGAGTGCCACCTAGTGGGCCGTGGAGCAACTACCAAATGATAGGATTAATTTTAAAATCAAAGCTTTTGGTCACTTTCCAAAGCTAGGTATTTTCAGATCTAAATGTGCTCATTGATTAAAAAAACAAAAATATCTCTTCAAAATACATGATTTCTTTGACTGGTTACGTTTGAATATCACGATGCTAGCTAGCTAACGAAAATGCGATTCAGTGAACAACCCTGTGCGTGCGTACGACCCTGGATACAGTAAATTTCGATACATAGTTTATTTTGTTTTTATTTATTCAGTATGTTTAACTGTCTCTGTAACACACTCTACCATAAGCAAGAGGACTAAAAATACCAAACACTTACAGTTTCTAGCGCTTTTCTACGAGTCTTTAATGGTTGTAAACGGAATATAGATAGATTTTTTATGTTGGTCAGACAATATAAGATGCTTGGCCTTTAGGAAATTATGATGGGCATATTTCAATTTTTTTTTAAATAGATTTTATATAACAAATAAGCAACTGATCAAGAGAATGGTAGATTCATTTATACTGAAAACAATCCTTAGCAGCAGCTGTAATAGACTTTTTAAATACGTAAAGCATTTTTTTTATTTGATGGACAATAGGTGTCCTTATGATACACTCATTGTAAATGTTTTAAATTTTGCTTTTAAAGTTTGCTGAAAAAAAGTTAAAAGTAAGATAAAAAAAAGACTGAAGCAGTTGTAATAAATTCTGTAATTATTGCCAGTAACAATAATAAGTTTAAATGCCAAAAGATGATGAATATTTTGCATTTTGCTGGGGTTAAATGATGATGTACGACTGTTTTAACTATCATTTGGCACCAAAGCTATAAATAATTCAACTACTTGTGCCTGGGAATCAGAGCAAAATATCTCATTATCATCCATTCAGGTTGAGTGCCTCCCATTGACACATTCAGCTTTACTGATCGATTCTACTAAACATGTCAAATTCATCATCTCAAGTCAAAATGACACTGACTGAACAGGATCATTCAGATCAGGATCACCTGATCAGGCAAACCGGTGCATCACTAACCCGTGTGTGTATGCATGCGTGTGTGTGTGTGTGTGTGTGTCTGAGGGTTAGAGGCTTAAGGGCACTGGAGATGGGGGGTAGAGGGACTGCATGTGTGTGTGTGTGTGTGTGTGTGTGTGTGTGTGTGTGTGTGTGTGTGTAGCTCCCCATAGGTGTGGGCACCGCCACGTTGCCGGCTGCCAGGCTTCCTACCGAACCATCTGACACACATTCACACCTCAGCCACCATGCCCACGAGCACATGCAGACAACCCTGGCAGCCTGTGTGTGTGTGTCATAGGGTTAGACCGATAAGGCAGCTTTATAGATATCAACAATGATTATCCACCTATGATAATTTAAGTGTGTTTTGAACATTTTAGTTCTCAATGTTACACTGCCAAGAGAAGTCTTTCTCCCTATTTTCTTTGACTTTTTTGATTGTTTTTCCACACATGTATACAAATTAGAGACTGTATGAAAATAATTAACATAGCCTGTCTGTTGACCCATATTTTGGAGCGTTGAGTTTAGCCCCTGACCATATTTGGACAAGAGGGTGAATCTAATGTTAAATGGTGAGTGAACCTGCACTTGTATAGCACTTTTCTAGACGGTCGACCACTCAAAGCACTTTCACACGACAAGTCACATTCACCCATTCACACACACATGCATACACTGCTGGCCGAGGCTACTGTACAAGGTGCCACCTGCTCTTCAGTTTTTAACAATTCATACTCAATCACACACAGCCATCAGGAGCAATTTAGGGTTCGGTATCTTGCCCAAGAATACTTAAACATGTTTGCTGGAGGAGTTGAGGATCAAACCTACTGCTTAGAGAACAACCCGCTCTACCACCTGAGCCACAGCCACTCCTTACGCTAGATGCTAACAAGTATAAAATAGTTTAAAACAATATTCTTATCAGGAAAACTGAACCTCTGATTCCTTAGAGGGTCTTTTAGTTCAACCAAATACTAAAGAGATTTTTTTAGACACTACTCTGGGAATGTGGGGTTATGCTGTAGTTAGATTACCTAACCTACGTTGCTTAAGTTGGCACTCACTCGTCAACATCAACAAAAGGTATGCAGTGACCCTTAATTATATCACACTACATAACTTTATCTGTGATTTACGCTTGCCAACAGTTTCTGGAACTGCCTGACAAAATCCTCAGATCAGAGTCAGACTGGCTTGACTCTTCTCTTCCAAATTGGTGGTCAGACGCTATGTGGGAACCGATCAAACACATTAGGTGAGACGCCCGCTGGTGCATTGCAGATGCTTCCCAGATATTTAGCAGGTCGGGGACCTAGTAGGCGAGCTACTGCCAATGAGAGTTTAAGACATGGGTTCAGAACAGAAACAAGTGGTGCTGCAGTGCTTTCCAAGGTGTGTATTTAAAATGAGAGGGAGATAAAGAGGGGAAGGTGGACTGTTGCCTGCAATGTTTCTGTTAGTCATTATCCTAATAACTTACTTGGCTCACTGCTTTGACACCTTTAGACTTTGATAACTCTCGGTTGTGGTTGGACCTGTGCATCGCATTGTATACTTACCAGGGATTCCTCCAGGTGAAAGATCTTGTAATGTGTATCCCCGTTGTTTTCCCCTGAAGACCACAACAACTTCAAGACTTCTGAATACAAGACAGGGAGTTGTGTAGTGTGTTATCTCTATAAACATAACTTTGCATATGTATTCAGAGTCTGTAGGCAATGGGTGTCAGAAATGTTCTGGTTTGTGTTTATAGTCCTAGTAAAATTGATCAATCTCCTTCGGATGGCAGGTAAATGGTCCACAAGCAGAATGCATTGGCCAATCTCGGAACCCACCGGCTATTATATGACAAATCGTTCGCTTCATATTAGCTTTTTTAAATTTCTTTGCACTTATATCCAAGTATCTGCTTATAGAGATTAACCAAAATGATCAGGAGATATCCCCTGGCCAAACCAGATTGCCCAAAATATTGGCCCTTAACCCCAGAGGCATCTGATGGCTTTGGAAGTCGTGTAGTGTGAACTTAGCTTTCTGCATCAGTATAGTCCAACAGAAGCTCCATCAATTTCTGTTTCCCTCCAAAACTGACAATCTTACATTCACAACCACTTGACATGGTGACTTGAACCCTGTGTGGAGATGAGAAAGTGAGCAGCTTCCAGTTTACATCTGAGTGCATTGCTATGACCCTTACGTTTTGTGTGACCATTCGGAACAACTATAAGCTCTTGAACTGTGAGCTAGTGCTTTTTGAGAACACCTTCGCCATTATGCTTCCAAGACACAGCATCCAGCCATGTCAGCACACCCACACAGGGTGCATTCAGAGGAGCTGTGATGAAGTAACTGGTCAATTCCAACATGAAGGAAAGCTTTTTTTTTACTGGTGTGTGTACATTTTATATCTGCGTGTTTGTCAGATACCGCATGTGATGTGGAGATGCATCAAGTCATCGGCGACTATCACAGGAGGACCACAGCCAGTTGCTTAATAATAAACCCTTCAAAGGCTGTCTGATGTCACACCCAGCAGCCGCGTGGATGAGAGACTAAGACAAAGACCACCAGAGAGAGAGAGAGAGAGCGAGGGACAGAGGAGGCAGACGGGGAAGAGAGGACACTGTTGTTGTCGGGCTTCATGAATATTTAGCAGGACTTGTTGGAGTGAAGATAGAAGGTTTGCTGTGTGCGTGTGTGTGTGTGTTTGTGTGTGTTTGTGTGTGTGTGTGTGTTTGTATGCATGTTCAAACACATTTCCCAGGAGTGTGTGGCTTGTGTGACTGCCTTGTGTGTGTGTGTGTGTGTGTGTGTGTGTGTGTGTGTGTGTATGTGTGTGTTTACATGCTAAAACACATTTTCTCAAGATTGTATTTGTGCATTTCTGCATCAACCCTTTTAGTATGGACACGTGTGTGTGGTGGTCTTACTATTCTCATGGCAACAACGCCGCTTCCAGTAGTGTGGACACCTACCTGTGAAGGAGCCCCCCCACCCCCCAAACCACCAAGACCCCCATCTACTGTGTGTGTGTGTCTTTGTATTTATGCAAAGATGATTAGCAGGTCAAACAAGCAGGTCCCTCTGCCGAGCTCGTTCACCTACGTGTGTGTGTCTGTGTGTGTTTGTGTGTTTGTGGGGGGGGGGGCTTCCCAGCATTTTGTCATGGCACACTTGACAAAACAAAGACAACTCACTTTTCTGGTCCTCTGCCACATTTGGTATTCAGGAACAAGTCGGGGCCCTGGCTGCGAGGACCCGATAACACCTCCTCTCTCCCTCTCTCCTTCTCTCTCTTGGGGTGTTGTGGCAGTGGAGGGCTGGGGGGGGGTGGTGATGGTGGTGTGGGGGGGTCCCTTCACTCCAGACAGACCCTGCCATTCGAATGCAAAGCCTCAGCTGCTGCAAATCCACCCCCCTACCCCCCTCCTCCGCTACCACCACCCTTCTATTATTTCGCCGGATTTCACAGCTATTTTTGGATGGGCAGGCTAAGCCGTCCAAGGATCTCCACTGGAGATATGTCATCAAAACCCGGCCACCACCCCATGTGGCCATTAACATAAAAATTAAAGAATTATATGCAGAGAAAATGGGCAGAGAATAAATGAATGAATGAATAAATAAATGAAAAATGTATAAATCTCCTCCAAAGCAGCCATCTCCTGTTTTTTTCTGTCTTTGCTGAAAGAAAGTGACAGAATGAGGCTCTTCGTATCATATTGGATTATTTGTTTAGAACTGAGACTAAACACATGCTTACAAATGACTTACAGGAGATGGAAACAAGTGCAGTATGTGAGGGAGTGTGGTGCTCGTCTGAGTGGCCTCAAGGTGTCGCCGTGGCTTATTTGCATGTTTCTTTTTTTTTTTTTTTTTTCATGTCGGGTCCAAAAATGTGATCCATTCTAAAGCTCAGAGGAAATGCTGACCACATGCTGTGCAGCAGGAAGCAGCCGGGCGAAGAAAGGATCTGACGCAATGCTTTCAAATACAAAGCAGATGGATGTGAGGACCACACACTCTCCAACAGTTCAGTTTAGGTTTTTTTTTAAAAATCTGCCTAGAATGTCCAAGAAATGGAAACCTCCATGTGGAATTCACCATTCATACTGTGCACCGTCCTCACTGTCCACATGGCCTTAAGCACCAAGTGCAAATTTCAAAATAAAGCAATTTTAACGCCTCGTGCTTTGTCAAACAAGACAGTTTATTGGATGTTTTTATATGTTAAATATTTTGAAATCTGCTGTTGGTGGCATTGTGGATACCATGGATGACTGGAAAAAAGACATCTAATCTGTGCACAGTATCAAACTCAAAATACAAGCAGTTAAACCTGATTAGTAGCGCCATTTTGGGGTCAAACAACATCAGTTAGAAGGGTGTCTTGAATTTTTAGTATTATTATTAAAAATTCACAAACCACAAGAGATTGGTCAAACATAAACATCGAGTTTATTAAGGCTAGATTTATCCTGCATGAGCCCCAATTTTTCACAAACTGGCTCAGTGAACATGACAAGGAGGGAGTCTACGCAAGAGATTTAGTAAAAACATTCGTAATGTATTGAACTAAGACATACAAAAATGAACAAACCAACCGATTCAGCACTAACAATGCAGGGTGGATGTCTGCTGGAGGAAGGGAGAGGATGAGTCAACACCTGGGTCAGCTTTTATAGCAGGGAGGCCCAGGTGAGTGTGATCAAACTAACGACCCTCACATGTCAGCGAGCTGCCTGATGAGACAGTGACAGGGGTGTAACAATATAACTAAACTAATCAAATAATGAGGAGCATGTGTGCAGCCAGATGAGGTGACTGGCAAAGACTGGAAGCTTGCACAGCGCAACTGGTGGACAGGTGGGGAATGACAAGTCTGACAGCAGAAAGAGAGAAGTCTTGCACATATCTGAAAGGATGAGCTATGTAAATCTAATTTGTATCATGGCAGTTTTATATGAACTGTTACCTCAAAATTAAAAATAAAAAGTTGGTCACGACATAAAAAAAAAAAAGAAATATTGGTATCGGCTTCAGTCCCTCCCCTCGTGTAGTGAAGGAGCGTGTGTGGACCTGCTGATGTAGTCGTGCTGCTCGCCGTGTGTGAGGCTGTGTCATCTCTGCTTCTATTTGCAAGGTGTTTATTCTGTCAATGACTTGAGTGTTTGCCCAGCTGGCACAGACTCCGGCTCTGGCAGCGCCAATGCACCACCTCTCCCGGGGGTGGGTGGAGGGATCTGGGGCCTCACGGGGGGGGGGGGTGGCCGGTTGGGTGGTTGGTAGGAGGAGTTATGAGAGCTAAATAGAGGCAGCAAGATGCCAGACCTACGTCACCCCCTCTGCACCATCTCCACTCTCCCGCCCCACACTGTTTACCAGAGAGCATGTGCGGCGTCTGCTGAGGCAGTGGGAACGGCAAGGCAACCTGCATGAGCATGTATCGATGCCAGTCCAAAAGCTGCCACCACCGCCATCAAGGCCCCCCCACACCCCATACACCTCTCCTCCCCCAGCCAAAGTGGGGCGGCTTAGCCCCCACATAATCCCTATTGACTGCCTCTTGCTTTGTCTGCCAATTCCCAGCATTGGATTTGTCTCACTCGATGATGCGCTCCACTCCACTTCTCCCACATTAATCCATACTGTTATTACTTTTCAATACCAATGCTAATTATTGCCCCCCCCCACACACACACCCGCCCATCCAACCCCACCCTGACATTGCCACACATACCGTTTTGGATGTAAAACAACGGCGAGCTAAGAACAAATGAGTTAAGAGCCATTGACGAGGGGCCAAGGATGACAGCAATGGAGTTAATTCCATCCTTTAGCTGCTGACAAATCAACTGGCGGCTGCAAAGCAAGTGTGAAATGCAACGTGGGATACAGTGCTGGGCGAGGCAGCATGTGGACACGAGGAGGCCATCCTCGCTACGCTGCGATCGGAGACGTGCCAGCTTTGAGGGACATCCTGCATGTGCGTGTCTGTCACACACGCAGGCTGACAGCCTCTGTTTTTGCTGCTTTTGCCTCCATTATTCATGATTCTCATCACTGTGTTGATGTTTGCATTGCGCTTCCTAAACATCAGCTGTCACTCCATATTTTCACTCCACATTACAGCCATTACTGTGGCATCTTTTTCTCTTGGTTTGCTGTAGATGGAATCTGAGTTTTCTTTTCTTTGTCTGGTCACCCATCGTGGCCAGTGCTGGTCATTTGATGCCCTTCTCTCTGGTTGTAAATTTTGAAAAGGCAAATAAAAAGTAAAGTGCAAAATTTACTTTTAAAACATCTATAAAAACACAAATAAATAAATAAATAAAGCTGGCAAATTTACCAATAAGACACAAAACATGCCTTTAACTATGCCATTAAGTAATGCACTGCAATTACAGAAAATACAGTTAAATAGAGCAATGCTACAAGTCTTATAAATAGATAAATATCCGGAGGACACTAAAAATGAATGAATACCTTGACCACTTGTCGACAATGTTGGAAAATGAGCTAACCCAGTCTGGTTTCGTTTTAACACTTCGTTGTTTCCAGAATGACTCTGTATTAACTTCAATGATTTACACAGAACTAACATTAGCTATTTAGTAGCATGTTCATAACAGCAGCTGAAAATTAAAGTTCCAGAGTAAGTGAGCTGTTAGTTAGCTAGATGCAGTTTAACAACACAATGTGCCAAACTGACGTTAGTCAGTAAGTCACAATGTCAAAATAATTTGACATAATTTCCATCAACACACCTCTGGAGCAGCAGCTACATGATATTATGTCAGCGGCATGTATTGCCGACGTGACAGGTTCCGTTGTCCGCGTTATCAGTCGACGTACGTATCGTGCTGCTGTGGCAAGTGCCGTCCGGCCATCTGCTGGTGTATAATAACAATGGATGATTCTGTCCGCCCGTGATGTCACTTGACGCCGTCCAGCGGTGTATCGTGGATGCAAAAGTTTGTTTTAAAAAAGAAATCTCAGTTTTAGAGACCTAAATCTCAGTATGCATGTGGACAGGAGAGCAATATGCAGAAGAAAGTATCAATTTTTAGAAAATATCTGTAGATGTGTAGACAGGGCGTGAATCTCAAGATGAATTCATAGCCTGTCTACACAGGAGGGGTTTTGTCCATGTTTTTCAGTCTTCCGTCTTACCTACATTTGACAGAATAGGTATTTTAAACAGTCCAGCTGTCTAGCTCAGTGTTATATTTTCTTCCATTGTACGTCTGTAACTCTGTAAACTCAGGACTGCGCCTGAATGCATCCTGTGTGGACTCAGACGGGGGACTGAAGCTGCTGCTGACTGAACATGCTGACCATTTACTGTGCAGACCGAGTGTTGGAGTCTGTTTTTATATGAATATCATAAAATGATACTGCCTTCAATATGGAGGAGGTCATAAAAGCGATAGAACACTACCATGTATGAAACTATACATTTTCATGTGCAGGGGCTTCCTGGCTCGTACTTTAAGAACCAGACTCTTTTGTCACGGTGTTGAGTGACGGTCAGACAACATTTGTTTGCAGGTGTGTGTTTGTGTTCATGTTCAGTATGTGTGCGGATGCACCTCTACTGTTAAATCTTGCGATTACACACTGTAAGCATCCCAGGGGCTCCACGGGGCTCTGACCGGGTTTACCTGTCTCCTGGAGCTCCAGGGGTGCCCAGGCCTCCAGGACAGGTTGTCCATCTGTCACTGATCCCAGATGAGTCCTGTTAAGCAGCTTTGCATTGGACCCAGCCAGTAGCACCCGCAATCGCTCAGGCTACAAAGAAGCCGCTGCCAATGGCCGAGCCCTCTGCTGTGTGTGTGTGTGTGGGTGTGTGTGTGTGTGTGTGTGTGTGTGTGTGTGTGTGTGTGTGTGTGTTTGGTTTAGAATTTAGTTCTGGTCAGTAGAAGCCTGGATTCGGCTGTCTGAGGGAACTGTATACGCCCTCACATCGCTGCAGGCTCAGCTTTGGTCCAAGTGATGTTTGAAATGCTGCACACGGAGGCGTGTGATACATTTAACTTACTGGAATCAGGTGTCTTTTGATCTGGTTAAATGTAGACTCTTATGCACTTTGCTTTACTATAAATGTATAATATGCATATCTATAATAAGCCAAATGACTTAGAACATCTCATGAGCTTTGTGTCGACCATGGATCCATGTAAAGTATGCAGTAGCAGCCCATTTTTATTCTGAACATGGGAAATACCTGCCACTTTTTCTGTAGTTTTAGCATAAGATCCCAATGCCAAAAACCACCTGCTACTGCAGCATGATACGGGGACGGGTGGGGTCACTTGAGACTGCGGCTGAATGGAACGTGTTGTGTCCGCATGATAATCCACTAGACGTGACAGGTTGAAATGCGGCCGGTAACAATGTGATATAAGGAGCATGTAGGTTCCTATAGGCAGGCGGGAGGGATGATGGATGGTTGCAACAAATGCTGGACTTTCATGCACGAGTCTGATGTTCACTTTCTGTCTAAATGTGATGTTTTTTTTCTACACCTTACCGTGTGCCTTAAAACATCAATAGCAGGAAGGCGCGAAAGTCCACTCCAAGCGGCAACATGTGATGACTTTGGATGAGAACGTGTTGGTAGTACACTCGCTGATCAAACTGATCAAACAGTGGCAGACAGAAGGCTGATGTTAGTAGACACTTCTCAAATTTTGCACACTGCATTAACAAGTTTAAACTGATTATTGTATATTAAAAATGAAGAATGATTGTGCAGCTGCATATTTCTCACCACAACTTTATTCAGGCAGGGATTTGTAGAAAAAAAAGACAAGTGCTTTTCTAGTGCGAAAACTGAATGCTGTTTTCATCCTGTCAGGTGCCCGAAGGTTTCATGAGGAGACTTGTCAGTCATGCATTGTACGGCCCACTGGAGATGGCCTCTGTCTCAAGCAAACGTCTGCTGAGCCCTGCCAGAACACAATAAGTGAAGTGGAAATTGTTGGCTGTCTTTATGACGAGAAAGACTGTAGGTCCCCCATCCCAAAATATATTTAATGTTTCTGACAACAATTTGTTTTCCAGCTGTGTCTGTAAGGCATCTGTGCATTCTGGGTTGACTAATTTATAACATTTGAAATTCCATCTATCTGATGCTAGTCGTTATGAGAAACACATTTATTACTGACCAGCTTAATGTGTAGAGATATACATTTTTAATACAATGTCTTTTTTTTCAATTCAATTCAGTTCAGTTCAATATTATATTATTCATTTCCCTTTCACATTCAGAGTCCCCGGGCCATGGAGGCTATCCACTGCATTGGGTGAAGGGCAAAGAGCAAAAAAAAAAATAAAAATGGTGCTGTACTTTTCTGCAAACGCTCAAATGTTACATTTGCACTTAATGATCGAGCAGATAAGTTGAAACTTTACATATCAAAAATGCTGTGGTTATTCCATGGTTAGATTTAGACATCAAAGACATTTGGTTATGGCCATGTTATGGTTTAAAATACCCAGTGTTAAGGGTACAAAATCTGCCAGAAATGCAGTGAGATCTCAGTAAAAAAAAAAAAAAAAAATGTTACCAACCCCGCTGGAAGCAAATTTGCAATTTTATTTTTAAGTCGGCGAAAAAATGGCCCGCCTTACTCTGCCTCTAACCTCTGATTGGCTTACCCTGGCATTCTTACACTAACCTTAACCAATCCCTCTCTTCTGCCTAAACATAACCAATCTAACCAATGAAGGCAACAAGTCGGCCTACTAGCCACTCACAGGGAGAGTAACGTTGGATCATTCCTCCCTTGTAATAGGATTTGCAAAGTTGCCCGCTAGAATTACAGCAACTGGTCACTCAAAAAAAAACCAAACAAAAAAAACATGTTTGGTGACTAAAAAGCCCCTGGAAAAACAGCAGTGACTTGACAAATCAGGACCGTTTTTGGCTGTTGGTTTTTAACTATGTTCTGAAGTGGTTTGCAGGTTGGCAGACATCTTGTCTAGGTGTCACACCATCCACCAACCCCTCCATCTTCAGATGACATGGTCAGCCAATGCATTCTCATCCCAAGTCATCACATATTGCCACTTTGCAGTGGACTTCTTCATCTACCCATTATGCTTTAGATATCCTTCTGCGTCTGCTGTTGACTTTAAATAATGCCGCTACCGTGGTGTCAACATATGCACATGGTAAGATTGCGCTGCATGTGGTTATGTTTTGGCAACAAAAGTATATGGCAACCAACACTGGGACATCAACAAAAGCACACACGAGCAAGGATGCTTGGAATTAGTCAACAAGGGCATGGACGGTGAAGTGAACACTAGACTCCTGCATGAAAGTCCTGGATTTGTAGGATCCATTCAACGCCCCTCCAGCCTGCACTATAGGGACCGCCGTGCTCCTTATATTGCGGAAATACCAGTAGTGTGTCAACATGACGCTGTTCGGTGGTGTATCATGTGGACGTAACAGGTTCCATGCAGCCATGTTCTAAAGTAACGCCACCTGTTCGTGTATCATGCAGAAGCAGCAGGTATCACCCGGCTGTCCGCTGGACGCTGGACAGCCGTGTATCGTACAGATGCAAAAGGTGGCTTTTTGTGTCAAGCACTGCAAAAGCAGTGGTATTTGACAATTTTGGAATGAGAACAGGCTCCATATACTCATATACTTCCTCAAATTCAATATGATACGTGTGAAACATACTCATGTAACATATTCGTGGTTTGCAGAAACGTACAATGGGAACATTTACTTCTGGGCTGCAGGGAAACAGTGCGATGGTCACCAGCAGAGTGAGCAATCCAACACACTTAAAAACTCATTTATATGATATTGGCAATGTTGATGCAAGCCATCATATAAACAACTTGTGTCGCAAGTTAACTCTCAGCCTTCAAAGTGACATTTAAGGATCGGTGCGAGACATGAACAAGTGTAAAGACGAATTTCAAATTTCCAAAATTGCAGCGCATTATAACCATGTCTGAGCATAGCTGCTTTACCGACTAGACTGCTGATGTTTTGTGTTTGTTCACACCAACAGAAGACATGGGAAGAGCCTCTTGACCAGCCAGTGCCAAAACAACACATACACTCACTCTCTCCAGGAACACAACAAAATAATGCTATGGGAGGATAACTGGAGCTCCACTCCAGTGTCTGAGCTTGTATAAAGGCAGTTATAAAACCGCACATACACACTATGGTTTTACAGGTACAGGGACAGGAGGTGGGGGCAGACAGATACACACAAACACACACATCCTGAGTGTGTCCAGTCGGTCAGACAGGCCGTGTCCAGCCTGGCCTCCATCAGATAGCAGGTTACCTTTAATGGCCAGGCAGCAGAGAAAGAGACAGCAAACAACCTGCCTTTGTCTTATCACCCAGCCGCTAGCCGCCCTCCCCCAGCACACACACACACACACACACAAACACACACACCACATCACTCCACCTGACAATTCCAATTTACTTTGCTGTGACAAAGTTCAGGCTTGACCCATCCCATCCACAGAATAAACATGACATGTTGACTGTCCTTGTCAAAGTGCTGCTTAATGTGTGAAGACCTTTTATATGTGCTAAAGAATTAGTATTCAAACAGCTCTGTAGATTTATGCATGTTAACATTTCATGTTCAGCTGTACTGTATGTCTTTATTGGGGGAGTCAAAGATATTTTTAGTAGAATATCTGCATTTTAGAGGTTGCCCTCTTGTTGCATGTGAGGCAAGGACCATAAAAGAAGATATTAAATCTGAAATATTTGGCTTATGGGCGCTACAGTATTGATTACTGTTTAATATTAAGTGTGAGTGTGTGTGTATGTTGTGATGTGCACCAGAGACAGTTTTTCAGCTTTTTGGACAATGAATTTCTGTATTTTATTCTCTATGTCTATAGTGTTGATGGTAAATGTAGCAAATTAAAGCAATAAATTCCTGTGCATGCTATATACATGGAACAACATTATTGTTCTTCTGTTCGCCTTCTGTTCGCCTAACCATCCTGGCAGTGCCTACATGTACCAGGATGCATTATGCTCAAGCTTCTGCGCCCAGACAAAACATATTATAGCCCAGGTTTTTGAGTTTTGCCTGTAATTTTGGAGGTAACAAAATAAAAACACAGAGGCGCCGCAGACTGAACCAAACCTCATTCTGAACTTGTCAAATACATCAAATCTGTCAGTGCTTTCGGCGTACGAGGGTAGCGTGAGAGTCTGGTGTTTGTTTCTGGTGTGGATGTGTTTTTTTCTGCTAATCTTACCAGTTTGCATTGAATTTTTGATATGATGAATGGCAAAAGCTACACAATTAACTAAAGTTCCTCTTTGAATACTTGAGCTACATTTTTGGATTACATTTAATACTGGTTTTTTTTTGGCACAGTAAGTGCATCCAACTGAAAAGAATCAAGCAGTTTACAGAGGAAGACTGTGATAAAAATATGAACTATATTATTTGATTGATTGAATGAGTGACTTTTAAAATATTTTAGTCCACACGTTTTTATGTTATTTTCTGAGTGCCCAAAAAGCAGACAATAAATATCTCCATAACATACAGCAGCTATGCAGTGTACACTGGCCGAGTACCGATCCAAGCAGTTCTGTATATTTATACATATACACATGTATATATCATATCCTAAAATATGAGACAAATAGAAAGACTGAGACGGATGAGATACAACTTAAGCAATAACTGTGGGGAAGCTGTCTTCTTCGATTTCACAGATCCACAGAACAGCCCTCTGACATACGAAAGAGCCTCTGCCACCTCCTTAAAGATTGCTTTTGAGCAATAGATCACAGCCTCTGACTTAAAATACAAGGTTTGTGAGGTATACCTATTGTGTGTGTGTGTGTGTGTCCGTGTGTGTGTTTGTGTTTCTAACTCCTCATAGTGGCTACAATAACCTTTCCATCAGTAATAGCAGTGTGTGTCCGTATGTGTGTTGGTGCTGTGTGTACCACGCTGAAGTAGTGTTGAGACTACATGGGTGAATATTGTGGTGGTGAGTTGTGTGAACGTGGTGTTGTGTCTGTGTGTGTGTGTGTGTGTGTGAGAGTGTGTGTGTGTTGGGGGGAGTCAAGGTGCAGTGGAGCAGATAGCTCAGCTCTATGCATACTAAAACCACCATTGCCACAGGCAGCAAAGATAGAGCTGGGGGGTGGAGGGTGGAGGGTGTACGGGCGGTGGTGGTGGTGAGGGAGGAGAGGAAAGGAGGGAGCGACATAGCACCCCAGGGAGCCCCTTCCTTATCGCACCTCTCGGCTCAGTTTATCTGATTAGACATGACCGGGAAGACAGAGGTAGAGAGAGACAGAGAGGTGGAGGAGAGAGGGGGGTGTAGAGTATTGAGGACTGGTGCTGATGGTCAAACTTCATCAAATGCATCTTCCTTTCAACCACCGTCACTGGCATCACTCAGCGATTTGTGGTGACGTAGAACAGAACGATATGTGCTGATATCAATAGATTGTTTTCAGCATTTGAGTGTTTTAATATGTCTTCATGTGTTTTGGTGCTCTAACTTCAAAGGTTTCACTCTTATTGGCTACCCACAATGTCAGTCTAGTGTGCGTGCAGAGGATTTAGTTTTATACCATCTTTATACAACAAGGCAGCTTAAATTGATTCAAAATCATAAAAAGCTTTACATTTAAATTTTTGGGACACAAGGTGATGTAATAATACAGATGCACAGATGATATTAAAAACACTGTGCTGTCAAATTTGAGTGGCAAAAGGAAAGGTTGGAAGAGCTGATAAAATTCATCCAAAAGTTTTCTGAATGTTTGGTAAAAAATGTTGTATGTAGAAAGACACGGATGGTTAGAAAAAAGAACATGAGGCACATGGTAATGTGTAGGAAAAAAACGACACATTCAGACGGGAAACAAACACAAAAAAGTCCGAAGGTGTTTGGTTCCATCCACCGTCCCTCCCTTTCAGCCTGTAGGGATCTTCATGCTCTTTCTTTTATGGCGTTTCAACCTGACACTGTCTAACGGTGTATCATAGGGACACAACAGGTTTTGGCCGGCTGCTTTCTCAACTGACGGCGCCCGTTCTTGTGCGGCAGCACATCATAATGATGCAAACATTTCTGTCCAGTCATATTCTCAGCTAGCTCTAAAATGCCAATTTTGCAGCTGTATAGTACTTTGCCCGGTGGTATATCATACAGCCACAAAAGGTCGCTTTTGGCATCGGGATCTTACGCCAAAATCACTGCAAACACTGGAGTATTTGATGACTTTGGAATGAGAATGGGCTGAGCCATTTTAACCAAAACCACAAACTCTTCTAAACTTAGGTATTTTTCTGTTCTCTTAATCTAACCAAGTGTTTTTAATTTCTCAAACCTTACCCAACTGATTGTTTTTAATAGATTTCACTTTGGTAGTTTTCATGTTGCCGCAACGTAATTTTAACACATTTCGTGCCCATAAGCATGTAATGTGTTGTTAAGATGTGTCCATTTCACATATTTCTGTCAGAATGCAGAATGAGTATTCTGCAGTGAGTTGAGGTGGTACATAATAAAACCTGCAGGGCAATTTAAACGCAATACATTTTAAAGACTGATACATGATTTTAATTAAAATCTCAAAGAGGCGCTGCAATGGTTTTACATTCATGTCTCTGGTGGAGCTAAGACTAAGAAAAGTAACCCTGATGATGTCATGGTGATGTCAAAACTTGGGCTTGGAGACTGCACATTTTTGAACAGTTTACATTTGACCCTGTCTGAGTCCCTGCTGCTTTGATTTCAAACATTTTCTTTTAAATCTTTCTATTGTGAATCTGACAAATTTATGGCAATGTTACATTAAACCTTTGAAGTATCTCTTTATTCTGCAAGGTAACTTGTAACTTAAGCTGTCAAATAAATAAGTGACATAGAAAGTACAATATTATTGAAAAATAGTAGAAGTTCAAAGCATAGTAAAGGTAATACTCAATAACTGTAATAGTAAAATTTCCACTGAAAATGACAATTTGCCTGTCTCCCTCTGTCTCTGTCTCTGTCATTGTCTGTCTCTCCCTCAGACATGATGTCCTGCTGACATTTTGCTGTGTGAGGCGTCTTTCACATGCAATCGGATATCAGTGTCACGTCGGCGACGTGCCGACAAGCCGTCAAAGTCTGTGACAAAATTCATACAAATCTCTTCGGGAATATAATTATTGCTGGGTACACTCTGAACATTTGGAAATGATCCAAATCCAATTAATAAAGAAGGTAAGCACATGAACCCAAAATGGAAATGAATGTTTGCAATGCAAATACAAATTGGCTTAGAGGAGAACATGATTGTACAAAGGATTCCAAAAAAGATGACAAAAAGAGAAAAGAAAAAAAAGGAGACGTAGAAAGTAGACTAAGGATAGGTTGCATACACAGTCAACACACTTGGGCATGTTTTGTCATGTGTTTTAGTCTGGGTTTGTTTACGATGAAATATAATAAATAAATAAATAAACACAGAGCTGAAAAGTTGCTTCATTTCCACATTTTCCCTCCATTTCCCATCTGTGTTCAGTCTGGTCTCATCATCTACAGCCTGGAGCGAATGGAGGGCGTGTTTGTGTGTGTGTGTGTGTGCCTGTTTGAGTGTGTGTGTGTGTGTGTGTGTGTGTGTGTGTGCGTAAACGCATGCATGTGTGTGTGTTTAAGACAATGATAAGGTCTTGAGGTCTTGTGAACGAGTGTCTGTATAAAAGAGAAGAATGAAGAAATGTGTGTGTGTGTGTGTGTGTGTGTGTGTGCGCGCGCGCAGGGACATCCTCGTCAGTGAGAGGGCCCAGGGGACGGCCCAGCCTCCTCAGCCTCCTCATGATGATTGATGCTGGCGGGCCCCACACGCCCCAGCCGCCCAGCTAAATTAAAAGCCTATTTTGTAAAGTTGTAAAGAGAACAGAATGGTTGGAGGGTTGCTGTGTGTGCTCCTGTGCATGTGTGTGTGTGTGTGTGTGCGTGTGTGTGTTTGGGTGGGTCACAGCCGGGGCGCTCTCCAATGTCTTTAGTATCATCAACCCCTCAGAGGATAGCCAGAAGGGGGTCTCCTCCATGCCTGATGCTCTTTCTCTCTCTCATTCTCTGTCTCATTCACACACTCACACACATGCACAGGAGCACACACACACAGAAACCAAACACATAAAAATGAACCCCAGTGTGAAAGTCTCGTTGTGTGTGAGATCTGTCAATTAACACCAAGTGCAGATTCTGCAGAATCAAGCATACTTTTTTCTTTATTACCACAATGCTATCAAAACAATGACAAAAGATGCTAATAATATACTGTAATATATTACTTCATAAGAAAAAGCACATTTACACTCATTTTTGTTATTTCGGGGAAACGTTTGTTTAGAACGTCAGTATTCTGTGACGCTCAGAAGCTCAGAGGATTTTTTTTTCATTACTTATTAAGTCACTGTTGATGCTGTTGTTTGGATAATGTTGCAGTTATGTCAGACAATTGCAGATTAAAATAAGAGGTGCAGTGAAAGTATAACAACAACTTTGAACTTTTATTTTATTTGTTTTATTCAACCTTTATTTAACCAGAAAAACCTAATGAGATAAAAAAAGAGCAACATATACAACTCCAAAACAAACAATACAAAACACAAAAAGAACAGAATACAAAGTTCCCAAAAGGAAGGACTAAAAAGTTTGTTTTTATATATGCTATAAGTAAACCATAAAAAAAGGACAATTAAAACACCAGCTAAGATAAACCCTGACAGTGGCATGTAGAAGGCGACATACAAACATCCTGCAATAATGGAAGAACCAGCTTTGTGCAGCTTTAAGCATTTCTGCAGAAGATTTCACATATATGGAGCTGCACACATAAAGGCTCTTTTGCCAAACTTTGTATGACCCCTATAGACAACAAGAACATTTCCACCACTTGCATTTGTGCTTATTTTAAGTCCTTTGTCGTGTTGCAAATTGCTTTTTTTTTGTCTTTTTACTTTCAGCGTGTACTGCAACTGCTCTTACAAAGTTCGTACTGTTGCATGGAGTATGCATACAAGTGGGACAATCTAATTCAACATTGCATCTTGAACTTTGACACAAATATCTGTCACAGTCTGTGCTGCGTTATTAATGTTTGGTAACGTAATAATTGTACACACGAGTCTCAAAAAATATAAAGTAAGAACACTTGAATTGCAGCTTCTTGTCAAAGGTGTAGTTGATGCAAAGTACCCTCCACTGCACAGATGATTGTGGCTCAAATAGGAAACAAATATTCTACAGGTCCACAAAATCCAGTCATTGTCCATGAAGCAGCTTCAGATTTTATATTTGATATGTCAAGTTTGACACTCTCTTCTTGTGTTTTTTCTGGCTTTGAGAGAGGGTAGCTCATGTTCACAAATATTGATTGAACTTTCCTCGACAATGGAAATATCATATTAGAATTCTTATGCAGTGTGACCTTTTAAGCTTCCTCTTCATGGCCGAGTTATGCTGTTGACTTAGGTCAGGAAGTAACTAAAGCCAAAAAATATGAACAAACATCAACCAGCCAGCTCTGGCTTACATTTTATTCTATAAATATTTTGGTCAATCAAATTAATGAAAATTATGGAAATCAGTGTTCCATGCAGGAAAAGCATATTTAACAGTATACAAAACTGATAAGAAAATATACTGCTATAAGAAAATTAGCAGCAGTGATTAAAAATATGTGTGACTTTTTAAGAATAGCACAAGTGTTTTTGCTTTAGATTTCCCATTAGAAATAATAGTGATCAGATGTGGAAATATCAAATATTTGGGTAAATATTTTAATAATGTTTTTTTAACCTCCTTCAATCAGTGGCCATTCATCCTTTTAATGCTGAACTTTGACAGACATTCAAGGATGGGACACTCACTTGTTTGTATATCATTTGCTAATCATTTATCCTCGATGTGAATTTAATTGACCAGATGACTCCAGGAGGCAAGGACAAGCACACACACACACACACACACACACACACACACACACACACACACACCCTGATGTCACCCTCCAGCCACCCTCCCTCTCTGCCTTCAAGCCATGCCAGACATGTCCAGCCCTCCCTCTCCTGTTGTTGGCAGCGAGAGGTGAGTGGAGTGACAGCCCACCCTGAGTATGGCCAACCAGCCGGACACATACACACACACACACACACACACACACACACACACACAAAACAGAGGTCAGGGCTGTGTCAACTGGGGTGTGGAGGCCAGCTGAGGTGCCCCGCCTGTGCATTGTGCTAATTTGTGTTGTGTGTGTGTGTGTGTGTGTTGTGTGTGTGTGTGTGTGTGTGTGTGTGTGTGCATGCATGTGTGCGTGTGTTTGTTGTTGTGCTTTTGAAGTGTAAGGACATCCTGCAGGGTCAACAAGGCTCTTTGAACAGTTCAAAAACAGTATAGTGTTAGCAGTAGTAGTAGAAATAGTCATTCTTTTTTGCCTTTCACTTCTGTTATCTTTACAGCTATCAGTATCTTCACCAAAAACAGCAGCTAAATCATAACCGCCATGATTACTCGTCTTTTGTTTCTTACACCAACAACTAAAATACTGATGTAAAGCTCTAAGTGATGGTAATTTATCCTCCCAATAAACGAAAAAGGCAAACTGTTACATACTGGCCTGACGCATGAAAGATTGTGACGCAGGCTTATCAGTGTCATACCTGCCACACAGTATCATGGGAAGCTGTATGTGTGCATTTGTTGACAAACTGAAGGATTTAGAACCAAAGATCTCATTGTCATTCCAAACTCGTCAAATACCGCCGCTTTGACAATGTTTTTGGCCGAAGATCCCGATGCCAAAAGGCACCTTTCTTCCTTACCTCCCTGGACGCCATCAGTTGAGAATGCGACCAGACAGAACCAGTTATTATTATACACTGGTGGATACCCGGACAGCACGTGCTGTATCTGCATGATACGCCGCTGACCGGCGTCAGGTTGAAACACTGCCAGTAACGACATACATAAGGAGCATGAAGGTCCCTATCGGGTGTGCAGGAGGGACATTAGATGGACCCAGCAAACTCAGACTTTCATGTGGGAGGCTGGTGTTTGCTTCCTGTCTGAATGTGTTTTGTTTTTTTTCTACACCTTACCATGTACCTCTTTTGCCTAAACCTAACCATCCGTACCAGCATGTGTGTTTGCTGACAGCTCAGTGTTGGTTGCCATGTGCTTGCGTTGCCTAAACGTTACCGCGTGCAGCGTAATCCCACCATGTGTTGACATCCTGAGATGTCAGCAGCAGATGCAGAAGGATACATAGAACGTAATATGTAGACGCAGAAGTCCACTGCAAAGCAGCAACATGTGACAACTCAGGATGGAGAACATGGTGGGACATGTAGGTGGTAGATTAGTTAACCTACGAAAATATTGACTTTTCCATTACAATAGTACTGTAACTTGATGTACATATAAACAGTGCAGGTAGAAGGAGCCATGTTTGAATGCTGTGTTTACAAAAAGTAAGGGACATCTCCTTTATGATACCTTTAACCAGCTCGATTTGTGTAAAAGTTTATCCTCAAAACTGATTGAGGGTCTTTGTGAACCTACTTAACTTAATGTGACTGCATCATGCGTCAGCTGCCAGTGATTGGCAGTGTCACACTGAGTAATGGAGTGGTAACAAAATGACTATTCTGAATATCAGTCCACCTTGTCTTCATCATCACCACAGTCATGACCAGAGCTGTCATCATCCTCTCCCTGCTCTTTACTTTTGTCATCCTCACATCACCATGGCGATTTCTCTATCATGGTCATTGGTATTGTACCCCGTGGTTCCTCATTTTCCTCATTCATGAACATCTCAGGGCACACACACACATACGCACAAGCACGCACACTCTCATTGCTGTCAGGCCACTTACAGAGAGGTCATAACCCCAGTGAATGATGGGAATGCTGAGCTGGAACCTATCAACGCTGCAGATATGACCAACAGCACCCCCACCCTCTACACACACACACACACACACACACACACACACAGATCTGTCAGTATATGTGAGTGGCAATGGGGGGTTACAAAGGCAGAGAGAGATAGAGAGAGAGAGTGTGTGTGTGTGTGTGTGTGTGTGTGTGTGTGTGTGTGTGTGTGTGTGTGTGGGAGGGTGGGTGGGTGCGTTTTGTATGCATGCTGTCACGATCAATTTCTTTTGGAGAGGTGAAAAGCTGATTTTCCCAGTCACCTCGTGTGCCGCCCTATGGTGTATTGTTCATGCACGTGTGTGCGGCCCCAGTTGCATGCTGCGCTCGTGCAAAATAGGTATGTGCCATATGTACGCCTCCCTGTGAGCATATTGGTATCTATTTCTGCATCCGTGTGTGTGTCTGCATGCAAATGTGGAAATGCTCAAGCATTTGTTGCCACTGTCTCTCTATGTGTGTGTGTGTGTGTGTGTGTGTGTTTCTATAGGTCTAGAATGCTTTCTTCCAAAAGAAATGAGCAAAATTCCCATAGGGGATGATATTTTGTCCATTGTCAGCTCTTGAATTGTTGTACTTGGCCACTCTCAGCAAAAATCGAAGATTTGGGATTATAATATAATTTAAAAAAAAACACATTAAAAAAATATAATGATTTTGCGAATAATTGTCTTTTCTCTCTCCAACAAGTAGAATTTTATAGAATGACAATTAATAAATCTTGGAATAATAATTACTGATTCCTATGAAAACACTATGCACCAAAGTACTGCGATCTAGAACACAGTGGCAACAACGTTACTTAGAAATCTAACATGATTGTAAACAAGTCAACAGTGTTGCCATGTTGCACTTAAACAACAGTTTTGTACCTGTAGCCTCACTTTTGTTAAGCTGTACATTTAAGTTTGTACCTGCATACTTCTGAAAGCTTGTTTATTCAGTTTTGTGCTTGCAGGCTTAATTTCACAAATAAAATAGCAGGTGTGCAGGTGTACAGAATGTAAAAATATGTGACATCACCCATGGACCCACCTTTTGAAGCCTCAGTTCGACATTTCAGCTTTTGCCATTTTGTTTATTTCTGAGCCAGAAGTGACCATATTTGGGCGAGAGGCTGGTGCTTTGGAGGAGCATCAAACTAAGAAGCTGAGGACACTATCGGCAGACAGCTTGTCACTGAAAGTAAAAATTAACCTCCAGTACAGCTGTCTTGAAGGGGGGAAATTAACTATAGAGACCAAGCTGTAAACATGTTTCTTTCTGCTGTGAAGTCTTTGGAGATTGTCTCACTTTGGAAGTGGACATTAGAGGAACTGCAGTTTTTGGCATTTCTGTGTTGGTTTAATTTTTCAGCCATTTGCAGCGAGGTTTTGGACACAGAGCTTTGTGAAGAAATCACGAGATCTGTTTCCTTAAATGGGCTTAAACCCATGCATTAGTCTAATACTTTGATATATCATGTGACAGTGACACAGCTCCACACATCTCCATTAATGTTGGTTATAGGGGCATTGTTTTGGCAAAAGCCAAGCTATGGCATGACGTTAACAAGCTTTTAAGCAATAGAAAAAAGTTAAGTCACGTAGCTCTGCCTCACAGTGACATTGTGTAATGTTTGTATTTCATGTGCGACTTAGAGAGCAGAGGAAAGTCCTTATGCTGTACCTATTCTGGTGCATATTTCAGCACCATGGACAGAGAATAGAGGCTTATATATTAAGGCATTTGTTTAAACTTGAGACTTTACCATGGAGATGTGTGTTTGAAACTGTGTGAACTTTGTGTCATTTTAAGGGAAGAACTCACCATGTTTTGTTTCCTAAACCCATTCACAGTATCTTTTATTGCCTGATGAAATGGTCATTTTTAAGGTAACGAGTGAAATTAGTTTCTTTTCTTTTTTTTATAAACAAACTAACTAAAGAGCCCTGGTGCACATCAATATGGCGAGGTATAGCAGCAACTATACCTTCCCATATTGATGTCTATGTGATCAATGTTCAACCAGGAGGTCAGTTTGTGAACTATGATGAATGTTTATCATAAACAGTTCAAAATAAGTTTACCATTTACCTTTGTTCTCCCACCATCTGGCTCCTCTTCAGTGGTGCTGCTATGATCCCAGATCTCAGCAAAGAACTTTGCGAGTATTTTGTTGTTGTTACCAATATGATTATATGATGCAAAACGCTACTTAAAAACATTCCCAAGATGTAATGAACCTTTGATGTATTCATATGATGTCCTCACAAGTATAGTTACATAAATCTATGTGTGTTTGTGTTTGTTGTGACAGCAGAAGCCTAGACAGACATCCAAGAAGTGAAGGGTGGGAGGTTTTGGGTTGCTCTGAGGGAAGCGGCCCATCCTGCCATCCTGTCATCCCTCCCACACCCCCGCTCTGTTTCGGGGCCAGGCCCGATCTGGGGCCCTTGTGTCACCAACAGATGGGCCTCTCACAAAAGGACCCCTCGGCCCGCCAAGCCGGTCTCCTGCACACCCGATTAAATCTCAATAGCAAAGTTAGAATTGATGCACTGAGTCTATGGTGATTCAATTAGAGCAGGACGGCATGAGGAAAAGGCAGGCCGACGGAGGGTGAAACAATGAGCGGGTAGTTAGAAAGTCATTTACCTGGTGTTATTCTGGTCGGGGTGGGGGGGGGTGGGCAGACAGCCACACGCTCATGTGTGGTGGGATAATGTGCTCTGAGCTAGTGGCAGAGATATATCAAAGGAGCCCGATCTGAAAACTCACTGGAGACCCTCAGACTGACTGACTGACTAATGTCTGCTTCATGCTCTCTGTGAATGAGATCCATGTGAATGCACACACACACACACACACACACACATACACACACATATCTCTATAGAGCTTTGCATTCATACCATGAAGCATAAGATAAATAAGCAGCTGTTTAGGGCCCTGCAGCTAGCAGGAGCCTCCCAAAGTGTCAAAGTGTGACCTCGTCTTGATTTCCTGCCAAAATTTTATGTAAAACTTTTATAATACACTGATGCCTTGATTTTTATTTGTACAAAGTGACAGCCGTGTCCTTTGCTGTCGACAAGTGAGTGGCAGCTAAGGCATTTCGGCAGTTAATAAATACCTTGGTGTTTAAAACGTCACATCCTAGTTTTGAACTTGGAAATAAGTCTTCAAGCACATGCTTAGATAACCTTGATGACATCATTCGGACATCATTTAGGTTATGTTCTCGGCCATGAAAAAGCTCTTCAAAAGCCACAGATGACACTATACAAGTTTTCATATGACAAGATTTTAATGTGAAGAATCTTTAAATTTCATTTTGTAAAGAGAAAGGGGTTTTTTTGTATTTACATAATCAGGAAGATGTATTAGTATTAGTTATTCCAGGCCAGTTTTCTATAAGAACCTTTTAAGACCTAGTATCAGCACACGTATCAGTGATCCAAAAGCAAGTTGACAGCCGAAGCACATCGTCACACCTGTGATTATCAGATTTTGTCACTGCCCTGTGCACAGCTATTACGTCCACACTTTTGCTAGCTGCTCCGTAGCATGCCTGCTGCTCACGTTAATAATTGTGTTGGTGCAGCTGGAGATCTCACTGTCAGCAGAATTCAACATGTTTCCTTCCATAATGCAAAATAAAGGATGGTCATGTAACGCTCAACATAAAATAGGTAAGTTACAGAATATAAACACAAAACAACCCCCACGTCCTGCACTGATGATGTGGTCTTAGTCGGAGATGCATCAGGACAATGATAGTGTTTATACTACCAAACGTATGCGGTGTAATGCATCCCAGACCACAGTGGCAAGTGGTTCGAGAAAAAATCAGAATCGTGTTTTGGTGGCTGTTTACACCTGTATTTAGTGACACTCCAAAATCATCAAATAGTGTCGCTCCATCAATGATTTCAGCCTACGAAAGTGATGCCAAAAGCCACATTCAGCCGGTGTGCAGCTGCATGGCATCAGCTGAAAACGTGCTTGGACAGAACCGGTGGCGCTGTTAAGATAAGCTGGAGAATCGACTCATGGACGCAGGTGCATGTCTCTTATGTTTTTCTTTTTTCTTTTTTTCAAAAGTCAACGATCAGCTACTTGGTGTTGCTGATGTAGAACAATAGGCTGGTCTTTGTGCCCCACTCTGCAGGATTGCTGATTTCCCTTCAATTTGAATTGTTGATATCTTCATCAGGAAGATTTCACAGCACCATCCAAATCTGTCACAAATGACCACGACAAACCACAAAAATGATTCAGATGAGTGTTTAGTGATCTGCTGTGTTGGGGGGAAGACTCAGTCAGGGCTCAATTTGTTTAGTGTTCAGCGGCAAGAAAGGGTTTGTCACACTTGGGACTGAGAACTAAAAAGCAGGCAGACAAACTGATGGTAGAAAAACAGAGTTGTTTTATTACAATTTGTGAACTTTGCAGGTGAATGTGAATAAGATGACTGACTGAGGTGAGAGGTGAACCATGTTCCTGAGTTTTTCTTCAGCTGGAGGTGACAACAGAGTGGCTGACAGGGAATCCTGGCAGAGATCACAAAAAATCAAACTGGCAAGCAGGCAAAAATGGACAAGATCTGAATAGAGCTGGACAAGTCACGCAACAAACTGTGCAACAATCCGACTGGGAGTGGTTGTGGAGCTGGCTCTCTTGTAGGTAGCAGGCTTGATTGCAGACAGGTGCGTTAATTGCTGAGTGCAACCAGGTGTGTAGAGAGTGCAGAAAAGGGGGGAGAGCAGAGGAGAGGCAAAACCAAAAAACAACAGGCACACATCAAATACACAAAAGTGACTGGAAAACATGAGCAAAAATCACACTCATGCAGACACACAGGAGTCACCTCCGGCCGCTCGTGACAGGGTTTGATTAAAAAAAACTACTTAATTTGGGCTTGGCAACTCAATGCATTAGGTGTAGAGAAGAACTAGACTTGGCTGGTTAAGGTTAGACAAAGATCACAAAAAGCAAATAAAAGAAAACAAACAGCAGTCCACTGTTTCATAGTTGCAGCCTTGGTTGACCCATCTGTCCACCGTTATTCTCCATCTCAGAAAATCTCCTTCATGTGGATGGGTTTAGGGGATTAAAGTTCGGATCTGGACCTTTTGTGAAACAGTTTGAATGTTTAGAAATGCTAAATCATCTTTTAACACTATCTTCATGTCAAGCCGTGCATAATCCAGCTTCCCGATTGACTGACAGATAAAATCAATAACACACACACACACAGATCCAGAGAGTGACTGATCGACTGGTTGACCCACTGACAAACCATCACACTGACTGACTGACAGACTGACCAACAGTCTGACTCAACTGTCTGTTCTCATTTCAAACTCATCAAATAGCGCCGCTCTGTCAATGCTTTTTGCATAAGAGTGTGACGCCAAAAGTCACCTTTCACGACCACATGCAACGCGCACAAAAGCTTCACACAATAACACGACTGGACAAAACTGGCAGCATTGTTATCATAAAATGGTGAACAGCCGGACTGCAGCGGTCCCACGTCCATGCAACATGCAAGGGCAGCGTCACTTGACAACGTGGCCAGACAAAACTTGTTGCATGTGCCTGTAACACTGAAGAACAGCGTCAGGTAATAACACTGAAAAAATCAAAATTAAAGAAAAAATAATGCTGCCAGTACCCACGTGATATAAGGAGTGTGCTCATAGGGCGGGCAGGTGGGGAGATGGATGAGTCCCACAAACCACCGACTTTCATGGTGTTCAGAGTACGCCATCTCTGTGTGGGTTTCTACACGTAACCATGTGCCTCTTTTGCCAAACCTGACAATTCGTGACTTGATGCCTAATCCCAACCATCGTAAAAGTCTGCGCTGTTGTGTAAACGTAACGACCTTGCTGCTTCATCCCACCACATGTGCATTTGTTGACGTCACCATAACAGCATCATGGTGCGTAAACAGCTGACGAACAAGGATACTTAAAACATCAGAGGCTGATGTGGAAGGTCCCGACAGAGCGGCACCATGTGACGAGTTCGGCGTGAGATTGTGTTGGACTCACCCATTCACAGAATCACTGGCACTTACAAACTTCCTGACTGGCCCAGTGAGAGATTGCCAAGGGCAACCAGGAGTAGGGGTTCAGCTGTGCATTTAATAGTGAGTGTGTGTGTGTGTGTGTGTGTGTGTGTGTGTGTGTGTGTGGGACAGACAAGCGGCTGTCTGTGATTAAGAATAAATAAGCCAATAAATATTCAATCAGGACAAAAAGAGGCATGATTAAAAGGACTGGGAGGCTGTGATGGGGCGAGGTCAGCCTTGGTGTGAGCCAGGAAGCGTGTGGAAGACAGAAATCACACAAGCAATCTCTTTCTGATGTCCTCATTTGATAGAAATACACCACATAATGATGTTAGGATGACAGAAAAACATTGCTTCACTCAAATGCTATAATGGATTAAACATTTGATCAGTTTCAAAGCCTTTTAGGACAAATTGAGATATTATTACCTACAAATGAACCTGCGTGCACACGCTTGTACACATACACACACAGAAACCAAAGATATTTATGTAAAAATGAGTTAAATCACCAGCCCTTCAACATAAAAAACATGGCTTCTCAAATATTCAGTTTCCACCCATTATCTTGGTAGTTTTGTGTTTTCTGCTCAAATGAAATAACATTATTACACTAAGTGTGAGATCTCCACACAGCCGGCGATAACTGGAACTTCTCCCAGCAAACTAATTTAGAGAAAGCTGCACCTCCTTCAACAACACACATATATTGTTTAAAGTGATCTTTTTTTAATGTGGTGTTTCTTTCAATTTTTGAAGTCCAGTTTTTGTTGTAGCGATCTAGAGATCAACATTTTCAGCGGTTGAGTTCAGAATAGCTCCAGAGGAAACATTCCAATAGGCTGCTGTAAAAATGTCTGAGGAAACATCCACGAAATACTGTTCACAAATAACATCCACGAGGTACACAAGGTCCATCCATTTATACACACAGACATATATATATATATATATATATATATATATATATATATATATATATATATATATATATTTATTTATTTTATTTTTTTTAAATTTGAAATTAAAGGCATTTTCGCAATGAATTGATGCAAAAAAGTCACAAATTGTTGAAGAGAATTTTTTGCAAAATGCCAGAACGCAGGAAATGAATGTTTGTTGCTCAAAATTTCCATGTGGAGGACCCTCAAACCTTTTGCTCCATATATACATCTTCAAACAAAATCTCTGCCCTTGCATGTTTGTAAAGTGTAATGAATGGATGGGTGACATGTTGTGTTGCAGCAAAAGACAAAACAACTTGTGGGACATAAATTTCAAGAAGAAAATAAGCTAAGAGTCTTAAATATATACCTTCTTTGTCATTGTCTGGTAAAACTGAAAGTTTGTGCAAGAAATAAAGTCAAATTCAGCGACTTCTTGCCCCTGATGTCTAAAGTTGCATGGTAAGATAAGAACACAAGCTCCTACATCACAGTAGCACTCATGTATGTACATGTACATGTGATCATATATGATTCTCTGTCTCGCAATCAATAAGGCAACTGATGCAGAAGAAGTGTGTGCGTGTGTGTGTGTGTGTGTGTGCAGGATCTATGCTCGTGGCCAGCATGCATTAGTCAAATACACTCTCCACAGTGGGACTATTGGCAGGTCCGAGCCGATAGGACACGGAGGCAGACAGTAAGATGTATGTACTACAGCGCCACACAAGCACACCGTAATGGAATGCAGCGTGTCTGCATTGGGTGTTTCAGCAAATGTTCGGTCATGTATTGTGAAAAGGGATATTAGCTGACTCTGTGCATGTGTGTGTGTGTGTGTGTTTTTGCCAGCTGAAGCCATACCTGAACTTTTTCTCACACCTTTGTGCTTTCTGCCACAGAGTGTGTGGCAGCGTTTGTGCACATGTTGGCCAGCGTGTAATGAATGATATGTGTGACATGTGCTCCCTGTCTGGTATGCCAGGCACGTCAGGCCTGCTTAGCATTGGCCCAGCCCCTATAGAGATGGCTTATCAGTGAAGGTACATATGGAAGAACAGTTTGCCTACGCAGAGTCTCCCACCACCCCCTGTCAGAGAGAGAGAAAGAAATCCTTATCACGTAGCCCTCGTCTTCCCCTCCATTCTCTTCCTCCCTCCCTCTCCTCTCCTTCCGCTCTCTATCTCTGTCTCGTCTTGGAGATATGCTAATCGCTGTGTAAGTATATCCTGTCAAATAATTACCATATATTAAGCTCTACTCATCTTGGCATAATTTCCCCTTCCGCATAATCGTATTTGGGCTTCTTCCTTCGTAAAAAGCAGCGGACAGAAGGGACTTACCTCAGGCAAGTTAAAGCAAGTTAATCTTCATTGATTGAATATCAGGCTCATCAATGTGTTAACGGGATGTGTGTGTGTGTGTGTGGAGTGTGAGTAAGAAAAGTCTATGCATTCATGCGTGTGTGATATTGGCTGGTTGATTAAAGACCAGGCGCTGGTTATTAATAATAAAATGTTTACACCCCATACTGCGTGCTGTATTCTGTAAAATGTATGTGCGCTGTATGAAATAGTGGACCTTAGCAGGTCAGTGAGGCGTCCCAGGGAGACTCAAAACAATGAGGATGAGTTATAGTGAGCACAGGGGTGTGATTAACCCTTTGAAACCTGGAGCAACATCACTTCTCTTGTGCTGCTTTCAGACGCCTTTTCCAGGTGTATTCAAACTTTTGCACTATTAGCAAATTGGTCAAATTTATTTTAAAAACATGGGGAAAAGCTAATGAGCAACTTGGCAGGAAATGTTCCACAAACTTCAAGAATTTATTAGATTTAGAAAATTATTTTTCAAAAGCTAGGGGAAAATTTCTCAGCAAAAGAGGAGAAAAACTATATTTATAGCTAATTGTCATATTAACATCTCTAAAATTATGTTATGTAAGAGATTTTTTTATATTATAATCATATTTTTAAATAAAATGTGCAAGTCATTTCATTTTATTATTAATATTATTTATTTATATAATAATTATCAGGTAATTTTCTTGTACTTTCACTAATTTGTCATTGCCTTCCAGAAATCAAGTTACTTTGCTCAGGTTTCAAAGGGTTAACGGGAGGACAGAGGGAACATGTCCCCCCACTTTATCAGAACACAGTATTGGACCTCTCCACTGTTACAGGTAACTAATGTTATATTGAAAAACTGACAAAAAGACTTTGTATATTGTAAATTGTATATATATATATATAGACATATATATACATATTTATTTATATATATATATATATATATATATATAGACATATATATACATATATACCATCTACCATGTCCAAAGTGGCAAAGTCGTAGAGATGGGAATTTCGGCAGTGGAGATCAAACCTGTTTTGAAACGTTTTGTCACTTTGGGTGTTGGCACATAGTTATGAAGTTCGTGATGGGTTTGGAAACATCATGTGATCATGCTGCCATTTGAGGTGTTGTCTAGATAGATAGATAGATAGATAGAAAGATAGATCGATAGATAGATCGGCCCCTGAGCTGGCATAGCACCTTTTGAGTGTTTATGACAGAAAACAAATGTATTGCTGTGTTCTTCAATACACAACTGTAGAACTCTTTATTTAAAAATCAATACAACATAAATGACAAAAAAAAACACTTAGGAAACTCAGGTATAGCGGTTGTGTAAAGATATAATCCTGCACACCATTATACAGTTTACATATGTGCTTAGTTAGCTTGAACAATAATAATAATACAGTGTGTGTGTGTGTGTGTGTGTGTGTGTGTGTGTGTGTGTTTGTGTGATGCATGATTCTCCCAGCGTGGCTCTGTCCTCCAGATGACACTCATGTGACATTGTAATCTACATGACTGATAAATGCTCTGTGTCATTAAAGCCAGGAGAGGCTCTCCATTTCTCTCACTGCAGCTTTACATCAGAGAGCAGTGAAGCTCACCAGGGCATGCCACAACTATCTTTTTTTTTTAGGGGGGGGGTGAAGACACCAGAATATTTGGACTGCACATCCCATCTTCGAAAAACAAAATGATGCCTGTGTTTCAAAATATTTTCACCTCCTCAGCTTCAAAATTCACTAGAATTAGGTAGAATTCACGTAAATTTCCACAAGCACCTGTGCACCTGCATGTGTGTGTGCGTGTGTGTGTGTGTGTGTGTGTGTGTGTGTGTGTGTGTGTGTGTGTTTGTGTCTGGA
Source organism: Plectropomus leopardus (assembly GCF_026936395.1). Classification (NCBI taxonomy): domain Eukaryota; kingdom Metazoa; phylum Chordata; class Actinopteri; order Perciformes; family Serranidae; genus Plectropomus; species Plectropomus leopardus. Next base: position 2,526,484 of record NC_142181.1, on the reverse strand, counting down.
GGCTGACAGCCATGGTCCCCTTCCAGAGAGCCTGTGCTCTCCAAAGAGGCATCCATCTCTGGGGTCTTTTGTGTTGGGAGGAGCAGCCAAGGTCAGCAGCTGAGAGAGCTCTCTTCGTGTGCATGCTCGTGTGTGTGGTGTGTGTGTGTGTGTGTGTGTGTGTGTGTGTGTGTGTGTGTGTGTGTGTGTGTGTGTGTGTCCGTGCACATTCATCGCCTCTGTCTAGTGACTCAGTAACAGGATCCTTGGCCTATTAATTGGCCTGACAATGATAAAGGAAATGGAAGTGGATGCTATTTGTCTCTAATGCAGCCACACTCATATTAGCCCAAAGACAAATGGACACTGTTTTCCCACTTGAGCTACTCTAATTTTTTAAAACCCCTCTGAGGGTGTGTGTGTGGACAGTGTGTATACGTGCAGGCATGTTTTGTATGTGTGTATGTGAGCTTATTTCATGTGTATACAGTGTGTGTATGGTTGCATTCTTTTTATTTGATGTCTTAAAACACATGAATCAAAGTATAATTTGCATTAAGGTCCTTGTTGCGCAGTAAATAGGCGTGGGATATGATGTAGTGATGATGTCAGCACTGGAGTGTTTGTATGTGTACAGTGTGTGTGTTTGCATATGCATATGTTTTTACATGTTTATGTATGTGTGTGTTAATATATGCATGCTTGTGTGTGCATATGCAAACACATTTGCTTCTGAGCTTCTTATGCAAACATGTACATGCCTCAGCCTCTGTGTGTGTGTGTGTGTGTGTGTGTGTGTGTGTTTGTAAGGCAGTGGAGGGAGAGCAGAAATGGTTTGAGGGTTGTTGAATGGGGGGGCACACCTGGCTCTACCTGAGGTCAAAGGTCAAGGAGAGTCTGAAGCCTGAAGCAGACTGCCGGGTGATGAGTGGGGAGGCGTGGAGGGTGTGAGGGGGGAAACAGCTTTTATTCTCCTCCAGAAAGGCCTTTTGTTAATGCTCTCTATGACACATGACCTAATGACACACACAGATACACACACACACACACACACACACACAAACCTCTATGAGCACGCACATTCACAATAGATATTTCCTGGCGCCATCACAGATACAAGCACTCCAATTTCAGCATCATTTTGAGCCAAAAGACTTCAGCTTTCACATTCTGTCTGTTCATTCATCAGGTTTTATATGCAGCAAAATGCATTTCACTCAAACTCCAACTGCAATCATAGTCATCAAAATTCATGTCAAATGATTTTTGAAATTATTTTTGATATGTCTTTTATTTTTAGAGAGGAAGAAAGAAAAAAGGCTTTTTGAGGATATGAAATGTTGTGCAGGGAACAGATGTGCATCTCGTCTCGTCTCATCTCGTCAACGAAAATAAAACTTCATCATAGTTTCTATTATTAAGAGCTCGACATCATCTTGTTTTCGTCATGGAAAAAAGGTCATTGAGGGATAATTTTTGTCTGAGTTTTTGTCAACGAAATTAACAATGTCAAAACAATGTCTAAACATAACCACATGCAGCATCATCCCACCATGTGCATTTGTTGACATCACAGTAACCCCATCTCAAAAAGTCAATAGCAGACACAGAAGGATACCTACAGTGTAATATGCAGACACAGAAGTCCACTATAAAGCAGCAAAACAGAGAGGACTGATCATTGTACGTTTCTGCAAACCACAGATATGCTGCATTTGCACATTTTGTACATCATATCAGCTGTCTAAAGTGACGAAATATATAAGATGACTTTGTCATTGGAAGGTGAGCAGGATGGTAAACAAAGCTGCTGTTCCAGACCAACAGAAAAAATGTTCAATGCATTTTTTTTGTTTGTTTTTCTTGCAAATGGGTTGTTATATTGTGAGAGACTGTGTGGACTGGTTACAGTGGGACAAAGATGTTTTAAAAATGAAATGCACTCACAGTTAATCAGTGTGTTTTTTTTAACTGACCTGCGTTTTTTTAAATTTATCCAAAGTAACTATACTTTTACTTGAGTATGATTTTCTATTACTTTTTCTATCCCTGGCTACACAAAAAAAGCTCTCTATCTCTGCAGACAGAGGACAAATCGAGTGTTTAATGCATGAACAGGGCCCTCATCAGACCAAAGATAAAAAATAGTCGTCAACTTTTGGATTTTTTTTTTTTTTTTGACAGCAAAGGACAAATGACTGACAGAAAAAAGCAATTAAATTTGGCTTGTCAAGTGAAACAACATAATAACAAATTTAAACCTAAAGTATTATTTTTAAAATGTGAAAACAATCGCCTGGTTTTTGTAGATCATCCACAGAATTTGCTGTTAAAACTTTTAAATTGAACTACTTACTAACGCAGAAATAATTCCAAAATGTTGAGATCTGTAAATCATCCTGGATGTTGTTAATCTCAGTTTAATGCAAAAAAAATATATTAAAAAAATTATTTTATGGATTGGTTAAACTTATTATTCAAGGCAAAACAACGACTTGACTTCACAAAATGTTAAGCTACCCTTTTTTCCCAACACAAATGTTAGTGTTTTGGGGTTTTTTTTTAATGAAAAACACATTACCCATAATCCCAAGGCATTGCATTATTGCTCCTGTGAAATGATGAAGCTTCCTGCTGCTCCGTTAAAAAACATAAACAAGAAATCTAGCCAAGCTCTTCCATCTTGTAGAAAATGTGTCCCCTCCTCTCCTCCTCTTATATTTGAATGTGAGCAATGTGTCCAGAAATGGGTATCCGTGTTTAAGTGTGTGTAAAGCGTGATAAGGGAGAATGGGATCTGATAGGGCATGATAAAATACCTGGGTAATGTCTGGGTGGATTTTTATGTTTCTCCCGAGGAGCCTGTGTGAGGATGTTATCTCTAGACTGGGAAGCCATGTTTCCCCCTCCAGGGAATCCCCCCCCCACCGATACCACCACCCTCAAGCACTGGTTATACTGGGCATATGTCCACTCCCTCTCCCCCCCTTCCCAACACCTTTTTCTCATTTATACTATCTTTTTTTTTTCCTCCGTATTGGCCGAATCACTCCCAAACCATTTTTCAACCAGCTGCTTTTGTCAGTAAACAACTTTATCTCTTGGGATATGGGTTATTCTCTCTAGCATTATCTATATTATGTTATCGTCTTTCATTATCTTTTGGCTCAAAACCACATGGCACATGATAGTGGATCCTCTGCAGGTATTAGAGACCAGAATTCTCTCTTGGACAGAATGTGGATCAGAGGAGGACTTAGTTTATTTTATTTTACTTCTTCTAATACTAACACTTGCAGTGGATTCATTTATTGAACATACCTGAGTCAGAGTGACCAAGTATATAATTCAAATGTGTCGTGTAGTTCAAGTGTAACCTAATATGTGCTATGCGTGCTTTGCCTGCCCATAGTTGTGGTTTTGACCTCGCATTAAAAATGACAAAAGTCTGCAGTTTTGACTGTTCAAGGCAACAAAATGTGTAATATGTCATTAACCCTTTGAAACCTGGGAATATTGGCTTGATTTTATTTAAAATCATGAGAAGAAGGCAATCAGTAACTAAGAAGAAATGAACCAAAAATTTGCAAGAAATTTGTAAAAAGTACATGAAAAGTAACCCAAAAAAAAGACAAAATTCAAACAAAATAAAGAAATATAAGGAACTGACTTCACAATGTGCTTAAAATTGCAATAATTCTGTACAATAATCTAAAATATGTTATTATGTGAATTATAAATATAGTCTATAGTCATTTTTCCCTAGCTTTAAACAAAATTTGCCCCTTTCTACTCAAATGAACCTCATTACAAAAACAGTTCTAATCACAAAGATCAGTGCTAAAACCCACATACAGTCACAGTGAAATTATAAGCATCTTCAGAGAGTTGGTGGTAACTGAAGTGCACTGACAGACTCTGATGTTTAATCCCAAATGTGGTTTCTCTTGGTCACGTTCAAATTCTGTGCATAACGTTTTGGAGAATTATTCTGCACCTCATTGGTGAGGACCTGTATCTGGTGATCTGTTGTTCTGCCTGCTGTGTTCTTGGTGCAAAGGCAACATTCACACTTTGTCACATGAATAATTGCAATCAGACACAAAAAAGGTAAAATTGTAGTCGTCTGCAAAACTGTATTGGTGTGTTTGTGCTGTAATATCATTAGGCCAATATTTTTTTTGGATTGGACCTTGAGACTGGACAGGCAAAAGATGCACAAGTCACGGTGCTATCAGCAGCCACAAACCTTTCTGTGTGAATTCACAGCCCGTTCTCATTCCAAACTTGTAAAAGCTTCGCCCAAATGCACCTTTTGCATGCACATGACCGCTGCACAGCGCTAGGTGAGAATCTGACAGACGCACCTGATAAGTGGCAGGACAGTGTCAAGTTAAAAGGGCGCCTATAGTGTGGGCAGGAGGGAAAGTGGATGGGAGGACAACGGACACGGACTTTAATGTGGGAGTCCTGTGTTCATGTCCCATCTGACATGTTCTTTGGTTGCCTAAACATAACCACGTGCAGCATAATCCCGCCACGTGCTTGTGTTGACATTTTAGAAGTGGCATCCTGGAGCGTAAAAAGCAGACGCAGAACAATACCTAAAGTGTCATATGTAGACGTAGAAGTCCACTGCAAAGCGACAACATGTCACAAGTTGGGATGAGGGCGTTTGAAATTCAACCCTCAGTATTACAACGAATCTTATCACCAAATATTAAAAAAAAACATTCTGTGTGCGTTTGCTTAGCATTGAGGTGTATTGTGTTTCTTATATAATGCTGCAGATCATTATCACTGATTCAAATGTGCCTGAACGCCACTTATAATGCCTTTTAAGCACATATGTAGGGCTTTTTATTTCTTTATTTCTTTTTAAATTCAGATCAGAATATTCGGTTTCACAGTGTAAACCACGCTGACATGTAATTGGGTCGAGGTCTGCGGCTGCATCTTTGCTGTGTGGTCTAACCATGACCTGAGGTGTTGCAGCCCCCCCCCCAGGTCTCTGCTCAATGCTCATTGCTAGACTCCGTGTCTCATTTGAATATATTGATTGGGCCATCTGTAAGCCATTTATCTCCTTCAAAAGACCGTTAAAGTAGGCCTCTCCACCCCTCAGCCCGCCCACCACTGTTTCCCTGACAGAGAGGATATACACACACACAAAGCACGACACACACGCACAAAGGCACACACACTGGCTGAAGAAATGGACCAAATATCCTCAAAATATTGAATTCTTGTACTGAAACGGCACCTTAAAACAATAAATCAGCAGCCGTGTTCGCTGCGATTCGAGATAAGGGCCCAGGAAACACATCATGTAAACACAGGCCAGCGGTGGGCGAGCTAAGCGTACAACTCCAGCCTGCTTTGGGGAACCAAACACTATCTAATGCTTCATTTAGTGTTGCTGAAATTCCCACCAAATAATGAAACCAATTATTGCATTCATACGGCGAATAATGCCTCCTTCAAATAATCTGCTTATCTGGCCTTGCCTCCGTGGCTTTGTGTGTGTGTGTGTGTGTGTGCATGTCTGTGGATGTGTGTGTATCTGCCTATCATCATAAACTGCATCCTGATGTTGCCGTAGCAGGGTGCTGGCACATCTGCAAGCCCCAGATATTCTTTGAACACGCGTACGTGTCGTCAGCAGAGTGCATGCATCATCATGATTGACTTATTCCTGACATTCCCAGTGGTAAAGCCTGGGTAAAGGATTACTCTCTAGTCTTGGACCGCTGCCCACTGTACAGTAAGACCCTTGAACACACACACATAAAGAAAACACACACACACACACATACAAACTGCGCGTCTCCAACAGGCATACGTCTCTTTGTGTTTAGCGCCTTTTACTGCCTCTTTGTTCCCTCTTTTGTCTCCATTCTTCATTCAAATCTGTTTTCTCCTCAGACAAACCGTTGGCGGGCAGCCATTTGCAAGACCGAGCAAGGGGGGAGTGCGGAGTTAAAGAGAAGGCTGGAGGAAGAGAGGGAGACGGAGGAAGAAAAAGGAGGAGAGGAGAAAAGCAGGGAAGCATGGACGAGAGGAAACTGAGAGGAAAAAGCAGAGCAGGGGAAAAGGGAAAAAGGGAAACAAAATGAAATGGGAGAGGTGAATTCATGCTCCGCCCTTCAACACGAGCACATCGGGCTGTTTCCTCAGCATGGCGGATGCGGATCACTCTCTCCTCCTGCGGGCTGCAGGTTAACATTTGAAATTTCTCTGCTCCGACAAGGTGAAGGGTGGCGGTCGCTATCCAGCGGAGACCTTGCCTCTGTGTGTAAGTACAGGGCACGGGCAGATGGTGGAAAATTGGCGTCGGCGCTTGAACCATACGGAGCATATGCACATGGGGGAGTTTGCAAAGACCCGGGGCATGGGGTGCGAGCCGAGGACCGGCGCCTGCTGAGGCTGGCACAAGACACAAGGCACTGACATTGGCACTGGTGAGGGGGAACAGTGCGCCTGAACTTCTCTTGGAAGGCCCCAGAACCAGAGAGCCCCACTTTCTAACCACAACACAGAATACTGTCTTACATTATAGCTGCAGGTCATTTTAACATGGAAAAATCCACATTGTTTTTCATGTAACAAATTTGGTCTCCAACAGAAAGACAAGTCCTAATCGCTATCAGTTTGTGCTTACTGTAAACAACCAACAAATGTTTGTCAGACACGAACAGTGTCTCAAAATCTTCTCTGTTGATGGAATTAAGATTTTCCAAAACAGACAATCCAACAATCCCTTGTACATGGATGACATCCCGAGTTCTCATATGTTGCTGCTTTGCAGTGGACTTCTGCGTCTACATATCTGCGTCTACGTATCTTTCTGCATCTGCTATTTACGTTGCGGGATGCAGCTACCGCAAACACAAGCACATGTTTGCATTGTTTAGACAGCAAAAGTACATGGAAACCAACGCCGGGACGTCAACAAACGCACATGCTGGCACGAAGGGTTAGGTAGGCAAAAGAGGCAAATGGTAAAATGTAGAAAAAAAACATCACAATCAGATGGGAAGCGAACACCAAACTCTTGCATGAAAGTCCTTGTTTTGTTGAACCCATCCACTTCCCTTCCTGCCCACCCGACCGTCATGCTCCTTATATGATGTTGTTACCGGCAGCATTTATACTTGACACCGTCCAGCAGCGTATCATGCGAACGCGCGTTCTCAGCTGATGCAGACCGTCTGTGTATCACAATGCCGCAGCAGGTTTTTATTATAACACACCTGTCATCATTGTTTTCTTTACTAAAGTAGAGGTTTATTATTATTAGTATTAGTATTATTATTATTATTATTGCTAGAGGTACTGCATGGGTGTAAACATCATTTTTTAGTCTAAGAAGGTAAAAGGAATGTGCAACAAGTAGTTCTGAATCTATTTTATTGTAGAGAAACAATAACAGTCTTCAGCAACATAGTATGTTATACTGTACAATGAGGCTCTCCCATTTGCTGAACCATTGCTCCCGCCTCAAAACAAAAAGGAAACGATCGCTATGAATAAGAATAAAATAAGATTATGGAGAAAAGACAAACGTTAATCAATCAACTCTCAAGTAATACCTGTGGGACAGTGTGTAAGTCTGTGTGCAAGGACTTTCGCAATTTCTGTGTGTGTGTGGTTTTTGTGGTATGAACATGATTTTATAACTGCTGGGTTAAAAAAATGACCCCTAAGGAAAGATTTGTACCCTGTTGGTGAACAGCTTTCATGGAAATATGAACAAAGGTGAAGGTGTTTCACTTTTTCTCATGCTGGGGTCATTCTAGGAAAAGTCATCAAATTTCAAGTTGTAAAAAGGTATTTTAGGAGGTTTTCTGTGCTGTTAAACATAGTGATGGGTCATTTTTAACCCCTAAGACAACAAAAGGGCTAGAATCAGCACTGCTTGTAGATTTATTTTTGCACAGCATTCCCACATGTTGGCAGCAGTGCAGCAGAAACGCTGTCAAAACGCCGCATTTGGCCGAGCCTCAACAATAATTTAACCTCCATTACAGCTCCTCCCTGAAAATCAGGACAATGATGTACAAGTGTATCTCGGGCAAGTGTGTATGTTTACCAATCGATCTACTCCACCCTGACATGTTCCGAGTCCTGGTGTCATTATGGCCACTGTTTGGTGCTATAAAACAGAGTTGGACAGTGCTGATAGCGGTGAGGGATATGGATGGGCCTGTACGGAGTAAGACAGCAGCATCGTCATACATCTTCCCGGGTAGAGGCCTGTCATCGTCACACTGTCACAGAGAGCTTTGTCATAGAAGTATGCGCACGTGCATGTCCAGTATCGGTGCATAACACCGACGTGGAGCGACTAGCTAAGCACACACTCAGGTACACACACACACACATTTTTTTGTAGTGAAAACCTTATTTCTGCCTTGTCCCATCTTCCTATCACTGGTCCGTCACACCTTCCTAAAACACACACAGCATCCTCCCTCACACACACACACACACACACACACACACACACACACACATATACAGTCCTTTCTTTCTTAGATGTGTCTGTACACGACTCCCTGGCCGCAAATCCTTCAGTGGGATGGATGAGTGTCTCCAGCCCATTCATCATCCGCCTTATCCGCCACCCTCGCCACTGTTTTTATATCAGCCAGCAGTCACACTGACAACTGATGGCCCTCTCTCCCTCTCTCCCTCTCTCCCTCGCTCCCTTCCTTTCCTTACCCCCCCTTTTCCAGTCTTTCTCGTGCCATTTCTCTTTTTTCTCACTCCCCAGTGCCCTACTTGCTTTGCTTGTACGCCTGACAGTGTGCATGTTTGTGGGCGTTCATGCACGCTTTCTCACCTCTCCACCCTACCCCCCCCCCAACTCGTGCAGATCTCCTTCCTCACCCTCCCCTCTCGTCTTCCCCTCTCCATGTCCCTCTCCATCTATCTATCTCTCTCCTGTGCACCGTTGGGACCAGAGTGGCACCTTCAGAGCGGGCTGTAAAAAGGCCCTATAAAAAGCCCCAACACGGGGAAGAAAGGGTAATGATGAAATTTAACTGCTCCTCTTGGTGCACCTGGGGTCTGGCCCTACGTGTGTGTGTGTGTGTGTGTGTGTGTGTGTGGGTGTGTGTGTGTGCGTGTGTGTGTGTGTGGATATACGAGCATGTGTTTGTGTGTGTTTGGCGAGGCCTGGGCACTGAACCGGAACTGCCCTGCTAGGGGGGTCAATGTCACGGCACCGCCATGAGAGTTATCGCTTTTTAAAGACGCACTATAGATTTTGTGAGGGAACTCATTTGCACCGGCATAAAATGGAAGGTGGCAGGGGAAGTTTAAAATCTAAAAAGGACGGGGGACTGGGAGACTGGGAGGAAAATAGGTTCAATGGCTTGAGTGGCCTCACCGGTGTGATACCGATTTAACCCTTTGCAGAGGATGGACACTGATATTTTTTTTTTTATCCGTCTTCTCAGCTGGACTGAAACAAAAGCGAAATCTAGGACAGAAATTCACAGCGTTATGAGCTCAAGTTATGTGCCTTTGTTCAGCTGTAGCTCGCGCTTTATTGCGGCATACTGTGTACAGTATATGTCTATAAAATCCATACGGAGTTATGTCCACTGCAGATGCCGAAATAGTATGTTGTTAAACTGATTTATGAAGTGTGTCGCCTCAACATTTTTTAATGTTTTATTGATGCAGGAGTGCCATAACGTCAATGAATAGATCCCATTAAAATCTAATGGCTTTGTGCTGCATGTGTTTGTTGATGCAAGGTAAATTCTCAAACTGTGTGTGTGTATGTGTGTGTGTGTGTGTGTGTGTGTGTGTGTTTGGAGCACCTTCAGGCCTGTATGTCAGGGCAGGACTATTTTCAGTTCAGTTACTGGCCGGAGCCCAGCACCCTTCCCAGGCTCAGATGCTGGCTCACCGGCCTCCTCAGCCTTCCCCTGCCTCCCCTGCCTCCCACCTGTCCCTGGCTGCGCGCCTTCTCGGCTGGCCCGCCGGCGTGGAAAATCAGCCTTTGATGGGCCTGTGGGGACCGGAGGAGGGGATGGCCGGGGTTGTGGAGAGAGGATGAAAGCCCCGGGAGGAGCAGCATGCACTGACTGACAGGGCTTGACACTGAAAGGGCCCACAGCCCAGGCCTGGCACCTTTTCTTCCAAGCTACCACCAGGCCTCATTGACTGGCCTGCAGAGCTGGATCCCACAGCCCGGTGTGGTCCAAGGCCTCCGTGTGAGAAGAGCTTTTTCAAGAGCAGTTTCCCAATCCACTTCAAGCTTCACTGAGCAAGATTACAAACAACTTTGCAGCATTTCAGCTGCCAGAATGACCAACTGAGGCTGCAGCCTGCAAACTAAGCTCATGATTTTCGCTTCTGTCATTGTAACCTGACAATTTGTGAGACATTATTGCTGTAGGCTGCACAACAGATAACTGACACCTCCCCTTTAGTCATGAACGTGAAGCTTCCTCACACCTGATTGGACAAATGCATCACTTCCTTGGCTCAGCTTTCTGCTGATTCTCAGACTGAAAAGAGAAAAGTCTAATCTGAAAAGCATTTCCACAAAAGTTATTGTGATGAGCATTGCTGAATGTCTTAGTTTCAACTTAAACCTAAGAACGCCTCCATGCTCTCAGCATAGAGTGTATGTGTTTACATTTTGCCTCATCAGTATTGAGTTATTCCTGTTTACACAGAACAAACCACCTGGATTACTCCAGAAAAAAAAATCTAAAGAAGTTTTAAGCAGCACGTTTTTTAATGTGATTTTTGAATGGATGTCAAAATCATGGATGGACATCAGATATTCAACACTAAAGCGTGAATTCGGCTGCCTGTAGTGAGGTGTGTATGATGTGTGTGTGTTTAAACTTGAATTATCAGTATGAGAAGGCTGACTTATGTTTGTGGCATCAGTTGGATGACAGGTCCAGGCAGAGTGGCAGAATATTTTATGAATAAGTATAAATGTGTATATTTTTTCCATGTAGTGCACATCATCTTTGCACATGTAGATAATGTATCTATACTCATTACACTCATACCATTTAACTAGAATATTCTTGCAATCACTCCTAAACTGTGTCTGAGTTCAGTGTGTCATTTGTGCACCAGGACCTCATCATGACATCAGTGTGGGACAAAAGTTCCTATTGTGATTCTGACATTTTAAAGTTGTGTGTACAACTTTAAAGTCCTTTTTTCCTTGAGACCTAGCAACCCTTCATCAAGTACGAAGAATCATTTCATAAAAATGTTTATTCTGTATATTTCAAGAAATTTGTATGCCGTGTTCACTAGTTATTAATGAAAAAAAACAAACAAACAAAAACAATCTTGTTCCAAAAATGGAGCTTGCGAGACGCTAAGACACTGGTTGTAAGGTTGTGTTGGACTTTTCCCTATGTTTGACATATACTGATTTAAAATAACACATAGAAATGTTTAAAAAAAAAATAGCAGGGGTTTTCTGTGTTGCAGGGTTTGCTTCTGAGGCGACGAGTTTCCAGGACTGTGATCAGGTGAGTATGGGGCTGACAGGTCGTTGCAGGAGAAGGGGGAAATACAGGTAAGTGGTCCTGGGGTTTCTGGGTTTTTTGCAGGTTTCCAGGAAGACGGAGGACGACGCAGCAGGAGACAGGAGGAACTGGATGGAGCCGAGGGTAAACAAGAAGGGCTTGAGGTGAGCTGGTCAAAAATGAAATGAAAATGCCGCTCCTTTTATCCTGCAGCAGAGGAGGCATCTCGATTGCATGATCAGCAGCAGGTGAGTGATGAACTGCAGGTGAGGATAATCAGCACGCCAAACTCTGTGACTCGATTTAATCTTTAATCTTGGAATTTCCAGCTCAGCTCCTACAATAAGTCTAAAATACAAACAAAATTGTTACATTCATCTCTTAACTGCAAAAAAGCACCACTGAAACATATTCACACTGCATTTTTCTTTGATCCCACAGCCATCAAAGCATAGAAACATGACATACATGCAACATAACATATTATTTCAGTGTGTCATTCTGAACTTTTGACTTGGAATTTCTCATTTTGATTATTTTCCACCTGATGACGTCATTTTTACTATATTTGGCATATGGAGAAAATACATGCTATTTACACTTGGTGCTCCGTTACAATCATTGCTGCTACAAACCACTGACAAAGGCTGTCATAATAAATAATAATGAAAATTCACACACACACAAAAAAATCTACTTTACTTGTAGTATATTGAAAATATTCATTTTTGTGTCTTTTTTCCATCTACAAACATAGTGGTATCATGACAGAAACCTGGAATTTAAAGGGTTGAAATTCTGAAATTTAATGGATATTTAATGTTTATAATTAGGACTGATGCTGGTTAAAAAATTAAAAAATAAAAATCAATGGATTTTGTAATAACAGGATTTTTGTAATTCTAAAAAAAAGAATTTGAACTAATTCTTGACTTAACTGGTTAGGAATTTTAGGTATAATTGAATTAATCATAATAATAATTATAATGATAATACAATTATCAGTCATTACTAGATATATTGGTACAATGATAATACTGACAAAGCTGATGAGCAGAAAACACAAAAACTGAAGTAAAACTGTGATAAATCATCGTTTTCCTTCATGGCACCATCATCCACACAGGATCACAAGTTATCAAAGAGACAAAATCATGGCAAAACCATTAGTCTTTTTCACCAAATTTTGCCTTCACCTCTGTAGTTACACTTTCCTCCAGAGACCACACATGGCATCACTCAGCATCTGATATCGGATATTTATGTTTATGCTGCGTGTTATTAACTGATCCGATCTTTAATTGCCAAACAACATAGTGCACTGGATGTCCATCCTGCCAATGTACAATCCAATGAAACATGTGCCATGCATAAATTACTTCTACTTCCTGCAAAACAGCTTATTGCTAAAAGGATTAGGGTGACACACATATAAACAACACAAACATGCTAATCCTCATTAGCACTGCTGAAAGCCCCTCTGATGCAGCGGTGGAGAGGGGGTGCATGGAGCCAGGCAGGATGGTGGGAGGCAAAAAGTCAGTTAGCAGCGAATGCAAATGCAGCTGGAATTTACCATGCACACACACACACACATAGTGCTCACACTAACACACAGGTTGTGTGTTTCCTCGCGTCAGATAGAAGTTGATCGATAGAGGGAGTGAGTGTGAATGAATGGAGGGGTCGAAGAGGAGAAGAGCGGCAGCAGACACGGACCTTCAGCCAACAGTGCTGGCACACACCGCAGGCTCCCTCTTGGTTTTTGGATCTGACAACTCCAATGTAATAACAGATAAATAGAGAGGGCTCGTCAGGCCACAAAAGCAAACAGCTTGGGCTTGCCAAAGAGAACAGAGGGAGTCAATGTTGGAGGGCGTGCGTATGCATGTGTGCATGTAGAGAGAGGAGCGACAGAGAGAAAGAGCTAATGGCTGACATCTGGCATCGGTCGCACCCATCTGAGCCCTGCGCTTCAGCCCCATACTGTCATGCTGAATGATAAAGCAGAGAGATTGCCTCTGAATCGGCACACTCGCGAATCCCCCGGCCAGCCCTGGGGCTACGGGCAGGAGAGCCTCTTCCAGCCATTCACCGGTTAATGTGCCAATTTGTTTTCCAGAGTGCTCGAAGGAAGAATTTATTGCCATGTTCTGCGGCTGTGGGCAAATGCTAATAAAATGCTCTTTTGCTGAAATTCACTTAATTGGCCACAGTAGGGACGGAGAGCTCGAGGAAGAGGAGAGTTGGCCCCCGCCAAAGCAGTGTTTGCACATGTTCACTGAGACCTCCCTCATGCTCTATTATATACTGCCCTCCTTTTAACATACTCAGTGGAAAAACTATTTTTAAAGGATAATTCAGAATTTTTTACATCTTTTTGGCTTTTAGATCTGGTTTGGTGTTCAGTAAAACCTGACCTGAAATGCTCCACTGCTAACCCTAACCCAAGAGGCCAAATCTGTAGGCAGGTTTCCATTACAGATCTGGACAAAACTTAAGTGATATTTTCTAAACGTTGCCAAAACAAAATTGCGAGATGAGTGTGTTTGATGCGAGTTGCGAGTGATGTTCTGCGACTTCTGAGGAGATGGATGTTCAAAACATTAGCGGCTTTATTTCTATTGCAGCCACCACACTAGCTGTCATTATTTACATTCAAAGGCCACGTAGGCGTGTTATACCAGCGATAATGGAAAGGCGAGCCCCTTATACATGGGAGCGGCCACGTATGAGGGATTTCTGGGAGGTGATAGTCCACGATTTCACAGAGGAATTGCAGATTCAAAACTTCCAGATGATCCGCTCAACTTTCTCAGAGTTATGTGATGCAGTAACAGCTCTTGTAGCTCCTGCTGCATCATGAGGGAGCCAGTTCCTACTGACAAGCACATAGCCATAGCATCATGTGACCTAGAAAAGCCAAAATAGTGTTTCCATTGCAGTTTGGTGAAATACCTGAAATATCACCTCATGCAAGCTAAAAACTTTTTTGCAATTAACCTTTTTCAAAATGCATGTGTTTCCATTAGGTATTTTCTATTTTGCTCAATTTGAGGGTTAATGGAAAACCACCTTATGTTTAGTTTCAGCCTGTTCTAATTCTGAACTCATAGAATAGCACCACTTTGACAGAGCTTTTGGCGTAAGTTTGCAACGCCAAATGCCAGCATTTCCCGCCATCCTTTAAAATCCTGTATCCAGGTTTGACATGATCACATGACGATTTCGAAACCCGTCTTGAACTATGTGGCAAAACGTTTTGAAAAAGGTTGCTCTTCTGCGCCGAAATTGCCATCTCTACCAGTTAGCACAAATAAAAGCACAATCCAGTGCTGAAAGAACAGAAGCATATCAGAGTGATTTTGGCTTGGTGTGTCAGGACCTTTACATTTAACCCAGTGATAATATCACAATATTAATTAGGCATTTGCAGCTCACAGATGAACACCTTTCAGAGGATTGGATTCTGTGCATTATACATAAGAGGTGTTGCATTTCCTTTTTAAAATTTAATTTGTCAATACAGAAAGTGGCATGAACAAAAGTCCATTCACCTCCATTGCATGGGGCAGATGTAGATTTATCAAAAACAAATATGTTAAAACAAAACTAAAACAAGCTTCAGTGAAACTAGTAAATATGTAAAATGTGTTTTATTTTGAGGATTCGGGTGAAGCAATCTCTTAAGGGCAGGTTTAAGGGTTCGATTATGACTGAAACCATCTTTCTGCATTTCTACTTTCCACCACGTGTTTTCACTGTCAAAATAAGTCCGAGTCCAATAATCCAGCCCCATCTTCACTCCATAATGATTTCATGGTGGAGAAACAGTGCTGTCAGCCTTCAGGCGTGGAGCATATTATTTGCAAATTAAATACTGCATCCGGCTCACAAATTTTTTAACAGCAAGTTGGCAGACATCAGTCACTGTGACTGGGAAGAGATGAGACAAAAGGAAATGACAAAGAGAAGGAGGGGTGAGGAAGATGTGGAGGTGAAGCAGGATCTTAAGGAGAGAAGGATGGGATAAAAGTAGCGCTCGCTTTGGCTCCGGTTCCTGTGCCAGCCCTGAGCCAAAGCCAGTGGAGTTGTACCAGGGGATGCTCTCCAGAATCTGGCCACACACTAATTACTGCCGGTTTTGTTCAGGAAATTATCTCCATGTCCATTGCTGCATTTCACAGCAAATTAGCCGTGGAAATCCCAAAAACCAATAAATAAGGCTGAAATTGTTCATCGGGGTCTCTGCTGATTGTCTCGCTCACTTTCTTTGTCCTCCTCCCTAATGCTGGAGAAACTAAGAGCCCATTTCCTTTATTTGGGAATTCTTTCTGCCCTCAAAAAAGAGACAAATACAGGCTTTGTTTAGGTCGCGCTGTGAGGTAGCGATAAGCTGTCAGTATTGATGCCAGAGTGTGTAAAAAGCATTCTTAGTGCTGTCATACACACATACCTAGTGGGCTATTCTCGCCATGTATGAGCACATTGGAATTAGCATGTTGAAAAGGAGTTGTTTCAATGTATATCCAAATATCTTGTTGTTGTCAGAGGAGGAGAAAGGAGAGCAGGATAGAAAGAGAACTGCAAAAGGCCAGATTTGTGGAAAATATATGCAACTACAACAGTGTAACTGAACATTTACTGTGGATAAGTTTTATCTATTTCTTTTTTTTTTTTTTAAATCTAGACACTGAGCTCTATTCAATACGCTGATAAAATGAATGTATCCTAAAATGTGTTTGATCATTTGCTTAGGATAAAATGTATTTAGAACAGGGAATGCAGATAAACATTGATTTATCAAGACAATTTTTGCCTTTCATTACAAATATAGCTCAGTATTTTGGGTATTATGGCCATAAGTGAAGCTTCAGCAGCTCATTATTTAAGTAAACTGCCGAAGTATGCAGGAAGTAATCTGCCATTTATGTAGTGAGGAGGAGAGAAAGGTGTTGAGTCTTTGAATCTTGAGGTTGTGGTGGTGGATGCGTGGGTAAGAGCGTTTCTGATGACTTTTCATCTGGTAACATTTGCCTTTGTAGCATCTGTAACCACAAGCAGAAAATGTTGGCATTGTATGTTTTTTGTTTGCATGTTTAATACATATAATATCAACTTTTCTTAATAAGTGTAATATGAGTCGACTTTGTCATTGGGAGGTGGAGGACGTGCTGGACGGCGTGACACCCAGACAAGATGTCTGTCAAGCTGCAGACCACAGTGTGAGACAAAAAACAAAAATCACTTTTGAGCAGGTCATTGCTGTCTTTCCAGCAGCTTTTTAGGCACCAAACTTGGGTACTTTTTTGGCAATTGCTGTTTTTCCAAAAGGGACAGAGTGATACAAAAGGTGATTGTCTTTTACTAAGAAATCACTGCTTTCCAGCAAGCATTGTGCCCCAAAAACTGGGTATTTTAGGCCAAAACATGATAATTTTCCACCTATATATTCCCCATCAAACCATAATGGGATAAACAAACTGGAATCATATAAAAAATAATTTCCAGGAGACAGAATAAATATTCATACATCATAGTTTAACTGATTATATACATTTATCTCACATTACCATCACCTTCGCTACCATGTATGAAACGTATTGTTCTGACCAGATTTAACAAAAGCATGCTTAAACATATGCATTATGCAGAATGCATGCTATTGTTAGTTGTTTTTATTGTGCGGACATCATTTCCAAAAGATGCACGTACATTTCATGAATATACTTATGTTATGTGCACTGAAAGACAAGAAATACCAGCCCTGAGAGCATCTGTGGGGAATGTGGGGATGTGTAGGTATTTTTGGGTCTGTCAGTTTTCAGCCCATTTTATTGGCTGAATCAATAATAAAAAAAACTGACATTGGCACTCACACAGCCTGTCTTAAAAGACCTCTGCCAACAGTAAGTCACTGAATTTGATAAATAAAGCAATGTACAAGTAAGCGTAAATTCCCTTAATGAAGACTGTGTCGAAAATTATTCATCAACGACCTTTTCTTCCGTGGCAAAGACAAGACATTGACAAACTAAAATTAGATCTTGATGATAAATTTAAGCTGTACTAAGTTTCATTTTTGTTGATGAGACAAAGGGACAAAAATGTCAGTGGTGGACTACTGGACATTCAAAGTCAGAGGACTAAATGATAATTTATTTTATGAAAAGTATTATTAAAATGTTTTTAGGCGGGAAAAATCTGTGCTTCCAATTATCTTCTAACTGTTGGGGTAGTGTGATTGTGACCCAATCAAAAGATGATCAGCAACTGTGCGCTTGTAAATTGTTCTTTAAATCTGTTCAAAAAACTCTGCTGGAGAAATACTCATTTGTAAGTGTGTCAAAATTGTTGGTAGAAAAACTATGTCCAATTGAAATTTTTATACAACCTGCCACCTTTATGATAATTTCTGATTACAGGTGTTTGCCTAAATTGGATTAGTTGAAAGAGAAGAAAACATTTTGACTAAAAATTGACTAAAATATCATGACTTTTTTTCCTTAAATAAAACTAGACTGAAAGTAAGAAGGACAAAAATTACAAAAATGAGCATTTTTTTGTCAAAAAAACAGACTGGTAAATACCAGTAAAACTTAGTAAGATCCTGTAATGCACTCATATATTGAGTATAAAAACACAAATGAGACAAATTTTTTTTATTATTATTATTATTATTATTCAAGTACATTTGTCAAAATCAACCAGAGTAAATACAAAGAACAAACCCAGAATGTGGCTGTCTGACGCAAATGTCGGGCTTTATTTTTAGACTCTTTCCTGGCTTTCATCATTTGCAACACAAAGACAAAAAACAAGCAAACAATTGGTAGACTTGAACTTGACAGTAAACTATCAGTATTTAATCACTCCCCTATGTATGAAAACTATATATTTCAAAACATGACGCACCGCCCAAGTAAACGACAAATATTCAGGCCATACAGTCAAACAGGAGTCCTCACCTGGTTGGATAAAGATGACATATTTTCTTGTCTTCTCCATGAACATGTCAGCTAGCGTGAATGTCTAAACCCTGGAGGAGGGGTCATCAGTTAGTGACAGTAAGTGGGTCAGTCCATTCTGCAGGGTGCGTGGGTGGGCGTCCAGACCACCCAGGCCCCCGACACACCCACTGGATGAGCAGGGAGAAGTGCTTGTGTGTGTGTGTGCATGCGTGTGTGTGAGCAGAGTGGGGTTTAGGAGATGTATAGAGGTGCTATACCCAAATGACAAGCCCACTGGTCACATGGCAAGGCACAATTAATGACCCGTGCCAACATTACAGGATGAAAAATCCCCACTGTCCGAGCATCGCCCGCCCAGCCTGGCAACTGGAATTCTTCATTAGGTCTGGCGAAGGAAGAGAGGGTGTGAGAGACTGTGTGTGTGTCATCTTTGGACCAATACGTGCGAAAATCAGACAGTGTGTTGTTGAAAATGTAACACATATACAACCAAAAAAATGACAAAAATTGGGCTTTAATATGGTATGTAAAATGGTAGTCTGTAGCAAACGTCTCATAGTTTTTTGTTGACATGTTTGGAAAACCTTTCGAAAGAGGTAGTGGGCATACATTTTTATGATTTTTTTTTTTTTGCAAGCTTCTGCTCATATAATTTCCATGTGAACTACTTTCTAATAGTCCTATGAAAGAGTTCAGAGTGAGGTCTGTAACGGCACACTGCTGTAAACTCTCTCTCAAATATCATTCTCAATGCTTTGAGCAGCACCAGTGAAACCATCCATCAAAGTACTGCCTGACTCAATATTATGAGAGGTACCGACACATTTTCATCCCAACTTTGTCAGTGGACGTGCATCAATATACTATGAGTTGGGTATGCTTTTGCATCTGCTATCTATGCTGCCGTGATGTCTTATGGCGTTGCATGAGTTCAGAATAAGAACGGGCGAGGCTACATCCGAACATACAGTCATAATGTGCACACCGTTTTAAGCTGATTCATCCAGTAATATTTGAGATTAAATATGGACAGATACACAGAGATCACCTGATTATGATGAAATCTGAGGTCCACTTTTCCCCCAAAACTTTTAGCTCTTCATGTTGTAGTTTTCATCATTAAGTGAAATTATAATATATATACAATATATACAAAAATCATATGAAGAGTGATATATGTATGTATAATATATACATATATATATAAATACAGGCCTATAGATAACCATGGTATATGTAAATAATACTGTATGACATAATTAGCATTTCCCTCTTCAGGCTTTACAGCTGGGTGTTGGGGGACTCTGCTCAGGCCCCTATAAGGTTTTAAGTGGCCCTGGTGTTGAGACCAGCTGCAGACTCATCACACCTTCCTGCACCACAGTCAGATTCACTTCACCATCAGACCGGACTCAACCAAACAACCAGTGTGCGTCATCCAAATTCTTACCTCATCATTTCACAAGCCACAGAGCCAGGATAAACAAATCGAACCAATCTCAAGCGTGGAAATCGCTCTCAAAATAACAACTGTGAATGTAGAAATGTATTATCTTCACCCTCCAAATCCAATTTATTTCATGCATATCTTACCATCTAAATTGAATACAGCACGTAGCTTGTGCGGGAAATCACTTTCAAAAGACTTGCCTTATCTTATCGCCGGGCCCTATCTTATCCCGGGCATCTCGCTTTCTAACCATGCAGAGGCGTCAGAGTGTGCAGGGCTCCGCTGAGGGCTGTCTCGCTGTCTTTTCATTGGTCTTCTCACATAACGTGTTTTGCCAGATTCACCCAAACCACCGTAACTTTTAAAGAAGTGTTAATTGACATTTATGAAGTTAACACATTTTTTTTTAATTAAGGGCAATTATCAGATTATAGAGTGCTTTTAATTATGGCCAGATAAACTTAGCAAAAATATTAGGCGAATTGCTAGAAAGTGACTGTTTGAAAACCATCATTTAGGATCTGGAAAAAAAAGATAATTATTTAAAGAGTAAATTATCTCACTGTGGATAGTACTTAATAAAAGTTAACAAGTGCTCTCTGACAAAATGAAAACCTTAATTAAATAAGAATGACTGTTGTTGTTAATTGAATTTAAGTGACAGGCAGAGTGTGGTCCAGATTTGGATTATAAACTGCAGAATGAAGATGTTGTGCTGCGACCGCACTTGCCCTAATTAGACTGTTGGTCAGAGAGTCCAGTTGGTTCAGACCAACATGTTTCATCAGTGTGGATGTAAAATGATGTTATTGATATTTGTAGTTACTGATTGGGGTTAAACAAATTCCCATACTCAGTGGAAGTTGAAGCTGTTACCGTCTGATATCAGACTGAGGTTCACATATGGGGCCCAAAACTGTAACAAACACAGGTCGACTCAGAGGTGAAATCTGCAAACCAGTCTTTAATCAGGCTAAGGTTGGTGCACGGTCTATCAGTCAGCTCTGGCAAAAGGCAAAGTCAAAATTCAAAACTGGTCCAAACTAGGAAGGTTCACTCAGAAAAACTCGAGGAACTGCTGGACACAAAGAACAAGATGAACTGGCAAAGAGAGTAAGAGACCACAGACTAAATACTCTGGAGAAGACGAGAAAACGAGACACAGGTGCAGCACGGGGCCGGGCAGGTAATCACACAGGTGGGGAACACTAGAGGGCAGGAAGTAAAGAGACCTAGATCAACATGAGTATCAAAATAAAACAGGAAACTCAAGACTAGAGACACTAGGCAAAATATAATTATTACATCCAAAATATTACATCTCAAAATTGTATTTGTTTATTTTCATTAAATTTGCTGTGCACAGTTCTGCTAACAGGTGGTTAAAGTTAAAGCATTTTAATGACCATACACTTATTAGGCACCACGAACAATCAGTCTCTTACAAAACGTTACAAAAAATGACTGGAAAATAGGAAACACAAAAAAATAAAAATGTAAAACAAACATACAAACAAAAAACAAGAAAATAACCTCAATAATGTGCCCAAAAATATTATTCTCTTCTTTTTTTCTGTAATATAATTTTGAATATATAATTAAGAGAATTGTAAATATAATTTTCCAGACATGTTTCTCTCATTTTTTTTTTTTTTTAATATTTCTTGCCAAGGTGCTCATTATGTTTTTTTCTTCTTTTTTTTCAGGAAACAAAACCATAGTCTCAGGTTTGAGCATTAAAATGCTTGTGAAAGGCATCTATAATGCGGTACAAGAAAACTGATGACGGTCCAGGTGTTAAAGGGTTAAATAATCAGTGTGATTTTTGGTCCATCCACAACTTTCATTTTGTTGATATTAAAATAATACCACAGGACTCCTTTAAAAACAAATCCCAGGATTTAGCCAACAAAATAACTCAACATGCTGTGCAGAGTTTGCTGTGTGTGTGTGTGTGTGTGTGTGTGTGCGTGTGTGTGTGCGTGTGTGCGTGTGCGTGTGCGTGTGCGTGTGCGTGTGTGTGTGTGTGTGTGTGTGTGTTCAGGAGGGGGTGTTTTGGTTTGGTGTGATTCAGGTCATTCCCACACTGAACGCTTCGCAGCTCTTCTGGTCAGGTTGCTTACTCATCTACCTAAACACTTCCTCTCTCACACTCCCACTAACCTTTCCTCTTCCTCCCACACTTCTCTATCAGTTACATCACGCACACGCAAACAGAGTCCGTGTGAAACAAGTCATGAAGAAAACCGCCATCATTTACAAAAAGTCCCGGACAAAACTATTACATGTTGTCCTTAAAACTGGCAATAATTGGTTTATTATTGAAAAACATATGATAGAAACCTTTTCATTTCCTTTGCCCTTTATTTTTCTCTTTTTTTATTTATTTATCTATTATTTCCATGTGTATATGCATGTATGTGTGTGTGTATTTATATGTAGGTATACATATATATATATATATATATATATATATATATATATATATATATATATATATATATATATATATATATATATATATATACATATATATGCTGGTTCATTTTTTATGTATTTTTCTGCATGTTTTTTTTCATCTTGTTTGTTTATTTATCTGTCTGTATAGTTTTGTTTTGTCAGGGCCTAAAAAGTAAAGTGTAAATGACTTTGTACCTGATTATTTCTTTCTTTCTGTCTTTAAAAAAAAGAAAATATCAATAAAAAAGTGCTGAAGCTTGTTAATAATCTATGGTCTACATAATACAATGAATGTGAAGTTATATGGAAAATTTTCCGCTTTTTATTTTGGATTTTGTGAAGTCTCAAAGGCATTTTATGATCACAGTACTATAAGAGCTTCTCCTGCCTCCTGCTCATTTACTGCGGGTTCATGTTTATAGCCAACGTGTGCTCCAAACTCTGACATGTTGAGAGTCCTGACTGAATTAACTCCAAAGAAAAAGGGTCAGGATGGAAACTGAGAGAGACAGAAACAGAAAGCTAAAACAGCACAAGAGGAAACAGCAGAGCAAAGTTCCTCATGTCACTCATTCATGTCACATTAAACAGAAGCGTTCTGCATCCCATACCCAATTCTCCACCCCTCCCCCGTTCCTTTACCTTCCTACCACACACACTCCTCCACAAATCCCTTCACGCCAAACTCACTCAAGATTAAGCATGTGTGAAATTGAGGACTTTCTAATACACATGCCCCTTCTGCTCGCCGCAAACACAAACACACACACACACACACACACACACACTCCAGTCCTTCCCGGGAATAAAAACAGAAGAGTAAGTAGTGAATGAGTAAGCAGCAGATAGGAAGTGGGGTTCGTCTGTAAAAGAGGAATTCTTATCAGCTCTTCCTGGTCAGTGGGAGCACGTGTGGTCACAGGATCTAAACATCCAGGGTGTGATTACCTGGTTAAGACTTCCCCACTTTGATTGGAGCCTTTTTCCATGATCGCCCGAATAGCACAGTGGTCACAGGGGTTTGGGATGTTTACTCACCTATTTCATCCTTTCTCTCCTCAAAACCAAACGCTGTGTCCTCGGCAGATTTGAAAGAAGTGAAGGATTGATTTCCAGTTACAGTTAATCCTTCACCGTCAAATCAAAATGACTTGTCCCTCCCCAGTGAAATCAGCATTTTTGAGTTTTTGGACTTCATCAAAACTTAACTACCTTTTATCAACCTGCAAAGAGCAAAACCATCCATGACTGAAGGCAATATCCATGTGATGATGGCTGAAGTGCTGAAGTGCTTTTTTTAACAGGAAGATGTAATTTTAGATCAAGTTAATATTCAACATGTTTTCATCCCAAGTTGTCACATGTTGCTGCTCTGCTGGGGACTTTTGCATCTACATATTAAGCTCTAGGTATCATTCTGCATCTGCTGTTGACGTTCCAGCATGCTGCTACCATGATGTCAACACAAGAACATGATGGGATGACGCTGCATGTGGTTATGTTTAGACAACAACAGGGTATTGTATCAACGCCGGGACGTGCTGGCACGGATGGTTAGGATTATGCAAAAGAAGCAAATGGTAAGGTGTAAAAAAAAAACACATGGGAAGCAAACTCTGGTACGAAAGTCATTTGTTTGTGGGACCCATCCACCTCCCCAAAAGCCCACTTTGTAAGAGCACTCACATATTACGTGGTTATTGGCCGGGTTATTACCTGACACTGTCCTTCAACATTTCAGGTGCACGCGCCAGTTTTTTCTGGCCGCATTGTGAATAGTCCATGCATGTCGCATGTGGATGCACCTGCTGTCCGGCTGTCTGCCAGCATACAACCATAACATCTCCAGTTTTGGGTCCGTGCGTGTTTATGTGGACTCTGAATGTGGCTTTTGGCGTCACATTTGTACGCCAAAAGCACTGACAGAGCGGCGCTATCTGACGAATTTTAAACGAGAAGGGGCTGTTATAGTACACCATAACACGTCAGTATGCGTTTCAACCTGATGCAGTCCAACGGCGTATCATGTGGATGCGACAGGTTCCGTCTGTGTATCATGCTGCCACGGCAGGTGCCATTCGGCCGTAAATTGTTAGAAAAATCTTGCATAGTACTGAAATGAATTGTTGGTACCATTAAATAAAGAACATAATAGTGTATAAGACTTCCACTTAATAAAGACAAATATGCTTTTAGAACTTTAAAGCTACTTAAGGGAGGAAGTAAACAAGTATATGTATATAAATATATATATATATTTATCTTCAACACAGTGTGACCAGTGCAAAAGCAGCTGAAAAACCCTGTTTAACAACAAAACTGAGTGTGTGGCATCATAGTCGAGTATCAGGCATTAAAGAGCCCCATTCTCTCTTCGCCCATGACGTGTTTCAGAGTCCACAAATCATCAGAAATCTTTGACATTATCTCTGCTATTGTCTTCCATCGCGCACACACACTCTGCGTATGTGATTCGGCTGAGTTGAGAGCAGACATTTGCTCGGTGTGAGGGCCATCGCTGCAGTTTTCCTTTGTTTGCTACACATGACACACTCCCTCTCCCACTGTGTGGTAATATGGCTATTTTCTCAGTCAATTTGCCACTCTCAGCATCCAAGCACATGCAAATATGGAAGATGATACCGATTGGGGAATAGTGCTCGGCTGTAAAATGTGTACCAACTGTTTAAAGTCCAGGTTATTGTTGGTTTTTACATGAAACTGTGCCCACAAAGAACAAAGGATTGAAATGACTTTGAATTTTAACATTGCATATTTATTTCCTCCGTTCAACATTTGAAGTACTAGAATAAATAAACAAAACAAAACAAAAAACTAAAACTTAACAAGCTTTCGTTGACTGAGGCAGATACAGCAGAGTTTTTAGTTTTTAGTCAGTAGAAACAACCTGAAACTTAAATAATCAGCAGAGGATGTGGAACAAACACATGCTGATTTTCCACATTAGAATATCGATATACATTAAAGTTTAATCGGTAGATTCGCCTGAAGTTTAATCAAAGACGTGTCTCTTTCAAATGCCGCTGAAATACAAAAAAAAACCCAAACTTAATCCACTTGGACGACGGCAGCTGTGGCTCAAGAGATAGCAGGTACGTCGATCTCGAGTCGACGTACCTGCTATCTCTTGAGCCAAAATCGGAGGTTTCTTCTTCTTCACTTCTTTACTCCATATGTAGAAGTGTCGTAGGAGAAGATGCTAAAATGACTCTCGTGTTACAATAATGTAACGTTGAGCTGATCCAGATGGCAAAAACAACTGATATTCTTCTCCAGGTTATCTGAGTTATCAGACTGTAAAACATCCAAGAGGAAAACAAATCGTGTAAACTGTTAGACAACATTTCTTTCAAAGGTGACAAACTGACAGAATACTTTGAAAACTGGTCGTTTTGACTTGTTCAGAAAAAGTAAAGGGTGTTTCCTCAGTCTCCCCACTTTGTAAACTAAATAGAGCTTTAAAAAATTGGTGTAAAATTGGAAAGTGTAAAATGTAAGCTTTCTTTGCAGGTATCACAGACAAAAGTCAATCACAACACTGTCTGACTGACTGATGAGACATGTGACTAAATGCTGACAATGAAAACATATTGACAAGCTGACCAGCTGCGTTAAGGAGAAATATCCATGAAAGTAGAATGAAGTAGTTGATAACATATGTCCAGCCCCAGCACACACACACACACACACACACACACACACACACACACACACACGCACACACACACACACACACACACACACACACACACACACACACACACTTCCCACCACCGCCCCCTACAGCTCAGGTACACCCTCCTGACTCCGTCCCCCCCAGTTGCTAGGCAACATGTTCCTTGTGCGGACACCCACCTGCCTTCAGGCTTCAGCGCTCTAAATTTGGTCTTAATTGCAAATTGAGTGGGAGAACAGTCCGACGCTGGCTGAATGAGAAGCAGGCAGCCGAGGCTCGGCCGCCATGAAGTGACACAAGAGACACAACAGGGTTTAGATGTGCGCAAAGACAGGCGCGCAGGCTGATGTCTGGGTGGAAACACAAAAACACAAGTTTGGGGTTTCAGAGAGGAGCCAGTAACATGTTGCTGCAGTTGTTCTGAGATTCAGCTCCAAACAACACAAAAAAAATAAACTTAACACCAGTTTCCTACATTCAGTTTGGTGTCAAGAGCTCAGGAACGGGCCTTATTTTCACACTTTCTTTTTTTTTTAAATGGAAGTCAATCTCTGAGATGAAATGAAATATGAATACAAAAACAAGCTGAAATTAGACTTACTATACAAGAATTCCACCTGACAGACAATTTGCAAAAATAGAAACGAGTCTTCTGGCTGTAGTGATTTTTTGTTTGTTTGTTTTTCATTTATCTTTGTCAAAGATGATTCCTCAAAATAAGTGTACCAGGAATGTTGTACTGTGTTAATAATGAATCACATGTCAAAATATGCAAAGAAAATAATAAGAAAACAGACTGATTTCCGTTACACTTGTTGATCAGATCTCTCGGTCATGTGGACTGAAGCAGGACGTTTAACAGTTCACACTCACAAAGAGAAAAAGAAGGGAAATTAACCTTCATAAAAAATGACGTCCACTGCCTGATGCTTTAGTCCCAATATTCAGCTACTAATAACAGAATAGGTTTTATACAAAAATACTGTGATTGTTACTCAGCTCCTCCCTGCAGTGAAATGTTAGTTCACTGTCAAGAGTGAAGAAAACCTGCCTTGTTTGAAGACTATCTATGTGTTTCCTTAAATGAATTTTGCAAGATTTTTTTTATTTTTACCAAATTTGTACTGACTGTAAAATGCCTCTCACTGGATTTTTTACATTTCAATTAACAATTTAGAAACTACCATCTATAGCACTATAGTTCAATCTTATGATTCCAAAATGTTGAAAACAGTACACTAGCACGGTGGGAGAAGCTGCGTGTTCCCAGAGAAAGACTTTTGCCCAATTTGCTCCCATTTTAATTGTTTTAACTGCCAGTTTTAATGATTTTACTTTTGTTTTTGAGAAATCATGTTCTGTCTGCCAGCTCGACTTAGCAGGTGGATGCCGTAGTTGTTCAGCTAAATTTGACGAAAAATCAGTGATTTAAAC
Organism: Plectropomus leopardus; assembly: GCF_026936395.1. Lineage (NCBI taxonomy): Eukaryota > Metazoa > Chordata > Actinopteri > Perciformes > Serranidae > Plectropomus > Plectropomus leopardus. The sequence goes on along the minus strand of NC_142181.1, from coordinate 2,498,974 downwards.
TGCTGAATGTTTTATAGGTTTTTTTGCAAAGTACAGTAATTACAAAAAAAAACATTATTGTGTGTGAATCGTATAACATTATACAACTGTAGAACTGAAAGAAATCACAATAACCAAATATTTTTCACAAACATGTCAGCCCAAAATGTAAGTGTGCTCTTGAGTGTGCATAGATTGTGAGAACAAATCCCAAATAAGAAAACATTGGTGGATGTAAAAAATCTTTGAACCATGTAAGTGGGTTTGAAGAGGAATTTTCTTTTTGAGAACAGTTAATGAATGAGACCCACAAACTTTAGCTCACCCTCACCAACAGTGCCGCAACAGAATTTTTAAGAATATTATTGTATTTACCAACACAACTTACACCTCTGATTTTTTAAAAATCATAAAACAAACATTTTCTATAAAATTAATCTTTTTTACTAGTTTTAAACCAGGAGAGTAATCACAAACATGTTTTCTCTATACTTTATACTTGTACTACTATGCTCATACACAGTAACTCTTCAGTGAAATGATGGTAAACTACTGGCCATAACATTTACTGCCATACAGCACTGCAACAGTATATTACCGCTGAATTTATTTCAGTAATCTACAGCAGAATGTGAGGATTACAGTGTAATATTTACTCTAAAAAGCATCAAGATTTACATTGTTTTACTCTATTTTGGGTGGAAAAACGGCATTACTGTTAGAAATTGGTCTTATTTTTTACAGCAGTTTGCAGCAATTCGGTTTTTCTTTTAGTTTTTAGTTTTCTCTATTTAAGCAATTTATTGTGCAATTAAGCACAATAATGAATATTAACGACAGTTAACGACAGTTATTTGCCTCATCGTGAGCTGAGCTCCTTTGAAAATGTTTGCCTCAAAACTTTCCCGGCTTTTTGAAGTCTCCTCCGACCGAAATATTACAGAGATACATCGACAGGCCCAAAACTCTTAAGAGAGCACATATCGGAGAAGGGCCCTGTTCGCTCAATTCAATTACCACAGCCCTATACACAATCCACAAGAGACAACGGTGCACCGGATGCTCATTTCAACTCCTCTTTCCCCAAATCCCCATAGAAATCTCCTTCGGTCGGACAATGCACTTTTTCCCATTTGAAAAAAAAGAAAGAAAATCAATATCTGGTTTCAATACATGTGGAAGCCGATCAATACCATCCCCAGCTCTCTTTTTCTCTGCCACGCTCTTTCTCCAGTTTTCCCTCCGTCTCTGGCAAATGGTAAATAGAAACAATGGTGTATGGTTATTGGGAGGTCAGGGTGCAGCCGCAGGAGAGAATAAGGCGGCTGATGAGAGTGCTTGAGCTGGAATCACACAGGCATCGATGCCGTTAACCTCTCTGTGGAGCGGCGTGGACAAAAGAGCTGGAGGGACTCGCACACACACGCAGGAAAACACACATACACATTTAACCTGCATGGGGGAGAAAATCACATGTTTAGGCTTCTGCATGATTTGGCTGTTTTGTGGTTGATGAAGACTTCATTTGACTGACCAAAAAAAAAAAAAAACTGCAACAGATGTGAGAAATAAGAAGCCTAAGAATCAGTCAGGATGGAAAATGGTGGAAAAATGTTTTTGAGGTAAAATTACGGGTAAAATAATGCATAAGAATTTAAATATTTTATTTTTGAGATAGCTGGAGCTGAAAGGCGATCTGAACTCATCAACCTTTCCTTAATATGTGCAGCACAGTAGACGTTCATGATGTGATGATGTTCATGACACTTTTGTGATATATTATTATCATTTTTAATTATTTGACTGTGCTGTCATGCTAATTTCTTGAAAGAATACTGTAATAAAATTTGAAGAATTTGACAATAATCTTGTCAAGGAATCTTGACAGGACCTGTTGGACCTCAGTTCAACTCGTACAGCAGGTTAAGACTTAAAAATCATGGCAAAAATATCTAATATCACAGAATAATAATAACATGTCACCCATGCTGATACCTTTGCATATAATAACATGGCACGAGGCCACATGGCCACAAAACTTTGCTGGAAAACTGTGAGTGCTTTAGTTTCTTGAGGTAAAACAACCTGGTCTCACACCCAGAGCATCAAAATATGCTGCTTGGGCTGTGTCCCTGGCGTCACTATAGTAACATTGGGGACACCTTTTAACGTCTGTATGAGACACATTGAGCTTTCAACTAACTCCAATTCAAACCCATCACCTCATTATTGGACGTTCAGAGCAATGGGCATAGAATAAAAGGGCAAAAGTACACTTAGGTGGTTTGGAGGGGAGGTGGATGTGTCTAACAAGTACAGGACTTTGACCCAGGAGACTGGTGTTTGTGTCCTGTTTGAAACTAAAGCCTCATTCGCACTGCACAAAAAAACTCACCCGATAACATCTGGCTTTTTAATGCAATGGGAATGCATACGATCGGCATTTACACCCGGGCTAAATGAGTCCACAGTAGACACAGGTTTTTGTCGCCTCCGATCAGCACTGATTGGAACATAATAACTGGGTGAACGCAGTAATTTCAGCTCCTTAAAGGGCGAGATGCAATCACACACCGTTACTCAGTAGCCCCCATCTACTCCAAAGCAGCTAAAACACTGTTCATCTGCACTGAGTTTGAAAGAGAGACTGTATAAATAAGAGATACATGAAGAGAAGAAACCACTACTGTGGTTACTACTGTTTACCTGTTATCCTGACTGTCTATGATGTCACATGGACACACCAACAAAACAACAAGACAGATTTTCCTTTCAGACTTTTTGACTATTTTGTTCTCTTGATATATTTCACCATTCTTTGCCTTTTACTTCTTCTGAGGACATATCTGTCTTGTCAGGGTGACAATCATCCTTATTTCACCAATCAAACTGCCCAATAAAAACAAATTTTATTTCAAGCATGACTGATAAAGATCAGGAGATGCAAGGTGAGACTGGGAACACTGGAGGGCAACTAAACTGGGGAGGGCTGACCTCAAAGTATCACAGCAGGGGGTTGTTGTGGCCTCTTAATGACCTATTGACCTGCCAAAAACTTAGAGTTAATGTATAGTCTAAACCCTTTAAAACCTGAGCAAATAGCCTTGGTTCCTTAAAAAATATGGCAAGGAAGCAATGAGCAACTTAATTAGGAAATTGCCCTAAAATGAGCAGCAAATTGTAAAACATTACATAAAAATTACCTAAAAATAAGCAAAAGTAAAAGAAAGCAGAAAATTATCTTAGTAAAGTGCTAAACATAAAATAAAATAGCCTTTTTTCAGTGCATAATTTTAAATGTTAATGTTTTTAAATTTTGTGAATGTATTCTTTTTTACTTTGTTTTTTTTTTAATAAAAAATGATAATCTCCTCAAAGATCATTTCCAAGTCAATTAAAAAAAAGTATTAGTTAAAATACTTACTTTACTAATATTTTTTTTAAAAATTCATGACATTTCTTGCCAAGTTGCCCATTGCCTTTTTCCAGTGCTTTCAAAAATAAAAATCAAACCAGTGTTCTCATGTCCCAGAGGTTTAAATGCTTGTGAAAGACATCAACAAAACTGATGTCGATCCAGGTTTCAAAGGGTTGACTGGATCCCATCACCACAAATAACAAAACATGAAAATATATTTCAGACTTCCCTCTTTATAATATATTTCCCTTAAAATTAGTGTGTCAGGATCATTTCTGTCTCTCAAAGAAGGATGTAAACCTGAGAGGCGTTCAGTGAACAGACTTTGTCAGGCTCCTCTAAGGGGTCTTTTGAGAGCAGCGGGATGGGTGCCAGCCAGCCTGGGCATCATGTGGTCCCGCTCTCAGCCCGACAAGGACCCCTCTTATCCTGCCTGTCGCGGCTGCAAGAGGGCGGGCACAGTGGGGGCCCTGGGAAGATCTATGGGACCCTACGGTGCTGTTGTCTCACGGAAAACGAATTACAAACAAATTGCTGAGGGCCAGCACATAATTTCAAGACTCGTGGCAAGTTTATGACTTGCTAATGTTCCTAATTACATGGCCGTGAAAGACTTAATTAATTGAGGGGTGCATGGGAGACGAGGGTGAGGGTGGGGGGGAGTTAAGAAGAAGGGTGCAGGGGAGAGCGAGAAAGAAAGAAAAAAAAACTAGGCCCCAAAGTAAGAGAAAGAAAATAAGAGAGTGATGAGAAAGAAAGTGGTTGCCTGTGTTTGTTATCATGGTTCCAGTGCATTGGTTTTTACTGCCTGAGGAGAATTTAGTAGCTCTCACTATTGCGTGCAAAAGAAAATGTGAGTCTCCGGGAAACGCGACCATTACGATCAACCCCTTGCTGATACCTAATATGCCCCGCGTTCCCCCCATGACTTTGCCAAAGTGTCTGTAATCATATTATTGTAAATGTTGGCGCAGTTAATTGCATGGAGAGGAAAATGGGCTACGCTTGGCGGGTTATGGGGAATTTTTTGAAAGTTTGTTTGCCCTCTGGAGTATTGGAGGCACTAATAATGGTGGATTGGAGGCGAGAGTGTGAGAGAGAGGAAGATGGAGAGAGGAAGGAAGCAGGAGGAGGGCAACACTTAACCGGAGTGTTTCTTCTCTCACTGCCGAGTCTGATATGATTTCAAACAAATAAAGTCAAAGGAATACACTGCTGGTGATGTGGATGACTGCTCTGGAGTGTTTTGAATTCAGCAGCAGTTTGCGCACAGTTGATGGATGGCGATGCGCATGAAGCGGAAAGGTTCTGTGTCAACTTTAAACAGTTTATACAGTTATTTGGGCTCATTTTGACAAAACAGTGCAAATATCACCTGAGAGTGCCATCTCCACGCCATGCATTAAACATTAAAAATGTCCATTCAAACACTGTTTTACTTCATTTCATTATTACAAGGATTTAGTGGCTTAATTTTATAGGGGAAGTGCAATAACATGATTCAATTCCATCAGCTGAAATAAAAAGAAATGCTCCAACAAAAGGTGTTAACAGTGAGTACTATAAAGCTCATGCATGTGTGTTGGGAAGGAGGTTGCGACTGACTGAGCCTCAGAGGGAGGAGGACTGATGTGGTTTCCATCATTGTTGTGTAAACAAAAGCTTTACTTTTGCAAGGATTCATTGGTTTTGTAGTCTTCAGGAAGGCTTAAGCACGAATTATACAGCCCTCATTCGCACAGTCGCAGACTGTGTGTTCTGTCATCTGCCCAACACGGGTCTGTGTGCACCGTACGGGTGGCGGATTTACATATCCGAGCAAGTTTGGAGCCTAATTTTGTTCCAAACACCAAAAAGAAAAATGCACTGCTGGATTTCTATATGCACTCATAAATCATAAGCATTTTTTGTTTGTTTGTTTGTTGTTCTCTGTCTGCTCCAATGGACAAAAAAATCTCAACACATACACCTAAATGTTAAAAAAAGAGTAAAAACAACAGTAAATGGTATTAACACACTTTTTTTTCAACAAAAAATGTATCATGAATGGTTAACACATCGATGAATAAAGTTATAATTGAAAACACATTGAATAAACTGTATATATTGTATTGCATTTGTCTTCATGACTCAAAATATCCTTAATAGATAAAGTATCTCCTAACAAACAGCGTGCTGAAAACCCCCAGAGATGATTATTTGGTGAACAAGTTTGTTGTTTGCATGGTTCTGTTGAAATAGATCTAAAATAAAAAACATAATAATTGAAGCATTCATTCCTTTTGCAACAGAAAACTAAGGCTTCTGTCCTTTTCATCATCATTTCTTCAGGTTTTTCACCATAATTTTGCTGAAGTTTCGCCATAGTGGCCACAGGAGATCACTGTTTCTATAGTCTTATATGTACACCCATTCAAAACAAAAACTGTAATAGCAAGAACATTCATTCTTTCTGCAGCAGAAAAGCGAAGGCTTCTGTCTTCCCTGTCATCATCCTCATCATGTTTTACGCTCACGATGATGTCATTACACTATATTAAGTGAAAAACTGGCGCCGGACGTAATTATGACAAATCTATCGCAACGCCTTTGCATTCTGCTCATACAACATAGGCATATCTCAAAATAATGAACATACTTCAAATAACTTATGAAGTCTTTGTTTGCTGTTTTTTTACATTTAAAATGATTCTGCTTTTATTTTAGGAAGTTGAAGCATTTGAAAACACGCTAATAAATGAATAATAATAATTATAAAAGCAAAAAATAGCAATGTTAGGACTAGCAGACCTTTTGCTGAGTAATTCTGCTTCTCAGCATTTTTTTGTCATTTTTTGATTAAGAAAAAGAACTTGTTGACAAAATGTCCTTTGTTGATTTGGTTTATTTGTTTATTCCATGTTTATTCAACATTTATAATACATTTCCCCCGATACAATTCGTTTTGAGGAACGAGGCAGCCTCCTGTATGTCAGAAAGATGAAATCTTTGATGCCCATTAGGTCAAGGAGATCTCGGAGAGCGAATGGTGCACATGTGCACATACTCCCACACACACACACACACACACACACACGTACGTGCTCTCTCTGCCCCTCAATCATGAAGAAGCGGGCAGGCCCTGGCAGTACTGAGGCAGGCCCGACCACTCTGGGCTCACCCAGGGAACATTAGTCATTTTCCAGCTCATTGCTGAGGCTCATTTAGCAAAGCCTCCTCCCGACCATCATCAATATCTCTCTTAAAGAGGCCTATGAGCTGGGAAGGACCAGGCTGCCCTAACCTGCTGTGGGTCACGCTTCACCATCCTGCGCTGGATAGTGCCAGGAACTAATGAGAAATGACAAGAGCCTATTCAGATTTCTTCTCTCGTTTTTTTAGAACTTGTTGCATCATTTTTTTATATCTATGTTAGTTGTTGTCGTCCTGGATGATAGATGCGGCGGAAACTGTTTTGGTTTGTCATTTGATGCTGAATGATTGTGTATTTATGGTCAATGTAATCACATGTATCATCTGTATGACCGTTGAATAATTTTTTATCAGTTTTTGTTGTTTATTTGTTTGTTTTACATGTTTTAAATAAAATTTGTCAATTCATTAATACAACATAACTATTGTGACAAAATTTCTCAAAAATATCCTTCTTGTTTAGACCGTCAATAACTGCAATCTAACCCTGTCGTGGTCACTTAAAGGTCTAACGTCTAGAATTTTAGTGGCGTCTAGCAGTGAGGTTGCATAACTAAAGTTACACATGTGTCATGCACACAGGAGAACAAAGCTACACAAAAACCTGTATGGCCCTATCCAGTGTTTGATTTGTCCATTCTGGGCTACCGTAGAGGAGCATGGTGGACTCCGTGGAAGAGGAACCAACTCTTACCACCAGCGTGTGCATCTTATCCAACATTTCTGCAAACAGATGCCCCTAAAACCTATATTCTGGACCTCTAATATGTATATTGATCGTATAAGTGATTTAATGTGTATTTTTATGTTTTTAGGGCACGTCTTTTATGTATGTTATGGTGAAACTGTAGGGAAATTTTCTCATTTTTGAGCAATAAAGTTTTCTTTTTCTATAACGAGATGATGGTGGCATTAGAGGTTTAGAAGAGATTGGTGTTTGTTCACTCAACACAACTTAAAACCAAAAAAGTATCAACGTAATCTGTCATCAGTATTCTGCGTCAAATTTACGTCGGTGTTAGATGTTGCAAACAGACTTCACAACCTAAATTCAACCAAATATCACGTATGATGTTGTGTAACGACATTGGCGGCCTGCTGAGTTAAAACAGAACCTGAATAAAAAAAGTTTTAACTTATGAAAAACATTTTCTTTCTTTTTTGATAAAGGTTGTTAAAATGCCTCATGCAGGTTAAAGAAAGTATTTTTTCAGCTGAAGGTACCTTTGTCTTGTAAATTTCAGCCTGTTTTATTATCTCACAATATTTGGGCTAATCAAGAAGAGCAGCCACACATGTTGTAGATGCCTCGCAGCAAGAATGATGCTCCTCAGGATTAATTTTTAATCCTTTCTTATTTATTGCAGATATTCACTGGAGAGGGTGAGAAAACAGAGAGGAGAGATAGGCACAGCAAATGAGAGGGAAATGAGAGGAAGAGCGATTAGACGGCAGCCAACGCTCTCAAGTGAAAACAAAGAAATGCTGCTAAAGAATAGGTCATTGTGAAGGAAGCTTTGAAAATTATAAGAAACTCACATTTTGTTCCTGTTTGTGAACCTGGATTTATTATTGAAACAGGAAAAGTCCAGAAAATATGTGCACATTTGTGTCAGCATAAAAAATAACCCTGTTTTAGCTCATTAAAGTTCTTACTTTTTATTTTGAAGGGCTCAAAGCAGCAACATTTCTCACACCTGAGGCCAAGCGTCAAAACTGTCGAGATGCTCACAAACCCGACAGGTAGAGTTGGACTTTCACAGAGAGGTTAGGTAAAATAATAAAAGTTCAAGATCATGACGGGAGGGCAAAAAGCCCTCATCCCGCTGTGATAAAATGCTGACTCCAGTGATGTGTGATTGGCAGAGACAACTCGGCTGGACGGTCCTCTGAGGTGTGTTAGTAGTTCGTTTGTCCTCAAACTTCCTGATTTGTCCATCAGTTTTTTTTACCACATCAGCATTTCCACAATACTGCCTAAGCGTGGATGTGGGTTTGTGAAGGGTAATGAGGGTACTATGAGGGTGAAGCTGCAGATTGCTGATAGCTTTGGCCGTATTTGATGAATTTATATAGTTTTACAAAAAAAAATAAAAGAGATTTTCTCCAGAGCTGAATCACTATCAATGTTTAGAAGCATCAGAGAAATAAGAAAAAAAAAAACACATCCACCTGCCGCATTGTCATGTGACACCGTGCGTTGTATGTGGACGCACGCGCTTCCGGCCATCCGCCAGCGGACAATAAAAACACCACCGGTTCTGTCAGACCCATGTGCCTCTTTTGCCTAAACAGAACCGTCTGTGACTTTGTATCCTAATCTGAACCATCGTGACAGTCGGCGTTGGTTGTCATGTGCTCATGTTGTGTAAACATAACAACATGCTGCATCATCCCACCACGTGCACATGTTGACATCACTGTAACGGCACCAGAGAGCGGAAGGATACCTAAAACTTTATAAGTTGACACGTTGTCACTGACTAACTTTCAGCATACATATTATCAGAAGAGCATGGAAATTTGCCACTGACACCCAAAAACCAAAACTCTGGTAACTGACAGATACAGAGAGCGTTGCCCGGTGGCGAGAGGCTTCATCAGCATTGTGTGAACTCGTTTGGCTTGAATGTAACAGACGTGTATTTACATATAAAAGTCCGACACTCCAGCTTTAACTTATGAGTTTGTTGATGTTTTCGGTTGTTTGCTTTATGACGGTCACTGACTGAAGGTTAGAGGTCAGCAGCTTCATCATTTACTACATCAATGCTGCTAGTAAGAGCACCACAAGTATCTGTCATTTCCATAATGTGGTTTGTGTACACGTTGTGTACTGTGTTGTGTTTCAGATGGCTGCAGAGTGCCTCGAGCTGAAAAAGCATGGAAATGAAGTGGAAAATGCATATGATTAGGCAAATACAATCTCCTTAGAACCTGTGTGCATGTGTGTGTGTGTATGTGTGTGTGTGTGTTTGTGTGTGTGCGAGAAGCAGATAGAGATAGATAAAACGACGCACCCTAAATACACGATTACATTTGCATTTCCACATCCAACATTTGTTTTCATTAAATTGCCATTCCAGCGTATTTGCTTTGGCATTCCTACATTTCACAGTATTTGCATCAAATTATGCAGTAAATGATGCACAAACATTTTACCAGACTTAACTTATATAGAGATGCAGCATGTTCACGACTTATTACTGCTTTAGGCTTTTAACATATGATCGCACTTGCTTTCAGAATCCGATTCCAAGGATGAATAATCAGAATTGTCTTAAAACTCTGATAACTCTGTTTAAACCACTGTTAATGCTGCAGTCTGTGTTGTACGCGCTCTTAAACGAATACTTCACCTGCAACATGACCGTTTGTATATCAATTACCAACCCGTTCTCATTCCGAGCTCATCACATTGCTCTGCTCCAGCCGTGCTCTCGGCGTACGAGTGTGACACCAAAAGCCACCTTCTGCGTCTACATGCAATGTGCACGGACGGCATCAGAAGAGAACGCGGTCAGACAGAACCGATGGCGTTGTTATGATACGCTGGTGGATATCAGGCACGTTCGTATTCAATGTCAATGCCAATTTCAATTATATAGACCAAAGTGCTGAACAATCATAAAAACAAGAGACAAAAACAACTAGAACCAGTAAAACATGATAAAAAAAATAAAATACAGCACAGTGAATGCCAGTGAAAAAAGATGGGTTCTCAGCAGCGACTTTAAGGTTCCTTGAGACTGAGCAGTTTATAACGGGATCTAGGAACCTTTAACAGCATTTGGTAATCAGTGCGTACAGGCGTCGCTTTTCAACACGGGCGGACAGAAACGGTCGTGTGCGCATGAAAGGCTGGAGGATGGTGTCAGGTAATAACGCTGTCGGTAACCACGTAATATTTGGGTCACGGGTGTGCTGATAAGGCTGGTGGGTGGGGAGGCGGATGGGTCCCACAATCAAACGACTGTGCAGGAGTTCGGAGTTCGCTTCCTGTTCCGGCATCCCGGAGCATAAACTGCTGACGCAGACAGACACCTAAAACATCTAAAGCAGAAGGTCGCTGACAGAGCAGCACCATGTGACGAGTTTGGATGAGAACGTGTTGGTCAGTACCAACAGTCTCATGCACAGCAGAGTAGCGTGCCCGGACACATGCACGCATTTACTCTATGAATGTAGCTAATACTCACATGCATGCTTAGGCACACTCAGGGCGTTACTCCGATGTTTTCTCTCTGAATTAGTCGTATGATGTCCTCTGAAAATGCACAAACAATATCCTGCCATGACATTATCTCTACAACGTACAGTTAATTACTTAACGTACCTACAGAAGTTAGATTTAAGTTATATGCTTCGGTTTAGAAAATAAACATAGTTGGGTGTCTGTCGTTTAATGAGCCCCCCCCCCCTCCATTTACTCAGTTTCATCAAGGATGTTTGCAGTTTTTAGCGTCTTTGTTCACTGTGAAAGCATGCAAGAAAAACAGTTTGTTTTTTTCATGAATTCAGTGTAACACGAGGGGAGTAATTGGTATACAAATTGTCATTTTGCAGGTGAAGTATTCTTTTAAATGGAACTTGAAGCGATAGCGTTGTGTTCTGATCTTACATGCATTTCATTTCCAGCTTGCCCTGTTGGGCAGCAGTGAGCATGTTCTGAAGCATTGATCATGTCCCCATTTAGTTGCTTTGCTGAAAAACAAGTTAAAATTCCTGTTATTTCTATGAAAAAATAAAAAATAAAAAAAAAATCCAACAATCTTCTTGGACTCAAAAACATGATTGAACTCGTGCAACGAATAAACAAAATTTCCCATCCCAAAGGCAATTTTGCAATTTTATGTGCTTGCGAGCGACCTGCACACATCTGTTTGTCTATTATGGTGGTGTATGGAGAGGGAGGGGGGGATGGTACTTTTTTTATTTTTTTGATCATATCAACAACAACAGGGACGCGGGGCATCCATCATGACCTGCCCACCTCTCCGCCTGCACATACTTGAACGGGCCCAACCAGTGGTAGCAATTTTCCATTTTCATTTGTTGACCACTTGACCATGTGCTTTCCCCGGCTCCAGCGGATGAGCTCTCATTCACAGTCGACTTCTGGTCTGTACACACCTGCGAGCTCCGCTCGGGTGCATCAGCCGCTGACAACAGAGTGCAGGCAGCGTATTGCCTCAGAAACTGAACATATACAGCAGCACAAAGAGACAGAGAGAAGGAGAAAAGCAACACATACGAACATAAAGTTTTAGATCCTACACGTTTCTTCAGTCTTTTCAGTCTTATTAAGTCAAAATCGTAATAACCAAAAAAGAAGAAATGTAGTTTCATTACATCGGTATTATCCTTTACCTGGTGGATTTATTTTAACCAAACCAGAGTTGGTGATTGATGAAAAAAAAAAACTGAAAATAGAATTACTGTTGATGTAAATGGACTCTGGTGGGTTTAGCGATAGCGACTGGACAGCTGAGTTTAAGTGTCTCATAAAAAGTCATAATTAGCTTGCCCTACATCATTAAGAAGGGTTTAAATGCATATATGTTTCCTCTCCAGCCAGTATTGCTAGATTAGAAATGTTAAACTATCGTACCAGTGGCTCAAAATTTTCGTATTTTGAGAGAAATGATCCTACACCAGTCAAAATCCTGAAAATGAATGGGTGAACTTTATAATAGATTTAGTAAACAAGTATTTAAAAAAAACTTCTACAAATTTGCCCATACCCACTGACTTAGAGAGAAGCTGTTTCTCAATCTACACGACCAGCGGCCGAGTGTTTACCAAAACAAACAACAGCGACGCATGCTCAACAAACGTGACCCGTTCATGTCATCATGACCTACACCAAACGTGATTGGCTGTAAGGAGATCACGTGAGAAGAATAACGGCAATTTTAGAATTATTGTTTGTACAGAGGACAAAATGATCGCACAAATACGATAATTATCGTACATCTGGCAACACTGTCTCCAGCTGAAGCGTGTTGCAGACACAGGGAGCTGCAGACATGAAGACGCTGCTTCATAAGAGCACATGATCCAGGAGCATTAACAGTCGTCCCAGTTTATTTGGGGTGTTGAAATTGCCTAAACATGGAGGTGAGATGCCAAGAATTTCTTTGCACGAGAGTGTAGCTGTGAGTGAGTTGATGGATTCCTGCGAGGCCCTCAGACAGCATCCTGCTCGCTCCTCTGCCTCTACATTTTGGCCCCGCTCCCTGGAACCACTTGCTGCTCTCCCTCTGGCCTCCTCCTCTGCTTCCTCCTCCTCTCTGTCTTCCTCTTGTTTTCCCTCCATTCATCCAGCGTTTCCCTCTCTCCAGCGGCCCAGACAATGGGACCCTGACTGCAGCCAGCCGCGGGGCCCCCTCAAGCCCACTGAGTCTTTTCACAGCGAAGCCCAAGGGCTCCAGGGTAAATCCTACAACTTGGCATGCTAGCATGCCAGCTAGAGGGATGCCAATGTCCGCCAGCATTGCTGCACTCTTCATTTGCAGCCTCTTCTCTTTGTTTTACAGTGTCTGTCTCTCTGACTGTATGTTTCTATCTCCCGCTTTGTCCCTCCCGTTTCTTGGCTTTTCCGTCTTCTTTAGTTTCTCTTTGTCTCCGTCTTGGCACACGGTGGAGTGCTGAACGTCTCATCTTCAGCAGGTGTCCCACAGCCAGCAAAAACAAGGGCCTTATTCTCTCAATATTCTAGTCGAAAAGTTTAAACACCACTGCCAACACAACCACAGCTCCGGTAGTAGCTGTTGCTAAATACCACCACAGGTGGATCTGTGAGGACATTAACCCTTTAATTCCCTGTGCATTCAGGCACCTTTCACAAGCATTTAAACATCTGAAAACTGAGCAAATCGGTTTGATTTCTTATGAAAACATGACTAATAAAGCAATGAGCAACAAAGATGTACTGCAAAATTGTAAGAATCCTAAAATTAGCTTTAAAAAAGGGGGGAGAGAGAGAGAGAGAGGCAGAAAGAAAATTATTACAAGATAATAATAATGATAATAATTATAACAATAATGATTTATTATTAACAGAAAAACAGGGCCATTTCCTGGTTTGTTTGTTTGTTTGTGTGGCTATTTTTTTGTAGTTGTTTTTTTTCTTTATGATTTTCAGGTAGATTTCTTACTTCTTACTTTTTCGTACTTTTCAATTTTATTAAATTTTTTTTATTTCCTCTTAAGTTGCTCATTTTCTTCTTCCAGTGTTTTTGAAAAGAATCTTTTTTTTTCCACACGCTACTGCAGTAGTTCTACCACTGCTACCACTCACAATTACAATTCACCAAAGCCCTGTACAGCCAAAAGAGACATCTGCACTAACACAGAGACAGTATATGTGTAGGAACACACACACACACACACACACACACACACACACACACACACACACACACACACACATGGCAGTGCCCTTTGCGTTATCAGTGAGCCAGAGGGCCGCTGAAGGAGAGGAGGGGGCACGTGCAGGGCTGCTGGACAGCTACATAAAAGACCTCTGGCATGAAGAGTGATGTGCTCAACCTCTACATCCGCTATTCGGCCTTCATTTGCTCCATCTGACCCCCACTGCCCCCCCACCCTCCCAGTGTGCTGACCACCCCCTCCCCTTTCATTTATGCTTTTATGGAATCATTTGCATATGGCATTGGCTGCGCTGTTTTTTATTGGGGTCATTTTTATCATCACCGTGTGGCAGCCGTGACAACAATAAATCCAGTTTACTCCTGGACAAGGATGACCTTTTTTCTCCCACTAATCAAGCTGTTACAGGTTGAGTCTGTGCTCAAAACACTCCTTTCTCTGCTTCTTCTTCCTCATGTGGTTATCAGCTGAGTGAATGAGTGATTACAGTGTGTGTGCTGACGGCTCTGGAACTGCAAATGAATGCCAACACACAATGGTTTATTATTATACACCTGAAGTAAAAGTAACTTTACTTTTAGCTATTCACAAATGCGCAGGCGTAGATTTAGACACACATGGGCCCTACTAAAAACACAAAAGTCTTTCTTATGTGTTTAAATCCAAAAACGCTGAAGTATGGCAACATGTTCTCACTCCGGCCATCACATGGTGCCTCAACCTATGACGTTTAAGGTATCCTTGCCACGTCCACCTATGACGTTCCAGGATGTCGCTATGGTGATGTCAACAAATGCACATAGAAGAAGAGGCACAGCCCCTATGTTCACAGCGCGGACTGTCATGGATGGTTAGGTTTCGGACACATAGGCACTGAACTCATATGACACATCTGTGCAAGTTGCATGTGGACGCAGAAGGAGGCTTTTGGCGTCACACTCCTACGTGGAAGGTCACTGACCGAGCATCACCATGTGACGAGTTTGAGTGAGAACGACCTGAGTGTGCATGCTAGGCCTGTAGTTAGCGGTGCAACTTTGCAATGACAAACCATAGAAGAAAACCACGCGCCTGTGCATAAAGGCGTTCTTCTACAGAGCGGAGAGGATAAACAAACAAGACGATGCAACAAATCTTCACTTTGCATGAGAAGCGTAATCTCAGTCAGCGGCACAAGCACAGCTCGGGAGTCCACCATCGTTGTCCTCCTACTCACGCATGGCTGTTTTTCTGAAACATAATTGGTAACGTAATCCATTCATGATTGTATGTGTATGATGTCTGTGTTCTGGGTCAGTTTGACTCAAAATGTGCCAGTCTTTTGTCATCAGCACTTCACTCGTGTAAACATTAAACGCTCTCTCGTCTTCTCTCAACCTACGCTATCATCTGAGGCAGTTTGGATATCCCACACCTGACCGCGTCATTTGGAGCGCCTCCATACTCTCAGTGATCGCTGCATCTGCTGTGCATTCAGCACCTGCAGCCCTCTGTGCCTCCCCCCCGCTGCACTGCGACCTGATCTGAGACAGCTGCTGCACAGGATTAAGTCTGGTCTTTAAACAAACACAGCTCCGCAGCGCTCGGCAGGGGCCAGGGGCAGGGGTCCAGATCTGGGGCCCGCTGAGAGTGAGCCATCCCTGGGGAGAGATAGAGAGAAGGGCCCCTGTGTAATACGATGAGTCCCTGAAGCTCCTCATCGGAGAAAGAGGCGATAAAAAGGAATTGTTTTGACTTCATGTCTTTATTACGTCACATGTTGCCGCTTTGCAGTGGACTTCCACGTCTATATTTAACGCTCTAGGTATCATTCTGCGCATGCTGTTAACGTTCCAGGATGCCGCCACTGTGATTTCAGCACAAGCACACGGTGGGATGATGCCGCACATGGTTATGTTTAGGCAACAAAAGCACATAGCAACCAACGCCAGGGTGTCAAGAAAACACACACACGCCGCCACGGATGGTTAGAATTACACAAAAGGACACATGATGAGGTGTCGAAAAAAATCACATTCAGAAGGGAAGAGAACACCACTCTTGCCCACCCAAAAGGGAACTTTGTGCTTTTTACATTACGTTGTTACCGGCAGCATTTCAGCACCAAGCCGTCGCCTGGCACATCATGTGGATGCAAAAGGTTCCATCTGGCTGCATTAACCCTTTGAAACCTGGGGCAAGATACTGAAACCCAAATTGCTCCTGATGCTGTGTCATCATAGTGTGCGTGCGTGTGAATGGTTACTGAATAGCAGTTAGCACCATGTAGTGCGTGTGAAAGCGCTTTGAGTGGTCAAAAAGACGAGAAAAGTAATATACAAGTACAGTCCATTTACCATTTACCAAATATAGCTTTCTGGAATTTTCCTCAAATTGTTCTTTTTGCCCATTTCTTGCAATATTCTGGACACTTCTTGCCAAGTTTCCTTTCGTCCCCAAGTTTTCAAGAGAAATCAAACCAATTTGCTCCAATTTCAAAGGGTGATGACTTTGGAAAGAGAACAGGCTGGAATTTACATAAAGAGGATTGTACAGTTCATCAGCTCCAAATGCACAGCAGGAATTTGGCTCATTTTGGCTACTGATGGCCTTTTAGCCTTTGACAAGGAAAGGACTGATCACAGCTCCATTTCAGATAAAGCGTCTTCCTCTTTTACCTTTTGCTACCTTTGTCATCCTCTGTGTCTGTGCATTCGGTCTCTTCAGACAGGGGTCATCTCCGCAGATTAACTCCCAAAACCTGATCCAAACACAGCAAGCCACAGGGAACATCTATCACTCGCTGATGCAATCATGCTAAATGTGTCTATTTGCATCACCCTTTTTCTGAAAGAAGGCAGGTGGGGGGGCTGTATCCATCTCTCTTGTAGTTGACAGTCCCCATTAAAACGCTGAGCGTGCTGAGGACTGAGCCAGCGAGACGGCCGCAACTTGTTTCTCACACTGTTGTGACAGCGAATGCAAATAGCCCGACTTTCCCCCCGGAGAGAGACGGAGAGTGGCAGGAGGGAAAAAACGCAGAAAAAAAGGAGGAGTGTGAAAAAGGGAGATGAGTAGGACTAGCTAGTGGCAAAGCAAAATGAAGGCGGGGGGGGGGGGAGAAAAAAAATCACTCCTCCCTCCTTTGGTCCCTTTTAATGACTTCTCCTTCCTCGGCTCTGCCATCAAAATATTATATCAATAATTGCTGGCGAAAAATTAAACAAGTAAAACAATGAGACGGCCCCGGGGGCTGCCTTCCCCCTCCAAATTAGTCTGTGCATTTTAGAAGAAGGTCACTTCCTCCTCCTCTCCCTCCCTCTCCAACCCCTCGCGGCCCCCTCCTCCCGCTTCCATCGGATCAGTGACACATTCTCCGGCGTGATAGCGCTGACCTGAGTTTGAATTTAGAGTGTTCATTAATAGGATATTATGCCATATGCTCACTGCACTGTCTTATTGTAATGTCTGGCACTGGTTTAAGAATTTGTAATTAGTGCTGATATAATGAAGGGACTGGAGGGGCTAACGCTAACCAGGGTGCAAGAAAGAGATTTGCACTTTGAAATGTAAACTGGGAGGATTGGTCATCTGCTGACCCGTTGGCTCACCAAGTGCACGCTGGGAAAAGACGCTGATCCGGGCTGCTGTTTAACAAGCCCCTCAGAGGAGGAAATCAGGTCTAGCTGGCTAAAGACTCAAACTGACGCATATTTGGTGCTACTCTTAGCTTTTGGAATAAAATCATTATTTATCCATATACTTAACCTGGAAGTTACTCCTGTCGAGCTGTATTTTGGAGACTTCCAGAGGTGTGTAAACTGTCTGTTTATTATGTTGCAACTTTACACGGCATGTAAAGGTGCAGGGTGTTTGAGGTTGTACTTTTTTTCTTTACACAACTGCTTCTGTTCACAGTCTTGTGCAACTGCTTTCAAAGAGAAACTTTAGGCAAGTTTACATTACAGATTTGTGCAAAACTAAAGGCAATTGCAAAATGACTGTGTTTCCACTGAGTGATGTTCTGCGACTTCTTCTCTGGCAATAACGTCCCAGTAACCATGGTGATGGATGTTCAAAACATTAGCAGCTTTATTTCTATTGCTGCACCGCACTAGCCATCATTATTTCGAATCCATGGCAACATAAGCGTGTTGTGCGAGTAATAATGGAAAGGCAAGACCCTTATACGTGGGAGCGGCCACGTATGAGGGATTTGTGGGAGGTGATAGTCAAAACATGCGGATGATCCGTTGTGATGCAATAACAGCTAAGAGGAAACATAAACTGTGTTGTGTTGCTGCTAAACTTCAATATTTACTTTGAGTTGCCAAACGTAACAATAAAAAGCTCTGCAATGCTTTTGTTATTGGGGGCGGATGTAACAGAAAACATGAGAATATGTTCAGTATTATTTTGTTATTTAGCAAATAGGCTGATAAACAATGTTTATAAATCTCAACTCTTAGAAAACTACATTACAACATATTACAAACATATGATCAGGAAAACAGTGCTGAAACTCTCATATATGCTTAACTAACTAACTAACTAACTAACTAACTAACTAACTAAGTAACTAACTAACTAAGTAACTAACTATCAGCGCAGCTTGACTATGCAGAGCGCTTGTTCGCTGTCCGTGGTGCTGAAAATACTAAGGCTGCAGCAAACATACCGTTTGGATATTAGTTTTTCCTTTCTACATGAGCAAAAAGCGAACCCAAATTTGTTTTTGTTTAAACAGTACGTTTAATGTTTTCGGCCTCTCTACGTAAAGACTGTTTGATATAATATGTATAAACATATACTCACTTTATCTTAGCAATACAGTCTTTCTGTGATTTGTCGTCGGACTTGACCCGATGCATTATGGGGCAGATTTTTTCCTCAGTAGGCTTCAGCTCATAACAAACAACAACAACATCAACTCCTGTCAAACAATCACAGAAGATATTTGCTGGTGGATTATTTTAGTTTTATAAACTAGTGTTTCCAATTAATTTTAATGAAATTTTATCAGTTTTGTTTTTATTTATTGAGCAAATACATTTTTGCACTCCTAATTCCACAGTAATTTCAGCTCTAATTTTAGTTCATTTCTGATGACACTTGTGTTTTCTCACTGATGTCTTGAACAGGTCTTCCTCTCCTCCAGTGGTATATACTAAAGCAGTGATGCTCTGTCTTACAGGGACGCCGTGCTCCCAACACTCTGCCGTGGTGTTTTTCTCGAGCTCCGCCGCCACGTCCCACCGGCACTAATTTTCATCCATAATGATCTTCATGGGCGGCATTGAAGAATGAGGGTTTGAGCGGCTTTTGCCTTGGCGCTGTCCCAGCACTTTCAGCCCTGATGTGCTGTCATAATTATGCTGTCCGTGCTAAATGCCTATTGTGTAAATGTGCAGTGCAGCTGCCAACAAAAGCAGAAAATGGAGGGATTTTACCATCACCAGGCAGTAAATAATTGCATACAATGTGGGTTATGTTAAAAATCCATCCCCGTAGAAGGCATATTTCTGGGAGCAATGTATGGAATAAGACAATGACACAGGAAGTCATGTCCTGGCAGCTGCAAACACTCACACACACACACAGATTAGGAGACGGCATGAAGGGGATTCACATTTGCTGCAGGAGGTTATAGCTGCTACTTTAGTTTAGACACTTAGATTTATCAGTTTCAAGTGAGTAAAGTAACATTCTGTATCTGCACAATGATTAAACAAACAGCAAGCGGTCTATTATTGGAATGATTACTCTTTTTGAATATGTGGACAAAAAGCGATTGTTTGTTTAATGAAATTTAATTCAAATTTGTATATATTGGTTGTAAAATACACACTCGGGGACAACAGACAAAAGGTGGCATCGTGTTATATCTGGTACAATATATTTATTATACTCTGTCACTGTTTTAAATGAACCAATAAATGAAAAAAAAAACATTTTCTTACTTTGAAAAATTGTATTTTGAGTAAACAATCCCAACTCAAGGTCAACTTATTGTATTTTTCAAGCTTTCCACTGACAGGTTTTCATCAGCAGATGGAGTCTGTTAAGATGGAAATGGACTCGATAAAATGCTAAGTGACGAGCGCAACATTGACGGATCCATTTTCATACGTAAAAACGGTATAAATGACCGTAAGTTTGTTAGGACATTTAACAACTCATTGTAGGACGTTAGCCAGCACATCTGTGTTAGCTTGTGCTAACTGAAAAATTGCTGAACTGACAGTGCCGCATCTGAACTGTTCTATGTCAGCGAAATTGAATAACCTCAGCGTGGATTTCTGGCCCATGACACTCCTTCAACTGACGAGCAAAAGCTGAAGCATTGTTCACCCTGGTCTTGCTCCTCTTTTTGTAGCTGAGAATCGGTACAGTATTGGTTCACAAGCCTAACTAGAAGTGAGTCCAAACATCAGGCAACTTACACAGAGAGATGTTAAATATTCATTTTGGACCCATCTGAATTTTTAAAATGATTAAATTCTAGTCTTTTTTTATTTTTAGAAAAAGCAATAAAATAAAATAAAATGATAATAAATGTTTTTTAGATATTATTATTATTATTATTATTGTTATTATTTTACTTTTGTCTACATAAAAATGGTATTAATAAAAATAACATTTTAACCTTGAACCTAATCTTCTGCTGGCTGCACTCTTGAGATGATGAATTCTAGAAATGACAGAATATTTCGGTGTAAACAAAGCCGTACATACCCGCGTGCAGTATTAAATGTTGTACAGCAGCGGTGCACATTTGTCACATTCTCTGGAAGGCTCAGATTTGATTTTTATAAAAGTTCCTGAGCATAAGAGCAGAGCACGGCAGAATAAAGTCTGCTGCTCTCCTGCACATGACATTGCACATAAATATTCAATAAATTAGCTGCAGCCGTTTTATAGATTGATCAGTCATCTCTGGCACACTGTGACAGGCAATGCTGGGGCTGAAATATTAATGCTGACAAATTAGGGATTTCTGAGTAAATGATGTCACATTGCACGGCTTCACTCAAATTGACTCCCTGGCATGAGGGCACATTTGCCAGCTCGGTAATATACTCGCCTCCCCAACTTCCCCCCCTGTTCCCTTTCCCTCCTCTTGTCTCTACACCCCGTCTCCTCCCTCCCCCTCGCTCCTGCCTCAAAATGACATTCATTATTTTATCGTTAAGCAGGAGTCATTCTTTTCCTGCAGCCAGGAACTAAGAGAAAGGAGGAGGGGAGAAAATGAAGTACCGAAAGGCCAAATCTCAGCCCGGCCAGGTTTCACGGTGGCAATTGGAGCTCTTCTCTGAGTGACCCGCGACCCCTGTTGAAAATGGCAGCGTGCCGCGCTGCAGAGGCAGCAATGTGACCGACTCTCCGGGGAAATACAGCTGCGTGTATGAGGCAGAGGCTGCTGGGTTGAGACTGAGGGAAAGGACTGTCTGTCAGAGTGTCTGCCAGGATTTCATCCAGCTCCAATCACGGCTGGAATCACGCCTCAGCTCACTCACAGGTATGTCAGGATGGATCGCAGTACAGCCCTGAGAGCGACTTTTTCTTAATCTTGCTCCAACCCACTCTTACTGGATTTCTGACCATTACTGCCCACTTGCAGTGTGTGTGTCTGCTCCCACCTACACCCATGTCCTGGGTTAGGAGCAGCCCGTTCTCATATCAAACTCATCAAATAGCGCTGCTCTTTTAGTGCTTTTGGCGTACAATGTGACGCCAAAAGCGACCTTCCACATCGACATGAAATGTGCATGGGCGGCGTCAGATGAGAATGTGGTCGGACAGAATGGTGGCGTTGTTATTGTTTGCTGCTGGAAGGAAACGGCGCGACTATATGCAACATGCATGGGCGGCGTCTCTTGACAACGTGGCCGGATGAAACCAGTTGTGTGCGTATGAAATGCTGAAGGACAGCGTCAGGTAATAACGCTGACGGTAACCACGCAATGTAGGGAGTGCAAGTGCGCTTACAGGGCGGGCGAGTAGGGGGAGGGATAGGTCCCACAAACAACTGACAGTTAGGATTTCAGAATTAACTTCCCATGTGGATGTGTGTGGGGTTTTTTCTACACCTTACTATGTGCCTCTTTTGCCTAAAACTAGCCATTCATGATTTTGTTGACGGTCCGTGCTGTTGCGTAAACATAAGCACCGTGCTGCATCGTGCCACCACGTGCATTTGTTGACATCACGGTAACAGCATCCTGGAGCATAAACAGCTGACACAGAAGGGTGCGTGAAAGGTGGCGACGAAAGGTCCTGACAGAGCGGTACCATGTGACGAGTTTGGAGTGAGAACGTGATGCGGGGGGTTGGTGGGGTTCTCAGGTTGAGGTCGAAAGTAGGGTTAGGTATCATTTGGATCTCAACGATTCCAGTTCTACTTTTTGATTCCAGTTTGTAAGGATTCTCGTTTCCAGTCTTTATAGGCGTGGAGTCACAGCTTTTACACAATTGACTTCATACACTTCACACCAGAGTCTCGTACAGCGTCGTACAGCAGTCCTGTTTACTTAAGAGATGAAATGGCGTTCTATCCTAAAACAGCATGCGAGCTGGACGGTAAAAGAACATGTACTTTGGAGAAAAACATACGACTGGGTTGAGAATGATGATTGGCGTTATAAAAATAATGCTCAGTGCATAGTGTAAGTAGTGGAAGTACACTTTTTTCATACACAGATTTAATTACTCTTTCCGCAAACTTTAATTTAAGGTAGCAGCTCCACGTGACAAAACAGCTGATGGAGGATGACAACATTTCCAATAACTCAGGTAAAGCCCAAAAGTCAAAACAAGACATCATTTCCATAATTCACAACATGTTGTTATCGAACAAAAACAACATTTTCACTGTGGTCATAATCACGTAACCTATATTTCCCATCATGCTTAGTGCTGGACTGAGTGGTTTTTAGTTTGCCGTTGATTTCGCTGTTTTATGATCATACAAATGTCACTTTTCGTCAGTGTTTATAATGTGTTCAGACACGGTTGTTTATGGGTTTTTTTTGTCATCTTTGTGTTTGTTTATAGCTCACACCATGACTGAGCTGGCTGTTACTTTTCAAAGGTGGAAGATGTGCCTCAAGTTATAAATGTGTTGTTGACCAGTCAGATGGCTTAGTCAGAACTACTTGTTGTATGATTTTTTGTTTTCTAATGAAAAAAAAAAAGCTCCACCATTATATATTATCACGTAATTATTTTTGCACAAAGTGTGTCGCGCTCACTGAGGGAATGTTGCATTGTGTTATGTAATGCTGCTGAGTAAGACATACAGCCCACCTTCACATTTACTTATGCACGGCTTCTACAATTTACCCTTGTGGTTTTCCAGACGCCAGAGAGAAAGAACCTGCTCAGCAATAAGCCTCAGCTCATCTGCTGCTAGTCAGCCTGTAATGAATGAGGCCTGCGTCTCAGATCAATACTATCTGTGAGGAATCACCAGCAGGCCGGACAGCCACACATGAGCCGCTCACTGCTCTGTGTGTGTGTGTGTGTGTGTGTGTGTGTGGATACTGGAGTTACTCATTTATGGTACCTCATGTATGGGATGTCTGTTCCTTGTTTGTGGGTTTTGTCAGCACTGCTATAAACCTGGCTGATGTGGACACACATTATAATAATAATAAACTTTATTTATATAGCACTTTTCTTAACAGGGTTGCAAAGTGCTTTTCAGAAAACAACATCAAAAAAACAAAACAAAACAAAAAAACAACCACACATACATTACGAGTGTTCACTAATCAGAAGAATGAAGGTTTGACGGACAGAGAGGAAACATGACGGGTAGAGACGTACTTTTGTTTGTGGCTGTCAATGTAACCAAATCTGAACATAAAGTGCAAATAACACAATGGAGAACACGAGGTATTCTACCTGAAGTTGACTGTTATTATTGTAATTATCAGTCATATGGAATTAGACTTAGCTTATACATAAGGAGTGTGGTTATTTAACATATGGAAAAAGAGAGAGCAGGGAAATAAATGTGGTATTAGGAAATAAAAGTTCAATGAAATAAATAAATGAAAGTAGTCCTTTGAAAATATCCTCTCATTTAAAAAAAAAAACAACTTATATATTTATTTATATTGACTCATTTATATGTTTATGATTACATTTATTCATATTTTATTTTCGTGTATTTTTATGTATCTGACTTGGCCACCGATCCTAAAAACCTATGCCGAGAAGAGTGCATGAAGGTTTGCGGTGGTATTTGTAGGAGAGTGTCCTCTGACCTCGCTCTGGTTTCTGCAGATGACTTCTACTTCAAAAATGTCAGAGGAAGTTAAAAAGAAAGGGGAAACTGTCTGTGGTCCGTCTATCAGCCGTGGTGATGAATAGAAATGGAAATCCCTCAGCACACACTCCTCTTTCTCTCTCTCTCCTCCCTGTTCTTAATGCAATCACTCGGCTACACTGCCTTCTGTCTGTTTTTTTTTTTTTTTTTTGATACCAGCCCGTTTTTGTAAGCAAATTACTCCGTCAGAACCCGGCGGCGCCTGTCCATCACGCTGAAGAAGGAGGTGGAATGTCGCTCAGACAGCTGACTGACAAGGAGGCACGCACAGGGAAAAACAAGATGAGGTGGAGGATGGACAGAGCGAAGGATGGAGATAGAACAGAGGGAGGAGGAGGAGAGGATAAGAAATGGAAGGACACATGATGTAGAGGGCAAGAGCATGGGAGATAGGAAACAGGGTGAAGTGAAAGGGGGTAAAAGAGGAGAGGGAGAAAAAAAAGTGGGTCTCCTTTTTTTGTGGAGTGTCCCCTGGGTGTGGCAGTATCAAGTCAATCTGGGGGGCTAATTCGTGTCAGGGTTTGAATCCTATCTCCGTGAGAGGCGAGCAGAAGGTTGATAAAAATTTAAGTGGAATTGAAGTTGGATGCACAAGAGGATAGGAGGCACAACAATGGGGTGGGGGAGGGGACGAGAGCGGTCTGCTCCCCCTCTGATGCTCTCACTATCCACTCCCAATACCTCTGACCTTGCCCAAAGTGTCCCTGCCACTCATACTGTAACTTCCTCGCTCCTCGTAAAGCTGAGGAAGGCAGAAAAAAAAGGCAGAGTTTGAAAATACGCCCCCCCACCTGCAGCTTCTCCCATCCATCCTCAGCCCCTCCCACCAGTCAGTCATAAGCATTTTTTTTTTACTATATCTCATTTTATTGTGGAGTTGTGTTAACACGTTTTCATCATAAGGCCAAAGATACACTCGCTGTTAACGGCACATATGCACGATGGCTGCCATGTGTCCCCTGCGTCAGTTTGGTGCGTCGGTTGTGCGTGTCCTCAAAAATTAACGGCACATAAGAAAGACATGTGAAGAGCAGAAGCAGAAATATTAATGCTTTATATACTGTATATAAAGATGAACGACACGGCCCCACTCACCCCCGCTATGCTGAAGTGAGGTTAAAATATCTGAGATTCGGGCGCTGCTCTTGCGCTGGTGAAGTCGTTCGTAGCTGGAGTCTGCGCAGTAGCGATACATCGACGGTGGGGGAGTTCCCACCAACACACCTGTCCCACTTATCGTGAGCAGCTCCATTAAAAGCGAGTGCATGAATTGGCACACAGAGCTGTCAATCATGGCGTAAATCCCCCTTTTTGAGTTTTTGGTTTACTATTTACTAAGATGGAGGGGCGGGCTTTATGACCTGTACTGCAGTCAGACACCAGGGGGCGATCCAGACTGAAAAGTTAGACTTGTCGTCATGTCGTCCATCTTTATAAACAGCATATGGAGCAGCGGGATTTAGAGGCCTTACGGACCACTGATGTCGCCACTGTCGCCTTTTCTGCATCGATCTCAGCAGTAACATGACAGTAACCTCGTAACCTGCTGTCTTTTTGTCATCATGACTCCAGGTTTTCCTTGTGTTCTTTTCCCTGTCTCCCTCATGTTTCCACCTCCTCAGTGTGTGTGTGTGTGTGTGTGTGTGTGTGTGTGTGTGTGTGTGTGTGGTGGGCGTGGCTTTTCCTCACCTGGCTCCTGATTTAACCTACACTCCTGTCTTCACTATAAGAACTCAGAGGCATCAGTCAGTGGCTGTAACCTCTCAGCCGCTCTGTATCATCAGAGGGTTTTTTTGTGTTTTTTGAACCTGCTCATTGATGATTTTCTCTCGTGCCTCCGATTATCAGCGTCCGCTTCCACGCTTACTCACCACCTCCACCTGAACCACTATACTCTGCCAAACCCATATTCATCCGCCAGCTTTTCACATCCGGTACCAACTCCTCGTCTTCCTCTCAAACCTGCCTGCATCAGCTTCTCACATTCCCACAGCTATTTTCCCTAAAAAACCCAACATTATCATCCACCCTTCTGTGTTTCAGTCTGCTTTTAGGTCCTAAGTAACGCTACACCTTCACTTTTGGCTTTAGTTTAATAATATGATCATTTTCAGCAATAGTTAATGATATTAATATGGATGGTGTGAGATGTAAGGTGAGGTAGTGCAATGAGGTGCTGAGGTTGAGCTCGCTCAGAAGTTTTGGATGTGTGGGCAGAGCCAGAGTGCATGGAAGTAATCATCAGTTGTGGTGGGACAGTGTGAACATGTGTCACTTTGGCTGAAGTCAAGATTACTGAAGTTATTAAAATGCTGCATTCTCAGGTGACGCCTCCCAGCGGCGTATCATGTGGACGCAAAGGTGGCTTTTCACGTCGGGATCTTACACCAAATTCACTGCAAAGGTGGCGGTATTTGACAGCTTTGGAATGAGAACGTTTTGTGGAGTGAGGCGGCGGACGCGTTGGGATTCGAGGTTCTAACTAAACATGAACTTGAAGCTGCAGCCGTCAGTCTTTGGCTCCGGTTAACAGAAGGCTAAACAATTAGAAACATTTTCTGACGCCAATATTGTCGTGTTTCTTTGTTTGTTTAGCCTCAGACTCTCTTTTAGACCTGAGAGTTGTTGCCAATGCTGGAATAGAAAGTCTTTCTGCAGGATCCTCCTCCAGGCTTTCACCAAAACCACATGCATGTCTATCAGCGTTTGTAGAATAGCCAATAAGAACGTGCTCTCACTGAAACGACCTGTGATTGGCCAATATCTCCCGTCACAGCATAGATCTTCTAAAGCCTGAAAACAGAGCCAAAAATATTTTTTGTGCTCTCCCAAATAATGTATTTGGATTCGGGTACATCCCTAATAGCGTGTTTTATCTGTCATCTACCAACAGGTACGAGCTGTAGGTGATGGCTTTGTTCCAGATCTTATTCCAAAAGCTTTACCATCCTTCCCTCCCTCCGTCCGCTTCCTTCCTCTCATCCCCAAATAACCCCCCCCCACCCCGGGTCTCCTTCTGAGCCGTATTAATACCAGATTCCGCCTCCAAATCGCTCAAAAATAGCAGAAAATTAAGCACTTGAATTTGGATTCAGACACGCACGAGACCTGTGAATGGAAATGACGGGAGGGGTGGATGGGACCTTTTTAAGGGAATTTATGTATATTTTGTCAAGCTTTGAAGAAATAGCAGACATCTGTGGTGCCTCGTTCAAAGTGCTATGATGCCTGACCTGGATTTTCTAAAAGGCACTGCACTGTAAAATCTGACAAGTTGATTTTGCTTTTAAAAGAAATCGAGGAAACCAGTTGCCAAATGCATGTAAATATAACCATTATCTGTAATTTATGTTAAAGTTTACTTAAAATTTAGTTATATTTACTTGATTTTCTTAAGTTGTTGCAACCTAAAAATGACAAGTTTAAATAAATCAATCTTTCTCAGTTTTAGCAACGTCAGTGAACCAACTTTAGATTTAAATTTTTTGATGTATTAATTTCAAACAAGGAGTGAGAAGAAGAAAAAAAAAGTATTTAATCCCACCCCTTCTCCTTAGGTAATTGAAGTTTAATAAACCAGCTTATTCATTTAAACCTATAATATAATCAATTAAATATATACATATACCCACATACTCAAAATTAAATATCTCAGATGTTTAATTATTATTTACAGAAGAAAAGAGGAAAATAAAGTTCCAAGTTAATCAATCATGTTTGCATTTTCTTAAACATGTTAAGAAAATATAACTTGCTCTCCTATCTTCATCCTTTTGCAAAATCCCGTTGTCACGATCAGGTGAAGTCAGAATAAGTTTCTAACAGAAAGAAGAAGGTAATTTCAGTTGTCGTTTTTACGTTGCAACAACTTGCAACAAAGTTCACATAATTTCTTTCCCTTTTCAAGGCGGTTTCTAAGATTATTTGAAGTAAGATCAGTTTGTCAGATTTAACAGTGTGGAGACGTTATTTATGAGGTCTTGACTGAGAAAAAGCCCAAAAACACATCAAGAGATGAAGGTCAGCGGGGCATTGTCCAGACAGACCTTTCAGACCTAAATGTTTGACCTTTCGCAGCTCTCAAAAGTGGATCAAACTAATTAAGTTAGTCTGCCACTTTCATACACTCAAATAGAAACACACACACACACACACAGGCGTACACACTGCGATTAGCACTGTCTCATTCCTGTTCCCAATACAGAAAGCCCTCCACACACACTTTTTCCCAAGCTAAAGCTCACACCAATTTGGATCTGAGACCAGACTTGTATTGTGACAATCCTTTTTTTTTAAAATTACGTAATGCTAATACCTCTGTGGTATTTTGCTATTTCCTTGCTTTTCAGTGCAGAGGGGAATGTGTGTGGAAATATCAGACAGTCTCATGTTTTTCTTATTAATAAGGGCAGATTAAGAGATTTGCCATTCGACGCTCAAGCCCACAACTGTCAAAACAGCAGGCAGGAAAAGCGAGTTCTTTTCTCCCCTCTGGAACAGCCCCCACTAAGAATACATGAATACAGATCTGTGTGAGTGGGCATATTTATGAGAGATAAATGTGTTTTTTGGGGGGGGTGTGAGTGTGACTGCATATTTGTATGCATTCTCGGATTAAAATGGATATCAGTCAGTGTTTCGAGACTCACGCCAATTTGGTTTTTGAAAAAAATTCTGATTTGCCTCCAATTTTTGTTTATTCTCGGATGTTGTGATCAATGTCACAGTGTAAACCAGATCCAAGAAGAATAATGATCTGCATCTTTCCGTCTGTGAAGAGGAGCAGCTGTCTGGTGTCTGTCGTCGCTAAGAACCGCTTGGAACGCAGACCCCGCTTGTCTTGCCGTGACCTCTGAACTTCTTTCGGTACAAATGCCTTCAGCTGCCAATGTCACGGTCGAGGCTGGCAGCGTCGGTTTTGTCCCGAACGTCATCCTCTCCCCACTGCCCACGGCAACCCCCAACCCCCAACCCCCACACCGCCACCTCAACAAAGCCAGACAAATGATTTCGATTTGTCCTCTGCAGTCCGGGGAAGAAGTTATCGATACAATCCGCCAAATGATGTCAAGGATTTGTCAGCAAAGCTTATGAATGACAAAAACAGCCCACCTCCTTCCACTCCCCTCCCTCCCCCTCTCAACCTAAAAAAACACCTCGACTGCAGGCCAAGAAGATTGAGAGCCAGGAAACTTTATTGATTTCTTCTCCCTGCATCCTCACCCTCACCTTCTTAAATAGAAGCTCAAGCTACAAAGGCCAGAGCAGCAGCTTTTGTGTGCTAAAATGTGGCTAAAAGCTTTCTGGAAGGTTGAGGGAAGGGATTGAATTGGATACTGCATCTAATGCTGCCTCCAGCAGATGGGCTTTACAGCCGACTGAAGGGAAGGAGCCGTGTTTGGATGGCAGGCTGGCTGACTGGTTGTTTGACTGGCTGGCTGACGTCTCGGCATCCCCTCCTTCCTTTAGCCCGGGTTGTTTGTGAAAAAGATCAGTCGGACGGTGGGTAAACAGATCAACTTTGTGTTGCTGACAAAAGAGGGTGTTGGAAGGGCAGTGGGCTGAGCCGATGCCATTGAGAAGCGGCCTGACAGAAGGGTGTGATGCCAAAGATGGTGTGTCTGGCTGGGAGCGGACGTGCTAAATGAGAGCTGGCGGACGGCGCAGAAATGGAGAACAAATAGAAAGAAGGAGGAGAGGCGTGGAGCAAGCCAAAAGTGGACGTATAATGAGAGCAAAGAGAAGATTCTGAGGTGTACAAAAGCACTGTCCAACATACAAAAATAAAGATTATTTTAAGAGTATTTTTGACCTCAGTATGCTTCAAATAAAGTTTCTCCACTAGTTACCTTTATCTTTAGTTACCCGTAGGAGCTGTCATGTGTTGTCATGATTAAAAAATATAAGACGTCTATTTTTATTCAGCTGCAAGAGAAATATTCGGCTCTGACAGACTGACTAAAATCTAAACACAAAAAAGTTTTTTTGCATTGGAGCCAATGTTTAGATGCTTTAAAATCATTTTATTTACACCACTTGGAAAAGGAATTCTTTCCAAAAAGTTTACATTTTGTTCACTAAAGTGAAATTTGACATCAAAGTAGTGATGTCGCCAGTGTGAAAGCCAATCCAAAAACGACACAGATTTAAAATTTTCTTGTAAGTGTAATTCTCATGTAAGTGGTGGGCAGGTCAAACAAACACAGGACTTTCACGTAGGAGACCTGTGTTAGTGTCCTGAAGTCAACACTGACTTCTTTAAATAACAATGTAGCATAGCATGCTAGTATATTTAACATGCTATGATAGTCATAAATGTGACTTGTTGTAATTGATGTATATCACATGACATACGTCATATAATGCCAAACCATGATGTTTTGATAGTGTTGAAGCGGGACTGGGACCGTGTCATGACGGGTCATTAGGAGGGAACTGTGACCACTAGAACGGTAATAAATGTTGTTTTTGGGCCGGTCATAAGTCGCTCTCTAAGTCTGTAGATGATGTCGTCTAAGTTTGAAATTTTAGAGGCCCAAATGTATAACAGAAAATTTAGATCTTAAATTTCAGGATATCTCGGCATCCTACAGACATCAGAAGAGCCACCTCACTAAACATTTTTAAAAGAAAACTAAAAGTGTAACTCTTCACTGTAGACCATTTTTTTTTACGAAATAAATAAAAAATAAATATTTTTTTAAAATGGAAAAATATGTCTTGTTTGTCCCCAACTTTGTTGTGTACCCTTTCAGTAATTCATTAAGTAATCTTTATTGTTATTAACAGCAATAAGGGAAGTGAAACGTTTATGTCTCTGGCATTGATAGAAAGAATTTAGACATAAATCATAAATGAATGAATGAATGAATGAAATTCCTAGTGTCATTTATACATCACATCTACATATTACCATACAAAAGTCTGAATGAAAACACAGTTTTGTCTTGATCTTTGTGGAGTGTGTTTTCAGTTTTCACAGCTTGTATTTTCTCCGTCGTTCTCTCTCAGCACTGTCCTCCCTCACTGAGCCGAGAGCTGAGAGATGAGATGTGTTTGTTACAAAATTGAGTACAGAGTTGAAAAGTCAGACGGGTCAGCACCTGGCCGAGTAATTGTCGAGTCATTGCTATTGATCAACTCTCCCTGAAAGAACACCTTTAATGCACCTTTAACCTAAAACCAAAGGGGATCCAAAATCTTGAAAATAAGGAAGAAAATATGTATTAAAGGCACACAGTGGTGCCCTCGCTCACCCGCCCCCCACTTGGCCCCGTCCTCTCTGCATCGCAGGAGAACACACAAGGACTCCCATCTCCTGAGGTAAGCTCTTTGGCAAACATAGTGCTGATTAAAACAAACAGGCCGGCGAGCCCCGCTGCTGGGGAGGACAGGGCAAACAGGACTGGAGCAGCAGGAGGCCCGGAGATGGCATGAACCAGACTGCGGCGCAAAGAGCAGAGCAAAGACAAAGCTTCCTGTCAGAGGCGTCAGCTCCGAGGCGGAGGGTACAACCTCAGAGCTGAGCGGACTTCAGCAACAAGAGCAAATTTACTCTGATTTTTGGGTTGGTTTTAAATGTCTGCCTTCACCTTGATACCATGGAGGTGAACCCAGTTTTGTTTATGGTGCATACAGCATTTAATAATGTCCTCGCTATCAAAAAAAATCAACAGCAGCATTTCTTTTCACACACAATGTCAACTGTCAACAGTTTTCATTCTTTAATAGAAATGATTTGCCAATAAATGTTATATTTTTAAAAGGCTGTGAGCAATGCTAACACATTCACTTTTTTTTCTTTTTTTGTTATAAAAAGTACACATGCACTGTTTTGTTGACAGGTAAACTGTGGGAAATGCAAGGACAGAACCATCGCAGTAATGCAGGCTCGTCATCGCAAAGGAAACATGAAAATTTTCCACCAAAATTAGCCTGTATATGCAGGTCTTTTACACACAGAAAAATCCCTTTAAAAGCTCTTTTCTTTTGGATGCTGCAAAGATTAAAAAGTAAAAAATTATGTGAAAAAAGTTATTATATTCATTTTGTAAATTGTTTAATTACAAGATAAAAGTTCAATGATAAAGATTCAAGCTACATATATTCATGTGCAGCGTGTCAACATAATCGATAACACGTTTTAATTGAATTACTTGGACAAAACTGCAAAATGAAATTATATCTACATTACAGTGTTTGAATGAACTATTTGCAGGCAGACTTTGAGGCATGAAATTCAAAAACGTTCCATGAAAATGATGTGAACATAAAACTATACATTTGAATAACTGAGCTCTTTTCCAGACAGCTGTACATGCTGTTTCTGGACTCCAGGGTTTGGGAAAAGAGCTTGAGTTCCCGTCTCAATGGCTGTAATTTCTCAGTGTACTCAATGGTTTTAGTGTCAGCTTAAAAGAGCCCAGAATCCTGCCAAGACTAAGTAACGGATCTCCAGGCATTTACGAAGCATGTGAAATCTTCCTCCATGTTCTCATTCTGCCCTAATTCAATTAGGCTCCGCTCCAAACGAGCCTGGGACCGCAGATCCTTCTCTCTTCTTTTACTTCTGAGGAGGAGCATTAGGCGGTTGCCCGGGTGTCGGGACTAAACTTACACCTCATCACTGCAGCCTCTCCATATCCTGTCTGCACGCTGACACCGTGATAAGCATCAGATGCTGCAGCGGTCAGCCAGGATCCCATGACATCAGCCGGGCCAAACCGTCATCCGAGCTGCTCCTCGGCGCTCGGGAGAAACTGCAGTTATTGGTTGTCTCTTATCCATGGTGATGTCATTCTTATCGCCGTGTCACTCTCGCGGCTACATTGAGCTTAATGGTCCAGTGAATAATGCAGAGGCATCTATTGGAATTAAAAAGTACAGAATATTCATAACTATGTTGTCATTAGTTTATTATCACTTGAAAGTCAGAAACTTCATTGTATTTGTTACCGTTTGCTTCTTTTACATTTAATGACGGAGCGGATCCTCCTCCACCGAGAAAATGTTTTTTCTACAGCAGCCCAGAAAAGACAAAATAAACACTGTCACTTCCTAGGGCGATTTATCTTTTTGCCTGAACAGCTGTAGTTTCAGCTCATTCTCATTCCTAAAATGGCAAATACCGTTACTTTGACAGGGCTTTCAACATACCATCCCAAACGGCAAAAGTCACCTTTCACATGATAATGTCCCTGGACGGCATTTTCTGACAACGCAGTCAAATGGTCACAGTGTTATTATACGTTGCTGGACAGCAGGGCTGCAATTGCCACATTGCCCAACACTTGGATGGGTGGCATCATTTGCAACCCGTACTCATCACTCATCACTCCATACTCATCAAATAGTGCCGCTATGTCAGTGCTTTTGGCGTGCAAGCATGACGCCCAAAAGCCACC
The DNA here is from genome assembly GCF_026936395.1 of Plectropomus leopardus. Taxonomy (NCBI): domain Eukaryota; kingdom Metazoa; phylum Chordata; class Actinopteri; order Perciformes; family Serranidae; genus Plectropomus; species Plectropomus leopardus. Next base: position 2,465,274 of record NC_142181.1, on the reverse strand, counting down.
TTCCGTGTCTAAATGGAATACGGCTGAACAACGTTAGATAAGAACAGCATCGGGTGCATCCACGTGCAACGCACATTGGCGGCTGGACGGAACCAGTTGTGTGCACATGAAACACCAAAGTACAGCGTCAGGTAATAACGCTGCCGGTAACCACGTCAGATAAGGAGCACGAGTGCACTTAGAGGGCAGGTGGGGAGGTGAATGGGTGCATGAGTCTGGAGTTCACTTCCCGTGTGGATGTGATGTGATTAATGTTTACATCATGAGTATGAGGCCGCTCGTCATCTATGCATCCTTCAGCGTGGTGATACTGTTGGCGGGAGTATTTTGGACAAAAGAAAACAGTTCATACATGAAACTGGGAACAGCGAGGTCTGTGGATTATCTTCGGTAACCGGGTCATGATTTCTAGAAAGAGACATTGTTGTTGAGTTTTTCAAATGTATTTTTTTGAGGTGAAAAAAAAACAAAACATCTCTGTGGCAGAAATCTCCAGCACTCTGCAACTCACACTAAAACAATCGAGGTTGATAAATAGCACTACGGGTAAGAGGGGAAAAGTGTATTTTTGATTTTATGGTGAACTGTCCTTTGGAAGAATTAGCAGATGAGTCTAACACTCTCCTTTGGAGAGATTTGATTAGTGATGTAATGGCTATTAGGCTGAAATGGTCTTTGTCAAGTCAAGGACTGGAGGCAGTGTGATAGTGAGTCTCAGCAGTAATCCCCACTGGGAGTGACATCCAGAGGAATAGCTACAAAATGCTCGGAGCCCCTCTGACCTTAGCTGACACCTTGTGCTGACCTTGGGTTGACTTTCGAGTGAAGTCCCTGAGCTTTCTAACAGGAGCCCGGCTCCATAACACACATTCTCTCATCCGCTCCTCTCTCTTTCATTTCACTCTGCTTTCCCCATTAAATAGCCTCCCCCCTTCATATTTACAGAGGCTTACGAACAAGGCCAGGGCACATGGCTTCTCCTCCTTGGATACCCAATCTGCCTGCCACTTATCTGAGGGATTACTGCGGTAACGGGGCCAGCTACCGCAGATTAGAGACAAAGGCCAAATTAAAACAGGGCCTATCAACAAACACCGGGACAAGATGACAGGGAGGTGATCCAATTACACTGATAACCCAGCGATCCCCCCGCGTGCTGCAGGAGACACTGGAACAAACAGAGGTAAACAGATATACACTCACACACTGCGGCTAACGTCGATAGAGATGCACACGCATGCACGTGGACACATTGACGAGTGCCAGTCAGTCGACAAACAGAGCAACATTTCAATACGGCCGAGGGAGATTACAACAGGTTCCTCGTTATCCGTTGAAACAAAGTGCTCGTTACTGTCACAGACACAGCGGGTGTTTCTGAGAGGAGTTTTGGGGTTTGAGCAAAAAGAAAGAAGTGTTGGAGGCTGTTGATGGATGACAATGGTCGTCACCTGTCAATCAAAAGTCTTAAAGAGACAATCATTCTTGAAATTGCTGGCAAGACTTCCATTAGAGGTGAAGGGCAAACTCCATCCGCTCATAAAGATCATGATTGAAAGCTTCAGCCCAACTAATACGTGGACCTTGAGCAGAGACCATGTTTTTAACTCCTTCAAGATGGACCAAACTGGGTGGCTTTGCAACCATTTATTTTATTTATTTAACCAGGAATAGTCCCAGTGACTAAAGCAGACTAAAAACACAACAGAAAAATTGAAAACAAACAGCCAATCAGCAGCGCCCAGAAATCAAACATGAGCATTCAGTGACCAAAAGGTCCATAATCCTGTTTTAAAAACCTCCCAGGCTGATAAAAGAGTCCAGTTTAAGGCTGACACCAGTATGACGGAGCAAAAACACTAAAAGCATTTTTACCAAAGTGCGGGCTCCAGGAACAAAAGTTGTCCATGTGACTGAAGGTTGCGGCTACTGACAGTTTTAGGAGTCAGTAAAGAACATAAAATAGAAGGCAGTTCCTGTAAAATGGCCTTATAAAGAAAAATATAACAGTTTTCCAGTCTAAAGTAAGATGGAGAAGACAAACTAAATTTCTCAGACAAATTGCAGTAGTGGGTGCCAAAACCTGAGTCAGTGACAAATCACAATGCAGCATGATGCCACTGAATCCAACATTTTCAAGCAAGATGTATTAGGATGCGTGTATAAATTAGTCAGAGAATTTCTGGTCACATGATGCACGCTGGTCCAAAAATGCTTTTTCCTGTACATTTTTTTAGCATCATAAACACATAGGGCCCTATCTTAAACCCTGCACAAAGGAGTGAAGAGCAGTGCAACTTAACATTTAATTAACACTAATAATAATTATAAAGGCAATCTGTGTTCTGAGCCGTTTTGAGAAACTGACCTTCAAAGTTTAGCATTAGAGATAGTACACGTGGACTGAACCATTTTGTTTTTTTAAATAAAAAAGTCTTAATTGCATATAACTTTTTAAAAAACACCTAAAACAACATTAATGAGTTATTATGGAGTAAGAATATATGAAAAACTCAGTTTTGACATAGGTGACCTCAGCCAGCACCCATGTTGAGTACGTGGTAAAAGTACTCGTGCGTGTCTGTGGGCCCGTGTAGATCTTACAATAAGGGAATTAATATAAGTAATAACAGTAATATAAGAAGTGCGAGGGCGCCTGTAGGTTGGTTGAGAGGTGGTGGATGGGTCCAAAGAACCCTGGACTTTGATGCAGGAGTCAAGTGTTCGTTTCCTGTCTGAATGTGATGTATGTTTTTCTACACCTTACCATGTGCCTAATACTAACCATCTATGCCAGCATGTGCTTTGTTGATGTCTTGGCGTTGGTTGCCATGTGCTTTTGTTGCGTAAACATAACCATGTGCAGCTTCATCCCACCATGTGCTCGTGTTGACATCGTGGAAGCAGCATCCTGGAACGACAACGGCAACCACAGAAGGATACTTCTCCACTGCAACGCGGCAATCTGTGAAATCATGGGATGAGAAAGCGTTGGACATTTAAAACATTCGTGATGGTCATATCTATTTTTGTACGTAAAGGAAAATGAGCCACAACGGTGCCTCTGTATGAGGGTGTCTGACCCCGAAGGCCACTGACCAAATGCCTTTTTTGATAAGATGGGAGCGAGTCCGAGTTTCTCCAGTGTGTACTGAGCATGAAGCTATTGCCACTCGTTTTTTTCATTGCTACCACACTCCCAAAGTGCAACACACTCGGAGGACCTTTTATTTGTCTGCAGAAATTATTGTCTCAGGAACGTTGTTGCTCGTAATACAACTCTTCCTTTAAGACTTTTCTTCTGGAAATGAGTTGGGCCCTCGGGCCTTCGATATTGAAATAACATCCGCTGGAGAAAAAAAAAAAGGGAGATTTGAGTTGTGCTGTGATGAAATCTCAGCATTTCAGTGCACAATTTCAAGACTCTGGAAAATGAACTTTGAGACAGCGCTGGTTTATTAACAAGATACGAAAACACTGACACACGAGGCAGCTACATGAGGACACAAAAACTGCTCATGGAGGCTAAAAGGCGAATGTGATGAGACGAGGAAAACGACAAGATCGGCGATGATGACAGATAGAAGGGAAACTAAAAATAGCATAAGGTGAGATAATAGATAATACAGTGTCAAATAAGCAAATGACAGTAATTTATAACGAGTAGCTTCTTAAAAATGAAATAAATTGTCTTTTCAGGGTTTTTTTTCATCACTGCACTGTAATGACAGTGTCACATCTTTGACTCCTGCTCTAATGGAAAAGCCACAATCCAGGAACTAACTATGAAGTGAGTGACAAGGAAGTATGAGCTCACCGTGGCCCCGACACTGCCCTCAGCGCCGACAGCAGACAGCCGCCAACCTCCAACTCTCCTCTCGGCCAATCGCGGGCTAGCTCATTACCACCGCAGCCCCATTGTGTTAATTGAAGCCACGCTAACTACGCCGCTCCTCCCGCTCTATAAAAGCAGAAGACTCGTCACCCTCTCTGGCCGCTTCTCCCTCCAGCTACACAGGTAATTGAATTGTGGCAGGTCTCTCAGTAAGCTGGCTTGTTTTAATAACTTCACTAGATTATGTTTAATAAGTGTGCCTTAAACGGTCTTTTCGTCAGGCCAGGGAGGATGAGGAAGGTCAAATGTGATAATAGAAATGAGGGAAAGGGCCATTTTCCTGGCCCTGCTCTGGGGACAGATGTAATCACTGCAGCCTATCACCTTGTCTGTACAGTGTGAGGTTCAACTGTGGGCCACAATGCTACAACGCTACAATGCTACAATGCCGCAGACTGAAGAGTTGAGGTAGATCGGCTCCTACACAGAGATGATGTTACGGGGAGAAAGAGGACGCTCATCCTGGTCCCACGAGCTGTCTTCGACTGTACGTCTATCATCATATCAGCTATCATTCCCCTCGTGCTTTAGGTAAATATGCAGCTCTGCAAGGGACGTCCAGCACCTAATTAAATTAGAGTTTATCAAATATCGCCTTTCACCTTCCTTCTCAGTTGTCCAGCTGACCAAAACATTCTGAAAAGTAAAAAAAAAAAATGTTAAAGTGTCATTTCTGGAATTTAGTGCATTTTTAGGTATATATGGTTCGAGCAGTGTCTGTCTGTTGGTCCAACACGTTCTCATCCCAAGTCGTCACATATTCCCAGTTTGCAGCGCACTGGTTTTTATTACATATTTAACACTGTAATTAACACTGGGGCACTTTAATTGCTTTATCTTTTTATCTTCTGGTGATGTTTTTGTCCTGTATGTTTGTGTTGAATGGATGCACTTTAAGGTACAAATAAAGCCACCTGAAGCTGAATGTTCTGTGGCTACATATTACGCTCCAGGTGTCCGTCTGCGTCCGCCGTTTATGTCTCAAGATGCTGCTACTGTGATGTTAACACAAGCACATGGTTGAATTATGCTGCTCATGGTTATGTTTAGGCAACAAAAGATCATATGCACGTGACAGTGCACATACTAAAACTTTTATAGTAATAGTTGGCTTATATCTACTTTGGACAGTTATTGTAATGTTATTCAGGAGATTAGCAGCCACATAAATGTAAGTTAATTCAATGCAGACAAAAAAGTATATTAAATTAGGAATATTGGTCCATTACATCATAACTGTACATGATTTTTAGCCATCAACTCTTTATTATGTCTCATTTGTCACCAGTTTACCAAAAAGTCACTCCAGCCACGATTGTTTTGACTGAGTGTGTGCATTTTAAGGTCGTCTGAAAGTTCAAAGGTTCAAAGATCAGACTGGGATCAGGTCTTATCAGTCTGGGCTGATGGTTTGGTTTCACTGATAGCTTTGTGGCTGCTCGGCCAGACACAGCCGTACTGGCGATAGGTCAAAGGTCGCACTGCTGAACAAATAAGAGATACGGGTGCCCTGTTTCAACTCCAACTTTGAGGTGTCGAAAAAATGAGAGATTAAACAACTGAATTGATTTTTGAAAAAAAAAGACAGCAGTACAGTGTGATGTCCTGAGCAGAGGGGGACAAATGAAGAGACTACTCAGACAGTGAAATAGAGCGGGGGAGACAAATCTGCAGTGGGGGAGGCAGGTGTTGGAGAAAAGGGGGAGACATGCTGCAAGCAGAGATGCATGGCGAATGTTAGTGAGCTGATCAGCAGTCAGCAGGGCCGCGCGGCCGACAGCAGCACCACTGTCACACAGACGCCTATTTGCATAATATTGTGTGTTCTCAGACGAGTGACGGCTAGTGCAAGTAGTTATCTGTAGGAGCAGGACATACATGTTACCCCGTGTGTGTGTGTGTGTGTGTGTGTGTGTTTTCTGGTCGCCTCTTCCCATCACCTCGCTGGACAGGTGGCATACCCTAGCCCTGTGATTAGCGTGTCAACGTCTTAACATGTCGATGGGAGCGCTGCTGCAGGCATCTACATTCATATATAAATGTAAATTCAAACCCTCCCACCTTCACACACCTGCACCGCGCCGCCTGACAGTTCAGGATTGATTTGGCCGCTTCCCGTCCGCCGAGACAGCTGCGAAACGGGCGCCGGGATCGCCTCGGACACCGCCAAACAATCACAAGGCGCTTCAGATCGTCAACAGGGACGGGGAGCCGGGGGGAGGAAATGACAGTCACAAAATGTCCCAATCAAGAAAACTTTGTATGAAAGCCATCCAGGAAACTTTTGACCCCTTATTTCTTCTTTCATATTCTAATGACGCCTCAGTGCGGATGAGTCCTCATCAGGGCTCTGAGGGAAATGACAGGCCTCATCAGATTCTAGGAGTGACCACTTTGTCAATCCACACACACTGATTTGGGATTGGGTTTGGATTGTGGGGAAACACACTTCATGAAGCCATTGCTGATTTTTTTTTTCTAAAGTGGTTTAAATTTCTTTTCACAAGGAGCGCAAGCTCTGAACTCAGGCCTTCAGCTTTGAATTTGTAACGCCATCAGAATATGCTTGCTTGGGTCAACATTTTTCAGTTCATTTTCTTCAAAACATCAGATTTTAAAAAACGTCTCCATTGCAAACAGTGCAGAAAATGATGCTGTGTGTGTTACTGACCAACAAAACTTATTCATTATTTGAAATGCAATAAATTTTATGATGGTCTTTGAGATGAAAAACTGGTGGTTTTGGTGGAAGTTAAAACAGTTGGTCAGAGGGTGGTTAGGGTCATCACATTCTCACCATGTTTGGTCAGTCACTTTCATGTCGACATGTGACGTGCTTGATATCCCCCTGGGTTTCTTGTTGACGTTTTAGGATGCCGTGTCTTTTTTCACCTGTTAAAAATGCATCATGTCTTTTTAAGAAAAACTGTTTCTGCCCGTTAGATTTTGAGGTACATTACATAATGGGTTACAATTTTGACCTTGGGGTGGCAACAGATAACATGTCAGGGGATCACCAAAGTCATTGGGGATCATCCTCGGGGAACCATGAATGTAAAAAGTTAAAATTATTTCTGTGCAAAGTTGTGCACTCGCTGACTGACAGACATTAACATTCCTAACATCCCTCCACTAGTTTGGCTAAAAACAAACGGCCAGCATTCGCTTCAATGGCATCTTGAATCAATTGAAGTTCGAGTTTGTGAACTTTCACATCCACGTCAGCAGAGATTGAGGACTGGTCTGAGTGGAGGACGGTGGTCAGAGGGTCAGCACAGAGTGATTATAGATGACCTCATGGTGGTGGTGTAGGGGTGGGGGTTGGGGTTGGTGCAAGACAGGAGATGAACCCGGCTTGGCCCCAACCTGCCACCGACCTGGACGCACATGTTGGTTTAGATGTGATTGCCTCTGGAATTGCAGGCTCTTACCAGGTGAACCCTCCGCTGCCGCGGTAGGCCCAGGGTGTATTACACACCCGCTGGAGTTGGAAATACATCGAAAGGCATCGAATGCTGACCTCTTGGGATGTGCAGGTTTGACTTCCACTGCAAAAAGCCAAGATGCAGTGATACATTCATCCTGTTGATTGCTATTGAACGTGACTTTGCTGGAAAGCTTTTTGCTCTGTCTAAATCCATCCGATCTGATCTTTTTTTTTATTAGTCAGCAGACAATTTTGATATCTATCTTTTTTTATTTGTCACCAATTTTTTTGTTGTTGTTTTTTTTTGGTCAGACTGAACATAAAGCAAACAAATTTCGAAGCAGTGCGGTTACATTTAAAGTAAATGTCAATTTTCATTAAGAAAATAATGGAGTTTTTATAACCCAATAGTATTTTAATCAAGAATATTATTTTTATCAGCATAAAACACTAGTTTTTTTTAGTATCAACACATTTTATCTGATGAGTCAGTCACACACAGAGATTATTTACTAGTTATCATAAATGCATTTTTGTCCAGATTAAAAACTATACATTAAATACCATTTACCCAGATCAGAAGAATACCTTTTTTTTGGCCTTCATATTATGACTTTTACTGAAAAAATGTAAGACCATGTAAAGCAGTCATTGTCAGTTTTTCTAATTATCCATGTCTGTTTATAACAACAAATGGAGAGAATTTGAGATTTCATGTTAGATATTTCTGCTGTTTATGTTGACATTAGTTTGTGTTTCACTGAAAAGCTGAAAATGTCTGTTACACGATGTGGATGTCTCATTTCCATTTTCCTTCTTCCATCGCTTGTTGTATTTTTGAAAGATTTTATTCTAATTTCTTGAAAACAATAATTTGTCTCATGCTATAATTAACCAAATCATACGGTTGTCAATTTACAGTAAATATAAGAAAAAGAACCCTCCGTACACACACACGCACACACACTTTCCACCAGTGTGTGTGTGTGTGTGTGTGTGTGTGTGTGTGTGTGTGTGTGTGTGTGTGTGTGTGTGTGAGTCACTACAGCCACTCCAATTAAAAAACATGGGCAGGGAAGAGGAATGTGCAGGTTTTTCCTTGGAGACCAGAGTCAATACAAACACTGAATGACACGCTGATGCAGGCAAGGAGCTCACTGCACGGATGCACATGCAGCCACACACACACACACACACACACACATACACACACACACACACATGAATGAACACACGCACAAACAAACCAGTCAGCAAAACAAGTTAAAACACACACAGACAGTATCTCTCAGAAGAGATAGAAAAAAAGCGCATCAGGCGTGTTTTTTTTTTCTCTCTTTTTTAAAATCTTTTCTTCTGCATCTTGTGACCAGTCTAATTGAGTTGTAAATCATCAAAATAACAAGTTGATTTCATACTGAGATGTCAGAACATTTCTTCGACAAAGCAGGGGAAAGGCATAATTACAGAGGAAATTAAAAAGTGTGCCCAAATGTGCTGTAGCAAACAGAAACAACAAACATATTACATTCCCCCTGCAGGCTACATCAACACTAACTGTACAGTACGCTGCATTCAATAATAATGCATTTAATTAGCTATTCCATTCTTCAGTAGCTTCTTTGAATGGGTTATGAAATGGTTTAATTAGAGAAGAATATAAAAATACATTTGAATTGTTATTTTTTTCTCCCCTCTAAAGTGTGTGTGTAGAGTGAGTATTGATGGGAGCAGATGGTATCGGCAAGCTGCATCAGCGGCAGGCGGTGTGTGTGTGTGTGTGTGTGTGCGTGTGTGTGTGTGCGTGCGTGTGTGTGTGTGTGCATGTGACAGGGCTAGTTTCAATTCATACTCTCCCTGCACCTTTGATAGTCAAGTGGATTACACCTTGTGTTCAAACAGAAAGGGAGGAAAGAAAAGCGGCAGAACACAAAATGGAATTAGGAGGCTGCTTATAGGCCCTGATTCATTTATTGTTAACTCCTTCCAGTTCATTAAGCCTAATCCCTGTTAGGATGGTGAGTAACAGAGGACCTGAATGGGCCCAGGCTGGCTGAGGGGGGAACATGTGCACCTATTGTGGTCCTCTCTTGGGTTAATCCTAGTCCCTGTGGTGTGTGTGTGTGTGTGTGTGTGTGTGTGTGTGTGTGTGTGTGTGTGTGTGTGTGTGTGTGTGTGTGTGTGTGTGTGCGTGTGTGTGTGTGTTAGAAGGGGGAGAGTCAGATGGACAAGGGGGTGAGCACTTTTCCTCCTGCGGTACCCGTGCTCTGTCTGGGTGGGTGTCGAGTCCCACCCTCCACCCTGAGGGGTTTTTTAACCCCCCTGAGTTTTTGTGACAAGCGTGAAGCAGCCCTTTCCTTTTGTGAATCAATCTGGCGGGGCTTTTCGCGCCTCGCCTGGCCAAACACACACACACGTGCACGCGGAGGGTCACCGATGGCCGTGTTAATACAGATGTACATGCCAATAAGGCCTCTTAATCAGTACACAAGAGGGAGAGATTGACTTTTAAAGAAGACATACGGCCACGCTTTCTTTCGACCCCAGTGGAGCCATTCTCCGCGAGCCGTGCTGACTCCTTTAATTTTCTCTGTATGGCTGACTCGGGCCACGCTCCGCCTCAACAGGAACAGGAGCTCGAAGCATCTGTAAACACACACTTTTACTTATGTTACAAATTTCAGTTGTAAGTGCATTCATGAAGACTAAAAAAAGAACTGGATGAGACAAAATGTGGAAGAATTTAGAAAAACATTGTTAGTAAACCAAAGTTAAACATTGAAATGAGGAAGTGGAGACTGTCAATAAGGAAAAAGAAGGTTTTATATGTCGACTCAAACATGTATAGGTTTGGACATTGCCTTATGTGGGAGGTAAATGTAGGATCAGTCAGCAGACACAAGTTGGAATTTAATTAGGATCCTTTTTAGTGATTTGTTGACATGTTTTAGAAAGTACTTTATTGGCTAAAGGTCCTTTTACATCAAGGATGTCACGAATAAAAAAAGCACAAAATTGCAAAACAATTGCTGCCAAAGTTGTCATGTTAAAAGCATTTATATCTGCTATGATTTAAATTTAAAGATTACCACCAGACATGTTTTAAATGTAATATCTACAATTACCTTGTTAACCGCCTTGTTTAAATCTGACTTCCTCTCTCTTACTGAAAAGTCCAGAATCTGTTAACAAGATGTATTTACTGAAAAGTCAATTCTCTCAAATACAGAAAAAATAAATACATAAATAAAAAATATGATTGACAAAGACTGCAGAAATGCAGACTTACCTAAAGTGTGCATTAATAGCTCAAACTGTCTGCAGTCGAGCCCTCGTACGTTTGACTGTTTGACATAAGGACAGATTTCGCCTCCAAGTCCGTGAGTATGGATATTGGATTTGGGCCTTTGTCCCTGGAGGTTTATCGCCACTGCAACTCCTCAGAAACATACTTACCCATAAATCAGTTACACTCACAACACCTGCAGAACATTCGTATCTTTTTGAGACAAAATCTGTATCATGCTGCCGTTTCAAAAATGCATTCTACCTACAAACTCAGTGTGGACTATCAAGACAAAAGTTAGCACGAGCTGGTAAGCAGAACATACATTTCTCCACTTTGTGTGCTGTGTTGGGCACGTTTGGGATTTTTTTTTAGATTGCTGAAAAAAGAACAAACAAATTTGACCTTATAAGTTAAATCCCAACACAGCACTGCAAAATACAGTTTACCAAATATGAGAAATAGTTTACAATTATAAAGTTGTATCTCTGAAGTAGTTGCTTGCAGACACTAAATTACAGTGCATTGCTTTCTTTATTATAAAAAAAGACAATATACTAAACTGTTTACATGAAGTCATGCATACGCTGATTAACATACCTTAACATGTTGTTTATCATGTCAAAATATGGGAAAGTTGAATGGCAGTTTACTGCCGGTGGTGGACTTGTTTGTCTTCCTTGTTGATTCCTTTGCCTTCTTAAAAAGATCTGTGTTGCGATTTTTGCTCATATCCAAAAACCAAAAATTCATGTTCTGCAAGACCGCTGATCGTCAGCCACAGATTCATCTGTCGTTTTAAACCTTTATTGCGACAAAGTTAACAAAATCGAGGTAAATGCAAAAGCATTAAGCAAAGTTGCAGGAGAACAGAAACATACATACACAGGTGACGGCTTTAAACCATATCAGTGAATAGCTGATTCACTGTGGGAAATCGAAGGTCCTAAAGCCTTGAAAAAGACAAAAGAGAACAACAAGTGAATTTTAATCTTCAGACAGACAAACATCATCAGATTCATCGTCCTGCAGCAGTTTACAAAAGCAGCAGACAGTTGAGGAAAAGGGAGCAGAAGTTCTGTAATCAAAAGTCTTAATCCATTACTTTGCTGGAGAGAACACAATTGCTATGGACACTGAAAAAAAAAAAGTGTCCCGAGGCAAACCAATCAAGACAGAACTATGCTACCCCGATGATACAAATGCCTCTGAATCACCATGAATCAAGTTGGACAATAGGGCCACAATGGTCCCTAGATTAGCGTCTATTACTCGGATGCATTAGTGCCTCGCACCCGTATTAAGAGTCCTCGTTTAACACCGTTCAAGGGGCGGACCAGAAATCCCCAAGTTTCTAAATTGGAATTTCATTCCCCCAGGTACTTCTGCTCATATGAGAAAAGTTGGAATGCATTTGATCTGTCCTAATTTCAATTAATTAGCGACAATGGTTGCTCGGGGAGTCCCACAGGGCAGAGGGAAAAATGGGCTGAAGGGAAGCGAGCGTCAGAAAAGTGATGGGAGAAGTGGCATCAATAAACTGTTAGAGACTCATTAGCAGGCTAAATGGCTCTCCCAAAGTCACGACACTTTAACACGGGACCTGGTGCCTAATTACTGGCCCCAGTATCCATTACAGGCCCCTCCTCTGCTCCCCTCCCTACATTCCTCTTTCTTTTTATTCCACCCATCTCAGCCACAGCGGAATCGGCCTGTTAATGATTGCTCTACAGAGCCAGATTAGAGGGCCATTGTAGCGGGGGGTGTGAGTGCGGGCAGCCAACACGAGGAAGCAAATGTGTAAGTTGGTGTCTGTGTTGATTAAAGCTTTCAGGGATGTTAAAGTACCAAATTTGCCTACTTGAGTTAACCTCTTCAGTTCTGCAAGACCCACCTGTTGTCCGTCATTACTAACACATGCATGGGTCACCATTGTTCACACTCACAATGGGACATTTAAATTGTAGCCGAGATCCGTAATTGCTCGCACAAGATCCCTTAAAATGTTTTCATCCAAGGATGTAGCCTAAAAATCATCTTTAATAAGAAAAATCCAGCTCAGCATAATCAACATAGAACAGCAATGTAATGTTTGACAATTTTAACAAGGAACATAAATGACACAGAGAGCACAGAAAATATTTTTTGCAGAAGTTTAAACCTATAGAAAAATAATGGGCCTCATGCAAAAAACGATACACGAACAAATTTTCTCTTATTTTTGCTCGTCTCCAGGATTTGTGCTTATTTTATTAGTACCCACAGATTTTTGGGATTCACCAATGTTTTCTTATTTTTACTCTTAGGTAAGAAAAGATTTTACAAGTGGTTAAGAGCTCTCTGACCAAGATAAGATAAAAACATTTCACTTTCACAGTCCACAAATAAATGTCCAACACATGGTTGCTGCATGAGGACCAGTGGAGGTAAAATATTTGTGTTTTATTATCCTGAGTTAATTTGATGCATAACTGTTGAATGCAAGGGGACACAGAAGATGGCAGGGTGAAACCTTTGAGACTTCTTTTAATTGTTAAGTGCAAATGTAAAGCATGACTAAGCACAACATTTTTGATGTGTTGTTAGATTAAAATGACTGCAGAAGCAGAGTGGAGGTTTCTGGCACAACTTCACCAACTTCCTGGGTGCATGGAGAATGAAGAGAGTCTTAGAGGTCAAAGAGCTCCAGCAACAAACGCGTTTCGGCTTGTGACCTTCTGATAAAGGCCGCAAGCCAAAACGTGTTGGTCAAATAAAGAAAAAAAATCAATAGCTATGCGTCACATATACCGTGCATTGATGCAGAGCTGGCCCAAGAATCTGTGGCGGGCAGAGCAAAATTTACTGCCCCCTGGCACACTTTAATCTTACCCACCTACTGAAATGGTCACAAGATCACATGCAACATGAAATGCACTGAAGTGATATGTAATACAATTAAATGGCATGCAAGACATTCAGTGTATAACCACTTCCATGCCACCTCCCCCTGGCAAAAAAAGCTGGTTTCATAATGACTTTGAAATGTGCAGATGTACACAACCACATTTAATATCAAAGGGCTTTTTTGTGGTATTTTACGTAATTGCAGAATTGTATGCACCACTGAAACACATTGCTCATCCGTCCGTGTCCTGTCTTATGGAGGCAGTGCCGGACCCGGCACATTCAGCGCCCGGGGCAATCTTGAGCCAAGAGCTTATTAAAAAAATCCACACAAATGATAACAGTTTAGCGAACAAACAAAAATAAAAATAAACATGAGTACAGCACAGTACAATACAGTGCGTGCACATTTCATCTTTTCTTGTTTTGCACTGATGGCTTTTTCCTTTTCATTTTCTCTCACTCTAATTCTCTCTACAGGCACTCCAATCCTTATGTTCAGATTTTTTTTTTGAATGTCAAAACATTAAAATAAATAAATAAATAAAATTCCAATTGAAAAAAACAATTTTGGTGCCCCACATTGTTGACTGTGGCCCATAAGAAGATCCACCTGCAGGTAGAGGGGCACTAAATAAAAATCAATCACAAGGCTTTTATTTTTTCAGTTTACATTGTTCACATGGTGCATTTTACTAAATAAAACTGCTCATTTAAGTCACAAACTACTTACTTATGTTATATGTACACAGTGTAAATAAAGAGGGAGGAAACAGGGGTCAGTAGCTCAGTGGGTTAACCCAGCCCTGGTTGTTATGTGTTACTCTGGCTTTCAGCTGGGTGAGTTCCAACGTTCAATTTTGATCTGAATGCTGTAGAAGAGGAAGATGAAACAGTCAGTCCTTGATTTTTGGACGAAGCTTAATTTGAGCACAGAAAAATCAGCCCAAAACTCCAATTAAAACATATTGCTGTAAGTATCAGGTGTCAAAAAGCCCTGTAGAAGTGAAGCACATGCAGGAAAATGCTGACGACCGGAGATAAAAAGAGAAAAGAGGTGGTGAATCAAGGAAGAAGCGGCTTTAGAATCAGACCATATCTAGAGTCAGGGGGGGTTATGGTGGTGGTGATGGGGGGGGATAACCGATCTCATCTCATGTCCTCTCTCATGCTCTCTGAATGGGGTCCTAATTGGCAGGACTGTGTGAATAGGCAGCTGGCCGAGGAGTGCCTGTACAAAAGAACACACAGTGAGACGGCGCTGGAGATGAGGCCTTCTCTATTCACCACCTCTACTACCAAACTGAAAAAAAAAAGCTGAAGAGAAAACGGGAGAAAGGAAGAAAGCGAAAGGATGGCTGGAGTTTAGGGGTTGGGGGTTGTAGGGGAGGGGGGCAGGTCATGTAACAACAGAGCGGAGTGGAGTGGAAATTGACAAAACAGAGAGAGGGAGAGGAAAAGAGACAGAGCGAGCAGATGAGAAATAGAAGGTAATCACAGGAGATTATCTTCTTGTGATGGAGGCAGAGCTTCAAGGATAAGTAGGCTATCCTGAGGAGGACGATCCCAAACCAGTCAATAAAACCCCATGTCTGGAGCCCTAATGTGGGCGGGTGAGGTGGGGTGGGCTGGTGCTTCAGGGGCAGTTTGGGTAGTAAGAGGCCAAAAGTGGTCCTCGTGATGTAGGGGCAGTAACACTTTGGGGGAGCTGTGGACTCAGATTTCACAGCACGTGTTCCGGTTCCCAAAGAAAAACACAAGAGGCAGGTGACAGGAAAACATGCAGCGAGTGATCATTTTGTGAACATCTCTAAACGAACAGGACTGTCCTCTCCAGAAAAACACCAGCATCGGTTGTTTGCTCAAACACTCGACTCATGTCCATATTTTTTGGAATGTGACCTCTTGTGGTTGTGCAGTTAATGACTGTTGTCAAGTTAAGGTAGAAGAAACATGACATTGTGCCACAAACGGCAATTAGGATCAAACAATAATACAGGTTGGTCATTTTAAGAAATCCCAACATGTTCTCATCCAAAATAGTCACGTTGCCAATTTGCAATGGACTTCTGTGTCTACATAATATGCGTTTGATAACCCTCTGCGTTTGCTGTTGAAGTTGTGGGTGCTATGATGTCAACAAATGCAAATGGTGAGATTACGCTGCACATGGTCATGTTTAGACAACTAAAGCACGTGACTAAACCACCACATTAAGACAGGAAGCAAACACTGGACTCCCACGTGAAAGTCTGGGGTTTGTTTGATCCATTCACCGCCCCTCCCACCCGCACTAGAGGCACCTTCGTGCTTCTTTTAATACATCATTACCAGCAGCATTTCAACATGTTGCCACAGCCGCAGACATCCAGCCATCTGCCAGCGTATATTAACACTGTGGAGGTTTTGTCCGGCCGCGTTCTCAGCTGACGGCATCCAGCAGCGTATCAAGTAGATGCGAAAGGTACTTTTGGGTTTGTAAAGACAACAGCTGAAAATCCACAAGTTTGAAGGTTTATGAGAGGAAACAGTGATAACAGGATTTTAAAATTTTGAAAACATTTTTTGTGTCATTGTTTAGAATCCGGATAAAAATGCAAGATTTTTCTGCAGCATAAAATTCTGGAGGCACATAAATATTTACGGCTGCATGTGAGCTTTAGTGTGCTGTTTGCATATCTGTATGTTGGTTTGTCTGTTCATCGCTGTTTAAACTGTGCAAAATCAGTAACGCTGTTTTTCAGCAGGGCCCAAACATCAGGTGTGTGCCATTTGTGGGAAAATGGAGCATTTTGGATGAGGCAGGTTGGAGGAAATGGCACCCAATATGACCTCCATTTTATAGAATGGTCACAGGCATAATAGAAACTCCAGGAGGTAAGGAGGTTGACGGATACAACCTTGGCACACAAATACATTCATACGCATACTGAACACACACACAAACAAGTGCACAGATGCTTGGAGATGCACACATCCTCTGATGCAGGTGTTTAGAGACTGGAGGGAATATCAGACGATGTTGTTGCACACATCTACATTCATGTGTTCATGGTAAGTCTTAATGCTTGAAACAGTTAAGGAGATTATTAATGCCTTCCAAAAGGATTTATCAATTGTTACAATAAGATCCTTGATTGTTTTTTTATCAGCAATTTTTAAACTTGGACTAAATCTTGGCAACTAAATCTCCTTGGTTAAGGTTAGGGAAAGCTTGTGGCCATGGTTAAAAAGCTGTGTGTGTGCAACAGCCCGCTCCAGCGTGGACATGTCCGACAGCCCGCTCCAGCGTGGACATGTCCGA
The DNA here is from genome assembly GCF_026936395.1 of Plectropomus leopardus. Taxonomy (NCBI): domain Eukaryota; kingdom Metazoa; phylum Chordata; class Actinopteri; order Perciformes; family Serranidae; genus Plectropomus; species Plectropomus leopardus. The sequence goes on along the minus strand of NC_142181.1, from coordinate 2,448,476 downwards.
CAGCCCGCTCCAGCGTGGACATGTCCGACAGCCCGCTCCAGCGTGGACATGTCCGACAGCCCGCTCCAGCGTGGACATGTCCGACAGCCTGCTCCAGCACGGACATGTCCCACAGTCCGCTCCAGCTAGCGTATAAATAAAGTCCAAAAAAAGGCCAAAAATGTCATCATTTAGCATGTTGAAAAAATGCCCCAAAAACGCCACAGTATAGTGTGTTGAAAAAAGTCATTTTGACATGTGTTATGGACAGATTCCCAAAGATCCTTTTGTGAACAGATTTGTCAGGATCCAGGCCACAGGTCATCAGGAGCTATTGGGTGCACCTGGCATGCTCTCCCTCAGCAGACTGCAATCAGTCAGCTGGGAGGCTTTAAAAAGGGACTGCAGCTCCTCGGCTTAGTTGTGTGTGTGTGTCTGAGAGTCAGCACCTTCAGTTGGCTCTCTGTGTTTTCTGTTTTGAGTCTGAGCTGAGTGTGTTTGAGATTATTCCTTTGGCCAGTTTCCATACATTTTGTCCCCCCCTGTTCAGTGATTCCCACCTCAGCTTTGGTTTTGAATCCAATGCTTTTGGTTAGTCTATCATTTTCATAGAATCAGTGGGCAGCAGTCGGGACTTTTACTCCCACTGCCACCTTTTAGAAACCAGAGGACCATTTTGTATGATTTTTGCAGTGTTTTGTTGAGTTTCTAACATGCGACCCCTGTCCTTAAATAAGAAGTTGAATAAACCTGCGTTTGCAGATATTTTGTTGGTCACTTGTATATTGTTCAGTAGTTTGTAGTTTGCTCACTGCACAAGGCCATGGACTTCACAATGAACTCCTTTATTGAGAATCCTGCAGGGGAGGCACTCAACTCCTGTAAAAAGGCAGACCTACTGCACACTGCTTGCCAGTTTGGCATTGCAGTGACATCAGGAAACAAGAGAGACGCAATAAAACAGGCTGTGGTCACTGGTTTGTTTGGAGCAACAGATCCTCACTGATGCCCCTGAACCCAAATCAGAAAGTGAGGGTGAGGAGGGTGACAGTGAAGGGGGTGTCGCTGAGCCCGTTGCTGAGTTGGGGTTAAAATGGCTAGAGATGAAGCTTTGAAGTTTGAGCAGATGAGGATGCAATTGGCATACCAGGAAAAGGAGCAGGCCAACAACAAATGGCCAGAAAGCCATAGTATAGTATGCTGAAAAACGTCAAATTTTGAGATGTCAAAAAATGTCTGAAAAGGACATATTATAGCTTAAAGAGAAACATCGTAGCCAAAAATGTCGAAAAAAGGGCCAAAACATCATAATATAATGTAACGTGCTATTGTATTTTGCATTGCTACTTTCCTTTCCTGACATGCTTCTGTGTGTGTGTGTGTGTGTGTGTGTGTGTGTGTGTGTGTGTGTGTGTGTGTGTGTGTGTGTGTGTGTGTGTGTGTGTGTGTGTGCAGCTCAGATCAGTGCCTGATCACTCTGACTGAGAGCAGCTGTGGGCTGTGGGGCAGAGCCTTTATTAGTGGCTGCTCATATCCCTCTCTGACTCCCTGCAACCAAGACACCTTTTTGTTGTGTTGAGTATCATTTCTGTAAATAATTGTTTTCTTTTTGCAACCAGCCCGGTGTGTGTGTGTCCTTGTATGTTGGGGCATTTGAGCCAGTCGTAACATTAGCGTGTTGAAAAAATGACAGAAAACGTCATAGTATAGTGTCAAAAAATGACATGTCCAAAAAACAGCTGAAAAGCACATAAAATATCGTGTAGAGACACGTCATAGTATAGAATGTCAAAAAAATTTCAGATTTAGGCTTGTGGAAAAAAGGGCTGAAAACGACATATTATAGCTTATTGAGACACATCATGGCATAGAGTTTAAAAAAAGGCCAAAAACATCATAATATAGCATGTCGAAAAAAGACTGAAAACGTCATAGTACAGAATGTTGAATCACACCATTGTATAGTATGTTGTTTAAAAAATCATAAGTACGATGTAATAAAAAAATATGAAAACACCTCTGTGATTAATGTTGTTTAAAAAAATCCCATAAATATTGTAATAAAGAATTTAGTTTAAATACTCAATAAAAACTCATAGTATAGTAGCTGTCATTCAAAATATTAAATAAAAATCTTTGTTGTATGTTGTTCAAAAAATCATAAAAATGTCATAATATATATAATATAGTATATTGGTAAAATAAAAAAAATCATAAGAAGAGAAAGTATTTACATTATTTAAAAAACATTAAACAGTCAAAGTTTAGTATGTTGTTAAAAAAATAGAAATAAATAGATTAAAGTACAGTATGTTGATATTTTTTATATAATAATAACAAAACTATAACGATAATAATAATAATTCATTTCAATCTTGTTTTCCAATTGCTAAATAAGTCCAAGGAAATACCTACGAAAACATACACAGCCACATCTGGGTCTTTGTACGTAAGTTTTACAGGAAACACTATGAAACTTGTCTCTCCTTCTTTTGTGACGCTATCTTCTGTTGGTCATAAAGACGTGATAAATGCCAGCAAATAAACCATCTGTTTCCCCACAAACTGTCAATTAGAAGAATCCCACCTTATCCATCACAGCGGGGCTATACTCTCACTGGGAACCATCGAGCAGCTGTAGGCCTCATCTGTGCACTTGCTGCTGCTATAGGCAGCATGGCGGGATACCTTTGCGTACAACACAACAGATGTTTATGACTGTGTGTCTGAGCTCGTGTTCATGCGTCACAGGATGTGATTTCTGCTTTTGAATTTATATCTTGGTGTGTCTCTCTGAATGTGTAAATATGTGCATGGGTGTGTGTGTGTGAGAGTGAGTGTGTGTTTGTGGACAATGCCAGCCACCCCTCCACATCTCTCGCCATCTGGATAATTGATCGTTTGCTATCATAAAAAAATAAAAGGAGAGGGAATGTGTCATAATGGGCCACTTCTTAAACGCCCCTGTTTTTTTATCTGTTTTCCACGTCTGTTTTATTTGCGTGGGGAGCTGCCAGTTGTCATGATGATTATGAAGAGGGTATTATGGGGAGGGATTATGCATCATCGTGCAATGTTTGAAGATGATCAATGACCTGAGGCTTTTAGCTGGAATTTAAGGGCTTAGCACACAACTACCTACTGCTCTGCTTATGCACAGTGTGTCACAGTGTCATGAGTCATGTATTAAGCTGCTATAACAGCATAACACCTTGCAGTTTTTCAACTGACAAAAAACCTTTGTGCTAAACGATATCTCAGACAAAAGATGGCGGGGAAGCTACACATTCTTTGTAAAATCTGTGTTTTCAATGAATTTACTTTTGTCCTTGATCCTGCTACATCTTTGGAGTTTAAGGATGAGTTGATTAAAATCAGCTTCTTCTATGAAAATGCCATCCAGTTCCTTGGGCATGTTGCTGCTGGTGGCATCATTTAATTCCTGCAGTGCATTTTTTGAATTTGAATCATAGTCTTGTGTCCAAATGGCTCCCACAAGGTCAGTCCATGCAATGCAACAGATTGATAGGGGATGTTAGGGGTGAGCCTTAATCGCATCTCATCCACTCCACTCTCCTGCGAGCGGACATTAGCCAGAAGAAGGCTTGGTAGAGGAGAAGCTCTCGGTCCAAGTCGGGTCAGCCTCGCCCTGATGCCGGCTCTCCGCCTTCTCTTTGTGTTGTGCTTTCGGTTTCGTCTCTTCACTCTGGTCTGACTTGCCGCTGGGCAAATGCCACCGGTGAGGATCATCTAGTGGTCTGCGGCGTTAGGTCTAAAACCCAAACAACTTTTCCCAGTGTTGATGAGTGCTTCTCTATCGTAGAAAAGTCGTGCTGCAGCAGAAGGGGTGATGGTGTCCACAAAAAATAGAAACATACAGCAAAAAAGTAGCAATAAGAAAAGCATCATGTAAACAGATACTGAGGAAAGTTTTCAGCTGACTAATGGTGCTCACTACAGTGTGAATGTGGGTCATGAACAGATTTATGTCAGCCTCTGTCTTCTGCCAATCACAAGGTGTGTAACCTGGGCGGAGGGAGAGTTTCACTCTGCTGCCTGCACTCCACTCCCACACACACACACACACACACAGACAGACAGACAGACAGACAGAGGCTCTGTCGTCAGTGTGCCTCAAACTTTGGATTGAAACTAACTAATTGTAGCATTACTCTGGCGTGACTGCATGTACTTCCCCACAGGGACTATTTATTGTGAGTGTGCAGGCTGTCAGTAGCAGACCGGCTCATTCAAACAGCCTGGTGACTAGCTAAGCACAGACCACTGGGAAAATTCCCCTCACTGTTTTTCTCTCTCTGTGTGTGTGTGTTTGTGTGTGTGTGACTGTATTTTGTCATTTGCCAAATTATGTGGCAGTGACTTGGTATTAGATTGAGGTAGGCTGTGCAGGGCCTGCATGCTTCATTAAAAAAAAAAAAGAGGATGCTATTATTAGGCTGCTACATTATTACATTTATCATAAAATTAATGTTAAATAATATAATTTGATGTGATATATGTTTAAACCTTTTTATTGGGTTTTGCAGAATTACTTCTATTTACACATTTGGGATCTGCATCAGAGTCTTGTGTCCTGTCTGCTCTGAACAAGTTCTGAACAGCCAGTGCAGCAGCTTGATACAGGTGATGGTTGGGGTTAACCATGTCTCTGTGAAGATGTGCACAGAGGAGTCTCTGATTCGTTGCTGAGTGAGCCTCACTCACATCTCATCCACTTCGTTCTCCTGCGAGCGGACATTAGCCAGAAGAAGGCTTGGTAGAGGAGAAGCTCTCGGTCCAAGTCGGGTCAGCCTCGCCCTGATGCCGGCTCTCCTCCCTCACTTTTCCCAATGTTGATAAGTGCTTCTCTATCGTATAAAAGTCGTGCTTCAGCAGAAGGGGCCAACGAGGGTCATGAGGCTGAAACCCAAAGAGAGGATTGAAGGGTTAGGGTCAAGCTTTTAAGCCCAGTATTTCAGGCAAAGTATTAAAAATCATTTCCCAGATGTTAAAGATGCACAAAGCCAGAGCATATGTGTGAGACTGGCAGGGCCCTGATGACATCTGTCACATGTTAGGGAGGTGTCCTTGTCAACTTTAAATAAACTTTTAAAGACTACATCAAAATGTTTTATTAACTTAAATAAAATGCATTTTCACTAAGGATAGCAGAATACACACACACACACACACACACACACACACACACACACAGTCTTGTGGACTGGTTTATGAGCTGTTTGTGTAGCTTTTTATTATGGTGCCTGCCTCAGGACTACAGATGAACTTTAGCAATTGCACTAATTCCGGCATATTTACATTGATGCTTACTGCTGATACATTGATTAATGTGCACTGTCCTAACTCAATAAATAAAAATAAAATAAATAAACACATATGTGTATTTTTTCTTTATGCAAATATTAATATAGTTTAGATGTAGCAAACATTGTTTGTCCTTGAAACTCTATCACACACACACACACACACACACACACACACACACACACCCTTGTACTTAGATCTTTGTGAGGACCGCCATTCAAAGGATTCATGCCCTAAACCTTTATCCTAACCCTATTTACAACCTGAACCCTAAAAACAAGTGTTGACCCTCAAACTGTCCTCTGACAAAGTGAGGACCAGTCAAAATGTCCTCACTTTCCAACAATGTCCTCATTCTGTTGTTAAAATACTTCGGTCCTCACTATGTGGCATGTATAAGCGCAGACACACACACACACAGTCACGTCAGGCGAGCCTTTCCCCCAGCTCCCAATAAACAGCAACATTTGCCCCCGTCATTTAGCCAACACTATTGTCTATCTAATCCAACTCTGTTCCCAGCAATATCTTTTCATCCAGCCTCCCCTCTCTCCCTCTCTCCCCCCTCCTCTCCCTCCTCTCTTGTTCTCAGATGGCTTCCTCCACCTCTCTCCCTGTGCATTATGTAGATAACCCGGGGACGCCATATATCCCCAGCAGGTCAAACGGAGGTTGCAATCACACACTGTGACAGTGGGAGCCAATCCCAGTCCATCATGGAGGAGGGGAGGGAACCGTGACTCTCTGGCTAAATGTGAGCGTGCGTGTGTGTGTGTTTTTGTGTGTGTGTGTGTGTGTGTGTGTGTGTGTGTGGCTCTGTCGTGAGCCTGTAAGACAATAAGTTGAGCGGGGGACGTTGGACATTGGAGGAGGAGGAGGATGGGGGTGAAAGAGAAAAGGAAGGGATGGGAAACTTTGATCAGTAGTGGAAGGAAGGAGGGAGAAAATGAGGATGGACAGAGTGTGAGCTGGAGGAGTGACGGGAAAACGGAACTAATACTGAGTGACAGCGAGGAGGAAGAGGAGGCCCAAACACACACAGTCTCTCTGCAGCGCCATAACAAAGTCACTATATAAACTATTATTTTTTCTGCGTGGAATTTGAGCAGAAACCAAACCAGACAGAGATAAAAACTCAGACATCTTTTATGTGCTTTGCAAATTTAGGAAAAGAAAAATCTGAAAAAAAAACATAGAAACTTGATCTCCTAAAGTCCTAAAAGTGCTCAGAAAGATGTAAAATTTCACAAAATATTGTCTGCTCATAAAAAAAGTGCACCTTAAGAACATTTAAATTTTTGGTTCAAATGTTTTTTTTTCTACACATATATGAGTACAAATGAAATTAGAAAACAATTTTTTTTTTTTCGGTCTGTCTTAAACAAAAGTCGGATTAAAATGAACATTGGAAAAGTTTTTAATCAGCTGTAAATCATACTGGCTATTAAGATACTCTAATACTTCTAATTTTAGTAAAGAGAAGTCATTTGTTGATTTGTGCAACTCATTTAAATATAAAATATAAATAATACAAAATACTAAAATTTATTTTTGTAACATAGAATGAGAGGTGTTTTTTTTTTTTTTTTTTACAGCAAGCAAAAACTGGATTTAAGGTCATTTGGGCACCTTTTTAACAAAAATAAGATTTCTAACAATTTATGGTGCAGATCAGGCCCACTTCTGGTGTCAATCTGAAATATCTTTGTCAAATTAAAAGACAGAGAATGGTTACATATATAGATAATTTATGGTCTCGGTTTTTAAGGTGGATCATTGTCAGTGTAAAACCTCATGACCTGAGGGGTATTCAGAGGTCATTTTGGATGTTGTTTTGAAGGCCACTGCCCTTTTTTTTGTAATTCATACCCATGGGTTCAAAATTTAATACCAATGTTGGGGGACACAGTAATTGCAGGCAAAAATACTTTGAAGGGCTTTTGCTTTTCAGTTCCCTCTGTCAGAGGTACAACAAAACATGAACATGTTTTTAATAATTTTTAATGTCCCCTCCACAAGCGGATGGTCGTAACAAAAATATTTCTTACAGAAAAAAATTATTAAACTAATAAATACATTGACTGACCCCACAGGTAAAAAAGTGCAGTATAAAACCACTTCATCGCATGTGATTTTTCACTTATTGCTTGAGTTTGTTTTATGAATTGATTTATGAATAAAACTGTGACAGGCAGAAATTTTTCTTTTGAAATAAAAAAAAGAGAAAAATATATATACTTTGGAGATATAGCAAAAAATGTATTTAAACCCCAAGTAAACCCCCAGGAGCTCAAGATAAAAAAGATCAAAATTACTAGATTAAAATGTATCTCCTCTCACAATGTCTAAACAATCAAATCTCCACCATAATCAATACTGTTAGCACATTTTAATTTTTTAATTAAATTTAATTAATTAATTACTTTTTAGATTTTTTTCTTTTTCAAGTTATTCTCATTTCCACTCTCCCCATTATTAATGTAATATCCTACAACGTATAAGATGCAAAAACCATTACAATTTCTGAAAATTAGTTTTTTCATTGCTAAAAGTGAAGGGGCCAATGCTGCCTTCTGAAAAAGTACCTTACATCTGAAGGCCTCAGAGGTGAGATCAAGGCTGGAGACGGATCACACGGATTAGTCTCTGTCTGTCTTTACCTTCACTTGTCTATCAGTCCATCACATAAAGGAGCTGGCATTTCCTGTCTGGCTCTTGGAAAGGTACAGGACTGGAGATGCTGGTGGAGACTTTGAGTGTATGGACAAGTTGTAAACCTGTTAGCTACCTGAATTTACAAAAAAAACTTTTGTTAATGAATCTACAGCCTGAATATGACTATGAAAAGCTTGGAAAACTCAAGGAAACGTATAGATACCCAATGAAACAAGACTAAAAAATATCACATGACCAAATGATTGGTGACGTGTGGATATCAACGTCAGTTTTACATATTACAAAGAGGAGGAGCTGACGTGTACTGTGCCCCGGACAAGAGAACATAATACAAAACATGATTCAGATTCAGAAATATTATTATGACCAAATACGCAAGCTTACACTCAAATCACTTCTTCTGCAACATTATATAAATCTATAAAAATTACACATACATGTACCAAGTTAAATTCAGTATTAAAAAAGTCTAAGTCTGGAAATGTTGATGTTAATGTATTTTTCTCTTATTGTCAGCAGTTGTGTGTTTATCAAAGCCTGATATCTATTTTCCCATTGTGCCATAAAGCTTTGTTGTTTTCCAAAAACTGTTAAAAATTAGAATCATTGAGCCACTCTGTTTTTCATTTTAACTCTTCCTACACACGGAGTCCCACTGAAATAAGCACCAAATATGGATTCATCCGCAGCTGAAAATAGTGCCCAACAAATGCAACGTTTCCTTCAGTTTAAAGTTACTCAGCCTGAGTCGGGTCTAGATTATAAAGAAAACGTTCTCTCACAAGCCCCTACAACAAACAAACAAACACAAAAAAAAATCTTGATTTACTGAAATCAGAGGGGACCACATCTCTGATTTTGTGTCCCCATGCGCTTTTTCACTTATTTTTTGTAAAATTCTTTTAGGTGAGGAAGAAATTATGTATGTATATTATAGTCAGGCGCTAAGCCACTAGATGCTGTAGTTTACAGTAATTCTATTCTACACTTTTTTCACTTATGGTATGATGTAAATATATTAATGGATTTTGCTGTGTTTTTTAAAAAAAAATAAAATATAAATATATTTGTTTGTTATGACCATCCATTTTATGAAAAAAAAAACCAAAACAAAACAAAACTTTTTTAGGATTTATGCCTGTACTACTGTATATGTCCCCCTCACCCTTAAGAATCTAAATTCAGCCCCTGGAATAAATCAAAACATCTGTTTACAAACTCTCACACTACTCGTGCAGTATAATCCAAGTCTCGTTTATCCACCTGTATACTCAGTATTCACAGACGTGCATTTTCACTAAACTCTTATACTATTTAAATGCTTCTACATAAACTGTGAAGATGTGCTGCTTGTTCTTGCATGAGACTGAACTTCATTTTTTTGAACGCATCAGTCTGGGTGTGCGTGCAGGCATGCGCCCACGGTGGGGAACATATGTGGGTGGAAACCCGAGCTGACAACACAGGCATTACAGTTAAGAGTTAATTCAGTGTGTGTTTGTTTATTAAGAGAGTGTGTGTGTGTGTGTTTGTGTGTGCAGGTTATAAATGCGTGTGTAAATGTCATCATGGTGCTGATTTACACAGCTTCTGCTTCATGCAGGAAAAAAAAAAGAAAACTTTCTTTTAATCTTTCTTTTTTAAAGTTGTTTTTCTATAATTATTTGTTTTTCTGACAGTTTGCCTTCTTCTTTCTTTTTGTTGTCTTTGTGTTTGTCTTTCTTCTGTTTATTTCTCCATGCTTTGTCTTTCTTTTTATTTATTTATTTTTTCCAGATTTGTGTTTGCTTTTCTTTTGCTTCAGCTTTTTGGCTCCGTCATGCATTGATTTCTATTTGTTTTTTTCTTTCTTGTTGCTGTGTTGTTTGTATTTAGACCGTCGCTTGCTTATTTCTGTCCTATTACATATGTGTGCTTCTGTCATGCTTTGTCTTTCTCTCTCTTTATCTCGTATCTGGCTTGATGCTTGTTTGTTTACTTGCAGTTCTGTCTTGTGATATTTCAGACAAAGAAAAGTGAAGCTGCAGGTGTCGTAGCGTGTTCCTCTGCTGCCCCTGGTGGCGTCACAGCAGCGTGGAGTCTCTTACACTTCTGTAGAGGAGAGGAGGAGCAGAGGGAGGGAGGGGAAAGGAGCAGGGAAAATAGGAGGTGCTCTTACTGGGAAACGTTCCTCTTCAGCAGGTGTTCATATATGTGGTGACCCTGAGTCTGTTATTCAGTGTTAGATTCACCTGCTGATGCTGGAACTGACCTGCATCATATCAGCTGTGAGTGCAGAGAAAAGGATGCTGCAGTTTTAGGGTTGTGATGCCTCTGAAGGATGGTGGGTGAAGTTTTATATATTTATTATTATTATTATTAAATATTATTATTATTAAATATATATATATATATATATATATATATATATATGTATATTCAGATATCTTTCACAAGTATTCAAACCTTTGGCCCTGCGCAATTTGGTGCAATTTCTTTAAAAAACATGGCAAAAAGTTCCACAAGTTGCAAATTTATATATATTAGAAAATTATTTTACAAAGATTAGGGTAAACTGTCTGGGATAATTATATATTTACTATTGTGTTACAGGACTATTGTAATTTATAATGCATATTTTCCAGGTCACTTCCTTTTTTTATTAGTATTTTTTTTTATTTAATTGTATTATTATTTATTTTATTTATGTATTGATTTTCTTTTTTTTCCATTTTTTTAGGTATTTTTCTTTGACTTTCTACTAATTTCCCACTAATCATGTTCTCCATAGTGCACTGTAACAAAGTTATATATCAAATAAATAAATTTCACAATACTTGACCACACATTTTTTATTTTACTTTCAATACTTACGTACCAAAAGTAATTGTATAATAGTATTTACACTAAAGTACAGTGATGGTGGTATACAGTGATTTGATCATGAGGTTAACAGTTTAATATATAGTGTATATATAGTATAATAGTGCTAAATGAGGCTAAACATGCTTGATTACACACACACACACACACACACACACACACACACACACAATGTAGAGTTGAGCATGTTGTTTTGTCTGAGATTTCACTTTGATGACCCTTTTTAATCAGATAAAGTCTGCGTGAACAGGTTTTTTTCAGTTTTTGGGTGAATGTTTGAAGTGGTAGGAGGTAAAAGAGAGATGGAGGTGGATGGATGGATGGATGGATGGAAATGGAGAGAGGGAACAATCTCCCTACTGTTTACCTGAAGAGGGGCAGCCACCGTCGCCCCGTATGTCGACTGTGCTCTGATTGGAGTCATCTCTGCCACGTATGGATTAATATTTAATGTGAGAGAGAGAGAGAGAGAGAGGGAGAGAGAGAGATGTGCAAAGCTGCTGCTGCTGTTTATTTAGGATATTGTGAAAATATGAGGGGAAATTTGCAATTTTATTGGTTTTTCCAAAATCGTCAGAGCTGTGTGAGAGCTCTGTATATAGTGTGTATGTGTGTATGTGTGTATGTGCACCCAGAGGCTGTGGTGACCATCAGCCCCCAGTTCCTACCTCTCTTTCTTTCTCATACACACACACACACACACACACATACATACATACACACACACACACACACACACACACACACACACACACACACACACATACATATACACACACACACACACACACACACACACACACACACACACACATACATACACACACACACACACACACACACACACACACATACATACACACACACACACACACACACACACACACACATCACCATTTGGTTTGTGCTACAGGTCTTTTAAATAGTTCTTTTTTTATGTTACATGTTTTGCGACAGAATTAGATATAACACCTATAAAATAAACCTAATCACACTTAAATCCAAAACATGTTCAACCAAATCAGTATTCAGAAAGTATTAATTCAACTAATTTTATAAAAGTCAAGCCTATTTCATAAATCTGTGGCAAAGTGATTTTCAAATGTAGTAGTATTTTATTATCTATCTATTTTCAATTTTATTATTATTGATTTATGTTATTTATTTTGTGGGCAGGCCACAGTGTATTTGATTGACAGCTCAGCCGGCAGTGGCACAGAGGTAAATTGAACTTTCATTGGTAACAGTAGCATACAATCTATTAATCAGACGTCACGTGTTTTAGCAGCCGGGGGCGGCTTTTTTTTTTTTGATCAGTGTTTTGGCGTTGCTAAATGCCTTACATTTATCTGCAGTATGGGCCTCCTGATTTTGCCCTGAACAGAAAAATAAATAAAAGTGCCCCACGTCATTGACATTTTGTCCCATTGTCCAGTCAGATGAACTGAGAGGCGTTCTGTGCACAATCATGCAATCATAACATAAACATTTCCTATGATTTCAGATTATTTACTGAAACAGGGACAGCGACGTCTTTCCCAGCGCAGATCCGCAGGCTATAACAGGAAGAAACATGCAGTTTAATTTCTGTCGGACTTTGAAGTCGTGTGAACGATTCATGACACAATAACCCACTCGGTGTCAGCCAGGCATACAAAGCAGGTTCTGGCTGCATTACTTTCCCATGGTGTCCATTTCACTGTGGGATAACTTGACCTGTGACCCCTGAGCTTGTAGCCTCCACAGCTTGAGACGAAATCGCCCACTGAACCGGAGGCGTGTACAGGTCACTGGCGTTTTCTATCCACTCACCGGGATGAAAACAACCCCCACGTGCCTCACAAGCTGAATGAGAGATACGGAGGCAGCCTGTGAGACGAGGAATCAGGCGCAGGGAGGGCAGAGGGAGGCAATTTCACCAACTCTAACTTCCTCCGCAAAATTACGGCTAAATGGAAAAATAATGGAAGTGGCATCATTGGCCTCCTAGCATGGCGCTATTAGTATGCCGGTGACATGGAGCGGGGAGACCGACAGCAGTTATGTATTTTTGCAAGTATGCATATAATTTATTGTGGGGAACACAATTTACATGGGTAGTCAATGCCTGTTTTATGGGCTCACAAATAGATGTATGAATTGAAGCATATAATGGTGGAGAGCAGCAGGCACAAATACATTCTAAATCTTCCAAATGTGTTCCACGAACAATGTAACCAAGGAATATAAAACAGATTAATTCTTGCATGTTATATGTATTGGTTTTTGATTTACAAATCTAATCGGGGGGAATTTGCCCTCACCGTGTGGCCAGGGTGTGTGGGCGTGCTGGGTGACACGTGGGGCTGTTTCGACATGCAGAAACAAATACCTAATTCCATAAATATATTATATACCTTTTTACCTTTTGTAAAAAAAAAAATGAAAATAGGTAGGAAAAGCAGCACTATTTGCTCTATTTTTTTCTTCTTTTATTTTTATTAACAATCAATCAAATGATTATGTGTTAATGTGTCAATTATGCAGCAGTTATTCTTTGTTTCGTTTTTTTGACGCCTGTTGTGTGCGTTGCGTATGGACGCACCTGGTGCTTGCCTGGCTCGAGCGTTCTCATTTGACGCCATCCAGCCACGTCCAGTGCCAAAAGCACTAACGGATCGGACAAATTTGATGAGTTCAGAGTGAGAACGGGCTGGGCATTCACACTGATGGCGCTGTAGCAGAGAAACTTCCTGAGAAAAAACAAAGCGACCAAATGAAAAGTAACAGCCGACAGGTGTAAACTATGAATCGACACAAAGAGTATAAAAACCAGCATAAACCACCATGTTCTGAACACATTATAAATACTGACCAAAAGTGACATTTGTATGAACATAAAACATCAAAATTAACTGCAAACTAAAGAAATGACGACTAGGCTAATTGATTGGAACCGCGGTGAAAACATTTTTGAAAGGCTAAACGCCATCAAGAAGCAGAATATTTTGTTGGATAACAAAATGCTGTGAATTTTGGAAATGATCTCTTGTTGTTTGTTTTCTTTAATTTTGATTTCTGGACTTTACTTTGCTTTTGAGTTTTTGGAACGCTTTCCTCTATCAGCTGTGCTAACAGCTTAAAACTATAGATTCAGTTTGCAGATGTAATCGCTAAATCTACAAATGGAAAAATCTTTTCTTTTTTTGTCAGTCGTAACAAGACTGACCGAGCTGAGCATTTCTGTGTTTATATCTGGTGTTATTTAGTTTGGACTTGTATTTTGTTTAGACTGATTGTTTTCCAGTTATAAGTCAGAATCCGTGTATTTCCATGGAAACACAGATAACAGTTGCAAAAAGTGACATGAGAGGGTAATATTGGGTAATATTGTGTAGTATTGCTTAACTTCCATCTTTAGTCTGGTAAGCAAATTAGTCACGTGATCGTAGCCTTTCAAAATGGGTTATGCAGGAATTTCAGGCTCATGACTTTGTGGTATACATGTGCATTTTGATGCATAACTTTTTGTTGGAAAACATAAACGGTGCATGAGAAACGTCTGAAAAGTTTGTGAGCAAGCCAATCAACTTCCCCAACAGCAAAGTGGGAAAACCATATTTTATGAATCTGGCTTTGCAGAGGCTTCCAAAGGTGAAAAAAACCCAGATTTTGCCTAAAATATTATTTAATGCTATATTTTCAAGATTGGAAAAAGGGGGCTCACCCAAAGGACCCACCATACACAGAAGTATGTGAACACAGGTGTCTGTATACTTTTGGCCATATGGTGTGCCTCTCCACACAGTCGTAGGAAGGGTGTACCATATGGACAGTGTTTCTGACCAAAGTGACACCCAGCTGCTTTCTGATACCCTCCTATCTACCTTCCACAATGAAAGGCTCCTCTGAGGGTTATGGCTGTCCGTCAGTGACCCAGGAGCTGTTGAAGCCATGATGAATTTGAGATAAGACACCGCTAAGCCCTTACCCTTAACTACCAAAGGAGGGGTGGGGGCATCAAAAGCATCTCAACACTACAAGAGAGGAAGGCGGGGTTCTGCGGGGCGACAGCGATGGAGTAAGGGCCGCAATTACTTTCACAAAATGATGTCAGGGGAAAGAGGCGGCTGGCTGCTGCAGCTGTGTGCAGCGGGTGGAGGGGCGGGTTAGGATTTTTAAAAGAGGATATTGTTAATGCATTAGCCTGTTAAGGGTTTACGCCACTCACATAAAAAAACAGGGCAGCCAACGAGCCCACGACATAAATCCCGCTCAGCAGTGATGTTTGGGAGGAAGAGGAGATGAAGGGATTTGTCCTTGGGTGGTTCTCAGTGGTCAATAATAAATATTTTGTCATACACGCGATGAGTCAGGGAAATGGACATGTATGGATTATAAAAATAGGTCAAAATAAACACTCCCGGGTCATACTTCAAGATCTTATTAAGGAATAGCAATATTTGCTGAGCCTGGCATGTATTTATTTAAAGTTATATCTCATAAGAAAGTCAAAATCAATCACATCAAAATGATTCAGCCCCTGGTTGGATCTTGCCCCATGCTAACATTTACACCAGAAAAACACATCTGTGTAAGAAATGCGTGAGTGTTGCCAAGACCTGTTTTTTGGGGGGTGTGGGGTTGGCAACTGTGTTAACAAGTTAGAGCAGCCACATTGTGTGAGCAGTGCTGCTCAGCTGCGGCACATCTAGAGAAACAATGTCTTGCTGATTTTTCTGCGTGCCGCGGGTAGTTGTAAGCAGAAACAAGGCGCTTTGATAATTATATTCACTCCATGAACCTTTTATTCAATGTCTTTATCTGTCCCAGAGATGAGGAAATACAAATGTATGTTTTACTCAACCTTTCCTGCTACCGTTTCAAAATAAAAGTCCTCTGAAAACATCTCTGTTGACAGAATCCCAACAGTTGTTGACACAAGGCATTTTATTGCGAAACCTTTGCAGGGCCGTGTTGTTGACGATGCAGGAGCTGCATGACCTCATACATGAGTTATGTGCTTACAAATGTGGCAATGCAGTACTCATAGTAGCAGGCTCTATCACACTTTTACATAAGCTAAATGTGAGTGGGACAGATATTCAGATTAATTACTTAAATTTGCGCTAATCGATATTGTTATATAAATAATGGCTAAAATGATGTGAAAGTACTTTCTCATAGAGAAGGACCGATAATGAATAGTTGCCAACTCTTCAGTTTCCCTCAGTTCTGCAGATCTTTCAAGTTATTGTTTTGGTTTTGGAGCCTGTAAACTCCGCTGTCATTACACCTTTGGTGTCTGCATGATACGCCGCTGGCCAACTGCTGTCTGCATGATACGCCGCTGGCCGGCTGCTGTCTGCATGATACGCCGCTGGACACAGACATTCACAGAGCTGTTATACACCACCCGCAGCAGCATGATTCATTGATGGGCAGCGTCACTTAAGATCTGCCAAACCTGTCATGTCCGCATGAAACACCACTGGACGGTGTCAGGTTGAAACACTGCTGGTAACGATATAATACAACCCGTTCTCATTCCAAACCCGTAAGGTACAAGTGCACCATCTGATTCCTTCTAATTCCCGAACTGTTCCCTTGGCTCTTCCTTGCGGATCCTGGCTCACTTCCTGGCTAGATGGGATCTGTATTTTCTGTAGCTAGACCTGCTCCAAGCTCCTTTCAGACTTCACAGGTACCTCCAAACCCTCAGGAAGTGCGCCTGGCTCTGATGCAAATTTTACATAGTGGCTTAAAGGGGAAATACAGCGTTCTGGTCCCACTGACCCAGAAAGACTTTTCCCAATTGATCGTAAAAGAGACAGCTGTTAATCTTTTTTTTTTTTTTTGTGAGTGTCAAAACCGACTCCTTTCACTGTCTAGAGCCATCCAGTTTGATAACGTTTGGAAAGTCTAAAAGGCCGCCATTCAAGCTAGCGAGGCGCTAAACTAGAAGTCAGCTGCTCTGCTGGTGGAAGTTACCCGCTCGAGTACACTCGGCCGCACTTGGCCTCTCGTAAGTCTCTAGTGCCCTATGGGCCAGCTAATCCGGGTATTCTGCTCTGATTCTACACCTGGAAAAAAAAAATGTTTTGTGCTTCATGCGTCAATGAGCAGCGTTTATAGGAATTAATCTGCTGTTTCCAGACTTCCTATAATGCATCCATGAATAGCTCATTATCACGTGTCTAAGGGCGAGTCCAGACACCCTGAGAGTGACACTTTTGAACGCTTGTATCTGTAATTACATTTTTGCTCAAAAGCTCATGAGCACAGGTGAGGGTTACAACACGGAGATTCTCCTCTCCAGACCCGTTTTTATCACCGATGTCCCATAACGTGCTCGCGTTACTGCTGATGCTGCTGATGTCCTCCTCCTCCTTCTCCTCCATTAGGGTCAACCCAGCCGGCTACGTCCTCCCTCTCTCCTCCTCTGACTCCTCCATCCTCTCTCTTTCTGTCTGCATGGCTGATCATGTTCTTTCTCTCCTTCTCTCCAGGCTGACACCTGGCCAGGCTCAGGCGATCAATACCAGGCACGGCCCTGCAGGAGAATCCTGTCAGCTGCTACTCCGGATCCGCGGTGCTCCGGCCACTGCTGCACCATCACTCAAACTCCGACCACACATATAAGATGGATAGACCCGCACACACATAGATGCTATATGTGCAAACACACAGCATAAAAGGAAGCAAGAAGTAAATACTGACGAGAGCCATCCACTGGCCTCCTAATTTAACCTGCTCCCATCTGGACGAAGTTATGTGGCCTTCTTTTTTACAAAAAACAGATCCGAACTGTCCTTTATTCCACAAGCCATTACATTTCTAAACATGCAAAAACAATAAGTAGTATGTCCATCCGTCTTCCTCTGTCCTGTCAATCAAATTCCTACTTACAATTCAAGTGTATGGTACGTTTACTGGAATGTAGCTACAATATATGTTAATTAAATTAAATATCAGAAACGTATTTGGGCTCCTAGTGGCCACATGTAGTCACTGCGACAGCAAAAGGTACCTTTACTGGACAGCATTACGGGAGAATGAGGCCTGCGGGGGGGACTGTCCCTTTCAGATAATTATACTCACAAGCAATAAGGCGTTTACACATAAACTGAAAGGCATGTTTAAAGACGAACACACGCACACAGGACATATGAATGTGCACATACACACACACACACACACACAAACACACACACACACACACACACACACAAGCACAATAAGAACCGCATGTTCAAAGGCCCAGCTCTTATCAATCTTTAACCAGGCAATTTCTCTTAATGCTATAGTGGCCTCAGCAAAACAGACAGGGCAAACAATTAATAAAGGTCTTTGAGATAAATAATACACCGGAGCGGGATGTCAGGCCAGCCATTGTTTTATTTTTTAGTTATTGCTTTCCTCGGGTTGACTGGAGGGTTTTCCTCACAGTGCAGGTTCCTTCTCCATAAGGCAAATGAGATTTACGACTTTTTAGGACTTTTTCATGCCACTTGCGATCAACTTTAAGACCAATTTTACAATAACAAGAATTTAAGAAAAAAAAAACATTAATCGCTTAGAGTTGGGGATAATTTTGCCTAAATAAGTTCAATATAAAACATGATTTATTTATTTATTTTTATGTAAAAAATGCGCTACATTATGGAGTGAAATACACAAAAAAAAACAAACTGTAACTATCCATACCTAAAAAAGTGCTTAGACATCATTAATTTGATAAGACGTAAATGTATGAGTGTCATTGTTTCGTTTCTCTAATATGTGTGATGTTGAATTATTTTAAAACTATAAACTACTATTTTGAGATTGTATGACACAATGTCAGAAAAAAAGATCCATTAAATCCTACTTAACATGTCTTAGCATTTTTAAGACTTTTGAAAGATTGATACAAGACAGTTTAATACCAATTTAGCACTTATTTATAAATTGATGAATTTAATACCTTTTAAGACTTTTTAAGGATCTGCAGGAGCCCTGACACTGAGACTGAATGCTGTTTATTGGTTCTTCATATCAGGTCTCCCCCGTTCCTTCTCCACACCTCTTAATTTGATTAGAGTTGAATGAATTTAATTAACTGCTGCCCATTTGAGGTGTCATTACATATTATAATTATTTAGAGAAAATTTTTATGGCATCAGGTGGCGGTGAGAAGGGTGATGGGTCACGTACCACACTCAGATGTCAAGACTTACAGAGACCACTACCACAGGTTAGTGGAGGTAAATGGTGCTCCTTGGAGATGAAGATATTGACCCTGTTAGCTTTTACTGTCTCCTTGAACCTGGTGAATTACTGTGAGAGCTGCAGAGTCTGAACTGGACTGTGTTAAAGCTGCTGTGGTCACCCAGATTTCACTGAACTACTGTTACATTCATAACTTTTGTATTAATGTGTGCATCGTCGGCATAACGCTTGTGTTTCATTCATGGGAATCGTACCATTATTTTTTACTGGTTGAAAGTAGTGACTTCAGTCCCCTAAGGGTCCATCGTTACTGAAGGCCATGATGGCGGTTAGCGATCTTAAGCGGAGTGCACACTACAAGATAAATCGAGTTGATTTTGGGCCCGATTTCCCCCCTCCAACCAAGTCCCTATTATCTGATGATTTTTAAGATTATCTTGCCAGATTTTCCTCTGGTGTGAGGTGTGTTAGGAGTGATTTTATCCTCCCTGATCTGCTTAGAAGATGATTGGTGTGTCCTGAATAGCCGAGCGCACACTCTGTGGATCGTCACGTAGAACCAAACGATAGCCAAACAGGCTGCAAGCTGACTGAAGACGAAAGCAAACCAGAGACAAATTAACACAAGGCATAAAGTGAGATAACCGTCAGAAATGGAGGACCGACTTGTTGATTTGTGGCAATAACATGAATGTTTGTACATCGTGTAAAACATTTCATGATCAAACTGACAAGAAGAGAAGTTGGACAGAAATTGCTATGGCAACGGTTGTACCAGGTAGCTATCAGCTAGCCACATTTAGCTCATTGTCCGCCATGTTTGTTAAATGTAAACTTTTTTAACCAAAACTAAAAACCTATTTATTGAGTCTGGCTTGTATTTATTATTTTATATAAATTCTGCTCTTTGTACTGTTCTCTTTGTTCTCTGTACTTTTTACTTTTACATCCTGTTTATCACAACATTTTATGATTGTTTATTCTTGTTTTTTTCCGTTGCACTTCTTTTATTGAAGCACTTTGAGCTGCATTCCGTGTATGAAAAGTGCTCTATAAATCAAGTTTATTGTTGTTATTATTATTATTAATCTGAAGTGGCGTTTGACCTTGCGAGATTTCGAGTTTTATCTGTCAAATCGGTCATTATTTGTCATTGTGTGTGTGGTCTCATTTTCATATTAGCTTATCTTAGGGAGGCTTCAGCAGGTGCAACAGGAGAAACTTGCTCTCCATTCTGTAACATCGCTCCGCACTCTCTGTGTTTACTTTATCCCTTTTACTCTCCAACTTCTTGATCTATTGATCTTTTTTTGTAAACGTATTGTAACCTCTTTCTGTCCACAGTCAAGAAAAACAGCATCCTTGCTCTGATGATCTGGTTTATGAAGTGCAGAGATGAGCCTACATGAAGAGGTACACAGATAAATCAAACATGAATTCCTCATCTGATCCTTAGTAGGTCAATGCTTTACCCACCACCACCAACCCCTCCACTCCGGCTATTACGGCATAATAGGAAGTCTATGGTGGTGGGTGAAAGGTGGATGAGACATGCAGCCTTAAGGGGGAGGGAGGTGGAGTGTGTGATCTGAATGTGGGGTGGGGCGTGGTGCAATGACCATCTGCAAAATGAAAACAAATGGGTTGTCATCCCCCAGGAGGAAATCTATCTCCATCTATTTTTAGTCATGGAGTCGAACTGGTTGGCCATGTGGACTGTGTGCATTTCACTTGTATAGCTTTTGAAGTCTTGATACTTTTCCGATCATTTACACGATAAAGTTGCTAATATCTGCATGATTTGCTGCCCGTTCCATCTTCAGTTCATCCTCGGTCAGGGATAAGCATGTGTGACAAACTAATCTCAACTCGATGTCCACTTGTTAGCTATTTCAGAGCTTTGCTTGTCTGCCGGTGGATATGGCTCACCAGGTAGTTACACTGTATATCCGACAAGGTGGTTTCCCTTGTCTCTATTTCAGGATGCAGCATTGGATCTGAATGTCCTTCTTGATGTTTCTCCGCTTGTCCACTGACTCCATTGTCACCACCCTCTCTTTCCAACGTGTACAATATGACACGCTAACACGTTCTCAACCCTAGTGTTTACATATTTTGCTGCTTTGCAATGGATTTCGGCATCTATACATTACGCTCTAGGTATCCTTCTGCGTCTGCTGTTGTCTTTCAAGGATGCTGTTAGCACAAGCACATGGTGGGATTACACTGCACCTGAATATGTTTAGGCAACAACAGTACATGGCAACCAATGCTGGGACGTCAACAAACGCACATGCTGGCACGGATGGTTAGGATTAGGGGAAGGAGGCACATGGGAAAGCGTAGAAAAAAAATCTCATTACATTCAGATGGGAAATGAACACCTGATTCCCGCATGAAAGTCCAGGGACTGTTGGACCCATCCACCGCTCCTCCCCCCGCTCTAGGTGACCTTGCGCTCCTTATACATTGTTACTGTCAACTTGACAGCATCCTGTTGCACATTGTGCGCATGAGGCAGGGACCGTACGGCTGTCTGCCTATGTATAATAACAGTGCAGCTTTTTCTGTGTGGCCAAATTCAAATCGAAACTGTCCCTCACAAATCTGAGAGGCTTTATGAGATATTAGAGAATATTATAGCCTATGATAGGTATTGTTACACTAAACAATGACGCTGAACTGTAGAAACACACTAGAAAGCTGAGATCACCTTCCAAACAAAATGTAGAAAAAATATTCCAATTTAGCCATAAAATTATCATTAAACCACAAACGATTCCTTCCAACCGCGTCATCACCTTACGCCGACCAGCAGCGTATCATGCGGACATGAAAGGTGGCTCTTGGTGTCGGGATCTTACACTGGAAGCGCTGCAGAAGCATCAGTATTATACCACTTTGGAATCAGAATAAACTGGCTTTTAACTTCACGAACTGTAAAGTGTCACAACTGCTGTCAAGCCATCAGAGGCACACCGGGCTCTCTCTCACCTGACAGTGAAGCTGTGAAGTTGTGGTCTTATCTGTGTTTGCTTCATCTATATTGTCACCTATTCTTTTCCCATTTCATGCTCACTGAACTCGCTATTGTCCATTGAATCCTCCTGACTGGTTCCGACTTATATGACAAAGAAAACTTTGGACCAGCTCAGATCTTTTCAAACGGTTGTTTTGTTTTATGCCAAAATGGTTCTGAGAATGTTTCATATTATGATGTGCATCCTATGTATTTGTTTGTAAAATACAAATTCATGTGATTAAAACAAACCTAAAAATATTGCAACTTGCATCATTTTTTTGTTATTTTTTTAAACTGCTACAAAATAAGGCATTTGAGACCACAACAACCACAACTGCCCCTGAAATCCTGAATTAGGTAAAAATCCATACATTTCCATAGTTATGCAGACAATATCCAACTATATGTATCAATGACGCCTGATTAAACCACCCGGTTTAGTATTTCTATGGTAAAAACAGAAACAGCCACAGTGACATGGTGAAATCACGAGTTTCAGGCAACAGGCACTTTTGTTTAGAGCTGAAACTTTCAGCACAACACAAACAGTGCTATTTACTTTCCACCAATCACAGCGACTCATAATGCAGTGCATCGCCCATACACCAACATGATGGAAATTCCTCAGATACAAACACACGACTGGAGAGACTGAGATCTCTAACCTGACAGGAGGACCGGTTACAATAACTGTCCCATATCCAAAATACTGACCATTGTGAGCACAGCACCGTGCCACTGAGAGAGGGGAGAGGTAAAGTGATGAGTCGGGCTAGAAAACCACATTTACATTAACCATGATTCTCAGAGAGCTGCAGTATAATAGCTACAGTCCTACAATAGCCCATAAAGTATAACAACTGCTCCTTCAAAATGATGCTAGACAATAGGGAATGACACATCTCCCCATTATTTATTTATTTCAGTGTGTGTGTGTGTGTGTGTATTCATCAGAGAGTATAAGCATCAGAGAAAGCTCATCAAGTCACCGAGGTAATTAATGAATATTTTAAATGTCATGATGATGGGAACCACTTGACAAGAGGACCAAAGACTGACTGGGGGATGATTAAGAACTCTCCCCATCGCCTGTCCATCTAACCCATCCCCCCATCGCACGCACGCACGCACGCACGCACGCACGCACACACACACACACATACACACACACACGCACATGTACATGCACGCACGTGTACACTCTCCGCAGGGGCCAGACAATCCAGGGCTCAAACTTAAATGTGAGGTGTTCAGTCGCCTCCTTGTCACCCCTAACAACATCCGCTGCCATCCGCTTCTTTCTGCAGCCACCATCATGTAAAACAGCAAAACATCACCCCCCCCACCCCCATGTTGATGGGTAAAGTTTTATAGTCCACAAAACACTGCAGGAGGTTCACGTGGAAAAAGGCGTTGCACTCATCTCCCAAATGATTGAAACAAGTGGCGAACAGAATTCAAACATTAAAAAAAACATAATAAAACCACAAAATGTCTCCATACTGCTCGTCCAAAGTAATCCAAGTGTCCTGAAGCCCCGATGTGGCAAGTTGTTTTGAAAAACGTCAGTAGGCAGGTTTCCAAAAACCCTAAAATTTGAAATTTTGAACATAAAATATACCTACTAGAAACACGTCCATTTTGACAAAGAAAGTTTTTGTGCTCACATGAGGTGATTTGATGTTGCAAAACTGCAATGCAAACACTGTTTTCGCTTTTCTAGGTCACATTATGCTATGGCTATACACTTGTCGGTAGGAACCAGCTCCCTCAGATATGATGCAGCAGGAGCTACAAAAGGTGTCACTGCATCACATAACTCTTCAAAAGTTGAATGGAAGTTTTGAATCCACAGTTCCTCTGTGAAATTGTGGACTATCACCTCCAAGAAATCTTTCATTCGTGGCCGCTCCCATGTATGAGGGGCTCGACTTTCCATTATTGCTCGCATAACACGCCTATGTTGCCCTCAATGGAAATAATGACGGCTAGTGTGGTGGCTGCAACAGAAATAAAGCTGTTAATGTTTTGAACATCCATCGCCATGCTTCTTGGAGAAGTCACAGAACATTTGTTTTATTGACACTTTGAAAATATCCCTTAATTTTTGCACAAATCTGTAAAGGAAACCTGCCGGTGTCATGTTTTTAGCCTTGTTGCAGCCTGTAGCTCCTAATGAGGGATCCACGTTCACATATTGTATTTTTCATGAAATACCCAATAATGTATTTTTTTTGTCAGTTTTATTCTTGAAGGAACTGTAACACAGTGATAAATGAAGAACGAGGTTGAGGCAGTACAATGGAGTTTTGTCAGTACAGACGTAATCACCACATGCTACATACCACCACCATTCACTACCTGCACCCTTCCACCCCTACATCTGTGCAAATGTCACAGAACAAACTGTGGCCGTGAAGGGACATGACAGCGGCGCTCTTGACAGAGCTGGCCCTTTAAATACTCCCCACCTCTTTATTCAAAGCAGGGGCCTGATTTCTCGCGCCGGGGCCGATAAGAGGTTTGAAAAACAGGAACCCAATTCCCATTATCTGCCTCCCTTATTGTCTGTATTAACCTTCCCCCATGGTAACTTGTTCGCCCCGTAATGCTACACTTGTCTGGCCACAACACAACGCCGCCGAGAGCCAATTGCACCATGCAAATGAAGGCGCAGACGCTATTGTGAAGGGGGAAGCAAGAGAGCAGGAAAGAGAAAGAGAGAGGGCAGCAGAGAGAGAGAGAGAGAGAGAGGTGGTTTATCAGGGAGACGTAGCTCTGCCAGCTGATGATTGTCTTGTCCACACACACATGCACACACACACACATGCACACACACACGCTCCAAAAGTGCACCATGTGTCAGTGTGTCGGTATATGTTCAGCCTGCTTGCACATGCTTGTGTGTGAGCAGAGAAGATGGAGAGGTGGAGGGGTCTGGAAAGAGAGGAGGACAGCATTGTTTTTTCCGTTTTTTTGCTTTTTTTTTACTTTCAGCTTTTCTCAAGGCTGGCTGCCTTTTCTCTCGTCTCCGGCGTGTCCCTGAATAGCACAAGAGAGAAAGAGACCCAGGGACAGAGTGTGAGCGGGGACACAAGCAGCACGGCTGTAAAACGAGTTGCTGCAGATGCAGATGTATCAATATGCAGACAGGCGTGCAGCCGGCCCCCACATCACGGCACTTGAGGCCAGATTGAACTCTTCGCCTCTGACTTGACAACGGGCTCCGAGATTACCTGTTTGATATGTAAACCTCAGTAAACACAGACTAGGGGCCGCGGCTCGCTGTAATCAGGCAAAACACACGTCAGCGGGGATTCAGATGGACATTATGATGATGAAGGGGGACGGCCCCCTGGGCACGTTTTGTTTTGAGCACCTTTAAACAATATTTTTCACTCCGTGTTACACCAGCACATTTTAATCAAATGCTCCGCTTGAATGGTTCATTAATATTGTCACTCAGGGCCAGTGGACACTCAGAGCAAAATGCCAAAAACATCAAAGAAGAAAAAGAAAAAGCTGAGGTCAGACTGGAGACTTCTTCCCAAAGACAGATATTATTAATAATCGTGCAAATAACTATTTGCTTTATTGTTTGGTTCACTCCATATGTTTCAGTAATAATGCAAATATATATATATGTTTTGTCAATGTTTTATGTTAACAGACACCTATACCCGTAAACCCTTGTCAGGGGTGGGTAATAATCTTTACCTGGCCTAGTCAAGAAGAAGTAAAAAAAAAAAGTACATGGTTCACATATCTTAATAGTTTTTTAATTTTATTTATTTATTTTATTTAGTTTTTTTTCAAGTGTGCAGGCCAGTGCAAAATAATGAAAAAGCACTTGTTGCACGGTCACACATAAGCAAATCAATATTCAGAATCAGAATCAGAATCAGAAATACTGTATCGATCCCCGAGGGGAAACTGCCTAAACCTCACCTCCCCATCACCTCCATTCAGTGCAAGCAGAAGGTCGAATACAGCATTTCCTTCTGGTGGCAAAGCAAATTTGCTTCTTTGCATCGCGTGGAGTTCAACTTTGACCGGCGAAGTCGCAGCCTCAATGCAGACTCGAAATGTGGCTTTTAGCATTGTGATTTCACACCGAAAATACTGCAAAAGTGACAACTTTGGAATGAGATCAAGCTTGTTTCCCATTTCCCCATGGCACTGATGTGGTTAACTACTTTCATTATATTTGTATCTAGAACATAATGGAGTACAGAGATATCTCAGCAGTGACCTTCCATGTCTACTTATGACTGTTTAGGTAACCTTCTCAGCCGGGATGCCACCAAGTGCACTCACGCTCCTAATATTGAATTGTGGCCCGCAGTGTCATTACCTGACGGTGTCCCTCAGCGTTTAATGCGTACGCCACCGGTTCCCTCCAGCCACATTCTCAAGTAACGCCACCTGTGCGCGTTGCATCTGGACACAATCAGTGCCGTCTGGCCATCAGCTAGCATGTAATAAGAATGCTGCCGGTTCTGTCCGACTGCGTCCTCGTCTGACGCCTTCCGGTTGGACGCGGAAGTTGGTTTTTGGCGTCTCACTCGTACACCAAAAGCACTCATAGAGTGGCGATATTTATACGAGTTGGAGTGAGAACGGGCTGGCCACGCCTTCTTCACAAGGCCAAAAATGTGTGATTTTGAGCTTGCTGTGGAGTTTTGGAGGTAAAAAAAACCCCAACAATCTGATGGTGTGATGATTAGTGAAAGTGCTCCGTTTGACTGCTTGTACCATAGACTGTGTAGAGTGAGGCTATTTAATCTGGATCGCCCCCTGGTGTCTGTCTGCAGTATAGCTCATAAAGCCCACCCATGTTAGTGAATGGTCATAGGTACAAACTAAACACTCAAAGTACATGCCAAATAAATTTTCCCCAAAGATGGTTTCTGTCACTGAAGGTAGCTCTCATCACCCTGATGTTTGTTAAAGTGTTTGTTTTTATGATAAGCTCAGTTTTAATGAGTTATTTAATTTTACAAAATGGGATTTTTCCATAATGATTGACAACTGTGACAGCCAACCTGTGCGCTCACATTCAGCAGGGCTGTAAGTGCGCAGACTCTGGCTTTGAATGATGTCACCAGTGCGAGATGCCAGTCGTCGTATCGCCGATATTTTAGCTTCATTTAAGCGTAGCGGGGTAAGCGGTCATCCATCTTTGTATACAGTCTGTGGTTATAACACACACATCATGTTTCTCCTCCAATCTCAGGGCCGAGCTCAGACTGACTGAGAGGACAGGCTACTTCAAACTGTCTCCTGCACGCCCCACCCCTTCTGCTCCACTGTCATTTACAAAACTCCTCCTCTTCCTCCCTCCCTCCACCCCCTCCACTTCCTTGCTGTGGGTGCATTTTAATTTATGCCCGGCATAGGAACCACTCAATACAACCCAGTGTCTGCAGTGCAGTAGATAGCTGTTAATGAGAAGAGCCCCCCCTCCTCTTTATCTCTTTTCTTCTGCCCCCCATTATCTGGGTGCAGTCTATAAGCGTGCAGTTACCTTACTAGGTCCGATAACGCCCCAATAGGCAACCAGCACTGATGAGCTTTCTATACAGTGCGCGGCGCACAATGCCACTATCAGGAGAGCAGACCTCTGGTTTAAAAAAAGAGAGAGATGGATGCAGTCGCACAAGCAGGGCTCGCTCGCTCTGAATATCCTGCAAATTTACAACGGCGGCCCCCATCGAAACACGACTTCTCACGCCTGCTCCTCTCTCTCTCTCTCTCTCTGTCTCTCTCTCTCTGTCGGCTGCAGCAGTTTCTTATCTCCCCCCTCTTCCCTCTTCTTCCTGGGAGATAACAGTAATTCTTCTCCAAGCTGTATCCCCCCCAACACACACACACACACACACACACACACACACATCCCACAGTCCGTCCGTCTCTCATCAAGCTTTCCAATCCCAGCACATACTAGCCTACACACACATATTACTAGCACGTGGTCGCACACACTCATGTCCACGCACAAACACACACTCGAAAGCTCTCTCTCTCTCTCTCTCTCTCTCTCTCTCTCACACACACACACACACACACACACACACACACACACGCACACACACACATACGCACACTCACTCCCCCCCAAGCCCAACACAGACAGAGATGCTGGCAATGTCTTTCTGCTCAGTCAAGATAAAGGGTTAAGACTGCACTCGGACGGCCCTCCTTTGTGAGATTGGGGGGGGGGGGTGATGAGGAAAAAAATGAAATCAAGTATTCAAGTGCAGATTATTTTATCAGTTGTACAGTGTAAAAAAAACTGTTTTTTTTTTTACCCCCCATTCACTTCTTTTTTCCCCTCCCCCCTCCTCAATCCCTCTTTCTTCTTCTTGGTCTTCCTTTTTATATAAATATATATGTTTTTTTTTGAATGTGGCTGAAGCCCGGAGTGTTGCAGCCAGATAAAAGAATTAGTGGTTGCACACAGGGACCCGGGCGCTAAGTACAGCCGCGAATTAGAATGTCTATCTCTGTCGCTCTTGGCTCATCCGCTCGAGCTAGCCGCGCTTCGCACTCGTAAACAATTTAATCTTTTCACTACAGTTTGGAAAAGAGAGAAGAAGGAATGAATGTGAGAAAGAGAGAGAGAGGGAGAAGGGGAGAAAGCGAGGAGGAGTCGTGGACATTACCCCCCCAACACTTCTCCCTTTTTTCTTCTCTCCCTCCACATCCTCTCACCGACCTCTCCTTTTAAACAAGAAACCTGACGCAAACGCTTGTAAGGTGCTTGAAGATTGAATCAGCTCGCTTTCATTTTCCTCCCCTCGCCGCCGTTCTTTTGGGCCTTTCTCTCCCTCCTAACCCCCCCACCTCACCCCACACCCCCCTTCGCTCTTCCTCTTCTCTCCACCATTTTGAAATTGAAGATGTGTAGAGGCTTGGGCTTTGGGGCCAGAGTCTATTTTGGAGCTGTAATAAAATTCATAGCCTGACACACACGCGCACACACACACCTGGTCAAGGGAATCACACTACAGTATATAGTGGTCTCTTGCTGTATTACCTTTAAACCATCCTTCATATGTGCAGCGCTTCAGCAGCCACACCATATTTTGTAACCCTCCAACAGTGTACTGTCTTTATTCATAGTAAACTATCAATCCACTGCAACTATATACTTCAGTCAGCTGTGGGGAAAGACTGGAGCTGAGGGGAGGAGAAAGGACTTTTACAGCCGTGGCTGTGGCGCAATTTTTTAGTTTTCTACTCAAACACCTGAAGCAGACTGAATTAAGTTATTAATTTGACACTGATGTAAAATCTTGATGGAGGGGGTCAAGAGTGGTACTCTAAATGGATACTATCGATGATTATTAAGTCTGAAACATCCACTGAAACAGTTTGCAAAGACGACAACATGCATGTAGGTATGAAGCAATATGTATATGTACAATGGTCCCGAGGGCTGAGCGTAAATTAAGAAAACACATGCATTAAAAACCTTTTGAAACCTGCAGCCACATCACTTTTTCTGTGACGCCTTTCCCAATACTTAAATCTCTGAACCAAGAGCAACTTTGTGCAATTTCTTTTTAAAAAAAAGTTCCTTGCAAACATTAAATCATTTAAAATAAAAAGATTTAAAAATATAGTTCTATCTTTAGCCTGTGTTAACCACAGACCTTATCTAAGGCATTTGACCAAAAACCCATTAAAAAGAGACTTTGAGACGAGGGAAGTGCAAAAAGGCGAACGGACTTCCGGGTTTTAGGACTCATTACTTCACGGCTCTGTAAGGGCGGGCCGGTGGGGTTAAATGGGTCCCACAAAGACTGTGGCAAAATCTGATCGGTTTGACGGAGAGACTGAGCGTCCAGGGTCAGCAGACTGAATGGAAGCTAGAGAGTGAGACAGAGAGACTTAAATTAATGAGCTAACCTTCATTTGAGGCTTTTTGTTATTGTCCAGGTGTGGTAATGTTATGTTTGCTGCCCATAGTTTCTTTCAGAATTTTCACCAAAAAATGTTCAAGGACGAAAATAAGTTGCAAATTGTTTAATGACAGATATATGTGTGTGTGTGTGTGTGTGTGTGTCTGTGTGTAAGTATCCATGGGGGGGCTCCTTTCTCTCAGTGTGACCTATTAATGGTGAAAGACACCTGCTGGACCTCCTTTTCTCTCTTACACACACACACACATAAACACACACGTGTCTTCAATTAGGACGAGATATGACACGATGAACCACATGGATCAAGACTGAGGGCGAGCGAGCATTGGGCAGACTAGAGAGAGAGAGAGAGAGAGAGAGAGAGAGAGAGGGAGGGAGGGAGCTAAAATAAGGCTTTCATCAGAAATACACAGCTGTCCTGCAGAGAAATACATTTTGTGATAATGAATTGAAATACTAATTTATGTAAATGAAATCCTACTGTGCATACTGTATATAAATCATATTCACGATTGCATAAAATATACATGTAGGTTAATATATAGAGCCTCTCTGCAGGGGCAGGGACTGGAGGTAGTCTGAGTAAATTAGGTAAAAGTAGAAAAACTTTAATGGATGATTACTGCGGTGAAGGTGAAATAACTGCATTTAAGATTCAACTTAAATATGAGTAGCAGGAAAGAGCAGATATAGAAAGGAAGTATTTCATCAGCTTGTAAACCAGCTTAGATCTGTCAGTGTTTTTGTGCTGCTTTTTGAGACAGCTTTCACGAGTATTTAAATGTTTTAACATTTAGCAAACTGGTTTGATCTCTTTCAAAATCATGGAGAAAAAGGGCAATGAGCATGTCCCGCAAACTGTGTGTTAGTTAGTGAAAAGTGACAATTAAAATGACCTGAAATTGGTTTTAAAAGAGAGACAGAGTTATTAAAAAATTAAAAAATGATCAAATAGCCAAACTAGGGAAAATGCCATAAAAACCATATTAATAATTCTATAGTTAAAGTTAAGTTACATAGCAGTTTTTTGCCAAATATGACCTTTTCGTATGGCCTGAAATACCACCTCATGTGAGCGGAAAACCTTTTTCATGATAAATGCACATTTTTTTCGAAATTGTTTCCATTAAGCGTATTTTATATTCACAATTTCAATTTGCGCAAGTTGAAGGTTAACAGAAACTTTTGCCTTTTGTTTGATTGCAGTGTCAATAGTTTTTCTCTCAAATATACTTTGTGGTTGCCGTGTGGAAAGTTGCCACAAGTAGTTTTCCAGTGGCGCACTAATTGTTGGTCACTATGGTGACACAACAAATTTCAGTAAGCACACTCATCTGGCTGAGTCAGTGTCGTTGCTTCTTGTTCTACATTTTCTCTGCTGCAATATTTTAAACTAATCAGTCAGTTAAAGGCCAAGAAAAAGCTCTTGATGTTGGTTTGGGGTTTGAGAACACAGCAGCCTGCAGGGGGCGCTAGAGAGGACTTGTTTGTGTTGTTATTTTGTAAGCAGTTGGACAAAATGGCACTGCATCATTCGTCTAATCGACCAACACGACGGCTGTAAAGAAACGACTCGCAGACGTTTGAAACGACGTCTGCGTGGCTGTTTTTTATAAGAAGTTTAGAAACTTGATCTTCACAGTTTTGTAAGTTGGTACTGAGGGAGGAGTGCATCATGGGTAGCAGACAACATGTTTACGGTTGAACTCCATAATAATATTTCCTTCTTTTCCCCCCAATCTCTTCTCCAACTTCTCAACTGACTCAAGTGTTTTCGAGCACCCCCCAACACCACACACACTCATACAGACTTCCCCTCTCCCCGTGTCTCCGCTGATTCCTCCCTCTCTCCTCCTCTCGGTTCTTTTGAGCATCCTTCCTCCTCTCTCTCTCTCTGAGCTGTTACTGTGGGCCGCACTGAGATTCAGGTCAGAGACGAGGAGGCGAAGAGAATTTGATTCCAGCCCCCCCGCTGTCCAGACATGTAGTGGGTGACAGATTTAAAGGGAGGAAAGTGATGGGGGGAGGAGGGGGGATGGCAACAATGAGGAAAAAAAAGCTCTCATCATTTCAGCGCCAGCCCCCAACCCTTATCCTCACTGCCTTGTCATTTTGGATCTGGTTCAGACGCAAACATGAGAGATGGAGATGACGCCAGTCGAGGAGTCATAAATAGATATTGTGTTATTAAAGGAAATAAAGTTGAGAAATCATCAATAAATGAAAACACATTAAACAAAGAAGCTGGAGCCCATACGTGTCGATACAGAGTGTGCCACCTCAGCTCCGCGTTCTGCAGGTTTTCCTTCCAAATAAGAACAAAAATCAAAACTTAAGGTTTTAGCTGAAGCGACAATTTGTGTAATTTGAGAATAGGAAGTCACTTTTCAACATCAATATTTTGTCAGATACAGTTATCGTCCACAGGAAGTAAAAATTACGAAAGCAAAGGCAAAAGAGGCACACGACGCTGTCCTTCAGCGTTTCATGTGCACGCCACCTGTTTTGTCTGGCTGCGTTCTCATGTGACGCCGCTCATGCGAGTTGCATGTGGTCGTGCCTGATGCTCTCCGGTCAGCCGCCAGCATACAATGACAACGCCATCGCCTCTGTTCAAGCACGTTCTCATCTGATGCCCAGCCGCCTTCCAGTTGGACGCAAAAGGCTGTTCCTTTAATGAACACACTATTGTCTGTTGCCTCATTAATGTCAAAATTTTTACATTTTGACACACTGCATCCACTTTAAAGTTTGCTTGTTAACATTAATTGTCAACATAAATTAAATTATTAGGTCAACAATGGTTAATGGGATACTCCAGTGATTTTATTGTACTTCCATACAGTCGAGGGAAATCCAGATATCATGACTTTTAAGCCTCCTGCAGACTGAGAGTTTTTTGCAGTCTTAGTTTACTGCAGCTAAACTGTGCAACATGAATCTCAGAAATCTCAGTACAACATCAAGTGTTATGTATGCAGACTGTACGATGACATCACAGACTACGACCTACGTCAATCGACGTCACTGTGCACAAACAAAACAACATCAGGGTGCATCATCAATCCACGCCGCTGTAGTGCTGAGAGCGAAAGGTAAACAAACAAATCGAGCCCTCGCTGTATTGGCATTTATGTGTGTCAACAAAAAATCAGAAGAAGAGGAAGAGGAGAATGTGGACGCTGTCATGGCCGGGAAAAGAGGCCGACTTTGCACGCCAGTTTTGCAATGAAAGCTCAAAGTAATTCATGCTACATTTCTGTTAGTTGGTTAGTAGATATAGGTTGTAACACTCCTATTACTATCTAGATTCAAACCATCCAGTTTGATAACATTTGAAAAGTCTAAAAGAGCGGCAAGATTACATTTTTTAGACCGCCAATCAAGGTAGCGAGGCGCTAAACTGGAAGTCAGTCAGCTGCCGTGAATCTCTAAGTATGCATGCTCTATGGACCAGTAGATATAGTATTTTACACAGATCTACAAATGGAGAAAGAGCTTTTTCTGCTTCATGCAGCTGTATCCAGACTTTCTATAGTACATCTATGTGTATACCAGACTTTAGTCACTAATATGCATCAACCTCCAAAAATGCTGGACCCTGCACTTCATATGATGCTGTGTAGAAATGTAGCTACAGATAGTTATCACTTTTGATATCCATCCACCCATCCATCCATCCATCCATCCATCCATCCATCCATCCATCCACCCATCCATCCATCCATCCAGGACACACGCTCAGACACAGACACACACCGTTACACACAGCTGCTTTGTGCGTAGTGTTTTCAGCTCTCTCTCAGCTTTTTTCTTCAGCCGGTAACAGATCGGTGCTGAAGGTTGCACATATCCCTCACAGCTAACAGCTAACAGTTGGGTTGTGACTTCACCCCTCACATCAAGGCAAACAAACTCGCTATAATCCAGGCTCGTCTCGGTCACCTCAAAATGAGTCTCGCCTTTAGCGAAACATATTTATTAGGATCTCTCCCAGCCAATATCCCTCGTCTAACTAGCCAGAGGAGCCGGGGTTAAGCACGCGCCATCGTCGCCATCACTCCTGGCCTGGTAACGGCCAACGCCACGGGGGCAGGTGCCATCAGCTCGTCCCATCTCGCAGGTCAGAACCCCTCCCCCCCTCCGCCGACTAATCCAGCTCAAACGCTGAGGACAGCAAGGTTTAAGGAAGAGGGTCGCGGATGAGGAGAGTAAGGGAAGTGGTGGATGGTGTGGGGTGGAAAGGTTGCCGAGTCGGAGAGAGAAAGAGGGAGAGCGAGCCGTGATGGCGATGGTGGATAAGACTCAATTTGAAAAAGCGTGTAGTGGGAAATAACTGTTTTTTTGCCCCATCATGTTATACAGCAAGGGCACCTACGTGCCAGCCCACTGGCTATACACTGGAAGGGAGGAGAGTGTGTGTGTGTGTGTGTGTGTGTGTGTGTGTGTGTGTGTGTGTGTGTATGGCCAACCCCCTACTTTTTTTTCATGTGGGATTTACTTGGTCTGCAGTTAATAGGTGATATAGTTCAAGGGGGAGGGAAGGGTGGTGGGATTAAAGATGGAGTGTCGTTAGAGTGGGGCGGAGGTGCGGCGGCGAGGAGAGACTGTTTATCCACAACAGACAGACAGACAGGCAGACAGAGACAGACAGACGTAGAGACAGTTCAGCGGCGTTAATGCTGGGCCCTCTGCTGGCCACAGTTCAGTGGTGGTGGGTTCAGATAATGAAAGAAAGAAGTTCTTTCTGTTCTTTTTTTTAATGTCTCTCTTTCTCTGTCTCTGTTTCTTAAAGATATTTATTATGTTGATATTTTGGCGTCATTTTTAATTTTTAAAGTGGAATTGATCGACATACAGCAGGGACACTCAACTTGCTTTGCTTTTGGGGGTCATTTCTGCAGAATGAGAGGAGGCCAGCAGCAGCAGAACCATACGTGTTTCTGGGATTTTAGGACACTTCTAGGATTTTAGGATGTTTTTCATTTTTACGACACTTCTAGGATTTTAGAACAATTTGAAGATTTCAGGATATTTCTAGGATTTTGGGACTTTTCTCCTCTTTAATGACATTTCTAGGATTTTAGGACGTTTCTAGAACTTTAGGACATTTCTAGGATTTAAGGATGTTTCTAGCATTTTAGGACATTTCTCATATTTAAGACAGGTCTAGAATTTTTGGACATTGTGGAGATTTCAGGACATTTCTATCCATGTTCCCATCCGCCTGCCCTATGAGCACACTCGCACTCCTTATGTTACGTGGTTACCGGCAGCGTTCTTACATGACGCTGTCCTTCAAGTTTCCTGTCAAGTGACGTCGCCCGTGCACGTTGCATGTGGCCACGGAAGGTGGCTTTTGGCACAACACTTGTATGCCGAAAGCATTGACAGAGCGGCGCCATTTGACCAGTTCGGAATGAGAACGAGCTGGTGTTTTGGGGGCGTGCCGCAGGCGCAGGGTCCTGTCTCTGGGCGTCACAGCGGACCGCTGGGTGCTGTGCTGGGTGGACGTGCCGGGCAGCCCACTGCTGCTGCTGCTGCCCATCCTCTCTGCTGGTGATGATACCTGCGTGTCATCAGTCCTGGCGCCCTCTGCACACTTCGCAGGGAGGCTGAAAATTAAACAGGGACTCCCTTCCCTGCCTGTGGCCCAAAGAAACCTGTGTGTGTGTGTGTGTGTGTGTGTACAGGAGTGCTTTTATACTGGCAGTGGAAGGTACAAGTAGACGTGTGAGTGTGAAAAGATTCAGCTTTGGCCCTGAGCTTGCACTTTAGACTTCAGTGTGAGTATTTACTCATTTCTGTGGCATCATACAATAAATGCCGGTTGCATTCATTCATGTGGCCTTGTTGTGAGTTGTGAACTGATGTTGTGCGTTAAACAAACAGAAGCCCCCCCTCCTTCTTCCTTACTCCCTCCACTTGGCTCCTCTGACCTCCAACACTTCTCTGCAGACAGCAAAAACACCACCAAGTTGTCAAAGAACACTGGCGCTTAAAACACAAATACACACGCATGTCAGTGAGCGCACGCACGCACGCACACACACACACACACACACACACACACACACACACACACACACACACACACACACACACACACAGCAGGCTTTTAGCTAGCCAGCACAACAAGCCAAAGCCACACTTCACACCTGGGCTGGCTGGCGTTTATTGGGTAAGCTCCTGCCCGGTGGGAGGGGAGGGAAGAACAACACCTCGCCACTGCTAAAACAATCTCACAGCACCGTGACCGGGGGAAACAAAGGCAGCCGAGCAAAAAAGTCAAGAAACAGCAGACATTTGCCAAATTGTGACTGCTTAACTGAAAATTGGGCTGAAAACGTAAACACAGTGTTGAGAATCAAAGCACTTCACTGGCTTATAACGGTCAAGAGATCAGCGTAACTTCTCAAGCGTTTGTGAGCTCGTTCCGTCCAGTTACAGAAGTCCAAACTTGCTTTTCTTTATAAACACTGAGGCTGCACTTATTATTTTGTGCATTGTTTTTACACATGAACAACGGATGCACAGACTACGTGGAATGTGATAGACGCCATCTAACAACTGGAAAAAATGTTGGCACCGCACGTTTTTGCAAAGTATGGATACGTTACATTTCTGCATTATTAATTTTGCAAAAATATATATATTTTTTAACTTTTAGAGATGCAAAAACTTCTGTACATGCTTTAAATCTCTTTGCACTTTGATTATTCCAACAGCCCCTATTCCTATCAAAAACCTGCTGGGCTTTTAACCAGAACCAAGAGGTACGACCACATGACATCGGCTTTGTCTTCTTTGTATTGGCTGCCTGTTTATTTCAGGATTGATTTAAACATCTTATTGATTCCTTTTAAGACTGTTCATAGCCCGACTCCTGATTACATTTCAAACCTTTTCATTCCTTATTAAACTTTGCATATTTTGGATCTTCGGGCGGAGGTCTTTTGTCTCTTCAAGAGTCTGGGCTGAAGCCTAAAGGGGACAGAGCTTTACCAGTCAGGTCCCCGCTGCTCTCAAACGGCCCGCCTTCGGACATAAGGCCGCATGAGTCAGGCTGTTTATCTTAACTATCTGTCTATATTAATGCTATCTTGGTTAATTTAATTCTCATTTATTACCCCGATTTTAGTTTTTGCCTTTTTTTTTTAAACTGATCTTTCACTTTGGTGATACTGTATAACATTTTTGTATGTTTCATTCTATGTGTGTTGTTCTTTAAATGTGGCGTACGAGCGTGAAGCCAAAGGCAACCTGAACGCAGCACGAGGGCATCAGCTGCGAACGCGCTCTGACACAACCAGCGTATGAAACGCTGAAGGACAGCGTCCGGTAATAACGCTGCCGGAAACCACGTGATATAAGGAGCACGAGCGTACTTCTCGGACAGGTGGGAGGGGAGATGGAGGGGAGTAGATGTGCAAGGATCGCTGACAGAGCGGCCCCATGTGACGAGTTGGGGCGAAAACGTTTTGGCACAGCTAAAATGTTGGCCACTGCACAGAACTGCACGCTCCCAATTATTCAACAAGCAGCTCCGACCAAGCAAACTGATGGGACCACAAGACATCTAGAATGTGCTCAAATCTGCATGACAGCAAGGCTTCCTCATCACTGTAAGCATTACTCTGCCATTTCTTAAACACGGCTCCTGAAGAAATCACACGATTATCATAGCATTTCAGGCGGGGGACAGGGGGAACTTTAGAATAATATCAACGAAAAATCAGTATCTCTATCACAAAACGGAAACTTCCCAGGAGGAAATTACAGCTGACCAAATGAAAAGTAACAGTGAGAAGTACAAACTAACAGAACACTAATCTTCTGAACAGACTCATAAGAAACAGTGACAAAAAGTGAAATACTTATGAACATAAAACAGATAATTTCACCGCAAACTAAAAACCACGAAGTCCAGCGCAACACATGATGAGAAATATAGGCTACATGATTAGGACCGCAGTGAAAACATTGTTTTTGAAAACGCCATCAAGAAGCAGAATGAAGCAGAATATTTTGTTAGATAACAGCATGTTATGAATTTTGGAAATTATTTCTCTTTTTTTCATGAATTTTGCTCTTGAGTTGAGCTGCTGCCTTAAAAATACAGGTAACGTTTGCAGATGTAATGGCTAAATCTGTTTATTAAAAACCTTTTTTTTCAGCAAATATCTTAGTCGTAACAAGACTGAGCAAGCTGAGCATTTCTGTGTTTATATCTGGTGTATTTATTACATTTGGGAAACTCCACAATCTCTAGAAAGCAAAAGCACAAGTTGGCCGGCGGACTCAAAAGGACTAGAAAATGTGTCGTTGTTGCAGGTCGTTAAGGCTCGACCTACTTGCTGGAGTGGTAAAGTAGGTTTCATTACAAATAGGATTCTACTGACTCGACTGATTGTTTTCCAGTAATTAGTCAGACTCTGTTTTAACGTCATCTGAGCACGACAGTGATGCGGTTAGGGCCGAGGAGCTTGCGCAGAGGTCTGCAAGCATCTTGTGTAATATTGCTTAATTACAAAAGGTTGATTTGTAAACTGAGGTGGGTGTTTGAAAAAAACCTTTTGGGTACAAATTTTGCATTTCACTTTTGTTTTTCCAAAATAACCTGGCCAAAAAAAAAAAAGGCCTGAAAGATATTAAAAGATAGCAACAACCTGCAGCAATCTCGCTGCTGTCTGACACGTGATATCCGGCTGTAAACTCTTTGACTCGTCCTCTGCATTCAGTCAGAACAAACAGGTTTTTTTTTTTTTCTGTGTAGCTTAAAATGGCTGCAATGACAATACATGAACCTTGAACCTTGACGATTGAGATCCTCCTTCACACCTGAGCATACATCTCCCATCCCTTCTCAACACGATTCACATGGAGGCTCCGGAAAAAGCTTTACCTTGAATGCATATTATTTTGTTTTGTGAATTGTGAATTTTATTATTTTTGTTCTTATGAATCTGAACTGTCCTGCACTTTTGTTCAAATATCTTTAAAGAAACTATATGATTCCTGTTCACTTTTTTAAGGTCAAACTACCTTTGTTGCAGCCACTGCTTTGAACAAAAAATGTGCACATTACCTCCAAGTGCCAAGACATCTCCATGGTCTTCAAAATGGATCCAATTTACACTTCCCGCTCAGCACTTCATTTTTATGTCCAGCCCTTGAGAAGACAATGGCAGACTGTATTAGAGCTTTTATGCAACTGTTTGAGGAGACTTAGTTGTCAAAAATTCTAATAAAACACTTGCTCTGATGGCGAATTCACCATAACTGTGCCAAGTACTTTGAAGGTGACCTGTGTTTTATCTGTGCTCATTCTTTTTTTTTCCTGCTGGTGTATGGAAAATGAGTTATGGCAGGGATGGGAGTGAGGGGCGTGTGAAGGGCAGGGTTTTAAAGGGCTGGCGAAGCGAGGACAGGAGGTCTAAACAAATGAAAGGTTGAAGGGCAAAAGGCACACGGAGGGAGGAAATGCTTTAAAAAGGTTCGGAAAGGAGGCTCGCAAACAGGCCGGGAAACAGAGGAAGAGAGCGGGGAAGGTGGGAGGGCAAATAGAAGAGCTTTGGACTGAGCTGTATCTGCAGTTTCAGGTTTCAACAGCAAATTAAAATGACTCATGTGCACCTTCAGTGTCAAAACACAGCAACATCAAATACTGTTAAATTGGACTGTGTTCAGAAAAGAAGAAAAGTAGTTTAAATGCCATGAAATAAACAGTTAATATCTTACAAATGTCTCAGCAGCGATCCTAGCTCGCACATCACAAAGTTGTTGGACTGCTGTGTTGGACAGACGTGAAATTTTTGTTTGACAAAAAAACAAAACGAATTGGGTTAAAGATATTTTAAATGTCAAAAAACTTTAAAATTTGACATTATGTGGGAGGCAACGTTATGACATTTTCTAGATGTAGAGTTTTGTTGTCCATACCAAATATTTTAAGATAAGATAAGCTAAGATAAACTTTATTGTTAGGAAATTTGTCTTGTGCAGCTGCAGAATACACGATAAAACATTTGACTGTTTTTTTTATTTGCTAAAGTTATGGAAGTTGGGATACAGGATAACTTAAATTTAACTTTTATTCTACGTAGATGATGTTGGCATGAGTCATTTGGAAAATGTTGGATTTTGGTTACCAACCAATGCAGCTTAACACCATTAAAACAAAATGTACTTCTGAATATCTGACTCCCTAAAGTGTGTTTTGGCACAACCAAAGGCTGAACAAGACTTTTTTTTTCAGCCAACCAAATTGTTATAATTAACTTCATGGATTGAAAACACGTTGAAATAGTGACAGTTGGCCGGCCGCGCCTATACTGTGTGAATCTCGGGTGACGCCATGGTTACATTACCTTACTGATATTGCCACCAAAGTAGCAACTTGTCAAAGGATGGCACCCACCTGTCGTTTAAAGCGGACCTTAATTATGCATAAGTTTAAGTATTAATACATAAACAAGTTATTATACAAAAATTCACCCCTGTGCTGCTGTTAAAAATGGGGAAATAAGTAGAGATAACAAGTAGAGATGTTTATTTCTGTTGTAAATGTGGGCATTTTAACATGGGAGTCTATTGGGACCGACTCTCTCTTGGAACCAGCCTCAAGTGGACATGAAAGGAACTGCAGTTTCC
This sequence comes from Plectropomus leopardus, assembly GCF_026936395.1. Classification (NCBI taxonomy): domain Eukaryota; kingdom Metazoa; phylum Chordata; class Actinopteri; order Perciformes; family Serranidae; genus Plectropomus; species Plectropomus leopardus. The sequence continues at coordinate 2,407,841 of NC_142181.1, read as the reverse complement.
ACATTGGCTTAATTTTGTATCCCCAGAAGTTGCCGCTTTTCTAAACCCAATGTTTTAAAGATCCTGAATTTCAGATGTTTCTAAGTGATGCACGTAGCAGTCATGGATATCTGCAGATGTCTCAGCTCTCATTTAGACAGTAACACCACAGTGGCGTTCGATGTCGGTGCAGCTGTTCTTTTAGCTTTTTGTCACTGTCTGCACACTGGGTTTTTGGTCTTTTAATGTTTGGTAGAACAACCAAACAGATGAATCAATGCTTTTGAAGGTTGTATTTTAACTGGATATTTACCATAGAATGATAATGAAACCACTACAGAGAGGAAACAGCGACAGCGGAGACACATGTCCACAAACGCTCCTCTCAGGGCGACCTTGACTTTAAATCCACTGCCGCAATTAGAAACAAAATGAGGTGAGCTGTCGCTGAAAAACACTGAGATTGACCCACTTGCGAGCAGTCAACAATAAACTAGCTTTTCTTTACCTTTTGTTGTGGTCTCCCCCCCTGTCTCCTTTACCCCTGAGCGGGGGGATGTAGAGGGGGTCTGGGGACCAAGGTCTCTGAGTGCTAAAATGACTGTTGTTGTGCGATGTTTACAGTGGCCTCAGAATCAGAGCCACAAATTACACTGTCAGGGACACATCCATGTGGGATGAAGAGGAGGAGAAGCTTCAAATGGTCACCATTGAACACCTTCAATGGCTGGTAATACAAGAGGCGTGGCTGCTCTTATTAAAATGTGTGCCTGAATCAATAAGAGGCATAATTAGAGTTGTTAGAGCAAATTAAAACATGGCTATTATGTGGCTGTACAATGTTGCTCCGTAAACTGTTATTACAGGGGAGAAGCTTTGTGTTTGTGTGTGTGTTTGTGTGTGTGAGACAGTGTGTGGATTTGGGCAGTCGGCGAGAGATGGAGGATTAGATGCGATAGTTGCCTCTTTCTACTGTAATTACCACTCCCTTTATTGACAGAATGCTCACTTTTCTCTGGCTTTTGTCTAAACTACAATTTCCTCCATTGTACAGTAGTAATTTTGAAGTGTATTTCTGCAGCAGCGCCTCTTTTTCACTGTTTGAAATTGTTGCTATCCTCACCTCAGATGAACAGTAAGCTGCTACACCCACCCCCATACAGACACACAATATTCAGCCATCATGTGTTGTTTCTAAACATTCACCGTGTGTGTACATTTTGTAATAACAGCCCATAACTTCAGCTTCATATATGAATCATATTTCCAGATATACTCTCAATTACAGACTTACCTCTCTGCGTTTTTCAGACTGTAAATGAGGGGAAATACTGTTTTTTTCATGCACATATTAATTCACTTACAGCCAGTTAGAGAGAGTAAGAGATTACTCTGAATTCAGATGTTAGCGTGGTTCGCTTATAGTACTGTTCTTTTAATATTTCTGGTTCCTACACAGCGGAGTTTGGTTAGCAGCTGACATCATGTCTGCTTTAAAATATTGAGTTTCCAATATTTTCAACCTCATGCCTCATCTTTTTGGCAGGATGGATTTGTGTATAGTATTTTTTTTAATTTAATGTTCTCTTGTGCTTTCTGCATCCATGTAGCTGTGAAAATCCATGTAACACACATTTAAAGACACTGCCTTACATGCATACACCTGCACTTAAGTGTGGTTAGGGCTGGGTTCCAAAATCTGCACCCTTTAAGTGATACAGACACCAGTAAATTCACATAATGTGTTGGAGTGATCATCCCGACTCGTCACATGTTGCAGCTTTGTCAATTGACTTCTGCGTCAATTTTTTACAAGTCTGTGGCCTGATTTACACATACATAGGTTTTTTTTTTAGAAATGCATATTTTCCTCCTCTGGTTACAAAAAGTCTGTTGACTGATCAGTACAGAACCATCACAACTGCTGACAACGTTTTAGGTGGATTCATTACTTGTAATGTTGCACTAAATGTTGCTTTTGCCTGAGAAAGACTCGATGCACAAGCTTGTTATTTTTAAATGTCTCATAGAGAGAGACTCTCACTGCAGCCTGTTCTTTTTTGTTCTGAAAATGTCTGCATGCAGCCCTGTTCTGTGGAGGATAACCGGGGTGCAGATTTCCCAATGTATCACAGATGAAGAGGAAATACAGCGAGTGCTGAATGAAACAATAAGTGACAAAAAAAAAAAAAAACCCGCCTACGTAAAAGAGCAATGTCTGATGTGGAAATGCTTAACAGATGTGGGGTCTAGGTACCTGCTCGTATGAGTTACTTTTGGTGCCAAAGGTACAATACTGAAAGCTTTTGGTGAAAATGAGTTGTAGGTGCTGCTGCAGGAGTGTGAGCTCTGCACTGGGAGACAGTTGTAAGAGTCAACCCGGCTAAGCACACACACACACACACACACACACACACACACACATACAGTGACAGGGATAATTGTTAGCATCACTCGGCTAACATTACCTTACTGTTATTACCAGGTTTATTCACTTATTTGGGCTAGTTTGGTGGCGATGTGAGTTCGTTGGGACCATTTAACAGCTCAGTGGCAGATCTTAGCCACTGCTGCTGTGTTAGCTCATGCTAAGTGTGCTCTGGAGATGGCAGCAACAGAAAGTTTGGTGGGGAGTTGAAATGGTTCAAATGCACGATGCCAAAAGTTTTAAAATGCAGGTATCATTTGACTGAAGGCATTTCAATACTACTAGGTATTGTGTCAAAGGCATCGAGTACCAATACTTAGCCCTAAGCTAAAATATAACTTCTAACTACTGTAACCCCTAATGTTATATTCTAAATGTTGTCTTTTCATCATTTAGTGAGATAAAAAACACTAGCTGGGGTAAAACATGTAGATTTAATAACCAAATGTCCTAGAGAAAAATGTGTCGACCTGTAAATGGCCACCAGTACTGTCTGAAGTGCATTTTTACTTGAATGGGCACCACTTCTTTATATTACTTTATGTGTTTCCGAACTATTCTTTTTCATGTAAATGCAGCCAGTGACAGCAGCAATATTTTGGTAAATTGTGATGGGGGGACATTAGGGATTCCTCAAGGACTCTAATCGAGAGGACTTTTTTCTTGTCAGTGATAGTTGTCGATCGCTTTTTGTGTGTTAAACCCAGGCAGTGGCTTTTTTTTCCTAAAATGAGCCCTCTACAAGTGAAAAGTTTTGAATTTTAATGTGCACTTCTCAAATGATAATACTTATTACAAATTCTCACAACTATCCAACTGTCTTTGAGTGATCAAGGACAACAAAGCCAAGCCACAGCCATTCCCTACCAAAATATGATGCAGGACAAGGTGCAGCATAATTGTAGAGTGCTCGCTGACAGAAATCAATTTGAGGCGTGCTAATGGCCAGAGTCCTCCATTGGAGAGTGCTCTCATTGACTGGCGTGGTGTTCCATGTAGTACAGAGCAAAGTTGGAACAATTACAGTAATCTGCGTGTGGAGTGATGGCCCTCCATATGGAGTGGAGCTGAGGTGAGTGGTGCTCAGCACTGATCAGCCTGCCATGACAAAGAGAGGCCGTAAAGCAAAGCAAGAGTGTATGATGGGATACCAATGTTTCACAGGGACTAGAGATATTGATTAAGAAGACCGCTGATGACTTAAATGTTTGCTTTTATCAAAAATTTAGTTTGCGTTGAAAATCTGGGGGAGGAAAAGGGGTGTTGTATGGTAGAGCTTTTATGCCCCAAAACTCTTCCCCATCAGGACAGTTGTGTGATATATACACTTAAAATGTACAGTGCAGGTTCATTCTTTGACCAATATGGTGATCCTGATTCAGTTCAGATTGGCATTGCTGGGCTACATCAACAACCTTGTATGAAGTTTATGCAACCCCTAAAAATAAGAATGGATTATTTGCTGAGCTGCTAAAGTCCTCCAAGGATGGCTTTTTAGGCGTCCTCCAGCACCGGCTGTTTACGTGTTTACACTTTAGTTAACGTGATATCGAAAATGAACATGGTGGAATGACTCAGCGTGGTCCTTATGTTTTCACAACAGCGTAGACTGTCGCGATGGTTGGGATTAGGCAACAAAGTCACGGATGGTTCGGTTTAGGCCGAAGAGGCAAATGGAAGCGAACTCTGGACTCCCACACTAAAGTCAACTATTTACTACCCTCCCGCCCTATAAGTGCACCTGCGCTACGTGGTTACCGGAAGTATTATTACGCCCGGTGCCATTCTGCTGTCCGCTAGCATATGATAACAACACCACCAGTTCTGTCCGAGTGCGTTCTCATCTGACGCCGTCCAGCTGTGTTTTGGTTGGATGCCGAAGGTGGCTTTTGGCGTCGCACTCGTACCCTGAAAGCACTGACAGAGCAGACGTATTTGACCATTTTGGAGTGAATACAAGCAGGAACACCCTCTTTGCACCAGGCCACATACTCCCTTAGCCTGGGGCTGAGAGCAGTGTGAAACGCCTGACAGATAATATGTGTTTGAAAGTTTAACTGGAGCGTCTGTGAGTGAGCACATACATAATTTATCCAGAGAGAAGACGCACCAGGACCAGCAAAAACACACAACAAACTGCCTTTCTCACCACACATCAAAAATACAGTCGTGTGTCATCTTTGACAAAACCATCTCTGTATGAATAATACAGACTCACTGTTGTTGTTCGGCAGAATTAATGTTAATTCTCTACAATTGAGTAAATTTGACATTGTGTTATTATAGACAAAAAAATCAATGCCTGACCTGACACTGTTAATTATGTAAGATAATGATAAAATTACCACTCTTGGGATTTCTAAATCACACTGATCCAAATTGTAATTTAAGTATAAATAGTTGAGCTCTATTTCATAAGCTATACATATAAATATGTCATAATACCAAAAAATTGCTTTGTCTATATATGTGTCACTATTCAAAAGGTTTTAGAACAAGTTTCAGAAAAACTTAGACCAGTGGTTCCCAACTGGTATAGCCATATTTCTCCTTGGTCATTAGTTCAGAATCCATACATCAGATAAATTACAACCTATTCTATTTTATTTCACAAAATATCAATAACACGTTGGCTTACAACACAAAGAAATAAAACATATTGAGAGAAAAAAATAGCAACAGCACTTCAACATAAAAGCTCTGTGCTGGAAATTCACTGGAATTCAAAATAAAGTTTTTATACAAAGTTGATACGTTTTCGAGTCGCGGTCAATTCAGAGGGGACCCACATTAGTACACGAAGCACCAGTTGGGAACCACTGACTTAGACAACATGCATACAACACGCAGCGCAATGCATGCAACATAGTAAATTGTCAAAGGGCAAATTCATAATTAACTGCAGGATACAGGATTACCTGCCATAACACACCATACCACTGGATTCATAATTATTCAAATCTAAAGTGACTCTTGGCTGAATTTCAGCCTCTAAATTCTATTTCATCAGACTGTTACAAAGTTGTGTTTGTGATATTACAGACCAATAACCTGAACACATATTAAATGATCTGAGAATGACCATTAGACACCCCTAAATTCAAACTTTTGTATGTGCACACTGTTCTCGCTCTGCCTTCCTGCCTGTCTATCACTGGTCCTGCTCTAACAGAGAGCTATATCATACTCAGCACATCAAGGCTCAGCACATATAGGATAAACAATGCCATTGTCAAACCCATCACTTGGCTGTGTCCCCAAATCAATTCTTCACACTCTTCCTGGATTAGCCATGGATGACTTAATTGATTCAACACAGTCAAGTGATCTTCAAACAAACAGGCTTTTCCAACTTGAAAAGGGAGTGACAGCCACCAAACCTGAACTCTCTGTAGATGACAAATCATTCCTGCAGGCGACAGACGTTATTCTTAACAATGGTGGCTGGCTGCTGCTGGAAAGATATCACCCGTCTGTCCTACATTCCTATAGGCTACTACATAAAATGGGCGAAGAGCGAAGCAAAACCGGCAATGGGTCATTGCTGCCGTTTACTAATCGAGAAGTCTTGAAGATAAATTTCCGCGATACGGATACGCCTCGTGGTTGGCACGTGCCTCCGAGCTGTCGGGGAGAGTGAGACAGAGAGTCTTTTTAGGGGTTTTCCTGACTTTGCTTTTACACCACAGTTTAATCTTGCCTTGGAGCGGCAGAATGACAGACAGAGCAATTAACGCTAGTTCTATCAGAGTCCGGTTAAGCAGCAGCCCCTCTCAGTGGACTTCTTATTGTGCTTGAAGCCCCACAGAAGCCACGTTTTCATTGTGATGTACAGTAAGTGAAACTTACTCCCAGGAACATTTCCAAGCTCATTGTCACTCCTCATGTTCTACATTCAGCACGTGGAAAATGATACCTTGATATCATCACATTTCAGGGTATCACCGTGTTGCCAAATCAAGCTACATTTCCAATTTCCCCACCAAATGTAAAAACTTCCTTCAAACGGAGTCTTCGACAGAGTCACGGGGAGTGAGTGATATGTATCCACGGCTCCGCTGAACATCATCAGACAGGAAACAGGGAAGTGTTTACTGCTCTGCCAGGAGGATGTGCTAGGACAGGTTTCTCCCACAGCAGGCAGACAGAGTGGGGAGATTGCAGAGGGAGGTGGGAGCGCGATGGAAATGATGTGTAACTTAGAATCGGCAGCAATGGAAATATTGTCAAAATACCCTCAGAGACAAGTACTCTTACTTTGTTCATGGTTTGTACGAGCAGAGGTAAAGCAGATGGTAAGCATGAAAATATAAAATAAAGTGTTATTTAACTGGTGTTAAGTGTTCATCAGAGTGAAGGCCTGCATACAGAAACTGATCTTGTGTCTGGTTTTTAGGGCATATAGTGTTCTGTCGCACCTAGCAGGAGGGAAAAGCTGAAACAGGTTGTGTTCAGGGTCAGCCCGTTCTCACTCCAAACTCGTCAAATAGCACCACTCTTTCAGTGCTTTCAGCGTACGAGCGTGACACCAAAAGCCACCTTCCCCCTTCAACCGGCACCAAATGAGGACACGCTCAGACAAAAACAGTGGCGTTACTAATACATGCTGGTACACGGTCGGACTGCACCAGGTGCGTCCACATGCAATCCACACGGGTGGCATCACTTGAAAACACAACCGGACGGACCTGGTCTTGTGCGCCTGAAACCTGAAGGACAGCGTCAGGTAATGAGGCTGCAGGTAAGAACGTAATATAAGGTGCATGAGTATTTTCATTTGGCGGGCAGATGGGGAAATGGATTGGTCCCACAAATAACTGACTTTCGTGCAAGAGTCTAGAGTTTGCTTCCCGTGTGGATTGAAGTTTTTTTTGTTTAAACTTTAACAAATTTAACAAATTCAGGAAGGAGAAAGGGTTGGAATTACAGTCAAACAACGGAGTCACTTGAGCTCTGACTAATTGCCTAATCACTGGTAATCCTGTACCACGCAGTTTAATGTGGATTTGTACTTTTAATATGTCACATGCTTTGCACTGTATGTACATTTACATGCATGTTGTTTAAGTTTTACTGACATTTGTATCAAGGCATCTACAAAGCGCACTCATGCTCCGACATTACGCCTTCTCATCTGACGCCGTCTAGCCGCATTCTGGTTGGATGCAGAAGGTGGCTTTTGCCGTCACGTTCGTACACCGAAAGCACTGACAGAGCGGACATATTTGACAAGTTTGGAGTGAGAACGGGCTTTATGAAATGAGGGCCAACTAGCTGGCACACTTGCAGGCAGGACAGAGACACTGTCTCTGGGCTTAGAGCCTTCCTGATCTTCTGTCTCTGATCTATCTGACTGACGCAGCAGTTGACCAGCAGCTTTCTTGTTTCGGAAGGTTAAATTTGTGTTTTTGGAAATGAAGTCTGCCTTTGAAGACAGCAAAGATAAGTTTCACTTTCAGTTCAGCATCTGAAAGGTACTGATTGTAAGACTGGATGAATGAGACTTGGATTATACTGCACAAGTTTGATGTTGAACATGGACCTCTTTCACATTAATTCATCAGAATTTTCTCCAATTTTGGATTCTTTTGTCTCCAGAAGGATGCATAAAAAACAATTGTTTTTTGTTTCATGAATTCAACACAACACAGAGTGAGTAACTGATACAGAAATGGTCGTTTGAGGAGTGAAGTATTCCTTTAGGTCCCTTACCGACTCCACAGGTGTAAATACAAAACCGTCTGCATCACTGAAAAGAAAGAACGGTTTTAATTTGAATTTAGCGAAGAATTGAATTGTCATTTTCACCGGTTATCATCTTGAAATACTTGAAGTATATATCCTCACAGAGTTTTTTCAGGCACTGCTTGAACATTTTCTTATGAAAAGTATTGCACCACAGTTTGTACAAATCCCACCTAGCCAGTAATTTGTGCATAACCCAAGAATTTTGGAAGGCTTTTGTCAAGTGATCAATGTACTTAACCCTTTAATGTTCTCATTAAGAAAGAAGCGATGCATTTTTTTCTTTGCTTTTTTAGTTCCTTGGGGAAATAATTAAAAGAAGTTTGTATTTTTATAGGCCTCTACAAATGGTTGAGATGGCCACTCATGGTAATGGTCAAATAAAAACTAAATTAGAAATCATCCAATGTTATAATGTTTGTAATGTGTTGTCATACCAATAAGTATCAGTTTGTGACCATGAAATTAGTATTACCAATAACTTCTATGTATTCATTCTAGATATTTACCATTACAATACTTGGAATACTCTAAAAAATTGTGAAATCAGTCAAATACATTAAGCAATAACATTAAATATATGGTAGTAACAAAAGTGAATATATAATATAATATAATATAATATACTCTTAATTTAATAAATATTGTAAATTTATTGTCTTAGTAACATTAACTTTACCATAAAAGGACAATTCAACCATTTGGTTTTTCATGGCTTTAGACAGGAAGGAATCATACTTTGAGAATTATCTTAAATGTACATTACACATTAAATGTATCATTTAACAACAATAAATTATCAGAAGTTTTATTTATTCATTTATTTATTTTGCAAATAGTCAATATTAATTTCATTAGCTTAGCTTCACCACCTTTATAAAAGGAAAAATCAACATTTTTTTTTTTTTTTCAATAATTTGACCCTTACAAGACTTTTATTTTTTGGTATAAAGATACATAAATATGTTAAGTAACACCTCTAAACTATAAAATGTTGAATAAAAATGACTTCTAGAGAAAATCCCACCGCACAGAGCCATCATAGTGTGACTTTTTTTGTGACTGTATTCCTTCCTTTTGTGACTAATTTGTGACATCTAGTGTTTTTTTTAAAAAAAATTTAAGCAAAACATACCTAAACTACACGGAAGAGATGGCTTTATCAGGTTAGATTAATTTCAACACATTTTTCATGAACATATAGTGACTCAAAATCAAACTGCTGAGCATGACGTTAAAGAGTTTTAAGAATAATTAAATAACTCAAGTCTCTGCTACTAAATCACTTGGCATTATCACTGATGTGAACCTGAGTCGGAGAGAGCACATACTAATAAACACCAGTGAAATGCTTTAAAGTGTGCTTTCATTACAATTTTGCAGTCATAGAAATATTCACAGAACCATCTCTGGAAATGGAGCATGGCTGCAGAATGACTGTATGTGGTTCCACTGTAAGACTGATGCAGTGTGTGGAGAACACTGATGTATGATTCGCCCTAATACTGGTGATTTACATAAATAGAACATGAGATGTTGCCATGTCAGTGTGTGCAGTGCACATTTCCAGGCCAATTCCAGACTATTACAGGTGCAGATTTATCACGGTGCAAGTTATACAATTATTCAAACTTATGCATTTTTTTATCGTCTCAGTTCGCCTTTAATATAAAGCCCGGGCTCATGACGGTATTGTTGTTTCATCATGCTGATAAAGTCGCTGAATTAAGAGACAAGAGCGCGTGGACGGTGCTGACAGTGAGAAGAAAGACTTTAACAGAAAATTGCGAGTATAAAGAAAAATCAGTCGAAAGATGGAGGTAGAGAGGTGAGAGCATAAACATGGGTAGAGAAATAGAGTGAGCTAAGGTGTAGAAAGAGGGGGCGGCGGTGGCGGTGGTGGGGTTTAGTGTGAAAGGGGTTAATAGCAAAGTGGAGGCTCAGAGCTGATCGAAATGCAGAGCGCGTCCCCCCAGCCCTGTGCTCAGTGATGAGTTGGAGCTGAGATCTGGCGCCCGCTATAAAGGAGCTCATTGAAAATAATTCAGAGTGACGGCTGTGCAGGAAGGGAAACAGGGGGAGGGGGGAGGAGGCGGCGGTGTTGGTGGGGTGGGAGTCGGGGTGGCGAGGAGGAGGGAGGAGGGAGGCAGGGAGAAGGTGGTATAGCTACAAAGGGAGCTAGATGGAGAGTGAAAAGGGTAGAGTGGGAAGAAAGAGAGGTGGAGATTGAAATACGAGGGGAGACGGGCATGGACGACAGTTGATAAGGTGAGAGGGGGCAGAATTATGAAGGAGTCGGGAAAGTAAAAATAACAATCAGTGTGTAGAGAAAATGGAGCTGTATGTGTGGAGAGGCATATGGTGCCACGCTGAAGAAATCATACAGGACTCGACACTACACCTGCACTCGAGTCAAAAATCAAAAATACCAACACTCAAAGTTTTCTAAGCCCACTGCTATTACACCACTCTGGACAGAATGAACAATCCTGAGGCTTACTCAGCGCTCATGTGGAGAGGGGAAAGATCCTCACGCCTACAACGCCATCGGACGACTCAAGATGGCAGCTGTCGGCTTTTCGAGGAATCAGCTGCGTTAGACAAATGAAGTCCATTTTTTTTAAAGGGAAGTCAATAAGAACACAAATAAACTAAATCAAAGCTAGCAATTTCAGAGAATGGTACGATGCAATGCTTTAGTCACGTTTTGGTACCCAGAACATTCTTATTAAGGTCAGGGTATCAAAAAATGTTTTTTTATTGTTAACATATCATTTATTTTTAATATATTTTCAACATAAATTTTGTGTTCATTATATTCAGTTTTTTCATTGTATACTTTTAAATTGCTTCTATGTTTTAATCTCTTATAATATTTACGTTAAATATTTTTATTCTTCCTTTATGTAAATTGTTTTGTACCAAAACAAGTCAAGTTCCTTGTATATGTAAATGTACTTGGCAATAAAACCAAATTTTGGTTCTCAATCCTCAATAACATGTTCTGAATGTTGCTCTGAAAATGTTCTTCCTTTGTTCTTGTGTAACATTGTGGGAATGTTTTATCTGTGATCTGTCACCTCTCAACATCACCAGAACATCCTAACAATGCTGCATCATAATGTTACATCTTAGTCAGCATTTAACCTTTAAGGAACATTATTTGAAATGATAAACATTCCTAAAATGTTATTTGAACATCAGATTTATATTTTTTCTTTCAAACATTATTGCAACTTGTAAGCAACGTTAGCCAACGTTGTGTGAACGTTCCCTGCATAGATGCTCAGGTGGCGATTCTGAAGTCGAGGCTTAAATCTAAGGGTTTTTTTCCTTAAGTCTAAATTCTTGCTTGTGTTGTACGTCGCTTTGGATAAAAGCGTCTGCTAAATGAAATTGTAGAATTGTAGAATTGTAGAATTGTAGAATCTAAAGGTGACCGTTTCTTTGACTTCAGGGCCCTTCGGCTTTGGGACGACCTCGGACCACCACGACCAAAGATCTCACCACGTGTCTCCCACGATGGTCATCTTTCGTTTGAGACAACCCAAAAACTGGACAGTGTATACCTGATGGTCAAGGTGGCAGAGAACAAACTGGGAGCAACATATTAGAGTGGTACAATCACTGGTGGAAACCATGGCGACGGGAAAGCAGCACCCAGACATGAAGGATAAAATCACACAGGATATGTGGACTTAGCTATAATGTTTTGACTCGAGTCTTCAAACTAAAACAGTCCAAGAAAAACATTTACCACAACTCTTTTATCCCCACTGCCAAAACATTTTAAACAAACAGCGATTCAAAATGAACTCTAGCCTTTGCACTTTATCACTTCACACGTTTAGAGGCTTAATCCTTGTTTGTGTATCTTTTAGTTTTTTATAGTGTTGTTTGTTGTATGAGCGACGTCTAAGACAATTTTCTGTCATGACAGAAAATAAAGATTTTCTGATTCTGATTCTGATTTAGGAGCATTTTCTAAGGTTTCCGTTTTGGAGGTTCCTAAAGCGTAGTGTAGTGTGGACACTAGGAATATAAATAACAATTTTCTTTTTGAAATGCATAAGTGTGGATATAGCCTTTCCAAGCCCAAAGTAAGTTTCTGACTGTGTGCTAAAACCAAACAAAGCTCCTGCAGACAATCCCTTCCCAACACTTTCACCCGTGTGCCAAAGGCTTTGCTCACCTAGAGGCCCCGACACATCAGCGCAGTGCTAAAGGCAGCTCAAGTCGTCACCTTACTGTGGCTGTTTGACCACTGCTGTCAACACACAGAGATGAGAGAGGGAGGTTATGACCCAGCTGCAGGGTGAAAGTTTACATTGTACTGCCAGAGTGAGGACGGACGTGTCACCACACCGCCAAATGACTCGCCTCAGAAAAAAAAAGAAGAAATAAAGATAGAAAATGGGGGGAGACAGGACGTAGGGGTGGGAGGAGCGGGAGGTGTAAGTCATGGCCTCCTCTCAGCGGCCTTACTATATTAATGTGGACCCCTCCAAGACCTCTATTAAACTGTGCAAAGCTCATCTGGAGGAGCAGGCACATCTTTTACGCTAACGCCACTGTGTTAAGCACACAGGGAGCCTGCAGAGAGGCAGGCGGGGGGTTAATGGGGCTTGATGCACTGCAGGGGGGCCAGATGAGGATGGGATGGGATGGGTGAGGCAGGGAGACGGGGGCTACTGATGATGCGTCAGACCACAGGAACACCCAGCTGGGATTTCAACCCCCGTTCCAGAGCGGTAACCCTCTATAGTCATAAGGAGCAGGAGAAGTGCTTGATTTTGGGCCCCAATATTAAAAGATAATTTATAGATTTCAAATCACCTTTTTTCAAATTACGATACATGAGACCCCTTCAAACCGGCACCGCACTTCGATAGGATGTCTGTAAGAACTCTTATGTCAGACAGATGGTAAATTTTGGCTGGACTGAAAATCAGGCTGACGATATTTTAAATAAACGACTGAATTTTTATGTTGTGCGGATGTTAACATGACGACATTTTGCAGACCACTTAATGTTGTTATTCTTCCTCAGGATGACGCTGGCGTTATAGGTTTGTAAGACACTGGACTTTAGTTACATATCACAACTTAAAACCAACCAAATATAAATGTCATCCGTCATCAGTATTCTACGTCGAACTGATGTTTACATTAGACGATGTGCTGAGATTGAATTTTGGTTAGCCGACGTCACAATCTAAGTTTAACAAAATATCAACGACACTGGTGGCCAGCTGGGCTTCTTTTTTACTGAAATATCTCAAGTACATATTAAATTACAAAAAAATATCCTTTTTACACATCAAGCAGGGAGAGCAAAATAAGGAATCATATCAAATTGTGTTTTCTTCCAACTCATGAATATAACTGCAATGTTCTCTCTCTTTTAGCTCTGTTTAGCTAGTCGGTTAAAGGCCATAAAGCCAAAACAATTAGAGCTACAAGGGGCTAAAAAGCTCCACATGAGTGCAGAGTTGCATGATTATACTGCGTACGTTCATCACTAACTTGCTCAGGATCTCTTTGATTTTACACATATACATTTTGGGCATCTGTAATATAAAAAAGTATTAATAAGTGCAGCTTTGAATATATTTTTACACACCTGACTGTGAGACAGATGGGTTGAAGGCTCACAGAACTTACTGAAAGTGGAAAAAAAGTCAATTTTTGTAGTATATTTACCAACTTAAAAAAAGGCCTTAATGTACACAAGCTGCTCAGGCAGAGTAAGGAGAATAAATATAATTTGTCACGTCTCCTGTGGGCTACAGCCTCTGACAGACAGGCCAGTGTAATACACACTAAAATCAGTGAGTTCACAGGTATATCTGTGTTCATTCAGCTGCATGCACTTTAGCGCCTCTGACAAATGAACCATGTTTTCTCTCTCAACTGAGAATGCACAAAAGCATGCAGGACTCATGAAAGCACATATTCATAAATCAGCGTACAATGGTGCATTCACTGGTCAATAGAAGCCGCATGCACACACTCTCACAAAGCACGTTCACCTCCAAATAGATAGTTGAGCCTTGGCTCATTGCTTGGGCCACTTTCTGAACACTACCACGTCTATGATGAGATATCGAGCTGGGGCTTTTACACCGCACTCTGATTTATAAAAGACCATCTCAGAGAACGCCGCTGTCCTCGCTCTGTATTTCTCCACCGCAGATTTTCAACTTTGAGAGGTGAGGGGAATTCACAACGGGCTGCGTGCAAAAGTGAGGGGGGAGAATTTTTTAAAAGTGCTCGGAAGTGTACAGATGAATTCAAACGTGGAAGAAAATCTGATTAAATACAGAATAAGTCTAAAAAAATCTAGTGATGTAGTGTAAGAAATTACTGATATTTTTTATATTTTTCTCAGCTTTCTCTTTCACTCCTCTATGATCCCTAAATAAAATGCATACTTTTACTTTCACTACATGTATCTCAGCATCTGAGTTACTTACTACAAAGTAGAGAAGGACGGAGGAAGAGAGGAACTGACAAATGAGGAAATGAGAGAGAAGGAAAAACTGGATATTGTTATTAACCCTTTAAAACTTGTATTTACATCACCTCTCAACACAGCTGTTAACCATTACACTGTGAGCAAGTTGGTGTGATTTCTTTCAAAACTTTGAAAAAGGCAATTTCAACTTTCAACTTTATCATAATACCGAAAGAAACCTGATGTAAAGCAGGCATCAAGACAAAAAATACACAAAGGACAAAATTAAAAATAAACACAGAAATACAGAAACTCCACAGCTCAAGTGAAAATAAAGATTCTCCTAACGAACCCGAAACCGAAACTTCTCCAAAAAAGCACAGTAAATCAATAAATGCATGATCAAGACGAGCAAAGGGGAAATACATAGTGATAAATAATCAAGGGCAGAAAAATTAATAAATAAGTAATAAAGGTACAATCTAAAAACCATCATCCACAAGCGATCTCTCTAGCTAACCATTAATAGTAAGAAATGTTCCTTAAATTGAATGAAATTACTTTTGAAAAATTACTTTCAAAAGGTTAAGGGAAAACTATATTTATAATGATCATATTTACATATTCTCAGTTAGATTTATGTTTTTCTAAAGATTTTATAAAGATTTTTAAACCACCCTTTTTTAAGGGTAATTTATTATATTTATTTAATTTTTTTTTTATTATTATTTTGTTTTTCTTTATTGTTGTGGAATTTTTGTTTGGTTTTTGTTTGTTTCAGTATTTTTCTTGTACTTTTTACTAATCTCTTTTTGATTTTGGGGTAATTTCTTCTTTTGTTGCTCATTGCCTTCTTCCCGTGTTTTTTGAAAGAAATCAAGTCAATTCGCTTTGGTTTCAAAGGATTTAATCCTTAAAGATGTAAAGACCTTTTTTTCAATTTTTAATTTCATTTTTTATTTCCAGTATTCACTTGTACTTTTGCTTTCAATATCTATGTTCTTATAATATATCATAAAAATACTAGTGATAATAATGTAGAGTATATATGAGATACTTTAAGACTTTTACTCAAGTAATATTCTAATAGGTGACCAAAGTCATTTTCTGGTGAGATATGTGTACTTTTACTCGAGTTTGGCTTTCAAATACTTCATTTACCACTGAACAAATCAAAGCCAGCAGCTTTGAATCGGGCAAACAACTGGCAAGCAGCTTTTGGAAAAAGATGAAGGAGAGATGGGAGGGTTGGAGCGCAGGGTGAACCTCCTCACTATCTGCAACTGGGATCAAATCACAGCCGCTCGCTCTCTCTTTTTTTGTTTTCAATAGGCGATCAATTTAGCGAGGCTCGGAACATTGCGGTAAACATCGACGGAGTCATTTTCAGGCATATTAATGTTTACATCCAATCAGCAGGATGTGGGGGCAGCCTAATTAACTTAATCAGCTGGAGGAATGCGCCAGCAAATGAGAGCCCCACCTAGGGACCGCGCACAATTGATCACTTCAACCGACTCTCCACTCAATTGTTTCTTGACAGCACTTCAGAGCACCTGAATTAGTGAGGGTGCATATGGTGATTAAAAAAGCAATTTTTTCCCCTCCTTTTTTCCCCTTTTTCATAACGGCGTTTGAAAGAGATACTGCCAGCATCATAATCTAAGTTTGTAGAGGGAAGAAATAGTTGGCGTAAAGAAGCAGCAGCACAATAATCTTTTTAGTTATTCCACCCAGCAGTTTAATTACTACTGGAAGAGCACAAATGATCAAACTGAATATGTTCTCCATTTTGAAGAAATGATTTCTTTCTCTGGCATGAAATTGATCAAGAATTGATTTGGGATGGGATGTGGAGGTGGGATATGGATGATTGCAGACAATCAGTTAGTTGCACCCAAGTAGTGCTTTTTTTTTAGTGCAGCGGGCTCACCTATCAGCTTCCTTCATGTACACTCTTAGAAATAAAGCTTCCAAAAAGGGTTCAGCCTGAAGGGCTGAGGTTCTGCCCAGAACCATTCGCTTCTGAAGAAAGAGTTCCTCAAGAGCTCTTTGTAAGAGTTCCACTCAGAACTTGGATCATGGGAAAGAGAGCTATGGGTAATGTTATCAATTATTTTTTTTAGAGCCCCTCTGTGTGGGTTCTAGATGAAACCCTTGGAGAATAAAAGGGTTTTGGGTAGAATACCCTGGTTGTGTTCTAGATTAATCTCATGAAATATGAATGAGATCTCAGTAGAACCTCCTGGGTGGATGCTAGATTAAATCCTTGGAATATAAAAGGGAATCCTCTTGGTGGGATCTAGATAAAACCCCTGGAAAATTAGGTGGGTTCTCGATTAAATCCTTGGAAAATTTAAGTGTTCTTGGTAGATTTTCCTTTAAGAGTTCGAGATGAAACCCTTGAAATATGAATGGGTTCTCAGCAGAATGTCCTGGGTGGGTATTAAATTAAATCCTCAGAATAAAAATAGGTTCGCGAAAGAATTCCCTGGCTGGATTCTAGATGAAACCCTTGGAAAATAAAAGGGTTGTAAGCAGAATCCCTGTGTAGGTAGCACATGAAACCTTTGGAAGATAAAAGGGTTCTAGGTAGAGTTCCCTGGGTGAGTTTTAGATTAAATTATTGGAATATGAAAGGGTTCTCAGACAAATTCCCTGGGTGGGATCTAGATGAAACCCGCGGAAAATAAAAGGGTTCCAGGCAGAGTTCCCCAGATGTGCTCTGATGAGACCCTTGAAATTTGAATGAGAACCCCCTGGGTGGGTACGAGATTAAATCCCTGGAATATAAATGGGTTCCCAGATTTGGGTTCTAGATTAAACCATTGGAATCTGAATGGGTTTTCAGTAGTGTCTTCTTGGTGGGCTCTAGATTAGTTGCATGGAATTTGAGTTCCCAGTAGGGTCCCCTGGGTGGGTTCTTGTTATCGCCCTTAGCAGGTGGAAAGGTTCTGGACAGAATGCCAAAAGAGGGTTCTGGGTGGAACTGTTCGCCATAGAAGGGTCCTCTGTAGAACCTCTCATAGTTGGTTTTGGGTGGAACCTTTCACACATGATTCTAGGTATTAGCCTTAGCCTTTATGTTGGGTTCTGGGTAGATGCCTTTGAAAGGGTTCTTAATCAAAGGTTCCATGGGGAACCAAAAAAGTTCTTTTTTTTTTCTATGGAAACAAGCCAAAGAACTTTATGTGGTTTAGTTAGCATATTTATTTCTAAGAGTGAAGCAGAGCCAGGAGCTACTGTGTGTGTGTGTGTGTGTGTGTGTGTGTGTGTGTTTTGAAGGGGGGAGGGAAGGGAGGCGAGGCTGCAATATCAGACCAAGACAAAAAAAAAAAAAAGAGTCTGAACCCAAACACAATAATAAAAACCCTGCCGTTATCTCCTCTGCTCCCAACACACACCACCCCTCTGCCTCCGTCCCTGCCCATCTCTCTCTGTCTTCCTCTTTTTTTTTTCTAAACTAGCCTTGCTTCCTTTCCTTACCACCCTCCCTGCGTATGAAAAATCAGCAAATAAAAAGTTACATTAACCCCGCAATGACCTTTCCCACGTAATACACTGCGGCCTGATGGGCCAACCCGGGAGCTTCATCGAAAAGCTGTCATTCTCTGCTATCCCAAGCACTGCCTGGGGAACATTTACCGGATAATTAATATATTAAATGCATGAAAAATAGTTACACAGGGGCCCCTTTGTCAGCTCTTCCACCGCATGGGGGAAGAGGGATACAGCCTGTGAACCATCAATATACAAGCATCCTACTTCAATGGGCCATCATAAAAACTGCTCATAATTTTATGGCTTCATTCACGGCCCCCGCTGTAAAGGAAGGCCATATTTCCTCGTAATTCACTGGAGCTCGCCGTGGCTTTTTTATGATTTGGCGGTTTTAAGCCGCCGCTGCCGTCGCAATTATGGAGGTGCTCCTGGCCCCGGCGTGAAGGACGAGCAGGGGTCAGTGACGAGCGGAGGCGTGACGGGAGTGTGACGGAGGTCCAACCAAACACACACACCACCTTTGGCTTCCTGCGCCTCGGTGCAGGGCGGCGTGTGGATGACACGCTGTCAGTCAGCCCTGCTGTCGTCCTCTCAGTCATTAAGAGCTCAGATGAGATGGAGCGGATCAGCAGCTTTAAGTTTTCACTTCTGAGCTGAGTTAAGATGTTGGCCACATTCTGTGCTTAACCCTTTGAATCCTGGGTCGACATCAGTTTTTGCTGTGCTGCATTCAAACGCTTTTTACAAGCTGTTCAACCCTTCGAAACCTAATTTGGTTCGATTGTTTTTGAAAACTTAGGCGAAAAGGCAGCGAGCGACTTCGCAAGAAATGTCCCACAAACTGCAAGAAATTAGTAAAAAGTGAAAATAATATAACCTGAAAATTATTCATTTTGTTAGAAAATTATCAAAAAACAATGGGAAGTAAATCACAAACCACTTTCTGGGTGTCTAACCGGCTGCCTGTCGGTAAGTGTAGATTGTGGTTTCTATCCATGTAGGAATATGGTTTTGTTTTTTTATGCTTCCTTTTTTTGAGTGTGAGTATGTTTGTTAGTTTTTTGTTTTGATCTGTTTTTTTTCTTCTTAGAATTACTTATGTATTTTTATTTATGTAATTGAATTATTATAATTATTATTATTTAAGTGATTTTTTTTTGTTATACATATGTATATGAGACATTTGATTTGATGACTAAAGGTGACAAGTGGCTTTTCATGTCACACCTGTACGCCGAAAGCACTGACAGAGCGGACGTATTTGACTAGTGAGAACAGGCTGGTATGGATGTCATGTCAGTAATTTTAAAAGATATTGTTAGGACTCATCCTCACAGTATTCAGATATGCTTAAAATGCATGTGTAATGTATGTACCAGAACTAGCTCTCATTCAATGCATACTTGTATACTTTACTTAAGACTAATAATAAAATACAGCAGAAATTGACGATGTATTTTGTTTCTGTCCTTTCCCTTAAAAGTTTTGGTCTTGATGGATGTTAAACTGCAAGGTCCCTTTACTGACCATCCGAGAAGTGAGACAAAGCAAGTAAAATCTTTCTTTGTCCAGGGTGTGTGGTGGCTGAGTGGATAAAGCAAGCGCCAGATTAATGAAGGTAACGTTCTTGCCATAGTGGCCTCGGGTTCGACTACCGCTCATGGCTCTTTGCTGCATGTCGTCCTTCTCTCCCTCACCGCCTTTCCAGCTGTTGATCTGTCCTTTCTAATAAAGGTTAAAATGCCAAAAATAAGCTTTAAAAAAAATCTTTGGTTTTCCATCCAAAATGCATCTGAGAGACACATCCACCAATGGCCAATCTATGGCCTTGGAGTCCAAAATTCTGGTATTTTTAACATATATATAACTGAAAGGCGCAGAATACACTGGCCAGCAAAACATGCTGTACACATCATTTTAAAATAAAGCTCTGAAAAAAAACAACCAAAAAAAACCAAAAGATGACGAAGAAACAAAGTGGGACAAAGAAGAAAAGTTTGCGTAGCTGTGGCAGTGCAGACGGACGAAGCAAGAAGATGATGTGCTTCTGCTTACATACTTTTTCCTATTTACATCACAGAGCTACAATTCATCACGCATTCAAGCTGACACGCCTCCAATTGATATTGTACAGTCTGGCAGAGATTGCGACCGAGATTTCATTAGACCCGTCTTGCACAGCGTGACATACAATATGCTCACACAATAGCTGTTGTCTAAACGCAGCTTAACTCTGGTCTTAATCTGTATTGTTTGGTAGATTTATTTCTTAATTTGAATGTAATTATTTATCTTTGGTGGTTTTCACTCTTTTCGCTGGTTGTTAAACGTGAGGACAGCATGCTGGAGGCCTTCTTGGATATTTATAATCTCTCAATGGAAACTGTTCCTATGGTCATGTTGATTCCCCTCAAAACCGAAAAACAGCTGTTCTTCATACTGTATACAGTATTTCACTCAGATTTTATTTTGAGCAAATGTAAATTATAGAAACCTTTACAAAAAGCATTAATTAGAGTTTTGAACGTGCATTGTTCAGACAGCTCCGACACTTCACAACTAATCTGGTACAAATTAAAGGTGTTTATGTGCAACTTTTTTGTCGTGTTCATGTTGAGATCTAAGTACTGGATTGGCGAATTTCTGTTGCATATGTTCGCAGCCCAGCCCGTTCCCATTCTGAACTTGTCAGATATCGCCGTTTTGTCAGTAAATTTCTGTCAGTCTGCCCTGCTGCTCCTCCCTTCACCTTGCCACACCTAATCAGCCGCAATCATTCCCACCTGTTGCTCCCAGCTGAGGCTCATCACCAAGCCAGTACATAAGCAGCACCGGATCTCTTATTTATTGCCAGACTGTCTTCGCAGCATGCACGACTCTCCAGCACTCATCTTTGGCTTGACTTTCTGGTTTCAACCCTGCTTGCCTTTGACACGTCTCCTCGTCTCTGCCCCAGTAAACCCAACAGCTTTCTGCCTCTGACTATGAATTCAGCCTGTGTGTTTTTCCTGGTCTTTGTCTGCTTGTGCCTGCGTTGGCCCAGTGGCAACTCTTTTATCTGCCATCTGGGGAACTTGGGTTCTCAACCCGCATGGACATTTGGTAATATACCTCAAAGGTGCAGTACTGCTGCAAGGGACACTGATTATGAACCTGAGCCTTGTGTATTAATTTCCTGCTACCTGTTAATCTGCTTTGTGTGTGTGGAATAAAGACCATTACCAACTGTACCTGAGAGGCTGTGTTGAGTTTGGGTCCTGCCACGCCCCATAACAAATTTCAGTGTCAAACAGCGATGCCAAAAGCTACCTTTTGCAGCAGTATGATATGCCAGCGGACGCCGTCAGTTTGAAACTCTGCTGGTTAAGACATAAAATAAGGAGCACGAAAGTGACCTATGAGGCTGGGGAGGGGGGGCGGGTCCCATAAACCCCAGACTTTTACCGGAAAATCCACTGTTTGCTTCCAGTATGAATGTTGAGCCAAACTTCGTGCAACAACAGCAAGTGATTAGGTTTAGAAAGAAAAAAAAACATCAAAGAAATAAACATGTTCTCGTCCCAAGTCGTCACATATTGCCACTTTGCAGTGGACTTCTGAATCTACGTATTATGCTCTAGATTTTTCTTCTTTTCATTCAGACAGGAGGCAAACACCAGACTACTGCTTAAACGCCCAGGGTTTGTTGGATCCATCCCCCGCCCCTATCGTACGCCCTAAAGACACCCTTGAACTCCATATATTATGTAGTTACCAGCAGAGTACAGTTGAGGTGTTTCTAATAGACATAAGTTTGAAAAAGACACAATACATATAACAACCATAAATTAACGCACTGACCCTGAATATCAACAAAAACCACAGGAGGATACCTCCTGCATCATATGTAGATGTGAACGCCACTTACCAAGCGGCCACATTTGACAAGTTGCGATGAGAATGTGTTGTCAGGTTTCAAACTATTTTAATAAAATGGAAAAGTGTCATCAGCAGTTGATGTGTGTAAAGTGGATACTGGGAAAATAAGATTGGGAATTTATGGCAGTTTGTTCACTATTGTCTCAGGTCGGATGTTGATTGTGCAGTAAAGCTCTCACTTATCTTCTGCATGGCTTGTATTCTATCTAATTTGACAGAATGCAAAATCAGTTGAATTCTGCATTCGATTTATAAAAGCTTTTCATTATGTATGAACACTGCAGACATGCTCCATTTCTCAGTCTGCTTTTTGTGTGTGATTAAACAGCGGTGTGCTATTTACATGGGAAATTAACTTGAGACCGTGTGATGGCTATTATCCTCCTACAGACACATGAACAAATACCCAGATACTGTACATGCACAGACCAGCAGGCGCACGTGCATGTAGACAAATACAGCAGCATATGTTTGCTGGCGTGGAGTACAAACACACACAGTATGCTTGTGCACGGAGCACATATTTGCACACTCTTATTGAGAATTGACAGACATATTCACCCACATGTCATCTAAACACTATATATGCATATTTCCTGGCATGAAATGTGCTCCCACGTATTTGAATGTGCGCATGTTATCTAATTATCACGGTAATAATTAACTGCACTCTTGCATGTACAGTAAGAAAAACAAGACTTTTTCAGTGTATAATTGTGTGACATTAAAGTGAAGTGAACGCAGACTCTAAAGTCAATATTGGAGTGTGTTACAGTTTTCCTAACTGATGTGTGATTATCCAAAGAACACAGCGACACTTGACCTGGTTAATTCCTCAAGACGTCTCTCTGTGAATTCCACACAATGAACTGCCATGTATGTAATCACGCCTGCACGCCTATTCGTTACCAAGAAATATACCCTAAGACCTAGACGTTGATAATAGTCCTTTTCATTAAATATTACTCTTGTCAAAAGGGTGCTGCGGGTAGAAGGGCATTTCATTTCTGATGAAATACAAGCCTGAAGAAAGAGACAGAGATCCTGGAGGAAGCCGCATTAATTTTCTGGAGCAAATGCCCCCGATTCCACCAAATGACATTCTGTACTGCTAGCATTTTATAATGTGACACAAATGGCATTGAGGTACAATTTAATACCAAAATACTGAGTCAGGAGAGCTTTACCAGGATTCAGTGAGGGGAAATCACCAGTCTGGAAGGTCAAGCTACGACTCAAGTACTTCTTTGTTATTTAAAGACGTTAACTCAGAAGTAACGGATAATAACAAAGGAAAGGTTCAGGTTAACGGTGTGCCTGGCACAAGTCATGTCTATACTGGATCATGTAACCCACTGTGATTCCTCGAGACTGACGGCTTAGTGTTATATCATTTACAGAGAGAGATTTATACTCAGAAACTATACTTATTGACTCGCTTCATCTCAGTGCCACCCGGCCGACCAGTGACGTATCACAACACCACAAATGGCTCTATTCAGCCACATCACAAACTGGTGGAAAGTGGCTTTTGGCGTCTAATGGGCTGCTTAAGACCAACAACGTTAATTCAAATACAGGTGCTTTCTGAGAGCAGAGCTAGCAGGATGTTCCTGCTTTGCTGTGGTTGAGTTGGGTAAAACTGGCATATGCAAGTCAAAAGATGTATGAATGAGATTTGATTTCAGAGCTTTCTCCACAGCGCTGGTGAGGAAATGCAAATCATTTTGCCACAAATCTGGAAAAGTGTCTTTATCATTCCAGTTAAACGGATACCTCACTGATTTTCAACCAGCGTTGTATCAAAACAATGTGAGTAGTATGTGTAGATGAACTGTGGTAAACTTTTCTCTATCTAACCAATTCTGCATTTTTGTATTGCCCACCACTCATGCCGCCACCACGGACACAAAAAGTCCCCCTCTTTCCTTTAAAGTCGGACCAAACTCTGATCAAACGCTAAAACTCCTCAATGCTGATCAAATATAAAGGAATATCATATGACTGCACCGCCTGTTTCTCTTCGAAAATGTTTTCAGAAAGGTATTTTAGTGCCATAATAGTGTAATAATTATGTAATTTTGTTTGTGTTCCAGCTCGTGTTTTTGAACAGGAGGTGGGTCCATACTGCTTCTGTACAAAACTGACATCAAACGGTCAAACGAAGGCGAACCCATCTAATACAAACTTACGTTCTGTTACTGAGTCGCCTACTCCTCGCCTCAAGTATCTTCTGAAACATGTTTTTGCTTACCAATTTCAAAAGTATTTGGGTACTTCCCACTGCACAGACGGCCTAGTTTTATTTGAGGACCCTCTTTATATCAGTGAAATACTTCTTTACAAGTTAATTTATTTCCTCAACTTCTTTTCCTGTCCAACTAAGCATGAGTGAAACCAAATGTCACTTTACAAAATGTGCTAGCTGGTAAAATGACAGTCTGTCTCAGACACCACTGAGACAATTCAATCAAACAGTGTGGCATTTATGCAATCAAACAAAACAAATCAAAACTCATTTTGTTGCTAATGAGAATATTTACTGACACAAAAAAAACAAAACAATGTTACCAGTATGATTTATTTTGGGGCTTAACTGGGCTTTTTATTAGACCTTTGCGGTCTTACTGTGAAGCATCAGTAAAAATGTAACACCGCAACCAACCAATGTTTTAGTCTATTCAAGTTAATCCCAATTTATAAATTGCATGGCAAATTAACTCAGATCTCCCATTTAGACCTGGATACGATTGGCCTCTGCCTCCTCTCAATCCTCTTCCCTCTACTCGAGGGAACCACATTCATATGCTCCCAATTCAAAGAGGAAGAGGAGGGGAGGAAAAAAAACAGGCTGTTGTAGCCAAACTGGTGAGCCAGCATTGTGAGTGTACAATATGGAGTATAGGTGATCCCGGAGAGCTCGCACTAAGCAAGCTTAATCCTGTTGACTAAGAATGGGCACAGGGAGCCATGCCAGCCAGCACTGAGCTGTGGGTGTATGGAGCGATGACAGGGGAATTACTCACCATGGCAAGGGTGGTCCTCTAAAGCATGAGCTGCAGCTGCCGATGGCTGCCAGTGGGCACCAGCGCCGGGACAGGCTTACCAGTCGGCTGGTCCACTGCCACAAATCCCCACTCTCACTGACCGGAAGTGCTGCGAGGCTACCGAGGCTTTCATGGCTTTGGCTTCAACCCGGGAGCTGTTGCATTTGAGCAGTGAGTCCTGAAATGAATGACATCCTTGTTTCAATGGTGGAGGTACAACCTATAATAAATAGCAGCAGAGGCATTGATACCATCTGCCCGTGTGTGCTGAGTGCAGTTGTCTTATTTTGACAAGTTGAGTCAAACCTTATCAATAGGGATGGGGATAGTTATTTTTTTATTGATGTTGATACCATTATCAAAACTCCTTAACAATCCAAATCCTTATCGATACCACTATAGATACTATTTTGTTATTTGGTGGAAAAACGAGGCGACAATATGTTTTTCGCAGATCTAGTTTTACTGTCACTTTCACTCGCGTATTTAGTGATTAGGAAACAAATTGTTGTATTTTAATCAAAATTAAATCAAAAATCTTGGCATCAGTATTTTAAGATGATTGGAGCTCATGATAGGCCGTTAAATAGGTTGTAAGTCTATCCCTAATATCGATTTTATACTGTTGCTTTTGTTATGAATTTGAAGCTTTGGGTCAACAGTTGGATGTTAGCATCAGCAGACAGTTAAACTGTCACTATAGTGTAAGTAAGCTTTCATATATTAATATTATTTGTAAGTCACACTGGTGCTCTGTGGTTGAAAAATGTGAGTAAATTGTCACAGTCTGGAGCTCTGCAAAAGCCCTGCTTTCTGTGTGTGTGTCTGTTGGAGGCAGAGAGCTGTAGGAGTGAGGCAAAAACGAAACGCAGACGACGTCTTGTGCTGAATCCCCACGTTCAGTGTCGCTTTCCAGCTCCTCCATGTTTGTTTGTTTTGGTGCCGTGCATTGTGTAGACGCCCCCTCGGCCACACTAATTGACACGAAGCCTTATCAGATGACGTAAAGGAAATAAACTATATAGTATAATATAAAACTATAAACTTTTTTTATCATCAGACAACACATTTTATCATATTGCAAAGTCCCAGTTTACAGCTCTGAATTCTGTCTGAAGAAGACATATATTATCTTCTGGTCTCAGTTTCTGCACTTCGGCTCTCTCAGAAAAACACCGTGTGAGGTCACACTTCTGTAAACAACACATATAAAAGTGTTAATACTTAAATATGTAGTTTTACTAAATATACAAATTAAAAACCAAATGCTAGTAGAATTAGCATCAATTTTACAATAACATCTTATCAAAAATCTTAATAACAGCACAGTCAAACCACAAACAGTAAACACCTGGTGGACAAAGCTCATGAGCACAGGTGGAGGGTGACTACACAGAAACAACATAATTTAAATACATGACATACCTGCAAAAGACAGGAATGACACATTAATCGCCCTCTGGTCTCACTTTCTGTCCTTCAGCTCCTAAACAACAGAGTTGTACACATGAATAAAAACCCCTCAGCTCCGCGCAACTAATTAGGCTACAAATCACGCCCCAAAACGCACAAAAAAACATCATCGAAACTCCTATTTTACCAAACAGAAAAGCACAAAACTACTGGGTCACGTCACACTGACTACACTCAACAATGCAGGCCCAGATTTTACTTCTGAAATTACTCTGTTGTCAAGATAAATAATCAAATAAAACAGGTGCGTCTTTCCAAACAACTTACCGTCAGCGATGCGGAAAAACACCGTGGGAGGGGGAGGGGGGACGGGGGGAAGCTACGGAAAGCCAGGAGGTACAAAAAGAATAATTTCCACAAAAAAATAAATAGAATTAAAAAATAAAAGCACATGGAAATAACTAATCGACATAAAATTTTGAATAACTCGACAGAATATTTAAATAATAATGTTTAAAAAATATAAAATAATAATAAAGTGCCTTTTTAACTCTGTTGGATTAGGTTAGGTTAAGATCGTGGTTATGACTTATACACTACTATGTATTACCAGCCCCGGGGTCCTAGTCTGCAGGTCAGATTTACTGCATGTGCAATGCCAACCTTCAGTGCCAATACCATGTTCTTTATATGGCAAGGCAAATACATTATGGTTGTAAAAAAAGATGATGCTGGTGAGTACAACAGCTTAGACTTTTTTTAAATTTAATTTTTTGCACCATTTTATTTATTTGTTTTGCTCCAGTCACTTAAGCTAACTTCACATATGACAGAGGGGCACTTCTGGTACTGGGATTAATCCAACAAACACCAATTTAAAAATAATAATAAGAATAAGAATAAGAATAAGAATAAGAATAAGAATAAGAATAAGAATAAGAATAAAATAAATAATTAAAATTAACTGATTAATTTAATAAATACATTTAGATAAAAAGAACTTATTTAATTTATTTAAATTTCTATTTTATTTATTTATTTGCACCAACTCGACTGGGCTTATAGACAAACCACACAGAAGGGAGTACAATAAATTATTATACTTAAATTTTTGGTTTATAATTTAATTTAAATACAGCAATGAAAATGTGGCCTAATACAGGAAATGTGGACATTTTTCTGAACATTTTGATTGCTGTTTAAATACTTAAATATACGATATAAATATACACACTGCTTATGGACATTGTTTGGATGACCACCATAGCTCCTTTTAGGTCAATTCCAATATTATACATTTATATCCAAATGTGTGTGTGTGTGTGTGTGTGTGTGTGTGCGTGCGTGCGTGCGTGCGTGTGCGCGCGTGCGTGCGTGTGCGCGCGTGCGTGCGTGCGTGTGTATATTTAAGGGGACTATCTCAGACTGACTCCGCCTACTGCGCATGTCAGTGAGAGAGAGATAGCGTCACGCGCTACGGACCCCCAGATTTTGAACTTTCGGACCGTTAACGCTCTGCAACTTTCTGGACGTTAGCTCGGCGGACACTTAACTTTCTGGACGTTAGCTCGGCGGACACTTAACTTTCTGGACGTTAGCTCGTCGGACACTTAACTTTCTGGACGTTAGCTCGGGGGACACACAACTTTTTGGATGTAAGCTAGGTGGACCATTAACTTTCTGGATGTTAGCGAGGTGGACCATTATTTTTTGGGATTTTTCTGGACCCCTAACATTCAAAAGGAATTCTTCTCATTTGGTAAGTATTTCAGAAATCTTTCTGGTGTCATTATTGCGGTTAAAATAGGCATTAAAAAATGCATTAGTGATGCATCTGAAGCTGTATGATATATTATGGTGAAAATAGTCTCTCTGTGATTGGAAAACTAGCAACCGTTTCCAGTAACTTCAGTACCACTGACACGAGTGTGTTTGATGCGGTGCTGCCCCATGGTTAAGCTAAGGTAAATAAATTAAAAAAATAAATGCTCAGAAAAGAATTCAATATATATTGTATAGACACTTTACTTAATTAATCAACAATGTAACATGAAAACCATTGCTCATCAAGTGTTGATATTGTGGAGTCCGCTCCGTTCCCATTCTCCGCCGGTGACTCCCCAGTAGGGATGTCAACATCTACACGTGTAAACGGGTACATGGATAACAAATCATAACCATAACCGTTTACACGTCATTTTTTCCTCTCCTCCTCCTCGTTCATTTCTCACCAATAGTATTTTTAGGGGTGATAATGTTGCCTGAAAGCTTAAGATAATAACATTAACTAACTATACACTTAAATGTTCCCACTAATGCAGTTATTCGCATACATAATAGATGCACAGGTGTCAATGTTACGTTGATATTAAAAAAAACCGCAGCCACAGCCAGTGTCGCGTCACTTCAAGTTGACTCGGGGCGCATGGACAACAAGCAACAAGCGATGAACAAGCGGAGCTTAAAAAAATATATTGTACAAAAGTGAGCAATAGTTAAAACAATGATTGAAAAAGAAGGTTAAACCTTTTCCAGCTTTCACTTGTACGTTTTCTTGTCTGTCAAAATTGATGATTTTATTTTCAACTCATTTTACTTTCTGTCATAAGTAGGTCTAAGCCTTAAATGGTGAGATGGATTGCCTACTTTTTAAGTTCTGTTCGCTGAATAAACGTTTTTGTCCGATAACTAACTACTGGAATGGCTTTGATTTAATGAGATTAGGAGGTATTTGAATGGAGACAGAACCATCTAGTGGTTATATAGCGCAACTGCGATAGAAAAAGATCATAAATCATGTAACCGGGTACACGTCGGTTAGAAGTCCCGTTTACACGTGTAGAAAAAATTGTAAACGTTGACACCCCTACTCCCCAGTGTCCGCTCCGCTCTAATTCTCTGCTGGTGTCTCCACTGGTGTCTCCCCCGGTGTCTCCCCAGTGTCTCCGCCAAAATCTCAGACTGTCCGCTCCGCTCTCGTTCTCCACCGGTGTCTCTGCCGGTGACACCCCTGTGTCCGCTCCGCTCTAATTCTCCACTGGTGTCTGTCCATCTCCGCCGGTGTCTCCCTAGTGTCTGCTTGGCTTTAAGTCTCCGC
This sequence comes from Plectropomus leopardus, assembly GCF_026936395.1. Taxonomy (NCBI): domain Eukaryota; kingdom Metazoa; phylum Chordata; class Actinopteri; order Perciformes; family Serranidae; genus Plectropomus; species Plectropomus leopardus. Next base: position 2,378,256 of record NC_142181.1, on the reverse strand, counting down.
TGATGCCCGCTCAGCTCTCATTCTCCGCCAGTGTCTCCACCAGTGTTTCCGCCTATATCAAGGAATGTCCCCTTAGCTTTCATTGTTTGCTGGTGTCTCTGCTGGTGCCTCCGCCGGTGCCGCTCTGCTCTCGTTCTCTGCTGGTGTCTCCAAATGTCCGCTCCGCTCTCATTCTCCGCTGGTGTCTCCGCCAGTGTGTCCCAATGTCCACTCTGCTCTCATTCTCCGCTGGTGTCTTAAAGTAGACCAAAATAAGTCTCATCAGCCTGCCCACAGAATGAGCACGAGTCTTCTGGTCATAACATAACAAAGACTGTTGGCAAGATGTGATGAAGTTAACACAACAAGCTGTTTTAAGTGCACGTCAATCACACTATATATATAAAATATACATTTTAATGACACAGAAATTCTCTGTTGTTTTAAACAGACATCTAGGACCACTTTTTCTTCTTCCAGTCTGCAGATTAATTTTTTTATTGGCAATCTAGTGGCTGTAAGTACTGAAATTTGACCTTCAGTGTAAGTGAGGATACAAGCTGCATGGTCACTTAATTAACTACACCTACAATCTAAGGCTATCCAGTACAACAGCTCTGCATAAATTCTGCATTAACCGGGAACAACAGCCATTAAAAGAAGAAGTGGAAAAAAGATATTTTCCAGGAGGCTATATAACATGATAGAAGAAAAACTAGAACCTGCTCATGAACGCATATATTGCCACGGGGTGTCAGGAAAAAGAAGTCAAAAAAGGCATTGGATTAATTAATCTAAAAATAAGGCCATTAAAATGTCTTAAATAAAGCTTTGCCATACAGTGGCAGCTCACCTGTAACCCACTTGTGGGTGGTCTGGCAGTGGAGGCTACTACCCAAAAAATAAGTAGGTTAATGGAATATGTTTTTTTTGTTTTTGTTTTTTAATTTTGTTTTAAATATATATATGGTTTTTTTTTAGATATTTAATTAGTTGGTATTCCCTTTTTCCTTTTATGTTCAGCTGACGTGGTGGGGGGGATACATAAAGTTCTTTTTTAGTGTACATAGTTTTAAATAGACACATTTTTTTTGTAATATCAGTAAATGTACTTCTTTATCAGTTGTCTCATTTTGAGACATAACATCCTACCTCATTATCAACCATGGATTTCTGATTATACATTTACTGTGTTGCAAATTTAGCATTATATTGTTTAGGTAAAACACAGCCATTGCTTATCCTGTGCGAATGCGCTCCATGAAACACAGATGTAGGGGGGGTAATTTTGACATAACATGAGTTCCCCAGTGTAATAATAGTCCTGTGCGAATGGGCCTTATGTCTGTGTTGTGTTTTTGGCCGCTCTGCCATGACTATCCCTCTGAATCTCCTTTTTCTTTGTCTTTCTTCCAGTCCACACTGTAACATGGTCCACGCTGGACATCTGGACTCCAACCCAACACCCTCTGGTTCCCACACAAGACTGAGCTACTGTCGTCAAACTAGATCTACGTAATAGTAAGGGCCAATTTTTATTTTCGGTCTTTATTGTCTGTAGGTTTTGGTTGGCTGCCGTGCCGACCGATCGGTTTGATTATTGATCATGGCCGCCGTGCCATGACTATCCATCTCTCATCTCTGTAACTATCCCTTATCTCTGGTTTTACCTCTCAATCTCTCGGTCTATCTCTATTTCTCATCCCTCTTTATCTATATATGGCCGCCGTGCCCTGACTATCTCTCTATATCTCCTCTCTTTCTCTCTATCTGCTGTGAGATATAAGTGTCATTCAAGTATTCAAGTGTTTTTATTTTTCATCTTTGCATTGTGTTTTTGGTTGGTCGCCGTGCCAGCCGATTTGTTTGATTATCTGTCATGGCCACCATGCTGACATGTCTGTTTGGTTATTTTTAATGGTCGCTGTACCATGACTTCCCTCCATATATACTGTATCTCTAGTTATCTCTATCTCTGGCTCATCTCTCTTGCCTCTCGCATAAGATATATAATGTTTTTATTTTCTTACAATCTGTTGTGTTTTTGATTGGCTGCCATGCTGACTAATCTCTTGGAATGATCTTGTATGACCACCATGCTATGACTGTCTCTTCTGCTTCTTTATTTTTTAGCTTGAATCAGTATTGATATAATAATATATTTGTAATTATGATCCCTCAATGGGGAAATTCTGTTTTTTCACTCTTGTAATCCTTACATACAAAGATACACCAAAAATGCACACACTGACACACACAGGACCTGTAGGCATGTGAGTGATTGTGATGTCAGAGAGATAGAGCTGCTACATAGTGAGCGCTTCCAAGCAATTAGGGCTTCGTTTCTTTTTGGTTTTCACCATAAGCTTAGTGTGCGTTCCAATACCTATACTACCATACTACACTGTCAGAAAGACGGGTACAGTTGGGGAGCATTCATGTTCTTTGAGGTACAACTACTGTTGATGTACTGTCAAAGGGTCATAGTTGCTCCATAGGATATTATCATGTACCTTTTCTAGGTGGAAAGGGTACATACAAGTACCAAACTTTTTTTTCAACATTTAGGTTTACAAATACAGAGATGTCAGTCAGTGACCAAAATGTTGTTGGGAGATGGGATGTGCATTGTGCAAGGAAAATTATGAAGCTCAGTTAGTGTATCTATATAAATAAAGTTACTACTACTATTATTATTTTTATTATTATTATTATTATTATTATTATTATTATTATTATAGCGACCATTTGATTTCTATTAAAACGCAAACATACTCTTGCAGTAGCCTGTAGGTCTGCCATTACGTAGGATAAAATCTAAGGAGCAATAGGATTACATTTTCGCCTCTGAACTATGACAGCGCACGCGGTCGCTGTGTCTTTCAGCAGTCGCTGTACTGCACTTGTCGCGCAAACCGGAGGATGAAGCTTCAAGTACAGGACAGAGAGGGATTCCTGTCAGCCAAAATATACTCTGAAGCAAGGGCAGAGAGAGTTTCAGGACCTTTGATTACTTAGCGTCCTCAAGAAAATGGGTTCAATATTTTTGAATTTCCTGTACTGAGAGCGGTGATATTGTCGAATATGTTTTTGAAAACACTTCAGCAGCTGTTAGCTTGTCGTACATGTTAAAGGATCACTGTAAGTCTAAGCTGAAGTTGTTGAACCTCTCTATCACATTTAATGGTCAGAAAGTTGTAACAAAATAGGTAAAGACTTATTTGTTGATTATTCAACAGAACGTGTCATGCTGCATTGATGCATTTTATATTATTCTGTAAAACAGTTCCATTTCCAAAAATCGAATCCTGTAAATCAGGTCCATTTATATCTGATATCTTAAAGAGGATACATCAAAGATGCAGTTAATATATGAGCAATGTGACAAAGATCTTTAGCAGATTTAAATTCAAGATATATGTATATTTCAAGATATCAGAGATGCATTAAATATATGAAATCATATCCGTCGGGTATCAGGTCCATTTATATCTGATATCTAAAACTGTCGTATGAAAAGATCTGACACATAGATCTTTAGCAGATTGCACTGTAGTATATTTTCGTGGATGGTATCTTGATTCACGATTTTTCAGGGTCCAATTTTGTCTGTTTACAGAGATATGTCAAGATAGGATCAGTCAAAGATGCAATGTGTATTCTTGTGGATATTGTCCACTTCTCTGACATATACAAACATATCCTGCCTTGTATAACTCTGTATTTTCTGGTTATTTGTCCACTGATATTTAATTTGTTGTATCATTTTAAATACAAAATGAATATAATTGTAAATATAGTTTTCTGGACATTTCTGGGTAAAATCTTTTGCAACTTGTGGGACATTTCTCGTCAACTTGGTTACTGCCTTTTCCCCCTATGTTTTCACAAGAAATCAAACCTATTTGCTCAGTTTTCAATGGGTCAAATTGCTTGTGAACAGCATCTGAATGCAACACAAGAAAACTGACGTCGGCACAGGTTTCATAGGGTTAATCAGCAGCGCAGACCCAAGATCACTGGTGTCCAATGACAACATAAATACCTCACAATGTGAACAGCTTTTGGGCCATTTCTCTCAATAGAATTCCATATTCATAAAGAACAATCCTTTGTGAAGAGTAGCGTGATTGGCAGAACACACGCGCTAATTCAACAGCCCGCCTTGCTCTGAAGGTCAGGCTTTAACTGCTCTAACAGAGGAAAATCCTATGAAAATGCGCCGACCTGTTGAAATCTCTCACTTCAGATTAGCGCTGTCTAACCGATTAGCACATTCTCATACACGTAGAGCCATAAGGAGCTGAGACGACGGCACTTAAAAGCTACATTGTTCTGCAGAGTGAACATGTCAATCCTAATTCCTTTAGCCGCGGTTAACAACCCATCAGCGAGCTGGCAGTTGCAGATTGAACACTGGTTGAGTTTTAGTCCTGAGCCAAGATCTTCCCCAGGCATTACACCAGGGTGTCATTCTCTAATACCGTGATCTAGATTGAGGGAGAATACACAAAGGCTGATATTGGACACATTGTCAGTGCTGGGCTCTTCTCACACTTCACTCCACCGCCTCCACCACCACCACCCCCGGCTCACTTCTTCACCTTTAAATGACTGAATATGAGCTGGTTAATCAGCTCCACTCGAGGTTAGTGAGGTGATACAGACCGACGTCTTCCGCCACAACCACGGCGAATAGGGCCTCCGCTCGTCCCTTCGGTGAGAGCAACGAGATGGGAGGGACTCCTCGGGGGCCCGTAAGAAAAGATCACCTCCACCCCTCCATTAAATCATCCCTCCCTCTTTGCCTCCATCAGAGGAGGCTCTTCTTTATGAGCTGTGTCCTGATGGGCCGGCAGACGGGCGGCTAAAGGCCAGCCGTGCCACTTGGGTGCCTCCAGAAGGAGAGCAAGCAAGCGGAAGGGGCAGTTAGAGGCGCAAGCAACACCCCTGCACACACACACACACACTTTCCCATATTTGAGCCAAAACAATCATAGGGGGGCATTCCCAGAGACTGCTTACATGCATATACTGTAAGCTCGTGCTAGTTTGTGATTGTGTATGTGTGTGTGTGTGTGTGTGTGTGTGTGTGAGAATAGGGAGTGTAAAGCTTAGTTTCACACCACAGGCTTCAAGTCACAGCCCTGTCATTGACATATGGGTTTTTTTGGGGGGGTTAGCATCCAGACTGGTCTAGATTCCTGTAGTACCACCACAGAGATTTAAATTTTTTTTTTTTTTTAAGAATTGTGAAAATTGCAAATTCAGGCCATGAAATGTAGTTTTTAAAAGCAAGTAAGTGAATAATTGTTCCTGAGGTAAAGAATAAAATTTTGCACTTGTCACACAGTTCAATTTGGTAACAGAACAAGTGAAGGCAAGTGCATGGACATATAAAAAGGCAAAAAAATGTATAAAGAAATTATAAAAAGTCACACAAAGACAAAAAAAATAATAATAAGGACAGAGCAGAACATTAAGAAAACAAAATTAAACAAAAACAAAGAAAATTTAAGAAGGGGATAAAGCAAGCTTGAACGCTTGCTTTATCCCCTTCTTAAATTTTCTTTGGGTACGCAGAACAAAAGGCCAAAAAAAAGATATCTAGCAGCAACTGTGTATACAGATGGGTTTATTTGATTTTGTTTTTTGCTGTTTCTGGGTCAGAAAACAAGTCTCACATATCCCATTATGAAGTTGTTATAGTTTTACATGTCAGCAAACAGTGACCTATTCACCGTTCTAGCAGACACACCGCAACATTACTTGAAATGTTTGTGCACCTTTATGTATGTAAGATTAATATTCACTCTCCTTTTAGCTCATCTTTGGTTACCACCAACAAGGAGATGAAGTTTACTGAATATTTTGAAAAGGCAGACAGATTGTCTGTTTGTTTCTTTTTTAAATATTTTGGTTGGTAGCTGCAGGGCGGAGGAGGAGATCATCTGCTCACTATTTTTACGTAAATTTGAAGTTTTTAGGAACCTGGGAGGAGTTTTCATTCTATAAGATGAATAAACAGATAACGGATTCAGGTCACCAGAATGTTGTTTCTGGCAGAGCGCAGAATGCAGTATTTGTAAACTGTAGCATCCGCCCCTTAAGATGAACTGTTACCAATACATTTAATATGAAAAATCCATTCATTAGCAACATTTTAGACATTATTTCTTGACACTAGTCACCAGTTTTAGAGAGTTTAGGATTACACCGGAGGGACATATGACCACAGTAGGTGGTTTCCATTACAGATTGGTGCAAAATTTAAGTGATATTTCCAAAATGTCAATAAAAAATATTTGTGAGATGACAGCGTTCCCACTGAGTGATGTTATACAACTTCTCCTCTGACGATAACATTCAAGAAGCATGGCGATGGAAGTTCAAAACATTAGCAGGTTTATTTCTCTTGCAGCCACCGCAATTACTATCATTATTTCCAATCCAAGGCCACGTAGGCGTGTTACACGAGCGATAATGGAAAGAAAAGCCCCTTATACCCAGCCCCAGATGATCCGCTCAACTTTTTCAGAGTTATGTGATGCAATAACAGCTCTTGTAGCTCCTGCTGCATCATGAGGGAGCCATTTCCTACTGACAAGCACATAGACGTAGCATCATGTGACCTAGAAAAAAACAAAAAAAGTGTTTCCACTGCGGTTTTGCCAAATATGGCTTTTTCAGATCACCTTAAATATCACCTCATGCGAGCATAAAAACTTTTCTCCAGTAAATGGGTTTTTTTGTTTTTTGAATTGACGTGTTGCCATTAGATGTATTTTATATTCTCAATTTCAATTTGCGCAATTTAAGGGTTAATGGAAACCTGTCATTTGGCCCATTGTCAAAGCCAAAGAGACACTGAATAATTTAGCTTTAAAACATGCACCAAACTGTAAAAGACACATGACTACTGACATTTTGCTCGGTGGAATACTTCAAAATGCATATAGGCAGCTGCCCCAGTGGAGGCGTAACACTACTTAAAAAGCAGCTGTTTATGTCAAACTGGGCTTTAAATGCTGTGATTAAGAAGAAGTCACCATTGAAGCCATTCTGCACAATAAAAGACAGAATACAATCAGTGGAAGAAACTCGAAGCAGCAGAAAGTTACTCCACTGTCACCAACTTAAGGTTAGAAAGAGTACAAGTGTGCATGTAAAAATTTTAGTAGTGTGTGTGTGTGTGTGTGTGTGTGTGTGTGTGTGTGTGTGTGTGTGTGTGCGCGTGCGTGCGTGCGTGCGTGCATGTGTGCGTGCGTAGATGTGTGCGCGTGCAGGAGGGACAGCCCCGGGCCGAGCAGCTGTGAGCAGATGTCAGCGTAAGTGAGCGAGGGACTTGGGAGAGAGAGAGAAACGTGGCTGGGCCAACCCTCTAATTTACGCATGAGTGGCGCTGCACCACCGATATTTACATTTAAATTGATGTTTCAGATACTTAATTAAAGACGAGGACTGGGCTCTTCTGGTCGGCGGCGGCCTCTTCCTCATCTTCCTCCTCCTCGGCAGAGTGCACAGACTGCTCACTGGAACCCGCAGCACTTCCCTGAGCCCTGTCAACAATATTTCACTGGAGGCCAGTTAGTGACAATGCACCCTGTTTTGCGTCTATGGTAATTTTCTGGGTGCATTATTGAATACACAATGCCCCCTGGTGGTTTGTGACGCCTGGCCGTACATAGTACACACACACACACCTTCACACACACACACACACAAACACACATTGCAGCTCCTTCTGTCCTGTGGTTTGTAAAGACTGACAGCAGATGGACATGTACTGTGCGTGTCAAGTGTGTGAACCTGGCAGTTGTTGCAGAGATTCATGTTGGAAAAAGTATAAGGATTCTACTGTCAAATCATAAAACCAGTGTTCATGTAGATAAACCAATAAAGTTAGGTGTCAGTGGTTAACGTCTATTCTATCTATCTATTCTATCTTCTGCCTATACCTTTTCAGACATAACCACCATACATTTTTTACTTTATGCTGTTATCTAAAATGTATATACTTATTGCACATTGGAGTATACATTGTAAGTACTTTTTGTCCTTGTTGCGTTGTGTATAAAGACTGAATTAAAATACTACTACTTTAGACCATTTAGATTTACATTTAGGCCTTCATACCAATGCTATAAGAATAAAAATGAATAAATAAAACATCTTACCACCCATACCTGCCAACACTGGGCTGTGAAAGGGGGAGATTTTTAGGGCACTGGTTGGAATGGCCTACTCGCAATGTCCTCCACCCCATATAAACCTATAAATACATGCAAGGATGTAAACTAAATGACTTTTAATGATCCTTTAATCCATAGCTCTGAGTAAAATGTACTAAAATTTACATCACAGCACATATCAAATGCAAACATTGTGCAAACACTGTGAGAGTGTCACTGAATGTATTTATGTTTAACTGTAATAACAACAAAACAGGGCTGTCAGAGTCTAGAGACTGTACAGGCGCCACCTCGAATTTGAGCTCGACGAGTGATGCACGGCACATCAGGTGGGGTCGTTTGGGTTGGGTTGCCAGGTACCACGACGCACATCCTACAGTGAGGACACATCACAGCGTTTATAGTGTTGCATTCTGGTAGTTGTAGGTTTTCTACCTATGGAGTCCTTTTTCTCTGGAGATGTGCTGTAACTGACATTGTAACCTCATAAAGTTATGGTTAATGTGTAAGCAAACAATGCCTACCTACACATGCATTCATCATCATCATCATTTATTTATTCACACATCAAAGAAAATAATAGAACAGAATAAAATACAATACAATAGAAGAAACGTGAAAGGGACACCCCAAATAACCTACCTAAAGCTTTGGGAGGGGGCCCCAACAATAACATCTAACAGCATGTCCCAACCATCCTGACATGTCATCACGTCATGATGGTGACAGATAGTTAGGTTTAGGCGAAAGGCACATGATAAGGTATAGAAAAGAAACACACACACACATCGGCACAGGAAGCAAACTCTGAAATCAGTTGTTTGTGGGACACTTCAACTCTATGAGCGCTCCTTATATTTGGTTACTGGCAGTGTTGTTACCTGATATTACCTGACGCTGTCCTTCAGTGTTTCAGGTGCACTATGGTCAAGTGACGCCACTCGTGCACGGTGTATGTGGATGTGCTTGCTGGTATCTGGCTGTCCGCCAACACATGAAACAACGCCACCTGTTCCGTCCGACCGCGTTATCAACTGACGCGTCCGTGCGCGTAACATGTGGACGTGGAAGGTGGCTTTTGGAGTCACTGACAGAGCGGCGCTATTTGACAAGCTCGAAAAGAGAAGGGGTTGGTCTGTATGGCGGCGTTATCAGAGCCGCTTGACTGAAAACAGCTGCCTGCTGCTGCTGGAAACCAAAACACAAAAGACACTAAAAGGCTCGGCAGATAATTCTCCTCAGGATGACGCGATGTTAGCTCAATAATTCGGCCGGTCCAGGTGGGTGCTTGCACATGTGTGTTCTCTAATGGCCCCTAATGTCTGAAGAGACACACTGCTCTGTATTAACAGGGTCTCCAATGAGGCCAAAGTCCTAATGCAGTGGCACTCCAGTCCTGATGAACCATGCTCCCAGCATGCTCGGCTGTCCTCGCCAGGGCCCTCAGAGGGGTCGCCTGACTGCCCACAGGCCAACTCTTCTCCACCACTTGCTCCCAAACAGCCTTTTAATAGGTTTTAAAAGAGGGTTATTAACATCACCTGCTAATTATGTTAAGGACCTAATTAGGGAATGAGAAAAAAGGCCTTTTTGTCTAATTAGGTTTTCTTTCTAAGTACACTGATAACCAAGGGAATGCTGAGATCTCTGTAGAAATGAGAGTGCAATGAGGCAGCGAGAGGATGCTTCAGAAAAAGAGTTAACCCTTTCATCAGAGCCTCGACTCTATTAACAGGCCACTGGCGGAGTGCAATTACCACCCAAATCGTTTATTTGGGACGTGTTTATCTGTAGTGGGAGTCTGCATCATTTAGTGCATTATAAACTCAATAGTAGCTTCATTAGCGATTACAGTCGGTGGGTGGTATTACCTGCCTGATAGCCGAGCGCAGCCTGATGATATCAGCTCCCGCCGCTGAATTACAAGGCAGGGACCTAATTTTTCAGCCTATGCTGCTCGATCCTCGCTGTTTCCTCCACTCAAGCGCTACCAAGCCGGTGTACTGCCAACAGCACTTGACTGGGCCTTCAGCTGCAACATGGGAATAGGAAGAGACAACATACAACGGCTTAATCAGAAAGCAGGAACAGGACACACTGCAGCACGGAGAAAAGGGTGTAAAAGAGGAATTATGGGATATTCCAGCCTGGTCTCATCACAGCTGATGACGTGACGGCAGTGTCTCACTATGCAGGTAACAGGTAGATATTTGACATGAAACAGCACAGCGATAGAGTCTGGGGGCAGATATTAAGAGGTGCCTTCAATTTATCCATGTGTTTTTGTTTTTTTACCTTTTCCTATTCAACCAAAGCATTGTAGATTTATGATTATGATGAACCCCAGTTCCATAATCTGTTTTTTTCTTTTGAATTCACAAACACAACGATATACTGACAACAGATTATTTGTCATTCGAGTTTTCTATATTTACACAGGTTAAAATCAAATAAATTACAAAAAATAGTGTTCAGTGGAGAATGCCCCATCATTAGGACCACCTAAATAATGTGAAACAACATTTATGTTGTCAAAAATCTCAGTAATGAAGAAAAGACAAAAAAACCCATATATATTCTGTAGTTCTTAAATGAAGATGCTGTAACCAAATAAGAGAAGGAGTTCTTTCAGTTAGAACCCTAATGTCTAATTAGAAAACTGACATCTGCTGTGGAGATATTTAAGATGATACTAATTAGATAAATACAAATAAATCAGTGAAATTGTTTGAAATAGAGAAGAGAATCAGAAGCTTTATTTGTGGGAATGTGGGATCAAAAAAAAGCCATGGACCTAAAAAAAAAGGCTGAGAAATTTGATTCCTCCAACCCAATCACCTGAATAAATGTTAAAAATGTACATCTCTGCAAACCCCCAACATTTCTAACATTCCCATTCAGTGGCCCTGCGCTTAAAGTTAGAAAGCTCTGGGTACCCCTCTAGCGTCAGTTTCCATGTCAAGTTCCACTTGTTACATGCTAAAGTGGCTTTCAAAATAAACGTCCACCCTACTGTTACTAAAGCTGCTGTGCGTTAGCGCAACAAAAATTCATGGTCAGATTTAGAAAAACAATCATGGTTTGAGTTACGATAACTACAATGCCTCGTGTGATGGTAACAGAAACCAAGGACCACTGACCAGCCTTTTTTATTTGATGACCTGTGACTGAGAACGGGTTGAAACAATACGTTCTCATCCCAAATTGTAAGGTGTAGAAAGAGAACAACCCACATCCACACAGGGAGCAAACTCCGGACTTGCGTGAAAGTCATTTGTTTGTGGTACCCATCCACCTCTCCAACCGCCTGCCCTAAAAGTGTGCTCACGCTTCTTCTATTACATGATTACCGGCAGCGTTAGTACCTTTTCATGCATAGAACCGGTTCCAACCAGCCACATTCTTAAGTGACGCCATTTGTGTGTATTGCACATGGCAAAGAGATAGAGAGAGAGCCCTATGCCGTGCAGCCGTCCGCTAGCGTGTAATAACAGCCCAAGCGCGTTCTCATCTGATGCCGTCCAGGTGTGTTCTGGTTGGACGCAGAAGGTGGTTTTTGGTGTTACCCTTGTACGCTGAAAGCTCTGACCGAGTGGGCGTATTTGAGTGAGAATGGGCTGGTATGAAACACCCATCCTGGTTTATTTAACCCGTTAGAGCAGTTGCACGTGTCAGCTGATCATTTCATTGTTATAGAGAACGTAAAGGCAACAGTAAAGTTTGCGTCCTCACCAACTCTATTAAACAGGTGGCAGTGATGGAAACATCCCTGTTGAGCAGCAGAGTTGAGTCATAGGTTTCATGCTGTCAGACTTCACAGACTTTGTATCTGCAGCCGAGGCCTGGCCTCATTAAAGGTCAGCGCGTCAGCTCTTCCAGGTGCCAAGAAAGCAAATAGTACAGTGTAATTTAACAATGAGGAGATGGAGGTAAAGATAGGAGGGTAACGAGGAATGAAAACGAGCTAGTGAAACGCCTCCGGCCGCTCGGCGACGGGAGTCAAGTGTTGGGAACCCGTGCAGCGCTTCCTGTGTGATTACATGTTTAATTTACTTCACATCTCAAAAATTGTCTGCTATGACAGAGCCAATTTACAGTGATCCCCGTGTGAGTGTCAGGCAAACGAAAGGAAAGGCTGCAATGAAACCGCTCCCCGCAGCCTCTAATGGAATCTCAATGAACCCCCGAGCTGGCTGGTCCGGGAGAGCAGACAGCCCCGCCATTAGAGCCGAGGACCCGCTTTACCCGAACACCCCTCGCCTCAGCCCGTCTGTTATTATCGCTTCACTCTCCGGGGGTGAAACGCCGCCAGGCTGAAAGGAGAGAAAAAAAGCAGGGGAGAAAAGGGGAGGTTACTTCAACTTAGACCTGTGTACCTTGACATTTGCTAGATCCAGTTCAGTCAGGGGTGGGGGAGCAAAATAGCAGCTCTCTAAATTGACAGAGCTGGACACTGTGTTTAAACTGATAGCTGATCACCGGGCTGGCCCTGATGTCCAATCTCGATTCCAAATAGACAAGCAAAGCATGGATATTGCCCGTGGTAAGTGTCTATCTGGCTGTCATTTTCAGGCAAAGTAAAAAAAAAGAAAAGAAAAGAAAAATCCATCTGTGAAACAACATTATTCAAATGATTTTAATGTTCTGTGTCTCGGGAAATTTCAGGTCAAATTGCAGAGCTGCGATTGAAGGTTTGCGCTCTTATCTCAGAGTCATAAACATGTTGTCTAAGAACAGTCCGCCTTCCACCAAATTAAATCGTGGGTGATGCAAATTAAAGAGTGCCATCAGAACGGCAGCAATACATATGTTAATTCAATCCCGTTTAAACAAACACTTAACATTCAGACTAAGCACAGTCTTTAACTTTTGCAGCTACTTTATGACTTTCAATAAAAACAGCCCATTCATACATATACACATATAAATTGATTCAACCACAATAATCTGCTCCTGCTACCTTCAGCCTGCACTATGTAAAGTAACAATTTACAGATACAACATGTGTTTTAATACTGCGTGTCTGCTGTTTCTCCTTTTTCAAAGTCATCTTACCATGAGGAACTAACACTGCAGGACTGTGGTTAAAGCCTCCACATGCTGTCAACTGTCGTAACTTTGCTTTAACATATCCTAACTCCTCATCTAATTGTTGAGAAATTAAAAGTCCTACTGAGTAGTCAGTTTTTTACTACATACTAATTCTAAGTAGGTATTTAGTATTTAGAGTGTCCACATTGGGAAAGTAATTTTGACATCACTGTAGCGGCATCCCAGACCGTCAACAGCAGATGAAGGAGGACACTTTGAGTGTAATATGTACACTCAGACGTCCACTGCAACACGTGACAACTTGGGATGAGGCCATGTTGTAATTTTTTCAAGCAGCAGTGCAGTTGCCAGTAGAAAATTTGACATTTCTTCAAACCACAAATATGTTAAATTTGCATGTTTTATACATACATCAACATTTCTTCATCTTTATTTCTTGTGGTATTCTTAAACATGTAGTTTGGCTGATGTCCATCAATAAAAAAACTTGCAACAAAATGGTTTTGATTTCTTTCAAACTGCAAAAACTGTACACCATATATATATATATATATATATATATATATATATATATATATATAGCTGATATCTTGATATGGAGGACCAACGTGTTCTCATCCCAACTTGTCACATGGTGCCACTCTGTGACCTTCTGTGTCTACTTTGGACGTGTGCGTTGCATGTGGATGTACCTGGTGCCATCAGGCAGTCCGCCAGCATATAATAACAACAATATATAATATAATAACACTTTTGTTTGCTGAAAGCACTGACAGAGGGGTGCTATTTGACAAGTTTGGAGTGAGAACGAGCTACTTGTATACAGAAAGTATGTAGTTAAGAGACATAGCAGATATATTGATATGGAGGACAGTCACAACAGTAGAACTTGTTTGGCCATTGGGAGCAGAAAAAAACTACATCAAGTTTGAAAGCTAAAAAATGCACAACATCCTAAAACACTTTGAGACTTATCAAAACTTCAACATTTAGCAGAGCACATAATAAAGTAAATTGTACATTTAAAAAAGGTTAACACAGACCTGAGGACAAAAGAGTGCATTTTCCAACAAGCACTGAATCAGCATCTTTCAAATTACTTTTGGCTTAAAGGTTGGTAAACTCTAGCACTGACTTAGTTATTCCACTAACAGCCAGGGTGAATTAACACCTCTACACCCCTGAATCTGGTTCAATAATGAGACGTGTTTTCAGTCTGTCCCTGTCTTGTGCGTTGCTCCCGTCCCTCTGACAGCTCCACACTGAGGCGCTCCGTCCTGAACCTGCTGTGAAACCAGCCTGAACACGTTCGCTCTCTGCAGCGTGGTCCTGTACTTCACAGAAAACAAAGCCCATTCCCGTGGGGGGGTAGTAGGCAGGGTGCTGGGTGTTTACTGTTTGCCTAGACCGACCCCAGCCATGGAGAGACAAGATGAATTTGACAGCTAATGTAAAAATAACAGACAATCATAAATCAAGGAAGCAGGCGTCGTGAGTCGATGATGAGAGTTAATCAATACAGGCCTGACTTTGCCATTGTGCGAAATGGCACTCCATTTATTACAGGGGGGACTTGGAGGAGAAACATTATTCATATTAGAGTATGCACACGCTGGTGGGAGAGAGGTAGGGAGGGTCGGAGAAGGGAGCTGCTTAGTCATTGCACTGCTGGTGCAAAGGGCCTGCACTTAAAGGAAGACTTGACCCCAAAATGAGAAACTGCTCACCTTTTCCTCAACCTCATTTAGTTTGAAACGCAACTGATGATGAAATGTTTAATCCACAAGTTTCAGTGCATAGCATGATTTAACAGTAAACAAAGAAAAAGACAGAGATGACTGGTTGCTCTGTCAGCTATGATCAAATGCAGGTCAAAGTCTTGTGTCAGGCGCTCATGGAAAACAAAAACCAACAGTAAAAACAGTCCAGGGCAGTAACATTAAAAAGTCTTTATTATAGGGCAAAATCATTAAAAAAGCCAACATGTTTCGACCACTGCCGATCCTCGTCAGGGCTTTAAAAACACTGATGAAGACCGGCAGTCGAAACATGTCCGCTTTTTTAAAAATTTAGCCACTATAATAAAGGCTTTTTACTGTAATTTCTCCTAGTTTTCCAGAGTGCCTGGATTTCCTTCCTATTCAAACTTCATGCTAGTTGTCATCCACCATCAGCATCCTTCATCAGCCCCCACACTTGTCCCAAACATCTTAAACAGCATATTTCGGATATTTGGAGTAGTGCTGCTCTTGTGTGGAGTTGAGGCAGATGTAGAGGTAGGAGCAGGAGATTACAGACAGCTCTCTGGCACACGACTGATTTGAGTGGCTGTGGCTGGCCTCCTCTGGGGAAATCGGGCCTTAGGAGTGGGGCTTCTGATTTACTCCAGGCCCTGGCATGTCTCGCTGATGAGCTCCAGGCAGCCCGGGCCCCATGTGGGGATTGGCTCCGACCAATATGTTCCCTTCCACTCAAAAGGACAGGGCTAATGTGTTAGAATCCAGGCCCCTCAGCAAACCCCCCTTCCACCTTCATTTAAGACTCTCTCTATCTCGCCAGACTGTCCTGCTCTCCCATTGCTTCTTCTTCTTCATATCAGAGCCTCTCTATCTGCCGCCACCTCTCTCAGCCTCGCTCATATCAGGACCTCTTTTCCCATCTTCCCCTCTTCTCGCCTTCGCCTCTCTCTCATCCCTCTCTGCTGCTGCTTCCTGGTGCTGCAGTCATTTTTCCTCACCTGAGGCTCATTCCTAGGTCCGGGGGAATGTATGGCCTTATTTGTATGGCGCCAGCATTTTATTGGATTCCTATTGCTTTGGAACAGAGGTACCACATTCCAAATTCATCAAGGGCCAATTTAATTCAAAATTCATGAAGTGGGCATCCGTCAAGGTGCTGGCTCCAATGCGCTTTGTGTGTTCTCAGGGTGCCTCCTGTATGCACAGGAAACCATCAGTAACTCTGGTCCCATTTCCCTCTTTGATTAGAAACTACTGGGTGGTTTCCTTTGGCTCAATATGGGATTTCATCAAAAAAAAAAAAAGACCTTGTAGTTTCTTTCCGTTTGCCAAAGTACATCATCACCCAACTCTGATGGACCAGTGTCTTCAAAGACCTAACTCTTATCTAATGCTGTCAAGAGATCATTGACTTGACACAAAGCATTTTTGTTCTGTCACATTTCTGAACTCATCAGGTCAGGTCTTTCAGCATACAACGTGACGCCAAGAGCCACCTTCGGTGTCAGATGAGAACGCGGTCGTACAGATCTGGCGGTGTTCTTATTGTACGTTGGCGGACAGCTGGAAGGCACCAGGCGTGTCCACATGCAATGCACACACGGGCATGCAAAAGGGAGGGTATGCACATAAAAATGACTCTTGCAGGTGCTGGATCAAAAACAAAAGAACACTTTGCACATCTATCAGATAAGACAGGTACGTTGGAGAGGGACAGATCAACCAAAAAGCTACAAAAGGATTCCTACACATGTCTAACTTGCAATATTACTTTATTTGCACCATTACGGTACTAGACCTTCATCAGGCAAACATTTGTGTCAATATTTTGACATTGTGCCTCTAACAGGGTGTGGCACCATGTGACAATTTCGGAGAGAGAACGTGTTGCACATTTCCATCATGCCATCAGTACCTGTCTGTTTTACTCAACTAATCTTTATGTATGTTAATAAATGATATACGGTCCTCTCTGATTCCATGCACACTCACAATGATCCATTATTGTGTTCATGACCTGCCAAGATTTTGAGGTACGGTTCTCCGATCCCCCTGCTGGAACTTTTCTGTGTCTGTATCTCCAGACCTCCGTCAGAAACTGCCCGCCTTGCAAGGTGAGAGCGCTCGTTTGGGCAATTTATGGGCCCCTGATGGCTTCCTTGTGCAGATTTAGCAAGCTAATATTTGGAGTTTTAATATGCATTGAGAGTTTCTGGAGGCCGGCTGGCTGGTTTCTTTGCTGCAAGGTTACAGCCCAGATTTTAAGTCCGCTGTATGATACGCAGCCTGGAAATTTGGAAACAAGGCTTTGTATCAAAAATGTGTAGAACCACAGAAAGGATGTCAATCATATTACTGCACATATTCCTCTATATTTATATATGAATGGTGGGCACTAAAGTTAGATTGGAGACCGGACTTTTTAGTTATTGTCATAAATTAGATGAAAAAAAAGTTGCAATTTTGATTTGATCAAATGTAAGCATATCTTTAAAAAGAGGGGGAAAAAAGTACTACAGTGATAAATTAAACAGTCAATATATGGTATGTCTTTATTTTACATTGTACCACATTCCTGCTTTCGTTCTTGTATATTGTTTGTACTTAATATCAGGTCAGTGGTCTTCAGTTAATACATCTGAATATTAAAAAAACAACTAAATAGTTCATAAGAGGAACTCAAGATCGTAAAAGAATATATATATATATATATATATATATATACTGTATAATTATTTTTAACCATTTTCCAAGTGATCATTTTATTTGATAATGTCACTTTTCAACATGAAGTCTTTATCTGTCAGTCAAAACAAGTAAAACAAAGCCTGTAAGCTGATGATGATGATGATGATGATGGTGATTATTATTATTATTATTATTATTATTATATTTGTTCTACATATATTCATTAATATAATTGATTTGGAAATATGTTTATTTCATATCGCAATATATGAAAGAAAAAAGTAATAAACACTGTAACTAAGTGATATAATATCACATACAAAGCGATTTTTATACTTATATACTTACTCATATTTGTAATTCACTTGTAACAAAGAAAAATACTGGTACAAGATAAAGTTTCTGTCATACATAGTAAAGTTTAATGCCCTCCACGTCTACTGCCCATGCATTCAATTGTGCTGTTCTGGTACTGACTGTAAAAAAAAAATAACAAAAAAACTAATATTGTTTAAATAGTGTTACATTACAGAACATGTCACAGAATTTTCATAGAGTGTATCTTTTTAAATGTTTTCCTGGATGTCTGAATAAATCTACAGCCATTCTTTCTGTAAAAAAATAGACTGGAGGACATGTATCAGTGTATAAACCTGCCAGGCCACGGGTGAGAAGTCAGCTATATTCTAACTGTGATTCTCACTCAAGAGCTCAAATAACTCTCTCCGTCCCCTCTGCCTCTCCCCCAACCCGTTCTCCCCTCATTCTGACCTCCGAAGACTACGCTGAAAATTTCACACAATCTTCCTGCGCAGCAGTGGTTGCACCAGCGCTGGGAGCCAATATGTTGCCATAATTGGGCCTGTAGTGGGGGCAGAGTCCAAGGCAATTAATCCTTTCCTCCTGTTGTTTGCACCCTGGTTGGCAGTGACAGGGTGCAGCGTAATTGGACAGGAGCACACTTGTCCCCTCCATTTTACATTAATATCCCCTCAACTCCAGACTCTAATCCCGGCCAGGTTGAGAATCCCACTTCTGCCACCAATATCCACTCAGTCTCTGTTTCCTGTTCTCCCACTCCCACCTGTCAACTCTCCTCCATCGCCACGCTAGGCTAATCTACAGCCCCGACGAAGCTCAGAGCCCAGATTGAAATGGCGAAAATGGGCTGAGGTGTGTGTGTAAGTGTGTGTGCGTGTATGTGGGGCCAAGTATTTGGGTGTGTAAAAGTGCACAGGCTGAAATTTAGATTTAGAATTGAGGTTTGTTTTCTCACTTTTTCTACAGCAAACAGATGGAAAGTCAGAGCAGCATCTGTCTGTCGACTGAACCCAGTTTAAGAGTTCTGTGCACAGTCAGATTTAAGGATTATTACACAAATACCATCCAACAATAACTGTCTTTATGATGTGGCATTTTTTAAAGATGCTTTTGAGATTCTTACATTTGTGACATTAAAGGCTTTAAGTGTAAAAATTGAGATTTTTTTACATCATTGTAGTATCAAAAAAGACAAATGATTTAATGTTGCTTTCTGTTTCCTTCCATGGATCTGACCTGGGGACAGTGAAATCAGAGAGAAACACAGAGCCCCTGTTTCTCCCATAGTATGCATATGAAGATGGACAACATGACACATTCAGTCTGGATCGCCCCCTGGTGTCTGACTGCAGTATAGGTCCTAAGGCCCGCCCCTCCTTGTTAGCGAATGGGACATAGGCAACACTGAAAAAACTCATGTACACACCAAATACATTTTTCCTCGAAATGTTTTCTGTCAGTGACGGTATGTCATCACCCTGATGTTTGTTCATGTGATTGTTTTTATGATAAATTCAGTTTTAATGAGTCATGAAATCCTACAAAAAGGGGATTTTTCCGCCATGATTGACAGCTTGTGACAGCCAATCCTGCTCGCAGTTGGTCAAACAGGTGTTTTGGTGGGAAGGCCTCAAACACAGAGATCTGGTTTTGAATGACATCACCAACGCAAGATGGCAGCGGCCGGATATTTATGGCACTAATTGGCTAATCATTAGCCCCCCTCCCCATGTGGTGCTCATTCAACTTTTTTTTTTTTTTTTATTAAACCGTTAGACTGTCGTTTGGGGTCACGATGCAGGACCAATCAGTCAGCTCCATCCCGTTGGAGTTGGCAGATTAAAAGATCTGGAACAAGGCAAGGAACTCCTCACACTTATCAGGTGATATATGTGGGGTCTCCAGACTAGTGTTGTACTTGAGATCGGTCTTGGTCTTGAAACCACTGTTCGAGGGTCTCAGTCTTGTCTTGGAATCTAACGCATTTTAACTCAGTCTTGTCTCAGTCTCTGACATAGTGGACTCCAGATTTCTTTGTTAATATCATTACTGTGTTTGGATGTAAAACTCATGAGTAAAAACTCATCCTCAATCATCTAAATCATTTGTAATTTGCTTTTTTTTGTCGCTGATAATGGGGGAGCAGATCCATGAAGACAAAACAAAGAGAAGCAGTGTGGTTATTTTGGAGCAGAGATGCCAATTCATCTGTAATCAAGTTTGGCGACTTTAACCACAAAGAATTCATCTGCAAAACAACAAACAGAAAGAAAACACTTGGCAGAGTGCCGAGTGAGTCGGCTGAGACAACATCAAACTTCAGCATCTCAGTGTTTGCTTGTATTTGTTCTTAGAAATAACAGGAAAATTGTTTATACATATATAGTCTTGGTCTTGACTCGGTCTGGCCCTGCTTTGGTCTTGGTTTTGTCTCAGTCTCGGCACAGTCTGGTCTCGGTTAGTACGGTCTTGACTACAACACCACTCAAGACCCTCTAAGATATGATTACATTGAGGACATTGAGGTAGATGGATACTTCACGTCAACACACACGAACCAAAAGCAGCTGCTATGATTTATGTAAAACGTACAAAGTTTATTCAGTGATCCGTTATATAAACAGGCCATAATGTGTCTCTTATCCAGACTTCCTTTAACCTCAGACCTTCTGAACAGCATCGCCTCCTTCCTCCCCTCTCTCTAATCCCCCAAATTCTCATATTATATTTTTCCCTTGAACACCGCCCTCATCACCCCCCCCCCACCCCCCCACCCTCGTCTCTCTTTCCTCCTCTTTTTCTGGGCCATTTCTAATCTCTTCAAGCGACTCTTCTAAGCCTAGGTGTGCTTCAAAAACAAATCAATAGAAGTATAATAGCACTGTGCACGCTTTGTAATTTTTATATCATTATTTTTTTCTTCTTTTTTTCCCCTCGCCATGCTTACTTCTCATGCATCAAGAGGTGGGGGTGGGGGAGGGGGGGCATACAGTAGAGTGCCCTCGTAAACTTTATTTAGTATTCTATGAATTTCAGATCAGTTATGTTTCATAATGACACAGCAATGCGGTCGGCTGGTGGAGGGAGAAGGTGGGGGAGCGTGTGGGGAGGGGGGCAGGTGGAGAGGAGACAGGGAAGGCAGAGGGAGAAAAAGGAAAAATCAATACAACTAGCACACTTTTTCCCCGGCATGGCAAAGAGAGGGGATCTATTGTGGGGGAATGATGATTTATGTCAGGGGTGGAAGGGCCGTCAGGGTGCGTCGAGGACGAAGGTGTGCGCCAATAATGATTAATGCCCCCCCTCCATCCTGGAGACAACCCAACCAGCACTCTTTCAGTCTACCCCCACACACCACCCCATCCAGCCTCTCTCCTTCACCCCACTCTTCCTCCTCCTCCTCTTCCCCTCTTTGACACAGGACCTTTACCTCCTTTACCTGACTGCAGTGCCCACCTTCTCAACGTACATGCAGACATTTGCAGCAGAAATGCATTGCAAACCACAAGTGAAAGCATCAACCAACTTTAATTCAAAATTTGGAAATTTCACATTGTTTTCTGCTTTAAACCACTTTGAGTTGCTGTTTGCAGTTAATTGATCTGCATTTAAATCGTATTTGACTCTAAAGACAACCTCCAGTGCTGAAAAATGAAGCCAGTGGTCAGGTGTCAAAACGGCTCCAAAACAAAATCCGTCCCTGTAGAACATCGTGTTAATGCGCACAACTGAAAGTGGCACTGCGCCCATTTTCATAATTCATAAATGTTTGTCCTCTGATCCAAGATGGTCCAACACGCTGTCATGCTGAACATGTCACATGTTAACGTTAAATAAAGTATAAAGCCTCTACTTCTTCAAGTCTATAAGCATTTTTAATGAACAAATAATGAAAAAGTAATAAAAAAAAATGGCAGAATGTCATAAAAGCATCACCAGAAAGAAAAAAAAGACTAAAACTGATCTGATTCTAGATTGGAAATGACAAAACATTTGTTGGCTGTCAGCTATAGTATCTGGTTACTAGGACATTTGGCCAAATTTCCTAAACAACTGGAATAGCCATGTTGGCCAGAATCCCACTGCTGAGTTATTTATTCACCCCATAATAAAGACAGCCCAGTGATGATGTGGCACTGGGGACTCATTGTGCGAGATGTGATGTAATGGAAAAATATGTAATACCTGACCTTAATTCTCCCTTTATTTACTATTTCTCTTGTTGATAATGTTTCAGCTCGGCATAAACTGCTACACTATTATTGGTATCCGTTCAGCCAAATTAAATTAACTGTTTCCATATGCGTATCTGCAGGGGCAGGGTTTTAATAGGAGCTGGGTAGAGATTAAACTTGAGGTGGTGAGCCCTTACCCAGTGTTGTTATTTTGCACCTGGGATTAATTTGTGTTGATCAGAATTTGTTATATTTATTAAAAAAACCTATCATTTTAATTGTAAAAGTAAGAGACTGAACAGATCCAAAGGAGGATATTTCTTCATTACATTACACACTCGTACTCAAAAATGCTATAACCTGTACCTGATATCTGTTTCATTTGAGTGTTGGCTCACTGACCAGTGTAAACTCTCAGACAGTGGGTGTGATGGGTGACTGCACTTCACTCTGCTAAAACATCCACTGCGGTGCACATGGCCAAAAACACACATCTGTCAGGTATCAACTGGCTCTACCCCCATGATGTATTTCATTTTGGGGTTGTGTCTGCAAATGCTGCATCTGCTCAGACCAGTCGCTTCATCTCCTGGACTACAAAAAAGCATTGCAGAAAGATCAACCTGATCTCCTCCTGTCATTGATCTAGTGTCATATGTTGATCACGTACTGGCTCCCTATAGTAGATATCGCATTACACAGTCACCCTCAAACTGCGCAAATTAAAATTGTGAATATAAAATATGCCTAATGAACACACGTCAATTTTGAAAAAAACTCCCATTTATCGCAAAAAAAAAAGTCTCTACATTTGCATGAGGTTGGATTTCAGGCAATATGAAAAAGCCATATTTGGCAAAGCTGTAATGGAAACACTTGTGGCTTTTATAGGTCACATGATGCTATGTCTATGTGCTTCTCGATAGAAACTGGCTCCCTCGTGATGCAGCAAGAGCTATTATTGCATCACATAACTCTTCAAAAGTTGAGTGGATCATCGGGAAGTTTTGAATCCACAATTCCTCTGTGAAACTGTAAAGACTATCAGCTCCCAGAAATCCCTCATATGCTCCATACCATTATCACTCCATCGTCACGTTCAATTGAAAACAATGACGGCTAATGCGGTGGCTGCAATAGAAATAAACCTGCTAATGTTTTGAACATCCATCGCCATGGTTACTGGAACGTTGGTGAAGTCGTATAACATCTCTCGGTGGAAACGCAGTCATCTTGCAAATGTGTTTTATCAACATTTTGAAAATATCGCTGAAGTTTTGTGCAAATCTTTAATGGAAACCTGCCAACTCTTTTTGCTGCTCGTTCAAACTTAAGACACAAGATGTCTCCTGCTGCAATCGATTTCAGATTTAACTTGGTAGATTTGACTTTGGTGGAATGAGGACAGCAGCATCCCAGAACGTAAAAAGCAGATGCAGGAGGTTACCTCGAGCGTAATATGTAGACGTGAAAGTCCACTGCAAAGCGCCAATATGTGACGACTGGAGATGAGAAGGTGTTGTCCCTCTAAAAGTTGATTTTAATAGTTTGTCTCCTTTCAAAGACTGTTTCATATTTCATTGAATAAAAAGGTATGGCTTCCATATCTAAATGAAAGTTCCAAGGTGGTGTGTTTGACATTTAAGTTGTAATAAAAACATAGCTGAGGTTTCTTCTGGACTTCTTATACTTGCGCTTTAACACTGAATCGATCCAACCAATAATCCCACTGCATACGGTATGTACTTTAATATTATATCTATCTATCTAATATCTAAGTGATGATAAATTATTTAAATTATTTACACATCTTTGGAGCAGAAGAGTTTTATTGCAGCTGACACTGGATTAAGTATACGCATAAATAAAAAGCAGAGCTTTGTTTGCCACTTCACAATTTTTTTGCAGGTAAAACTAAATTCCTGTTGACACACTGCAAGGGGGAGATAATTCTGATTTGCAGAATGTGTTGTTGTTAGTCTTCCAATTACTCTCCTTCCACCTGCCCTCTTGCTCTCAGCCCCCGCCTCCCTCCATCCGTCCTCTTTCTCTCTCTCTCTCTCTCTGTGCTGCTCTGGGTATGCCATGGGGTGATGGATCTCCGGCTCCCCAGCTGTGTGGCTGCAGGACAGGGGCGGTCACTTTTAAGCCCAGCATCAGCACTTTGTCTCTGCCAGAGCTGTCAGCGCTCAGCGCTCGGTACAAAGAGCGGAGCAGCAAAGAAAGGGGGAGGTGGGAACGACAGAGCGGGCCGAGGGTGAGACGGACAGAGTGAGAGATGGCCGTCTGATGAAGGAAATGAATAGATGGAGGAGACTCAGCAGACAGGAGATGGAAAGAGAGATGAAGGAGAGGAGACAAAGTGCTTGTCTCTTCTGTCATGCCACAG
Source organism: Plectropomus leopardus (assembly GCF_026936395.1). NCBI lineage: Eukaryota > Metazoa > Chordata > Actinopteri > Perciformes > Serranidae > Plectropomus > Plectropomus leopardus. The sequence goes on along the minus strand of NC_142181.1, from coordinate 2,353,721 downwards.
TTAAGAAAGGCCCTGCAGACACGAATGTATATGTGTGTGTTTGTGAGTGTGAGGACACTCTGCTGGACCGTTGTGTCTGTGATGTGGAATCGTTTAGTGCATCATGCAGGTGTGCGTCCTAATGTGCACTCATGTTAATGTGTATGCTAATGTTAGGCTACGCACACGGGACAGCTGTTGGACGCTCTTTGTTTCCACCACACAGCCAACATAAAAAAATATTTCAATCAATTGATCCATGTGGAATATAACAGCCTTTCTTATTTGCTGCAACAAGTATCTGATCTGAAAGCAGTAACAGAGCTCTGAAACCAGTGAATGTTGTGAGGAGCACAGAGGCCATGATTTCATGAGTGGGATTTTTGAAAGTTAGAATAAAAAAAGCTAATGTTTGTTTTATAAGAGACTTATTTTCATTTGAATAATGTTAGTCAGCTCATTCAGAAGGTTCCAAGCACAGTTAAATGGAGCTACGGTTATAGCTCAATTAGGCCATTCAACTGGACTACTTTGCTTTTTCCAGTATACAATCACCGGGGGAAAATCCATTTATTGGCAAAAGTATGTCCGACTCCACCACAGTAGGTGGTGATACGCTCCCTTTCATCTAGTTGCTATGAGATTTTCTTCTGGTTGATCTATTTTGTCAAAAGAGGCAAACGGGTTTCATGTCGAGCAATGAAACATGTCTAACTTTTCAGCACTGTACCTTTCGTACCCACCCTACCCTTTACGTTTGTTTTGTTTCCTTCTCTTCTTTGTTTTTTTCTCCAGCTTTTTTACGAAATAATGCCGTTTGGTTAAAGCCAAGCGCGGGGACTATGAAGCATGCACAGAACAAGCCAGTTCAGGTCCAATGAGGCGTATACATTAAAGAACAGCTTGATTCCCACAAGTTGCAATAACATTTTAAAGAAAACATTTTAATCCAATGTTCAAAGAATAATTTAACGATGTTTATCAATTTAAATAGCACTCCTGTGAGCTTAAATGCTAACTGAGAAGTAACGTTTTAACTGCAACATTCTGAGGATGTTTTGGTGATATTGAGAGATGACAGATCATAAAATATTCTTTTATAAAATGTTCCCAAAATGTTTCACGACAACAAAGGAAGACCATTTTCAAAGCAACATTGAGAGCATGTTTTCAGGATGTTATTAAAGCCTGAGATTACACAACATTTTTTTTATGAAATGTTCCTGTAATGTTATTTGTTAACAAAGGTAGAACTTTTTGCCGCAACATAACCCATAATACAATTTTCTTTTATAAAACATTTCCAAGTTTTCTTTTAGTCCCCAGAATGATCCTCTTTAGGAAAGAATAACTTTCTCTGAAAACATTCCCTAAAAGTGTTTGGTGATTACCTTCGTAAAATGTGATAGTGCCAGGCTTCATCAAAATCAAACCCAAGTACGCCTTTTTTCTAAAAGACATATTGAGGAAAAGCACAGATGTAAATGATAAAATTATTGACAGCTGAATTCTATTGAGCTGCTTTGATTTCGGGATCCTTGTGTCCTGCGTACCTGCTCACTGTCACGCTCACTGTGACTCTTTAATACGACAGAGCCATCATTAGTGTTATTAGTGACACCTGTGCCCACTGTGACGAGTCAAGCTGTTTGCTGTGAGAAAGGCTCGTGGTTTTCCCCATGGACCAGGCCACACGCAGCATGTGCTTCAAAAGGTTAAGATAGGGTAATGATGTAACTCCCTGCATGTAAATATTCAGAAATGATGCAGATTCTATAGCAGTTATTACTTTAACTGGCCCGTCTTCCTAGTTTTACATACGTTATGTTTGATTGTTGGGAATTTAGCCTGGGAAATGCTAATTTTAGCAGTTACCTAACGTTACACGGTGGTGAAAAGAGAGTTTACCCTAATGTTAGATATTGCATGTTTTATCTGGGATGGCATGTGTAAGATATGTTGGGTAGCTCTTATTGTCAGTAGACCTACACACGTTTGGGCTAGCACTGTTTGAACCCTAACTGAATTATATTTGATGATATTGATACAAAACAAGAGTGTGTGCAATGCTGCAGTGCTTTGTTTTGTTTGTTCGTTTTAAATGACACACTTGCATGATGGGCATGATGTCCTCACAATGTTACAAAAAAACATCGACAATGGTACCACAAAACATTTGTATATCCTAAAAGCATTTTAGTCTACTCAAAAATAACATTCTGTGAACATTAGAAAAAAACCTGCCACTGACAGTATTTAAGAACACAGGGGTTCTCACCATGTACTCAAAAGCATTTTTAGAAAGTTATCATCAAATATTTTTAGGATGGTTTTAGAGAACATTACACTACCTTTAGAAAGAACGTTCTGGGAACTAAAAGTAAACTTGCTGCTAAAGTCCAGGTTTAGTTGGACTAACACAATAATTTGACATTTATAACATCAACGAACTGACTGTGGGTGCTAGAGAGTTTTTTTGCACTGAAGAATCAGAGTAGCATCTAGATTTATTTTCTGCTTGAATGAGAAAGTCACCAAATGTACTTCTTGATGTACAGGGCTGGAATATAGCAATAACGATTGATAGATGATTTAAGGAGGGACAAGGGGGTGCACTATCCTCCTTAGTAGCAAAGTGGCCAAAATGCGTCTTGTTATCTATTATCTATTCGACAAGCATTGCAACTTGACTCATTGAGATACACACAAAGTGGGACAAATAAGATGAAAACAGAGGTTTTAATCAAGAGCGGACAGACTTTGACATGATCGTTCTTTGCACAGGCAGCTGAAAAACAGCACATCTCAACCCATGATCAGAAACCGTGGTGATTCTCAAAAGTGGCAAAAGTGAAGCGACACTACGAGGAAAAAGCACGGAGCATCTTTGGATCATTCCCACTCAAATGTTTTAGCTCTTTGGAACTACTCTAAAAAACTTAGAATGAAAATCATTTTGAAAATCAAATTGCATTCCCGATTTTATTTGGCAGCAATAATTTCAAACAAAAAACATATTATAAAGGAAACAAAAATCAGAACGTTTAAGAGAAACATGAAGGGCAACTCTTCTGCTGAGTACAAACAGGCCTTAAAGTAGATACTTAAGCTGTTAGGTACCATATGGAAGTTTGAACGGCGAGAATTGCAAGAAATATCTCAAAGCCTCCAACCAAAAATGCACTTTCCCCAGGTTCATGTCGATATGAAATTTCCATATGTCCTTGATCCCATGTTCATCAACATTCACAGACTACACCTGACATTGAGCACATAGAGATATGAGAGTGTAAGGGGGGGGGGGCGGGGGGGGACTGATACATTGACAATCCTTTTCGATATCACCTTTGGTCCACTTAAAGAATGAGCGGGGAGATTGGATTTCCGCGAATGATACGGCGCACCCAGGAGGCCATTCATACCCGGTACATGTTCTCACTTTGTGTTGGCTATTCAAGAGGAACCTCCATGTGGAAGGCAGCCTTTGGAACGGGCCTTATTATTACCTGTGAAGCAGGGAGCGCCCCTGTGAACTATTCTAATGCGTGAATGGGACATGGAGTTGGCGGGGAGGAGAGGAGGAGGGGGGAGGGATAGAGGCAGAGAGAATGGAGGTGAGAGGGGGAGGAGGGAGACCATTGTGTCCTCTGTTGCTTGGGTGTACATCTCTGCAAACACTCGAGGATAGCTGTTAATACTGTCCTCTGCAGTGGCCTGTTTCAACCTTTAGGGGGCATCCCGGCATATCCACCGTCCTCAAAACATTACATCCCAGACAACAACAGAGGGGACTGCCTAAACATGAAAACAAATGATGCTGACTATCTAATTCGGTCTGTGTATGCAGGTTTAGATTTCATAGGTAGGACTGAATAAACAAGGGGGCACTGGGCACAAAAGGCTGAGGGGGGAACAGAGGTGGGAGGAGGGCTGAAAACCTCATTTCCACCCTCCACTGCCTCCCTGTGCCTCTGTGTAAGAGATTACTCCACAGCATAGCAACCCACAGCCTGATGTGAGTGTGTATGAGTTAAGAAAGAAGAGTTGTTGTAGGATGAGAAATGCACATATATAAGATAACACTGAGAAGACAAAAACAAAACAGGAGCAGTGGCTGTATGAGCAGCTGCTAAACTGTACTGCATGTTTCTGTCCCCCAAAAAGTGAGAATGACTGAACTCAAACTGCTTGTAAACCCACGGTTTACACTGCTACACATGGTAGTTACACTCACAGGGACTTCCAATTAGACTTAGATCAGTACAGGTCTGTAATAGTAACCATATCTGAGCCGAAAATGTATAGTCAAAGTGTCCTCAAACAGCGATTTATATAATATCCCATAAATATATGTCCCACAAATGGCATCATCACGATGTGAAGATATGTACTTAACTTAGCTTACATAGAAAAAATAAGTAGGGTTAGTTTTAGGATAAGAAACATGGTTGGGCATTGTCAAGTAATGTATTTAACATACAGTTAGGTCCATAAAGTAACATTACAAAGGTTAGGTTAAGGATATGAAAAATGTTCTGGTGTGTCATGTTACATACTTAACATTAAGTTTCATCGGTTAGGTTTAGGAAAGTAAAGATACTTAGATAAGATTAAGCATGAGGACTATGGTTGGGTGTTGTCACATTATGTAAACTTACATCCTCGATGTACAGTTAAGTATTTAAAGTAAAGTTACATAGGTTATGGTTAGGAAAGTAAAGTTGCATAGGTTAGGTTTAGGATAACAAAAATGGCTAGGCATGGTCACGCTACATACTTAACATAAAGTTACATACTTATAACTCCACAGCCGTTGCCCCTGTTACCACAGTTTTTTGGATGGGGACACAAAGGGAGGACCAACAGGAATGAACAGTCTTAATGGTCAAGCTACCTTTTTTAATGGAACTGTATAAACTGTTATCATTTTGCCACATGGAATCAAATATAAGGTACAACTCCAGTGAATGTGATCCCATCAGCTGCTTCAACCTATGCATCGTTATTAGTCCTTTAGTAATTAGTCCTGAGAGAACTGTGCTTTGTATTTTATGGTGCAAACAAAACTGAAAGCGCCAGGTCGAGAGAGGGAGGAGAGCCGGCATCTGTGCGAGGCTGACCTGACTTGGACTGAGAGCTGTTCAACTACCAAGCCTTCTTCTGGCTAATGTCCGGTCGCAGGAGAGCGGAGTGGATGAGATGTGATTGAGGCTCACTCAGCAACGGGAGATCAGAGACTGCTCTGCGCACATCTTCCCAGAGACATGGTTAACCCCTAACATCCCGGATCAAGCTGTTGCACTGGATTGACTGACCATGTGGGAGCCATTTGGACACAAGACTCTGATGCAAATTCAAAAAATGCACTGCAGGACTTGAATGATGCCACCAGCAGCAACATGCCCAAGGAACTGGATGGAAGTTTTCATAGTGGCTGCTGATTTTAATCAGCTCATCCTTAAAGTCCAAAGATGTAGCAGGATCAAGGACAAAAGTAATTGCGTTTTTTTTTAAAAAACTGGTTTAAAAACTGAACAATAAATCTATCTTCTTCCTTCTACAGTGATAAAGGACAGATGTATGTATGTACGTAGAGAGGTGCTCATTGATTTTCCAGCACACAGTCCACAGTCCTACAGTCCATCTGGTATGCAATTTTAAAAGATGAACAGTATGGTGCTGAGGTGTATGTGTTTGCTCAAACACACTTTGCAAGCATGTATATATATATATATATATATATATATATGTATGTTTTGCTCATTTGTTGAGGCCCAGCCTTGAGCCCTTAGCCTTGGAGATGGCGCTCTGGAGCTGGCGTCCAGCCTGTTAATCAATAGCAAATCAGCCCACTGGGGAGAGGGCAGAAGGAGAATAGAAAAGGACAACAAAGGTGCTTCCTACTCTCTGCGTCTCACCCAGCTGCATCTTTTTCCGCTCACCTTGCTCAGTTGACCCCTGGTCCTGCGAACGCTACAGAAATGCTCTGAATGTAACACAAAGCTACCTTCTATTCTTTGTCTCTAACATCACCTTACAGGCTCATGCTGCGTCCCTCCTCTTAGTCAAAGTGCAATCAAAACAGCCATGTTTAGCCTCAAGTGTTAGACCTTCATATTTTCAGATCTGCATTCAGCAGATTGTATACATTTGAGGAGCTGTTTAAAACATTCCTTTCCATCTCAACAGTAACTATTTAACAAGCATACAGCTTAGAGTGCTGCTGTGAGAATAGGAAAATGGTCTAATGTCTCAAACCGGCTCAGCAAGGACATCATTTGATTTCAATGAATGAAATTTCCTCGTCATAGGTAAGGTATGCACGAGTAGTATAAAGATATCTATATGGGTGGATCGGTCAAACACCGTACTTTTAGTCAGGAGACTGCTGTTTGTGTTGCATATGAAAGAAATGTAGTTATTGTAACCAAAACACAATCTTTTTCTAAACCCAAACAAGTACTTTTGGTGTGTAAACCCAACTGTGTTACCACCGCATTATTTCAACACAGCTCCACCACCACGTAATGCAGTGTTGGTCATCTTCATTTCCAGCCCCTTCTCTTTCTAAAGTTGTCAAATACTTTCATTTTTGCAGTTATTTTAATGAAAAATATGATACGCCGCTGAGAACGTGGCCAGATTGAACTGTTTGCATTGTCATTATATGGCACCTGCCGCAGGAGCATGATATGTGGGCAGCCGGCATCAGTTAAGAGCACGGACAGACAAAGATCTGTCCAGTCCACGTGATATGCCATTAGATGTTTCTTGATGTCATTTTCTTGGTTTTTTTCATTTATAACTCATTTTTAGGTCTTTTTTTTATTTCTTGCTACTTTTTGGACAATTTCTTGTTAAGTTTCTTTACTCGTGTTTTTCTTTTTCTTTTTTTTAATCAAACCAGTTTGCTCCTGTTTTAAAAGGTTTAACCTCCTGATGTTTAGCACAACACTTTTGCTGGGCAGGACGGTTGCAGAAAACATGCATGTGACTGTAATATATTGTGTTTGCATTCATCTTCATTGGGATGACAGATTGGCAAAGTGGAGGATTTGTTGTTACATTAACAGTGATCTTTGAAAACACCTTATTGACACAGCATTGATGCAACGTCTACATTTATTGTGGCTTTGCTTGACTATAAGTTCCACAGCTGTTATAAATCATTGCCATGTCATCATCAACAAATTTAACAGTGCACAAATCAGCAGATGATGACCAGCACACACGTAGGGGACGGATGGCAACACAAAGAAGTCCATCCCTTGGGGGCTGAGACATGTCCCAGCAGGACAGCTTTCCCACCAATGCAGCATCAGTACAAGTCCCTCTATTCTTCACACGTCATAAGAATGAACTCCACGGCAGCTAAATATAGAGGTGAGCTCCAGAGTCTGAGTCTCGGGGGCTCTGGACAAGTCTTATTTGATAATTTGACCTCATTTTATGGATCCTATATAAACCAGCCTTAGTGGAATTACAAGCAGAGACACCTACTGAAGGAGCTGGATGGTGTGTGTGTGTGTGTGTGTGTGAGTGTGAGTGAGTGAGAAAGTGTTTATACTCTACATATACACACGTATATATCTTTATATTTGTGTGTGTGCAAATGTAGGAGTGTAAAAGTCGTCACCGCTGTGGCAGCTTCAACCAAGCAGAAGAAACTGGAGCAGATCCCAGTGGTGAGACTATTAGAGCCTGCGAATTATAAAACTATTAACCAGAATGTAGCTCCCAATTAAAAGATGATTCAATATCAAGATCTGATGGCTGAATTTTGATTAAGCAGAGACCCCATTAGGAGCACAGGGAGATGGACGGCGGTTGGCGACTGGGTCTCTGCTTAAGAGGCAGTGGTCTAATACAGATTTGTCTTTTTTGGGCAAATTAAGGTTAATTACTTTAAATAACATGGCTGCGAGTGAATCCGGGAAGAGATGTGTTTTAATTCTCTGGACAGTCGGGGGCAGGTGGAGAAGGTGGATCTGCTTGTCTGCTGGAGGATATTGTCGGGCAAGGGTGAATGTGCGCGCACACACACACAGATTTGTTTTACTATACTTACAAGGACTTTCTTTTGACTGTGTTCATTTATTAAATCCCTTGACATATTTTTTTATTATCCTTTACCATAAACCCAACTTAAACCCTTTGACTATCTGCTTAACAGTTTGGTGGAGCACATTTTGATTCAGTACATCTTAATAAAAAAAGTGACAACGTTAACTCGGCCTAATTGAGCTATCGCTACCATCCGGTTTAGGTTTGTTATTGTAACGCAACATCCATTAGATGTCGTCCTGTCTGCCGTTACAGTTTGACTCCAGACATGAAAACATATCGTTTTCTGTTCTGTGTTTAGATGACTTTTTGAAAACAAACGCTGTGCACACGGATCCACAAAAACGGACAAAAACACGGTTGTATACATGCCAGGCCAGTAGTTGCTGGTGTGATTTTGTGATGAAACAAAACATGCATGCGCACATACACTTCTTTTGCACTTTCTTTTATGCATTCGCATATAAACGTGGCCTCAAGCACACACAGGCAGGCGATTACAACCAAAAAAGAAAGGATCCCAGTGATCTGGTGAAATTCATAGACTGTCTATTTACATCTGCTATGTTTTGCTCTAACACAGTTTGGGTATAGAAGCGTAGCACCAACCAAAAATGCCATCATCAGGTCCCTTAACTACTTAAAAAGAAGGAAAGAGTAAGTAGCTCAGACAAAAATAAAAACACATAAATACTAGAAAAGACCTGCCATCCTTTACAAGTCTAAAACTGTAGATACAGCAGACTAAACAAACAGTCAAACTGTCGGAGAGGAATCGAGTGTGTGTTGGTTTTTCAGCTCTTCCTGTTCATCTCCCAGTGGTGTTACAGCTGATGATGTCTGTCATTGATTGGTCAAACACAGCAGACAGGGTGACAGAGACACACACACACACACACACACACACACACACACACACACACACACACACACACACATTGAGGGTCATGTTAATTCTCTGTGGGTTCGTACTGTATACACACCTACATGGAATTACATAACACTGTGCATATTAACATATTCATATTTACTTCACACAGCAAGTAGCTGCCCAAGAATCAAAGGTCCAGATGTGACATTAGCTGACTTATGGAAATCATTATTATTACTTGGAGACAAATATTACAAATGCTGATATGGCTCCAGTGCTGAAAAGTACATTAAGACAAGTACTGCACACACAAGTACTGTACTACAATTCACAGGCTCTTATAGTGTTATAATGGAGTATTTCCATAGTATGCTGCTTTATACTTTATAAAATTTCAAAATTTCATACATGTGACCTGCTTGGCTTAGGTTTATATATTGAAATACTCTTATCAGATATAAACTAATACTTTGCAGTGTTTCAATCTTCAGTGCAACATGTGAACGTGCATTATATGTTAATACACGTATGCATGTATGCTAACATACAATATATTAGTTGATGCATAGATGAATATATGCCAACATGTTCTCATCCCAACTCGTCACAGTCTCACAGTCAGTGACAGTCTGTCTACATATACATTTTTAGGTATCCTTGTGTTTCAGCTGTTAACGCCCCAGGATGCCACCATGATATCAACAAATGCACATGGTGGAATGATGCAGCACGGTTCTTATGTTTACACAACAGCATATGGCAACCAACACGGACCGTCACAGTGTTTAGAATAATGCAACAAAGCCACAGATGCCCGCCCTCCTTATAAGCGCACTCATGCATCTTATATGAAGTTGTGCTGTCCGGCCGTCTGTTAGCATATGATAGCAACGCCATCGGTTCTGTCCGGGCGTGTTCTCATCTGACGCAGTCCAGTTGCGTTCCCATTAGATGCAGAAGGTGGCTTTTGGCGTTGTGCTTGTATGCTGAAATGCATGCCTGTACATGCCTGTATGTATGTATGCATGGATATATAGGCATGTGTACTTGTATGTTGTGTGTATATGTATAGAAGTACTGTGTGTATGTAACTTGAGACCAGTGTTCATCCCAGGACATGGATATATACAATGAAAATGCACACATATCACGTTGTCTTGAAAATGTCAGAAAATATGGACAAAATCGTGAGTTAAAGAATCAGGTGCTGTCAGGCGTTTTCCAATAATTTGCCATTTTAGTTTCTATTGGCGCAACATTTATAAATGAGGCCTCTGGTATGCAGGATACAAGGATCCTAAAATCAAAGCAGCTAAATAAAATTCAGCTGTCATTTATTTCATTATTTACACCTGTGCTCCTCCTCAAAATGTCTTCTGTGAAGACGATGTACTTGGGTTTAATTTCGAGCCACTAGTCTGCCACTATCAAAAACATTTTTAGGAAGATTATCACCAAACAGTTTTAGGATGATTTTAGGGAGTGTTACCCGGTCCTAAAGAGAAACATTCAGGGAACTGCTTTAGCTGTGCGACTTTATCTGACCAACATCCCGAAAATGTTCTTTGAACATTACATTAAAATGTTTTCTTTAAAACATTATTGCAGCCTGTAGGTAACGTTAGCCAGTGTTGTGGGAGCGTTCCCTGCTGGCGGGGTAAGCATCACATTCTTCACAGCGTGACTTCTATTGTGGTCAGTTGAGTGTTTACGTGGCCCCGTGGTTACACTCTTTGTTCAGAGGACTTCAAGGCTGTTGGAGACGGTAAACACTTTCTGAAGCCTCTAAAGACTAAATAAAAGATCTTTAAACAAGTGGACCACATTCTTGCCTTGACCATTGTTCCTCTTGGTCTTCTTCTTCAAATTGTTATCCCTGATATCTGTGGTCATATACACCAGCATACTGAGGTACAAGGTATTTGCTATGTTTTTGTAGCTGACAGAAATGAGAAAAACTGATCTTATATTTAAAAATGACGAAACGTTTAATGGGATCCTAAATCCGCCTTTGTCTCTCTCCAGGCTGCTGAAGCACGTTTTATTCTGAGATTACGTTGCATTTGCCTTGTTTTTAAATCATCATATTTTTTCATCAAGAGAAAGATCAGAAGACTCTCAGGAGTGAAGTCATTTTAGGTCTCCTGTTTTCTCAGAGGAAGTCATGTTGCTGAAGAAAAAAAAGCTATTTTTGACTATTTCTGCTCATTAATGTGGTGGCTTAAAGTAAATTCTGGTTTATTTCACCTTGAGTCTTCGTGTTGTAGTTTCAGCCATCTTTTCTGTTGTGATGGAAAAAGTTTCTGAGATCTTGGAACAAGGTGACATTGGCACTGCTAACTGCAAAGATGAGACCTACGTTACATAAAACTGTAATTTGTTGACATATTTTTTACATTTTACATCCAACCAAACACTTTTTAGCAGTGGGACCACGATGACACGTGACTTCTGTCAAAAACATCGGTAAAAGGCAATGAGCAAGTTGGTATTAAATGTTTCACAAACTGCAAGAAATAAGTAGATTTAGAAAAATATTTTTGAAAAGCTAGGGGAAAATGTCCAGGGGAGAAAAAAAGGGAAATAGCGAGAGAAAAATTATAACAATTACATATTTAAAATTATATTATATATGTTTTTAATCCCCTTTCCATGTCATTTCCATGTTGTTGTTTTTTAAATTATATTTTAATTTACTAATTTTCAGGTCATTTTCTTTTTTAATTCTTTACTGATTTCTTGCTGATTGTTGGGTCATTTCTTCTTTTGTTGCTCATGCCTTTTCCCCACGTTTTTGAAAGATATCAAGCCAGGTTGTAAAGGATAAAGATAATAAAGTTTGTCCAAATGTCAACACTCTTGGAAACAGTGATATTCCTGTGATAATTGAACTTCTGCAAATCTGAATCTCAAAGCAATAGGCCCGAAAACACACAAATTGCTTTTTTTTTAGGGATTTAAATGGAATATATCTTGCTAAATGTTCTAAAGAGATCTCTTTTCATTTTATTTTCAGTGAAATAATATGTATCGACTATTGAGAGACTGTTGTGATCCCACCTGTTGAATAATCATTCTACATTTCCACCCACCGGATTAATTTGAAGTTTGCAAAATGTGAGAAGCTCGGGCTTTGTCTGAGCTGGTGAGCTAAAACTCGTGGGTACACGGGTCCCCCACACACACACGTGCCTCCCCGTCCCCACCCCCGTGTCTGGCGGAGTGTTGCTATCCCATCATTCTTGTGTTACTTTTCAATTTATAGCAGAGAAGCAGAGTCTGGTCCCTGCCAAGCCTTTGTAAGGGAGATGAAGAGCGGGAGTGAGAGGAAGATGGGATGGGAGGGTGGGCTGTATAATTGACACTGACAGAGAGCAGTCAGCCTTGATTAGTTCAGCCTTGGTAAGCAGTTCATTAGCAGCTTGGGTTTGAAGGGGAATGGCAGAAGAGAAGAAAAGACGGAGAAAAGTACAAGATGTGCGGAGACATTTGTAGAAGACACTGTACCGTATGTGAGAACTGACTGATAATTAGAGCTGCGTGAGGCACATTTGCACCTCGGGGACCCAAAATGTCCAAAAAGCGATTATTGAAATGTGTTTGGTGTGAACATCCAAGAGTTTTCTTCAGGAACCAAAGACATGCTTCTCAATGCCATTTTTTAAAGTATGAAAATCAAAGAGCTCATCAGTTAAGAGTAAAGCAAGCATATGTTGCAGTTATTCAATCTGATGTCTCTATATGATCATGTGTTGAGATGATGAGATTATAAGGTAGCAAGATCAGGCGCATAACAAGGACACACAAGGGCCCATCATAACTGCATGCACTGTAAGTACCTTAATAATAATAATCATAACTTTACCAGTTACTAGCCTTGACCTCGACCTAAGATCCGCTAGTTTACCCTCACTAGTCATGTGAGGGTAAACTAGCGGATCTTAGGTCGCGACCAGGAACACACAAAGTCAAAATTTCAGAAATATGGCTCGGAGCAAAACCATGTCGGGACTTAAAAGTTATTAAAATAATCTTAAAATAATTTCTAAAGTTAACGTGCAGCTAGTGTAGAGAGGCAAGAATTGGGGTGATGTGTGACCTACGATTAACTCCAGTTAAAATCTGAGCAGCAGCATTCTGCACTAATTGAAGCTGGGCCAGTGATTATTTGCTGAGGCATGCAAATAATGCATTGCAGTAGTCGAGGTGTGAGAAAACAAAAGCATGAATAAACCTTTCTTCGTCTGGAAAAGATGCAGCCAATTTGATTTTTGTAATATTTCTGAGATGGAAATAGCAGGACTGAATGAGATTATTGATATTCCTTAATCCACTGAGTTCAGCTATCCCGGGATCTCGTTCACCAGTGAGCTTAAAATGGGGCAAAGGCGGTTTGGTCGTTCGCCAGCTCCTCCAGTCTGCATGTCAGGGTACTTGGCGAAGAACTTGAACCCCAAATTGCTACAAATAGCTGTAGTGTGAAGTAGCGCAAAAGCACTTTTAGTGGTCGTAAAACTAGAAAAAAGAATCATGATGACGTTGGTGGAGTTTCTTCTGGAACCACCATAGTTCACATATTTGGTTTTGACTGAAATATATCAAGACCCAAAAACTAGGGGCACAAGAGAATTGTAATGTGATTGTCGTTGCTGCAAGCTGAAATGCCTTTGTATTTGCCGTATTTCTGAGTTACAAGCACATAAACGGCACTCCAAAGTCAAGATTACAAGTGGGAAATTGGGAAATTTAGATGATACCCAATTTGTGACATTTGTGTAACAATTCAGGGCAGCAGAAATGGTGAAAAGCATGGAAAAAGACTCAACAGTATTTTATTTTGTGCTGTCATTTACTTTTAGCAGCTGCACATAGCAGTATATCCATCTATTAGCTGCAGCAAGAAAGCAAACTTTAACTATAATGCACGCAGGGGGAGTATAACACTGATAACAACGTTATTTCATAACACGAGTTGTCGACTTGACATCATAAATGCATAAACATGGCGGCAAAAGTCAGTGTTTATTTAATGGTAAGAAAGGTTTTTATTAATTCACACATTAAACATAAATTTTGATGGTATTAATGTTAACTGCTGTCTACGTATAGTGACCTAGATTGAAATGCAAAAATATATGAAAATATAAATGAACTGGAAAGAGCTATGATGCCATCTTCTTTGTAGCCTCCATGTTGTTTCCACTTCACAACACTAACGCACAAAACAACAACAAAGTCAGAAAAACGACTTCCCGACTGTTGTCTCTGACTTTGTTTGAGCGTTCTCATCTGACGCCGTCCAGCTGCATTCTGGGTGGACGTGGAAGGCGGCTTTTGGCGTTGCGTTTGTACACCGAAAGCACTGACAGAGCGGACAAATTTGACAAGTTCGAGTTCTGTTTTACCCGATACACAAATGCCGCCACCGCATACTGCAAGTCACAAACTTGTGGCTAAAGGTTCCAACAAAAAGCCTCTTTTTAAGTGTCATCTGATAAACTTCACCTCCTGTTGGCTTTCCTCCAGCTTCCCTCTTTTCGAGAGATCTCGTCACTCAAGTCAGTGAAAAAGAAGTGAGGAATGATGCTGCTGATGGCGATCATCAAGGTTTCATTTGCAGTGTGGAACGTCTTCATTACCTTTTCTTTTCCCAAAGAAATGAAGGAGGGAAACAAAATGGAAAACTGGAGGGCTCTCCCGGCTGTGAATAGAAGACACTGAAAGACAATGGAGGAGAGAATAAATTTCACTCCCAGTCTCTTCATAGCAGACCAGGCAGTGGAGAGACTGCACAAAAGGAGAAACACATCATAATGTTCCCTCAATGGTGGCTGACGTCAACACCTCCATCCTATTATGGTCTATTGGACAGGATGTGGTTGGAGAGGAGAAAGGGGACGATAAGGCTTACACCACCAAATCAATTTGTTTGTGTGTGTGTGTGTGTGTGTGTGGGGGTGTGGGTGCGTGCGTGCGTGCGTGCGTGCGTGCGTGCGTGCGTGCGTGCGTGAATGTTTAAGAAAAGATATTCTGAGCTGCTAAAACAAAGAAAGATTACAGTGAGGAGGAAAAAACAGCACGCACAGCAGTGTGTGGCTGTGTCTGTCTGTGTGTGTGTGTGTGTGTGTGTGTGTGTGTGTGTGTGTGATAACATGGAAGCAAAACTTAAAAAGGAGAATATTTTGTGTCATCAGGGGAAGGAAGCTTAATGAAGAACTACACAGGAGTATTAGATTTTTGACCACTCTGGGCTTCTGTAGGTCAATACAATATTTGTGCTGATGTTTCTTGGATTTTATGAAGTTTTCTTGGATTTTAGGACATTTCTAGGATTTAAGGACATTTGTCAGATTTTAGGACATTTCTCAGATTTAGGACGTTTCTAGGATTTTAGGACATTTCTAGGACTTTAGAGTGTTTCTAGACATTTGTAGATTTTGAGGGCGTTTGTAGGATTTAAGGACATTTTAGGACATTTCTCAGATTTTAGAATGTTTCTAGGATTTAAGGAAACTTCAGTGATTTTAGGACATTTTCAAGACATTTCTGGGATTGTAGGGCATTTCTACGATTTTAGAAAGTTTCGTGTAGTGTCTCTTTAATATGGAAAGAGCAAATTTGTTGCCATTACAACATTTTACCCGTGACATATGGAGGCTGTGTAGCTGTAGATTTTTTTTTCCTTCATGGCAAAAACTGTCAACAGATTTGACCAACTGCAGTACAAGTTTACCTATCTCATCAAACTATCAATCCACAACTGAATAAAGGCAACTGGTCCAAATCTGATTGAGGTAGTACTCTTCATGTATTTCACCAGACCCAGACATGTGTGTAACACACACACACACACACACACACACACACACACACACACACACACACACACACAAAAACACACGGAGGTGCTCAGAGACAAACAGAACAAAAAGGCCATCCCGAACAGTTCCATGATCTAAATCCTAATCAAACATCATTTACAGCTTGTTTTATTTGGGCCCCTGGAGAGACTGTCCCTCCCCGCTTTTTGCCATGGCAACCCAGCTCTCATTTCAGAAGTGTCATGCCACATTATCATCCGGCGGGCTCACATACACTCCCGCCTGACAACTTCACCATGGACCCTGGTGAAAAATAGCCAGCCTTTTTTACACTGCCTCTTCACCTCCCTCCCTCTCTATTTCTGTCTATTTCACTCCGTGCTGTACCTTCACCTATTCGCCGCCTCCTCCTCCTCCTCCTCGTCCTCCTCCTCTGTACTCCCCTCTTCTCTCTGCAGGTAACCAGTGAAGATTGGATGTGTGATATATACCTCTTGTAATTGGAAACAAGTCCAGGCACTGGCATCGGTAACAGAAATAGATAACGATTAGCCAAAAGATGGATTGGACATGTATGGTGTCTAATGTGCATGAAAGTGTAAAGATTTTTCATCAAGGTCACACTGAAACGCTTATAATCACACAAACATGCATACAGTACAGAGGTTGTGCAGCGTGGTGGATTCATTAATCAATGCTGGAGAATAAGTAGTCCAGTACAAGCCTGGTTGGTGTTGTAATATATCAACCTGCTAATCTAATACACAACATTTATGAATGGCTACAAAACTCAAATGCCTGTATTTGTACAGCAATGACGGAAAATGCCTGTGAACCTTGTTGTGTGGTTCACTTTTTAGTTTGACAAAAACTACATATAAATGCTTTTATTGTCAGACTATAATCACAATTAGTCGTCCCTTTGTGCCGTCAAAGTCATTTTAAAAGTAGCATTAAACTTAAATGAATACTTCAGCCGCTAAATGAACGTTTGTGAATCAACCTGTGTGACCTTGAATTCATGAGGAACACTTTGTTGTTTTTTTTTTCTTGTTTTTTTTTGTTTTTTTTCAGTGAGAGCAGCCTGGTCTTTACCAAACAGTGACCTCAGAGGCTGAAAAATTAAGCCACTGCAGGAATACCAGACTGCAGTTCTTCTAATGGCCACTTAGAGCAAAACAGACCAACACAACACAGACAAACACGTTCTCAACTCGTCACATGGTGCTGCTCTTTCAGTAATGTCTATTTATGACATTTTAGGTGTCCCTCTGCATCAGCTGGTTATGCTCTAATATGATGTTACCGTGATGGCAGCAAGTGCACATGGTGGGATGATGCCTCCTTATGTTTACACAACATGAGCACATGGCAACCAACGCGGACTGTCACTGTGGTTAGGATTAAACAACAAAGTCACAGGAGGTTATGTTTAGGTAAAAGAGGCACATGGTAAGGTGACTCCTGCATGAAAGTCAGGTGTTTGTTGGACCCACAACACCTCCCGTCCTACCATCCCTATAAGCACGCTTGCACTCCTTGTGTTAAATCGTCAACAGCAGCAAGAAATGCTGAAATCGAGGCCTCAAAACAGCCGTCCACAAACCAATGGATGACATTGTGGCAGCTGCATCCATTATTCATACAGTCTGTGGTCTAAAGACACCTTTACTTTTGTTGTCACAACCAATGACATGCTAATTCATGTTGACACACAGTTAGACTTAAAAACTTTGACCTGGTAGGTTTAAGTCTTGCCAACAACCTAACAAAAAAAGAGTCAGAAACTCATAACCGAAACCACATTTTTATAGTGCCAAACCCCAAAACACATAAATGCTCACCACTGCTTTCAAAAAACACATTAAAGTTTATTCACAAAGCTAAACTGAGACAAACCTTTGGGGTGTCTTCTGAATCCCAAATTATATTTCCCATCGCAGTGGCATGTAGAGCAGCTGGGAGGCCTTCCCTCCCTCTGCCTAATCATTCTGATAGGCTGCCTTCACACCGGGCTCCGGCACATATAGCCAGCTGGGATCTCCATTCCAACAATCATCAGAAGCGTCTAACAAAGTGTGCCTGTTTGTGTGCATGTAAATAAATAACCATATTCACTTTCAACTCTTGTATTGGCCCCATGACAAATTTACTGTAAAATCAAGCGAGGATGCTCCCAGGTCGGCCACAATAAAGCTGGCAAATTGCGTCGAGATGCAAACATCCCAATAAAAAATCTCATTTCACCCCAAATAAACCACAGGTTCCATTGATTGCAAACCACCACTGTTTTCATATCAAGCAAATCAAAAGATATGACAGCCCCCCTCCCCTCGCTTACAACCAAAACACAGCACGGCCCCTCAGTTAATGGGCTCGGTTCATGCATTTCAGCATGCAATGCAAATTAGGGGAGGGGAGGACGGAGACGGGGCGCGCTCTTCCTCTTCGGCTGTTTTCTAGCATCATTGCGGGGTTAGAGCCTGATGAGAGCCAATCACTTTAGCATCGCGTTTGCTTGCATGTGGATAAACCTCATTGTGTGGCCCTCATTCTACAGTCATGCTGCTGAGATGAAGCATGTCAGCATGACGGCCAACTAGATCCATTACTTTACCTCCTGCTTCAGGATATAGGCATGTTCTGGAGAGGAAGGATGGAAAGCAAGGAGATGTCAGGAGAGGCAGGAGGGTAAAGGTGTAAAGGATGGAGGAAAATTACAAAAAGGGAGGCGGCAAGGGACCTGGGGAGCAATTTTTGGTTCTAAAACGTTCTGAGAATTATACAATGCAACCATGCAATGTTTTAGTAATGTTTACAAGGGAAAATTTTGTTTTAGTTCCCATAATGTCCATAGGGTAACAGATTTTTTTTGGTGAACATATTATATTACATTACATTTTAATATAGAAAATTACATATTCTGAATCCCAGCTAGCAAGAAACATTGCCACAACATTGGCTAATATTGCCTATAAGTCGCAATAATGTTTTAAAGAAATCACTTTAATATAATGTATAAAGACCGTTTTAAGGATGTTTATCATTAAAAATAATGTCCCCATAAGGTTAAATGCTGACTAAGATGTAACGTTATAAGGTATATGACAGATCACAGAATGTTATATAAAACGTTCCCACAAGGTCAAGTGACAACAAAGGAAGAACGTTTTCAAAGTGTTTTTAATGCTCCACAGTTAGGTTAAATTTAGGCGTCTTTTCTCAAGGGTCCCTTGACCTTTACCGACATGCCCACTTCATGCTAGTCCCAAGCGGTTTGGGTCAAAAACCATGCAGTTTTTTGCATGCACCATAAATGTGTTATTTCTGCCCTGTATTTGTATATTTATTGGGGTCCCTAAACAATCTTCAGATCGCTCCCACTAAGCTCAGCACACAGGTGCAGCTTATCAGACTGATGTTGTTCGGCAACAGCATCGCCAAATATGAAGAAGTTAACCACAGCGCTGTGGACACTGACTGCAGACCAGTCAGCATGGTGGAAGATTCGGGTCTTAGGGACGTCCTCGGGTTGTCATGTTGTAATTAGTCATGTGTCTTATTATCGCAGAAAAACAGTTGTTTCCTACATACAGGACCTGTATGAATCAGAGAAAAAAGATCACTCTTTAAACTGAAGAAACAGGAGCAGCACACGACCAAATCGACCAAAGACCGAACTGAAAACCAGGACCTAAACTGGACTGACCTGACAGGGGATCAGGTGCAGGTGGAGGGAAAGGGCGAGGAAGCTCAGGTGAGGGGGAATAAGGTGATAGGAATTGAAAAGAGGGAAAGGCAGCACAGGAACACTGCAGAGGAAAAACACAGTAAACTGAGGGGCCGTTCACACAGCAAAGGTTTTTAGCATGAAATGTTAAACTTTTGTTGCGGTTTGGCCTTTCATTTACACGACAACGGTGTTTAGGGGGCCTGAAAACGCAACCAAAGGAAAATATCCCTCTATCGAAACAAAATTTATGAAGTAAGGCATGATAGAAAAAATAAACTTTGTCAGACTTTTAATAACATACTCGGCAGGTCCAAAGATAACAATCCCACTTTTATTACTTTTATAGAATCAGAAGGCAAATTTATAACAAAACCCATCGATATTGCTAATTATTTTAATAACTTCTTCATTGATTAGGTTAAGACAAGTAATTTAATAAATGAATGATTTAAATGTAGTAATAATGGTCACAATATTCATGAATACAATAACAAACAATTTATTGAACTTATTTAAGAAATTATTATGAAAAACAAAAATTGTAGATTTAAATTAAAATTCTGTCCAATAAAACTAGGTGAAGGGGGGAAAAACAAATACACACACACACACACACACACACACACACACACACACACACAGGTCTCGGTCTTGTCTCGGTCTCTGCACACTCTGGTCTTGGTCAAGTCTTGGTCTCGGTTATATGGTCTTGACTACAAACCTATCTTTTGCCCAAGACTTTCCTTTGCTTGTTCCCCTCCTTTCATACATCCACCCCCCCTCTCCCAACATCTCTCCCTCTCTCTCGTCCTCTCCCGTCTCCCCTCCCGCACGTCTTGCTTCGTGCGGTGGCAAAATGAAATTCCCATCATCAGAGGCTGCAATTTTCGCAAAACAATGTGAGATCACACGGCATGCTGGAGAGCCTCCCCCCGTCCCCCGTCCCCCTCCCACCAGCCCCTGAGGCGACCAGTGCCTATGTAGATTGGAGGATTAATGTTCTTACAGTGTGTGTGTGTGTGTGTGTGTGTGTGTGTGTGTGTGTGTGTGTGTCAGTATAAGACAGAATAACAATAGCAATGAATTTAATAGTATTTTCAGAATTGTATGTGTGTGCATGTGTGACATTGTGCGCGTGTGTGTGTGTGTGTGTGTGTGTGTGTGTGTGTGTGTGTGTGTGTGTGTGTGTGTGTGTGTGTGTGTGTGGTGGTAGGAAGCACACACACCTGCTAACAGGACAGGAGGTACAGACAGGGTAAATGGAGGGGGTGAGGTGGGCTGTGTCGCCATCTTTCTTCTCAGCATCTCTCTCTTTTAATATCAGTGTTTTCAAAGGGCTGAGCTAAGCTGCCAGGGTCCTCTTGAACATGGGAGACACAGATAAGAAATGGGATTGTGGAGCAGAGCAAAGAGAGTCGGAGTGAGAGCGTGACTTTGCCAGGGGAAAGTTTTTTTCAGATGTAGAAACAAAAAGAAATGGAGTGGGTGTTCTTAGATGAGGCTCCGCAACTTTTAAAAAAGTCACTGTGCCATCGAAAGTACATGCAGAGGCAAGACAAATATTCAGAGGAGCAAGTTTTGAAGTTGATATTGTGTTGAAAAACTTGTCCAATTTAGCTTTAAGATGATCAACAGGGTTCCCGTGGATCCTTAAAATTCCTTAAAATAAGGCTTTAATTGGTATTAAATTGACTTAAATTAACATTTCAAATGTCTTAAAAATGCACAGACATTAATCTTTTTTTCTAACTTTGAATTGTAAAATCTCAAAAGAATTGGTGGCATTATATAACAAGAGTAATAATAATAACTTAATCATTATGATGCGAATCCAAAGATTTGACTCACATGTAGATTGAGAAACACAAAAATCATGCAGAAGACAGGCCAGAAATGTCAGATATTAAACTAAAATAAATGATTAATACTAATACTAAAAAAATAAATAGATGCCTTTATGAAAATATAATAAGTTCAGTGTCTTCCTTGGGCTCCACTCTTAAAAAAAAACAAAAAAAAAAAAAAAAAAACTCACGTTTTTGTTACAATAAACATGTGGGAAAATTAAATTTGTCCTCATCAATTTTAGTTATTAAAAAACTGGTCTTAATTCTTAGGCTTTAATTATACTTCATTTACAAAGACTATCTTGGCGCACAAAATGTGTAAGTATCATAAACATTGGTTTGCCACAAAGCTCCTTTTTCTGCAATGATTCAAATTCCAATGGACAAATCCCATCGGCTTTTTGACAATGGAACCAAGGCAAAGCTAACGAAGCTAAAGATAATTGTTGTATTTGTACAATAATTTTGCCCTCTGTACGATGTATGATCAATAAATCCAAAATTGCCGTATTAACTGACCACTGTGACACCTACAATAAGCACTTAGTTTAGTTTACATGTGTCAGTATTCTGTCTCACACTGTTACGTTCAGGTCACGTTTTTCGAGCATGCACCGCTGTCGGCTGCCATCAGCATGTCGGAAAAAAAACTGACGTCTCGTAGACTGAGAAAAAGCTCCTCTCTAAGGCAGTGGGTATGGGTAGATGTATCATTCATTCTCGTTATTGTGACTGGAGTACGATCATTTTTCTCAAAATATGATAATTTTGAGCCTCTGCTACGATAGTTTAACGTCTCCAATCTGGCAACACTGATTGGACTGTGTTTATACCTCAGGAGTGTGTTTAGATAGAGATGATCGTGGTTTATGTAAGTATGGAATATAAGATGTCTCTGATTGTGCGTAATGAGTCAAGAGTAATTGATTACATTGGCTACGCAACGTATTCCCTTTTGATAACTGAGCTTACCTCTATATCACCATATTACTGTGCACACATGGATATGCGTGCTAGAATTTGATGGTGCAAATGGCTACTCGCTGAAGACGCATTTTCTGTGTGTGTGTGTGTGTGTGTGTGTGTGTGTGTGTGTGTGTGTGTGTGTGTGTGTGTGTGTGTGTGTGTGTGTGTGTGTGTGTGTAGTGCAGCGAGCTGAGGGAGTGGGAGCTGCTTCTCGGCCCCTGCTGTAATTTCCTAGAAGGCTGGCAGCAGCGAGGTCGGCCCCGGGCTGCAGCCGAGCCGAACAGCCCTCACCTCGCTGACCTGAGCTGCTGCTAAGCTTTTCCCACAGCGGGACACTGGGCCGCATACAGCACTGTTTCTTTTGTTTCTCACCTCAGGAAGACTGGGAGGGTTTTACCTCAACTCACTTGTTCTTTTTTTCTCCTAAACCCACAGAGCCACACACACATGCACACGCACACACACACACACACACGCACACACACACACATGCACGCACACACACACGTGTGCGCGCTCCTGAAGTTGTTTTTTAAGGTTTTATAGAGAGAAAAGTAACATAACACCAGCGCTCTTTCTTCATGATGTAGCAGAGGGAAGTTTGGTCTGTTGGCTGGGGTTTAGGTTATGTGATGGGATGTGTCATAACTAGTAAAATAACTAGTTGTCTTTGTCTGTTGAACACAATTAAAAACAGAATTTGCCAACTGCCAACTGTACTGTTACATCAGGGTCTACATAACGCCCAGTGGATGAATCTTAGGTGCCAAATTATGCAAAAATGTTTAACTGGACATAAGAAATTTGTATGTGATTCCTAATCCAAAGTCTGCCCAAAAGTTGCATTTCTAATAAACTCAACGCTGTCGGTGTTTGGGAAGTTTTGCAGGACGTCGGTTTTTTAAATGCCTGTCTACCTGAATGTGCATTCGAAACTTTTACTTTTACAGAAGAAATTTAAGGATGACTTTTAAAGATAAACAGAATTGTTGTAAACAGATTTTTGTCTACAATCGAATTGAAAATGATAAATGATAATGATGATAAATGCTCCTTTTTTTTCTTTTTTGTTTCTAACACAGGGTGTTTTTATTGGAGATACTGAAAATCAGATATTTTGCACCTTTCAAAACTTTGATTATCTCCCCCAGGAACAAATGCATGCTTTACTGGGAGTTATCCAGCCCGTTCTCATTCCCAACTCGTCAAATAGCATCACCTCATCAGTGCTTTCGGCGTACAAGTGTGGCGCCAAAAGCCACCTTCTGCATCCACATGCAGCGCCACCGCACGGCGTCACTTGACAACACTGTTGGACATAATTCGTGAGAACGTGTTGAGTTGTCTCTGAAAGATGTGTAAACAGTGTAAACTGGTTGAAACCCACTGCACCATCATGGGTTGAGCACTCCTATACTGACCCTAACCACTATAGAGGTTACTCCATAAAATATGAATGAAATAAGACATAAGACAAAACTTGAAGTTTCAGAGGAAGAAATCTCCCAAACCATTCAAAAAATAAATGTTATTGCAATGAGTTACAGTTACTGAGAAAAACAAACCCTAAAAACTAAATTACAGTTACTTATCAAAATGTTGGTGATTACAAAGACGCTAAAAACTTTATATGTTGAATAAACATAACATTTATGCATTTAGGTTTTGTTCAGTTTTATTGCCCTGTTTGTTGGAAAAGTAATCAAAAAGTTGCTTTGATGAAATAATTAATACTTACATAGGTTAGTACATTTTTAACAACATAACAAGTAATCTGCAACCTATTACATTTCAAAAGTAACTTTACTAACACGACACTCCAAGACACACCAAGACACGCCAAGACACGCCAAGACATGCCCCTTTTTGAAATATTTGTTTTATTTTCTCCTCTTTATTGTCTTAGCATTTTTAACTTTCATAAATTGATTTGTATTCATTTTATTTTTCTTTACTGTATGTTGTAATCCCATATAATCTTGTTGTAAATATTTACTTTTTTGTCTTTTTTTTTACCATAACTGTAACTGTACACACATTATTGCATGCAACCTTGATATTTCTCTTTTTTCCCACATTTTCTTTACTAAAAGTCTAACTGGGGACAGGAGTTGGAAATTAGCAATAGCTATAATTTCTGTATGTGAAACATCAGCTATTACATTACATGGTTAGATAAACCAGTAATGTTTGTCATTATAGTGACCCAATAATAAACCCGAGACATGTTCTGTGAAATATTCTCCTTAAGTCAAAGAAAACTTTTTTTTGCCATGATTTATTCTTGCAATACTGTTTTTTGTGTAATTTCAGTTTATTTGATACAAAATACAGTACAGTGGCATGTCATGGATACAGTTTCTCGATCATTTAAACTACTTCTTTGCACATCTGCAGCCGCGCTCATTCACACAGCTATGCAGAAGGTGCCCATCAAACATCAAATTCCACACACCACATTTAGCGAACTCTTGACACCTCAGTTCACTCATAGTGGTTAGAAATTTCACGGCCGCAAATTAACTAATAACTCATGGGCCATAATGAACCAGGGGGCTGTCATGTAAAATTTATGCTGTATTTTCAATTGTGTGTAGGGGGGGGGGCTGTTCATTTAGCTCCAGGAGAGAAAGGAGGGGGTGAGCCGGAGAAATAAAAGGAGCAGATTTGGAAAACTGCCCTCCTGTCTGTGTTCACGTTCCTCTGTGAGAATCCAGATAATCATCAGTGATGTTTTCTTATAAATAAAGGCATGTTTTTTGCTCTTCTCTCCTGATGGATAAAACATGAGTGAAGCAAACCTGTGTTAGGTTAAAATGTTTGTGTTTGTTGCGCGAAGAAATACAAGCTGAAAAACATCAGAAATTAAGAAATACTTCGTTGAACCCCGGGGGGGAAAACTGTGGTTTGTTACAGTCGCCCTGATGCCAGCATAGAGAATTATAGCAAGGAGAAATAAGTACATTTGTTACATATAAGACGTAATTACATTGCGGATTGACGTAAGTATGTCTCATAACTTTAGACCCAGTTGTAGAATAACAGTTGGTGTAACAGACTCCTCTAAAGGTGGACGTCTTGGTCTGAGCTGGCTGGCTGAAGCTGCTACAGGACGACGTCTGTGCTGATGCAGACCAACACTGCAGATTTACTCTGTATGAGAGCCTCTGACAAAACACAGTATATCAGTTTTAGAGGAGCTGCACCAGCAAACACACGCCCGCACACACAAAATGTATAACTGTGCTTATTTCAATCAGGTGACATTTGTTAGCAACTAACATGAGGGAGGAGTAAAGCGCACCACTGGCTAACCTTTCAGCTGTGAATTATGGGAATTTACCTTCACGCCTCAGTGCGTTTGCTGCCGGTCTGCCTTTCGTGTCTAAATCAAAGGCTGGGATCTGCAACATCGGCACTTTCCCCTTCCTACAAGGGCACACGCTGCACAAACGCCTGATGACGGGTGACATTTACAGCACGCCGAGTCTCGGACGGCCACTGCAAACACACACACACACACACACACACAGGTACCCACAACATCGCCTGGGAGGCAAAGCCTAGTCACTGTGAAACAGCTGTACTGTTGTCCATTTCTACCTCAACAGTGAATTCACATCATGCTGTGTATACTCTGAGAGTACAGCAGAAACCAGCTGATCTACAAGTGAAAGAAAATTTAATCTTGACTCTAGATTACTTGCTTTAGTGAGTAACACATCAAATGCTAAGGCTGGTCACAGCTGTGGTATAAAACACACCTGGCGGCGGGATTTTTGTGACAATCTGGTAAACTACCATAGCACAAAGCGTAAGAAAGTCTAGGGAGGTTGGGAGGGCAGGTTGATGCTCATGTCCCGTGTGAAACCAAAAGAGTTATATTTACCAATTCGTTCTTGTTCCGAACTCGTCAAAAAAGCGCCACTCTATCAATGCTTTCAGCGTACGAGTTGATGCCAAAAGCCATCTTCCACATCCACATGCAATGCGCAGTTTTTGTTTTCTACATTCCTTTTTTCAGTTGTGTCAATTTCAGAGTCAATTTGGTTAAATTTCAGATGGTGAAATAAAGAAGTTGCGCGTTAACTAGGAAACTTCAGATATTTGTGATCATAGTTTGTACCTTTGGATAGAACCAGGCATACTGTTTCCTTTTGCTTCCACTCTTTATGTAGAGCCGGCCTGTTCTCATATTCAACTTAAAATATCGACACTTCAACAGTGCTTTTGCAAAAGTACGCGATACAACAAACCTCAGACTTTCATGCGCAAGTCCAGTGTTTGCTTCCCCTCTGATTGTTTTTTTTTTCTGTACCTCACCATGTGCCTCCTTCCACTAATCCTAACCATCCATGCCAGCATGTGGGTTTGTTGACGTCCCAGCTTTGGTTGCCGCGTGCTTTAGTTGCAGAAAGTAACCACATGCTGCATAATCCCAGCATGTGCGTTTGTTGACATCACAGTAGGGGCGTTCTGGAGCATAAACAGCAGACGCAGAAGGATATCTAAAACATAACATGACCAAGCTGTGGTAGCTTTTTATATTTGTTCAGGCATCTCCTTTACAAACTATCCTGTGTGGACTGCCTTTAGCAAGGGGGAGGAGGGCTCTGTGCATCAGCTGTGTGTTTGGTATTTGAGTCTCGACGTCCTCCGGTGATAACTTCAAATCGACAGTAAATGAAAACTTTGGTCTTGTTGAAAGAACGATCTGACCGAGCTTTATAGCAGAACTTGTCATTCAGAAAAACTCTTTCTTTACCCATTTCTGCACACGGAGGTTTGTTTCTGCTGCCATCCACAGCAAGTACAGAATATGCATATGTTAATCACTCTTTTTTAAATTAGTGGCATTAAAATGAATTTGTGTAGACTTGTTTTTAACACATTAACTTTGACATACATAACTTTATCCTGACTTCAGTTAAGTATCGATCTATTCATTTCACTCTTTGATAAAAAAGCAATTAAAAAAGTGTGAGGGTACTGTTCTACAAGAACAACACATTTGTGGCAGGTGACAGAAAGAGCAAAAAGGCTTCCTCAAGTTTCATGAAGGAGCTTTTAAAGCTTCTGAGAAAGGTGGTCTCAGTTCAGGCCTGCAGTGACACTGGGAAAGAATTGTTTTCCATGTGGTTCGTTTTTGTAAGCACACCAAGAGATCACAGTTAATTTGAAAATGATGCATTGATGGATCTAAGTGACCCGCGTTGCTTCTTTGCCACATTAAACCGATGACTAAAAGTCATCCATGACAGATAATATCAAAAAGAGCTGTGAATCTAATGCACGAGGCAGCACCGAGCAGAAGAGCAGATCGCAACAAAGGATGCTCAAAAAAGCGAGTAAAGCCATAAAAGAAAATTGTCCTTGGGGGGGCAGGTAAAGAAAAGAGTTCCACAAACGCCGGCTGAAATATAGAGGGAGAAACCGAAAATAGGTGAGATTATTTTTTTCCCTCCGATGTCTGTCACGCTGCCTTGGGAAAGCAAGGCGACCGGTGAGCCTGACTTTGCAGAGCCCCGCGTCTCAGTCTCCACTTCACCAAGACGTGCCTCTCATTTATTATTTGAACAGCTCAACAGGTAATTTTCCAGCTAAAATCCTGATTTGTGCAGACGTCTGCTTCTCTTCAGCATGTATTCTAATTACCAGTGGCTCGCTTTGATCTGAGGCCCCGACGCTGCTTCACAACTTCCCTTCCAATCGCTTTCCATCAGGCCTGCTAATTTCTTTTTGGCACAGTAGGGTTTTTTTTGTAACGGTGGATATACAGGTTCAGTTACGTGGCTGATATAAAGGCAGAGAGGTGGTGTTAATAGAAGCAAACACTGGCAGGGGAGATATCAGGCAGACGCGTTTGGACACGGTGTTATGACAACAATGTATGGGATGGAGCCAGAGGTGGAGAGTCTGGATCGGAGATTCACCTCACTGAAAGTTGGAACTGAAAGCTTCACTCGTGTGACTTGAGCATTATTTTTCGGGGACTGATTGGTGATGGCGTTCAGAGGAATTCTTCCAGCCGCTCGGGTTTTGTCACGCCTCCATGCCTGCGACAGCTGAGGCCGGAGGCGTTATGTTCTCGGGTTGTCCGTCCGGCCATCCGTCCATACTTTTGGACACGATATCTCAAGAACACCTCAAGGGAATTTCTTCAAATTTGGCACATAAATCCATTTGGACTCAAGGATAAAGTGATTAGACTTTGGTGGCCATAGGTCAAAGGTCAAGGTACCGGTGACCTCGTCTGTCTCATTCTAGTGAATACAATATCTCAAGACTATCTCGAGGGTGTGCTTTAACATCATTTGAGCATCACTGTTATGCTCAAATGACGTTAAAGCACAGCCTCGAGTGTTAAATTGTGATTATACAACTATTGCCAACTTCAAAAAAAAGTATAATCAAATTGTATTCATATTTTGGGGCAATTATTTCTCAAAATAAAAGCTTTTTGCGACTGTTGTCTTCCATTTCCATGGATATACACAGAGTCTGACTAATAACTGGAAAACAATGAGTTACGTCAGTAGAATCTTATATGTAATTAAACCTAGTTTACTACTCCAGAAAGTAGGTTGACCCTTAACGACCTGCAACAGACACGTTTTTTAGTCCCTGTTGAGCCCGCTAGTCAACTTGTGCTTATGCTTTCTAGAGATCCTGTGCTATTGCAAACTTTATAAATACACCAGATATAAACACCGAAATGCTCAGTTTGCTCAGTCTTGTTGTGACTAAGATATCTGTCAGTCGCTCTGTGTAACGGCACAGCTGATGAAGGATAACAAACATTTCCAAAAACTCAAGAGCAAGGTAAAGTTAAAAAGTCAAAATGAATGAAAAAAAGATAGATGTAAACATTTCCAAACTTCAGAGCATGTTGTTATCTAACAAAACATTCAGCTTCATTCGTTTAGCCTCTTCACTGCGGTCCCAATCACTTAGCCTGTTTCCCATCATGCCTCGTGCTGGTTTTTAGTTTACCTTTAAGTTTGCTGTTTTATGTTCCAAAAAGCAAATGTCCCTTTTTGTCAGTGTTTCTAATGTGTCTGTTCAGAACATGGTGGTTTATGGTGGTTCTGACATCTGCGTGTTAGTTTTGTAGTCTACACCATGAGTGAGTTGGCTGGTCGGAAATTTCATTATTATAGAAGTGGCAGAGTATTACTTTCAGTGATGAGGAAGGTTTGCTGTCATGCGTAACTTTTATAATCAAGGATAAAGATTTTGACGGTCAAAGGTCAAATGTCAAGGTCACTGTGACCTCCTCAATTTTGTCAACATGATATCTCAAGAACACCTCGAGGGATTTTTTTCAAACTTGGCACAAACGTTAGAGTGAATTTAAAGATGACCTGATTACATTTTTGTCATCAAAAGTCAAGGTCACATTGACCTTGCATTTGTCTCAATCTTGTGAAAGCAGTATCTCAAGAAGACCTTGAGGGAATATTTTCAAGTTTGACACAAACGTCCACTTGGGCTCAACGATGAACTGATTCGATTTTGGTGTCACAGGTCACTGTGACATTGCGTCCCTCTCATTCATTCTCTAGAACACTTGAGGAAATGTCTTCAAATTTGGCACAAACATACAAGTGGACTCAAGAGTGAACTGTTTAGAATCTCGTGGTCAAAGGTCAAGGTCACGGTGACCTCATAACACGTGTTTTTGGCCAGAACTCAAGAATTCATACACTTTACACACACATCTATTAGGATATAATATTGTTATAGTTCTGACATTTCATATCCAAGAAGTCAAAGGTAATGTTACTGTTAGCTGTTACTCAACGTCATAACTCAGGAACAGAAGGGGAGACATTTTGACAGTTTCTGAATTTGTGGCACTGATCTTGAAACTGTGCTGATTGTAGAGATCTTCTGCGTGTGAAGCATCCGTGTTTTCACACACATGGATGTGAACTAGGAGCCCAACTTGACTGGTTTGCAGAGGCGTACAACTGTGTGGCAGTATTTCCAGTTTCCTTTGAGGTCTTCTCTGTCAGTTCAGGGAAAAGCAAAAGTGACAAATCCTTCCCCCGGAATATCTTTGCTCTTAGTGTCATCGCGCTCCGAAAATCCAGTTGTGACTCCTTTGTTTTTTATCCCCAGGCCAGTCCGGGATAACAGGCTGATCAAAAGCTTAACCTAAGTCAGAGTATCAGCACATTACGCTCCGTGCGTTACGTGGAGGATAAAGCGAGGTTAGACCTTGTCTGCGAGACTGTAAAGTCTTTGAGGATGAATTCCTGTGCATACTTATCTCGCTCTTGTGTCATTAGCGCTGCGCTCGCTCTATTCACTCCTCAGCCTACGAGCTGGACTGTCATTGTCTCCGCACAGTGTCCACTGTCTTTAGCCCAGGCAGCATGTCAGGGGCAGAGCTTTTTTGTGAACACTTTCCAGCTTATCTCTCGGGGACAGCGCCGTTACGGAGCGCCACGTGCCGCAAACCTGCGACCTCCAACACCCCTCTTCCCCTCCCCTCCACCCCACCTCCGTCTTGCTGTGCACCCATTAAGGCAGAGTTAATTAAACCACAACTCATTGCCTCAGCAGGAGGGGCCGCGAGGAGGAAAAAGGGAGGATGGGGAGGGGGGGTGTACAATTATACATTGGCATTTACTTACCATTTTTGAACGTATAGCGCTCAGCTGGCGGTCACTTCTCAATGCACATGCCTCACTCTTACCCCCGCGCCGCTGCAGTTCAGCGCTTGTAGATGGCGCGCAGGAAGTCAGCCAGGCTTGCTTTTAACTGTGCATCTTATGAAGAATCTGCAGGGACGGCTGATGGCGAGCGACGGCGGGGAGAAAATATGTGAAGGGACGCGCTCTGTCCATCTGCCTGTCTATCCATGCAAGGTCATCAGGTGGGGAGGGGCGGGGGGCGGGGGGGGTTCAAACACCATTACAGCGCCACGGCGAGCCGACTATTGCGCCTCTCTTGCCCCCTCTCCGGTCGTCAGATATGCAAGCCCGCCTTTACCTGCTGCGATTTCCATTACCCCGGCTGCCTGTTCCGGCACTCGAATGTTTCTGTAGCATATTAAACAGATTAATAGAACAATGCTCCAGGGAGAGAGCAGCCTGTCAATCTCAGCTAAAAACACAAAAGCAGAAAATTAAAAAGGCCCATGGCTGAACTCCAGCACTGATATAAAAAAAAAAGAAAAAGTGCCGGAATCTTGCATGGCGGATAGAGAGAGAGAGAGAGGAGGAAAAACACCACAGATGGTAAATATTTATTCTCCTATCCTGCTTACAGAACACATACACACACACACACACACACACACACACACACACACACACACACACACACACACACACATAGATGGGCCACAGTGGTAGCTGAAATGACAATGGGGGAAATTAGCTCTGAAATTATCAAAGAATGTCGAGGCAAACACAGAGCGCTTTGTTCCTTTTGTGTGACTATCTCTATATTGGGGATCAGCTATAAGAACTCCAATCTAGAAAACACGCTCCTGCTCTCCGAGGACGCAGCGTTTCATGCCAGATGGACTTTCTTTTGTTTATCGGCGTATTCCCACTGTTGACTAGATGTAAAATCTAAAGCGAATCCAGAGCGTTTTCCCCCCGCAGCACGGCCGACGCCTTCGCTCCCGTCTGGGGAGAAATATCTGAGGCGTGCATCTATAGGGCCGCGGCAGGAGGCGTAGAGAGGGAAGTATCCTCCAGTGACGTCCGCTCTCATCCTGGGAGACTCCGGAGGAAAATTCAATCTGGTCCTCTGCTTGCAGAGATATTTGGAGATTGAGTGAGGTCTGCAGACGCCGGCGAGGGGCTCCGCTCGGTCTTTACATTCATGCTCGTGATGCTGGATGGTAAATAAAGGCTGAGTGACGAGGCCTGCATCACAACAGGAGACACAGCAGGTTCAGGACAACGCTCGCTGCAAAACGTATCAGAACAACACATAACGCAGCACACGTTTTCATCTGAAACTTGATACCTAAAGATAATATCTGTCATAAAAAAACTGCCCCTGCTTTTTGTTTATATCATGCATTTTAACATTTTAGTTTTAAGGAATGATAAAGAATCATTTTGCTGTTTTTTATAGAATCAATTCTAACTGCAGGTGTGATTCAAAAAGTACAGAAAGCTGTATTTTATCAAACCACCATTTCAGAGGTTAAGAATTAACTTCCATGCTTCAATTAAATAAAACAAAGTAATGAAGTTTTTAAAAAATACTGATTTTGAACTGCAGATGTGATTCAGAATACAGCAGCAACCTCATTTTCTTTATTTCTTTATTGGCGTAATTAATATTTTACATGTGAAAAAATAGACTTGATTGACAATTTGACTTTTTTAATGTTTTTTTAACCTCATCTCGCTGTCTTCTTTTAAAAAAAAAAGTTACTACTTAGAAAGTTAACGTGTAAAACGAAGAAAGGGCGCCACACAGCAAATATCTCCCAAAACACACTTATCGAGTGCAGCTGCAATATTTTGAGATGATGTCTTCATCACATAATACTCAGCATGTGACCAAGGACGTCCATATATGGACGTCACCTGATCAAACCCAGTCAGTCAATTAGTACTATCACCAGTACGAGTTTTATTTCCAGGTATATATTCTGTATATTTATCATTGCAATCATACTTTTTCTCCTCAAACAAATAATGAAAGAACGTGAAATGCATGGTATCAACACCAGTGAATATTCATCCCTTATTTATGTCATGAAAATTGTAAATTTAATATGTTTGCAGCACTACCTTCAGCATGAAAGGCCAAATGAACTGTTTTTGGTAGAGCATGTTTAAAAAAAAATCCTTATTCGATTTTTATTTTTTGTATAAAGTTCCATAAATCTCAGTAAGACAACATGTTAAATAAAGAGTGACGAGTGTCTAGAGTATTGATTTATTGACAGTAACTTCCTGCAGGAGGCGAAATGAAAAGGCGGACTGTTTAAAGACGCAGCGACATCTAGCGGATTATTTTATATCAACATGCCTAAACCGAAGGTCGAGACAGCTCAGACTGAGTTCAGTTCAACACGTTTTTCATTCAAATCTCCTGACTCAAAATGTGCTCTATCAAACGGCTGAGCA
Source organism: Plectropomus leopardus (assembly GCF_026936395.1). NCBI lineage: Eukaryota > Metazoa > Chordata > Actinopteri > Perciformes > Serranidae > Plectropomus > Plectropomus leopardus. The sequence goes on along the minus strand of NC_142181.1, from coordinate 2,320,332 downwards.
GTTAAAGTGTTAAAGTGATTTTCAACAAAATGTTTGTTTTCTTCACCAACTGTGTGAATCCCAAAAATATTTCAATCAGAAAAAAAAGATGATAGTAGTTTGTAGTTGATTAGCTTTCTGTTGAGGCACAAATACAAACATCCAGTAACATACCATGTTATTTCAGCATTAACCCTTTGAAACCTATCCAAATGACCCCAAAATTAGCAAGAAGTTAGTGGAAAGTACAAGAAAATTACCTAAACATTAGTATAAACAACCAAAAAGATAAAGTAAAAGAAAATCCAATATATGTAATCATTTTTAACAGAATAAAATTTCTAAATATGTAATTACAATAATAATAAATATTCTTTTCCCCTAGCTTTTTATTTTTTCCCCAGCATTTTCAAAATAATTTTATAAATTAGTTTTTTTGTAATTTGTGGAACATTTCCTGCCAAGTTGCTCATTGCCTTTTTTCCCTATGTTTTGTAAAAAAAAAAAGATAGTTTTCAAATATTTTTTATACATCATACATGAAACATACATGAACATTTCATTAATCTGCAGTAGATAAATGTATATACGAGGCACATGTAAATCACAATAAATAGGAAAATATTATAGGAAGGTATTACAGGTAGAACAGTGAAATACTGAAAGTCAAATCAGACCTGATGCACACAAATGAAAATATATCCGGTTCAAACTTTTCAACAATCTTTTTTTTTTTTCTGTTTTAGTGCTTCACAATAAAAGACCTTTGTGCTCGATTAGCTCTTCTCTCGCAGAAACTCTTTTGTGCATCAGCATCCCTCAGATGCATGCTGGGAACACACTCCCATCGTTCAAAACTGTGAGGATCAGCGTGCTCCGTTCATCGTGTCCCTCCTGTCTGAGGGAGAGACGGGCCTTCTTTAATCTTTATCTGGCCAACAATGACGGAATAAAGGGTTAACAGGACTGTCAGCCAAAGTCAGGTTGCTCTTCCTATCTCCTCTCCGCGCTGCAACGCCGCAAATCATCTTTAATAGTCGTCATCTTGATGGTTCATTACGTTAAACTATCTCTGCTAGCATCCTCTAATCCAATGGCTCTCCTATGGCCTGAGGGGCTGCGAGCTCAAGGAGGGAGGAGGCTTTGTGTGTGTGTGTGTGTGTGTGTGTGTGTGTGTGTGTGTGTGTGCTGGATGAGGAGGGGGACTTGTGCTCATTGTATTATTAGCAGGTTAATTGCCCCGGTGCAAAAGAGTGGCCGGACGGCGATAGGATGCCATTTTAGTTTAATTGTTAGCAGTCCTGTACTGTAAGGCCCAAGTTCTGCATCAGCGGCCCCCGCAGGTGCACGCCAACGCACCGCCAGAGGCTGGCAGCTGTGTCATACTGTATGTGATGCACATCATCATGGGACGGTGTCAGAGAGAGGAGCTGGCACACAGCGCCACCTAATGGGAGCAGAGGAGGACGGCGTGTGCGTGTGTGTGTTAGGATGTGCGGCGAGCAGCGTGTGCTCTGCAGGAGGCTGACGTGGTCAAATCAGAGACTCGGCACACAATAATCACAATCTGCTTTTATTGCAAAGTGCATTTGCACAAACAAGGAAATTAACTCGGTGTCTTGGTGCAAAGTAATTAAGACAGAGAAAGAATAAAAATAGTAACTTTAAAGAGAATGAGATGAAGTAAATATGTAGAGGCAGTATGAAAATATAAAATTAGAAATAAATATACAAAACACAAAATGTATGTTTAAAAAAAGGTGCAATGGAGGAATTGTGCTACAATAAATACATCATTACACAATAAAGCGTCACTTTTGTTGTATGATTTAGTGTAGGTAAGTCGTCATTAGTTGTTTATCATCTCTAGCAGATTTTTTGAAGTAAAAAGCAGTGATTTTATCCTGCTCTGGTTTATTGATTGACTATTTGTTTATACATTTTAGTCTTTTTTTACCAGATGGCAAATTATTTTATTATTTTTAACATTTTTATCTATTATTATTATTATTTGTGCTGTCATCCTTTCATTTATTTATTAATTCTTAATATCATATTTATTTATTGTTTTATCTTATCTATAGGTTTTATATTGGCTATTTTTTATTTTTGGTTATTTCCCTGCTCTGGTTTATTTATTGACTTTTATATATATATATATATATATATATATATATATATATATATATATATATATATATATATATATATATATATATATTAGTTTTAACATTTTTTCTATTATTATTATTTGTATTTTTATCCATTTATTTACTTACTTATTATTAATATTATATTTATTTATTTTTATATTTTTATCAATTTTATTCTGTCTCTTGTGTTTCCTCACTTATGGTAGCGTTTCCTCAATTCCTGGTTTTAATTAGTACTCTTATTTCAGTTCTGGAATTAATTACAAAGTCTTGCTTTTTCACCCATGTGCATGTGTACGTGTGTGTGTGTGTGTGTGTGTGTGTGTGTGTGTGTGTGTGTGTGTGTGTGTGTGTGTGTGTGTGTGTGTGTGTGTGTGTCCATGTATGTGTACGTGTGTTTGTGTGCGTGCACGCGAGTATTTGTATATTGTATGAAGTGCTTTATGTTATACTTTCACTGTCTGCTAGTCTGTCTGTCTGTCAGTCTGATTGACTGCCAATTTGCCCGCGGGCTCTAAAAATACTTGATAACTACCTGATAAACACATCTGTATCTGTTCAGGGATCGAATGTTTTTCACTGATGATCACGTGGTCTGTGAGTAATGGAAGGTTTTTCCATGCAGATACAAAAGTTTAGTTTAAATTTATTTAAAAAGGAACAAAAACAATCAGACAAAAAAGAGCAAGACTAAAAGAATATACACATTTTAAGCGGTAGATTAAAAGCGGTACATATACATACATATACATGTGGAATAACATTGCAAAGCAAACAGGACACACAAAAAGTCATCAGGTCATATGATGCTCGCAGTCCTTCAGCGTTTTAGATGCACACGAACTGTTTCGTCTGATGGCGTTGTCAAGTGACGCCGCCAGTGCACGTTGCGCGTGGGTGTCCGCCAGTGTATGTCAACAACGCCACCGGTTCTGTTTGACTGTGTTATGTGAGGCGTCCATTCCAGTCGCCCGCGGAAAGTGGCTTTTTGGCGCCAAAAGCACTGACAGAGCGGCGCTATTTTAGAGTTCGGTACAAAAGAGCAAGACAAGCAGTTCAAAGACTTTAAAGAAAATACAAATTTTAAAAGCACCGTGAGCGGTATTGAGATATACAATGACGTAAATAACAGCGTAAAAAAGACTTTAGTGCTGAAAAGTCAGTGTTGTTTTAAATGGTTTCGGAAAGCGCTCCTCTTCCTCCTGGTGGTTGTGAGTCAGTTGGGAGTCAGCTCAGCTCCTCAGAGGTCCTCTGCTCTCTTATACAGCATGTGAGTGTTATATTAACACTGCGTTTGTTCCGTTTTTCTTCATCGGGTATGGAAAGACGAGTGTATTTGCCACAGATTGTATTTTGCCGTCTAGACTCTGCGTCACGCTCACAGCTGAGAAGAAGCCTCCGCTCTGCATTCAGACGCTCAGCAGCTATCTCCGGGACTTCACTCACGCCGTGACCGTCTGTCTTTTTTTTTTTTTTCCTACAGCAGCATCGCTTGCTTTGTGCACTCGCCCGAATGTGACACCTTTACCAGCTATTCTCTCTCGTTCACACACACACCTGATCCCCCACCACCACCTCTTTTATTTTTCACCTCCAACCCTCGTTCACATTCCTCTCCCGGTGGCTCGCCGGCCTCGCGGATCATCTCCCAGGCTTCAGGTGCCCGGGCCGGGTCCCTGTCTGTTTTCATTCCCCTCCTGGAGGACAAGTAATTTGGGGGAGAGAGAGGGAGAGCAGATGACCACTGGCTCCTGACCTTTTCTCCCTCAATTTAACTCCTTGCCGCCGTGCCCGCCGAATGTGGCAATCAGGCTAGGCAGAAGTGACACCCTCATCTGAGCGTGGCCGAGCCCCGCACACAATCACGGTGTCACTTTCCATCTATATGCGGGGGCCGCAGGCAAGTGTAGTGCTGGAATAGGGGACTGTGGAGGTGAGGGAGGAGGGGGCTCCGGTCCAAGCCAGATCCCTGTTAGCATGCTGCGTAGTGCTGCCAGTCATGCCAGTAAGCTCGCTGAAATATGTCTTTTTCTTTTTCTTTTCTCACCAGTTGCGCTATTTTTTTTCTTATTTACAGGCAGAACTGCAAAGTTTTGATGCTGTTAGCTCTCATGCTACATGAGACTTTAGCTTTTCCATCTTCAGCAGCAGATAAAAGCGCCCAGCTCCGACGTTCACACGGCGGACTCACCTCTTTATCACTGTTTTAGTGCTTCTGATATTACATAATTATATAGTTTATAAACATTTTCATTTAAAATATAAGAAGCGCTAAACCAATGAAAAAGAGGCGAGGCACACCTCTTTATCACTGGTTTTGTAGATTCTTATATAATTATCATATTTATGAAAATAAATATATAAAATATAAGAAGCATGAACACCCACAGGAAAACAGGTGTGTCTCGTTTGCCTCCTGCAGTAAAACAAGTTGCCACTGATTTGAAGTCACATGACAAAATGCTGAATTATCCTAAAACATTTTCTTATGAATGAGTAAATGCACTAAAAACAATTAAAAAAGATGTTGTTCAGTGTAGTAAAACAGGCTGGCATTGCTTTGGGGTCACTTGGTCACATGACATAGGAGGTATTGAAAAAAAAAAAGCTCGATTTGTACTAAAAATATTAATATAAAATATAAGAAGCACTGAATCCAGTGCAAAAATAGGTGTGTTTCATTTGTCCAGTGTAGTTAAACAACTTGACATCGTTTTGGGGTCACTCAGTCGTATGACATGCAAGCAACTGATAAAAAAGCTGAATTTTTACTAAGAAAATTAATATAAAATATAAGAACTAAATCCAATGAAGAAGAGGTGTGTCTCATTTGTCCAGTGTAGTAAAAAAAATCGTCATTAAATGCGGAATCAAATGACTTAGGAGCTATTGGGAAAAAAAGCTGAATTTTTACTAAAAATATTAGTATAACATACAAAAAGCACTGAAATTAATGAAAAAGACGTGTGTCTCATTTGTCCAGTGCTGTAAGACAACAGAGACATGCCAGTGTAACGCCGGAGTAAAGAAGACGCCTCTCTGTCCGGAGCGACTGTCTGACGAATACTGAATATGAGTTCTACCCAAAATCTTACGTCACCAAAACAAGGGAATGAATTAACCGAAACGAGGGAATTTATTATTTTTATTATTTTTATTTATTTTTTTAACAAGGTAGGTCCCATTGAGATTAAGAATCTCTTTTCCAGGAAAGAGTCATCATTGAGAACACAAAGTTGCAGAGAGACATAAAGGGAAAGAAAATACGAGTCACACTAAAATTTGCATGAAAAGATAATTTTCTCGTAGTGAGCAGACTAAAAACATCCACATCCTGTAGAATCTGCTTCTAAGTCTTTAAAACATTTAAAACACGATTTAAAAACATTCAAGGACACCAGCTCCTTTAGTTTCAAATTCCAGGCTGATGGTGCAGAATACCCAAAAGCCCTTTTTTTCCCCCTATTTCTGTTCTAGCGTTTAGGACTGAGAGCAAAGAGGTCCTGAGAACGCAGCGAGTACTGTCCTGTACTTTTACTGCGTGATGAAAACACAGAGGTAGTGTGGGAGCAGACCAAGAACTGCCGAACCAAAATTAGGTAACGAATTCATCAAAATGAGGACAAGAATCTATCTGGGGGCCACACAATAGCATCCTGTGCACTCGATTTATTTATTTAGTACTCTTTTTTCATATTTACAGGCAGAATTGCAGCGTTTTGATGCTGTTAGCTCTCATGCTACATGGGGCGGTAGATAAGAGCGTCCAGCACCATCTTTTTCAGTTTCATAAGCCAAGAGAGGGAACATCACTAGATATTATTTTCACGGAGCTGCTCAATATGAGGCGGCTCCATGACTGTTAGCATCGAGCGATTACAGCCGGCGTAAGCCACTGTGAAATACAATGAGACGCAGAGAGCCGAGGAACATGTGTCTGAACATGAGCCGCCATGTAATAGACTGACTAAGAAGGAGGCTGAGAGAGGAGGATCATGGGAAGAGGGGCTCGGTTTGGTAAGTTGGTGGAACAGCCGCCGTGCGTCCTCGTCTGCAGCAGCAGCCCTGCAGGAACAAAGGCTGGAGGGGAGGAGACAAAGTGGGAGCCGGCTGTGGATTATAGTTTGTTGATAGCATGGAAATGTGCGACAGAAGCGTTGTTGGCTTTCCACTTCCTCTTTTGAGGGCGATTTGTCAGAGAGTATCAGCCAGGGAAACAAAATGAGGGAAAAATGACTTCAGTGACGTTAGACAAAAAGTTTAGAAGAATGAAAAAAGGAGCAAAACTCTACTGCGAAAGTATTTCTTCTGAATGTTTGACTCATCCGGTGTTTGTTGCACTTTAAAGATCGAATCCTTTTAAAACTGAACTCATGATTTAATGCTGAAATACCTTTGTAGCATTTTAAAAAAGCACACTGTGAAAAATGTCTGTAAATAACAGCAAAGTGATGTAAAATCATGACACCATAAAACTGCAAATAGAAAAAGAATCGTTCAGTTATATTTTGTGAAGCACTGAACCAAACAAAACTGCTTATTTTAAAGTAGGAATATATTAATAATTGTGTTTCTTTGTAAAATTTACTGCAGTTAAAACACAAGAAAAATGTTAAACTAAACATAGTGCAATTCTGTTAAAATTACAAAATGACTGCTAAAATAAGGGTTTTAAGGTCTGATTTTTAAAGAAAGGAACCGTATTACTCTTTACAAATTCAAACGTTATGCTTTAAATATTAATCAAAATAGATTTTACGGTGGATTTCATACATTTAAGTGTTACATTTGAATGTTGAACTTTTCAACTGATGTTTACTCGAAAAAAACTACAACAAAATCTTTTTTGGCATAAATATTAGAACATTGACAACAAAAAACAACGTTATTTAACCTGCTCATAACAGCTATTTAAAATCGAAAGAAAAATAATTTTGTTCTGATGTGTAGATTTTCAAATATTGATTTAATTTGGGGGTTTTAAGATTTTTTTAATTAAAACAGTTTTAGATTGTAAAATTTACATATTTTTGCCACAGCTGCCTTTTTTCTCTAAAAACAGATTATTATTTTATTTTAATTTTTTTACTGTGTGACAGGGAAGGCGGGAATATCACACCATTATGCTGCCAATGCCTGTATAAAAGGTATAATTGTGAAATGGGGCCACCATGGGGGGTAGTAACACTGCTCACACAGTGTTTAAGTAAAAAAAGAAGAGATCATGCGATACGTTCTCATCCCAAGTCTTCACTTATCGCTGCTTGTCAGTAGACTTTCTAAATTTTACACTCTAGGTATACTCCTGTGTCTGCTGTTGGCGTTTTGGGAAAGATGGCTTTAGGCGTTGGTGTAGCTGTGTTTTTAAGCTGGCAGCTCAGTATCACGACACAACTGATGAAGGATGCCAGAGAATGACAAGGTAAAGTTCAAAAGTTGAAATTATTGAAAAAAAGAGAGTTAATTTCCAAAATTCACAACATGTTATCTAACGAAATATTCTTCTTCATTCTGCTTTTTGATGGCGTTAGGCCTTTTAAAAACAACCTTTTTAATGCTAACCACAAACACTTAGCCTACATTTCCCATCGTGCCTCGTGCTGGACTGAGTGGTTTTTAGCTTGCAGTTAAGTGTGCCGTTTTACGTTCACACAAATGTCACTTTTGGTCAGAGTTTATAATGTGTCTGTTCAGGACACGGTGGTTTATGTTGGTTTTGTCATCTTTGTGTTTGTAGTTTACACCATGAGTGAGCTGGCTGTTACTTTTCATTTGCTCAGCTGCATTTTCACTGATGAGTTTTCAATTTTGCGATGTAAAGATGTTACTGTTGAAACTATTATTTAATGCCTCGTGTCTCCTGCCTGAAATGGTCTGATAATCAAAAGAGTTCTTTAAGAGCAGTGATTAAGAAAAAACGTGTTTGTTATAGTGATGAGGAAGGTTTGCTGTCTCGCAGATTTCAGCATATTCTAAATGTGTTACGGATAAATCCGATTTCTTTGTCGGATCTACTTGTTGTATAATCCGTATTCACTCCTCACCTCTGCATGGCACCATAGACGGCTGCCCGCGTTGAAGTTTGCCTCTTTTTTGACATCACAGCAGGGTGCCTCCTAGATGCTGACCAAAAACTGTCACCAGTTCAAGGATCTGTGCGCTTCTTTGTGAGGTAAAGTTCAGCTGTAGATCTAATGCGTTCATATCTGCAAAAAAAACCAAAAAAAAACAGGCACATTCAGTACTGCTCCTGTTCATCAGGCTGAGTTTACATGTCAGCACAGAGCGGGACAGAGTGAGGAAATCTAAATGATGATCCGCCTCTGGGGGGGGACATTATCATCTGAAAGGATCCAGGTATTGTGCGATTCGTCCCCTCTGTGCTGAAAATGAAATTGTCTGATGTGCAAGATTTACCTTTGTGGCGTTGTGGCCCCTGGACGGGCGCTGAGGGTCGCAAGTGCCACGTGTCATCTGCCGGCACTGCCGGGGCGCCTCCAATTTACACACAGAGCCGCTCTGCATTTCAAAGGAGCCCCGGCGCTGGCCTCCTGTTAGCGATCGCTATCTGGGCCCCGCCGAGGGAAGATTAGGGCCGGCTTGAAAAACTGCTAACCACTAACCCCCCCCCCTTCCCTCAACACATTTACATTTTCATTTTCATATTAGATTTTCTTCCTCTGCCCGACCTCGCCTGTCACCACCACCCTGTTTCTCTTTTTATCCCCTTCCCTGGATCGCAACTTCTATCTTCTCTCTAACAGCCACAAACGATGTACCAGTTTACCCTCATACGTGTCTGATGTTGTTGCTGTATTAAAACAAAAGCAGCTGAGAGAAAGTTATGATGCACTTTAGCAGCACTACACTGGCTGCCCTTAAACTCAACCTCAACTGATTCTAATGACGCATTTTGATCCGAGTCCTCAGAAGTGCGGAGACTCAGGTCTTGTTATTGGCATTACACGCATGACTTCTGGGTCACGTGATTTAAATTCTTCAGGATGTAGAAATCTGTTGGTAATTTCCGACTCGTGGCCATTTTGCTCTCATACGAGTGATACTCATTAGATCAGCTGTGAGACGTAAAAACTCCTCCATACTTACCTCCTAAAGTTGTCTTACTTTTGGAGGTAAAAACAAAGGTGATCGAGCGTGATGCCAAAAGCACCCATCTGCGTCCAACCAGAGCGCGGCTGGATGGTGTCAGATCAGAGAGCGGTCAGACGGCTCGTTCACATGCAACACGCTCAGATGGCGTCGCATGAGAATGAAGCCGGAGGAAACGTTCTGCTGATGCAGAAAGATACCTAAAACATCATAGGTAGATGCGGTAGGTCACTGTAGTTTACAACTTTTACAGCACATGTCTGCTTTATCCTTTTATTGTTGTTTTATCACATAATTATACCAACGCATTCTCAGCCCAAGTCATCACATATTGCCACTTTGCAGTGGACTTCTGCGTATTACGCTCTAGGTATCTTCCTGTGTCTGCTGTTGATCTTCCAGGATGCCGTGATGTCAACACAAGGAATTAAAGCTGCACAAAAGCTCATGGCAACCAACACCGGAAAGGCAACAAACGCACATGGAGGCACGAATGATCAGGTTTAGGCAAAAGATGCACATGGTGGAATTAAGCTGCACAAAAGCTCATGCACATGGTAAGACGCAGAAAAAGACAGGAAGCAGACACCAGACTCGAACATGAAAGTCCAGGGTTTGTTGGATCCATCCACCACCCCTCCCTCCCGCACTATAGGGACCATCATGCTATTGTTACTGGCAGCATTTCAACCTGACGCGTCCAGCGGCGTATCATGCTGCCGTCTATCGGCGTATAATAACACCACAGCCTTGAAAAACATATCGGTCAAACTGTAGTTCCTCTCGCTGCAGCTCACCTTCGTATCTCCTTCAGACAGAAAAAAAAGTGAATGGCGGTCAGCTCATACTCTCCTTCAACATCATCTCTTCATGCGCTGTTTCTGTCTCCTTCTCCCAGCAGCCCCTGCCTTTCAGCTAATGGAATAATTAATGAAACTTTTGATGTAAAACAAATAATGGAGTTGGTTGGCTGCGCTGCTTTCAAGTATTTCATCTTTAGGAGCGAGGAGAGTGTTTGAGTGAGAACATAAATAGATCAAAGACTTACTTAAATCTAAGCATTAAAACGGAAAGAAGAGAAAACACAGTCAAAAAGTATCGAGAAATGAAACGCGCCGCAGATAACGGGGGGTTCACACATGCTCATGAGTGCCGGAGAGTCGTCTCTGTGAATTGAAGAGCGAGCCCGGGCCGTTGTAAACTCATGATCTGAAGTTTTTTTTCGCACTTGAGAGGAACGGAAAGAAATTTAAAGACGGTACAGACTGAGGGGGACATGAAAGCTGACAACTTTCCCGACGCTCCACTCAGAGAGGCATGTTCCCGTCGTGGCTGAAAATAAGCTGAAATGCACAGACAGAAAAAAGAAAAATGAAGGACTTCGGGCCCTTGACCCCTGCGGTTCTGAGCGGAGGAGACGCTGTCAGCTGGGGCAGTCTATCCCAGAATCCTCCACTCTGGCGCTCTCTGTTCCTCTAAGACAGACAAGATGCTAATAGAGGCGAGTGAATCCTCTATTCTGTATGCCTCTCTGTCTCTCTGCCAGATATTGTTTACTCTGTCTGGCGGGAGATCTCATTCAGAGGGATGGTGAATAGACTTAAATACTAGGCAGAGAGGTGTGTGTGGCAGAGAGACGCAGACTGGGACGGACACGGAGAGCTGTGGGGGGAGACAGGATGAGAGAGAAAGTTAGATGGAGATGCAGCAGATGCACCTGACTCACCTGCAAACCCCTTCACACCTCCTTCAACCTCAGAGGGCTTCTTCTTTTTGTTTGGTTTTTATTAAATTATGCTTTCTGTCATGTTATCATGTTGGTCCAGTCTTGTGTAAAAAGTATTTCCCGCCTAAAAAACAGTATTTCCCATCCTGTTTTCCTCTGTGTACAACACATTCTCCCTCCGAACTCGTCAAATAGCGCCGCTCTGTCGGTGCTTTCGGCGTACGAGTGTGATGCCAAAAGAAAGCTTCTGTGTGCCACATGCAACGTGCACAGTCAGATGATAACACACTCGAACCAGTGGCGTTGTTTTTAATACGCTGGCGGACAGCTGGATGGCAGCAGGCACGTCCACATGCGACGCGTCCACATGCGACACGTCCACATGCAACGCGTCAACTTGACGACGCAGCCGGACAAAGTCACCAGAAAACATGTTGGCATTGTTTCTGCAAACCACTGAGACTTTACATTATACATTTGTATAATTTTAAGTGGAGAATAAGTTAAAACTTAACCTTTTAGAACCTGGATCAACACCAGTTTTCTTGTGCTGTGTTCATATGCCTTTAAAAAGCTATTTAAGCCTTAGAAACCTGAGCACATTGGTTTGATTTCCTTCTAAAACATATAAGGAAGAAAGGCAAGGGCCACTTTACATGCCCCACAAAGTGCAAGAAATTAGAAAAAAAGGTGACAAGAAAATTACCTTGAAAATAGTTTTAAAAGTGAGGGGAGGATTGTTTAAAAAATGAAATAAAAAGTAAAATATATACAAATATAATATTATTTTCAGCACTTTCATAAGATATTGTGTTGCTTGTTATTGTTTTTTACTTTTTTATTACTTGTAAAAAACTTTCACTTTTCTTGTTATTTTCAGGTCATTTTGTTGTAACTTTTTACTTGTTTCTTTGATCGTTTTGGGGATTTCGGGCCTTGTCTTCTCCACATATTTCTGAAAGAAATCAAACCAACATGCTGAGGTTTCAAAAGGTTAATGTGTGTTTGGGTTTATACACAAAAACACTTACCTGGTTTTGAGGACACAATCCCTGCTCAAAAACAAAAAAAACAACCACTTTTTGTGTCACTATCCCCGCTGGAAAAGCAGTAATAACATCCACATCTGGTGTCCAAAAAGCAGCCTGTAAAACAGCGACATGCAGCTTTGTAGGCATCTCGCCAAAGTGTTATGCCATGCACCATCATTTTCACCTCCCAATTGAATTGTGGGTAAACAAAGATTTTTGCAAAATGAGAAAAAAAGAGGTTGTCAAATTAATTTCATGTCTTTGTGAATGCATATGTGCTGTGAGTTCAGCACACTTTAATTTTTGGATTTGCAGACCCCATGCAGCATAGGGCCCATTGCAACATACTGTTTTTATTTTTTTGCAAAGAAAAAAATATAGCAACAATATGAACGCCATGCAAAGTATGAAATTTGCTTCAGAAAATTCAGTAACAAGAAGCACGCAGGCATAAAATATTAGCTGTTCCAAAAATACTCATGTCTGCCTCCGCACACCCGACATGAACACACACAGACACACACACACGCTCAGACCCAGCTGTCTGTGGATGTATTTGTGCTTGGATTAGGCCTGGGATCAGTGCTCGAGAAGAGAAGAAAGACGGGTGAGACGCCGGGGGAACGAAGGAAGGAGAGGGAGTAAGGGGAGAGAGCCTGATTTTACATTTCGTGCATGTTGTCGGAGGCAGACAGCTGACCTTCAGCGCAGACACGCTCGGCTGGGTAACAACGGCAAAATGAGGGCTGTTCCAAAGGACTACATGAAATGGGCCACATGCTTTAAAGTTGTTCAATTAGATCATCCTTTTCATTTTCTTACCCGGGCGCAATCAAGGGACGGATAGAAAGAGCCGACAACAAGCAAACATCACAGACACATATGCTCCTGAGCACACAGCAGCAGGGAGAGGAGAGGAGGAGAGACTGGAGGAGGAGGAGAGAGACTGAAGGAGGAGAGAGACCGGAGAAGGAAAGAGACTGAAGGAGGAGAGAGACTGAAGGAGGAGGAGAGACTGACGGAGGAGAGAGACTGAAGGAGGAGAGAGAGGGGACAAATGCAGCCACAAATGAGTCACTCAGGAGCAGCGTGATTGGTCACACAAACAGCATCTCTAATATAAAGCTGATTTCTTGTTCTGCAAGAATCGTAATAATGTTCATGCAGGTACAACAAACTATCACTGACATGCATGAACGATGCAGCACTGCATGATTTACTGTTTAGATGCAACCATTTACTATATGGCTTTCCGAAGCTGCATAATATGGAAAATAACATACCCAGCTTGCAATTTTTGGTTCTAAAAACGTTCTGAGAACGGTACAGTGCAACCAATGCAATGTTACAGGAACATTTTCAGTGGCAAGTTTTTATGTTCCCAGAACATTCTTCTTAAAGTTCGGGCAACATTCTCTGTAAACATTTTTTTAAAAAGTTTACATTTTTTGTTTTTTGTTAATATATCATATTGCATTACATTTCTATCTAAAAAAAAATGTCCGCAATCTCAGGCCTCAATAACATTTTCTGAATGTTGCTTTTATGTTTTTCCTTTGTTCTCATATAACATTGTGGGAACGTTTCATAAAAGAATCTATGATCTGTCACCTCTCAGCATCACCAAAACATCCTCAGAATGTTACGTCTTAGTCAGCATTTAACCTCACAGGAACATTATTTGAAATGATAAACATTATTAAAACGTTCTTTGAACATTGCATTAAATGTTTTCTTTAAAACTTTATTGCAACTTGTAGGTAATGTTAGCCATTGTTGTAGGAACGTTCCCTGTTAGCTGGGTACTTTCTTATTCATACCAACATGAATGTTCATCTTAAATTATCATGTTTATTATGCTCAGGAGCTACCAGTCTGTTGTCACTGAATACTGCCGCTTTTGCAGTGATTTTGGCGTAAGATCCTGATGCCGAAAGCCACCTTTCATGTCTGTATGATACGCCACCAGGCAGCATGAGTTGAGAACACAAGCAGACAGAACCGTTCAACAGTTACATGTTTCAATCCTTCACATTTGATTGGGCTACAAAAAAGTGGGCAGGTGTAGAGTTTGTCAAAGCGACCAGGCCATGTTCATTTCGAGGTGATCAAATACTGCCGCTTTCTGTGATTTTGGTGCAAGATCCCGACGCTTAAAGCCACCATTTGTGTCCGCATGATATGCCGCTCGACGGTTTCAACTGAGAACGCAGCTGGTCAGAACTGTTTGCGGTGTTATTATAGATGTTATTAAAGGTTATTATATGAAAAGCTATTGGATGGTGAAATGCCGCCAATGTTATTTAAGGAGCACAAAGGCCTCAGTTTCTGGGCACGAGTGGAGGTGGATGAATCAAACAAACCCCAGACTTTCATGTCCTGTTCACTTCACGTCTGAATGTGATGGTTTTTTTCTACACCTTACCATGTGCACCTTTCTCCTAATCCTAACCATCCGTGCCACCATGTGCTTTTTTAACATCACCCCAAAACATGAACAGCAGACGCAGAAGGATACCTAGAGCGTAATATATAGACACAGAAGTCCACTGCACACTTTGCAGTTGACTTCTGCGTCTACATATTACGCTCTAGATATCTTTATGCGGGTTTATTTTTAAAAGACACAACGTAAACTGACACACCATCCCTAGGCGTCCAAAACTGATGCAGCAGGGTTACCTACAGTGTCATATTTTGGTGTGTAGGGTCACTGACAGTTCTGTATTTGATGAGGTGGGAGTGAGCATGTGTTGTATAATCTTGTTTTTGTCATTTTTGTCTCGTTGCATGGTTTTGCTGTGCGGTGCATCCCCAATTGAAAAGCTAAAATAATGTCTCGTACATTACTTTGCTGTAGCTGATTCCATTTTCTTTTTGTGCTGCCCAAATGCTGATCTAAGATGGGACGTCATCTTTTTTTTTTTCAACAATAGTCTCACTTGTTAAAATATCATTTAATGTGATTGTGGTCAACTTCCTATAAATATTGCTATTCTCAGTCAATCAGACTTAAATTGTATAGCATTTTTCACGCAAACATAACTGTAACACAAGACATTGTAATTAATTAAATAATTAAAATAAAATAAGAGATCTCATTAAAATCAGGACAAAACCTACAGATAAAAGATTAAAAAAAATATATATATTATATATGATATATTATAATATAATTATATTAAATTATATTTTAGTAATAAGTAAAATAAATAAATAGATAAAATACTCTAGTCAGTAAAAAGCAACTAAAATAAAATAATATAATAAATACCAGTTAAGAGTAAAGAGAAGTTAAGTTAAACAGTAAAACAGAATAAAATGTATAAATAAATAGTTAAAGTTTAATTAAAAGCCAAATTTCTGTTGCATTAGCAGTTTTCCCATATTATATGAGCTAATGCTCTGCTTTAGGAATGGCACACTCTTAAATAACTTAAATGTTTGCTGGTTTCTGTATGTTTAAATAACTTAAATATTTGCTGGTTTCTGTACTTTTACTTCTCTGCTGTATTTGTAGTCGACGCGGTCCGCAGTCTGTCAGGGTGACGGTCACTCAGATAGCAGCTCATCACGTATCTACATGCAGCTCTGCAAGTTTGTTCTTATGCACCTGCATGCATCTGTCGCATACATCTAGGGGAGGGAATGCAGTGTGTGTGTGTGTGTGTGTGTGTGTGTGTGTGTGTGTGTGTGTGTGTGTGTGTGTGTGTGTGTGTGTGTGAGTGTGTGTGTGTGTGTGTGTGTGTGTGTGTGTGTGTGTGTGTGTGTGTGTGTGCAGTGGTGGGGGTGGGTGGAGAGGGCTACTTTCAGGGATTTGCAGTAATTATATGACAAAACGCTGGCGAGTCTCTCCGGTGCTGAGCAGAGGCTCACGGGTCAGGGGACCGAGCACTCTGGGCCGGGTAATTTGTAAATGTCATTCAGGTGGAGTCCTCTGTCAGCCAACAGGGAGGGGTGGAGAGCAGAGGGGGTGGCGAGGGGGGGGTGACGGGGCTGCAGTGGTCTTTTCTCATGTAGATTATTCTACAACAGATGCCGAGTCTCCGGTCTGCTTTTGTCCGCAGTGATGGCTTTAGATTTCCTGATGCATGCAAAACATACTGTTTGACATATTGCATGGTCAGTCATGTGGCGGCATGAATGAATACAGAGGAATAATCTTTCCCCGGATGTTATTGTTGTTTTTTCAGTTTCTGTGTGATATGTGACAGTCCAGTTGTTCCTGAAAATAACCGCCGTTACAGTGTATCTATATACTGCGATAATCATCAACCAATCAATTAATCAGACTTTATTTATTTAGCACTTTTCATACAAGCAAAACTGTAACACCAAGTGCATTATACATTAATGAACACACACACACACACACGTACACATTATACTAGTGCAAATTTTATTAAAGTAATGAAATAAGAGTTCCCATAAAAACCAGAAACTAAGAAAACGCTACTATAGGTGAGGAAACTCCAGAGGCAGGACAAAACCAATAATTAAAACATAAAAATATGTAAATATGATATTAGTCAAGTAAAATAAATAAATAAAATAAATTATCCCTTATAGTCCATAAAACGGTAATAAAATGATTACATAACAAATAATGGATTAAAATTTTAAAAATAATACACCATCCAGTAAAACGGGCTAAAATGTATAAATAAATAGTCAATAAATAAACAAGTAAAATTCAATTAAAAGCCAAACTGAAAAGGTTAATCTTGAGTTTGCTTTTAAAAATCTCAGCCCCCCCTCTGCTGCCCTCAGGTCTTCAGGTAAGCTGCTCCACAAACGTGGTCCACAGTAATAAAAAGATGCCTCACCGTGAGTTTTGGTTTTGACTTTTGGGACTTTTAAAAGGCCACTGCAGAAGACCTGAGGGCAGCAGAGGGCTCATAAGATAATAGTGATAATTAACTCGGTCCAAGGCCATTAAGAGCTTTAAAAACCAATAAAAGGGTCTTAAAATCAATCCTGAGACATTCTGGGGGCTAGTGCAGAGACTTTGAAATCTGAAGTGTTGCTCCGCCTGTTTTTTCTCTGGCGCGTCAGTTGCAATTTAGTTCAGAAGGTAATGTTTTGATTTGATTGCTTTTATGCTTTCCAGAGATCCAAAACTATTTAAATATGACCGATATAAACACAGAAATGCTCAGATATCTGCTGAAAAATATTCAGATTTAGTTATCCCATCCGCTGGGCTCCTCTTTCACTTCTCAAGTGTTCATGTTTTCACGATCTCGGTGTGCAAACGTGTTTGTATTCTGTGAGTTATCAGCAGATGCAAAAAGCTCACTGATTAGACCTGTGATCGCCCCGACGACATATCAGACACCCTGCCTGCATAAAGTGTTTCCTACTTCATCAGAGCAGTACAGTCACACAGCTCGACTGACGCACCATTACCGTTACGTTTGAAAGGGACGTCTCATTTTCTTCTTAAGTGGCCAATCAGCCTCAGCTATTTATGTGCGTCTGTCCTGCAAACAGAAAGCACGGCTGTGTCGAAGGGAACATTTTGCAGGTCAAAGTGACACTGATTGATATTGTTTTTTGGGGTGTGTTTATCACGATGGGTTGCTCCCCTAAAAACGTCAAGGACTCCATCGGCTTCTCAACAGCAAACAAACGTAGATGCACCGAGACGTCTGTCTTTTTAGATATTCTGCACTTGAGGCGTGTTTTGGTGACCAGTGTGTTTAAATTTCACTACAAATGTTAAACAAGCAACCAACAACTTGAAATAATCAAGACCAAAGTTGGTTCTTACCTGCAGAATTAAAACAACTAACAGAAGTATCTTTTTTTTATTTGCGACTGAAAAGATCTTTTGATTTTTTTATTCTTTTTAATTGTGAGGCTGTGTATGATTACAAGTGAAGCAGTGACCCTGAGGAAACTCTCATTGATGGACGGAGCGAAGAATTCAGCATTAACGGGTTATCAAACACATTGTTATGTGCCATTAAATCCATGTTTGCACATGTAGCAGGTATTTTTTAACCCTTTGAAACACGGATCATCATCACTTTTCTTGTGCTGCATTGAGACGCCTTTCACAGGTTTTTAAAACCTTTGAACACTTAACAAATAACTCCACATCAGTGCCGTTTCTCTCAGAAACATGTGAAAAGGGCAAAGAGGAAGTTGGCATGACTTGTCCCACAAACTGCAAGAAATCAGTAATTATTATTATAATTTTTAAGAAGTTTCCAGGTAATTTCCTTTATTTATTTAGTTGTAATTTTTAACATAAACACAAATTTAATGTAATGCGATATGTCAAAAAAATAAATAAATGGGATGGGATGTTTTGAGGATGTTACCCAAACTTCAAGAAGAACGTTTTGGGAGCATAAAGAAAACTTTCCGCTGAAAAAGTTACTAAAACATTGCACTGGTTGCAATGTATTATTCTCAGAACATTTTTACAACCAAAAATTGCTAGCTGGCTGTGCAGCCACATGCCACCATCCAAGGCCAACCACAAAAAGCATCACAAAGACGTGCAAAAAAGACATAAGAGTCTAAATAGCACAAATTTAGTGGATCTGACAGAGAGGCGACTGGGAAATGTCCATGCCTACGTTGATAATATCTTCTTAAAAATCAAATTTAGCCATCAAAGCGCACATTAAAAGCAAAACTGAGCCACTTTATGCTGGAAACTAAAATATGAACAGTTAAAACCGGTGCCCTCTGATTCAGCGGTTTATTTGGGGTCCAGTTTAGGGAGCACTGATTGAAATCATCATCATTATGCAGCAACAAGGCAGCTTCTGTTCCGCTGTTCAGCCGTCTGAGCTGTTTGCTGATGTCCAGGTCATGCTTTCTAACATAATGTAATCATGCTGTATATTCCACGCACAAACAGCTAATAAGTGCCGATTTTTTTTCCAAACAACAGAAGAAAAATCCGCCTGTGACTGCACCCGCCCTGGACTCAAACAGCATCAAAAGGGAGCCAATTCTTTACCAAGTGAGAGGAAGGACAAATAAACAGCGTGACATAAATTTCCTGCAGCGGTTGCAGCATTCAGTGGTGACTTTTATAGCTTGAAAGTGAGAGGAGAGGCGCTATCAGACTATTGGGCTTTATTACAGTGGGTATAATAGGGCTGGCTGGAGAGTTTTATACGTTTCTGTCTCGCTGAGCGCCATCGCATCTCTCCATTCTCCACCACTGTGATTGTTGCAGCGGCAGGTTGTCTGTGATAGGCTATTGTGCCCACTCTCCAAAAACCCTTCACCTCAGCCGCGATGCTGCCTCCTCTCTTTTCTCCAGCCTCTACTGATTTTCAGAGACCTCCTCTCGCCCCCTCCCCCCACGCTCTCCCCTTTCTCCCCGTCTGAATAAAGAGCTCTATCTATCAGAGCCAGGCCAAGACTCAATCTCTCGCCAGCTCTCCGGCCTTCGATCAACTATCTGTGAAAACAGCGGCTTATATAGAGCAGAGGCATATGCGAGGGCTGCCGTGATTACATTTCAGATCTACCACAGGAAAAGTCATACACACACACACACACACACACACAGACACACACAAAAACACACAGTCCTCAACCCCGACTAAATCAAGCCTCTGCATCCGTCTCCTTAACCCCTTAAAATTCACTTTTCCCCTTTAATTTACCCTTTAAGTGGCTTTAAAGTTGAACTCGTTGTGCATGGTTAGGGAAAAAGGCCATTAAACAAACAAGCAAAAAAAAAAAAAAAAACCGAAACATGTTTCAGGTTTTTATGGCATTTTGAAGTCAGTCTGTTCAACCTCCGACAGCTCAAGTGTCTTATCATTTTCTGTTAGTATGAAACAGTCTGTTGATTTCTTGTATGCTAACATAACCCAACTGCCAAAACAAATGTTGTTTTGTGCAAACCAAGGATATGTTACATTTGAATAATATGTAGAAAAATATCTTGATATTGTATATTTTATCAACACTGCAGCATTTGGCTTAACCTGTGGCTGCATTTCGACACATAACCCACTTTTATTATGTTATATTTACGCGATCCTTTGACTTGTCACCATCAAGTCCAATTACCATATTTAGGAAAAGATCACATCTTATTTGGGGACATGATCCCAGCTCAAAAGTGAGATCTCAGTTAAAAAACAAACGCTTTTTGTGTCACTGTCTCTGCAAGAAATGCAACAATGTCCTTAAAATGGCTTAAAAACATCTCTTGAGAGTTCGGCCAGATGGAACCTGTTGCAGATGCATGAAACACTTCAGGACATCATCAGGTTGTAACGCTGCTGGTAACGACGTAATATAAGGAGCACCAGGGCACGTAGGGTAATCCTAACCATCCGTGCCTACATATTTTGCTCTAGGTGTCTGCTCATTATGTTCCAGGATGCCGCCGCCGTGACATCAACAAATGCAACACGCACATGGCGACCAGAATGTCAACAAACACACATGCTGGCGCGGATGGTTCGGATTTAGGGAGGCACGTGGTAAGGTGCTGAAAACAAAAACTCACATTCGGACAGGACCCCTCTTGCCCGCCTTATAGGGACCCTCACGCTCCTTAAATTCCGTTTTTATGTGACAGGTTCTGGCCACATTCTCAAGTGACGCCACTCGTGCGCGTATCAGGTGGACACGGCATGCCAACCGGCCATAAAATAATATTTCCACTGGTTCTGTCTGAATGCGTTCTCACCTGACGGCATCCATCAGCGTTTCATGCTCACACAAAAAGTGTCTTTTGGCACCACAAACCTGCACTAAATCAATGTCAGGCGGCGCCATTTCACTAATTTGGGATGAGATCGGGCTGGAGGTTTTGCTATCTTCAGAAACTTTGGGATGTCTATGAGCACCTGAAATACAGCGCTGCAGTTTGACCAAAGTTTGGCAGCACGGCTCGGCTTGGTAATGTGGGTCAGTGGGGTTGGAGAGGTTAAACATACTTAATGCTAAATGCAATACGTAGCTTCAAATTGGCAAGCTGTGAAATTGAAAAAGGGGCAACTAAGTTACAAAAAGCCTTAAAAGGCCTCAGCAGATTATGGCCACTTGAATTAACTTGCCTTTAATTAGTTCGGTGCAGGTATGACGGTAAAGTCATGCGAACCGACACGGTGACTGAGCAGATTTTGACTGGCACCGACAGCAGGAGACGATACCTGAGGAAGTTTCTGACTTCCTGTATTTGTCTCCTGATCTGTTCGATAGGAACGTTGGCTGAAAGAGAGACGGAGTAAGAGATACTGTATAGAGTTTAAAGCCCGGCAAGGCTCAGTGGTTTGCCCCAGTCCCCTCTCCACACTGCAGGCCTGACTGCAGCCCAATATGGTAAGAACTTAATGCCACCGGGGACCCAGCCCATTTGAATGCTCGGGCTTCCTTTATCACAGGCACAAGTGGTGCAGAAAAATTGCTCAGGATTAATTCTGGCGGCCTTGCAAATACACAGAGCCGGGATCAGTGCTTACAGCTTCCTCGGAGGTGGCACTCTTTAAAAAGTGGGGCTTTTTTCGGATGCTTTTATAAACGGTGGGAAGGGCCTTTCCATTGAACATTCGCCTTTTGTGGGGGCTGAAGTGGGGGGGTTGCCCGATTTGCTAATGCAACTTAAAATGGTGTTAGAAGACATAATAGCAGACATGTACAAAGTGATAAGGGAATTAAGGCTTTTTCGGCACTCCCCAAAACCCGAGTTTTAACCGAGGTTCCCAAATGTAAAGACTTTTATCGTCTTGTTGGCTGTGAACTGTGCTATGCTGGTATATATCTCCTCCAAATACAGTGCACAGCCGGATTTGGGTGGGTGAGTGTAAGATAGGGCGGAGTGCAGCAGTAAGGAGGTTCTTTTCTTTCTACTGTACTTCTGTACTGTACTTTTACTGTGTCCATTAACAACATGAGGACAAGAGTGGAGCCCAAACCTGTCCTGGACATCAGCACAGACAGGACTGATCAGAGCAAGGATTCCCCTTAGAACAGGGACTGGATGAAAACCAGGATTTTTAGGGCCACTTTAAGGTAAAAGAAAAATATTTGGAGACTTTGAGAAAAAGGTCGTAATATTATGAGAGAAAAAGTTGTAATGTTACGAGAATAAAGTCATAGTTTTACGAGAAAAAAAATCACAAATTTACAAGAATAAAGTCAAAATTTTATGAGAAAAAAAGTTATATTTTTATGAGATTAAAGTTGGAATTTTACAAGAAGGGGATATTTTATTACGGAAATAAACATATTACCTTTGATCTTTAAAATACAAACTGTAAAACAAGTGGAGCACAGGGGTCCCCGGAGTCGTGCCGTGTAACACATTCAACCGGCCAGCAGATTTTTGTTGTGAAAAACAAAATCTTAAAATCAAGTTATTTTATTCATCATATGCACAGTTACAGAGAAGCAGTCGTTGACAATGAAAATCTCAAGTCTAACACCTGAAACACACTGCACGTGTGGGCAGCGCGTGACGGCAACCTCGCCATGTTGCACACTTGCGGTGTTCACACTGGCAGCGTTGTTGCTGTGACTCTTCTGCGTCTCTGCCTGCTGCTGTGAGGTCTGTATTTCCACATTTATAAACACAAATTCCACTCATTTATGAAGTCGTGCAGCTCCTGCGTTGTCAACAACACGGTCCTGCAAATGTTTCACAATAAAATGCCTCGTGTCAACAACTGGTTGGATTCTGTTGACAGAGACGTTGTCACAGGACTTTTATTTTGAAATGGAAGCAGGAAAGTTTGACTAAAACTAATGTCTTTGTATCATCTGCTTTTTTCATTGTTTTGTGGGGTTTCTTTCATCTAAAAACATAGTGGCATTAACAAAAACATGGCATTCAAAGGCTTATGAGTATTTGATATTTATTATGAGGCCTTAAGTTGGTTAAAAATAAAGTCAAAAAGTAGAAAATTACATTAATGCATAGTGTTTTTTAAGGTTTGATTTTGTACACAGAGCGAGACGGGTGTGTGTAATATGAAAGCAGGCTCTGAGGGTTAAGTTAGGACGCTAAAATAGGCGCTCTGCATGAGTTTACTTTTAGCTCTTTTTGTCCTGACCGTGATTCAAATATGAGCACATTAGTGTTATGGTGTTTACTGGGGCTCACAATTACCTGCTTTTAATTGCATTATGATCAGTGGGCATATAGACCAATCAATTCCTTTCTCTTTGTCTAACCCCTCAACAACCCCTGTGTCTATATAACACACACACACACACACACATGCACACACACACACACGCGCAGAGTGACTGCAGCAGCCTCAGGCTGAGATGTTTGTAGCACACACTGTCGCCCATCTAGTGGAGTGCGCTTTGAGCACCAGTCCACGCCACACAGCCAAGCTATCACGAGACTAGGCAGCGTGAATGCACAGACACATTCACACAAACACACAGTTCAGTAAACACAGACAATCATGCCCCCTTCCATTGCTTTCTCTTCCACACACACACACACACACACTCTGAGAGCAATCAGCATGGGCATTCCCCTTCCCTTAATGCTGATGACACCGTTTCCATTTCTGTGGAGACAGTGCTCTGTAGCTGCGGCGATATGGATTCTTATGGCCGACACACTCCATCGGCCAGCGGCTTGCTTCCAGCCACATAGCTTTGTTTATGTGGAAAACCATATCAAAGTGAATTACTATTGAGAGGTAGCTAAATCAAATATGTGGTGTGAGAAGAGAAGTGAAGGAAAAAAAAACATCAAGTTTCCCATTTCAAAGTCGTTTGCCCTTGAATGTTATTCTAAAGCTGTTAATAATGAGTGCTTTTTATGATGTAATATGGACGCCGGAGACATTCGGAGCCCGGCTCCCCCGAGGTGAAAGATATGGAAGTGGACAGACTCACTAACCATCAAGGAGAGCATAATTTCACTCAACTCCACCACACCGTGTTACTTGTGCACTTGATAAAAGGTCGTGTTCAAATGAGCTTTGTATTTGTTGCACTGACGCCCGCTCAGGCTGAGAGGAGAGGGAGCTGTGGACGAATGAGAAGAGGAGGAGGTAGGACCTCATCCAGGTGCTGGGACAGGATGTGAGGAAAGTGATAACAAAACATTTTGATATTCAAATCAAGTGTTGATGAGGAGAGTAGTTCATAGCTGAGTGGTGGACTGTCGAGGCTGCAGTATTTATGGTACTGTACAGTCAAAAAAATCATACGTCTTTATCCTTTATACAAAAATAGCACAAAGACATCTGGTCATGAAATCTTTTCCAACATAGAAACCCCCTGTGCAAGCTGCTCTGTTAAAATGACACTGTTTCAGGTAATAACGGCGGCGGTAACCACTTAATATAAGGAAAGTGAGTGTGCTTATTGGGGCCGGTGGGAGGGGAGGTGGATGGGTCCCACATAGGAGTTTCGGAGTTGTGTGTGTCTGTGCCTTCGGTGCATAATCCCAAACATCGTTTAGATTAGATTAGATTAAATGTATTAATCCTGAAGGAAACTGAAGGACCAGGCAGCTCACAGTAAAAAGAAGAACACAACAAGACAATAAAAGCAAGTTAAAAAAACAACAATCAGGTGAAAAGCACAAACCTAGAAAACAGTAAAAGAGGGCGGAGGGTTAATAGTAGAAAAACTCAACAGTAAAAAAAGACTCTGAGGGTAAAGTGCATCACAAGCGCTTCACTCCTTTGCAAATTAGCTCAGTGAAGTGCAGTGCGAGGAATTAAAAGTCTTATTGCCGTTGGGAGAAAAGACTTTCCAAGGCGTTCCTTTCTGCAGTGCAGCGTCGTGAGTAAACAAAAAGTACGAGAGGAGCAGGCAGCCGGACAGCACGGCGCCACGTGCATTTGTTGACATCTTCGTAGCGGCATCCCTGAGCGTAAACAGCTGATGCAGAAGGAGACCTAAAACGTCATAGGTAAACACAGATGGTCACTGAAAGAGCAGCACCGTGTGACGAGTTTGGAAAACGAACACGTTGGATCCACAGCGGTTTAAAAAAAAAGAAGAAAGGAAGGAATAAACAAGGAAAGGAAACCGTGTTCAGGACAGCCGAGGCCAAACAGATTGTGTGCAGGTTGCAGCCGTTGACCTCAGCTCGGAGGTTAGACGGCATATTTAGTAAATATGTGATAGCAATCAGAGAGGTGGGGGAGGTCGGGGGGGGCGGGGGGCTCGGCTACAGCAGCTCTCTAATCAGCCAACAGGCTGCAGTAACCCGTTTCCTGCTCCACGACCACCATCCCCGAGCCTCTTCCAGCCGCAGACGGCCCGCTTCATTTCAGTACACACCGCGCCCACAAGTGCAGTTGGCAGAGTAAATAAGTGCTGCTTGTTTCGTACTCCGACACTATCTTCTTACTTGATTTCAAACACAAGCGCTCCTTTTTCAACCCCTCACACAGTGACACACACCTCCTCCCTCCCCTAAAGACGGTGGAAAAGAGGATGCCATTAGCTCATGATACACAATCCTCCCCAACTGGCGGGAAATTACTGTCAGCGGGGCAGCCCGCCGCACCGCAAGCCGCAAAACAATGGATGGGCCACGACCAAATTAAAGCTCCATAAATCACAAGGTGTTTAACTACGCCACGCATGTGGCGCCTCGCCTCGTCGCAAAGAACGAGGGGGGAAGAGATGGAGAAAGATGGAACACAGATGGAGGGGTGTCACAGTGTGAGGAGGTTTGGAGATGTGTGTGTGGGGGGACTAATGACAGATTCATATGCATGCATTAGCAGCGAGGATGAAGGAGGAGAGCTTATTCCTATTTCCTAATGGGAGCCGGGATTATTGTGTAGCAGCGTCCACCAGAGTGCAGCTCTACAGGTACAACTGAGCCGCCCACTGGAGCCAGGTGAGACACCGATAACTGCTGCTTCACCTCCACACACAGAGGAACCACATATACAGCTGCCTAACATGATTAAACAGCTGAGTACATCATACTGTTCTTCCTCCATGTCCGAATGAGTAGCCCCGATACGTTACGGGCCGTAATCACAAACGGACTTTTGCGCCCGCTACACCTGTGCAGATAAGAAAAAGATCTGACTGTGCTGCCTCATCATAACCGTGACGGTCTCGTTGGTTGCCAAACACAAGGACCGGGCTGCTTCATACCACCATGTGCATTTGCTGACATCACGGTATCTGCATCGTGGAGCGTAAACGGCTGACGCACAAGGAGACCGAAAACCTCATAGGTAGATGCATAAGGGGTGGGTTTGGGATGAGACGTGTTGGATCATCAGTTTCAAACTCAGGCACTTTGCACGTCCAAGCACTCACCCTGAACCCCCGACCTGTCCGCTTTTTTAGTGCCTTTGGCGTAAGAGCGCCAAAAGAAACCTTTCACATGTGCATGAAACACTGAAACACTGGTTGCAGTGTTATTATACGCTGGCGTGTCCAGATGGTGCACGGGTGGCATCACATGAGGACGCAGCCTGACGTACCACGTGGGGATGAAAGGCGACAGGATGAGCGTGAGGACAGCTATAGGGCGGGCAGGAGGGGCGATGAAAGGTCCCACAGACAGCGGGTTTCCTGTGTACACTTCCTGTGTAAATGAGAAGTATTTTTTCGATGATGGTTCGCGTTGGTTTCCATGTGCTGTTGTTAAAACAATCACGTGCTGTGTCATCCCACCATGTGCGTTTGTTGACATCACGGTCGCGTAAACATCTAAGTGAAAAGTGAAAATCAGGTTTTAATTTGATTTTTTTAATGTTAATGACGTTAGCATTAGTGTGGACTAGGGGTCGACAGATTATCCGCTTGGCCGAATTTCGGAGCCGATATCTGGCATTTTGCTGATTTTCTGTATCTGCCTATTTTTTAATAATTGCTGATGAAATTAATTAATCAAAAGAAAGAAAATGGCAGCATGGAGTGTACCTTTAATTCGTAAAACCTCAGCTATTTTGAGCTATTTTTATTTTTTTATATTTTTCAATTTTCACTGAACTTTATAAAAATAGTTACTGGAAACTTGCCGTATGTGATGTTAAAAGTTTTAGTTTTGATTGAACATTTTCTAAAGGCATTTAAACATAGTTTTGTGTTGGAGTTTGTTATATTATATAAAAATATTATATATTATATCAAAAGATTTTCATTTTTATTCTAAATGCGTATCGGTTCCAAATATCGGTTATCAGTCTCATTAACTACTAATAATCTGTATTGGTATTGGCCCTGAAAAAACGATAGCAGTTAGTGTGGACGTTAATATTGTGATGTTTGGAGGTTGGGATTTGATTTTTAAATGACGTCAGCATGAGACCTGGAGGAGGATTTTTATCACTTAACACAACTCAGACTTAGACTTAGACGACTTTATTGATCCCCGGAGGGAAATTTAGTTGTCACAGCAGCTTGGCACGTAAGACATACAGAGACATACACAGAAAAATAAGAAGAATAATAGAAGATAGAAATAAACATAAATATACAAAAATAGAATAAATAGAATGTTGAGGTAGTGCAAAAGAGTACTGAGGTAGTGCAAAAGAGTACTGAGGTAGTGCAAAAGAGTACTGAGGTAGTGCAAATGCAGTGGTAAGGTGCAATCTGATGATGGTAAGGATACACATGAGCATGGTAATGATGACAGCAGAATAGGGGGAATATTTAGAGGTGTACATATAATACTAATAATGGTAATGACATCAGTTTGAAGGCATCGCACACATAATAGTAGTGATAGTATTAATAATAGTAGTAATAATAATAATAATAGTAGTAATAATATCCATAATATTAACATTAATAATAGTATCAGCAACATGACATTAGCACTTGACATTTTTATGTCTGATGACCAATGTTATGTATAATATAATATAATAATAATGATAGAATAATAATAATGGTATATATATATATATATATATATATATATATATATATATATATATATATATATATATATATATATATATATATATATATATATATATATATATAGTGATGTATAATATAATATTTATAATACAATACAGGCGACGATCCGATGTTATATATTTGTACATATATATACATGATATGCATACACACATACTGCAGTCTGTACTGTTTGGATGTGGAGTGACAGAGTTTAGTCCAGTTCAGTGACAGTGACCGCAGGTCTGACAGAGGTGGATGTGTTGAACAGTCTGATGGCAGCAGGCAGGAATGATTTCCTGTATCGCTCCCTCAGACAGCGGGGTTGGAGGAGTCTGTTGCTGAAGCTACTCTTCAGCTTAAAACTGTCAACATACCAACGTCATCTGTTGTCAGTATTCTTAGACCTTGTCCTGACATTGAATTTCGGTGATCTGATGCCCAAAGCTAAATTCAACCAAACGTCAAACTACATCGGTGGCCAACTGGGTTTCTTCTTTATAATTAGCATAGCATTAGCCCGCGGCTGAGGAAGTACTGTAGGGGTCATCTGCGGTGGCTGTGCTGTTTCTTACATTGATCACGTTATGCTTTCAAGTGTGTTAACTAAACACTTGGAGGAAAAATACACATAAGGAAGTACATTACCACGGTGACCACTAACTAATCTAATGTGACTGCTAAGTGCCACATGCATCTAAACAAACTGCAACAACAAAACTGTGACAAATCAGTCAGAGACAGGGTAAAGCCGAAACACCAAAACAGCTCTGATGGCCTCTAAAAGTCTATTGTAACTGCCGCGGTCACAGTCATTTCTAATAAAAGTGAAATTGTCTATGAACTCTCTGCAGCCTTTTTTTCAGCTGAAATAATTGAGCCAGGAGTGGAGGTGCCGCGGACCTTTAGACACAACATTTTGATAGGAAGGACAGAGACATTTTTTTGGATCATTTTTCAAGGGCACTGTGCTGCTTTCTCGAAGGTCCTCATGGATTTTCAATCAGTACTAACAGCAGTATTTGGTGACTGCCTCTCAGGAGAGGAGCTCGCACAATGATATTTGACTTAGGGTTCAAAAGGCCGTAGAGTCGTTCAGACTTTGGCTTTCTCTTTTTTTTCCTCTTTCTTTCCCCTCATCGTGGCTGAATGTACCATTTCACACAGAATGGAAGCCTTTGTGCGATGCGCTCTAACAACAGCCACCAAAATGACTTGTCATTACTTAAAAGATATTTGCAGCGGTCTCTTCAATTACACAAGGCCTGACAATTGGTTAGACCTGGAATTCATTTTCACTGAAATAGACAGATGGACAATTTTCAACTCTTAAATCTCTCTGAGAGAGAATAAACCATTTCACCGTGAGGAGGAAGAGGACCATTTTGTGGACAGAACAGCTTAGTACAGGTGAGGAGTCGTCCCCCAGAGTCACATTCAGTGTAACAGTCCAGGTCCGCTGGAGCCTGCTCTGCCCGATCCAGCTAATCAATGTATACAAGCTATACAACAAAAAGAGACCTAAAGACCACAGGAACCAATTTTTTAAATGACCCATCCATTGTGCTGACAGGGAACCAAATAATTACGCTCTTCCCTCAGAAGAAAAGGCAGAAGTAGTGTTTTGTTGTCAGATCTGTTGAAGTGCGTTCACAGCAAAGTGTTTCCCCCCCACACACAATATGTGCAATAATTTAAAGGTTTTTTTTAGTCCATATTCACTTAACCCTCTGAAACATGGAAACCTGGAGCGACATCACTTTTCCTGTGCCGCTTTCAGACGCCACTCAGCAAATTGGTTTGAATTCTTCCAAAAACATGAGGGGGAAATTAGCAACTTAGTAGATTTAGAAAAAAATAAGGGATAATGTCTTGGGAAAAGTGAAAAAAAGCTAGGGAAAATTATTCTTACTACTACTTTATTTATAGTTACCATAATAATACAATATTTAATTGTTAAACACTTTTTTTGTAATAATTTTGAGATAATTCCTCATACTTAAAAAAAATAAATAAATAATTTCTCGTTAATGTTTTGGGATATTTCTTTCCATGTTTTTGAAAGGAATTAACAACAACAATAACTTTTAGACCTTAAATGACATACTTATCCCCAAATCTGCAGTCTGTTTCTACAAATGTCACCTCATGAAATGACCTCGCCTTCAGTCTGAACTAAAGGGAGGTCAAGGTGGTTTGGAAGGAAAAATGTTTCATAAAGCTCTTGGTATGCCATCTCCTAAAAATGGTCAGTGTTGGCTTTTACCATGACTACAATATTTCTGAGAAGCGGTTTTAGGCTGCCCTCATGCAATGATCATGCGTATACCAGAAGTACGCTAATGCAAAACAGTTTGTATATACGCTGTTATTATGTGAAACCCATGTTACTGGGAAGGCTGCGATCACGTTAATGCTCTGACAGGAGTAAAGAAGGCTGCAAAACACTGGACTTTCCCTCAGGAGACCAGTGTTTGGATCTGGGTGAAACCAAGTGAACTTTGAGTTCAGCGTTAAACTATCGCACCAGAGGCTCATAATTTGTGTATTTCTTATATTTTCAACGCCATAGCCCCTTTTGCTGAAGCACAGCTTTTCTACAATAGAGAAGCACTTATCAGCATCAGGAAAAGTTGTTTGGACTGAATCCAGCAGACCTCGAGAGGGTTCCCATCCTCGGCATACGCCAACCAGCCTGTCAGACCAGAGGGGAGAAACCAAAACGACATTGAAACCAAAAGCCGGACGAAAATATTGAGGAGAGCCGGCATCAGGGTGAGGCTGACCCCACTTGGACAGAGAGCTGTTCCTCTACCAAGCCTTCTTCGGGCTAATGTCCGGACGCAGGAGAATAGTGGACGAAATGCGACAGAGACTGCTTCAGAGAGGTTAACCCCGAACATCCCAGATCAGGATGTTGCACTGGATGGGTGGACCTGGTTGGGAGCCATAAGGACACCTGACTCTGATGCAAAAAAATCAGAAAATGCACTGCAGGAATTGCATGATGCCACCAGCAGCATACCTGAGCCACTGGATGAAATTTTCATAGTTGCTGGCGATTCAGGATCAAGGATAAACGACAAATAAATCTACCTTCTACCTTCTTCTACTTTCTATCATGAGAATGAATAGGTTAAATTTATAACTTTATTAAACAAAGTGTATAAACAACTTTTTGACACATCTCCAAATCTGCCCCCTGCCTCAGAGAGAAGCTGTCTCTCAGTCTTCACGGTTCAGCCTTCAGCTGACGTCAGGTGTTTTTTTTTTCGGTATGCTGACGGATGTGATTGTCTATAAAGAGATCACGTGAGAATTGATGCGTAAACACAGATGTAGGAGCCAGGAAATGAGTTAAAATGAGACGTGTAAACTAAACTACTTATTGAAAGTGTCCCAATGATCAAATTATCAAACCATACGGCAATTTTGGGATTATATGTCGTGCAGAGGGCAAAATTATCGTACAAGTCATCGTACATCTGGCACCACTGAGTTATTTGAAGGTACATCATCACCATGTTTCTTTTTTTAAACCTAAAATGTAACTTTATGTTACATGCACAACATTCGTGTTAATCTGACAGATTATCACAAAAACCCTGTGAATTTTCATAAGATGTCGTACGAACAATTGTATGAGGATACGTGTAGTTTTCAGTATCTTAACATCATCACAGATGTGACATGTTACGAACAACCAGTATGTTTTGTGAAGGAATGAGGTTGATTTGATTTTGAAGTTGACTTTTTAGTTTACTTAATGGTCTAAGCATGCCTGCACACTTTTTTATTTTCAGGGGATAATTTAATTGTGTTGTTCTTTATAAAGAAACGTTAATAAAGTTTGTAGTGATGATTGCAGTTTTATGAACAAAGTGATAGCCACGATGCGTTAACAACATTTCAGGACACGTCAGTGTGTTGATGCTGTTGTCAGAATTCATTTATGACAATTTCTTCACCATCTCAGAAATCTGACAAAAGACAAGAAAATGAATCAGGTTCATTTTTTATTTCATTTTAGTTTATCCATTATTTCAATTTCATTGTTTTTTCCTTATGATTAGTTTTAAAAATTATGTATATATATTATTTTCGATTTACTTTTTTTTTTATTCCAGTAGTAGCAGTCAGGAAGTGTGTGTTCTTCCCAGTCGACAGGAGCTCGTGTGTGTCCTGCAGGTTCAGGCAGCACTTGTATAAGACACAGTATAAACTAATCTGTATTGAGAAAGCAATTTCCCTCCACAGATCTTATTCCATTATGGAGCCTTTAAACAAACTTGTGATTCAATACTTGGTCAGATACTGCAGGTAAAATGCAGTCTGTCAGTGCCACAGCAGGGTGCAATCACAGAGTCGGACACATGTACGACTGTTAAATAATGAGCAAGAAAATTAACGTAAACACATTTTTCCCCTAAAATCCACGGGGGAAGTCTGGGGACTCTAAGGCATGAGCCTGGTTTCATTTCAACACTGCACTAACATTTAACCGTGGATTGTTCTTTTGCATGTGGTGTCAAATATCTATAAGGAAACTGCAACTGTTATCTCTGTTTCCATGGAAATACAAGAGTCTGACGAATAACTGCAAAACAATCGGTCACGTCAGTGGAATCCTATATGTAGTAAAACCTAGTTTGCTACTCCAGAAAGTAGCTCGAACCTTGAAGACCTGCAACGGACACGTTTTCTAGTCCCTGTCGAGTCCGCCGGCCAATAACTGGTTTCCCAAACTAAATAAATACATCAGATATAAACACCGAAATGCTCAGTTTGCTCGGTCTTGTTACGAATAAGATATCTGCTGACAAAAAAAAACATTTTTCCATATACAGATTTAACTTTTACATCTGCAAACACAGCATGTCGTTATCTTACGAAATATTCAACTTCATTCTGCTTCTTCATGGCGTTTATTCTTTGAAAAACACCGTTTTCACTGCGGCCCCAAACACTTAGCCTACATTTCCCATCATGCCTCGTGCTGGACTGAGTGGTTTTGAGTTTGCAGTGAAGTTTGCTGTTTTCTGTTCATACAGTCAGGTTTTGTCAGAGATTATAATGTGTTCAGAACATGGTGGTTTATGCTGGTTTTTGTCATCTTTGTGTTAGTTTATAGTTCGCACCGTGAGTGAGCTGGCTGTTACTTCTCATTTGATCATTTGATGTTCCTAAAATTATTCTTCTACGCCTCTTGCATCTTGCTTGAAATATAATGATGATCATGTGATTCTTCTTTGGAAAATACTCTGTATTTTTTTAAAACAGTTGGACTTAAACAGTCTTCAGTCTGGAGCAGTTCATGCTAGAGACATTTTTAGCTTTAGGTTAAAACACTTCGGGCCTCGTGCAAGAAACTATGCACAAACACATTTTCTCTTATTTTTCTCATATCCAGGATTTGTTCTTATTTTGTTAGGACCCACTGATTTTTGGGATTCACCAATGTTTTCTTAATTTTACTCTTTTCTTAGGTGAGAGAAAATTTTATGGGTGGTCCGGAGCACTCGTACTAAGAAGAGAAAAAAACTCTTTCATAGTCCATAAATTGTTGTCCAACACATGAAAAAATACGATTTATATTTGAGGAACAAATGCATGAATATCATTGAGTCTAGAGTTTTAGAGTAATTATAATGGCTGGATTATAGGGCTGCAGCTATCGAATATTTTAGTAATCGAGTATTCTACTGAAAATTCCATCGATTAATCGAGTAATCGGATAAAACATATTTTTGTTTAGTTAAAGAGCAATTATAAATATACATGGGACAATAAGACATTTCACCTAACAATGAACCATTGGTTTCCTTTTTTAACTACCCAGTTAGCTTTATTATGTTTTTATTTTCCACCCTCATCACTCTGCAGCGCTGCGTTTGTACAGATTAAATAAAGCCTGTATGAAAGGCACGTTAGCCACGCATCCACAGTAGTCATAATTAATAGAAACCTAGCCCTCCGCAGGGCTAACGTTATGTTAGCAAGGTACAGTAACGTTAATCTCATTAATTAGCGCTACGTTAACTTCATTTTGCCTTGTCTCGGGTGACGGTCCTCCGCTCTCGGAGTAAACAGGGGGCCTTCGGTGGAGATGCTGCAGCATTGAAGACGTACTGTTGTGGTATGCAAGCGCTGTCTTACAGTGAATACACGCAGCAGTGTTCGCTTGATGTCCAGCTTGAAATGCTCCCACACTTTTAACATTTTCTGCCTTTTCTTTGTGCCTTTCGCTTTCGTCACCTTCTTCGTCGTTACCTGTACATCCGTGGTTAAAACCAAACATATCCGCCGCCTCTTTTTTATTCCTTTACGTGCGTGACGTCAGCGCGTTGTGCCGCATTAAAAGTAGTCCGGGCGAAATACCATGCTTTGAGCTGGCAAAATTAAACGATTCCTCGAGGCAGAGAAAATTCCTCGATCATTTTTTGTAATCGAGTTATTCGAATTATTCGAGGAATCGTTTCAGCCCTACTGGATTATTAAACTTCAGGGCTAAAGGAATACTACTATACTCAGTCTGTTGATCCCAGTTACTCTAACTTCTGTTACTGTGCGTCCCTGGAATGTAACTAAGTACATGTACTCAAGTACTGCACTTAAGTACATATTTTAGGTTACTTTTCCATTAATTGAATATTTTGATTTCATGCCACTTTCCACTTTTACTCCACTACACTTCAGAGGGAAATACTGTTGTTTTTACTAACGACTATTACTATTATTAAATAAAGACTTTTCCAATTAAGATTTCTGCACACAAACCAAAAACATGAAAATATGCAGCTGAAACAATTCTGTTAATTAGAAAATGAATTGCTAATTTATTCTTTCAGCATGTAAGTCATTTTTCATGCTAAAAAACAAAAAGCCATGGTTCCAGCTTCTTTTAATAATTTAATTTTTTTTGATTTATTGCATTTATTTAAACCCTGTTGCATGTTTACTTTTAATACTTAAATGCATCTTCCTGAAATCACATTACATCAGTTTCAGTCATGCTGAAGTTCTTCTTCTTTCAGCCTTTTTTTGGCATCATGTCTCCAGTCTTGTTCATGTGTCAGAGTCTTTGCACTCGGCACTAAACCTGCCCTTATATGGTGTTCAGGGGGCGTTACCTGTGCTAACAGGTGGCTTTGGGTGGTTCAGAGAGTTTGGTGCATCTGGAATTGACAGAAAAATTAAATTTAAGAGGCTGTTTCTGCATGAGGACCGATGTACAGCTACAGACTGGCCACACAGACAATAACTTCATGTTGGTAGGACACATTTTTTGCTGGTTTGGTGTTTTCGTTTGGTTTGTTGTTAAAAAATGACAAAAAGTCTTAGAATTTAAGCAAATAAGCAGACAAGCGTTTCTCTTCTGCAAAATCGGCTCAGTATGTTTAGGAGTAAATTTTAACCCGCAGCATCACCGCTGCAGCTTGTGACAGAGCGGGAACATTTGGGTTTTTTCATAAAAATGTTGGATCCCGTCCTCAGGCAGAGAGAGGACGGGCTCTGGCAGGACAGCAGACATCAGACTGTGCTTTGGTCCCTCATAAATCAGCCTGTAACTGTTAAATCAATGCTGCTTATTGTCTCAGCGTGGACAGAATCAGGTGAATTCCACCACAGTCTTCGTGAGACTCAGCACCCTGCGAGTGCTCTGAGCCCCAGGTCTCTGAGACACATTCAGGACATACAGACGCTGCAGAAAAGCAAAATATCTCTGTCACTGGCATGATGAGCAGCATTTTTTTTCAGCTGTTTGTTCTTCAGCGACGTGCTGCATGTGAAAAGTCAAACACGAGCAGCAAAGTCATTATGCAAAGAGGCGGACGGTGGAAGCAGCCAGCTGTATTTCTTGCGTTCAGCATGTCGGGGACATGGAGATGAAAGTGTCCACTGCACCGTGTCAGTCAGCGAGCGAGCCGCCTGCAGCATGATCGCAGCTCCATCTAGTGTCACACGCCGAGAACTCGGACACGACGTCAGGCAGCAAAAGTCTGCAGACGGTTTACAGCCACACAGGAAAATCTTATCATTCATCAGTTCCTGTCATTTCTTCTTTTCATTGTGGTCACTGGAGAGGAAGCTGAAGGCACAATGTCATCCGGCTGGAAATTCAGCATATGCATGGAGACAAGGCAGTGCATGTTTTTATCTAATATTGCATCTCATTTTTTGTTAATTTTTATCTGAGAAAGTTGTAATCATGACGATTGTCCTGTGAGAAAAAGTACCAAAAAAAATTTGTACTGCAGAACTAACAAATACATCAACAATAACTTTTACAGATGCAGCACAAAGTAAAACGTGCAGGAATGAGAAAGGAAAAAAGAATTAAATAAAAATGAAAAGATAAAAGTATGTATGCAGTTTATGAATAGAAATGCAGGCATCACATTTAAGTTCATATACTCACATAAAAAAAAAATAAATAAATGAAGAAAAGAAATCCAGGGGACTTGTTATATATGGAAAAATAATGGAATTGAACAGAATGAATCTTTATTTTTAAAATGTAAAAAAAAAAGCAAAACTAAAACATACAAATAAAAGCAAACAATCCTTACGTCCAAGCGAATGAACAAAAACAAAAAGATAAAAACTTTTACATCAATCTCAGTAAACAAATACTCAAGACACTAAAATATCACAGGTTTGAAAAGGAGTAGGGAGAAGTATGCATATATTTATTATAATTATTTTTATAATTATTATTACTTATTTATTTTTATATAACCTACTGTGATATGGGAATAATAATAACAATAATATAACGGAGACACATGTTCCCATGTTGTTTAGAAATGGTTAAAGTTCAACTAATGTCTGCGGCATTCTTAAAAAATAAGATTTTTTTAAAAACATCACTGTTTCTGTTATAGAGAAGCACTTATCAACATCAGGAAAAGTCTTTATTTTTTGCCCATTTTTACCTTTTTTTTAATACAGCAAGTACAACATTTCCTCCAACGACTTAGAGACAATATTAAAGATAATCTGTTTCTTAATGTTAATAGTTTAACAAGCCCACATTATTTTATGTTTGTTGCTCTTTTCATTATCCTTAACTACTGTCACACGTTAAATGCACAACTTTTTTTGCGTTGTTTTCCTTCCTTTTTCTGTTGATTAATTTGACGAGGTCAGTTCAGACAGACATCGTTTCATAAAGGCAAGAAATGCAACGGATGAGCCCATCAGGCCCAAACAAGCAAACAAATAACTGCAACAAAATGAGGACAAAAACAACCAAATAGATTTAACAG
Source organism: Plectropomus leopardus (assembly GCF_026936395.1). Taxonomy (NCBI): domain Eukaryota; kingdom Metazoa; phylum Chordata; class Actinopteri; order Perciformes; family Serranidae; genus Plectropomus; species Plectropomus leopardus. The sequence continues at coordinate 2,283,218 of NC_142181.1, read as the reverse complement.
CCTGTTTCCGTGTGTGTGTGTGTGTGTGTGTGTGCGTGCGTGCGTGCGTGCGTGCGTGCGTGCGTGTGTGCAGGACACCTGAGTGAGTCATACAGTATATTTACAATGTTTTACAATATGAAAAATATGTAAATCCATCCTTCATCGTTCACATCTTTGCTGTTTTTGTATTAATCATAACCGTCAACACGGATCGTAAAATCATAATTGGTTATATTGAAAAGAAACATGTAAACATACATGATCCAAACAAGTGGCAGCCTCACCAAAAAAAAGAAAAAAAATTAAAGACATGATTGAAACCTCGTGTTACTCTACGATCGATTGACAGGTTGTTTACAATAAGACTTGACAACATCTAAATAATGCAAAAAAAAAAAAGACAGTTAATCAATGAAAATGTTTAAAGAACGACGTGTAAAACATTTGATTAACAAAAAACATTTGTACATTATCCTAAACTACATGATGCTTTTGATGAAAGCCATGTAAATATGAAAAAAAAATAATACAATTTAATATTTTTAAAAAAGACACAATTGCATAAAATCAGTGAATAAAGTCCGTTACATCTTTTGTGTTGTGTCTGGGCTCTGCAGTCGTCTGCAGAGCGTATTATACAGCCACACGCTGTCTGTCTGGGAGACGCTGCACGCTGGAGGACAGATCCTGTCTATCGCGCGTGCACCTCTCACCCCCACCAGCTTCCCCGCTGCATCCCAGTCTGGGCTCGCCTGCCGCCATCGCTGCAACTGCCGCCGCTGCACCAAGAGGGAATTTACATTTTAATAGGCAGAGCCGCTCACCGTCTCCGAATGAGGGTATGTGTTCAGGCGAACAGCAGGAAATGCACCCAGCTGCACAAGTTTCCAATGAACCCTCCAGACGGAGCCTGGCCAGGAGAAAATGATATTTTTAGCCACTGGGCCTCCCTGCCCGCAGCTTACGTATACGCCGCACATATACACACCTGCATATTTTACCAAACAAACAAGATGTGTGGATGAGATTCGGTGGTCCCTCAGATCAGGGGTGATGAGGTGAGAGCGCAGGGCGGCGTTTGACCCGCAGAGCTCGTGGCGGTGGATGGAGCAGAGAGGAGGCCGGGCTGCGGGCCGGCGTGATCGCAGAGCATGACGGTTCCATCACAGCTGTCATTAGGCACCAAACAAAAGGCACATCAGGAGCAGGACGGCGAGGAGGAGGCAGAGCGGGGGGGAGGACGGTCCTCGTCACTCCTGCTCTGTCACAAGGCCTCCTGATGAAGTGTCAGCCCCGGAGCTCGACAGAGGAGGTCAAGAGGAGTGCAGACACACACACACACACACACACACACACACACACACACACACACACACACACACACACACACACACACACACACGTCTTCTCTTTGAGCATCTGGAGATTTTTTCATATTGTTTTTTTATTCATTTTTTTATTATTTGTAAGGACAGATCACAACAATCAACATTTCTGTGAATGTGCCAGTCGACATGTTTCATTTAAAGTTGACGAAAATAAAGAATAACTGGCGGAGAAATGTCCAAAGTGGGATTATCAGGCCTAGAGTAAATATAAATACATTTTAAAAAGTAAAAAAAAAGAGAAAGCAGTACTCTGTACTAGTTTTCTTTGGGATTTCCACTGTCATCGTAAATTGTCTTAAATAAGGCGTAATATTTGTCCATTGGTCTTATGGCTGTTATTACTGTTCATTTATTTTTATGTATGTGTGTGTACAAACATATGTATGTGTAGGTGTATATGTGTATGTGTGGGTAAATATATATATATATATATATATATATATATATATATATATATATATATACCTTTTTTTATGTTTTACTGTAACCAGAAGAGGACGCCGTGTGTATGTTATCTATTACAAAATAATAAAAACAATAGAAAACAAATGTCAGTAGGCTCGTTTCTGTTACAGATTTGCACAAAACTTAAGTGATATTTCCGAAATGTCGATAAAACACAATGTCGAAATGACTGCGCTTCCACTGAGTGATGTTACCCGACCTCTCCTCCGGAGAAATATCCCAGTAACCATGGCAACGGATGTTCAAAACATCAGCAGTTTTATTTCTATGGCAGATATCTATCGCTCAATAAAGCCGATCTAATATAATTTCTTTGTCTCGTATCAGTCAAAAAGGTCTCTTCCTCCGTCCACACATACCGCGCTGAGTTTTGATGAATGTCATGTGACTTTGCTGAACTTCTTCTTCTTCTTCTTTGGTTTTAATGGCGGTTGGCATCCATAAAGTCGCATTACTGCCACCAGGTCTTGCACATCATGTGATCTATGGAAGCAGAAAGCAGATTGCAGTTTTGCAAAATATGTCTTTTCAAATCGCCCGAAATACCACCTAATGCAATATAAAAACTTTTTTGCAGACATGCAGAGAAATAACAGCAACAAGAATCAGCAACAGACAGACGCAGAGATAAAATACAGCAGTCGTAACGTAAACTCTTAATGAAATCATAAGAGATGCAGTTATAGTTTACCAAAATATGCACGAAAACAGGCAGGCCATGCAACGTAGAGTGAGGCAGGTTGTCATAAAACGGATATTTCATAAATACCCATCTCTGTATTAGATAGATAGATAAATAATTTTAAATGATGTCTTTCCATTCTAAATGCACTCATAAATCAATAGCTTTTTTGGCTTATGATAAATAAGTATGTTTTTCTTTTTTTTTTGTTTATTCCAATGGGCATATAATATTTTATTTTCTCTCTTTCTGTTATCTTCCTCTTTTTATTCTCTTTGTAATTATCTTTAAATGCATTTATTTTTATTAGTTTTATTGTTATTGCAGTATTGTATTTATTTATCTATTTTCCTTAATTGATTAATATTTTATTTATTTATTGATTGATTTATTTATGTATTGGTTTTATCATGGCTCTGGTGTTTCCTCACTCATGGTAGCATTTTCTTTCAGTTCCCATTTTTAATGAGTACTCTTATTTTAGTTTTTCCCAGTGTGCCTGTGTGCGGCTTCATCCCACCATGTGCATTTGTTGACGTCACGGTAACGGCTTCCCGGAGCGTAAACAGCTGACGCAGAAGGAAACTTAAAGGTCATAAGTGGACGCAGACGGTCGTTAAGGAGTTGGGATTAGAACATGTTGAAGATCCACCCCCTCATCCAAATATGGTCACTTCTGGCTCCAAAATAATAAAAAAAAACAATATGGCGACAAACAAAAGGCCGACCTCAAGGCTTCAAACCGTTGTCCTGGTTTGGCAGCGATTCTTGGTGACGTGGCAAAGTTACTTAAAAATTCTGTTAATTTTTAATTTTTAGTCATTTAGTAATTAATTAGACCTTTTTATTTTATCTCTTTACTCCTTTATTGTAAATCTTCATCCATTATAAAAACAAGTACTACGGTGATGTTCTACATGTACTGCAGTATTACAGTACTCTGGCAAACGGAGGTGAAAGATGATGACGAAGATGACCAAACGGAGCGGCTCAGCGAATTCTGTCTCGTTTGTCATTGGCTGAAAATAACTGACTGGTAGCACACTTCCTGTCCACATTTTGCCTTTTCATAATAATTTTGTTAGTTAAGAAGACCTTATCTAAGGGGCCCCAAAACCCCCAACACACACACACACACACACACACACACACACACACACACACACACACACACACACACACACACACACACACACACTGTCCCTCTGCCAACAGTCAGTGTGACAGAGCGACGGCGGTTGTGGTGGTTTTTGAATTAAAACTCTGGCTCGGGGCACTTCGTTAACTTATTATGGAAAACAGAGGCTTCACCAACGCCCTCTCTAACACACACACACACACACACACACACACACACACACACACACCCTCCTGTCTTTTGATAAGGCTTGTACCCTTGTCAACAAGCACACAATTTAATTAGTGTTGATTGTTGTTGGCGTGTTCAATAGTTATTAATTAGAGCGGGGAGGGGCCCCGGTCTAGATTGCACGCCCGAAGCTGTGACGCATCGTGTTGTCTCACACTGCAGAATAACAGAGATGCTACGAAAAATCAAAGAGTGTGTGTGTGTGTGTGTGTGTGTGTGTGTGTGTGTGTGAGGATATGATCATTGCAGCATCACACAGACACTTCAGGATCTGGACTTTTCTATTCACATCACACGACACAGAGGAAAAGACCTCATGTTGCAGGAAACGTTCCCACAACATTGGCTAACGTTACCTACAAGTTGCAATAATGTTTTAAAGAAAACATTTTAGGGCAGCACCGTGGCGTCGTGGTTAGCACTGTTGCCTGTAAGGTTAAATGCTGATGTAACGTTTTAACTGAAACATTCAGAGGATGTTTTGGTGATGTTGAGAGGTGACAGATCATAGAATGTTCTTTTTTTTATAAAATGTTCCCACAACGTTACATGAGAACAAAGGAAGAATGTTTTCAAAGCAACATTCAGAAAATGTTATGCTGCCAAAACGCAGGAGCCAGTGATTGACAGCTAAGTTTTAGAGGTTAAATAACTAAAAATAAATGTTAAATATCCAAAAATAAATATTAAATAACCAAAATAAATATAAAATAATCAAAACAAATATTTAATGACCAAAACAAATATTAGATAAACAAAATAGAAATTAAATAACCAAAAATAAATCTTAAATTAATAAAATAAATATTAAATAAACAAAATGAAAATCAAATAACCAAAAATAAATATTTAATAACCACAAATGAATATGAAATAATCACAACAAATATTAAATAACCAAAACAAACATTAAATAAACAAAATAAAAATAAATAAACAAAACTAAATATTAAATTTAAAAAATAGATATTAAATAAACAAAAGAAGACCCAGGCAGTCGTACTCTCTGATATGTAAACTGATCGTCAGTGACTCTAAAATGGCTTAAAATGTATCTGTGAGGGATCAATATATTATTAATTAACAACACTATTAGTTACAATTTATAAACTCTGTGTAAAAACGGCGTCCCAGGATGAAATGCCATGTAAGGTCATGTCTGTATTCAGTGATGTCACATGAGCCTCAGTGGAGCTTCAACACTTATTGAAAAAATTGATTATGAACATGACCTAGAAACCCTTTCACAGGCCGGCTGAATCCAAGTTTGACTGGCCTACATTCACCTCCCGCTGACAGTCCGCTGGGTGCTGCAGTCCCGGCGGAGCTCCAGTAAATGAAAAACAAGTAGCTTAGCCCGCTCAAATGGGACAGTTCAAGGATTTAAAGACACGAGGTCACTGGCGCACCGAGCAGGACGGCAGCAAACAGGTGCATCTGTGTGTTTGTGTGGAGAAACACAGCTGCATAAAGTCTCAGGGGTCAACGGGGAGTCTGGAAAGCCAGCAAGGAGCATGTGTGTGTGTGTGTGTGTGTGTGTGTGTGTGTGTGTGTGTGTGTGTGTGTGTGTAATTGCTTGTCTGGAGAAACATGCCGGAGAGCTCGAGGATCTTACAGCTCCGATATTACAACTTGTGCTTGGATCAACAAATCAAAAGCCCTCAAGTTTACAAGTGAGACTCTTGACCTCAACATGTTTTCGGCTTTATGGGCCCGAAGCCTGAAGCTCATGAATCAGCACTTCACACACGAGCCAGAATAAAGGCGGCAGAGAGTCACATCGAAGGGCGAAGTTGTTTTTTTAACCACAGATAGTGTTGTAGTCCAGATCAGCTGGGTCGTGGCGATGGTTGTGCCGTTGCTGTGGTCCTGTCTGAGGCTGCGCCTGTGTCAAGGGCCTTGGTTGCGTCGATGCTGTGATCCAGCTTGACGCCATCTTTTTCTTATTATTGTTTTATGTGTGTGTTAATATTTATCCATTTATCTGCTCTTGCTTTTGTCTAATTCGGCCTTCTGTTCATTTCTATCACATATTTCGTTTGTTATTTCTTTGAAATGTGTCTTACACTTTTTATGCGCTTCTACTGTTTCGAATTTTGACACCTGAGCAAACTGGTTTGGTTTCTTTCAAAAACAGAAGACAACAAGCAACTAAACAAGACACGGCTCAAAAGAAAAAAAATTCATGTTTAAAAGCGACGAGAAAATTACCTAAAAATAAACAAAAGAATATAAAAAATAAATAAATAAAAATAATTGTAACATATGACCAAATGAATGTCTGTACCATATTTAATGGAAATCCATCCACTAACTGCTGAGATATTTTAGTCTGGACCAAAGTGGACTGACTAACTGACACTGTCATTAAAATAAAATTGCTGATCATGTCAGGTCAAGCGACACCATCAAAAACATGACAACATCAAAAAAATATATATAATATTGGCCAAATGCAGGAAGCAGAAAAAGACGTGATCTGAGCTTTGTCACCCCCCATCCCCCCCACCCCCTCCTACACACACACACACAGCGTCCGTCCTCATCAATGAGCTGATCAATAGCTAGTGACTGATATTGATTACTCTTCCACATCTGCTGTTCATTCCCAGCTAGTGACGGTGGTGAGATGGAGCTGGGTTGTCAGTCACACACACACAGACACACACACACACACAAACACACGCACACTTGTTGAGAGTGGGCCCCTGTTGAAAGACAGTAATGAGGGTTGACAGTCACGCAAACCCTAAACTTTGCTCTTTCACACACTCATGCACACACACACACACACACACACACACACACACACACACAGAGCACACTAAAAAAACAAAGGCAGTGTTGCACGTTTTATTTTGTTCTTCTTGAACTACTTAAGAACAGTCCCGTAAAAATAAATTAAAAAGAAATCAAAAGACATCATATAAAAGCAAGGTTATAAGGTGTGTGTGTGTGTGTGTGTGTGTGTGTGTGTGTGTGTTGTTTGTCTGGAGCTGGGCGGAGTCACAGAGTTTGGCGTGCTGATTATCCTCACACCTGCAGTTCGTCACTCACCTGCTGCTGATCGTGCAATCGAGCCGCCTCGTCTGCTGCAGGATAAAAGCAGCGGCTCATTTCTCTGCCAGATCGTCTGTCTGTTACCCGTCAGTGCCTCGCCGTCTGAAGAGGCCGATTCAGCGTACCACAGCTCCACTGTCGTCTCTGACTCGTGTTCCAGCTCCTTCGTGTAAATCCGAGTTCTCACGTGAAGCAGGAAAAACTTTAGAGGTTTATTTGTGAAAGCAGAAAAAATACAGCAGGCAAAATGACATCTTGTCCTGTTCTGCTGCTGACTTAAAGTGTCCCGTCCGTCACATAAAACCGCAAAATAAACCACTTTTCTGCATGATTCTGCACGTTAATGCACAGTTAAAAACTTATTTCTGCACCTACGCAGCCTTCTCGTATTTTCTAAGCATGACGTCATCCTGCGCACTAAACCATAACTGTCGTACACAGCTTAGCCTGTAGAATCTGAGCATGTCTGCTATTATACAGCACTCAAAACGCACAGAAACTGCTAAAATAAATAAATAAAATCAGAACATATGTTATTTATGATAAAGCAACATAAACATTATTACCAAGTACCTTTTACACCTTCACCAGCTCACCTCAGACCTGACCTGTTCGCCCTCCGCGCCGTCAAACTCTTCTCAATTAGGAGGGTTTCCAAAACATTGATGAACGTTACCTACAGGTTGCAACAATGTTCTAAAGAAAACAGTTGAATTTAATGTCCAAAGAACGTTTTAAGGATGTTCCTGTGAGGTTAAATGCTGACCAAGACGTAACGTCTTAACTGTGGCATTCTGAGGATGTTTTGGTGATGTTGAGATATAAAACGTTCCCACAACGTTACTTGAGAACAAAGGAAGGACATTTTCAGAGTAACATTCAGAAAATGTTATTGAGGACTGAGATTACAGACCTTTTTTGGATGAAAATGTGATGTGACATTAACAATAATATTAAAAATAAAGTAAAAAACTAACATTTTTTAATATTTATAGAGAATGTTGCCTGAACGTTAAGAAGAACGTTCTGGGAACATAAAGAAAACTTGCCACTGTAAATGTTACTAAAACATTCAGTGGTTTCAATTTTTTAAAAACAACATTTTTTTTGATGTTTAATGAGAATGTTTAAACTTTGAGAACATTGCCACCGAAAACGTTTCTGAAACATTCATTGGTTGCATTGTACCATTCTTGGAACATTTTTAGAACCAAGTTATTTTTATATATTGATTGGTGATTAAGATTTAAATAGATGAAAAGAAAGCAATGAAAAGTGAAGATAGTCGCCTCCAAATTTGGGGGTTGATGGCGGCAGGTCAAAAAAACAAAAAAAATCAATCTTTGTGTCCTGGACTGAAGCACACGCTCCTCTGATGGGGATTTGGGTCCGTGGATGAAAACACTGTCAGAGCTCAGGAGCAGCAGGTGTTTGTGTCAGCGCTCATCTGCAGCAGCTGCCGCATTCAGAGCTCTTCCAAATATCTACGAGGAGGCGGCAGAGTAAACCTCCGGCTGGGACCTGAGCTGAGGGGCTCTCGTCCTGCAGCTCAGGTGCATCTGTTCCACACTTCTCCTTCACTTATGTGCTGCGTAGATCCAAGACGGTCTTCCTAAAATAAGACGACTGAACGGGCTGAAGAGGCCGGCATTTTAGAGTCATTACGGTTTATCTGGATTGATTCGGCTTCTTTTTTTCCAGTGACGGTTTATTTCTTATTTTAAAAATCATGCAGACTTTAACTGAGGACAAAATTAAAAAAAAACAACACTAACCTTGATGCAAACCCATCAAATCATTTCCATGAAACTCATTTGTGCTTGATTAAAAATATACATTTTCTCATTTATTGAACAATGATAACAAAACTGAAACTATGACCACGATTCCTTCAGCATCTTCATCAACTGACGACCGAACTCGTCACATATCGCCGCTCTGTCGGTGCTGTCGGCATACAAGCGCGACGTTTGGTGACGTCTGGTTTGGTGATCACACAAACTTTGAAATGATTCAATGTTACGACCCATTTTGTGGTGTCTAATTTGTCACTGTGTGTGTGTGTGTGTGTGTGTGTGTGTGTGTGTGTGTGTGTGTGTGTGTGTGTGTGTGTGTGTGTCCTGTCGATCACCTGGTCACCTCCTGTGTCACTATGAAAATATGTAAATATTATATTTATAATATTTTTGTCTAATATCTAATAATCGCTTGTTTGCCTATTTTAGATGTATTTTAAATCAGATTTTAAGAGACAGTAGAAGAGAGGGAGACGGGGCACTTTGGGAGTTTTGTGCTCCTCACGTGAGCTGATGCTGCTCTCAGCGGCAAGGAGGAAAGAAGAGCCGTGAGCGGAGGCCGAGAGCTCTGTGGATGTTTTATGGCTGTTTTGGACAAATAAGCGTGAATTATTCTCTGCTGCGTCTGCGTTGATTATTGACGCTCTGCAGTGTCGGCGCGGCGCTGTCCGTAGTGCTGAAACGGGACGGAGGTACAGACAGACAGACGTCTTTTAGCCTGTTTGACCTTCGTGGTTCTAAATAAAAAATTGGACCCTAATTCCTAATTTTCCTCCGTTGCAGAAACCTGAAGGTACAACACAGTTATGACGGAAAGCTTTCTGAGCGTCTCACCCTGCTGATTTCGGGCGAACAGAATACTGACACATTTTTGGCTGTAACAGCGAGCACTCATACAGTCCAAAGTGTTGGATTTATTGATGCGTTCGGCGACCTCCTTCTTTACAAATTAAGCGCTGTCCTTAACCCGCTTAAAACCGCACCCTCTTATGAGAGGACCCTCAGAGCAGCCCGGTGTCTTCTGTCAATGTTTGTCTAATCTAAAACGCTGACTTTTCTTCCAGAGGTCGTGAAGTGAAAGGAAGACGAGCTATGGGTTGTGAAAACAGATCCACCTCACAAAGGATTCCTGCTTTACACTTGCGGGAAAAACACCTTCAAAGGGACACTTTTTCACCTGTACATACAGCGAGGTGTTAATTGCACAGATAGTTGACTTCGATCTGTGACTGCCAGCTCGGGATGTTTGGCTACTCTCGCCCACCACAATCGCTGTCTAATCGATAGCGGTACTCTTGTGGAATTTCGCAATCAATTTTCAATGAAAAGCAGAGAAAAGCAGCAGCCTTGAGGACCCGAAAACAAACATAGCAGCGTGTTGCGTCTGCTCAAGTGGGGACGTCTCGCCGTCACCGACACACTCATCTGCTCAGAGAGACGTAACAGCTGTTTGTTTTCACACACAGATCCAAATTATTCTGTAATCTTTCAGGAAGATCCACATAAGAGGACCTCTGGTTTGCTGCTGCTTGACTGCAAACGGTTCCAGAAACACATTATAACACACCGTAAAACTTCAGTTAAAAGCCTGGGCTGGTATCTGCTTAAATCACTTATATTTGGGACAGATGTCTTTATGGGACGGGCTTTTAAGTCCTTTAATTCAGAACTGTTGCTAATTTATTTAACACTTTAAAACCTGGAAAAATTGTTGCTTTATTTTTTCTTCAGAAAACACGGGAAGACATAAGAAACGACCCAAAATTAGCCAGAAATCAGCGAGAAGTTTGACAGAAACTAAAAACAGTAAAACAAAAAATAAAAGCAACATGAAAAAAAAGCTTTCACACCCATGAGACTAAAATCCCAAACTTCCGTAGATCGATAAAAACACGTGTGCATAACCACATGAAATAAATAAACAGTATACTGAGGTGGGAATAAAAGAGAGCTACACCGTTATTTGGTTTTTGTGAGTTGAAAACCTAAAACACGGTTTCCTCCCTCGCTGGTTCAGCTCAGGAACCTTCAGGTGTGAAATAAACCCATTGTGATTGGATGGATCGTTGTCGCACAAATTCATTTTTTCTGTGCAGGTAATTGGCAATTTGTTACCATAGCAACCATACAAACAGTTTAATTTCTGTCTAATTAATAGCTTTTCCAGCGGCAGCCTCTCCGGCGTGTTGCTGTTTTATAGTCCCCGCTCAGCGAGCAGCGTTTTCTCGTTAGATTATTGCAAATTGCAAAAAAAAAAG